>NC_141822.1:23717640-26117640 GCF_982586985.1 Callionymus lyra
ACCAGGGTCACAAAGCGCTTAAACAATCAAAACAATATTCAATAAAGTATATACTTTAAAGATCAAGATAAAACTGATAACACAACAGGAGTTCCAGAAAATCAAGGAAAAGCCTGAACAAATAAAAACGTCTTAAGATGTTTCTTAAAGGAGTCAGTAGACTCCATCAAGCTGTAAATATCATAAAATAAAGATTAAAAACCAAATAATTTAAAAATCGGAGGCTTATCTTCTATTTATTGTAAATATTTTCCAACATTCAATTTCACAATTATAATCCGATTATGGATCATTAGTAGTCTTGCTCGCGGTCGCCACCTAGCGGTCCGAGGGCACACCGCACCCCCGGCTCGCTGGCAGGCACAGCCCCCTGTGAAAATTCCTGACGACCAGGGTGATTCCTCCGGTTACTAAGGGCTGCTTCCCACTCCAGTCCTTCCGCGTGTGCTCCTGGACGTGGGGCGACTTGGGGTCTCTCTCGTCACCGGGATAGCGTCAGGAAACGAGTCAGAAATGAGATCTCCAGCGACGGAAGGTGAGTGTTGTGTATCCGACACATGTTAGTCGTGAGGAAAAAACGTCCACAAAATGTCGTCTAGCGTCTTCAACCGCTTTTATTTATAACAGCCAGTGAGTTGATACAATGGTAAATGATGTTATAAATGTTATTTCGTGAGAGGATATTGAAAGGGGGGGACGCGGGAGAACACACCCAGACTGGCTGTCTACCTGTACCCGGAGAGGAACTTCTTTTCCAATAAAACTCCGCTTTGCCGGAGCAAACAGGCGTATCGAGCCGCGGATGTTTTGCTTCCTATTTGCTTGTTTGTACACACACGTGTGTGTGTGTGTGTGTTGAAGGCGGTGTGTTTGGACTGGGTCTGACAGGAGAAGTGAACTGTGCTTCTCACGGTTGACTAGATCCTGCATTACCCCGGCTGGTGCCGCCGCCGCAGCACCGCCTCTGAACCGTAACCTGCGGCGGAGGGATACATGACAGCTCGCTGGCTGGAGTCATGGACACATGCCAAAACAGATACATGTTAAAATAAAACGAGTAAAGAAAACGCGAGCTGGGTTAACTTTTTTTTTTTTTAACCTGGAGAAGAGGAAGGTTGGGGGGGCGGGTGGGAGGCTTTCAAGGCCAAGACCTGGGAGTTTCCTGTCAACAAGCAGTGCCTTGCTTCTGGGTCACAGGTATCTACCGAGTTGCCAAAAGTTAAGTTAGGGATCACCTTTAAAATCGATCTGTCATTCTAGCAGGTATGTCTCTTTACCTTTTCCTCTGACGTCGGATACAATATTTTTTGATTTGGTCGCTCCTGATAGTTGAGCTGGCGCGCTGCGTCGCGGCCTACTCCCATCAGTGAGCGATTGTGTGTGTGAATAGGTGATATTTTGAAAAATTTTAGGTGCTGAAAAAGCGCTATATAAGTAAGAGCCGTTTACTATTATTAGCAAGTGCTTTGGAACAATCTTCCTCTCTCTTTGCGCTTGATGGAGTCTACTGACTCCTTTAAGAAACATCTTAAGACGTTTCTATTTGTTCAGGCTTTTCCTTGATTTTCTGGAACTCCTGTTGTGTTATCAGTTTTATCTTGACCTTTAAAATATATACTTTATTGAATATTGTTTTGATTGTTTAAGTGCTTTGTGACCCTGGTCTGGAAAAGCGCTATACAAATAAAAATTACTTACTTACTTACTATTGACTGGTCATAATCTTTTTAAACTTCCGTATCTTACAGTAGAAAGTTTTTATTTCAACTTTCCTTTTGATATTAGACACCAAATTGTGTTCAGTTATCATTTCATTGAGCCGTCCTTCATCTTCTCTATCTCTTCATCACATACCTTCACGTCTGGGTGAAACCAAAGATCAAACCAGACTCGGGGTTAGAAGATGATTTTTATCTACTCACTTTCTCGGTTTCTCCAGTCCACGGGCAGTAAAGTGCTCCTGTAACAAGATGTGACTCAGATACAGAGTGGCTTTTCCCGTTGTCATGGTGATTTAGAGTAGCAAGTCTGGACTTTGTAAATAGTGTTTAACACTTCAAATAGATGTTTGTTGTAAGTTGGAATGTTGCCTCGTGATCCCTTTTTCGGGGGGTGATGGAACAGTGTAGCTGTTATTGTCGTTGAATGACATTTTCCTCAAACTTTAGTTTCATCGCAGCTGTGGCGTGTTTATGAAAAGACAGTCTATTCCTTATGTGTCTGTTATCTGGAAGCATTTTGCTAGACATGTCGATAGAGATAAGGATCAGGATTCTCCACAGCTGAGGTCATGCTGCTTCGGATCAGATCAATAGCTTGTTAAAGACAGAAGACGACCAGAAAGAAAAAAAAAACTAAACAAGGCTTGAATTCAACTTGTCGTTTAATAGTTTAGATAAGAAAAGTAGTATTGATAGGCAAAAGAAGGCTTCTAACTTTTCACTTTATTGATTCATCAAATAAATATCGCCTATAAAAATAACTTTTATCAAATTCCTATGTTGCAGATGTGTAAATATTAGAATTAATTTAATTATGTGGATGTGGAGGAAATATTTCACCTTCATCTGTAATTCAGTTGCGACTGAAAGGACCGTGTTTCTTTTAAAGTTAAGAAATGTGTGAGTTCTGCGTCATGATATCGTGTTAAAACTTTCCACATTCTCGTAGGAAAGACCCTGATGAACCATCTTAAGCGTTGTTCCTCTCGCAATCATCACATTAAAATCCAGAAATATAAACTGGCCAAACCAGCATTTGAGTTAAAGTACACATTTGCACTTCTAAGCGAGCCTCTGTAATTCCCCTCCAGCTATTATCATCACCCACCTCTGGCTGTCCTACGAGGCTGGGAGTGGTTGCCTAGAAACCGGCTACGAGTGAAGCCCGAGCGTGAATGATGCCTGGAGTCTCTTACCACAGACAGATAATGATATTGATCTAATTAAAACGGCGGCAACAGACCTGCTAGCAACAGGCAGCCACTCTTCCGTCTTCCTGGCAGGCGGAGTTTGAGGGACATTGGAATGCTGATTGAATTCCACCGAAGTAATGACCCTCATTTACCCAAGACATGAACAGCAGCGTCCGGAGCATGTGACCGGGCCAGACGGGCGTCTAAAAACCACTAGTTTTCCAGTCGGTACACGTCTTGAGATCCATGTAGGTACTGTTAGAACTAGAGTTACAGTATTTACAATGGAGAGAGTCTTAAAATCAAATTAAGGAACGTTAATGCCTAAATATATTTCTTCTTAATTCTTTGAATCGGCATTCAATTAATTTAATAAACTCTTCAGGAGGTGTGTGTAATATTTTCAATCTCCGCTTGAATGAGCTATTTCTGCTTGAGCGTCTCTCTTGAAAGGAGGTTTCAAAGGAAAACATAACCTCCTTCTCTGTCAGGGTCATTAGCCGCTTAATTTGCCGCTTAGCAGGGTTCATGAGCAGGTAATATTTACAGGGGAGCAGTTTACGGCTTCATCGACTCCCGCATACAGAGTAGTATCTTCAGGACAGGTGAAGATTAAACTGATTTACCTCTTTATTTCCGATCCTTTGTTGCATTTTATGTTGGTAATCTTTACATTTTGAGGTTCCACTGACTTCCCACAGCTTAAGAATTTGAGCCTCAAAACACCATTTTATTTATTATGCTAAAACAATATTTTCCTGTAGTTAATTAGTTTACAATGATCATCTGTAAACTTAAGATGAACTTGTTTTTCGGAATAACTAAGGTTATCCAGTCATCATGATGGGAAAGCACCATTAATATTACATTAAATCTGTTCCTTTAAATAAAAGTATTCCACATGAGTTTGAGTCAACAGCAGAGTTAGGAGTAGACCGGGAAGCCCCTATGATCCTGCTGCCTCTATGATGTTGTTGAACCGAGCTGCGGAATTTACTGATTCCATTCCAAAATAAAAACACATGTTAAAATCTGAAAATGTGATTATCGATCACGCAAAGTTTCATAGCTGCTTGTACGATGGAAAGTCTTTATTTTTTAATGAAAGATATCATAGTTTTACGACTTGCATGACAGATGTATTAGATATTTAATTGAGTGTCAAAGTCAATCTTCTACTTCATAGATTTTGTTGCATGAAACCTAACAGTTAACAGGTCAATTGTGATCAATAAAAGGCGGTTATTCATACCGCACGCCTGCACAACACGATGGAAAGAAGCCTCGTGGTCTAAAAAAAAATCCAAGCCTGTTGAAAAACGATTCTTGTGGTCATTTATTTCTGTTTACCAGCTCGCTTGAGTGTATTAGTGGAGGTCAGTTAATGTTATCCGACTTGTTTTGTTTTGAGCTTTAGAGACCGTGTACCATGTTGTTTCAAGGATTTAGTGCTTGGATTAGAAGACGGACGTCTTCCCAGACTGTGAGTTATCTTTTTCATGTTGAAAATGAAATGTAGGCGAAGACAGAATGCCCTTCATGCTCCGTTGCCATGATGTAATTTTCTGCTGCCAAAACTAGCAGACAAGCCGGCAGCTCTGTGATCTGGTCTCTCATTGCTTTGACGGCGCGGAAGACTCTCATTTCTTACTTGAAGTTGACTCCTGCACATGCTCAATCCTCACGTCAGCTGCCCCGATTTGTTTTTCAAGATCTGACGAAGACGATGTTCAAAATAATGGGTTAACCTAACTGAGAGTGCACTCTGACTGAACCTGCCCTCGGTTACCTTGTTAATCCCACAATGAACCGGCTACTCTGTGGACTCCAAGGGGATTAAACAAGGTAATGTGAATGCCTTCTCGATGAGGCTTAATATTTGGCTGCTAATTATTCAATGGTTTGTTTGTCCAAATCCATTGTGGGAACTGAACAAGTTTCTTGTACAAAATATTAAGTTTTTTAATTTGACTACATCGTGGTACATCTCTTAAACATACCTCACTGTTTTATAGATACATTATCACATTGATGATTATTCTTCAAGTTCTTCACTTACATTTTTGACCATTACGTGTAAGGGAATTTTGGATCATAAGATTTTGGGTGACAATAGCTAGCACGTTCGAGCATTAACTCACATTCTGTAAATTGTTTGTCTTGAAAAAATCTCAACACCTTTTTTATTTATAATAAAGTTATCACGACAGAAAAATCATTATTATACATTTTAAAACAATACTAGTATCAGAATAGTTAGGATTGTAGTAGAGTAGATAGTTTGGGATTTGACAGAAATACTTCTGTTGAAGTAACATTTATATGAAGGATGTGAGAAACAAAATATTCCTATGGTCCAAAAGTCCACAAGCACAGGTCATAGGAGAGAGAAAATGTGAAGGAAAATCTGGTAATTTTGCAGTAGCCAATGATAAGAGAGATGGGACACAGTGTTCTGTAATCTTATAGGCTTTCACCCCCTTGTGTTTTCACACTTAAACGGCGTATCCTACAAGTAAGTACAAAATAAGTTATGAATGTCACAAGCATGCTATGGTTCTGACCTAGCTCAAAAAGTTCTGTCTCGCAGAACAAAGGAGGGCTAAAGAGAATAAGAGCCTTAATATGATGAGAAACCTTCAAAACTGAAAAATATGATAGAAAATATACTTTTTTTTCCACAGATCTTATAAATATATACCCGTGAATGTAATGTATACTATATTTACCCATAACATAAGATGAGACAAAGTTTATTAAAAACTAAACACTTAACATTTTTACATTATCAATGTTGTAGTTTTTACAACCGTCAAAGAGCTGCATGCAAGTGATCTTCCTACATATGTTATTTTTACACCAAAGGTTTTTACAGGAAATGCATGCATAGAAAACTAGTTTTGGGGGATTTGTCAGTGTGTACTGATTACACAGGCATTTCAAATGATTTACTGTGCAAGCCAATGCAAATATGCTGTCATGTTGCCTTCAAAGCAGTCTCAGGAGTGTGTGACTGTCATGTGACCATGCACAAACACAAGTCACTTGGACTGTGGCAACACTATGCTCCTGAGAAGTGGGTCGAACAGGTTCTTTTCTACCACAATTGTATTTTTGGATCTGTGACGATTGCCTCCCTTCAATTGGGTGATAAGGAGACGAGTTTGTTTGCCCTTGTTGGTAGTAAATAAAGAAACTCTATTCCTCTTGGGGGGAGCTGCATTCCCAACTTCTCACCGCCTCCATGGCAGGTGCTATAAATCACTTATTAATCTTTGCATGCAAGTCGGCAGCCTCTTTTAAGAGCTTCGGAGTGAGTTTCTAATTGGAGGCGTCCGCTGTGGCAGACCATGTCTCGACACATTTTGAATAAAAACAAGTTGCAGGAGCTGAACATTAGGAATGAGTGTCAAATATCAGTGAATTAAGTTGTTTTTGACCAACTCCGTTACTTGTGTGTAACTGTAGAAGATGCATGTCCATATTCAAGTTTGTTATGTTTTATTAAAGCATAATAAAACAGCATTGTGGGCCAGGTGCCCCAATAAAATATGATTCTGATTGTACAAATGTTCGTTGTATTGGATTACTTGGCTGTGTGGTTTACCTTTGTGGGCTTAGAAGCTGTTTTTAGCTAAAGGTCACTATGGTACCTTTTCATGGACTTGCCATTCTTTTGTTTGCCAGTCATGCTGTTGTATTTTTAGTGTTTTTGTATGAAGGTTGATCTGTGAAAATAATGGCGACAATAAACTGGTCACTAGTGCATAAAAGCTGTTGAGAGGAGTGGTCTCTAGGCCTGTCTTTGGTTCCGTGGTCTTTCTCATGGTTTCTGTCTGTCTCCTCTGATCTTGGAGCATAATAATGGTTTTCAATTTATTCCAATCCTTTAATGATACAAATATTGGTACTCTTCCACAGAAATCAATGGACAGCACAGAATGTCATCAAAATCAATCGTATAATAATGCAAAATGCTGTTCAACTCTTTCAGAATATTTTGAATATTGTGTGTATATTAAATTGTATGTGTTCTTGATCTGAAAAAAGTCTTGGTCTGCAATCTCGGGTCTTGATTTTATCTTGGTCTCAGCTGTAGTCTTTTGACAAGTCTTGTAGACGGTATACCATTTTTTTGTAAAACAATAAAGGAGAGCCATGTTGGTAGAAAGTTCACCATTACTGCTTGTAAAATAATTCCTGTGTTATGTATCATGAGTCTGCAAACTATTCTCGATGACGACCATGCTTTCTTTTCTTTTTTTCCACATTACTGTAATTGCCTCGGTTTTTTAAATCTCTCCCTCGGTGGAATGGCATCACTTTCCTGCTTTTATCTCTCCGTACTTGTCAGCCCTGAATAGCATGAGTGTGTTACTGCTTCTTTGTATCCAGCCGTGTTCAAAGTAAAGCCTCTTGGGAAGTGGTGCTGAATCTGTGTTGTCACTCTTCTTGTCGAGGCGTGGGTTTATCACAACTGCACGAGCGGAGGCTTTTACCTCGTACTCTTTAAAGCTGAATTACCAAACTTGTTCCTTTTCTCTGCCCTCCAGATTGATGCTTCCTCCCCGAGCACCCTCACGGTCGCCTCCCAACCCGACTGCCAGCTGCTCACCACCTTCAACAACCTCTTGACTGAGCCCGTCCATCGCCGCCGTCTTTTAAGGGTCGGCTGCAACTGCCAGCAGTCGAAACAAGCGGCCTGTGTGTCGCTCCGATTCCTGCCTCTTCGCCATGGATACAGAGTCTACCTACTCGGGTTATTCCTACTACTCCGGGCGCTCTCGGGGATCCCACAGGCACGGGTAAGAATCAAAAGTGCTGTGTCAACACTTTTCACTTGTTATATGCTTCGTTTGACCAAAGTGTAGTCTTTAGAGAAACATTTAAAGTTTTCAATCATGAAATATTTTGTGTACACTCAAATGTGTACCTCAAGATTCCGTGCGTCTTGCGTCTTCCCATCAACTGTGTCCGGGCGAGTGAGGAGCCTGGAGTCGGTGCAGCCACATTAATCTGTCAGCAGAGAAATGACCTCAGGAAGGCATTAGAAGACAGGTGCTGAAGAGGCCCGGCTGACTGATGGCTCTGCGGGTTCGCTCCACAGAGCTATCAGAGCCAAGGCTCCGATTCCACAACAACCCCCCCACCCCCCAAACACACCCCTCAACATTTGTACGCTGCCACACATTTCACTCGTGCCACCCTTATTCATGGTTCCACCTGTTACCTAACGGTGTCTTCAACTTGAACCTGTTGCTGGAACCATCTTGTCCCCTATCACTCTTAACTATTGCACTCTTACACGGAAATGTCAATTTCAACTATCCATGTGTCCAGCGTGATCAGTACCAGGCAGCTGCCCATGTCTAATGTGATATCCCCTCTCGTGCGGATTCCTTAAAACTCTCTGAGGATATAAAGCAATAGGCACTTAATCTTTCACTCCTTTTCTCCTTGAAGAAACCATGCGTGAAGCTCTCATCTTCAACACTTGCCAAGTCCAGACCGTCAGCTGGCTTACAGTTAGAACAAAAACGTTTCCCTTTTGCCATCCTCATATGAGGGTAATGATTTTAGTCTGCGGGGTTCCTCACAGTAGGCAGTTCCAGATCGCTGTGGTCTAATACCACTGATGCCAGCAACAGATGCCTGCACACGAGTCACACATGCACCTCAAAATGATCTGTCTATTGCTGCTCTGATGTGAATATCCAAATGTCTCTTTAGAAACTAGTAACTGTAAAATGGTAGGTCTGTCTGTGTGTGTGTGTGTGTCTTTGGCCGCCTGATCTTTATATCTAATAGTCAAGCAAGTAATTCTAACAGTACTTCATGACTGGCATTAACACATTTTAGGATTAACTATATATATGTATATGATGGTGTATGTATAGGAAATAGTTCCTGAATTTTAGCTCTTTCTCTTAGTTTTAATGGGATGCAAAGGTGGGGTGAAATAAAGCATTAAAATGTGTTCAATTTATTGAATTCAACCATATTGAATTAATAATAAGATTCTACTTCCTTTGGTCATTTGTAAGACCCATAATCCGCCTGAATTTAATTTTTGAGTTGTTAATTTGTCAAAGGTAATAATTCTGTCAGGGAAATGATGGGTATTCCAGGCAGTAATTTAATAAATTGAAGCAAATTCAACTTATAAAGATTGACAACATAATAATTATAATAATATATGAAATTCACGAACAAAATTGAACAAGACAACAGTTCAGTTTGAACTCCTCCACGATGGAAAAAGGAGCAATGTGCCTCAGACTCCACAAGCTCCGATGTGGTCAACATTTAACTTGTGTAGCTGCGACCAGCCCTAGTTGGGACATTGAAGTAATTGCTCAGATCCTAAAGTCAACAGTAAAGCAAAGCCAGAGCAGAAATGGGGAAAACTAGAGTGGTGTGATGTCGTCGGTTAACAAAATGAAAAGCTTGAACGCTTTTAGCATTTTGTAGCCAGATGTGACGTTTTGATGAGGTCTTTGGAGTCCATTAAGAAAAACTGAGATCCAGGGTCTTATTTTAAAGAGCTACTAAAGTGAAAACTAAACTTTACTGACTCACTCACATGTTTCAAAAGTTAAAGTCTTCCTCTCCATGATACAGTAGGTCACTCATCATGACGATGTTTTGTAATTACTTTAGAAAGTTCTCCCCCGTCTGAAATCTGAGCGAATGAGAGGTTACAAGAGCAAAGCCCATTATGATGATTATACAACTAGTTCCTTAGAGGTGGAGACCTCATAGCAGAGTGGGTGTGGTTATGGTTATCAAGATTTAATCTCCAGAAAAACTGAGCGTTTTCAATGGAGTTTTGTACCAACGGACACATACTGATTATACAAAAGAGGTCAAAGATCAATTTAAGACGAATTTGAATCAACACATTATTTGCCCTTTAAGGAAAAAAAAACTTATTTTACTTAATATTTTCTTGGCAAGTCCAGGAAACAGCCATACTTTAAAATATTAAGCCATCAAACTGAGACCTCAGTTACTTGTTGATAGTAAAATAAACTATTTTTAAAAACGAGAATCATTTCTTAATACAAGAAATTAAACTCTTACTATGTTTTTTTTAACCTGTTTTTTTTTCTTCCGTTTACAATCAGTGAATGTCTTTTCTTTTCAGTTGAAAGTGACTTCCTTGTTGTTTGCAGTGTGTGGGCTGGGTTAGACTCGTGATGTCCCTTGAATAATTTTCCATAATAAATAACTTTAATTGCCATGTACATATGGAGAACTGGTTACGATGAGTCACATCATTGAGTAGAATCCTTGATCCTTGATGCTACTTTAGTGAGAAATGTGTCATTTGGTCAGGATTCTTCAAACAAAAAGCGACTTCTCTAAGTGGCTTTGAACAACTGACTTAAGAAAACTTTTTTGTATGGAGTGTAATGTTCAGTGGAATCATGCCTCCCGGTGCTTTTGTGTTTTTCAAAAACTCTTCACAAATCTGCCCTCCCGGGGCTGTCTTGCCCCACCCCCACCTTTCCAGATGCCATACCAGGATCCTTGCTGGGAGTCAAATTCCATTAATGAAATCATGGCCAAGTGTGCCAGTTGAATAGCAATGAGCTACAGGATTCTAATTAGGAAGGAAGAGGATGTCGGCGGGTGTGAGAAGAGGGAGAAGTTGTGTGAGAACGTGTGTTTGCTTGGGGGAAGGTTTCACCACTAAGCCTGGAGCTCACTGAGAAAGCGAAGGAAGGGGTGTGGAGGTGTACAGAGGATGATGTGTTCATACGTGGCTGGCTGTTGGTCTGAGTTTTCCTGCGCTTTAACCACATGTGCACTGTTGAGATTTATGCGGGTAACACTAGGTTTTAATGTTCCATTCTTTTGCGAAGGCAGGGAGAGCCCTTTGGAATCCAGATAGCATTTTTGTCAAAATATTGGAGCCTGTACAGTCAAGAAGCAAACTTAAGACCATGTTTCATTAATAATTTCAATATAACGGCATTTAAATCACACATCTAGAATTCTGCTTTTTTCGTTTACCTCAGGAAAACAGCAACAACAATCCAAAAAAAATCCTTAATTACACAAAGAATTGTCCATGTCCATCAATTAAAAGTACACATTTTTGAACACTCACATATGGGATAACAAACTGGTTACCAGATTGAGAAGGAACAGAATTAAGAAAAGAGCTTATATAGTCTCATAGCACTCAAGTGTCACGCTTTGAGTGTGACAGTCACGCAATTTGAGCCATTTCCACACCAGGCGCCACACTTTACATTTCTCACCCGTTCAATACTCTATATTCATTTTTATTCATGATATTTAACTTTGGTCCAATCAGAATCAACTCTTGGCGCCTCTAACTATTTTACATTGTTCTTTTCATTGGAGGTTGGTGGTTTATGATGGTAATAGTTATCCTAAGTCACAATCAATGACTTCCTCGGATCTCTTCCAGAAGATGTAAACTATATTCCCTAGAAAAATCAAAGGAAATAAATGTTGTCTTTTAGCGAAATTAATAATTAAATCGTCATATTTTAGCCATAATTATCTTGCTACAAGTCAATAACTATCCTAAGTTAGCCTGAGATCTCTTCTACTGTAGAGGATGAAGACCACTATCCCACAATATATCACAATATTTCAATGAAGACGATTTAGATTAATCAATAACAATAATCATATTTTAAGCATCTCAGTCATTCGGATTTGTTTGAGGAAAACTTCATGTGGCATATATTTCGCAGTAGACTTGTTTTGAAGTGGAAAAAAGGACGATGGAAACAGTTTGGTTTAATGATTCATACACTGACGTTGTCATCTCATTAATTATCTACATTCATTTATTGCCTAATTTTTCATATTTAGTAGCGATTATAAAGAAACTTTTAATTCCTCATTATAGCTCAGTTGAACCTGGTACTTTTGTCAATATTTACCTACTCATCATATGTGAACTTCTCAATAAGATTTACTTTATATTTAAACTAGTAGGTGTGTGTGAATCTGCACGATCTTAATGTCTTACAAACTCCCAAACTGCTTGACAAAATGTCTGGAAAATTTGCATGTAGACTATCAACCTCTCGGTGGAGGTTTTAAGGGGGTGGGGGGAACTTCATCAGGCCAAGGGAGAACAAGGGTGGGAGGAGGAATTGCAAATACGTTGAATATTTAATACATAATAAATAAGGATAATTTCCATAATTTCAGCTACTTTTGACCAATTGTAAAGCCTGTAATTCACCTAATTTTACCCCTCTCTAACAAGTTGAGGATTTAGGTTTTAAAATGTGTTCCTCATCATCATCATATGTTATATCTATTCAATTCCTTAAATTAGCCGTTTTTTTCTTTTATTCATACCTTAACTAAAGGAACCCCACTTACCTGAATTACCAGGGTAATGCTGGGTATTTAAGCTTTTTTTATTAAACGTCAGCCCCACTTCATAACTTAAGAAAAGAGATTTTTTTCTTCTCCTCATTGTTATTTCACTACATGTCAGACAAGGCAGCTCATCTGATGACTGCCAACACGGCTGCTTCTGCAGTGTTCCTGACAAGCTCAGCATACCAATTCTTAATCACATTCAGTGCTGCTGGCATCACCCACTCCAAATCCATCATCATTTATCTGGAATAAAAACATTAACAGTCATATATTTCATGGAGTCACATGTCCTGATCAGATTAAACCAGCAAGTCAATCCAGCAGCAAACGACTGGGCCAGAGGATGTAAAACACATTATAATTTTTACCATATGGAACACTGTCTATTGTGATTCCTTTTTCTTTCTTTTTTTTACGATTTTGTTCACTTAGAAAAGGAAGTACAAGAATAGAGTCAGGAAAAGTGACTGGCTACACCCTCAAATCCAAACACTTGTGTATATGTTTCCTCCTACTGCAGCATGCCAGTTTGAGAGTGAAATCATTGTTATAACCTCTATTTTTGTGCATTAAAAAGTTCTTGTTTTTAAAAACATTTAAAAAAAAATTGTGAATTAAAAAAGAACAATTGTACATGTTAATTGTTTCAAGCACAACTGAAAGCGAGTGTGACTCAGAAGAAGAAAGATAAGAACGCTATCTATAAAAAATATATATATTTGTGTGCAACGATCACAGTCTTGTTCTCACTCTAATCTAATGAAGCAGTGGCAACAAGAAAATCAGGATTTGATAAAAAAAAAAAAAAAAATTATGTCATCATTCTGGTATTATTTCTGCGTCTTGCATCAAACTAATCTTTTGATCTGATTTTTTGAATGTGATATTGTTTTGAATACATAGAAAATGAAAGATGCATTCACAGAAATTATTCTTAAGATCAGCAACAAGTAACAACAAGTTGTTTTGAGTCCTGGTCATAAAAAAAAATAGGCTTAATGCTAAGTAAAAGCCAAAACTCCACTACTGCAGCTAATATTTGTCAGATGTATAAACACCTTTCACTAAAATAATATTTCCAAGTTTACAAAAACAACATAAATTTATTAACTGTAAAAGCACTGGCTTCAATATTTTGTGAAGGATAGAATATTTGCCTTTCTTATTTCTATAAAAAGTTTCCTTTTGGGGTGAATATCCGGTGTTAAAATTGTATCAAGTCCACTTCCAAGCACACACCAAGCTCTTGTTATTAAAGGGACAATATGTAGTTGTTGTTGTAAAAAAGGTGTTGTTGCTGTGGCTGTGGTAGTCAAAGGAGTGTATGCTGTGAAACACTGCTGCAACAATTAAATGATTGGTTTAATGAATGAGAAAAAGGCTCTTGATGTGTCAATTTCTGGTTATATCTTCCTCGTAACTTCCCACAGTCTCTCAGTACTTCATATAAAAAACTTCTGCCCCACTGCTGTAAAGCGGTTTGATGGTCACATGACACTCCCAGATTCTGGATGAGTCGTCAGGACAAAGTTATGTGGTTCAGATTAAAATAATATGGATAGAGTTGTACTCACTCATGGTTCATGACTCATGGCTGTTAAATGAAAATGTATAAAAAAAATAGCTCTAAAAGTTACATAGTGTTGCTTTAACACTGACTATTGTTTGGAATGTTTTTCCAATACGGCATTAAGCCTTGATGTTATTTTTATTGTTGCATAAACAAGAAAAAATATTAAGGATGTAAACATTCACAGAGGAATCAGCTGATGGATTATTGTAGGATGTGGACCTTGAGTTTTGATGCAGATGTTGAGCGGAGGATGCAGTGGGACGCTGTTGAATACTAACGTTGGATTAAGCTCTTGAGTGCAGTGGGTCAGTGGAGCTAATGGAGCTCATATGCTGCAGCACAAGAACAGACGGCCACATGTAGAGTGGTGAAACATTGTAGAGGAATGATGACTTGTATTGAGGTAACAATGAGTCTAAACCGCAGAATTGTTGTTTTTAACAGAGTAAAATTAAATCTTTATTATAAGACTAAAGATATTCTCACCCTTTTCTCTGCAGCGAACTGCTTCCTCTCTGATCACGTTATTAAAAGGTCACTTCTAACTCAAAGAACAAAGGTCAATACAGCTTATCTTTTAAGTATGTTTTATCTCTTCTAATATTACATGTGATTATTATTTGTTTGCTTCACGTGGTTTGAACGGGGGAAAGCCCAGCGTTCTTGTGGTTAGCAGGTGTTCATTCAGTATTTTTTCAAAAACGATAACATTTCTATTCGTAGAAACTGATGGTTTAATATATTGTGTTTCATTTCTTTAAAAAAAAAAAGCAAACCAAAACTATCAGTTTCTCTTTTGGAATAGTTTTTTTTAAATTATTTTAATTTATTTAATTTGTCTTAAAGTGATGGTTCCCCAAAAATTTTAATTAATCTAATTTTCTACTCACTTGGGATTATTTTCAGATTAATCCGAGCCTTTTCAGAGTTTTAGGCAAAACTGTATGTCCATCTTAATGTAGTTACTGGAGCTAAGTGGCTTTGTCAGAATTTCTGTCCAAAAAGATACCTTTAAAAGTATAGACCTTATACGCCTTTTCGTATTTTTTTCAATGGTTCTTTTTGAACTAAAATGAAGATGAAGACCCCTAATCTCAGTTGTTAAAATGAATATACATTTTTGCCTATAACTCTAAAAAGGAACAATTATTCTACTCTTCTCTATTTCTAAGAAAATAATCCAAACCATTAGTCAACATTAGGGTAAGCAGAAAATGATGAAAGTTTGAATCTTTGGTGAAATATAACTTAAATTAATTTGTGTTTTATGATATATATTTCAATTGTTTCCCTTCCTCTTTCCAGGGAAAGAAGCAGAGACCGCCATAAGTCCCGAAACAAAGACAGCCGCTCGGAAAAATCCGTCACCATCAACACGCCGCCTGCGGAGCCACTGTTGGGTGACTCGTCGGTCCGGGGCGAGCAAGTACAGGTAGGAATGAACACAATACAACAACTGCACATAAACACAGTCCAACATAAATGCACCTCAACCCTGCAATTTCCAGACATTCGTCTTCACCTGAATCACCAGCCAATTAAGAACGACAAGTTCCCACAAGTAGCTTTGGGAATGAAGCTCGTGTAAGATGCTGTAATTCCTGTCGTTTGAGTAAAGCTGATCTGTCAGTCACTAGTCAAAATGAGGCGGAATGATAACTCTGTTTATCCGCCTTGGCTCGGGCGGGCCATCTGCTATTTTAGGATAAAAGCCAGAAGGAACAGACCATTTTAAGCTGTCTTCTGTTTTTGTACCGAGGCTTTTTCTACAAAGTCATGATGATATTCACCATCCAAGCAGTTATTGCTCGCCTTTTCAATCCATAAAATCACAATAAATAACTGCAGATATGAGAGGTAGAAGATTTAGTCCCAGCAGCTCCCAATTCAATGGACCAGTCCAAGTCGGAACAGCAGATTATCTGTTTTAACTGTCATTCAAGACCTCTCCCAGTAAGCTATAAGACCCTTCAACATGACAACATGGAATATATGTCTGACTATCTGATCAAAGATGTCTATAAGGTAGGAAATACTCTTGTAATACTATAATACTTTTACACAATTCAAAATATGTATTGACAAAATGATCTGTACCTGCCTAAATTTTAGATAACCAAAGCACATCCCTTTTTTTACATGACTAAAATTTCCTCATATTTTCTGTGGTTTAATTGAAAACTTTTGTTAATGCAATGCAAATGCAATTTTATGCATACTAGCAGACTGACTCTCATGGAGAGGGAAAATATCAAGCCGGCAGTTTGGTAGTGATGTTCAATAAAGCCTATAGTTTAATTCACAGTCTGGGAAAAGTGATCGTAGCGGCCTTTGACCAGTTGTAGGGGCTGATTCAAGTTTCCCCAATTTTTGTTTTTTTTACCAAGATTATACATGATCTTTTGAAAAACGTTTTTACTGCTTTAGAACACAACAATATTTACACGGCTTTAACTGCAATATTCACATTTTTTAATTTCATTAAAAGATAAATTATACACTGTATAATATTATTATAAAATAAGTGTAACTTCATTATGAAATAATTGAATTAAAAAAAATACAATATTTCGAAAATATTCTTTAATAATTTCAAATTCTAATATTTCCAAAAAAAGTTATTAATTCAGTTTGCAAAACCAAAAATGTTTGTAAAATGGTGCCAGCATGATTTGCAAAAATGCAATTCAAATCCGATATGTTGTACAGCCTTAACCAGTAATCAACCAAATGTAATAATATTCTAATGGGTGTTATGTCTTTAGTGAACAGTTTAAACAACAGCATATGGTACTTCTAATACCATAAGCCACTGTGGTGCCAATGTTGCTTGATGTGACAAAAGTCAGTTTGAATCCCCTTCTGGTCAAAGATTTCTCCTGGAATATGTATGAATTTTAACAACCCTTTGTTGTATTGTATTCTATATATAGTTTTTACAATGAAAAATGTAGTAAGTAGATGTGAAAATCATAGTTGTGATTCAACTTTCAATAGTTATTTCCATTGTTTGCATGGTGTGATATCCTGGTTGACTTCGGTCAGTGAAGACACTGATGGTAATCCTGATGTTGTCCATGGTCACCTCTTGACCTTTTAGCCTCACTGGCAGTTATCAGTTCAGCCCTTTTGCAAATACAAGTCATCAATCAATGGCATTCTGGTTAAGATTAGATAAGATAAACAATTTCTTTCCATCACATGTTGAGGTTAAATCAGCCAGTAGTCAAATTGAATGGTGAGAAAAACGTCTGTGAAGGCAGCACGTGATCTTGGGTGTGTCGATGAGAATACAACTGACTTGTTAAATCGATCAAGTAAACGGTTTGGCCTTGTTTTAATACAGATTCATTTAATGTGTCTGAATAAACAATCAAAAAGAGGTGTAATGCGAGTATGCAGGGATAGGAGATTAAGACTAGAATGTTGAGATTATCCTGGATTGATTACTTCATGTAAGGAAACGGCTTCCCGATCTCAGTGGAAATACGTTTTTTTGTAGGTTCTAGTTTCACAAAGTCATGCAACTACAAGGTTTTAAATACATGCATGCATTGTGGTAATGATTAGCGTGTTTCTGAAGGAATTATGACCATGTGGAAGTGTCTACCCTACACTTCCGTCATATTAATGTATTTCATTTCTTAAAATGAAAGGGTTTATTCCCAAAAGGAAAAGATTAAAACAAATGTTTACTATCAGCCATTGGCCTACTTGGCTCACACATAGTTTTTGTGGGTGGACTTGTTAGCTTTGTGTGTTTGACTGCTTTTTTTTTTTGTTTCTGCCTGGTGTTTCTAAATCAAACACGCGAGGGTTTGCAGTGTTTCACTCGTCATATCTTATTCATGCTCAGCCTGCAGTGATGCTGTTCAGGGCTCGGCTTAATAATCGCCGCCAAACAATTCTACCAGCTCGACAGGGATCAATCTGTGTGTGCTGTTCACATATGCTCCCATGTGTCACTGTTGTGTCATCGTTTGTCAGATTGTGTTAACGGCACAGCTCAGAGCTGATCTCGAGACTACTGGGAGTTTGATTTTTTGGCCGAGGGAGCGACGCATCGCTTCAGGCGGGGATCTCCTCTCATAGCTGTGATACGGAAAGTTTCTCATAGCTGTGATCCGTCTGTGATTCTGTACAGAGTTGTTACACATGCTAATGCCTCCAAAATCCACTGAGCAGAACCAGACGAAGGTTTGTGCAGAAGATTTGTCAGAAATGATGTTCGCTGGCCGTGACTCAACTCACTTGGAAGCACATTTCGATAAATCATTGGAAATGCATCAAAGGCACTGTGAGATGAAGCAACTGGAGTCTTGGAAACATTTTCCATGGTGACAAACTTAAAAACTGTCTACAGGAATCAAATCAATCCCTGATCTCTGCTGTACTGTGTCCTCACAAAAACATTTTTAATTGAAACGCATGACAACATTTTCAGTTTGTTTAATGCTATAATGGATAAAATAATAGTTTGGTATTTTATTTGGTATATATTTTATTTTTTTCTAAAAAAGCAACCAAGTTATATTTATCTACATTTTAGTTTAATATGTAATTAAAATATAACTAAAACAAAATACAATTAACCTTTGTTGTTATGATTTTCTTGACTCTTATAATTCAGGACAGATGTCTAACTCACCTTTTTTCTCATTTAAACTTCATCTGTTCTTTTTTTTTTTTTTTAATTACAAATAGTAAGAGGCAGTTTTACTCTCATCAAATGCTTTCAAATTCCCTCATCATGAATCACTCCTGTAACCAGGCTTTAATGTAGAACATTTGTTTCAAATGAATCAGAAACAGAGACCTTTATAGAGGGAAAAAAACAGTTGGCTTCTCTGGCTTTTTACCTTGTTGTATTTGTGATTGTTTGTGACATTCAATGCGTTTATAGCACAGATGTTTATAACTGTGAGTAACGTTAATGTCATATATACATCCTAGAAAAGGGCCATAATCCTGTTTGGCTCATTTGGGTCAGATTATATTCTTAATGCAAATAAAGCAAATCGTCCCCACGGCACAAGAATCGCTTTCACAGACCACAAAAAGCGAATTGACTGTGGTCACCAGGGCTTGGGTGAAAAAAAGATATGTTCCATATGTTTGAATTGCATGTCCTGTGGTTCGGCCTAATGTGATAAATGCTCCTTCAGATGCTTTTTAGGTTTGTGGGTTTGTCGGTCGGGTTAAATATGCATTTTTTATTCTTGGTTGTTGTGTCTGTATGTGAACTCCATGTTATCATCTGTAACAGTTTATACGTCGTCATGAATAGTTAACCATCTATTAATGCTAGTGCTGTCATACAGAAGATAACCAAAATATAATCCTTTGTCGAGAGACTATTTACATTTTAGAAAATAAATTAGGCCACAGCCATCAATTGGACTTAGTTTCCACAGAGCCGTTCAGATTATTCATGCTGTCACACCAGTAAAAACCCTCCCACTGAATTAGATTTAGTTTAAAAAAAATTATGGTTTATAAGGAATTCTTATCATATTTTAAAGGGAGTTCTCCAACATTACATAACTGCGTGTTGTATTTGCGTAATCCGATTGTCATTTAGTTTAGATTGTCAGACTAGAAAGTGCATTTTGTTTAAATCTGCACCCTTGTGAGACAATAGCAGCCTGGTGTAAACGGTGAGCGTGTTGGGGTTTTGTACATGTCAGACGCCTGTGATCGGTTAAAACCGTAAAGCATTCCTGGAGAATTAACACCTTCCTACCACAACAATGAGCTGTGGTTTATATTTAGTTAAATACTGAGGAGAAAAAGGGCCTTGTACGACTGAGGATTTGTCCTTTGGTTGCTTTACTGGATTTGTAGAGCAGGTTTTTGCTTCAAAGAATTTGTGATTTACTTCAGTGAATAACAACAATGTGACGTTTGATACCACATTTAATTTTTCATTAGGTATCTTTAACATATGGTAGTACATTTTGCCTGTGCAAAAGTCTTGTTTTTTAATTTCTCAAACTTTAAATAATTGTTACAGATGCTTCCGTCAGTCATTTTGT
This sequence comes from Callionymus lyra, assembly GCF_982586985.1. Taxonomy (NCBI): domain Eukaryota; kingdom Metazoa; phylum Chordata; class Actinopteri; order Syngnathiformes; family Callionymidae; genus Callionymus; species Callionymus lyra. The sequence continues at coordinate 23,737,544 of NC_141822.1, forward strand.
AGCTAAACTATTTGTGTTTGATAAAACACAAAAGGTAGTACTGTATGCTAAATTTAGCTGTAAAAAAAAAATCTGAAACTAGAGAGTCATGGCAGTAAAACATAAAAGGCAGATTGATTCTACAGAAGTGGATGAACATTAGATCTTATCCCTCACAGCTGGTCGATGTAAGTGTACGACGTCTCTATAACTTAATATGGATATCAGAAGTTTTCTAGTGAAGCTCATAACTGACTATAAGAGGCATATCCCAGGAACATCCACATAAAGTACATTCATTCGTCATATCCCTTCTGGGACTGTTTTTCATCCACACAAAACTGTCTCAAGTTTTGAGAATTTTTTTTTTATTTTTCATTCGCCAACAGTGCAGCTCGATAATGATGTATTTCTGCTTGTTGTGCAATTGTATTGGCAATACAAGCACAGAATATATATATTATTATGGCTATTAATATTGGTATTGGCATAGCTCAGACGGCAGAGTGTGCCTTGTAGCCAAGAAGTTGCAGGTTCAATCCCAGCTGCTTTGTACACTTTATAAGGTGTTATTTTTACGTTAAATAAACACATGTTGTTTGTGCACACTGACAGAGGCAGCATGTGACACTGCACTGCTCACTGGGTCAGAAGCAATGCTCTGAGAGTGGTGCTGAGGCAGGAGACAAAGCAGAGAGTGATGTGGAGAACCAGAGAGGATGCCTGGAGGGAGACACAAGTGAGGGAGGGGCAGCCATCAGAGAGACGCCAGCGATCCCCTCTAATTGGGGTGTTGTTTTATTTGCGTTCTGGAGGGAAGTTGGTATTTACGATGTGGTCCTTTTCCTCTCCTTCTATCACTCCATCCTTTTATCCCTCTCTTCATCCCTGCTGTCAGGGCATCCCATGTGATCACCTCATCACTCTGCTGCCTCCACTCGACCTTTCTCCGTAAAGCCCCTTCGCATTATGGTGCATGTGAGCACACAGTGCCATACAATACCTCCTGAGGCATGATGGGAGAGCTTTCTATATAAAGACGGATAAAGCGGACACACACCGGAACACAATCCCACCGAGACCATGATGGGCAGCATCTGAGGACAGGAGATGTTTGTGATTTTGGATCGCTGAGGATTTTGAGAAGCGGTCAGTGGCAGAGATGGAGGCGGCAGATGAGCTTCTGCAGGTGTTGGAGGTGTTTGAGACTGTAGAGGAGTTGAAGGAGGTGATCGTCACAACGGTTGACTCGCGTGTCGGTGCTCCTCCACTGATCTGCACCGGACCAGGAACCAAACCAAACCAGGTGAAGGAAGCGACTGTAGATGCTTTTTGCTTATTTTATCATAGCATGATATGATGTTTACTTCAATATGATCAACCTTCAGATGCTCTCTGCCTTTTCTGGACTGTTCTGTGTAAAGATGTTGAAGAATATAGCACAGCTGCATTTTTATCTTTTAAAAAAACATAATTATCTTCTTTCTATATACTCTTTTTTTTTTTTTATCTGATCCAACTTGAAAAAAATAATAATCCATCGACAGGACTTACAGTCGTTTTCCAGTGGGACTTGTTACGTCATGCCTTTGAAATCATTGTTGCTATTTTAAGCTGCTCTCTTTTATGTTTTACAAACAAAAAAATCATTGTGACCACAGCTGGGGAAGTAAATACAGCTGGAAATACAATAAATCAGTTAAATGTTTTATACAGTGCTACAGCTGTTTTATATGTAATCCCCGGACCGCTTTCTATTTCAGTTTTGACTTGGTCTTAAAATAAATTAACTGGTATTTGCAATATTTACTTAAAGTATTCAGAATATTACTTATTTTATATTTTTGGTATAGATTTTGCATTAAAAATATGTCAGCACTAATATTAAATACAGTTCAGTGTAATACAATTGTTTTCATCTGATGTTTTGAACACAACCTAGAAGCCATGTTCGGACCTTTGCCAGACTAACTTAGTTCTTAAAGTCCTGCCGTTTGTAGTTTTGTTTGAATATATAGATGTAATAAAAACAAAGTTGTGTATTTAGATTACGCAACAAAGTATATTTATGGACATTTACATGTGTTGCGTCTTTCTGAGACCTACACATACAGTGTATATATGAAGTAAGTATGAGAAAATAAAACAATACTTTTAAGCTTGTGTTTAAAACATCAAGGCAAAAGTGAATTTTTACGTCTCACTTTCCATTTTTTGTTACTTTTTTATTTATTTCACAACTGTTCCCATCTTATTTAGGCCTCTTTTCCATCTTTACGTCATTCCTTTCTAAGAAAATTCTGTGAAAATGAAAATTGTATTAACTTCCTCGGTCAATTTTCTTATTTTAATTCCTATTTTGGCCGATGAGACCAGACAATCAGAACACAATGTTCAGTATCCAGAGCAAAGTTTATCATCCCGACTGGTTCAGCAAAGTAACAACACTCTGAGAACACACTGAATCTCACCATTCAGCATCTTGTTTAGTTCAGATTCATGTCTGTTTGCTCTGCAGTGTCGGTGTCTTTCTTTGTAAGGCCAAATTTTACTACAACGACAGGTGAACATTCTGAATCTTCTACACATTCTGGTTCAGAGATTCCTCAGCTTGTTGAAGGAAGTCGGAGGTTAAGCAGAGTTTCTTTAACTGCAGATCCACACAAAAACGCTGTCGGCTATATCGCTAAAAGTTCTTTGTAGGATCAGTCCAAAACATTTTCAGTCGCTGAAAAGGAAGATTCAGAAGTGGATAGGCGACTTAATTGAACTTGAGTTTCAATCGTTCTTCTGTAAAACCAAATCACAACTTTTTTTAAAACGATTTTGACTAATGTCTCTTGAAAGTAAAAAAAAAAAATCACAAAATTTGATAATCCAAGCAGCATTTCTCAAAGCCTCAAATGACAGATTTGCAAAATGTGTTTTAATAGTAAATATTGTGCAGTATATTCTATTGATTGTATTATTCAACCAGTGAGTGTAAAATACACAACATTTTCCATCTCCTTATGAATGTCACTGAAGGTTTTTATGATACAAATCATAAGTCAAATGACGCCTCAAAGCGAAGCTAGTGCCAAGTGTCCTGAATACTGAAAACATTTTTCTGTTTGTCCAAGAATTTATCAATGTTGCGGTAAACTAGTTGAAGATGGAGATGCTTTATAAAGTAACTTCTGAATGAGATAACATTGGGTATGATGTCATCTTTCTGCTATCATCTTGATTAAAACTGGACTGGTATGTTTCTGCTTTGGGTTCTCTGAATGGTCCAATTGCCCCAAATGTCAGTCTACAGGTACACAGATGTTGTACTTATGTTGCACTACAGACTCAGAGCTCCACACCTCTTGCACAGCCTGAAGCATGTAAGATTATGTTGCAGGTCTTTTACATCAGTTTTGCTCAGATCTTAACATGCAGGACTATTTTGTTATCTATCTGTGATATCTTCTGTGGAGTCCACATCGGTGTGCTTGAAAAGCCTATAAGTCGTCTGTTGTGTGCATGTCACGGTGCTCTCTGTGTGGACGGTCTTAAACTTGCCAGCCTGCCATTGTCTCTCTCTTTGACTTTTCCAAAGTGGAGAAGCTTAACCCGTGCTTCTCCTTCTTGTTCTGACACGTTCTTGGCGTCCTTTCTCTCCATTTGAACAAGAGTGGTTTAAGATGGCAGAATGGGGCTGTTTGGGAATGCTTGTGTTCAGTGTCTGAATCTTGCACAAACACCTTCCCTCCCTGGGGTGAATAGAGTGCACTTGTTCCTTTACTCCTGAGTGAGGTGCTTTGTTTGAAGGCCCACTCACTTCTGAACAAAAGGCTTCTAAGTGAACGTTTCAAAACAATAGCAGTTATTTATACTCAAGCCTCCCTTGAAACCTAGTTAATGCAGAGATTGACGTGCAGAAATATCTCCCCCCTTGACTCTGCATCAGTCTTCCAACACTATTATTTCTGTGAGGTTACCACCAGTAAAGATGTTTGGCTCATACAACCCATTTAACATCTTATATTTAGGGGATGGAGATGTTACAATTCTCTTTTAAGGTTAGAATGCACCATCCTTAAGCATGTGAATGAAGTGTGACCCATGATTTAATGATAAACTAATGTGGCCTTCACATGCAAAATATGAACGTTTGCTGGAGGCTTGCATTCCTAATGATGTTATGGAAATGAGGTTTAAAAAAAGATTCAACTTTTCTTTTGTTCAAACAAACCTGGTGGATAAAGGGCGTGAGGCTCAACTCAAGCTACCTGAATTTTATTTCCAAGACGGCACTTTCTGTCGTTGTTAAATGTATTTAAATCGTGTTTTTAATAGGTGAACTAGATACATATATTTTCTTACATGGGTTAACTTTAGAAAGGGTATGAAGACATTAAAAAAAAGGAAATTACATTAATAGAAATAAACATATAAATGATGTAAAAAATAAATGTAAAATTAAACTAAATAATTGGGAAGGAAAGTAGAGCGTTAGTTCAGGTGGATTATCAGTCTTACAATTGCTGTTGTTATTGAAATCATCCTTATTTATTGTGTATATTGTTTTGGTGATGGGAGATGTTTGAGTCTGTATTGGGGCTTCTGGTGTCTTGACCCCCTTTTCCCCTTCATCTTAGAATTGCCCTTTCAATCATATCAAAGCAGCAATAGAAGGATAATTTTGGAGAGCATATGTGTTTCGAGAGCAGACATCTGTTGCTGGCACAAATATAATTTGATCGCAGCGATTGATTTTGTAATATTAATCTTCTGAGCCAGAAGCAATAGTTGTGGAATCTGCGCCACAGAAAACATTTCTTGGTGCAGTTTGCAACATTGTTTTCACCATAAGATAAGGGAGGTTTTAATTATGTCTGTTGCTTGGTTTTATTGTTCAGCTAAGTTGGTGAGGAAAATACTACAGTAGAAACTTTATTTACTTTACTCTTCTTCTCATACCCTGCCATCTAACCCTGACTTGTTGACTCTGGTTTACAAACGAACGTTATGTCGTCTCTCCTAACGACCAGTAATAGAATCCATTCTAACAAGTGGCTCAGCAGTTATGTGTCATGTTGGGATCAAGCTGTAAAGCTACCAGATCGCATTTCCATTCTGTGTTTGCAGTCTGGCCAAATATGCATCAAACAAAATACTTGAGTGGCACGTCGCGTCTGTCTTACAACCGCAGGCTCCATGTTTCTCCTGCGACAGCTCAACTCAGGATCTGGAGCAGACTTGCTCTGATTAGTGTCAATTCTGTTTGTCGGTTTTTCATAGTTGAATATGCATATTAAATAATACAACTGTGTGTGTTTGCTTGATGTTTATGTCTTATGGACTCTCAAATAGCTTTACATTAGCATGTAGACCTTTGACCTTTTCAGTAAAGGTCAACTTGATCAGGTCAAATGAAAGGGAGGCAGAACAACCCCATTAGAATTAAAACAATTTCAGTAGTGTGTTGCGTACATGTCAGCTCCTTTTGTCGATTGTGATATAACTCACAATACAATACCGTGACAATATTTGGCCCACAATAACTACAATATCACTGAAAGAAATATCCTCAATGGTATATCACAAAAAATGTGACCGCAATAGAAGAAATACCTTTAAAAGTGAAAAATTATTTTTATCCCAAAACTTTGTACAATGTAAATAAGAAATGTATATTTCTAGAGCACTTTTCCAGACCAGGGTGACAAAGCGCTTGAAGAATTAAAACAATACCCAATAGAGTATATACCTAAAAGGTCAAGCCACCACCGAGAGCAACACAGGAGTCTCGGAAAATTAAGGAAAAGCCTGCACGAATAAATATGTCTTAAGATGTTTTTTGAAGGAGTCATTAGATCCATCAAGCACAGAGCGAGAGGAAGATTGTTCCAAAGTTTAGGAGCAACAGCCTGGAAGGATTTCTCTCCTCTGGTCCTGAAGCGTGTTCAGGAACCATAAGTAGATTCTGATCCACAGACCTCAGAGGCCAAGATGGGTTGTAAGGCTGGATCAGATCCCTGATGTAAGGTCTGACCATGAATAGCCTGAAAGCAAGAACCAGAATTTTAAAGTGAAAGAAACTGGCAGCCAGTGAAGAGTTTTAAGGATCGGAGAAATGTGAGTTCTTCTACTAGAGCGGGTCAGAATTCTCGCTGCAGAGTTCTGTATTAACTGCAGGCGAGACACCTCCTTTTTCTTAAGACATGAAAACAAACTGTTGCAATAGTCCAGACGAGAAGTGACAACATTTTCTTAAGTTTAGAGATTTTTCTCAGTTGAAGGAAACAGTTTCTGGTCTTGTCAACATTTAGCTGCAAAGTGTTTTCAATCAGCCATTGTTTGATTTCTAGCAAACACTGTTCAGTACACATGTAAGTGCGTGAACATTAATAACATGTATTTTGTAAACCATGTTAGTGCTTTGTTACTGATGTAATTATGAACAACTTGTTGATTTAATTTAACAATAGCTTAACAAGCTGAGAATAACTTGAAAAGTAAATGAAATATTGGTCACATTTGTTTTTCCTCCTTTGTCACTTGAAAGTAGTTAACTGTGATAGTCGACGCGATATCTTTGCACATTTGAAATGTTACGGTTATATTTTACTTTGTGAAAATACTTCTTGTATATTACATATTCTTTATCCAGTCGGAAAAAAGCCAAAGTGGGTCCAGACTAGTGAGTGGGTCTTTGACTTGTTTTTCGTTGTTCATATTTTAAGGCATTCTTGTGTCTGTTCTTCTTCTATGGTTCTTCTGCCGTTGTTAACTTTAGGTGTGTCCCAAATCGTGCACTTCTGCACTTACACTTAATATTGTGAGTGCACAAGTTCGTCCAGAAGATCAGTGTGCGAAAATGGAAACTAAAGCTATGTCACTGACGACGCGTCTTTGCAGCAGATGCCGGCGTAAATGTCTAGAGAAAACACAAATTTTACCACAAAACAACACAACAGTAATAAACGAAATGAAGCTAAACTTATTTTCGATTGGAGAAAAGAGCTGTCAAGTGTCGGCTGTAGGGTTCCAATAGGGTTCCAATAGGGTTCCAATTGCAAAAGAACTGCACTAATTATTCCTCACTGCTCACTGCTTTACCCTCATATACAGGAATAGCGCCCCCACAAACAGGACAGGAGAAATTAAGTACTGACATGTTTGTTGTAATAACAAAAATGTCTGTGTCTATATATATCTATATATCTATAGATATATATTTGTGTGTGTAAACACCAATAACATATATTGTAGCTGATAAATAGAAAGGCAAACTCTTGCAGTTGAGGTTGATTTGCCCCGGATTGACCCATTTTATCACGATTCACTGACTTTAATTAGCTCCTCATGACATGTCACATGACGCTGTAGGAACTTGTTAAAACGAGTCGAGTAAAATAAATCACGTCTGCTCAGTTTACTGCGTTAAGCAGGTGTTGTATTGCAGCGTGTGTTTTTCATTAGGATTGAAGACGAGAGGTTCTTGTGCGTTTACCGTCTCCAGCACTTGAACTGTCGATGACCTTAAGTTCTTCCTCCTCCTCCTCCTCCTCTTCCTCGCCGGACCCCCTACTTTAATTGGCTGTATTGTTGTTGAGCCCTCCTGTCACACCCTTCTTTGTTCCCCCTCTCTCGGCTCTTCCTCTCCGTTTCACCTATTTTCACATGATGAATGGGAGCGGGCCTCCTGCGGGCTTCCCTGTGCTAAACCAGATTGGGATTTTGGTGAGTCCTGCTCAGAAAATATGGGTCACTCTTTTTTTTGGAGTCAGCTGGGAGAAACCTCTCAGGTAGAGCCGGTATTTATTTGTGTGACGGTTAAACAAACATCCTTTAGCTTCCTGTTCAAAGATAATTGACTTTTACTACAAATTGCCCATTTTTTTCCCCTCTTTCTTTGCCTGAGAAAGTGTTTATATAGTGTCGAGAGAAAACAACTGTCCTGGTGTGATTCACAAGTGTACGAGCGATGAGAGCTGATGAGTGTTTCACAGCTGTAAAACAGGAGGAGCAATGAATCATGTCTCCCCGGAGTCTTTTCCAGGTCTGCCGGGGGTTAGAAAGATGCTGTTCCAGACGACTAATGTTCATCGATTTTCTTTCTTCCACAAACACACAGTCCCCCCTTTGTTCCGCACTCGTCCACACAGTAGCACCTCAGCCACACATTCATTTACCACACAGTTGATGCATTTTATCAGCTACAATTAAAGCTGTTGGTCAACAATTTTTATTTCAACTACAACATGTGCTTTTTTTCCTGTTGGACATGATTCAATAGAATGTTATTCACATGAGAAAAATCCTGGATTTATTCAACACAGTGTCAGTGTTTCAGATAAGTTTTTTAAAAAAAAAGATATTCATTGGATTGTAATTGTAGTTTTTCCTCACTTTAGAAAAAGTTACTTCTGTTTTTCTTGGAGTATTTTTTTGGCTACTGAACTCAGGTTAAGTGCTGCTTGTCCTTTTAATGACGGTGAAGAACATGGACTCTCTTAGCCTCTTTAACCTTTGAACTCATGTCAATCAACACTCTCAAATGTTCTTCACTTGTGCTAGAGGTCATATGAGAGTGAAAAACATTATTTTTCCCTTCTTTCCTGCAACTTTCTGACTTTAATGAGGAGGCTAATGCATTTAAAAAAACGTATTGTGTCTGTCATGGACGATGTCCCCTTAAGCAAGAATTCATGTAAGCAAAACTTTTGATTGTCAGAGTAAAACAAATCTGGATTATTGCCCTTTTTATAAGGCCTAAAGTAGTAGAGACTGTGAATGCAACTCTGTCTTTCACTCACAATTCATAGTAGGTCATAAAAAGCTGCTTTATTCGTCTAAACAAGGAAGTCCTTGACAGAGTGTAAATGTAGTGCTTTAGGAAGGAACCCTGGAAATAAGTGACAGTGTTGGACTTGAAAGCTTTATTCCATTTGTTAAATACAAAATAAATATTGAAGTTGTCTTATTAGAGTTTAAATGTGCTTAAAGATAAAAGCATACTGAATATGCATTTTGCTTTTTTAACTATCATTTTTGCTTTGTTTATTTAAAGATCATCGTTGAATCATGGTGTGAGAGCGTTTGTTCAGAACCACAGAGATCATTCATTTCATTCAGAGATCACTGCCGTGTCGAGAGCCGACCTTGTTGGTTGTCCATGATACTGTGTGTCCTCCCTTCTTTTTGTCCTCTCTATTACCCTGAGAGCAGTTTCTTTAATCTTGCCAAGCGCTTTCAGCTGCAGTGCCATTGCTGCCAACTGCTGCTGTGATGCTTTCTAGGATTTCCTGGTCTAACATGAGCCCGATCTGATTAAGAGCCTTTGCTTCCATTGTGACTGAACACTGATGTACAAAGCAATGATCACATTTGAAGCATGTTTTCTTATGATGAGATCCAAATATACGCCTACAAAAAATAATATTACACTTGCTTGTGTAGAAAGTTTTTTTCTTTTCTTTTTATGTCATTTTTCTTTTACTGACAAAGCACATTACTTTAAAAATACAACAACTTATTTTGTTGAAAATTAATGTTTTCTACATTTAAAGGTTGAATTTAAAACAATGTAATAAAACAGAGCGAGACATTCAATATTCTAAATTACAAAATTAAAAAAACAACGTCTTTCAAAAAGTCACTTGAGAGTGGAAATGTTATTATTATTCTAATATTTTATTCTAAAACATTCAATTCAACCTTTAAATATTCTGAAGACACTAGGATTCAAGGGAAAGGGGGGGGGGGGGTTCAGTGCTCCAGTTTTTTTTGTTTTTTTTTAATACAAGGTTTTAGTACCGACAGACTCGGTGCCAACCTGTGCTAAGTAGATCATCCCATTGTTGCTACTGCTGCTATTGGTGCTTCAGTTGAGCCCTGAGGCCAGAGAATGTCCCACTGCACCTCAGACCACCTCGCCGCGACACAGTAGTCGTTCCAGGACGGCCTCTCTGCCACCCGGGTCGCTCGGCATCTTGAAAATAGTCTAATCGTGACTCTTGTCTGCTGGCAGTGCAACTCTGTGCAGCTTGTTATGACTGATCTGTGATCTGTGTTGTTGTAAGAGCTCAGCGGCGACACCAGTGACCTTCATTATCTGCGGAAGCAGTCAGACTGGCACGTCAGCGCAGCACAGCTTTGTGTACTTTTTCCACTTCCCATCTTCTGAGCCTTTCTCTATCGCAGAATACACTTTTACTGCCTCCTTTCCTCTCTCGGCGGCTGCGTAATGGTTCTGTCGGTTTGGCGTTCGATCGCCACAAGTGATTAAAACCTCTTCAGTCCACTTAATGTTTCTCTCTTGTGCTTAAGCACCGTCCACTCAATCCAGATCCTCTTGCATTCACTCAAACAGGTGTTGGTAATAGAAGTGTTGTTTATTCATGATGAAGCTCTAGATAACATCGTAGTCTTCTATCAGTGTGTCAGTCAAGAGCTTCCAGGGTTTAACGCCGAGACAAAACCAAGCTGTTGGAGGTCTAGATCCAAACCTAGATGTTCTAAATCCAATTATATTTTTAAATTAAAAAACAACAACCAAGTTTTCTTTGTAAAAGAAGTACATCGAACGGTACATAATAGTGTTATTATTAGCCAACTGTCAACATAAAAAAAACTTTCTTAAGTTAAGACAAAAGCTTGTATCTATATAAGTTACACGATTAGAAAGGTCTTGTTTGGTAGAATAAATATAAACTCATCTTGATGTCATCGACAGCCAAGCATGTGTTTATCTCATCATTTTTCTTCTGGTAGTCCAACCGTCCATTTAATAGACCTAAAAAATTATTTTTATAAAGAAAAGAAAGAGCTTATGTGAATTAGCAGTTATCTTTCATGATGGATTTATTGATTTATATTAAAACAAAAAAAGATGAAAAGGTTTCCAAAAGGTGAAAGATAAAGGTCAGTAACACATCCAACAAAAATGTATCTGGACACGCATGTAGATTTTATTGCACAGAAGATAAGTTGTGGCATGTTGTTCGTGTTTAGCATCAAATTAAAATCCCAGGCAGCAATATTGATCACGTGGATCAATGTTGTTCTGACTATTTTTCAAGTATTTTCAAGCATTTACATTTTTCAGTCAGAAACTACTGTGAATTTCCTTTTTTTTCCAAAGGATTTGTACTCGGACTCTACATTTTTTTTTGTGCAACAAGCAAATATTGATCATCATTTCTTTCTTCAGGATGACAACTGGGGCGAGACCACCACGGCAGTCACGGGCACGTCCGAGCACAGCCTCTCTCAGGAGGACATCGTGCGGATCACGAAGGACCTGGAGGACAGCGTGGGTCTGGACTGTCGGCGCTACTTCACCTTGACTCTGGCAGTGATCCTGGGCCTCCTGGTCTTCCTCACGCCGCTGGCCTTCCTGGTCCTCCCGCACCTCCTCTGGCCAGAGAAGCTACAGACCTGTGGCACGGCCTGCGAGGGTCTCTACATCTCGGTGGCCTTCAAGCTGCTCATCCTGCTGCTGGCCGTCTGGGCGCTCTTCTTCAGGCCGCCGCGAGCCAGCCTACCACGAGTCTTTGTGTTCCGGGCGCTGCTGTCCGTCCTGGTGCTGCTGTTCGTGCTCTCGTACTGGCTCTTCTACGGCGTGAGGATCCTGGACACACAGGTCAGTCCATGGCAGAGAAGATAGAAGCAGATATTTTTTTTGTCTCATCCATATTTAATCCCTGATGGAGCCTCAAAAGAGGAACAACCAAAAAACACATTTTAATGATTTCCCTGGTGTGATTTGTAAACACAAGCTAAAATATTCAAATATTCACTTCTTGTCTTACATGAGTTTTATCAAAGCAGCAGCATTTCAGTGTTTGTTGTTGCTTAATGTGCTGCCGTCCCCCCCCGCAGGACGAGAACTACCAGGGGATCGTCCAATACGCCGTCTCACTGGTGGACGCTCTGCTCTTCATCCACTACCTGGCCATCGTCCTGCTGGAGCTGCGGCAGCTGCAACCCTGCTTCTCCGTGTGCGTGACCCGCTCCACCGACGGGGAGACCAAGCACTACAACCTCGGGCAGCTCAGGTAACAGACCCTGATGTAAACACCTGTGACCCCAACTTTAGTTGAATAAAAATAATGAGTCCAAACAATCAATAATATTCAAAGAAATTCAAACCGTGTTTTCCTCCAAGTCTCTCTCTTCAAGCCTTCTTTATTTTTTAGCTCTTTACTTTTGAATCTATTATTTCTAAATTAATGCAAACACATGGTTTACATTCAAATGTATAGTTAAACCTTATCTTATGGTATTTATGAAAACTATGGACTTATCAGTACCTTTTGGAAAATTGTTAAGCCCAGTGAAATACTCCTTCCGGGTTTCTTTGTGAACTCCGATTTTCCCTCCACAATAATCAATGGTGTGTGTTTGTATAAGTGTCTGTGTTAGAGGGATTTGTTTGTAGTATCCCCTGCCTCTTACCCTTTGTAGCTGGGACCGGAATGAGCTCTTTGTGACTGTGAAATAAGTGTAAAAGATGATGATTTTTCATGATATTTATACCATTTCATTATATTATCACGTTATTTCTTATAACTGATTTTGATGGAAAGTTAAATCAATAATAAAGTAATTACATGTTAATGTCAACAAGATAGGTAAATGAACAATAAACAAGAAAATGTATTTATACAAATCCATTTATATTAAGGCTTTTTAATGTAATTTAAATGTAATTGGTTGGAAAAACATCTTAATAAGAGGCTGTAAAACACTTTGGGAACAATGTTTAAAGAATTCTATATATAAAGTTTTTATTAATATATATTGTTATTGTTGTGTTAAACAGTGTGTCTTTAGATCCCAACCACTCTTGTTTTTTAAACACCTTCTCTGAAAATGAATCAATGAAATGTAGCTGGTGAACGTTAAAACGTGTGAACCCAGCAGTCGGTGTCGCTCTCTTGGGTGTTCATATGAACTCATCCACGCAGCCCTGCAGCGCTGCAACATTTGCATGAGATGCAGGAAGGTGTTTGAAGGTTGTTCATAGCCTCCAACGATATTTGACACCTGCATTTTTGACTTTTTAAAATATCTGCGTATGTTGTCTGTTGTCTAATCAATGATCCCGGCATAAAAATGTTTTTGAACTTTCAAGCTCTAAAAAAGTGATAAAGTGAACTTTGTGTGCACTGAAAGAGAAGATGAAGAAGAAGGAGAGGTGGAGTGTGGAGCTGAAAACACGCATGTGAAAGACAAGTCAGCCATGAGAAACCATAAGTAAAAATCCAGAAACAATGGATGAAAGTGTTGTTGCGGGGCATTAAAGGGGGGATGAGAAAGTCTAGCGAGGTGGAGAGCAGCGGACGGAGGCTGGAGAGGAGACTCTGGAGACTGACAGAGAGGAATCCACAGATGGAAGTGAAGACAGAATAGAAAACAGGTGATTAATAGTTAATGAAAGGGGTTGTGGTGAAGACTTCTAAAATGAATGTGGGAGTGGAGCAGAGAGAAGTGTGGCCTTGTACGATCCCGGCAGTAAAACGGAGAGATGGACTCGCACAGAAAAGAACGATGAATGATTCGAATGTTGAACAGGTGATCACACTTGTACATGAAGCAGGAAGAGCTTCATGACATCACTGTTGTCCTGCTAAGACCTGACACTTTCACTGACAGCGTATCAATCGTGCATTGGTGGAAACAGGTCAGACGAGTGTAGGTGTTTGTCTTGGCTGCAGCCTGGAGGGTGTTGTACTCTGTGAGCGCTGCCATTCATGGCTGCTCGGCCGGCAGGAGTCTGTTGTGCGTTGATGGCAAACAGGCAGATAATTAGCGCTCCCTGCTGACTGGAGGTGTAAGGATAATATCAATACACTTAAATATGGTCACGGTACCTTATTGGTATTTCACAGCTCTGTATCGATATTAAAAAAAATGTATATATAGATATATATATTTATATTTATATTTATTATTGTGTTTTTATTTGTTTTGGCTTTTAAATCATATTAATTTTTAGCTCTTTAGTTCTTTTCTGGTTTATATTATAAAAACACTGTGTATATTTATTTACAATTAACCTGTAAATTGGTTTGGTTTTTCTGTTACAATTCAACTTGGCCACTGGATACCAGTAATGACTGAGGACGAGAGGATACAGTCGACTCCAGCAGCTTTTGTTTTTATTCGTGCAGGCTTTTTCTTGATTTTCTGAAACTCCTGTGTTGTTCTCAGTGTTATCTTGACCTTTAAAGTATATACTTTATTGAATATTGTTTTTATTGTGTAAGCGCTTTGTGACCCTGGTCTGGAATAAATAATAAATAATAATAATAATAATAAATAAAAATGACCTACTTACTTACTTACTTTTAAAGCAGATGTTTGGACATATATATACATATATATATATATATATATGTGTATATACTGTATATATATATATATATATATTTTTTTTTAACGAAAGCAGTTCCTCAAGAGTCATGTGGTCTTTAAATTCTGCAACACCAGAGTCAAGTACTCGAAGATACTACAAATATATCCTTATTCATACAGTATCATACTATATTGTATGGTTGCCTCTCTATCTTGATACGTATGGTATCGAACCTCAACTTCTGACTCACTAACATGCAAATACACACTGGAATATATATTTGCTCACATAGTGTCTCCACTAACGTAGCAGCAGACATTCCTGCTTGTGATACCTTATCACAAAAAAAAGGGCCCCGGGGCCCACCAGCCCCTGTCCTTTATGTTCTGTCCCCTCGTCGAGAGCACAGAAGAATATGAAAGCATTCCTCTCAGAGGTGAAGGCGGGTGTTCTAACGTTCACTGCTGGGGACTTCCCTGTCAACATTCCCAGAGCCGAGGTTCCACCAGTTGTTTGGTTCAAGCAGTGGATGCAGGAGAAGCAGAACCTGCTGCCACACACGACAGAAACAAAGGTCCACTCTTGATTTCTCAATGCACGGCAGCAGTAAATGAGGCCTGGGTTCCTTCGCTGAACAACAGTGTCGTCATCATTTCCTGCTGCTCCCACCGGAGGAAATGACTCGATCGCTGTTGGGAAATGTAGTTATTGGATGAGATTATTGATAAAAGTCATTTAACAATTAAGATGAATGATTGGTTCAAGATGTCAGTTTTAACTCTTCAGTCGAAAATGTTGAACTTTGAGTTGCTTCGAGGTTTAGACTTCATTGGAAAAAAAACGTCGAAGAGAAAACACACTGGACAAGTGTTTAATGGTCCTGTTAAAAAAGCAGGTCTCTGACACGTCCAGCTACTCACAACTCTGTGCTCTGAACAAGAGTTTGTGTGACGAGTGTAAGTGTGTGTCACTGTTGGAAAACAAGTGTGTTGTGTCTTAACTGCCGACCACATCTCAACATTCACAGGAAATAATCCGTTATTTACTAGATTACAAGTCATTATGTGGTCAGTGTGGAATGTTTTATCTTTTTTTTGTCGGTTTGTTGTTGTGTTAACATCCCATAATATCAACATTAGACATTTATAAATATACTCTTTAATTTGTTAACATGTCAATGAACTCAGAATCAATTTTTGTCCTGGTGTGCTGTGAACATTTCTATCAACAAACAAGGCTGTGGTCTGTTATTATGTATACATTTAAGAAGTATATTCTTTCAGCCACGTTGGTGAATTCAACTTTGAAAAAGTTGTTGTTTTTACTAATAAGTTAAATGGATATACTTGCAGTTGTTCCACACAAACAAAAACATGTTTTTTTTCCCTTTATTTTACACTTATTCTGTAACTTTTCTACCTTATTGTCATGTACTTGTGCAGAAAGTTGAAACTGGAAATATTTATCTAAAGAACTTGGTAGTTGTGTGGCTATAATATTGGTTGATATTATAGACTATTGATGTATTTGTTCAATGATATGTGATATTTTAAATTAAAATGTTAAATGTCAAATAATGAAAACTTCAAAATACAATTATTTTTATTTAATTGGACAAAACAATTACATGATAAAAGTGACAAATAACATTTGCTAACATTTTATTTTAAATTGCAGAAGCAGTAAAATACACTTCAATTTTTTACAAAATTATTTTACCATGTCCGTAGTTAACACGGTTCTTTTTGTCTCTATAACTTTATTTACAATATTAAATTCAGGTCAAAAAAGGGCAACAATAAGAATAAACCCAGAAGCAAAAGTTGTGTTACAATGTTTCAGAGTGTGTACATTTGGATGAGTGTTGCTGAACTTCACTCAATCTCTTCCCTCGCCAGTATTCAGCGGGCAGCGCTCGCCATCCTGGAAAACTACTACTGCGACTTCCCGGTCCACAACCCGTCGCTGCTGTCCGCCTCCAAGTCCCGGGCAGCCAAGCACTTGGCGGGTCTGAAGGTCTACAACGTGGATGGTGAGTTGTCTGCTGCCCCCATCGAGGGTGAGTGGGATCCACTTGTCTTTGTCTCCTAGTGAAGTAGTGAAAAACTGTTCTGATTCAGTCAAATTAAACTGAAGCGTTGACGCTCTTCTTTGGAACTCAATACTTGAACGAGCGTCGGATGATGTTTGGACATGTAGCCGGTGACTTCAGTGCAGGAGCGTCGAGCTCCCAGGTCTCTGCACGTCTGCTCAGACTCCACCGGCTGCCCAGAAGCCAGGGCATCAATCATAAACGGAGAAAGTGTCAGAAAGATATAAAGAGCTTCTGATTGGTGGAGTGCCAGCGAGCTCGCGGGGAACACAAGTGCGATATCCGTCCGGAGCTGTCGAGCAGCTGGACTCTCATTTTTTTTCTTGTTTTTTTTCCTCTCCTCCGTGCGGCACTTAAGACGCTTTTAAGGCTAAACTGAAAGCGTATCTGCTGGACAGTAAGTGGATTCCTGTGTGATCTTCACAAACGTGCACGAGCACCCACTGGACATGGCTCTTTAATTTCTTCTCTGTGCTTTGATGATGATTAAAAAGCTCTTTCTTGGAGAACCCTTCACTCCCCCGTCACTCCCCCCCGTCACTCCCGCATGCCTCAGGTGGATGAGAAAGTACAGACGGGCGGCAGGTGAGATGTAACACACCTGTGCTGCTGAATTATCACTCGCGCCTCAAGTGTAGCCCGGCGTCGCTAAAGTGCACTAACTTGAGAGGCCGGCTGATAAATCAATGGCTGTTACGCCGTCGTTCCCGTCGCGTCTCTCCTGAGCCTCGTCCTCCTTCACTTCCATCAAGCGGCAGCTGCTCAGGGCTCGCTTTAGGTCGTCCTAATGAAGCTCCTGAGTGAAGCCGTCACATCTCAGGCTTCTTCCAGTTCTCACATGATCTGGAAGTTGTTACAAAATGACCTCCATCACAATAATTAATGAATAATTCCAGTTTGGTCCTCCGTCAATAATTGATTTATCCCCCATTTTTCCAAGCACTGCTGTTTGTCCTGTTTAAAATAATCTACAAAACATGTTTCTAAACGATATTCAAGTTTATTCAAGAGGAAGAATCTAAGGATAAAGAATACATCTTGTAAAAATTATATTATTTTTATCATTGATCATTGATTATACAACAGACAACATACATGGATATTTTAAGAAGTCATTTTTTAGTTATTTTATTTTTATTATAAATAACTATGTTTCCATAGTTTTACTTGTTTAAATATCAGCTTAGTATATGAATATATATATATATATATATATATATATATATATATATATATATATATATATATATATGTGTGTGTATGTATATATATAATACTATATCGTGTTTTATTGTTTAATAATGTATTCATATTTTATTAGGATATGCATCTAGTTAAACTTATTTTCATAATTGTATGTCTATAATTATGTATAGTTATAATTAGGTATTGCTGTGAGTGCTTATATAGTATAAAATTACAGTATAAGTATTATAATAGTCATTTGATACAAACTGATGAATAATTTTAAAAGGGGTTGGAAATCTTTTTTTTTTACTTTTTCCTAATCCTTTTTTTTAAGTATTTTTTTGTTTTTGGTGCTTTATTTTATTTTTTCTATTTATTTATTTTTATATGTAGAAATAATAACATATATTCTTAATTATCTAAATAAATCTATACATTTAAGTGTGGGTATGGTGTTTGTTTTTTAACCTACTTCTCTGATGACTTATTTGTAAAGAAAAAAAGAGATTATTATTATTAAAAGAAATGTACAATTGTAGTTAAAATATTTCATTGTATTATTTGGTAAAAAGTCGTATTTACCACCACTGTATGACCCACACTTTAAGGATGGAGGGTTTTTTAAGTTCCTAAATCATAGAAGTCATGTGACTAAACGAGGTGAACGTGTTCTCATGTCTTGTGTCGTCACTTCACTCTTCATCAACGCTCACCTCGCCCTGGTCTGTCGCCACAGGTCCAGGTAACAACGCGGCCACAGCAGCAGCCGCCGCCGCTGGACTCGCTCAGTCTCAGTCCAGAGCCATGATCGCTGCAGCCGCCCGTCGCAGAGACTCCAGTCACAACGAACTCTACTATGAGGAGGCGGAGCAAGAGAGGCGCGTTCGCAAGAGGAAGGCGCGGTACGTCAAGAGTCCATTGATGATCCTTCACAGAGCATGTAGTTGTTGAAACTTTGTTGCATTTTTTTTACGCATTGAATTATTTATTTGGAATAATTTTATTCAATAATTTCTATATTAAAAGGTTGAATTCGTTTTGTTTTTTAAATATTTGATTTAAAACATGTTAGACATAGTTTGATATTTTAATTCCCATGATTCAAAAATACATTTTCTAGATTCAATATTTTTCAATTCATAGCCTTTTAAATTCAATATTAAAATGTATTCACAAGACATTAACAAAAAAATTCTCAATGATAATGTCTGAGCGTCGCATGGCCTCTTTATTTTCTTTTGTTTCTATAATATCAGCATTTTTATATTTAATTTAAAAGGTACAAATAAAAAATATACTACTTAGAAAACATATTTTTGAATAATGGGAATTAGAATATCAAACTATGTGTAAAAAAAAAAAACTGTCAATCTTGAAAACGTTCAGGTTTTATAAAAAATAAAAAATAAATCGGAAAAAGTATGTTTAAAAAATATATATATATTTTGAAAATATTTCTTTTTTTGTTTTTCAAATATTTATGTTAAAAAATATATATATATTCAAGAAAAACAAAATCAACCTTGAAATAAAATTTAAAAAAAAAGAAATATTGAATTAATTAATAAGAAAAGGATAGTTATTAAATTCAATCAATCATTCAATATTCTGATATATATCTGTATGCAATACTGTTTTTTAATCCCTAAAAAGTCAGGAATTTGCTATTGAAATATTGATTAGAAATGTTGTTTAAAATGTAGATTTGTATCAACGGCACTTGTGGAAACGAAGGAACACTAATCTAAACGCACTAATATAGTAACCAGTAGTAACTTGAGTTTTCATGTGTCATTTCCCTCACAGACTGGTGGTGGCAGTAGAGGAGGCGTTCACACATGTCAAGCAGATGCAGGAGGAGGAGCAGAAGAAGACCCCCGGTGACATCATGGACCCCAGAGAGGCAGCTCAGGCCATCTTCCCCTCCATGGCTCGGGCCCTGCAGAAGTACCTGAGGACCACCAAGCAGCAGCACTGTCACAGCATGGAGAGCATCCAGCAGCACCTGGCCTTCTGCATCACCAACCACATGACGCCCAAGGTCTGACCTCCGACCCCGACAAACACACACATCATGTTTGACCCATATTGTCGACCCTCAGGCCTTCCTGGAGAGCTACCTGACCCCGGGGCCCACCCTGCAGTACAGCCGGGACCATTGGCGGGCCCGGCAGTGGACGCTGATCAGCGAGGCGTCGGTCACCAGCGGCCTGAAGGACGGCGCCATCTTCCTGCTCAAGTGCGTGGACTTCAGCCTGGTGGTCACGTGCAAGAAGATCCCCTACATCCAGATGTCGGAGGAATACATCGACCCCAAGTCGCACAAGTTCGTGCTGCGCCTGCAGTCCGAGACCTCCGTGTAGAACCCCTCATGTTTTCAATGGGTTTTTACATTTTAATGTTTTTTATTATTATCTAAAGTTGACAGAAATCAGTTGAAACACTTTTTCATCACAGTTGATTTTTAAAAGACATAAGTGCACACGTGTGTGTGTGTGTGTGTGAGAGAAACACTCTTTTATTTTTACTCCCGGAGCCGAGTTTCTGTGGACAGACTTCAGTTTCTGGACATCAATGCTTTCACAGTTTCGATCGACTCATCCTTTCCTTCTTGAAGAAACCAAAAAAAAAAAAGAAAGTGGGACAACGTTTGTGTACTTCTGCTCTTGCATGCTCTTCAAACTCACACCAGAACTCCTCCTTCTCAGGACTTTTCTTCGCCGCATCTGCCTGACCGGACGAAGAGAGGTCAGAAGGTCAACAAGAGTCGTCCAGAGAATGCTTCTTTTTTTTTTTTATACTCGAGGTGGAAGCACAAGTGAATGTTTCTGTTCACTCACTAAAGCACTGTTACGTCATATTCATATCATTTCCATTCACTCAAGTCTGACTCTTGTCAACCTTATTTACCCGCTGCTGCCCTCTGGTGGTCGAAACGAGACACTGACTGGAGGAGGCGTTAAAAGAAGACTCAAACGCTCCGGTTCACGCTCTTTTATTTACTGACGGATGAACTTTGTATGACCCCGGGTGTGACTGCGGCTCCTGTTTGTACACTGTATCTATTTATATACGCACGAGTGTCAGCTGACATAAGAAGCCTTCGTCCTCCTCGTCACTGTGGTGAGGGTCGCCATTCCTGTGCGTGACGTGGATGTGTTGACACGGTTCACCTTCACAGCGTTTGTAAAGAGAAAAAAGATTAAAACATTTTTATGAAGATTTGTACATCGACTCTGACTGCACTTCCTGATGATGTACCTGCTCAGGTGTATTTACAACCTTCATTCTGCATTAATATAAACTAAATAAAGCAGGTTTATTTTAGTAAATATCTCATAGGCAGTATGTTACTCAGTGGATCTTCAATCTTTTAATCAAATTATTATTAACAGTAACACAAACATTGTAATAAAATAATTATCAATGGAATTAGATCTTATTGAAAAGTTAAGCCTTTGATTTGTAGTATTTAAGTACATAAATATAGTTTTATCACTTCTTGTTGGTTTAATTAAAACAGACTTTAAAAAATTTAAGTGTAGGTGTTCATTTTACATTTACAAAACTACATTTAAATTAATATATTTTCTCAATAAATCAATTGAAACTATTTGCACTCATTATTCAAATGTTAAATATTAATTGAAATATTTTTAGAAGCCAAAATGTATTGACAAAAACTCAAAACTGATTTACTGCTGCTTTGTTGATTTTCCTGTTTAAATGTTGTTGTTCTTTTGTTTGTACAGCCCAGCCAGGGGCGGTTGAACTGAAACAGTCAGGATGAGGATCAGCTCCTCTAAATCCAAGACCAAAGTTCTCAGTTGGAAAAAGGTGGATTGTCCTGTCCAGGTTGCAGGACATATTCTTAGGTGAGTATAATGGACTATTCCAATAATGGGTCTTCAGTCTTAAGGTCTCTGTACTGGTCTGGTCCTGGTGAGGAACGAGCTGAGCTAAAAGGCAAAACTGCTGATTTACTCGTTGATCTATGTTCCTACTTTCCTATAAGGGCAAGAAAGAGAGAAGAACATAGTATATATCTATATTGTCGACTATATATTGAATTTGACTTGTTTCCTGGCCCCCCTTTTAATATATAAGCCCCGCCCCTTTAATATAAAAGTCACTCGTTTAATACAAATTTGATCTTGTTTTGATATCAACGTGATCTTCTCTGATCTGTTCCGACTGAAAGATTTCCTGCATTTCCATTCTGAACCTGGAGTTCATCTCCTTCTCTTCCATCCTCTCTGTTGCTCGGGTTGTTGATTCGTACCCCGACACGTCGGTCCTGAACGATGAGGTCTGCGATGCTCCGTGTTGCTTGTTGTCTCGTGGCCTCGGATGTAATTGGCCTGTCAGAATGTTGCGCTCGCTCCACGTGCGCCCCGAATAAATGTGGGCGTCCAGGCGCTGAAAATGAACTCTTCCCCAGGATGAGGCCACCTGTCCACACTCATCTGCCGTCCGTTTAATCCCCTCTTCCTCTCAGCAGCAGCGGTGGAGAGATGACCCAGACGTCCAGGAGAGCATTTGCATCTAAATTGACTTCCTTTTTTCCCCCAATTTGTTTCCTGATGAATGGAGGAAGAGTCTTTTTCTTCTTCTGTCCTCGGCTAAACAGGACTGATGAATAGTCCAGCACTTCCTGTGTGTGTGTCCTCCTTCTCCTCCTCAGGCTGGACATCATCACCCCTGACACTCACATGTTGGATCACGACAGAGCCTCGGGTCACTCTTGTCATCTCACACACACTTGAACGTCCGCCATGTTTGAGACGATTCGTGTCTAAACCCTCTGTCGTGAGACGTCCCGTCGACACCCTGAGCCCCCCGATGACTCATTCATGTCCAGCATGTTCACTCGGGGTCGACTTATTCTGTTCGGTGGGGCCCTGGTGGGCACGCTTTGAGCCCACCTCGACCCCCTGTGGCTTTGAACGGATCCTTGCTTCAATTAGAAGTGAAAACCGTTGTGAATAATTCACTGCTTTCTAAATTATTGATGTAGAAGGTCGTAAAAAAAAAGGTTAGTCTGTCCATAAATACAGAGCTAATGTTTTTGTCTTCTGCTATAAACACTTGATGTTTCCTCTGGAGATACTCCCAAGTTGTTTGTAAAAAAGATGCTCCATGTTCTCAGAAATGTTCTTAGATCTGTCATCTCTGGTCTATGCCCTGCCTTTTTCCTTTACTGATTTTATTATTGCTTAGGTCTACTTTGGGAACTCTAATTTCCTCCCACGGTAAAAAAAAACAAAAAAAACACTGGTGATTAGTGGAGATCATCTTACACTGCTAGTCTGGTTCCCTTAAGGTTTCTGCCCTTGGCCCAAGGTCCTGCTTTCCCTTTATGGAGGTACATTTGTTCCTTTATTAATCAATCAAAAAAAGGATTTTAAATTCTTCAATCCAAACAAATATTTAGATTAAAATTTCTTTAAACAGGAAAAAATTTTAGCAAAAAGAATTAGAATAAAAAAAAATTGAATGTAGGATATTGATGTTGTCATTATTAAATTGTTTTTTTTTTTTACTTTTCATTGAATAAAAACAAACAATGTGAAGTTTTTATTTTGTTATTATTTAAGTGAAAACCTTTTTGAAGAAGTTTCTTTTTATATAAGTAAAAAAAAAGTTTTGAGTTGCTTTTTTTTTAATTAAATAAAATTGTAATGTAGACATAGGTTTTACAGCTGCTAATATGACACGGGGAAATATAGTCAAATTCAATGTTTAATGAAGAATGAAAATATTAATACTCAAGTTGATTGTTGAAAACCAAATACAGCATATTCAAATATATTAAATTAATTAATTCAAAGATATTTTGAAATATTCATTCTTCTCCTCTCTATTTTTAAATAATATTATATATAAATTATTAAGGATGAATGACAAATACTTATGACCCATAGAAATATCTCAAGTTGAAGAAAACAACATAATTTGTTACAATATTTCAGTTTATTAACATTTGATTCTAAACATTGTATGAGGTGACGTTAGAGTCGCAGAATATCACTGGACAGTGACTTGTTAGCTTCACTGAATAAACATCTCCAGAGAAACATGAAGATGTGACGAGAAGTTTAAGTTCTAGAAGTTAAAATCAACTTTTAGGACTTTTATGGAGCCACTTCTTGATCTTCTCGATCCTCATGAGACATCGAGACCTGTTACAAATCCTCTGGATCCTCGGACTCCTCTTCATCACCTGGGTCTGCGCTGTAGTCTCCGTCCTCCGTGTGGTCATAGTCCTCAACGTCGTCTGCAAACTCGTCGTCGTCCTCCGTGTTCACCCTCCCCGACAGCACGTCCTCGATCCAGTCCTCCAGGTCCTCGGCAGTGGGCAGGTCCTCGTCGTTGGACATGTCCAGCCACACACTGTCGGCCTGAACGACACAGATGAACAACACGTGGCACTGACCGAAGGGTCGTGTCAGAACCTACATCTGTGACGTTGACCACGCCGATCTGAGGCCGGAACAGGTCCAGGTTGAAGGTTTTCTCCCAGTAGGTGGTCAGCTGAACAGAGCAGGACCTTCTTCAGAATAATTTCTACGGACAGGATCAATGGTGTGAAAGTGAGACCAGAGGGAAGTCGTCCGGGTCGATCCAGACGATGCTGAGCTCAGGGTTGTTTGTGTTGTCTCGTGCCACGTCCTTGAGGATCTCCAGGAACTCGTAGCCGTCTGGAGAACAAAATGGACAGAATCAGAGACTAACTATAGGCATAGTGGGGCCCCGGGGCCACAGACCTCATCAGAAAGGATCTGGTCAGAGTAGATCAAACTGATGTCATAGTTGTCAAATAGTTATAAAAAGGGTTTCTGACAAATGACTTACAATATTATTTCGTACCTTTTAGTATTTGTTACTTTCTTAACTTTCTCTTCTTTAGAATTTCCTGTCCTTTTCATTGAAATATGTATTGTATGTCAGAAGGAACGGAAAGAAATATATATATATTTGAAAAATATGTAAATGATACACGAGTAGATTGCCAACTTGAGGCGTATACTGTATATTTTATTTCAAAGCCTCTTTTTTTTGGTCCGGACATTTTTCAATTTTGTTTTTCCTTCTTTTCTTTTCAATTTCACCTTTTCATTTAAAATTAAATGATATTCGACTCGATTTTTCCTATTGTTAATATATTTTATTTTATAGCAAATTTTTCTGCGTTTTGTTTGTTTGGGCGGGATATTTTTTAATATTTTGTTTTGTCTTTCTTTTATTGTATTTGCTAAGAACTGGAAGGAAAAAATGCCAAATATTTCAAATTATATTATATTATCTTTAAAAGTCATCTTTTAGACTCAAGAAGTATTCCTTTAACAATTTAAAATCATGTGTAGAAAAAGAGAGAAGAAACCAAACAATTGCAAAAATAAACAGAACAAAAAAGAAAGAAACACAAAAACAATATTGAAGAAATTGACAGAACTGTTGGATGAAAGGTCCACAACAGAAAGAAAAATAAATAATGAAGTTAAAAGAACAAAAGAAAAAGTGTTTCAACATCACAAAATAATAATAATGATAATAGTATACTTGAGTGTTGTGCAGTAAAGACATATATATTAAAGTGATTAACATCTTTGTAGCAGAATAAACAGTTTACTATTAGTATATACAAAATACAATTATGCAGAAAGTTTGGTTTTGAGGCCGACAGAAAAGTATAAAAGTTTCTCCTCAAACTCAAGTTAAGCTGCAGCAAATGTTGTGTAGTCTAGTTGTGGAAACGTCTTCTTAATGATCTAGAATCATTGACTTGATCTCCTGCTTCTCTCAAACCGACCTGGATCTTCCTCCTCAGCGAAGGCCACGATGTGAACTCCTTCCATGTCGTCCTCCTGCACGCCAGACACAAATCTGAAGCTTCAACAAACACTTTTCTCACCAAACCAGCTCTCACCCAAGTCTCGAACATGTTCTCCGCCCGGAGCTTCCTCAGGGTCGCCCTGGAACGAGAGCGCACGCTTCAGAACCTTCAAGAACAACAGTTGATGACATGACGCGTGAGATCCACCTCCTGTGATGGTTGACAAAATCCACGATGTCCATCTCCGTCAGAGGTCTTCCGGGCAGGATCGCCGGCTCCTCCATGAACGGCTCGTAAAAGTTGACCTCGTTCATCTTGAGTGAAAGATGTTTGGCCACCTGAGAAGAAGGTGTGAGGAGGAGGTGTATGGAAGGTGATCAGTGCCATCACAATATTGAAGGTTGAATTTAACATTTCAAATGTTGAACTTTTTCATTGAAACATTGTGGTTTTTTAGTATGTAGTAAGTAACTTTTGGAAATGGATTTAATTATTTGTATATTAATGATCTGATTTTTAATAATTTATTCAACAAATATTTTTATTTTAAGCCTTTTAAATTCAATATAAAATGTTAGTATAATCTACTTGATTAAACTTTCAGCCAATGATG
The DNA here is from genome assembly GCF_982586985.1 of Callionymus lyra. Lineage (NCBI taxonomy): Eukaryota > Metazoa > Chordata > Actinopteri > Syngnathiformes > Callionymidae > Callionymus > Callionymus lyra. The sequence continues at coordinate 23,763,591 of NC_141822.1, forward strand.
CGACACTAAGACTATGATGATGACAAAGAAGCTCATGATCAAGCAACCAACATTTTTACATTGAATTTAAAAGGCTACAAGTGAAAACAAATTGTATATTTAGGGAAACAATTCTAATTGGAATTAGCATTTTTGTTTTGAGAAAAATAAACCTTTCCATAAAGACGATAATCATTAAATACTTAGAAAACAACATTTCAATAAAAAAAAAGAATCTTCATTTTAAATGTTAAATGCACTACTTTAATGGCACTGATCTACTTCCATAGAGTTACTGCTCTAAACAACAACTTCACTTGCACAGATTTCTGCTCACAGATTTGTCGAAAGTAGCAAAGAACTTGATGTACGGCTGGAAACGTTCCGAAGCCTCCTGGAAAGCTTTGTAGTCTGAAGAGAAAAAAAAATGTTGGATGATGATGATGATAACACTCTTATTATTATTATTCTCTCCCCCATTTTGAGGGAACAAAAGAGTTGAATGAGTTCATCATAAAGACACACGAGCTCCTCCATCACTCCGTTCAAGTTGACCCATTAGACTGGGAAGTGGAATCTATTTGAAGACTCTCTGGAGAACAGGCTCTGGATCTCAGCACCAGCCTATCTGTCCCATTAGCAATCTCCAGAGAGCTGCTGCATCATCATGTTAAGCTCTAGTTATTTGAGAGGTTTTGTTGGTCCATGAGAACATTTTCCTGAAGAATATGACGGACATGATAGATTGGATGATACCGTTCAAAACACACGTGCAGTAATCGAAGCTAAACGTTGAGCTGTTTGTTGTCCGTCCAAAACGACGTCAGTACGCACGTGAGTCTTCTCCTCTGAAGTAGCCGATCAGACGGATGTCCTCCTCCATCCTCTCAAAGGCTCGCAGCTCCATCGCATTGTTTATGATTTCTACGGGGTCTTCCAGCACCTGTAGGGGGCGACATATTTAATATGGAAGGAATTGATGACTAGAATTAGATAGATGGATACATAGCTTGGATGGATGGATGGATGGATGGATGGATGGATGGATGGATGGATGGATGGATGGATGGATGGATGGATGGATGGATGGATGGATGGATGGATGGATGGATGGATGGATGGATGGATGGATGGATGGATGGATGGATGGATGGATGGATGGATGGATGGATGGATGGATGGATGGATGGATGGATGGATGGATGGATGGATGGATGGATGGATGGATGGATGGATGGATGGATGGATGGATGGATGGATGGATGGATGGATGGATGGATGGATGGATGGATGGATGGATGGATGGATGGATGGATGGATGGATGGATGGATGGATGGATGGATGGATGGATGGATGGATGGATGGATGGATGGATGGATGGATGGATGGATGGATGGATGGATGGATGGATGGATGGATGGATGGATGGATGGATGGATGGATGGATGGATGGATGGATGGATGGATGGATGGATGGATGGATGGATGGATGGATGGATGGATGGATGGATGGATGGATGGATGGATGGATGGATGGATGGATGGATGGATGGATGGATGGATGGATGGATGGATGGATGGATGGATGGATGGATGGATGGATGGATGGATGGATGGATGGATGGATGGATGGATGGATGGATGGATGGATGGATGGATGGATGGATGGATGGATGGATGGATGGATGGATGGATGGATGGATGGATGGATGGATGGATGGATGGATGGATGGATGGATGGATGGATGGATGGATGGATGGATGGATGGATGGATGGATGGATGGATGGATGGATGGATGGATGGATGGATGGATGGATGGATGGATGGATGGATGGATGGATGGATGGATGGATGGATGGATGGATGGATGGATGGATGGATGGATGGATGGATGGATGGATGGATGGATGGATGGATGGATGGATGGATGGATGGATGGATGGATGGATGGATGGATGGATGGATGGATGGATGGATGGATGGATGGATGGATGGATGGATGGATGGATGGATGGATGGATGGATGGATGGATGGATGGATGGATGGATGGATGGATGGATGGATGGATGGATGGATGGATGGATGGATGGATGGATGGATGGATGGATGGATGGATGGATGGATGGATGGATGGATGGATGGATGGATGGATGGATGGATGGATGGATGGATGGATGGATGGATGGATGGATGGATGGATGGATGGATGGATGGATGGATGGATGGATGGATGGATGGATGGATGGATGGATGGATGGATGGATGGATGGATGGATGGATGGATGGATGGATGGATGGATGGATGGATGGATGGATGGATGGATGGATGGATGGATGGATGGATGGATGGATGGATGGATGGATGGATGGATGGATGGATGGATGGATGGATGGATGGATGGATGGATGGATGGATGGATGGATGGATGGATGGATGGATGGATGGATGGATGGATGGATGGATGGATGGATGGATGGATGGATGGATGGATGGATGGATGGATGGATGGATGGATGGATGGATGGATGGATGGATGGATGGATGGATGGATGGATGGATGGATGGATGGATGGATGGATGGATGGATGGATGGATGGATGGATGGATGGATGGATGGATGGATGGATGGATGGATGGATGGATGGATGGATGGATGGATGGATGGATGGATGGATGGATGGATGGATGGATGGATGGATGGATGGATGGATGGATGGATGGATGGATGGATGGATGGATGGATGGATGGATGGATGGATGGATGGATGGATGGATGGATGGATGGATGGATGGATGGATGGATGGATGGATGGATGGATGGATGGATGGATGGATGGATGGATGGATGGATGGATGGATGGATGGATGGATGGATGGGTGAATGAGCAGACAGATCGATAGAAGGATGGTTGGATGGACAGAAGGATGAATGGAAGGATGGATGTATAGAATAATGGTTGGATTGACGGATGGAAGGATGGATGGGTGGATAAATGGATAATTGGCTAAATGGATAAACTGATAGACGGATGAATTAAAGAAAGGACGAATGGACTGATGGATGGATGGATTGATGGCTGGATGGATGGATGAGTGGGTAGATGGATGGGTGGATAGAAGGATGGGTGCATGGATATCTGGATAGGAAGATGGTTGGATGGACAGAAGGATGGATGGATGGATTGATTTATTGAAGATTGGACGGATGGACTGATGGATAGATGAACGGACGCATGAACTGACTGGTGGATGGATGGACCAAAGAATTAATAAATGGATGGATGGATTGACTAGGGATTTAAAAAGGGATGGATGGATGGATGGATGGATGGATGGATGGATGGATGGATGGATGGATGGATGGATGGATGGATGGATGGATGGGCTGATAGAAGGATGGATGCATGGATATCTGGATAGGAAGATATTTGGATGGACAGAAGGATGGATGGATAAATGGATAGATGGATGAATTAAAGATTGGACGGATGGACTGATGGATAGATGGACGGACGGATGAACTGACTGATGGACCAAAGAATTGATAAATGGATGGATGGATTGACTAGGGATTGATGGATGGATGGATGGATGGATGGATGTTGCTATATCTATGAAAGGCTGAAAGAATTAAAAAATGTTTCAAGCAAAAGTAAGTTTCACTCACATCCAGCAGAAACTCCACCAGCGTGTCAGCAGACAACTCTCCATCAAACTCAATCATGCGGTCGTCTTTGAAGACGTACAGGCTGCCCACCTCCTCCAGGCCTGAGACAAGAGGACCTCAAGACAAGAACCAGCAGAACCACACATTGTTTAAGTCGGACCTACCCAGCTTTTTAGCCACTTTGAAGTCCTTCCTGGCATCGACCATCCCGAAGCCGATGTCCTTGTTCTCCAGCACCTGAGCCGTGAGCTGAAACACGTGACAATTCAATATCCGTGCATCTACTCGACATCAATAAAGTAGCAGATGATGATACAAGATCTGTTCCTCCATCATGTCATCACCCTGCGTCCGCCTCACCTCCAGCACCAGCTCCGTCATCTGGAAGCGCTTCTGCAGGCCCTTGTTGGCAGGAACCGGCTCGTGGTAGAACAGACACAGCAGGTCGAACCTCTTCAGCGCCTTCTTGTAGCTGCGCTCGTTGATGTCCAGCACGCGGTCCTTGCCGTCAAAGTTGGGGAACTCGAGACCCTCCTCGGCGGCGCTCTGGAGAGCCAGGAGGACGAGGAGGAGAGAGAAGAGGAGCATCGTGAACCGGCCGGAGTGAAGACAAGATGTTGACTAATGTTCCATCACTGCCATGTCTTCTCCACCTGCCTCCTGCTCGCTCTCTCACTCTCGCTCCCCCATGAGCTCCTTCCTCCTTATAACGCAAGATGTGATTGAAAAGTTTGTCCTTGACATCATTTTTGTAACCAGGAAAGAGACGCCCTGAGGATTTGAACAGTGAAAAGATGAATCTTCTAAAGTTACAAAGGAAAGTTGAAACCTTGTCACACACGCAGCATCAATGATATGTGTATGTGTGCTGATCCCAGGTAGAAGCACAAAAGGCAGGCAATAAATCAAAAAATGACGTTGAAACTGTCAATGTACTCAGAGAACAATCCAGGTAGAGAGAAAAAGCAAAGACATGACCTCCTTGGCAGCGGTATTCAGGTGGATAGTTCATGATTGTTGCTTTCAAAGTAGCTTGTCATTATAAACTTCTTCGGCTTTTAATATCTATCTAATGGAGTCCATGGCCCCAAATTGAATCATGAATTAAACTGAAAGGAGAACGTGACACGTGTGTCTTGTTCTTAGAGGCGCTGATCCTCATCCATGTCAATTTTCGACTAGACCAGCCTCTCTTTTAACCTCAACAAAAACTAAACAAATTAGAACTAATAGCTCTCTCAAATTCGTCGTTGTTTATCTGTGTTTATACTATTGAGAACATATTTTATTTACTTATTTATTAAAAATAAAACAAATTGATGACAAAAAAGGGAGCAGGCTGCAAATCTGTGTCTTACTTCCCACATCATAAAGCAGCCAATCAGTAACTAGTAAATAGAACTGTGCCCCGCCTTCTGACTCCATTCTGACCAATCGCGAGCAGGCTTTGTGCGAAACTTCCGTAATCACTGTAGTAACTTTATCTAAGCAGAAGCAGCGGACGAAACCCAAAAAGATGGGTTCGTTTTGGACATACGCGATTTCAATATTGGTTTATCTGTCCGTCAACCACACTGCCGTAGCTTCAGGTATTGAATTTATTGCTTGGAAAGTTAGAAAAAGTTTTTAAAAAGCGATGTTTAGCGCACTTGTTTTGGAGTCATTCATCACTACACACGCTAGCTAACTAGCTTCTGCCGGCTAGCTTCATTGTCAACACACCAACTGAATTGTGACTTAATACATCTTTTAATTATTTTTCTCTGTTGTTGAAGGGGGAAAGTGGGAGCGACTCAGAGGAAAGATTGCTGATGCAGTCAAAGGATACTCTCCATGCGTTTCTTCCAACTGTAGCTGTCATCTGAGGTGAGTCTCTGCTTCAGTTATAACTGTTAGTGTAAGAGGTAATAATCCAGTCATTATCAAGAGTAATTAACCAGGTGAACATATGGAGACAGATTACTGCACAGCAATAGGCTTAAGTGCATCTTAGCAGGTGTTAAATTGTGTTTAATCGTGTTGTCGACTTAAGAATCGAGGCTATTATCGTAGAAATAAAGAAGCAGGTTCTCTAAAATGTTTTCTTTTATTTCAGTGTTCTGAGAACAGATCTACGGCCATTTAAACAAGGGATCACTGAGGACTTTATGGCGTCTACTGTGCAACGTGGGCTCGGTACCCACTATCAAATCATCGGACAAAAGATGTACAGAGAACCCAACTGCATGTTTCCTGCCAGGTGAAGTCACTTTTTTTTCTTTTTAAGTTCAGATCTGTGTGCTCATGAAAAGACTTGTGGGTGTCTCCAGGTGTAGTGGTGTTGAACACTTCATTCTGGACGTTATCGAAAGGTTACCTGACATGGAGATGGTGGTGAATGTACGGGATTACCCACAAGTCCCCAGCTGGATGCAGCCCACTCTGCCCGTCTTCTCTTTCAGTAAGGTCAGACTCTGCAACCACAAAAAAAAACAAAGGCGTCGATTTACTTTTAATTTGACTGGCTGTGCTTTGGTTGGATGATTTGGGCTAGACCGCAGACTACCAAGACATCATGTACCCTGCCTGGACATTCTGGGAAGGGGGTCCTGCTGTGTGGCCTATATATCCCACTGGGCTGGGGCGATGGGATTTGATGAGGGATGATCTGAAAAGGTATGATTAGGAAAAGGAAATGTTTTACTTTTGTCGGCTCAAATATTCTGTCCATGCTCTCCCACATTAAATTAATTTTATGTCTTTTTTTTCAGGTCTGCAGCCTCCTGGCCTTGGGAGAAGAAAGTATCAAAGGGATTTTTCAGAGGCTCCAGGTTAATTTTCTACATTGATAATGAGTCTTAAGAACCTTTTTATGCATGAAAAATGTTTTCTATTCTTCGTTGAAACAGTAATTGCATTTGCTGATGGAGTGAAGAGGCTTTTCTTCAACATTGCAGCAGTTCTGAAATTGAATAAATTCAATGTTTTTTCCCTCGTTTGTACACGGATAATTTCTAAAAAAAAAACATTTTAATTTTATTTAAACCTGGACACTGATAAAGACATTTTGCATTTTGGCCTTTTTTGTTTAGCATTTACATCAATTTTTTTCTTTTGAATCTGTTCCAGAACCAGCCCAGAACGTGACCCACTAGTGCTTCTTTCCAGAGAGAACCCAGACTTGGTGGATGCAGAATACACAAAGAACCAGGCATGGAAGTCTGATAAGGTCAGTTTCCAACACAAAAAGATAACATTATTAAACTCAAGCTGTCAAATTATAGCTTATATATTTAATATATAATATTTAATATTTTTCATCTTTTCCTGTCGTGTTCAGGACACGTTAGGAAGACCCGCAGCAAAGGAAATCCCACTTGTGGATCACTGCAAGTACAAGTAAGTTTATTTCTGACATTTAAATAAATATCGATCTATATTCTTTATCTTTAATATTCTGTACATGTGTCGGCTCATTTGCACATCTGTAACTCTTCATCTCTTGCCTCTAGATATTTATTCAACTTCAGAGGTGTCGCCGCCAGTTTTCGCTTGAAGCATCTTTTCCTGTGTGGTTCGTTGGTCTTCCATGTGGGAGATGAATGGTTGGAATTTTTCTACCAGCAGCTCAAACCTTGGGTTCACTACATCCCAGTCAAGCAGGATCTGTCTGACCTCAGGTAAACGCCGTCAGGTTGAACCGTATTGCAAGATTATCAATGCAGTTGCACCTTGAAACTCAGATTAAATTGATACAACCATGTTTGGTTTTTTTTTTCAAAACCCATTTAACGCAATAAGAAATATAATTGAAAAGTGTATGAAGGCTACATTTTTCAACAGAAGAAAAAAAAATCTCGACTTCTGAGATTTTTAAATTTTGGGACTATGGTGAGTACATTATAGTTCCAATGTACCCATTTAAACCATTTTAAAAAGTAAGGATAATAAATAAAGTGTCAGAGTGTTACATTTTTAAAAGCTTGAATTCTTGTGTGTTCAAAGTCTCGCTGTAACATGTTTTAAAATGTATACTTTGAGTAAAAATAGGACATCTGGAGGTCAAGGCACATTTGAATGTTGTTCAAATAAAATAGTATCACAGTTTTGACCATTTTTGTGTTTCCTCTTATAGAGAACTGCTGCAGTTTGTCAATGAAAATGATGACGTCGCACAAGAAATCGCAGCAAGGTACATGTGGTTTGACTATTATTAGATGATTATGTTTTTAAATAGTTCTCAATAACTTCATCTAAATTTCCTGCAGGGGTCAGCAGTTTATTCTGGATCACCTTCGGATGGATGACGTCTCCTGTTACTGGGAAAATCTACTCACGGAGTACAGCCGGAGTCTCAAGTATAATCCAAAAAGAAAGAGCAGCTACAACCAAATTATCTCCAGACCCAGCAGAACAGAGCTTTAAGAAGTTGAGTCGTAAATGATGGCTTGCATTACTAATAGTGACTTGATTGTATTTTAACAATATGAATTCTGTGGTATGCCGTAAAGCATTTTAAGTTGCTTTTCGAATCAACTTTAGACGTTTCTTTCAAACATTTAGCCTTAATTTCACAGGGAAGCGAAACTTGATCGGGTTAATGTTACATTACTAGTTAAGAATGTGTAGTTGAAATTGAATTCTTAAATTAGTCACTCATTGGGCATTTGTTTTTACTTGTTACTTATTCTTTTAAGTGAAACCCAACCTAGAAAATGTACAAACAGCCCTTTTTTTGACTTTTTATTCAAATAAATTGTAGCTTAAAAGTATCATTTATCTCACTTCAAGTTACCAATCAGGACACTCATGTTCTTGTATTCCGTGATAGTACACTAAATGTTTCTTCCTCTGGTTTGTCATTTTGAACAAAAAACATAACATGTGATCTTTTTTTACATTTTGATTTGCTGTGTACTTGACAAATCATGATCCATCAGTTTAAAGATGAAGAATCACCAACAGTTGAATGACGTCTCTTGTGTTGTACTGCCCTCCAACGGTGATTGAGGAAACAGCACCAACGTGGGTTTTTGCTTGTTCCAAATGTTCGCCTTACTTTGCATGTCATTGAATAGCAATAAAATGTTTGTAATCTCTTTACAACATAGCTTTAACATAATGAGTCTATTTAAAATGATCAAGAAGTGAAGTTGAATATGTTGTAATATTCACATGTTGTGTCCCTGATGCAGTCTGGCTTCACCAAATGTTTTTTTTTTCCAATAAAATGTTCTTTCTTATTCTCTCATTTGCCACATTCGTCCTAAAATGAGCATTTTAAACACATCTCAGCACATGCAAGTCACAATTCTGCATTATTATCCACTTTTATTCAGACCAATAGAGGTTTTTGTAGGAGTCAAATGAAATTACTTGTTTTTTTTATTTGTTTGATGTAGTTTTTAGAACTACTTTGATACCAGCCACTCGCAGTCCTCCACCGCTGAGTGGCGCTGTTTCCAGAAATGATATCTAGGCAGAGAGGTTAGAGGTCAAGCTGCCGGTAGAGAACCGTGCTGCACAAGGACATCTTCGCTAAATGTTTACTAAACATGGTTAACATCCAAATTTAAAATAAATGTAAAAGTCTGACCAACGGCTGGTCATTTAATACACCAACAGTTTCCCGGAATACCTGTTTTTTGTCTGGTAAGCTGCTTTCTATCCTCGACAGCGTTAGCATGCTAACATCTAAATGACATTTGTTACTTTTTTATGTCATACAAACAAACTCCTGTTTAGTTTATGAATGGCATCTTAACAAATGTAAACTTGACTATTCACAAGTTACGACAGCGAAGTTACAAGAGCCAATACAAAACAAATAATGGTTTCCTAACATTTTATTTTTTGGGTCAGTTGTTGTTCAAATGTTGTTTACTGTGTTTTCCTGTATTAAATGTATTTGTAGGGTTGACCTTGAGTGTCTTTGAAGGCTAAATTTAAATAAACTATATTATTCTAACACTCTAATTAATCCTTTCATATGTTTATATGTGTATTATATGGAAAGCCCTCTTTATTATACAGTATAGTTTCTATTCGTTTGCTTATTGTATAAGGATTCAAGCACTTCTATAAGCTTATATATATATATATATATATATATATATATATTCTTATATATATGCTTTTTCCATTCACTGGGAATGGAGTAAAAGTTTATTTCTATGAATAATATATTTAAAGCCGATCTAACCTCAGTGTGGTTGTTTATTAAACATTGTATTGGAACATTTTTTTTGAGGCAACTGAACAACCTTAATGAAATATGGTCGATTCCTGTGCTACTTTCAGCTCAATGATGACTGTGATTGTCAATCTGTGCTCTCAAATGTCCTCTGTATAACAGCTGGACGCTCAGGGCTGTGTGTTTTGAAGATGGAGCTTAATTTGAAACCCTGTTTGTATCATCCATGTGTTTCCTCCCTCTTTCCAGCCGCCAGCTCAAGCGTGAGGCATCCAGAGCAGCCCTGGACCAGGCCTTTTCTCCGTGGAGGCGACTAGCAGATTCGGGCCCTGGAGGCGCACCGAGCACCGGCCTGCTGCAGGGCCTAATCCAGAGCGACAGACCTTTTTTCCTTCTGCTGCCCGCTCCCCAGAGTCCACGCAGCTGAGATGGCTTCTGCCCAGTCTGCACAGATGTCCTCTCCTCCCACTCTGGCTCCTGCACCCATCACTGCCACCAGCTCACTGCCAAAAAACATAGGCAGGCCAGAATTCCCAGATACGGGATGGGATCGCATCAAGGACCTCTTTGACCGAGAGTTAGTAATCATTTTTCTTCGTTTTATTTTGGAAGGCAAGAGAACAAACTTTCATCAGGGTTTCTAACAAAGCCTCTGTAATGGCGATGCCTTAAGCTTTAGTAGGTTGCAAGTAGGGGATGAAAAAAAGAAAAATATCTATACACTTTAATATACTATATCGATATTTAACCACACTGTATTGTTTTTATTTATTTATTAAAGTATATTTTTAGCTTCAAAATCATTTTCAATTTTTATCATAGTACTTTTCTAATTTATATTTCAAATAGGCATGTATAAAATTAAATATTTCAATTTTTAATTTACAACTAGAAGTCAAATATTTGCGAAAATTAGACATTTTTGTGTTGAAAATATGATTCTGGCTTCGGACGCAGTCATAAAGTCCGAAAAGTCAGGAAATAATCAAATCCTGGCGATGGCTGAGGACGAGAGGACACAGTCGACTCCAGCTGCTTTTAAAGTTTTTGTTTGGGCATATATTTTTCATTTTTCTCAACAAATAAAAAAAAACCTCAATTCTAAAAACTCAATTCTAAAAACTCAAATCTAATACTACTCTCATGTAATGCAGTTGTTTTGTGTCCAAATGTAATCTCTGTTCTTAAATAATTAAAATCAAGCTCATCCTACCGCACGTTTAGAAGATGCCATGAGAAATGAATGAGAGCCGAGTCGATTACGACTCAAAAACTTTAATATTTCCAAATATCTGAGGGATCAATACATTTTTACCTTACCTTACCTTATTTTAAACGTCACCTTGTCAATGCCAATGTCAATCTGCTATTTGTCGCCCTCTAGTGTTTCCCGGACGTATCCCCAAGAGCTGACCGACGTGATCAAGGGAAGTTTTTTTGCAGCAATTGGGGGCATGATCTACGGAGGCCTGCCTGCTGCACGGCACGCCAGAGAGAGGTACATAAAACTCAACCAGGCCCAGATCTACACCAGTCGAGTGGAAGCTGTGGTATGTTGCTTGTTGCAGTCTGTGCGTGTCACAATGACCGCTTTTGTGATTTACCTTTTACAAAATGATGAGGCTTATATGTTTCTCTTCTCTCTATTCTCAAAATCAGCGCTCATCTCATAATGCTGCCATCAGAGGATTTGTGAGATACGGAGTCCGATGGAGCTGGAGAGTCTCCATGTTCGTCACCATTTTCAAGTAAGAAACACTAGCAGCCAAAATTGTGTTGTAATTAAACTTGCCCCAGTATCAGGATTATATTGTATCATCTGATCCTTCTGTTCTAGAATTGAAGGAAGATCAATCGTTTTATTTAAACGTTAAATATGAATTATTAAAAACACACTGAGGTTGTTTTCCAAGAGATTGCATCGAGGATAAAAGTGTAGGAGTGTCTTTACTTTTTAGTTTAATTAGCATGGACATATTTCTGATGCGAGTTAAGTTAAGTTTTCAAAATATATATTATTTGGTCATATCTGGTTGGTTCTGTGTTTGCCTGCATGAGTTTGAGTTCTGAGTTCTCTAAAGTTCTCCAACAGGTCTTTTGTCTCTGTGTCAATATAGTAGACTCCAGGGAATAAGTGGTAGAAAATAAATAAATAAATGAATGTGATCCTTAGATTGATAATGTTACTGCTTCAATGGTAGAAAAGAATAGAAACGTATTGAAATTCTCCCTCTTTCTCCTCCTAGTTCGGTCAGTACCGGCCTGTCTGTGTACCGAGACAAGTACACTCTGACTAACTTCGCAGCTGCTGGAGGTAAGTCTCTTCTGTAATCTGCTGTTACAGCAATAATGTGTACATTCACCATTATTCCCATTCAAAGGTGAACCCAAGGTTAATCTGGGGTTCAGGGCTTTTTTATTTTTTCTTAATATTCATTCATAGATTCCTGCTGCCAACTGGTCTGACTGCATGTTGTGCAGAGTCGCCTGCAGTTTATTCAAAACTCTGCAGGGAGAATTCTGAGCCGCTCTAGTAGAAGAACTCACGTTTCTCCGATCCTTAAAACTCTTCTGATCCAGCCTTACACCCCAGCTCGGGCTCTGAGGTCTGTGGATCAGAATCTACTGATGGTTCCACACACACGGTTCAGGACCAGAGGAGAGAAATCCTTCAGACTGTTGCTCCTAAGCTTTGGAACGATCTTCCTCTCCCTCTGTGTTTGATGGATCTACTGACTCCTTCAAGAAACATCTTAAGACGTTTTTATTTGTTCAGGCTTTTCCTTGATTTTCTGGAACTCCTGCTGTGTTGTCAGTGTTATCTTGAAGTATAAACTTTATTGATTGTTTGTTTGTTTAAGCGCTTTGTGACCCTGGTCTGGAAAAGCGCTATATAAATAAAAATGACTTGCTTACTTACTTACTATCAGGATCAGCCTAGTGTTTTGTTTTCGCTTTGTGATTCACAATATGAGAGACCAGAAAACATAACTGCAATAACCACACTCATGATTGCTTCCTTTCAAACTTGTCGACGAGCAGGAAATCGGTTGAGCATAAGATGATAAAATTGAGCATAAGATGATCGACAGGATCAATCTTGAGCCTGGCAGGGTGAAGATGTTGATGATCAAGATGACTCTAATGGATAAACACTTTCCCAGAGTATGTAGTTTGTTTAAATAAAATAAGGGTAATTAAGACACAATTTAAAAAAATACAAATAATCTCAAATCAACACTTTTAAATTGAAAATGTTTACTTTTGAATAAAAAAAAAGAATTCTGATTGAATCAACTTTCATTTTATGGACTAATAAAGAAAAAAACGACCTTCATAGTTGAGCTGTCGATGTATCTCAAATAAATATTTACGACTGGTCTGATGCTTTGTCGCGTAATGGCACCATCTAGTGGATACTGTTAATAACTACAGGGAAATCTCGGATAATGCTAAGTAAGTAATTTAGATAATGTGTATATAATAAAACATCTACAATGTCCGCGGCAGAAGAAACTGTGCATAAACTTTGTATTTTACGTTAAGCGTCTATACATTCCAAATGTATTTTATTAAAGGGTTTTCGATTAATCTTAAAACATTTTTCATCATGGCATTGGTTGTTGTTGTTTATTTTCTCTATAGAAAATTCAAAGGTTGCTTATTGTCTGAAAATAACTCCCAGAAGCCATTGCAGGAGAGTAAAAAGATCCAATAGTGACTACGACTTGCTGCTCATGTACCTGCGTCTAACATTTGCGACGTTTGTTCAGCGCTGACCGGATGTCTGTTCCGACTGAACCTGGGTCTGCGGGGTATGGTGGCCGGAACCATCATCGGAGTCCTCATGGGGTAAAGTCCGCTTCTCACTTCTGCAACTAATGGATTTTTATTTTTTTGTCAAGCTTCTCGAGCTCATGTGCTCGTCGACATCAGTCTGGAAGCCAGCTGCGTCCCTCGCAGCTACCCACTGTCACCCAGCTGAGCCCCCCGCCCCTCCCCCGCCTCGGCGCTGGCTGCCAGAGGGACTCATGTGCGCTGCAGAGGGTCATGTTTAGTGTTTTAAAGCAGCAGTGAAGTCCAGTGAAGCAGCTGCCTCTCTGCCTTTGTACCATCTCTGTTATCCCAGCATCTCCATCCACCATGATGGGATGTGAACTCTCGCTTCGTCTCTCAGCTTGAGAGACCCCCCCCCTCCGCCCCCCGTCCATACCCTGGTCCACGGTCCGGTCCTGTTGGCTCTGATCTTCAGTGGCTCCACTTCCCCGGCGTCTGCCTGAGTGACCAGCCACCTGGAGGCTGTGATGTGTTCAAACGCCTCGTCCCCCTTCCGAGGCCAGGTGCATAAACCAAGGCAGGCGTCTAATCTGGAAGTACATCACGCTCCAGATCTCGTCCCGGAATTGTCCGGGCGCGAGGCTCGGAGAGATGGAGCGGCTGGGTGACGGAAACGATGCCGTGAAACACTGGATGATGAACGAGAGTGAAGGCAGGCGTCTCGTCTCGTATGTCACGCCTCGTTCACCTCGAGAACAATCCTTGAGTCCTCATGACTTCACTTATGGGGACCGACTGCAGGGATTGAATCATCACAGCAAGAGCAGCAAAGATCTCCGCTCTTCACCTTTGACCCTCATGTCATTCTTACAGAGCAGAAAACTCATGAAAGTATATCATCAGACTATTGAATAGTTCAATTTAAGGTTTAAAAGGTTGACACTTTAAAAAAATGTTATTAACATGTTTTTTAAGTATTTAATTCCTTTTCTAATTATTTAATTTGAAAATGTCTATGTAGAAATTAATTAAATTAAATTGAATAATTTAAATGTATTTTTTTTAACTTAAATAGTTTTTAATTCATAGTTTTGCTGAAAGTTCTTTTGGTTTCTCTTACATTTATAAATACATTTTAAAAGGCTACTAATTAAAATAAATTGAATTTAAATTTGTTTTTATTATTACAATGAGAATATCAAATAATATATATAATTAAAATAAATTCTTATTATTTAATCATTGGAAAAAAAATCACCCTTTCAATATATAAATCATTGGATTCAATTATTTTAAAAAGAATAATTTTAATTTAATTTCTTTAGTATTTGATAAAATATTCATAAAACCAAAAGAAACTAGATAAGAACACAATCTGTACATTTATTGGAAAGTGGGAATTAAAGGGAATAACATTTTAATTAAAGGGAATGAATTTTAACCTGTTTGACGTCTGCTCGTCAGGGTTCCAACTGGAGCTGCGATCATCGGTATCCAGTCACTGGGTAAAGAGAACGTCCGAGACCGGAGACGACGGGAACGCAGAGAGCTTTACGAGCTCAAAGTGGCCGAGTGGTAAGACTCACTTTAGGAACTTCTGTTGTTTCAAATCAGAAAACTTCTCAACTCTGACCATCAGGAACTCGCGCCTGCTGCTGACGGAGGAGCTCATCGGTGATCTGGACAACAGGTCTCAAGGGACGATGCAGAAGGACGTGCAGAAGATCGACGAGCTAATGAGTTTGCCTCGGAATGAAGGAACAGCTCAGGACTCGGAGTTTGGACTCTGAAGGAGAACAATTCTTGGAGAAGTTGAAAAGAAAAAGTGAATGCAGAGCTGTTGAATCTCATGCATCTGCAAAAACACGTTTGCTTTTTAACTGCTCAGTCTCTGTGATGTAATGTTCCTTTGTGTATGTTGGGCTCTGAGGTCAATAGAAGAGCGTTTGGAAACATCAGACAAATGATATGACATAAAATGAACCAAATGAACAAACCTGTTTCAGAGTGTTGAGTCTTTGAAACGTTGGGGTTGAAAATCCTGCTAAATATCCACCTTCGCAGCTTCTTCTCCCACTACATTATAGACGCCAGGTATTTTTATTCTGAGAACCGGAAGTTTATTTTGGCGGGTAAACAGGAAGTAGTATGTAAAACGAAGTTAGTCTAACCTCACCATTGATGCGCTGATTCCACGGGTTGTTGAAAGGATCCAAAAGGGTAAAAAAAAAGTTTTGTATTTAAAATTCTATATGAAGAAGCCAGTATGAGCAAACTTTTAAATGAGATTAAGCTGTTGTAGAACAATCGAATACGTACTTTTATTTTTAGATTGCGTCTTTAAATCCGTGGTTGTTGGTCAACTATCTCATGTGTTTACTGTATATGGAACAATGGCCCTGTGACCCTTTAACTGTTAACCTGTGAACTGGTTAAGTTCATTTTGCAAGAATGTTTTTTGTTTAAAAAAAACACGTGTTATTTAAGCACAAACTTCGTTGAATATGTTAATTATTTTACACTTTTAAAAACATAGTCGTTCTGACTAAATAAATATGATCGTTCGGTGATTTAACACAAAACACTGAATACTTGTAAGTTGTAAAAAAAAAAGAGCAAATTCTAGCAAGCAAAACTTTAACTAAAACTATTTATGAATAGGGTATATTCACTGTCGCAAAATAATCGAGGGTTTTAAGGTTGGATCGAATTGGTTTTAACGTGTTTTTAACTCAGTTACACCAATCGCCATTTCCACCTAAAACACTTAACCTAAGCTTCTTGGAAGTATTAAAAAGTAATATAGTTTAACAGGGTTTTTTTGCTCTCATTTTCTTTTAATAATAACTTACTGCAGTTGTTTTTTTGTTTGTTTTTTACAATACACACGTTTTACTATCAAAGTGTGTTTTGGTTTTGCCACAGGTAAATGACTAATAATCGGAATGATAACGTTAAATTGAAAACTTGTATTGAACATATTTATCTTGTATGTAAAGCAGAAATATCTATAAAAAAAAACACATTAATTAAAACAAAATGTTGCACAACAACCCGGTACATTTGATGTACCAAAGTATCAAGTAGAGTTCAAATAATCAATCGTGCGTGTAAACTTGCATTATTAAGTAATTACAGTTTCAACAGAGTAGTAACAGTAGTTACGGTGATCACAGGTTCCAAGAACAATCAGTCTTCAACAGCTTCAGGTTTGATTGCTGCACCATGACATGCTGTACAAATATAAAAGACGTACTTACATGTATCAATGTTCCCACCAGAAATATACTCTCTTTCATGGCGTACAGGTGAAGGATCAACCTCCTCCATCCAACCCTGTTCTCTGTATCCCCCTCTCTCACACCGACCAACTTCATGACCTCTTTCACTACGTCCATAAACCTTCTCCCTCCTCTAGACCTCCTGCATGGCACTTCTTTTATCATTCCTTTCATTCTGGCTGATACTCTTTTATCAAACATTAGCCCTGACAATTTTCTCCCCCGATTCCACCCAGCTTGAACACGCTTCTTCACCTCTTTTCTGCTCTGGATTGTTGACCCTAAATACTTAAAATCCTCCACCTTCTTTATCTTCACTCCCTGTAGCTTCATGGTTCCACTTGGGTTCCTCTCATTCACACACACATATTCTGAGCATATTTCTAGAGCATACCTCCACCTCTCAAGCTTTTCCTCCACCTGGTCTCTGCTCTCACCACAGATCACAATGTCATCTGCAAACATCATAGTCCATGGAGATTCCTGTCTAACCTCACATGCATCAATATTATCTAATGCAGTAAGAATGATCTTCATAGGATTTTTAACCATGCCTCTGTTTCACTGTTGCTGTCTCACTTTAAAACGTAAGCCTGTTTTCTGCACGGTATTGACCATGTCTTATGCCATTTTGAGGGTATTTGCCTGCTCTGCTGTCGTTCTCTCCTCAAAAATTCACGGTACACGAGCGTATATGTGCGTGGCAGTCAAATGGGTCCCCACTGAAACGTGTCCCCACAGTGCTTATTGCTAAAGTTATATGCGGTTTAGCAAAACATGACTAGAAACCACATTTTTTAAATAAAAGTCTGGTTGTTTTGGACTAGGAAACGTGAAAAAGTGATACTCCAAGCCTTGAGTCCAACAGCACTGGAAAGATGATTCACTAGAGGCCAGGTTGCCATGGAATTCTGATCCTCTACAACGCAACAGATCCTGTCATTCCCACTGACCAACATTCTGGATACAGTCCATGACTTGACCAGCTGACATCGCAAACCAATATCATCCAAAAAGAACATTTATATTTATTTATGTTTATTCAGACCAATATGTTGTAAGCTTTAGATTTCCTTGTGTTTGCTGGTTATTGCTATAATTTCAGCCCCTACCAAGAGACATGTACCTAGAAGTGGGTTTGACTATCTAAGGGTCGGCGGGACTTTTTCAGGCGACAAGCTGATGTCCAAATTGCAGAAAACTTTCAACCTTTTTTTGACATAAACCCAGAATGGCGGCCAATTTGGTTCAAGTGGGTGTTCTGTATACTGTAGTGCATTTGGTCTGATCCTACAGGGCTTATCAACAACTAGGTCAAACGCAGTGGCGGCCCCTGGTGTAAACAAGATGCGACGCTCGCCCAGCTGGGGCCTGGAATGCAACGTTCACAGCTGTGGACACAGAATATGGATGGCAGCTAAACATTGTCATTTCTTTCTTAACTAGAAATGAATTAAAATATACATACACGTACGTTCGTCTAAAATAGTGTGGCCACTCATGTTATGTCGTAGGGAACACAAATCTAACACATTAGAGTCCACCAGTCATGCTTTTAAAGTTGGTGACCAAAAAAGAATGGTTGATAAATGAGTAAATGGCGCCCCCTGGAGGCCATAATAGTTATAAACTCTTCAGTTAAAACTCGGAAGAGGATTTTAATCAATCGATTAAGTGAGAGAAGATTCTCTAAAGATTGCGTATATTTATTAAGGAATGAAGAGTTGGAAAGACATCTTTCAGAACAAGTTCAGCCGCTCTCCACATTTCTGGGTAAGAAACACACCAGAAAACCTGAACTCTTGGTGTGCATCTCTTGGGTTCACTGAGGTCGGGTCTAACCTGGTCCCGTGATATGAGGGGCCCTCAGGATGTGTTCTGTCTACACAGACTATAAACCGTCTGCTCCAAGAATCCACTCAGTGAAATATGTTCTTGTCATGCCATGACTGTAGCTCCAGGTGCTTCGTGGTTCACATGCAAATCTTTTGTCAAGTCATAAAAAGGTTACAGTCGACCACAGACTCCAGATTTTGTAGGAAAATTGCCACTTCAAGAAAATGAGCATAGAATGCATTTCTGGGCAGAATGCCAAATATATAAGTGGACTGTCTTCGCTGTAATAAGATCTGAGAAGAACACTATAATCAGCCGCTGTTCTCTCTGGACAGTTGCGAAGATATGAGTCCTAAAAAAGGGACGTGGAAGAAGAAGAAAAATGTCTGTAGAAGTTCCAAAAAAGATTGTCTTAAGTGACTTGACGATCGAGATCGACTTGCAGGACGTCTTTAGATCCAGTTTCTCTGCGAGGAAATCTCACAAATGAAACTCCAGGTTAGAAAAATGCTCGGTAATAAACGTGAACTCTTGCAGCTTTTATCCGCCCGAGGTGTCTCTCACCATGTACTTAGACAATCGTCTTTCTTAAGAACCGATGTCCTAGTTGTACATGCCGGGCTTGAGGTAAAAGTTAATGATCTACTTCATTGCCTAACAGTCAATGAACCCGTTGAACCAGAAGGAAGTCACAGGTGGTAGTGGGTCGCGTCTTATGGCAGGGCAGCGATCCCCTGTTAATCATGGCTTAAAAGGGTTTAAGGTTATTTCGCAAGCGCACAATGTCCATCATCAAAAGAAAAGACTGTTGCACATCAACACCACATCATGAAATACTTAAACCACCCAGCGACAGACAGATGTGTTGCTTCTGTTCCTGGAGGATTTAAGTCTCTGATTAGAAACAAACATTGTTATCAAAACACATCATCATCATCATCATCATCAATGTGTCGGGGAGGCAACATTTTGACTTCATCCTGCAAAGTAAAAAAGGTTGGGGCAAGAAGAACCTTTTTCACTCTCAGACACACACGCACACGCACACGCACACACACACACACACACACACACACACACACACACACACACACACACACACACACACACACACACACACACACACACACACACACACACACACACACACAGTATTAGACAAGAGAAAGATTTACGAAAGGTTCTTTTTCACCTCAGGTGAAGCGTTGCTGCTTTTCTTCAAACGTTTACAATACAACTTTCCTCATTTGTTAAACACAATATCAAAACACTGAAATAACATGAAGCACATATCGATTGAATCATGCACTAACAAGTACAGTACTGTGCAAAAGTTTGAGTAGTACCCTTTGCATTCAAACCAGCATCAATTCTTAAAGGTACATTTGCACAAAGTCAGGGGTTTTGTAGGATTCTAGTGAAGTGTAAGATCAACCAATTATACCAAGCAGGTGCTAATGTTCATCAATTTCACAAGTAGGTTGAAACTCAGTCATTAAGTGAAAAAGATACAGATGTGTAGGAGCTTAAAATTGGGTGAGGAACAAACTCTGCTACCAAGCTGAGGTTGTGGAAAACAGTTTCATGTCACAGATCATAGACTATGACAAGACTGAGCACAGCAACAAGACACAAGGTAGTTCTACTGCAAGTTTTCTCCCAGACAAAGTCAAAGCAGACTGGGGTTTCAAGATGTTCAAGCTCTTTTGAAGAAGCACAAAGACACGGGCAACGTTGAGGATCGTAGACGCAGCAGATGAAAGACACATAACCTTATTTCCCTTTAAAATGGGAAGATGTCCAGACATGCAGAAACCAGTTGGACCCAGGTACACCCATCTACTGTCCGGAGAAGTCTGGCCAGAAATGTCTTCATGGGAGAGTTGCAGCCAAAAAGCCATTCTCCGACATGGAAACAAGGCCAAGCGACTCAACTATGCACGAATGCATAGGAACGGGGGTGCAGAAAAATGTCAGCAGGTGCTCTGGACCGATGAATCAAAATTTGAAATATTTGTCTGCAGCAGAAGGCAGTGTGTTCGCCGAAAGGCTGGAGAGAGCTACAATAATGAGTGTCTACAGGCAACAGTGAAACATGGTGGAGGTTCCATGCAAGTTTGTGGCTGTCTGGGATTACATGAAAAGACAGAAGGATTTGAGAAAGAAAAAAAAATGTTTAGCTTCAATTATCCCAGTGAACAACATCTGAACCAACCAAATGAACCACTGTTCTTTAAAGGAATCCTACAGCAAGTTTGTAAATACATGATCTCAATGCCATCAGTTCTAATGACAATGCATCGAGCCTCTTCACCAAGTTATAAAAATAGTTTTACTTACAAACCACATTCAACAGACCATAATTAGGAATCGACTTCTCCAGATCTCTTTTCAGTTCTTCTAGGGAAAGTCTCAACGTTCCTAAAAAATACAAACGCAAATTAGAAGTTACATTCTCTTCTTTCAAGTCGATCTCAGATTGTTCTGATGTCAAGCCTGTCACTCCAAAACAGTCAGTGTATCAACGTTGTATACTTTTGAAAATATAGATGTGGATTCTAAGTTGTGTAAATTTTAGAAATAATTTATTTGTCTTAAATATTTCTAAGCAAACTAGTTTCCTGACACAGACTAGTGAACATGATTATACATTATGCAATCGCACTACGTTTTCAATCATATATTCTCTTCCGTTTTTCTTCTCCTTTTTTCAAAAGGATAGTTTTTCCCTCTTTTGCATACTATTCAATTTCACTAAAAATGTAAACTTCCTACAGTACAGTATAGTCTGTACACTGATCAGAAATCTCTTTTTATTATAGAATTAGTTTCCCAGTCAACTCAAACATCTCGGTCTTAAATTGTTCCATTAAAAATGTCCACCCCTTCAATGAACAAACAAGAAAATGAAAAGAAAACATTATCATGCAAGTAAGAAAGGATTTCAAACCTTTGTCAGGGATAATTCAATGTATTGGATTTGACATGTTTTGGCGAAACACGACTAGTGAGTGGCTTTGTTCTATCAGTCAGGGTTGACTTTCTACCAAAGCAAAGGGAGTTTTATCTTTCATTATAAAACTTTGCTTGTGATCGGAGCGGCAGAGTAGATAAGATTCATTATTACAGAATTGAATTGACTTACATATTTTGTAACAGATGACAAAGCAGGCTGCAGGGAATCAGCTGCTGTCAGTGAGGTCACTCACATCGGCGCTGGAGCTGGAATGAAAGAAATCCTGTGTAGTGAGGAAGAACAAAACAATCCTCGAGTACTCATTAGGTGGAGTCAACATCTTCGAGTACAGACTGTTCATCACAACACTCTCCCACTGGAAATCAAACATGTTTTTCTTTGGCTCCATCTATTAAAAGCCAAATACTCAGAAAACATTTCACAACAGAGGTAAAGCTGCACAACCCATGGCCCCATCCAGGTATTATGGGATTGTGTCATGAGTACTTATCTGGAAATGGATAATGAGAAGAAGAGTCTTGGGAAGCAAATCTGTCATGTAACTCTTATCCCTTCATATCTTTTGCCTCACTTCTCTTGAATCAGCATTTCACCCTGATATCCAGACAGACACACATGCATCATGGGACACACTATTTGCAGATAAAAAAAACAAACAACGAGTATATTTGTTGCAAAACATTTCTTTCTTGCTCTGTATGACTTGTTATATATTTGTTATTACATGTTGGCATGGCAGGATGCTGCTGTCAGTCAGGGAGGGGCTGTTTTCTTAAGCGCTCTGAACTTTCTTATAGGTCACATAATATCCAAGTCAGCAGTTGGCTGTTGAGGAATCGACCTTGTTTTCAAGCCTCGTGCATGACTACACGTCATTCTTGTCGAGGTTTCAAACGTGAAAGTTGCGATATTTAATCCTGCAGACCAGTTGCAGCGATGTTGCGTTCAGGGACCGGTCGTTTTTTCAGAGCGCGCTGCGAAGCGAGTCGACTCGCTGGTACCTTTCACTGACCAGCACGTTTTGAGACACGGCCACGGAACATATCGACAGACTGCTTTCGAGTTCGAGGGGTAGTTCGTAAGTTCCGCAGAAGCTTACGTTATATTTTGATGAAGTAAGGGTTTTATAATTAATGTTTTGGGGGCAGGAAAGATTGCGGGGGGGACCTGACGGAGCGGCCATGAAGAGTCCGGAGAAGACCAGCGGACGGAACCCGCTTTTAGAAGCCGGGTTTTTTTCCAGACTCTTTCTTTGGTAAGTCGCTCTCTTCTTCTTGCTACTGTTATATAATGGAAAAATGTACGCACTGGTGGTGAAGATCCCAAAAGTCGTCAACTATTCCTTGTGACGCCACACACCTGTTGCACACCTTGAATTTAAGTTAAGACGTTCCTCAGATCTTCTTCTTGTTCTTCATCTCCAGATGTGGGATGGTCTGAAAGAATGAGTCAGAGAAAGCAAAACATGTTATTTTAGATCCATGTAAAATACATTTGATTAGTATTATGTGAGGCTGGAAGCATTGCCTAAAAGTATGACAAACAAAATTGTAATAATAATCTATATATAATATGTAGAAAATACACATTTCTATCATTTAATAGCATTCAATTGAATCAACCAAATAGTTTCAATCGCTGAAAAACAAGACAAAAAGACATATAAAGTTTGGTTTATTGCATTTTTTTTAGTTTGGTTTAGTAAGTCGCAAACAGTCAATAAGAAAATAGTTCCAATATCAACATTTCCTGAAAGAGAATTGTTTTGCTAACAGACTGACACATCAATGACAAAAGAAACATAACCTCTTTGAGGGAGCTAATATCCTGTTAGTTAAAGCACTCTGGTTAAAACTTAGCCAGCCAATAGCCAGTGGTACAAAACTGCTATGTAGTGTATAAGTGTATATTTATAAGCCTCTTTATTATATCTGTACAACCAATGTTTCTTTTTTCTTCAAGCTGGTTGAGCCCGTTGATGCATCTCGGACACAAAAAGAGATTGGAGAAAAGTGATATGCACTCCCTTCTTCCAGATGACGCGTCTGGGAAATTAGGATCCATCCTTCAAAGGTACCAATGTCAGTTCTCTGGAAGTCTTGTCTAAAAGCTGTTGTATACCATGGATGGTGCAAACCCCCGGATCCTCTTTCAATGTCAATTAAGGATGTCGTTCAATGCAGCTGCAGCATCCACATGTGTGAAACTAAACAGTCACTTTAAGATGGTGTCATCTGTGATGTCACTTCAGAACCTCTGGCAAAGATCGGGAAGTACTTCCACACAATTATGGAGAGTCACTCCATGGTGGTGACCGGATGGATATTTACTGCTGAAACACTTATTCTAAAGTACATGGAATTGTTTAGTAGTAGTATTTGTTTATTCGGGCATGTCAGTTTAAATCATCAGCATCTCTGCCTCTATTTCTCCCGTTTACACGTACAAGGTTATATCCATCCAGGAAAAAAAAAGTGTGCCTTTGTCTTCTTAAATCCATGTTCCCGACACCGCGTGATATTGAAGGGTCTTTTGAAGTGATGAAGTTATTCCTTAATGTGGCCAAAGTTGGTGTGTAGACTCCTGCTATAAAGTGAATTAGAGATAGTTTCCCATCCATCTCAATGCTGGAGTTGAAAAGACCTTCAGTGTAGTGGTGACATTTCTCAGACTTGTTAAAGTAGAAGTGATTATCCGGGTCAATTCCTTAGTTGTTGTAATTGTACAAATCTTCCTCATTCCTGATCTGGATTATTTTGTCATCCAGGTATGTTGTATCTTGCCACCTTTCTTAAGATGGAGGGCTTTTCTGGCGACATCTGCGTTTATTTTTTCATCAGGTTCTCATTGATGTAAACATCAATTCCTTTGAGCTTTCTGCCCTGATTAAGCAGTACAGACTTGTTTTTTCTTTTGGTGAATCTCAGCACAAGAGCTCGGGTACCAGACTCTCTCTTTCTGTAGTAAGAGGAAACATACTTCAACGTTGTTGAACTCCAGATCGATGCCTCAGCCATTCAGGAACTCGGACACCTGCTTCTCCACAGATTTGATACCAGAGTCATCATTCAGTTTTTTGAGTTTGTTTTTTATTGCCTTAATTTCTTCTTTCATCGCCATCCGGGGTTTGGTTTAATAAATCCCATTTTGACTCACTGTCAGAGCTCTACACTTTTGTTTGGTTAGTTTTAGATTGAACCACTTTTTCTCTTACGACGTTTAGGAGTTACGTTTTAACTTTTTCATGATGACATGGAGAAGGTTTTTATTTATTCCTGGGCTATAGTTTGCCCATGATCTTCAGTTAGGACAATTCTATTGATTGTTTAAATTTGTTTTAAACAAGCAGCCGATTTTATCTGCGATTTAGACTCTACACTGAGCGTTCTTGTTCCCACAGATTATGGGACAAGGAAGTCAAAAAGGCAGCCAAGGAAGATGGAAAGCCAAATCTGACGAGAGTCCTTGTCCGGTGTTTTGGGAAAGAGTACGCGCTGGCCGGAGTCTTTGCAATCTCTCTGGTAATATTTGCTACATTTGAGGCCACAACACATGGCACGCGTTGTCCTTCTAAATTCAATGTTTGTCACGCAGGAGGCGATAAAAGTCTTCCAGCCGCTCCTACTGGAAAAAATCATCAAGTACTTTGAAAATTATGACCCAGATGACGAGACCAGCCTCTACACGACGTACTGTTACGCCGCCGCCATGTGTCTGTCCACCTTTGCTCTGAGCATCCTTCAACACCTCTACTACTACCATGGACAAAGAACAGGCATGAGGGTCCGGGTCGCTATGTGTCACATGATCTATAAGAAGGTGGGCTGAAAAAGTGCATATTTAGACAATAATAATTCATTAACATGTATGGTTGTCTCTTTCCAGGCTCTTGCTCTAAGTGCCGAGTCGATGTGCCGAACCACCACCGGACAAATTGTGAACATTTTATCCAATGACGTCAACCGCTTTGACGAGGTAAGAAATTAACATTTTGCATCCTGAATACAATAACTTTTAAGCTTTTGTGTCAAATCCTCCAGGCATTCAGCTACTCTGGAGAAGTTTTTAGGTACCCCCCCCCCAACTGTTACAACCCTCAGGCTGGATAGATTTAAAACAACTTTCCCATCTAAAAGTGACCTTAAATTCAAACTTCACTTATTTCCTACTCACTCCTGGCAATTAAGGGTTGGGATTATTTTCAGGCGGATGCATTTGGATTTTTTTAAGCGTCTTTTTGGAGGAGGTTCGTCCACTGGGCGCCAATCGCTAAATCCAAATGAACAAACATTTTTGTCTATAACTCTAGAAAGGACGGATTGGTCTGAGAATAATCCCAACCCTTAGTCGACTCGAGGGTGAGTAGAAAATGAGTTATTTTGGAATTTTGGGTGAAGTATTACTTTAATCTTAACGAGCAAACAGCAACCTAAAAAAATGTAGAGAGAAATAATGTTATAACTGTCAGTTGTAAACTTGAAAAGAGTTTAGGAGAGACATTTTCTATTTGAACTTTATGTTTTCAAACCAGAGCTTTTTAAATGTATACAAACGACTTGCACATGTACAAATGCTAATGTCACTGGAGCATAACCAGATTAAAAGTGATGAGAAACCCTTCTGGGGGATGACTTAAATTAACATTCTTGTTCTCTTGACAGTCAATAGGTTTTTTCTTGAGACTGTAGTAACAGATCTAACATGTCGTTTCACCCTAGCATCTCTGAGGGAGTTCAAATTTGTCATGTATACTGATGTGATGATCCTAGCATGAAGTTTACAGTCAGAGACAAACTTACGTGCACACGGGCGCTAGCAAGCAGAGAGATCTATCGCAGACGTCTTCGGATGCCAGAACGCAAAGATCAGACAAAATGGTGGACCTTTATAGTAGAATATTCAGGTTAACGCCTCTAGTCAAATGTGAATGTAGGATTGGTCAGTGACTGTAAACACTCGATTCTAAGATGGCTGTCGCACGTGATCGTAGTGGAAATTTACCAAAGTTGTTTTCTTCTTGAATCTGTTCCCAGCGACAGAGTGAATTCTCAGACAGGTGTCCAGACTTCCTGGAATCTGGGATTGTTTAATCTTTCTGTGTGTGTGAGGCTTTCTGACCTCGGCCTTTGAGTTGTGAACCTGAGTTTAGTTTAAGTGAATGCACTGCAAGACAATGATTATTTAATATGAATTAAATATGTAAGATTATCAGTTAATCAAGTGACTATTTGAAATGTGTGTTAAATCTAGATGATTGATTACAGTAAAGTTGTCATTTCCTTACACAGACTTCACAGAAACTGATCACTCATCAAAAGATAATGAGATAATAGCGAATAAGTAAGGTGACACGATAAAATCCAACTGATGTAACTCATTTTTGTGTCCTTGGTGAACTGTCTAGATAACGCTCAACCTGCACTACCTGTGGGTGGGACCTCTCCAGACCCTGGCAATCCTCATCCTACTGTGGTGTAAGTTAGGGCCATCGTGTTTGGCCGGAATGGCAGTTGTTGCCCTCATGGTACCCCTGCAGACCTGCTTCGGAAAACTGTTTGGAATATTCAGGTGTGGCATGTTCTAACCCCTCAAGCACACGTTCTCAATACCCCTTCTCTGGGCCTGGTTTGAACTACAAACTGACAGCTGTGAAAGATTATGTGCCCTAGTTGATGCAAGGGCGATGTCGGTGTAGCAAAAACCAAGAAGTTGAATCGTTTATTGATGTTGAAGAATGTCTGTTAAAATGCGTTTTCTTTTGCTTGTTTTTCTCAAACAGGAGTAGAACTGCAGTGATTACAGACAACAGGATTCGCATCATGAATGAAGTGGTGTCTGGCATCAAGATCATCAAGATGTACGCGTGGGAGAAGCCTTTTACTGCGCTGGTCACAGAATTTAGACGGTAACTTCACAAGTAGTTAGTCAATTATTAAGTTTGCTTGTCAATTGGTTTCTAAATTAAGTTGTATAAATGACACAGTTGGAAAGAAAAGCGAAGGAAGGAGTTCTGTTTCAGGGCTCTCAGCCAGACGGTCATTTGCTCCAATTAGTCTGAAAGTCTTTCATGAAGCTGTCGGGTCTGATGATAACAGAAGATCCAACAAGTAACTCAAGTTTAAAAAAACTCCATGTTATCTCCGTTAAAAGCTGACTTTAAAATAATTATATAATAATTTAAACTCCCCCTGAAGTCCGCCTGAATTCACATTTCTTGTTAATAGCAACAAATTCCTGGAACTTGCAAATTCTCAAGGTTCTTGTAAAACGTCCTATTATCCTACTAAAATAATTATGAAAATGTTTAAGTTTGTTAAACTTAAATCATAGCATCATCACTGTTTTTAAGCTGAAAAGTATGCAAGTTTTTTAACACATTATAATACAGACAATGGAAGTAATTTAACAAGTATAACATTTTTTTAACTTAAAAAAAACGTGCTATTCTAAACCTCTGACAAAGGTTGTAACTTATTGGACCTTGAGGTTTTTGCATATAGGCTAGTAGGAAGTGAAAAAGGAAGAAGAGCTGGATGCATTAAAGTGCGTTAAAACAGGATAACATGTCAAGTATCACCTGTTGCTATTGTCCACTAGCAAAGTAAGATTAATATTTGCCAAAGTTTATTGCCTGTTGTTGCAGCCGCTGTGGCTAAAGAAAAACTAGGCCAATCAGCATAACATGTAACCGTCCAATCACGGTTGAACTTTGACCCTGCAGCCTAAATCTGTTTCCAGAATATTGTCTCAACACAGCAACAGGTTTTTGGGTGTTGCACTTTAAGGCCACTTTTATGAACTTTACTTGACACAAATAAAATGTTTAAGTACACTTTAGTAAAAATCCTTATATTTTGGTTTTGTCAGAATAACTTGAAGGAAAAAGAGCAAGAAAAAAATGATCAAAGTCCTATTAAAGTAGCCATTTTTCTCTTGTGACTGTTATGCAGACTCATAGCATAATATAAGGATGATACAGTCCTATTGGACAACCTTATAATACCTTTCACGGAGAGAACCAATGAGCTAAGTAAAGAGAAATGAGTGGCCATCATTACTCTTTTGATGTGTCAACTGATTTTATGGGGCCCACTTGATAAATGTGTATATTTATGTTGTGACATGTAAAGTTGTGTTTAAGATAAGATAAGGGAAGTGATGATGGATGTCTGATTTCCAGAGGAAGGATATTTTTAATATAAGTGTTATTTATGATATATTCAGTCTCTAAGAATCCAAATATAATATATCAACATCAGACTCATAATTTCTGTCACAGATTGGTAAATAGACATTTTGCACATGATTAATAACAATTCTGTCTCCCTTTCCAGGAAGGAAATCAGTCAGATCATGAGGAGCTCTTATCTTCGGGGGCTCAACATGGCCTCCTTCTTTGCCGGCAGCAAGGTCATCCTCTTCGTCACATTTGCGGTCTACACCGTCCTGGGAAACAGCATCACGGCCAGCAACATTTTCGTCACCGTTTCCCTGTACGGGACCATCAAAGTCACCGTCACATTGTTCTTCCCTCTTGCCGTGGAGAAGTTATCAGAGACGGTGGTCAGCGTTCGCAGGATCAAAGTAAGCTTCACTCACGGTGCAGCCTTTAACTTTTCGTTCTTGGCCCTGATCGTCCCAGATATGTTCTTAACACAATAAATCATTGATGAGCTTTAGTCTCCTATTTGTGTCTGTGCCAAGACAGAGATACTTTTGGTTAAAGGGTAACTTTTCTTAGAAACTCTTCTTGGAACAAGGTCAGAGGTCACGGCTAGAGGCACATGTGTGGTTGAGACACCGTCCAAAAAAAATGTTTTTATAACTATTCATTTTGTTACGTCCTTGGACTCATTCATCGCTACACATGTGTCGATAAAACCTTTTCAGAATTTCCTGCTTCTGGATGAGACTCACAGAAGGAGCAGCAGACAGCTCCTGAAGGACGACAATGAAAATGCAATTGAGTTTGACAATCTGACCTGTTACTGGGATGAGGTGAATATCAATTGCTGGCTAAGTAAATTCTCTTCATGTGTGACCGAGGCCTCTTCACAAAAAAAGTCCAAACGACTGTGTATTTGTGCTTGTGTACAGAGTTTAGATGCTCCAACTCTGCAAAACGTCACCGTCACCGTGAGCTCGCAGCAGCTTCTGACTGTTGTCGGTCCAGTGGGAGCAGGAAAGGTGAGCCGCACCTGTCAGGCCGTTCACTGGAGAAGAGTTTTGAAACATGTCTCCCTCAGTCGTCGCTTCTCAGCGCCATCCTGGGGGAACTGTCTCCTGAGACCGGGTCTCTTAAAGTCAGAGGTCAAATCGCATATGCCTCTCAGCAGCCGTGGCTGTTCCCTGGATCCATCCAGAGCAACATACTTTTCGGCAGAGAAATGGATCCAAAGAGATACGAACAGGTCCTCGGAGCTTGTGCCTTGAAGAAGGTTAGCATGGTTGACTGTAGTGTTTGGCAGAGTTGGCAGAAAGATCTCAATTTCTTTGTCGTGCAGGACTTGGAGATGTTACCAGATGGAGACCGGACTCTGATCGGTGACAAGGGCGGCACACTCAGTGGCGGACAGAAGGCTCGAGTCAATCTTGCAAGGTACTTCACTGCTAAAATGTACCTCAAACTGCTGATGGCTGTCACAACTTTACATTTAAATATCCTCCTGTCCCAGTAAAGATATACACTGTTTCCTTTTTAATAATGAGTCCACAAAGTGTCTGACAGTAAAACCCCCTGAAGACGAAAGAGGAACAGGAAGAAAATCATTGACACATGGACAGTACATCACATATTACATGTCCTGTGAATAATTTCCATAACATATAATCACTGACGTAAATGCATTACTATTATTATTATCAAATGTACATTTCAGGGCGGTGTATGCCGAGGCTGACGTCTACCTTCTGGATGACCCTTTAAGTGCAGTGGACACTGAAGTTGGAAAACACATTTTTGAACAGTGAGTCACCAATTCTTCATGGTTGTGCATTTTGTGATGATGTTAAAACTGATTGTTGTTATTGTGAAAGTGTCCACAGTCACCATCAGTTTGAGCCTGGTGGAAATGTGCAATGTATTTCCTCAAAGTGGGAAAAATCAAATAAACAAGAAGATGGTTCGAAGATTTTTATTTTCTGTCTGTAGGTGTTGCCTACTGAAAGTGATAATCATTTATGATAAGCTATGGTTATAAGACACTAGATGTGTGACATAATAAGCAATTGATTAGAGGGGAAAAGGGGTGTTCCTTGTGTTTTAATTTTAATTCTCTTTTAAAGTTATTTATATTTTTATTCTTTTATCCCCCCCGATTTATGTCTCTGGGTCAAGGTGGATGACACCCCTAGTTTCTAGAAATACATACGCATTGTTGGAGGATGTTCACCATGACCCAAAGACAACACAAGCGATAAAACAATTACATTTGTTTTCTGGCCTTCGGGTCACCTTGACCCAGAGATAACACATAGGTTAAATTATATGTAGTAGTTTTGCTTTTTGTGTAACAAAAAAAGCTAAAACAACCTGTGTTTTACATTGTTATCCATCTTCTTGTCAATAAAAAAGGAAAATATATATGTGTGTGTACTGTATGCATGCTCTTTGATCAACCAAAGCCCCTGATTCATAGACTTAAGTTGAAAAACAGAATTTTCTAGAAACCCATTTTGTCTTTAGGTGCATCAGTGGCCTCTTGAAGAACAAGTGCCGTGTGTTGGTCACCCATCAGCTGCAAAATCTGAAGGCATCGGACCAGGTTCTGGTTCTTAAAGAGGTTTGTGTTGCTGTGTGATGTTTTTTTTTAGAAGTCATCTTGATTTATTCTTTCTTTCCTAGGGTCACGCCGCGGCTCATCTTTCCTTCAGCGAGCTGCAGTCCTCCGGCATGCATTTCTTGCCTCCACTGAAAAACATCGAGGTTCCCGAGGGAATAGATCAAATGCCCGACTTGGACGGAATGTCCCTCCACAGCCAGCGGACGGCTCGATCGCAGTGCTCCTACAGCAGCCTGCTGCCACCAGAGGAATCCTACAGTGAACAACTTCCAGTAGGCAAACCCGTCTTCTCTCAAGCAGCGTCAACTGAGTCACGGCATGAGTTAAGAGTTGGAATAGTCCAATGACGGTTCTGTTGTGCAGGTGGAGACTCTTCAATCCATGGCTGAAGAGACTCGCATGGAAGGAAACGTGGGCTTCCACATTTACGTCAAATATTTCACTGCTGGCTGTTATCCGCTCGTCTTGGTGCTGATCGTCCTGCTCAGTGTTGTAGCTGAGGTTGGTATTGAGCCACAACTTCATCGTTTAATGTATGTCAACTGGTAGTCTTCCCCCACCACAGTAGGGCAGTGGTCAGTGGCCAAGTAGAGACATCTTTGTTGGCTTTAATCCGTCTGTCCATGAATAATTTTCTTTTACAATTTTCAAGAAAAACATTGACATCTGAATCCATAAACGTTTCAAAGGATTAATCACTTTGTGTGGTTTGCAATTTACTGCCACCTGCTGTCCCATTAAATCAATTCTTATAATTGATGCTGTCAATGTAAAAAAGAAGAACTTAATTATATAGATTTAATAAACATTAAGCAATAATGTCAGGTACAAAAACCTTATATTGGTATACATTTGTGAAGGTTTGCATCCTAGAGTTGCTTTTTCTTCCATTTTTCTTTGTCTCAGCTTATCTACAACCCTGTGATTAATGTCTAAAAGTTCTCTAGATATCTTTCAAATACCACAGACGGTAAAAAGGTTATTATTGTGTTGAGTTATATTTGCTTAATTAAGAATTCTCGTGTCCAGGTTGCCTATATTCTACAGGACTGGTGGCTGGTTTACTGGTAAGAGCCTATAAAGTCAAACTTCCATTCACATCCGTGAATCTTTTCGTGCACATTCAACAGGTCCAGAGAACAATTTTTCAACAACTCATCCGTTGCTCTACAAAGTATAAGTAACAACAACATCACCATCCACTCGGATCCTGAGGTCATGCTCAGCTTTTACTTGAGCATTTATGCAGGTAAGCTTTTTGTTCTTTTTTTCCCCCATCAATTCATCTTTGATTGGCAGTTGCTGAACTTATAATAGAAGAAAAATCAATGAAAACCTTTCACAATTCACAAGAACCCTCTTCTTTTTTAGAACTAATGAATCTTGGGTAACAATTTATATGAAGGTGTTGTGTAAAATGCATTATTAAAACATTCACAAGATATTATAATGCGTTTTAGAGACTAAATTACGACGGTTATAATCATCTTTGGACAACGTATAACAATATTTATTAAGTTATTATTATTATTAAATTACAAGTGGTGGACTTTAAAAACTTGAGGAAAGGCAGGTGCACTGCCTTGTTATTACAGCATAATAAGAAATACAGTGTTATTTTATTATGCTAAAATGTGGACACCTTCAGATCAGTCATTCTGTAACTTTTTTTCTCAAAACCTAAAACCAATTAACATCTTACCAAAGTTATTTAAAACTATATGAAGTAAGGTAAATTACGGTAATAATAATGTGTGACTTCAATCATTTTGGCATAGAAATATAAAAATGATGAATGTTGAATTTATAATGCATCAATTTCACCACTTATAATATTTTATAAACCGTTTTATAGGTTGTCATACATTATTAACCCTTATTACTACTTATACATGTATTATAATGTCTAATGAATGGTTTTATAACGCATTAAATTGAATAATCAGAGCAGTTTGGTCATCTTCAATGAGTGATATTTTTCTCGTGAGGTTTTCAATACTTTTTGAAATCAGTTTTCATTGATATGCTGTTCTTGTCTGTAGGTTTGACCGTGGCAGCCGTGATCTTCGGTTTTACCCGCAGTCTGCTGGTGTTTCATGGGCTGGTGCGCTCGTCTCAGAACCTTCACAACAAGATGTTCAGCAGCGTCCTCCGCACCCCGGTCCGCTTCTTTGACGTCAACCCGATAGGTACTGTAAATAGCCTCCCGAAAGCCTCAGTGATAGTTGACTTCTTTCTTAGGGAGGATCCTCAACAGGTTCTCCAAAGATATCGGCCAGATTGACTCCATGTTACCCATCACTTTCGTTGACTTTTACCAAGTGAGTCATCTCAGAGCTGCATTATGAAGGAGTATTTTTTTTGTTTCTCTCCTCAACATCCGTCACTGTGTTGTTGTAGTTGTTCCTGCTGAATGTTGGTGTGATTGCTGTGGCGTCATCCATCATCCCCCTCATCCTCATCCCTATCGTTCCCCTGCTCTTCATCTTCCTCTACCTACGACGTTTCTACCTCCGTACATCACGGGAAATCAAGCGTCTGGAATCTACAAGTGTGTAGGATTCGTCCAAGTCTTCGTCACGTTCTGGTGCAACAACTGAAGTCCATTCTGTCCTTCTCTTCTGCGCCGCAGCCAGAAGTCCGGTCTTCTCCCACCTGTCCTCGTCGCTTCAAGGATTGTGGACCATCCGAGCTTTTGAGGCTCAACAACGCTTACAGAAGGACTTTGATGCATATCAGGATGCACACTCAGGTTCTCTTTGCTTCAGCCACGTCAATTTGACATGACAAATCAATAATTTGTGGTAATTTCTTTTAACAGACGTCTGGTTTCTATTCCTGATGACGTCACGTTGGTTTGCTCTTCGACTTGACATCATTTGCTCCTTATTTATCACCATAGCAACGCTGGGCTGTCTTCTATTCAGAGATGGTGAGAGCTGCTCTTGAAGAGTTAAATCTTGTGGTTTGACTACATGTCATGATCTATGGTTCAGTCTCTTAAGTCATTTTAAGGGGCCATAAAGTGTAAGATATATAAAGTATGTATAGACCAAAACTGTCCTGTTGAAATAGTGCAAGTTATTGATTTTGTTCAGCTGGCAGCTTGAACTGCATTTAACAATTAGGAATAGATCAATTTCATTTGTATAATCATAACTGTGACGAAGTTGAGAAAATCTGCTACATATTACTTTAGGGCAACTAATGTGTTGATTAAAATTTAATTTGATTAATATTTACATAAGAAAATGCGTTTAAGCCCCGCCCACTGAAAACACATGCTTTTTATGGAGATGAAATATTGTTTACTATAACCACACGCCCTCTGCTGTGATTGGTCCAGCATTGAGGTTTGTCACCATGCCTCATTAATCCAGGAAGTGTTCACCTCCAATAAACTTGTTGCATAAACAAAGCGGCGCATTATTTCAGCTGGCTGGAGGAGGAGTGAAGCCATTATTACGTCATAATGGACTCCGCTCTTGTAACCCCTTGTTTGCCAAGATTTCATTCTTTATAAAGTAATAACTTAGAAACATGGTCATGATGAGGGACTTACTGAATCTTGGAGAAAAAAGACTTTTGAAAGTGAGTGAGTCAGGAGAGTTGGGTTTTCACATTAGTTGTCCTTTAAAGAGCCTAATTTTAATATAATTAAATCATTAGATTCATCAAGACATCATGATGATACTTGTTGGCAGCCATAGTAAGACATATCATTTTCTTCTCCTCAGGCCTGGAGGCAGGAGAGGTGGGTCTTATGTTGACTTATGCTGTGACACTGGTGGGAAACTTTCAGTGGACCGTGAGACAGAGCGCTGAGATGGAAAACATGGTAAGAAAGTGTTGCATTACCTCGCATTGGTCAGTATCAGTTAACATTTGTTTGCTTTTTCCAGATGACTTCAGTGGAGAGGGTGGTAGAGTACGCTGAGCTCAAGAGTGAAGCCCCCTGGAAAACCCACATACGACCACCACCTCAGTGGCCAGCAGAAGGAAAAGTCACCTTCGACCAGGTCAATTTCTCCTACGGTCGTAATGAACCTCTAATTCTCAAAGACATCAGCGCCACCATCAAACCCAAGGAGAAGGTAAACCTACCGATAGCTAACAGACTACATGAAAGTTACCTTCAGATGTTGGTGAAGTTTAAACATGTCCCTGGCGGTGATTAGGTGGGGATCGTGGGTCGGACCGGTGCAGGAAAAAGTTCCCTCGTCTCGGCACTGTTCAGATTGGCTGAGCCTCAGGGGAACATCTACATCGATGGAGTTCTTACTTCTCAGATTGGCCTCCATGACCTACGACAGAAAATGTCCATCATTCCTCAGGTAGACCATCATCCGGTTCACGCGAGAGCATCGAAGGAGTTGACTATTAACTATATAATGCACATAGATGTGTGTGTGTCTTTGTGTACCCCGTGACATGTTCAGGGGGTCCCTACCTCTCGCCCAAAATAGCTGGGATGTACTCAATTTAATAATGTTATGCAACAAGAGCATTCTACGTTTGAATTCTACTTGAGGAAAGTCTAAGAGTTTTAGTATGTATTTCCTGCATTCCGAAACATACAGAAGTTTAAAAAAAGCACATGTATTCCTTTAATTCTACTTCTAATTGCCAAGTATTTGCAGGTTGTTTGTAAATAAAATGTATTATTAATTGAATAGTACACTCATATACTTTTTACAATGCAGTCAACACTTTATACATGTATTTTTTAGTCACAAGTAAAATTATAATATCAAATAATACAACAGAAGATGAACGTTCACGCTATAGGCATTCATGTAACTATAATGCTTTAATAACTTGCTACACAAAAACACATGAACTGCCGCATTATTTATTTGGAGAAGTATTGGTTTGCAAAAAAACTTCATTTTCTATATAATTTGGCAACACTATAACAATTTTTTTTAAACATCTAAAATGACATTCAATTTGCTACATTACCCTCAGTACATTACTTTGCTGAATAAAGGTTAAACTAAATGCAAAGATAAACACAGACATGTTGCTTCTATTTAAGCTGTGTTGTGATGCTAACAGTGCTCACCATTAGCTCAGTTAGCAAAGCACCAGAATGAAAGCACTTTACTTCTGTATTTCTCATAAAACATTACTTAATAGACAAGAAAGAGGTTACTTTACCTCCACATTTTTTTAATCTCACTGTAAACTCATATCAAGGAAATATCCAATATTAGTTTTGCAGATAGCATGCTAACTTTAGCATACATAAGTGTTAGCTCATGTGTTAACGATGTCATTAATGAATGAAATTCATTATTTTTAATTCTTACGTAGTCTCTGGAAGTTAGTTTCAAGTTGTTCCATCGTATGATAAACATTAAGCTTCCTTTTTTCTGTAAATTATTGCCAACAACAAGCCAACTAAGATCTTGTGGTTTTTTGATGTTTTATTGTCAACTAGGACCCAGTGCTGTTTACCGACTCGGTGAGGAAGAACCTGGACCCGTTTGACCAGCTCACTGACGGAGACCTGTGGAAAGCCTTGGAGGATGTGAGTGTCAACAACTCATTTGACTGAACTTATACCAAAAACATGTTTTTCTTTTGTGAGTCAGGTCCAGCTCAAGAACGTGGTGGAGGAGCTTCCCGGGAAGTTGGAAACGGTTCTGGCTGAGTCCGGCTCCAACTTCAGCGTGGGTCAGAGGCAGCTGGTGTGTCTGGCCCGAGCCGTCCTGAGGAAGAACCGCATCCTCATCATCGACGAGGCCACAGCAAACGTGGACCCCGGGTGAATACGAGCAAAAGATTCCGCACACAAGTATGTTCCATTAACGTGTGATTTTCCTTTCGCCACAGGACCGACGAACTGATCCAGAAGACCATCAGAGACAAATTCAGAGATTGCACCGTGTTCACCATAGCTCACCGCCTGAACACCATCATAGACAGCGACCGCATCCTGGTGAGTTGAAGTGACTTTTTATAAAAAGCACCTTCTCAAGCCTAAACCTTCGTCTCTGTGCTCAGGTGCTCGATCGCGGGAGGATCCTGGAACTGGACCAGCCGTCTCGTCTGCTGCAGAACAAACACGGGGCTCTCTACAAACTGGTTCAGCAGCTGGGCCCGGTCGAGGCCGCGGCGTTGATGGAGTCGGCCGATCAGGCGAACACACGGAGCGTGGCGGCGTGTGACGCTGATGCAGGCAGAACAGTCACTTCGGCACTTCTGCCGGATGTTCATTTACTCAACGCTGGAAACTCAAAGATGTGTGGAAATGATCAGTCTTGACATATTCAGGTCCAGAATTACTGGATCCTACGAGAGACCTCCTCTTATGAAACAAGATGGCTGCCTGACACTCCAGATGTTGGCGTTCCAGAAGAACCTCCATCTGCCTTGAACTTTCCATCTTGTGTTGATGGTTTTACTTGGACCAACACTTTTTTATCCGTCATTCAAAGAACAATGTCCAGATAATAAAAAAAAGGTGATGTTTAATTACAATGTGACTTCACTATTTAACAAATGTACACATTTAAAGACATTCAAAATAAACAGCGGATACAGAACGGAAGGCACTTTAGAAGAGAGTGTACTAGTGTTAAGAAATGTCAACGTAAAAAAACAACTTGTCTGCTACATTCAACAGTTCTGATTGTCATGAAATCTTTTAACGCAAGCAAAAGGCAACTTCGTGATCATTAGGATATTACAATCTGCTGTACAAGGCCCTGATTTTCAGTCAGACGTTTAAAAAAAGAAGCAGCAATACTCGTTTGATACTGACATGCAGTAAAATAAATATTGATCAATGGGGTTTACAGCATAGATTTCCATCTTTTTTAAACCACATCATGAGCACGTGTGCTTCAGTCACATTCTCTTGTCAGGAAGTGAATCCTGGAGGATCTTCTGTGGCGAAGATCTGGAGCAGCACCGTGATGAGCAGGGACGCTCTGGAGGCTTCGAGGGGCAGCTTCTCACAGAGCCGTCTCAAAGATGACCAGGTTACCGTCGGCTGCTTCTATGAAGCCGTTGGCCGTGTCTGTGTCTGTGTGACTCCTGCTCTCAAAAGCCTGCGAAAAAACATAAATCAGTAATTCGAGTTTTATATTCCAAACCTTTTTTTTTTGCTGTTGCATATTTGTCACACTTTATTCATCAGGAACACTCAACTGAGTCAAGTCAGGCCTTCAGTTCTTTATATGTTTTAATGGGGTCTGATGGAAATTCTTGGATAAGTTGCGTCTCTTTTGAAGATTCAAAATTATAAATGACTTAATAACATTTTCCAGACTGATAGATTTTAATGATCCTATCTCATTTGATCCAGAATTTTTAGATCTCTGCATGATGTCTAGTTTTTGACGATCTTTGATGTCCGGCGTACAGATGGGCCCTTTGAACAAATAAGAACCAAGGATACAAAAAAACAGTGAAGTGGTGAAGTTGCATAAAGTAAAGCTTGATATATTAAGGCAACACAGATCCTACAATTGTTTGAAATTAAATCGGAGTGCTTTTTACTCCACTTGTTTTTGATGGTTTTTTTTTACAAACTATAACTTCACTTATTATGTTTAGCCATTTCCTCTTGTTATTCACAGGAGCAGAAGAATGACATGTTAGTTTCCTTAAAGAATTGCGATACAACATTGAGGCATATTGACAACGAGGCAGCTTGGATGTGTTTCAATATTCAGCCCAAAATATCATGGATCAGACACACTAGCACTATATTCCATGATTCACCAGCAATATAAAACATATATATATAAACCAAGTAAAACATACAGAATGCAAAATGAAAAAAAATAAATAGCCCATTAAGATACACATGGCCATATTTTACAGTCTTTCTTGAGTTAATATTCAATAAAATTACATTTCAATAAAATACTTACACTTCCAACCTACAGGTTGGTAGAATGATAAAGTATAACATGTGAAGAGATGGTTCAGTTGGATGACATCTGAAGTGTATAACGCATAAATACAGAAGAAATGGTCTTTAGGGATGTCACTTTAAGTGACTTATAGTGATATTCTAGGGATTTTCAAAGGGAGCCTTATTTGTGTAATTTCTACAGATCCACACAACTTTCTTCTACTCAATAACAATAAACAACATTTTTTTCACTTTGGTGGTAAACAGACAACTGTGATCCATTACTTCCAGCACACGCATGTGTTTTTCATGCACCGAGGCAGTGCATTGTGGGTGATAAACAGCTCTGAAGTGAACATTGATAGTATTTAGTGGGGATTTATGAAGTTGACTTCAGCTGAGAATTGGAACGACCCTGATTAGATTTCTTGCAGGAGAACAGTTGTGGCAGTAATTAAGCTTCACCTTTTCACACAGGTTTGGATTTTTCTCCGTTCAAAATAAAAAACCTGAATCTAAAAAGGTTGTGTTGCCTTCAGTTGTCTTTGACAAAAAAACCAAACAAATGTTTCCGTCTGAGTAACGGCAGTGAAAGGCCGTCTAACCTCTTTAGCTGCCTCCAGCAGTGCGGCAGCTTCTTGCCTCCCGGTCTGCTGCACCATCTTAGGGAAGATGCCGGAAGGATCCTGCAGTAGTGTGTATGGAGCGTCGTAGGCTTGGATTTTCCCTGCATCCAGCACCTGTCAAAGAAACAACACATGAATACACAGATTAAAACAGATTTTAAAAAACACATTTGGGACAATCTCCTGAAAAACCTTCTTAGGATGATTAACTTCATGATGAACCTTGAAGAACCCACTGATATCAAACCTGTCTTGACTTGTACAATATGACAATTGGAAAAGCAAGTCTACTAAGATCCGCGCCGCAGGCTTCTACAGAGACTCTTTCATTTTCCACTCACCAGGATGCGATCACTATCTATGATCGTGTTAAGGCGATGGGCGATGGTGAGCACGGTGCACTCTCGGAACTTTTCCCGAATTGTTTTTTGAATGAGTTCGTCCGTCCTGCAACAACAACGATTATTTTATGAGGAAGATTCAAAAAAGGCAGGGAGCTGGTTTTATCACGCTCACCTGGGGTCCACGTTTGCTGTGGCCTCGTCGATGATGAGGATGCGGTTCTTCCTCAGGACGGCTCGGGCCAGACACACCAGCTGCCTCTGACCCACGCTGAAGTTGGAGCCGGACTCTGCCAGAACCGTTTCCAACTTCCCAGGAAGCTCCTCCACCACGTTCTTGAGCTGGACCTGTGGAAACATGAAGACTTGAGTATTCGCAGTACTCTGGGGGGGAACGTGTGTCCTGACCTCCTGCAGGGCATTCCACAGTTGCTCATCCGTGTGCTCGTTAAAGGGGTCCAGGTTTTTCCTCATGGTTCCAGTAAACAACACTGGGTCCTGCAAATCCACAATAATGTTCATTAGGCAAGGAGCCAACCTTTTATCATTAAAAAAAGCCTCTAAAAATTCAATATAAACATGTTTTTGCTCCCGGGCCTAGATTTGACAACAAAATGCTGATTAAACACTCTGAGAAAAGACTCATGTTTACTTGAGGAATGATGGACATCTTCTGTCTCAGGTCATGAAGACCAATTTCAGAGGTCAGGACTCCATCTATATAGATGTTTCCTTCTGGCTCGGCCAGTCTGAAGAGAGCCGAGACGAGGGAGCTTTTCCCGGCACCTGTTCGTCCCACGATCCCGACCTGCATCCAAATTAAAGTATTAATTTCTTGAATATTTTAATGATTGCTTATACTTTGCACAACAAACATGGCTGACCTTTTCTTTTGGGTGGAACATCGCCCTCATGCTTTGCAGAACAACCGGTCCATCGGCAGAGTAGGAGAAGCTGACCCGGTCAAAGGTCACCTGGCCTTTGCTTGGCCAATCTGGCGGAGGGCGCTTCTGGGTTTGCCATGGTGCTTCACTTTCCAATTCTGTGTACTCCACCACCCTCTCCACAGAGGTCATCTGATGACGGCCGGACAAAAGTTCAGCACCCTCGTGGTGTTTGTGGGCAAATATGAAAAACTCTCACCATGTTCTCCACCTCGGCGCTCTGTCGGACCCCCCACTGAAACATCCCCATCAGGGTGACGGCGTAAGTAAGAGCCAATCCCACGGAGCCGGCGTCCAGCTCTGATGTGAGAAAAATATATTTTTTAATGACGCGGAAGTTTAAAACACGCACAGCTCTGACTCACGGTCTCTGAGCAGCAGGCAGCCGAAGGTCGTGATGGTCACAAAGACGCTGCATATTGCGTCCAGACGGAAAGCGAACCAGCGCGACGTGGTAAGAAACAGGAACCAGGCTTCTGCTCAAGAGAGAGACGCCTTAAAAGACTTGTTTTTTTTAGAAAGAAAGAAAAGAGAATCGAACAAACCTGAGTGCAGATTTTGATGTGCGTCAAATACTTGTTGAAAGCGCTCCTGCGCCCTGAAGGCCCTGATTGTCCAGAGACCCTGGAGGGACGAGGACAGGTGGGAGAAGACCGGACTCCGAGCTGCAAACGAAACAACACCACAGCTGAGTGAGGCCAGAAGTAAATATCATATCTTCATCATAGACAAGGATACATAGTCGACAGTGTTAATGACCAAATAATTGTAGCTTCTACTCTAACATCTCGTCAGCTAAGAGACAGCATGTCCTGGGTCTGCCCTGTGGACTTCTACAAGAGAGAAATAGCCTGACAACCTCACCAGCGAGGCGTCCAGGAGGCGTCCTAATCATATGCCAGAGCCACCTGAACAGACTCCTCTCCACATGGAGGAGCAGCGGCTCTAATCCGAGCTAAGATGACTGTGCTTCTCATCCTCTCCAGCCACGCTCCATAAATTAAAAATGTATGTCAAAAGTGATCAATGGCTGTGATTGGTTTGCTGGGCGGCAAAGCATTATAAAAGCTGTTAATACGCAATGACGTTGAGTTGGAAGCTCAAATTGTTGTTTATTTAAACAATTGGAAAAAAAAAGATCAATTGTATTATTCAATTATGTATAAGATCATGTATGTAAAAAAAACAACAAACAAAGACATGAAATGTGGTCCTTGATAGAAGTATCCAACTTCTTAGTAACATTGCTTTTATCGCTACAAAAGTTAATCTGATCAAAGCCCCCCTTAGTTTAACTGGCCTGGTGACACTCACTGGTGGACTCCAAACGCTTGATGTCTCTTGATGTCTGCAGGAAGTAGCGACGAAGGAAGAGGAAGCCGATAAGAAGAGGGACTACAGGGATGAGGATCCAGGGGATGACAGAAGCTGCAACTGCGATTACTCCGAGGATCTGAAGGAAAACCTATTCAAAGATAAAAAAAAGAATGAGAAAAAAAGGCTATATTTGCTACAGACAAGGCCAATGTGAAAATGCGACTCACAACCCACCTGAATAAAGTCCACAAAGGTCCATGGCATGTTGGAATCCAGCTGGCCGATGTCCTTTGAAAATCGGTTCAAAACTCTCCCTGAGACATTGCAACATCAAAATGAGGAATAAAATAAGAAATCCTTCAAATGATTACATTGAAATCAAACTGCTCTCACCGATGGGGTTGATGTCAAAGAAGCGCACAGGAGTTCGGAGGATGGTGTCGAACATTTGGTTGTGCAACGATTGTGCACATCTCACTAGCACGTTGAACAGAATCAAATTGCGGATGAAGCCAAATACAACAGTGGCTAAAGTCAGACCTGCAAGAAACAGACAGAGAAGATCAATCAAACAACAGAGATGATTAAAAGCGAATCTAACGTTTTGCTCAAGTACCTCCATAAACACCAAGGAAGAAATCAATATTGAGCTCCTTGGTCACGTTTTTCCCGTTTTCAACGATGGTGCTGTTTACCTCGATCTTTTCCTGTTCCTTAGCCCTGGTGTTGCAAAATATAAACAGTAGTTTAAAGGATTGTTTGACAAATACAGATACATTTTTTGAATTCAAAAGCATAATTATAAACTCTAACTCTTTACAGACAGAGGTTGTATTGGCAAGAATCTGTCGATATGATACGTATGCTTTAACGATATTATATATTGTGAATCTGTAGAACTGTTTTTTTTTAATAGAAGAAAACTGTCATAGCACAGTAAACACACAATGCTTAATATCAGATTACTAGGTGAAAACAGAGGATCTTTATGTCTGTATCTATGATCTGTATTTCACAAGTGAGAAATTACAAGCAAAACAAGAGAATATTTTCTAATAATATATGTTAATTGTTGATTTAAAATCAAAAATAAATATTTTTACAGTATCTTGAAAAAGAAAATTGCGATATTTAACTGTACCTTTACTTTCTTACACCCCTTGTCAGAGTCAGATGAAATACTGTAAAATTAATATTTTTTATAGAAAAATGTAAATCTTTGGTACATCATTAAAATTTCTTGTGAATGTACTTTCACAGTGGGACTCCATTTGGATACAAACTTCTACCAAATAAGACTGCTACAAAAAAAATATGAAAAACTCCCTTTTTCAAGAGTACGACTCAAAACTTTTTTTTTTCTTAAAAGTATTGATCTGAAGCAAAAGTAGTAGTAGAAGTAGAAGCAAATCTACTGCTTGATGTGTTCTTTCTCTTGTAGGTTTTTATGCCTTTTCCCCCAAATCGAATATATAAATTCTAAAATAAACGCTCTGGCATCACCTACAGTTTACCAGTAGAGGGCGAACAGTGACCACAGACACGTCTTCACTTCTACTCAATGTACGCACCAGTAGGCCAGCCACCAGTCCTGCATGATGTAGGACACCTGAAAGATGATACGTTTTGTCATGTTGTGACGATGATATAATGACAGAAACATTGATCAACTGTTGGCGACGTCTACCTGAGCCATGATGTTCATGACGATGACAAATAAAAGAAAGACCACGCTGGCTCCGGCTCGCAGGTATTTCATATAGAGACTCACACCGATGTTTCCTTCGGCGCGACTCTCTTCTGCCATCGTGTGCACGGGCTCCGCCTGCGTCACAACAAGTTGCCTGATTTAATTAAGAAACACAAATGACGCAGTATAACATAATGTGACCAAACACAGCTTGGTGTTTAAAAGATTCAATCCTGGTTCTTTAGACAATTTATGTTGAATACACAATTAACAGAGCGAACCTCCAACATGTCTCCATCTTTGACCGAGTGCACAGATGAGGTCTGTGACATCACAGAGTTCTGGGACAAAGTGCGACTACGGCTGGTGAGGTTTGAAGTGGTCTGCTGCTCCTCCTCCTCTTCCTTCTTCAGGAGCGAGGTGAAGTCCACACCAGACCTCTGCAGCTCTGTGTACGTGCCCTTCGCCACCATGTGACCCTAAAAAAACACACACAATTAGAGAGACCAGCATCTGGACCTCTGCTTAAATCCAGAGAATCTGGCTATTAATGGGGTGATTGGATTTAAAAACTCATTACAGCTC
The DNA here is from genome assembly GCF_982586985.1 of Callionymus lyra. NCBI lineage: Eukaryota > Metazoa > Chordata > Actinopteri > Syngnathiformes > Callionymidae > Callionymus > Callionymus lyra. The sequence continues at coordinate 23,808,440 of NC_141822.1, forward strand.
ACTCACCTCCTTTAGAACAACAATCTGGTCCGCAGCTTTCAGGTACTGCAGCTGGTGGGTGACCAGAATTCGGGGCTTGTTTTTCAGCAGGCCACAGATGCACCTGAAACGTTCACATGTGAACAGTTTTATTTTACCTTTTACCTACCAGAGTAGCAGCACAACTCTCAACCCCTGTGGTGCAAGACAAATAAATCCACCATCTGAGAAGGGCAGACATTGTGAGGCGATTGTTATGGTTTAAAGGGGTTTCTGGTGTTATCAATGTGAACCGAGGGCCACTGCTGTGATGCAAAACAAAGTTTCCGTAGGTCAAAAGACAAAAGACTCTCCTGTTGGAGCAACTTCCTGTGCAATGGTTCAAAGAAACAACCAGTTGTTCTAGTAAGTGCTTTGTACTTTGCCAAACACTATTGAACGATTCAATGATTAATGAGAGGCAAACAGTCAGAAACTGATCCTGTTGAAAGTTGTTTTTTTTCAATCTCTTGGTTGTCTGGTGTGTGAGACAGGTGGGACTGAAGATGTGTGGTACGTTTATGGGCATCAATATTTAGCTGATTATCTGGTTACAATATTTAATGTGTGTCAAATGTAAAATGTTAATGAACTACAAAGGTACAAGCGTTTAAATAGGCATACTGAGAGAGATTATCGATGTTTAGAGACCTCCAATAAGAATCAAACTGATGTTGGACTTTGATGGGTGATTGATGAAGGTCAAACACAGATAAGATAGATAGAACCTACAAGAACAAAATGATAATCATACATCCTGTAACACACAGTTTGGTAAATATCCTTTTACTAAGCCTGTGACCTTGACTTATAAAAGATTGTTGGACTACCTTAGCAGGAAAATAACATCCTATTTAACTTTACACAAAAAAGGTCACAGAGTCATATTTTGTAATAATATTCTACAAAAAGTAATCTTAGCAGTGGAAATTCGCATTGTTGGTTAAATAAAACAAATTCGTCCAAAGTCAATAATAACAAATAATATTCTTTTTTTGAACTACTATACGTTCACTGTAGTAACAGTTAAAATGGGGAAAAATAAAACAAGAAACAAAACATTATTTTCTATGATAGTTTTTGACATGATAACAACAAGTTATATGATTAACGTTATGATATGAATATGAATGATCATTTGGATTTGTATACCAGTTTCAACAAATGTACTTTTATTTGTACCAGGCATTAAAATCAACAAGAAATTAAAGAAAACAATTATATTTATATCATCCCATGACTTCAGGCAATCAGCAAGTTGAATAACAAAAAAACTGCAAACTCTCAACACTCACTGTTGGAACAGATGTCGCCCGACCTCTGCATCGACTGCACTCAAAGGATCATCCAACAGGTAGATGTCTGCATCGTGATACACAGCCCTGAACACACAGTGAGGTTTCACCTCATCATCATTTTGATAATCTACTAAATAGGAAATATACCAGTAAAACCAGCTTTAGAATAAACCTATATAGAGGGATCAGGTTTACTTAAGATTGTTTTAACATTGCAGATTAGAAGTTGCTAGTTAAATTCGAAAAAAAAACCCACAATTTTTTTAAACTACTTGTTGCTTTAAATATTTTGAGATGAATTCAAATATTTTATGAATCAATTTACATGGATAGAATCATGACATTGTTATTAGTCAATAAACAGCAAACTAAGTACAAGCTGAACACGTATATTGAAGAACAGTAGAGTTTCTGTTAAAACGTTTCCAAGTATACATTTAAAGCATTACCTGGCCAGATTGACACGGGCCTTCTGCCCTCCACTGAGAGTCGCTCCTCTGTCCCCGATAAGTGTCTGATCTCCATCTGGAAGCAGCTCCATGTCCTGAAACATCAGGGAAGCAAAATCTTCAAAGATAATAATATTAAATAAAAATGAATTGCGTGTTTTAATAATGCTGCAGTGTGTTGAATCTACACATGTAATAACTGATTGATAACTTGCTATATAAAAAAATACTAAACTAAGAAGTATTCAGTAGTAAAGAGAAGTTATTAAACTTTCTTTAATTACATAATCAAGTAGCAACTCGATATGATAAGATAAACTTAACCAACTTCTCCTTTCTTCGTTTGTCTCTCCCTATGGAGCAATGGACCCATTTTAATTTACATGGGGGTCGTCTGCCTCCCTTCCCTCCCCCTTGCAACCACCAAAAAGAGTTCGACATCTTGAAATCTCCCTTACTAAGGAAGTATGCAATATATTTGTTTTAACTTGCATACAATTAGATGCATTTGAATTTCCATGCCGGTCTTTTGCCCCCCCCGTGACCCTTTTATCTTGACCTGATTGAGTTTCCCTCCCCCATTCCTCCCCACGATCACTGCGGGGTCAGTAGTTTACTTGCTATCAACTTTACTTTGCAAGACATTTTGTGGAGAAGTTACAGAGTCATTAAGATGAGGCTGACACACAGTCTTAAATTGATCATCCAAAAGCAAAGGAAAAGCTTTAGTCAAAACACAGAAAAGATTTTGAAGGCTATAATATGCCAGACATGTTGCTACAGGTTTAGGAAGGGAAGCCTGTCATGTCATGTTAGCGTGGACAGTTCTTAAGGTTCAACATTCCAGTTACAAAATGAATTTAATAAATGTATTCAACACAATGTTATAATTATACAACTATGTATTGTGGTTTGATTTGAACTAATCTCATGCCACAACAATAGACTTTACAGGTGTAAACAATAACCCAGACAGATTTTGACTCAGACTCAGTCAGACTTTACTGTGTACCAACATGAGTAAGAAACAGAAAGCTCACACAGGTCCCCTTCAGGGGATTAATCTGCTATAAAAACATGTTCCCGAGGCAGAATTAATGCTGAGTCGGCCACTGGGGGACTCACTGAGTGAACGGCAAGATGGCTACAAAAAACATCACTTGTGCCACTGAGACAGCATTGTGATGACAGTGGATCAAAACGGGTGATCCGTGGATCACAAAATACATAGACACAAGCCTGGACCCCATTGACTACGTAGATAAGTAAAAAGTTATGCTAAACGTCCCAAAGTCAAGTCAAGCTATAGCAGTAAGCATTGCAAGCATTGCTTTATAGACCAATCGTCTTATAAACACAAATGATTCTATTTCAAATAAACATTTAAAAACCACAACAGTGAAAAGCAGGAAGACTGATATTCTCTGATGGCTTAATTCAATCACACACACCAATGATCAAATGAATAAGGCCCTTCACGAACCCCAAACAGAACGTATCATCAGATTGTTGTTGGACGGAGAAAACGATTGAACCTAATGATATGATCCACACAAGATCTTAAGGTTATGAAAAACGACATCATCACTTACCCTTTTCAAAGCACAGGCACGTATGACTCGTTCATACTTCTGGGGGTTGAAATCTTTCCCAAAGAGGATGTTGCTGCGGATGGTCCCAGGGAACACCCAGGGCTGCTGGGCAGCGTAAGTCAACTGCCCTTTAACTTTCAGCACGCCTTTCTCAGGTGCAAGCTCACCAAGGATGGAGCTCAGCAGGGACGACTGGGCGGGAAAAAGAAGATTGGTTATCGGAGCGCTGAATAATGCGGACGACTGATTGACCTCGTACCTTTCCAGCACCCACTGGTCCGATGACAGCCAGCAGCTGGTTTGAATTGAGATTAAAGGAAACGTTCTGCAGGGAAGGAGCGTCTAGTCTCTGTCGGCAGAAGCAAAACAAATTGAATGATCAAATTCTTCAACTTCTCCCAAATTAAAATCCAGTTCTTTTTATTAATTGATTTCTGACCTTGTCCCAGTAACATATGAGGTCCTGCGCTTCAACAGAAGCGTCTTTCTTCTCATCCTTTAGCAGGGTTGAGCTGGACTGAGTGATTTCATCCAGCATCAAGAACTCCTTCATATTAAAAAAAACAAAAACATCTTTAAGCTTTAAGAAGCAAAACAAATGTATTCTTCTTCTTCATGCTTGTTAGAGGGTTATGCAGCACTAACTAATTGAAACAGTCTAGTAGGATATTTTATGACTAGCAGTTGACCAGCACTTGAGCAGACGTCAAACTGGGCAGAAAGGTTGACGTTTTTATCAAGGCTGGGCAGATCTGCCAAATCACTGTGACTTGACCAGACTATGAAATCTTATTTAAACTTAAGTGACATGGTAAAAAATGAAGAAAGTGGACAAAAGGTGCCTTTTAACTAGGATTTAAGTTTGAACATTAACTCAAGAAAACATTATATGATTAAAGGTCAACACATGCATTACAGTATCAGAGTGAATTTGTAACTGAAGGTCCACAAGCAACTGTTAAAATTAAACACTTAGAAACAACAAACTAACACAAGAGATTATGTGAAATGGTGGTAAAGTTCTGATTTTAAAGAAGTGTTATTATTTAAAACTAAATAAAAATGGAAACTATTCTAGTCAATATGCTCCTGTTTTATTCCTCTCTTCGCAACCTTCAAAAAAACATTTTACTCTAACAAGTTTGAATTTCACAAATATTCCCAACACACCTGAATCCTGCGGATGCTGACTCGAGTCTCAAAGAGCTTCTCAATGGCGTTTGGGAAGAAGAGGGTGACGGTGAGACGCACAGAAGAGTAGAGGGCAACTGTGACAAAGACACCACTGGCAGAGATGGAGTTTCCCAACAAAACGTATAAGGTGAACGTGACGAGGAGGATGATTTTGCTTGCACAGAAGAAGGAGGCCATGTTCAGACCTCTGAGGTAGGAGCTCAGCATGATTTTGGCTATCTCTTTTCTAAGAAGGGGAGGGACAGAAAACATATTCATTGTTGATAAATAATTCATTTGTTTTGTTTGTATGTTTTTAAATAAATGAGAATCAGGAAAAGTTTAAAGATGTACAAAGACGTACAAAGATGTTAATTTAAGATTGTATCATATTTTTTACACCTAGTTCTGTTTGCAAAACTAAGTTTTGACAAACAAAGACCAAAGATATCCTTGCAGGAAAGAGAACTATACATTTTATGAAAGTAACATTACTTGTTTATTATGTCAAGAAACTGAATGAAGATGATCTTGTGTGAGCCAAAAAAAGAAAACATTCCAAACAAAGTCCGCCTTCATCGGCTTTCCAAATGTTTACCTTCTGACTTCTGACACCAGAGCAGCGAAAGGTTTCTCCCAGGCGTACATTTTGATAATCCTAATCCCAGACACAACTTCATTCATTGTCCGGATTCTATTGTCTGTCAGGATTGCAGTCTTGCTCCTGTTGGCATAAAAAATGTTAAAGGAGTTTTGTATCTTTCTGAAGATGAGAAATAAAATCAACAGCAGATATTACAAATTCTGTGACTAATTATTGTAAATATAATTTCTCCGCCATCATTTCTCTCAGGCTTTCGCAGGAAAAATTACAAGAACTTTAACTTGCAGGAAAGGTGTCCCCAGCACCAGTCATTGCTTTGTTTTGACAGATGACTATGGACTTTATGTATAATTAAGAAACCTGTCTTACCTGAACTTGGAGAAGAGTCTTCCAAACAAGGTTTGCACAGGCATTAAAAACATTAGGACGACCATGCCTGCCAAGCAAGATGGACCAATTTCCTGCCAAAGTAGCCCTGTCACTATGGCAGCCTGGAGGGGCCCCACCCACAAGTAGTGTAGGAATATTGTGACCTGAAAAAATAAAATAATTGTCTGAGTACCAAAATGGCTGTAAGACAGGAGTAATAAATAACCCAGGAAGACAAAAGAGGGTGTGCACATTATCTCATTTTACAACCCCTGTTTCATGTTTCAATTTATGTTTTCATATTTCAGGGATCACTGTTAGGTAACATAAAATAGTTTTCAATCCCAAAACCATTCATTCTATCAGCAAAATGTTGCTTATACTGTGGAAGCAATACCTTCTTCGTTGACAAACAGGTAAAAAAAAAACATACACATGTTACAAAAAGACTCGCTTTTTTTTCTTGGTCTTACATTTGAAAATACTTTATGCATGTAACGATACTTTTGGTTTGATAGTCTACATTTTCTAGAAGAGACCTATGACGGTCATTGAGGCTCAGCTAAAATTGGAATTGTCAATTTATCCAAAAGAAATGTCATTTAAATTCTTAAAATTGCCATTATTTATATATTTATTTTAAACAATTAATAGATATGGCAAATGATCTAATAAAGATAATAAAATTAAAGTTTGGCTCAAACCAGAACAACTGATTGACAGCAGAATGATGTTGATGTTAAGTAATGATCACTCGATCAGGCGCAGTGGTTTCTACCTGAGTGAGAAGGTGTGATGTTAGGAAACATGGACCCACCTTACGATTGGTTAATACTCTGTGGTGTCTTACGTGATTGGCTAAATGTACGCAAAAAGGGCCAATGTTCATTATTAGTTAAACAAATAATAGTGTGTGTTTAATTGATAAATATGCAATTTGTTCAATTATGGCCATTTTTCTGTTTGGCTTTAAGTCCATACTTGATCAATTCTGCCTTATTTTCAGGACTGTTGGTTAGCTTCTTTGGTCTTTTCCTTTTATAAATCTATCAATTTTGTGCTTACTTACTAGCTGAAAGCTACTTGGTAATGTGCGCCAACAGATAGCTTGACACAGAATGTGACATCATCACAGGTGGTGTCTTTAGGTACTATCAGAAGATCAAGGTAGTTTGCTTGTTGAATGTTCAGAACAAATGGTTAAACAACATTTCACATTTTATTGTATTATATTATCCCTCCCTTACAATTTTCTGAGCCCACCCTCTGTGACCCCCACTTTAAAAAAAACCCTGGTCTTAAACCTTCAGACTCATGTTAGATGTTGAATGTCAGGGTCCTGCTAAATAGCCTGAGAGCACAGCTTGATGTAATTCACTAAACACACAAAATCCCTGGGAACCATCAACTCTGACCTTCTCATTAAAGCAAGTCCTGAGACCAATGCCAAATTCCTGTCAGGAATATGAAGAAAAAAAGCAGGCTCTTCCAATTAATAACACCCACGAGTGAACTTCTTGGTACAGGACATTTAATAATCAGGGTAATGACTTAATTGTGATCATCTAATAACGTTTTATCTATCTCTCTATCTAGCAACTGGCATGATTAAAGATCATTCTTAAATCAGCACAGAATTGTTCAAATGTAGTGTTGCGCGTAAGAAAAGGTTCACTTGTGAATAGCTCAAATCAGAAAGTGTAAGTCACATCTAGTCAGGAGAAAAGAGAATGAAGGAGAAAAAATATATAATAAAGGAGAAAAAATATGGATCTATCTCTGTCACATCACATGAAACTGGATAGTGCTTTCATATCTCCACAAAGCTTCTCTCATTCTCCCTCTGTCTGTTGTGAAAAGTTACATTAATCATATGGGAACAGGTTTCACAAAAAAAAAGAAGAAAGGTTTTTGGAAGGCCAGTGTAATGATGAAATGATCGTACATTTGGCCAGTTGTTGGACCTCTGGCTGAACAGTGTATGATGGACCAATTACAGAACAGATACGAAAACTGTCGTCTACCTGGCGGCAACACTGTGAATGTAATACTGGGAAGTAAATGTTGAAAAGATCTTAAGCTACCGTATATTAAAGGGTCTTTTCATTCCCCGAGGCTCATATTTATTGGAGTAAAGCTCTTATTAAAATAACATTAATTTGAACTGGAAAAGCAACATTGCACATGAGGTTCTATTCGTGTCAACAACCGTTTCAGGAATGGTGACCTTGAAAGCTCCCATAATGCTTTGTCTATGGGCCAACCAATCACAGCCGTTGATCACATTTTAGTCAGAGCAACATGGGCCTGGATTTTAAATAAGCTACTGTAGCAACCAATATGCCAACACTAAATAGAGAAGTGTGCAAGAGGCATGATGGGAGTTCAATGTTTCGTTGGAACCATAAGTAAGTAGGTGTGGTAACTAGCTTTTAAGTTTATCTGCTGTTTTTCTTTATGAATTACCTGTTTGCAACAGAGTTTGGAACATAGTTCCATTCCTGATGGCAGCTTGCCACAATATATATTAAAATATGCAGTAACATCATGAAGATGCAATGCTGTAGAAGGTAAATCGCAATATGGCTAAGGGACTACAGTAACCGTATTATCTTATCAGCTTTACTGGTACTGAAAGTCTGTATACATGTTAACATGAGAAATGTCCGTTCATTATCTTCTCCAAAACACTGGAATCTTTAAAGGTCAAAATATAAAGATGCGTCCAGATTTGGCTTGTGTTCCATAAAGTGGATAATCGTGACTTACTTCGTCGAACTTGTTAACATCATTGGAGAGGAGATTGACAATCTGGCCGGTGGTAGTCTTTCCCATGGCTGAACTGCTGAGACACAGAGCCTGAGGACAAGATGGTGAAATACAGATAGTGATTCAGCACAAAGGCTCATACATCAGCGTCTTCAAATTAAGAAGATTAAAATAATGAATAGGATTTTATTTTTACTGTAAAATACATGATCACCCTCCAGATGTGATTCGTGACAAAACTTAAAGGAATTATCACCAGAATGCTATAAACAAAAAGTACAGACCTTTTTATACAGCATGTGACACATTGCCACTCGTATCTTCATGCCAGCCCTCTGCACATGGTAAAAGTAGAGATGATGGAGAACAGCCAGACCGATGGTGCAGAGAGACAGACCAGCAGCGTAACCAAGGGTTTGGTAAAGTGACGTCCTGTCGTTTGGGTCATACTTTTCAAAATAACGGATGATTTGTCCCAAGATGACCGGCTGGACCAGATGAATTGCCTCCTATGTTGAGTAAAAGGACACAAAGTTATTTTTATAGAAACTGCAACTTTTATTTGCAATAATGACATGTTTAACTGCTAACAGTCATGCTGTTGTGATCACATTGTTTATAAGCTGCATGTTAAATTGTTAAAGCTACATTTATTTTGGTTGAATTTTTAGCTATATTCATTTTCCAATCTCAAACACATGCAAACTTGGGTCACTCTGGCAGGCTATCAGTAAAGTTAATTTATAAATTAATTAATAAAAGTTTTTAACGATCATGTTAGTTTGTAAAGAACTGTCATTTATTTGTTAAAAACATGTGGCAAATGTAATCACATGTCAACTAAATGTCATTGGTATGAGAGTGTATTTTGGCTTTTTCCAATGGAGGAAGCAACATTTTTATGCTTCTTATCCTTTTAAGAATTTTCACATGTGAAGCACTTTGCATAATGTTGATCTGCAACACAACTGTTGATCGATTGGGTGACTTCATTTCTAGTGTTTGTGGTGTTTTTTTTAAAAATGCTTAATTTACCTTAATATATATATATAAATTTACAAACGTTTAAATATATTTGCGCGTTCTAAAGTCTGTTTCAATTAAATAAAATGACTCATCTATTAAAATCAAACATAAACTATATTCAGAAGACTAAACATTTAGTTAACTTATATTTTTAAAAGAAACCTTTGCTGACTTTCAAGGGTTTCAATGGAATGTCATACAAATATTCTCCCCAATAAGCAGCTTTGAAAAGAAAATAGATTATTCAAAGAATTAAACAAGAATAATGAAAATAAGGCAAACGTTATACATGCCCATTTATTAACACAGTGAATTTTTTTTTTTTTTTTTTTCGATGATTTATTATAGACTTAAGTAACTACAAACATGGTAATAATGTATAACAGCTTAACAAACACTTGGTGCAATGAACAGAGAAGGTTTTAATTAACATGTTAGCACCTGTCCGTCAACACGGATAACAACATGAAAACAGCTGATGAGATATGAAGGAGTGTCTTTAAAGCTGAGTTACATCTGCATTCTCGGGGCATTCAAAGAAATCATTGTTTCACAACAAAGACCACCTTCCAGTTAGCTCGAGACAATTCTCTTCTAAATGATTTGTCTTCAAAAAACTTAAAACGCAAAAGTTGGAACAGCCCATAAATAAACATCTATGAGTCATTACGTCAAAGTTGGTTGGTTTTTAAGAAGTATGTAATCCGGAACCCCTGTTTGAAAATGATTGCAGAACAGCTGTGCTTGGAGAAGGCGTTTATGTGTTTGCGTAACTTCAGCCTCTCGGTCTTCAGTCTAAATCGAGCTTGGGCTTAGAACATGTGTAAATTTTATGAATTATCACTGAAGAATGAAGATGATTTCAACATTAAAAAAATACACCACCCTGGTGGAAATATTTCAAAGAATAATTGGGCTAAAAGTTGTATTTACCACTTCACCCGCACTTTAAAAAGAAAAAAAACAAAGCATACAAATACTTAAATGTATTCAACATTTATGCGTCATCCTTGAGTTACATAAACACAGCATGAATTCAAGTGTTAAGGTCTTCACGGCCTCATCAAGATCACAGTCTTCAAGAAAGCACAGAAACTTTTTCCAAAACAGGATACCGTTACTTCTTTTCTAGAGCTAGAGCAGAGGTTAAATTCCTCAGCCAGAAGTCATAAAGAAGACACACTAACCTCGACCAGGGTGAAAAAGCCCAGCACGGCATATCGTTTCCAGTGGCACTTGATGATGGCTCTTGACAGTCGAGGAGGCCGCATGTCTTTGGTGGCCTTCTCAAATTCATGTTCCCAGCATCTGTCATCAAAAATGATTTGCTTGTTAACCAAATCTAAACGTATAAAATCAATTAAAAAAAACAGTTGTAGAATGTAATGAACTACGATGTAATTCGAGCGGCCACATTTAAAACAGATGTTAGTCACACATGCTAATCAGATGGTTTTACAAGATAACCAGCAACCAAAAGAAATCCAAAACAAAAGTAACAGTGTATTGAAAGAATAAGGCTTTTTATTTGTTGAATTATTTTTGACTTGATTCATCTTTTAAAACGTCCTCTATTGGGGCTTAAACTTTTTTTTGTTGACATTTCACCATCAAGGAATCTCAAAAAGCGATCAGAGATAATAACATTAATATAACAACTTTCCTCTTTAGGAGAAAGTGTGGACAGAGGAGCCATGGGGAAGATCTAACACGGTGGGAAATTAAAATTACACATCAAACAACTTGTGACCAACAGTTTAAATGTGTGTGAAAACTGATTTGAACATAAAAAATCGCTCCACAAACATGGACATAATCAGCATCTTTTCATTGGCTTGGCCTCGCCGTAAGTAAAACATTGGCAGGAACTGAGTCACTCTCAGATAGCTCTAAGACCCTTTGACACAAAGAGGTAATAGATATACAAAACAACACACAAAGTCAGGTGTAAATGATAATGAATGGAAAACACACATCAAGAAGCTTGTTTAGTTCACATTTACTTATGTAGTAATAAGACAATAAACTACCAAAGAGTAAAAAAAACAATCTCTAAATGGGACCGTTTTGTTGCAGAGAAACCAGCAGAGAGCTCCTGCTGATTCAGCATGTGTTGAGATTTATGTTTAATGCACTTAACTTTCCATTTGTTTGCCTGTCATGCCATTTTGTTTCTGCTGTTTTTTTCTGAAGGTTGGTCCCTGAAAATAAACATTAAAGGGACTAATAAGTTTATTTGAGTGTGTTTTAAATAGATCTTGAACCTCTATTGTATCATCAGCATGTGTCTGTTTGTACAAAACTCTCTTTTCATTGAAATATTTACATTTGAAAATGTGCTTAAGCCCCGCCCACTGAGAGTGCTTAGTCAATTACGGATGTTTTGAACTTTATATTGTAATAATTTGAAAATATCATCATGATGGAGAGGAGAGGAAGACTCCAATGTAGCGAGTGACTCAGGAAAGTTCGAGTTTGACATTAATTGCACTTTAAACTGGTCGATTGTGCAAAAAAGGTTGGGGACACCTGCCTATACAATGTCAAGTGTAAATACTTTTCTTCTTTTTACCCTATTATATCATAATAGGACCAAATAACTATCAGTTGCTCTTCGATTTCTAAAGATTTAAATAAAATTAATGTTGTGTAAATAAAAACCACATACTTCCCACCAGTGCTACCAATTTATATTTTTGGGGGTAATATAGAAAAAGCTCAAATATGCAGAAGAGATGTGATCATCTTTGGTCAGATTTATAGAGTCTATCTTCAAACAGTTTATGCTTCTTCTTATCTCACCAAGCTTGAGATGCCACAATGCTGTGAATTATAGTCACGTAATCTCCAAAAGTCGGCGCAAAGACCTTTTTTTTTCTCTCGTTGGGATATGTTTATAAGAAAGCACCTGGATCGGGTTCTCTCATATAAACATGAAACTTGAAGACCATTTACACCAGAAAAAAAAAGTATTTACTTACTGAACTTTCTGACATATAGTCGTTTAGTCACATGTTAAACAACACCTGTTGCCAAACAACACACCTTACATTTTGCGACTCTTATCTCACTGTGTAATGATGATTTACACAAGATAATAAACAAATATGCTGTGCAGTCCTCTCACGCTGCCTGCTGTTTTTGCATTTTTTAGAATCAGAATGTTCTGCACATGCACACACAAGTAGGGTGTTAGCAGAAAACCACCAAACAAAAAATGTTGTTACCATGCCATGTGAAAATATTTCACCAAAGTTTTAATTATAGTCTTAATTACTCAAGTGTGCAACTGGTATGTTGAAAGGTGTTTGATTCTCATTTTTTTTACGATTATATATATAGCAGTATGATGCAAACATAGGACTTCCAGATGATGGGTTTTACCTTTGCAAATCCTCTCCCAACTTCTCTGACCTGTCCTCCGCTAGCACTTCGTACATGTCATCTTCTTCCAACCTGCGTTTGTACCCGGTACGAAACAATGGGTTGAGCCACCTGTTGAACACACAAAAATGACATGAGCGTTTGGGTAAAAGAACAAGATCAAGATCAAGATGAGGACATGTTATTATTTTTTTAGTTCTTTTTACAGGAAGGTGGGAGACAGTTTTCCAAGTGTTCAATTAAACAGGAAACACTCCAGGAAATGACATAAGATGTTACTGAGGGAGGGAAAAAAACTCAAAGACATGAGCTTAACCATTTGCGTATGTATTATATGTTGAATATTTCTTGTTTTTTTCGACTCTGACAACTTCTTTTGTTTAATTAATTCTACTAGAAAAGTGCTGTACTATCTAGAAAATAAACACTTGAGGTACTTACTTTCACTTTAAGAAAATATACAGAACATAAACTGCTTTGGTCTAAACGGTCCATAAGTACTACGAGTACTACTACTACTACTAGAACACATTGTGGTCTATCTTAAACTTGTGGTATTACAGGCTATACCGGTGTCTCAAATGCGTCAGTACAGGTAGAACAGAGAAGTAAACACCGTCAAAAAAGGGAATTGAAACATCATGTTAAGAGTTTGAAGTTTGAAGTCGTTTTATGTCCGCGTTTCGATCACTTACCAGAAGAATATCTTTGAGAAAATATTCGCCGTCGCTGCCGGGTTCGTCTTGACATCTTTGCCGACTTTTTCCATCGTCCTCCGTCCTCGCCTTCAGGGAAAAAAGTGGCTTTACTTTAGAGAAAGAACCGGTTGGTTAACGGTTCGAAGGTGATGTTCGCCTTCAGCTCTTACGTGATTACGGAGCACATTGCATAGATCTGCCATGTCTGGCTCCGCCCGCCTCACTGCTGATTGGTGGACGGAGCCGCGTTGCTATAGGCTGGAGCGACCGTCAATCAACATAGTGACCGAGGTCTTCCTTAGCCAATTGCTAAAGAATATACTATTGACACAGTTGACTGAAGATCAACTGTAAAGCAAGTGGCTACTAACTAGTTAACTTCTCACACGATGAAAATGTTTTAAATTACCTCAAAAGGAAAAAAATGATTATTTTGGATAAAAAGTTTAAAAACTACCGAGTGGGTTTAACTACATTATTGTATAACGTCCCAATTATAGTGTAATATTCAGCAAACATTTATTAAACTCAATTGTAGGTTGTTTATTGTTTTGTTGGGGTTCTATTTTAATATATTAAATTATTAGAAGTGATACATTTCCATGCTTGACTCTTGAGTCCAAGATGCGTATTGATATAGTTAAATACATAAAATATTACAAACAGCCTAAAAGCAAATGAAGCTTAAACTAAAGTATGAAACAAGTTTAAATCTCTATGTATTTGTCCAAATTTAAATCTTACAATGAAGTAATACCTTTCCTAGCGTAAGCCACAGATAGCTGCTCGGTGACGCGTTTATCACTGAGTTTAGTCAAGTAAAACAAAGGTACAGGGATTATTTAGTCAACTAATACTGATGTATTGGTATTTATCAAAATACACCTTTAAGAGTCCTTCTCAATTAACTTTGACTTGTCGATTAATTGTATCAAAAATGAAGTTAACTCAGGCTGTTGCTGAGCCATCGATGTAGTCACTGAAACAAGTGTGTGATAGAATGAATGAATGTGTTTCAGCAAGTCACTGTTTTCAGTTCGACATAAATGGGAAGAGGGGGGATATATTTCACAACTCAGCCCTCGTGTTTAAATGGATAGAAGTTAGTCATTAAGCAAAGTGTCCACTTCTCCTTTATCTTTCTTAGGACAGATAAAGTTGCACTGTCATGATGATCCCAAAAATGTCAAAATGTGGGCCCCAGAGATTTGAGGAAATGGCTGAAGGTGTATTCTTATTCTTTAAACATTGGCTTTCACTACAAAGGTCACCTCCTTTACAATTTATGTTTACTCACATTGAAAACAACCTTTCTAACACTTGATCAACAGAGTGAGCTGCTGCTGACAGACTGATCCACGAGTACAAGTCCTGTTCAATTTCATCTTCTGAAATAAAAACCCGCTGTTGCTTTTTAGAGAAAAAAAAAAGGTTTGTTCACTTTTAATAAGACTTTAAAGATATAACAGGGCTGGCAAACGTGACCTCTGAGTTAATGTTAAGCTAACATCAACATCATGACTAAGTCAAAGGGGAAAGAAGTTTAGAGAGGAATGAATACTTTTCCAAGACTATAATTTTTACAAGAAAGTTATCACTTAACTATGAATCATCAGAAACTTTTATTGCAATTGTTGTAAACACGTGTGCTTTTTTTTGTGGTGTCAGTACAGAATAAAAGAATGAATTAAGATAATAGGCAATTAAAAAGCATGGCTCTGTTTTTCTATTGTGTATTTGTGTGTTATCTTATTTCATGTTTGATTCTGTACTGACACCATAAAATAATCTTATGCTGTGTTTACAACACTGGCAATAAAAGTTTCTGATTCTGAGTCATGAGAAAGAGCTTCATTTGAACCGAAAAGCCTCATTACATTAAAAAGGAAATACATTTTTGTTGTTTTTATCACTTCTCTCAAAACAAATTTGAAGGATAATAGCGTTTTAATGTTAACAAGCCTCTTCCTTTTCATGACCAGGTGTGAGGGATTAACAATCCCTACTGGATTACTGAGCAACAGCGGCCATGGTAACAGGCCTTCAAGGATTCAGTCATTAGAGGATTTACTCAGCAATGTTCCCAGTAACCAGTGAAATTATAACCAGCTGTAAACAAAAAAAAAGAAAAGTGGGCAGGGGGTCATTCACAAAATAATAATAATTACCCAGTGACCTTTTTAAGTGGAGTCACTTTTACTAGTAAACCACAACTCTGCTATTTTTCTGTTATTTTTACAGTAGAAAGTTTGGGTTTTGACTACATTGTGATAATCTCTGACCTGAGATTAACTTTCATCTGATCGTGTGTAGAAGTTCCACTAACTCTCTGAACAATGTTTAAATGGCAGCTAGTCATGCTATTGAGAAGGACAAGGAATCTCGCCTTGACAACACAACTCTGGAAGGAGATACCTGCCCCAGATTCAAAGACAGCCTCTACCCCCAGGTTGTAAAATTCATCACCCCTCCCCCGCAGACCCCCAACTGAAAATGACCTTACCCTACCCCCCACCTGATGTTAATGACCCCCGACCCCATCACCATGTAAAAAAAATATAGGTATACACTGTGCTTAGAGGACTGATCATTATTATAATGTATCGTTGTATTTATTTATTGTTTATTCTATGTATTTAATTAAATAATACCCTTGTTAAATGTGTTTAATGTATTAAAAGCTGCCGATTCGTTACAGTAATATTCCACTTGGACAGCAATTCACAATGTTTGATTCAGGAAAGGCATCAGAGCCGAGGACTGAAGTGTAAAACAAACAAGCTCAACTGTATGTGATCACTTTTATGATTATGATGTCATCAACACCTGTTACACAGAGCAAAAGTCACCACATGTTCGAGAGTTAGATGATGATGATAACACCTTAATTCTGACGAGTTTAATTTGTTGATTTAACATGTATGCTAATGAAAAATATGAATGTTTATTCCTACAGAAATAAATTTGTATAACTTAAAGTATTATAATAACATGTTTATCTCATGCATTCTATAAAAATATCATATTGATGATAATCAAATATCAACCAAATTAGTAATCATTAAAAATGAAACATGTTGATTTAAGTGTGTCTTAAATTGATATTGGACCTCTACTCATTAGTATGTGTCTGTTTGTACAGAACTCTCTTCATTTAAATATTTACATTAGAAAATGTGCTTAAGCCCCGCCCCCTGAAAAGTAATTTCCTGCTATTTCTAGAGGTTAAATCTCGTTAACTACAGCCATGCCCACTCTTCTGTGATTGGTCAAATATCAAGTTTTGTCTGGCAGCGTCATCAATCCTGAAAATCTCCACTTTCAAGGGACTCGTTGTATAAAGAAAGCAGGGCTTGATTACAGCTGTCTGGTGTAGGATTGAAGCTATTATTATATCATGATGGACTCACGTAACCTCTCATTCGCCAAGATTTCAGGATTTCAGACGGGGGATAAATTTCTAAATTAATAACTTCAAAACATAGTCATAATGAGAGACTTACTTGAAGAAGAAGACTTTCAACATTTGAAATGTATTAGTGAGTCAGTTTTTTTTACATTAGTTGACTACTAAGAACCGATCTAAGATGTTTATTTAATTTAGAAAATTACTTACTTACTTACTTATTTTTCAGTGAAAGCTCCTTAACAAATGCGTGCACAAATAATCTAATGTTTGAACCTGAAATGTGATTGTTCTAAAAAGGCAAGAAGCACAGTTTTATGCAGGTTAATTTCATGCCATTTCAGCATCACAATAAAGTAAAAAAGTGTCAGAAGTTGAGAAATCAAGACTATATAAAGTGTATTGGAAGACAAAAAAATTGCTTATCCTTGACCTACTTGTGAGCTCTCAAGCCAACCCTGGTTAATCCTCAAACAAAGAAATTGACAAATATAACTGAAAGTATATATATATATATTAAAAAAACACCGTTATATTTGAGTGACCCAAACAACAGTTTGCAATAAAGGGAGATTATCTTATTAAAGTTAAGAGTCTTATTAAAGTTTACTACCTTTTATATAATGAAATGGACAAACAAAAAGTATGTAATGTATAATAGCCTTTCCTTTATTGTTATTATGTAATCGCTACATTCTTAAGTATTAAACAGCCAACGAAAAAAGCGCCCCAGTAGAAAGACACGGTTTGTGATGCGTTTGCAATGACAAACACTTCCTTTGATTAGCCACTTGAGGGCGCCTTTAGAGAAGCAAAGAACACTTTTACGTCATTTCCATCCCTTAAACGACTCAGATGTTGTAATCTCAGAAGGCAGGGTAAGATTCTAGGACAAAATACAAGGTCTATTTTCAATGTTTCAGTCACTCAGCTCACAGACCTGTTATCTCTCTCCATCATCTTGTGCCTGTCAGATCCTTTTATTTAATTACTTCCTCCTCCAGCAGATCCTCTTGCAGACCCTGCACACAGTGTGGAGTGATGGGTACCGCACACAAACACACACACAAATCAGTCAGTGGAGAGCATTTAAAGTTCTGCAGAACAGCAAAAAGCAGTCTTGCCTCCTTCAGATCAATCAGTCCATCCTCATCGAAGGTCCTTTTTTGCCCGATAGAATCCAGATATTTTCTCTTGCCTTCACGCCGCTGAAGACATGGGGACCATGGCAACAGAGATCGTGGCGTTCATCCTAGCCATGTCTGGCTGGATCTTGGTGACGTCCACGCTCCCTACAGACTACTGGAAAGTGTCGTCCGTGGATGGGACGGTGATCACCACCGCCACGTTCTGGTCCAACCTGTGGAAGACTTGTGTGACTGACTCCACTGGAGTGTCCAACTGTAAGGACTTTCCTTCCATGTTGGCCCTGGATGGTGAGTCTAATCTTGATGGTTTTTAGACATCTGATCTTGTGCAGGTCCTTCTGAACATGGATAATGATGAAGTAAAGCTTGACAACATCCGATCAGGACATGCTAACAATTTTAAGAAGCCCAGATTTTTAGAGCATCAGCGTGAAACCTCGACTCCCTTGTGAAGCCTACATCCAGGTGTGTCGTGGACTCATGATAGCAGCCGTGTGTCTCGGATTTTTGGGTGCCATCCTCGCCTTGTTGGGAATGAAGTGCACAAAAGTGGGAGGCTCAGAGACCATTAAAGCTCGACTCACTTCTCTCGCTGGTTTCCACTTTGTTCTCAGTGGTAAGAATATAGATTAGATTCTGCACATCTTTAAAAAATATATTAAAAGTTTTGTTGTTTTTTCCATCCCTCCACAGGCCTTTGCTGCATGACTGCATGCTCCATTTATGCCCACAGGATCACAACCGATTTCTTTGACCCCTTTTTTGTTGCTCAGAAGTATGTGCTCGTTCCTGCTTATGTCTCTTACAAGACGTGATATTTATTCCAGCTCGATCTGTGCAGGTTCGAACTGGGAACGGCTCTCTTCGTCGGCTGGGCTGGATCAGTGCTCTGTGTCTTGGGAGGACTTGTCTTCTGCTTCTCTCTGTCCCAGGACTGCAGTGTCAGGCAAGTTCCTAACAGTGTAATTGCAGCTCTTTCATCAACCAGCAGGTTTTGTCTAATGAGTTTAATAAAAATAATAAAACTGTAACATAAAGATTGTGATTATAGTAGACTGAATCCAGAGCATTATGTAATCTCTGTCAACATCTTGTCTTATAGTCATTGAACCTTCCGGGCAAATTGTATAATCAAATCTGCGATTTATGAGACGGCTGAATGT
The DNA here is from genome assembly GCF_982586985.1 of Callionymus lyra. Taxonomy (NCBI): domain Eukaryota; kingdom Metazoa; phylum Chordata; class Actinopteri; order Syngnathiformes; family Callionymidae; genus Callionymus; species Callionymus lyra. The sequence goes on from NC_141822.1 coordinate 23,827,537, forward strand.
TTCCTTTGTTATGATACAAGTCATGAGAAACTTTGCCAAAAAGTGGAGTCACCTTGATTCAGGATATCAATTCATAAGTGTTGTACCTGGACTGATATTTGTGAACAGACGGTGTAGTAATCATACACCAGCAGACACATATCCATTGTGTGTCAGAAAGTGCCATTTTTCCACGTGTAATGAAAGATAAATATTAAATTATTTCTTGCTTTTGCAGGACTGAATATTCCTACAATGGGGCGACGTCACTTGTGACCACACGCAACAACCGTAGCAAGACCACCAACAGCCTCAACAGAGACACGCCGTCCAAGCAGTTTGGAAGAAATGCATACGTGTAAATACTTAGAGAATTCCATCCTGTGCAAAGTTGTTTACTCTCCATTAATGTTATTAACATTGAACCTGATTTTACAACGGAATTGTTGTTTATTGTGCAGTGTTTATCAATCGTACCTCAATATGCTAGAATGTATATGCATGGATAGTAATTAAATAGACAATTAACAGACCATCCCAGGGATATATGATCTAGTCATGATCTACTCCAGATAAAATAAATCTGACATAAAACTGTGTATTTATGTATGTAAGTTGATAATAGTTGAACAAGATGATATTTCCAAAGCAGTAAAGATGGACTTTAAACATATATGACCAGCATGGTTAATTGTGTCACACCTGACCCCCACGCTGGGAAACCAGTTCTGAATTCCCCCGGCCCATGCCTGTCATCAGCCATCCATCTGCACTTAGGAATTTTAATCAATGGGTTCCCCCCGGCTAAGTTTCATGGCACCTCCCAGCCATGCTTTTGGATACCTGAGCCTGTAAATCTTTCAAGTGTGTTTAGAACAAATAAAACGATGAAAAGATCTTTGGCTGCATTATAATTATTCCATTTTATGTGTTTATGATAAGGGGTTAGGGAATTATTGAATGAAAAAAAGTTGTCTTGAATATTATTATAATTACTCTACAATTTCAATGACATTTAAATGTATTGGTTTATGACAAGGTTTTAGACTGGTAGGTAATCTGGTCCAAATTCAACTTCATACTTAATAATAATGGAAGATAATTATTCAAATAAAAATAAAAATTGAGCTGACTTTTTTTAAAATTCTATTACTAAAATAATTAAACCTTGCTACTTAAAATAATACCTACAGCAGCGGTTTCAAACATGTCCTTAAAGGGCAGAGATGGTACAGGTTTTGGATCCAACCAGTCAAGCAGAGATAGATAGATAGACTTCATTAATCCCTCTGGAGATCTCATATGGGAAATTGGGTTTCCAGTTCACAGCAGACGATAGTTTCATAAAAAAAAAGAACAAGAACAAACTACAAATAAAAAGAAAAAAGTTCAAGGGATGACAGAGTGCAAATATTAAGAACATAAATCGAAGGAAATAACGCAAAGAAAATATCTAAGATTAACAGGATTGTATGATCAAGATAAAATAAATGTGTGTAAACGGTCGACCAGGAACAGAGATTATAATTATATTTAACTTTATAACACAGTGGTTAAAGATTATTACTATAGAATTAAAGATGTAAAAAATACATACAGTATCAAGACAGACCTAAAACAATGTTTTGTCAGGTCTGCCATGTCTTACCGGTAACTTGAGATAAATGCTTAGACGAGCATTACTACTACTACGAGTCAGGAATGACCTCATGGGAACCTGAAGGACTGATGTCTCTCACCTGCATCCTCAACTGCTGACACACACACACACACACTTCTTACATCGGAGCGTTGACTTGGTGTCTGTCCGAGGACCGGGCTGCTGAAAGGAAACATCTTTCAAATATTCTGACATCTCAGATCGCAGCAAGTCTTTAGATAGAAAAGACATGAAAATCCGTGTTGTCCAGATATGGGGTTTCTTGATGACGGTGTTGGGATGGATTTTTATCGCTTGCACCATGGCCATGGAGGGCTGGAAGATTACCTCCATCGGCGGCATGGCGGGCTCCTCCATCATCAAGGTGGCCTGGTACTGGTCCAGCCTGTGGAGATCCTGCTTCACAGATTCAACAGCCGTCAGCAACTGCTACGATTACCCTGTTCTCTGGTCCGTGGAGGGTGAGTAGTAGCCTTTCACTCACCCTGCTTTGACTCTTTCCCATATCTTGACTCTCGCTTGTCCTTTAAGGATACATCCAGGTTGTTCGAGGATTACTGATGGGGTCTCTGACCTTGGGCATGCTAGGATTTGTAGTGAGTCTGCTGGGTATGGAGTGCACTTACCTCGGGGGGAAAGATGCCTCCAAGTACAAGAAGATCTATGTCGGCGGATGGTTCCACATCATCAGTGGTACGGAAACATTTTTCTTTGTTGACCTGTGATGAAAGGAACATAATCCAGGAATAACTAAGGTGTCGCTATTTATTTTAGGGATTCGATTTAAGAGTGACGTATCATGAATGTTTAACATGTTTCTATTCATCAGGTGTGCTCTCCACAAGTGGCTATGCTGTGTATGCTCAGTACGTCTCAGTGGAATACTTCAACCCAAACTTTGACGGACTAAAGTAAGACCCATGATCGTCATCTCAACAAAAGTCACATCCTTACTATCATCGCAGGTTTGACCTGGGCACACCAATGTTCCTCGGCTGGGTCGGCTCAGTGTTCCAAATGACCGGTGGCTTCTTTTACCTTTGGTCAGTTTGTAAACCGCTCTGTGGAGGCGAGCCAGTGTAAGTACATCACAACAGTCATTCATCCTGTGCATTAAGTGGAATAAGAAATCAAAATCTGAACTGTTTTCCCATCTTGTAATTAACTTGTTTTGATTTGTTTACAGAAAAGAGTCAAGAAATACATACGACCACATTTAAGGCCCTAAAATGTTGATATCTTTCAAACTAGACCTTCTTAGAGTGCAAGACATTTAGAAAGGTGTAGAATATAACCAAAAAAAACAGTCTTGATTTCCATTTCCATTAGCTTCTCTAAAAAACAATTCACCACCTAAATGGTTCTATAATGGGTCTATTGGTTACATTACATGAGTTTATTAGATGCATCCAGCAGGGACAGGATCGTGGAGATCTGGTGCCGTCAGAAGCAAAATTTGATATCTTGACTGTGTGATTAGAACTTCAGAGAACATCTCAAGTCATTGTTTATTCAAAATGTGAGCTGGGTGGCAGTTATGTCAATGAATACGTTCATCACAAATGAAGGACTATGATGTTAATCTTAATGTTTATTTTCCTACTGAAAACCCTTTGTCTTTCAGGGTCATCCATGTCGAGCCTCAGCCGGAGCCAGTTCTAGACAAAAAGACCATGTCCACAACGGACATGTCGACTGTGTCGAAGATCACCTCCAAGACCAAAATATCTTCGATCTCCGAGCTGTCATCAAAGTCTGAACTCTCCGACTTGTCAAGTATCAGCACCAAGTCTGGACGAACTTACCAATCTGGACGTACAGAAAGGTCGGATCTGCCGTCTAGGACCAGGAGGACCACCAGGTCTCCGGGCTCGAGGTCCGGGACGGAATCGGGTCTGTTGACAAGCTCCAGTGTATCGACCATCTCGGAGATCAGCACCAACAGGAGTGGAAGTCGTAGCGGTCGCAGCAGCAGAACAGTTTCCTCGTTGACTGGAAGCTCGAGGAGCGAGAACTCACTGTTCATGAAAAACTCTTACATTTGACGAAAAGTTTTTAAATAAATGCTATTAAAGTTATTTAAAGTTGTAAATAAACATTTTGTGTCTCTTCTGACTCCTCACGTTTTTAAGAACTTCCAGCCTAACAAATGAATCCGGAGGAGCTAAACAGATCTAGTTGACAGTAAACACTTCAGCCTTGACATTTCATGCACTATCATAGCAGCGGCCGCAGGAACCTGAACTATACCTGTCGGATTCTCATCCTTTTTCTTCTCCAGGTTAAAACAAACTAGTAAGACCTGTTTTAATTGATTATTTATCCAATTCAGTAGTCCTATAACTCGGATGAAACACAAGATTTGAAATTGTACTTACTTTATACAACATGTGATGTCACTCGTGTCCATAGTAAAATGATGACAAGAAGATTTACTCAAATGTTGGGTCTACTCCTCAACATGCTGGGCTTGGTGTTGGTGGGCTGCACTTTAGCTCTGGACCACTGGAGGTAGGACATCTTTTAAAACCTAAACACAGCAAATTGTTAATGACTGCGCCAAGAAAAGGAAAGTTGTATTTAAAATAATTTGTAGCAAGGTAAAAAAAAACAATAGCACAAACACGGTTACGTACATTTGTACTTATATATAATTTGTAGTCAGTAGCGGTTTTAGGTACGGGCGAACGGGGCAGCCGCCCGGGGCGGCATTTTTTCATGACATACAGGGGGCGGCACGAGCGCTTGATAACAAAAATTAAAATGCGCCTCTGCAACACGGTTTTGTATGAGGCGATCTGGCGCCCCCTGCTGGAGACATGGCGCCCCCTGCAGCAGCTGCTCGCTGACAAGGTGCAGCTGTGAGTGAGAGAAGAAAGGAGGGGGGCACGGGGGACACTTCACCTCTGGTTCTCTCCAAATGATCGGAAGGGGATTTGGACAGTAGAATGCTCATTCAGGAAATCAAGAACTTCCCTAAATTGCCATCAACAACAATGAGCCTTCTTGATCTTATCACTTTCTTGCACGATAAGGATCTATCAGAGATCTATCCCAACTTTTGGACTGCTCTCAGGATAGCACTTACTCTGCCAGTCACTGTAGCTCAAGCAGAGAGAAGCTTTTCAAAGTTGAAGTTGATTAAGTCATACCTGAGGTCAAGCATGTCTCAGGAACGTCTCACTAGCCTTGCTGTTATAAGCATCAATCACACAGTAGGGGAGCAGACCTCCTATGATGACATCATTGATGATTTTGCATCAAGGAAGGCCAGAAAGGTCAACTTTTAGCATTCGTGTTCTGGTCTCATTGGAACAGTGTAATACATATATATATTTTTTTGAGTGTGTTATTTGTGTGATGAAGGATTTGTGCTATTAAGAATATTGTTCCTATATTTTATTTGTATATTATTTTTTATATAATTTTTTTTATTTCATGCATCTGATATATTTTGCAATATTTATGTATATAGAATACATTCAGAAAGTTTATACTGTTTTGTGTAATAAAACACATCGTTACTGTAAGATATTGTGGCATGTCTGATATCTGTCGCGGTCGGGGGGGGGGGGCGCTTTGGGGGAGGCTCGGTCGGGGAGTAATTCAGTGTAGAACCGCCACTGTTTGTAGTGTTTCTCATGAGTAATATTGCGTGTATTGTCGTATCAGGGGTCTCAAACTCAACTGGCCGAAAGGGGGTCTACTGGTTATAAATTATTGGCTTTTAAACACGTAAAGCATTTTGTGCTACATTTTTTATGAATCTGTTATATCAATAAAGTTTATTATTATTATTATTATTATTAAACATTCTATTAAGATGGAGTCTCTTGCAAAAACCGCAATCATAGAGACCTGAAAAGGAGGCAACAAATGGCCCGCGGCCTGAAGTTCAAGACCCCTGGTTCAGGCAAATCCTCTAATAATAAAAGACTTGTGAGTTGAACTACCAATCGTTCGACTGAAGGATGGCCCAGGTCGGTGGCCAAGGAGGCTCATCTGTGGTGGTCACAGCCTGGTTCCGGTCAGACTTGTGGAAGGACTGTTACGAAGACTCCACTGCTGTCGTCAACTGTGTGGACTTTGGGGTTCTCTGGAAAGTCAAACGTTGGTACACAAATCCCTCAGAAATTATTTTAGATGCTGTGAAAGACAAATGTTTTTTTAATGCAGCCGACATCCAGGCAGTGCGAGGGCTTCTGATCAGCGGCCTCTGCCTTGGCTTGATTGGAACAGTGCTTATTTTCCTGGGAATGGAGTGCACCAGCATCGGAGACACTGTATTTTTAACAGCAGCGTGTTTGGTCAATCTACTCAGCGGTAAGTTAACTTGAAATGATTTTAAAGCACCTATTTATTTAAGTTCAGCCAAAAAAACAACAACTTTGGTTACTTTTAATTAATGTTTATGAATGTAAAGCAAATGTTTGTTCATTTAAATGATGATGTTGCACTACTTAAAGAATTTTTTATTTTATTTGAGATGTCAAATAGACTATTGTATAATTATTTTGATCATATTAAGAAAATTGATACATATTAAAAACATATGACTAACAATAAAATGTTATGTATATATATTGTTTTCATTTGTTATTTTGCTCAGAGATGTTTTAAAGGAACCTCTGTGAAGAAGCACCACTTTACGAATGATCTTCTTACTTGAATGTTAAACATTTCAAATTCATTCAATATAATTTAAATAAGTGTTCAAGTCAACCGATTAATGTTTTGAATGTTTATGCTAGTAACAAAATAGTGGTTTCTACAAAGTAAAATTCAAGTCATTAATCATGTTACCTTCAACTCAAATAGATACAATCTAGCGTTACTTTTTAGCCGTCGCTGGTTATTGTTTATACGTAAACAGAGTGGTTGCTGCTTTCTTACACAGCAAGGCAGATCCATTACAACTGAGGTAAGACTTTCCCTGCAGAAGAACGCAAACACTCAGTAGTGAGTTCAACTGAGGACAATCTGGCTTGTATTTGTTGTGCCCTCAGCTATAGGATGGGACCAGCCTTGTACACTGGACTGGTGGGAAGTTTCCTGATTATTCTCGCCACCGTCATAAACTGGTTAACCATTTGGTTTAGTCCAAAAAGGTAGAAAAACACCCTTTAATCAAGAGTGACGATTAGTTTGAAACTGACCATTACATGTTCATTCATTGGCAGACGTTACACAGAACACTTTGTCAGTCCGAAGAACCACAACAGAGGATTGAAAGAGCAGCAGGACATTTAAAAATATGACTCCTCAAGATGTTCAAGCTACAAGATTGATAATGTCGTGGTTGTGTAATTATTTTTTTTATGAAGAAAAGACAGTAAATTTAAGTTGTTTAATTTATGGGCTTCCATGTTTGTAATTAATGAATGAAATACTGAAGTTAATAAACATATTGAAACATACTTATTAACATTGTATACGACTGAATGATTTATTATCATTTATATTTATTACATTACATAGTGTCACAGGTGTAGGTTTGTCAATGAATTAAAAATGAATATATTGTGGATTTTTAAAGCTTTATCTGGTTACTTTTTATCTTCTCTGTAGATCAGTAAACACTCAGGTTTAACTCGATGTGGAAGGTGTAATTCTTAAATATATAAAAATATTAATCGACCACAACTTATTAGTTTAAATTACCAGAAGCAAATACCTTGACCTTGAAACGTGATTTTATTACGTTTATTCAGCATGAAGACGAAGTCAACCGTTCATTCTGGCATGATACCTGCTTACAAGGCAAAACTATCCCGGTGATAAGAGAAGAAACAAACCAAGCATCCATACTCTCAGCATCACATCAGCAATGGCATAACGGGAAATTCCACTAAACTGGATTTAAACTACTTTTTGTATTTTTAAAAAACATATTTTCAAAATGAAGTACAGGTCTATCATGATGTACACGGAGATCGGCTGTTTTGTCTCATGTCTGTGCGGCTGGATCCTCGTTTGCTCAACCCTTCCGACAGAATACTGGACCTTCTCTGAAGTGGGCAGCCTTGTGCTCACAACCTCCAAATACTACTACAACCTGTGGAGGGAATGCGTTTCCGACAGCACAGGGGTGTCCGACTGCATACCGACAGACTATCCTACATTGTTGGATCTTCCTGGTAAGATACATCCTTATACCAAGAAAATGCTGTGGATTCTAAAGTATTCATCAGAGTTTAAATGAGTTCAAATGTCAAAAATCAGTTTGAAACCCAGTGTACCTTGATTTTAATTTTTTTAAATTAAATACCCCCAAACATAACTATTCATTGTGGATTGTATTGTTCAATTTTAAAATCAATATAAAGATCCATTTATGATTTTTGATGATGGCACTAAATGAGTCCCACATGTCTTTGTCAGGGTTTCTTCATGGGTGCAGAGCTCTGGCGGTCTGTGCCGTCATCACTGGTTTCTTCGGAGGCGTCCTGACTCTCATTGGGATGAAATGCACCAAAATAGGGGGGTCAGAGATCGCCAATGCTCGTGTGACCTTTGCAGGCGGGCTCACCTACCTTTTTTCAGGTAACATAACACAATAAAATCAATATTAAATATGTCCTCTTAAGAAATTCATGCTCATATTTCATCGTAGGTTTTTGTGCCATGATCACCTACTCCTGGTGGGCCAACAGAGTTATCACAGAGTTCTTGGATCCAAATTTCAGGGCTCGGAAGTATGTGTGTTGCTGAGGCGTCGTTGATTTTTAATATAAAAATGTTCCATACTTTCTGACCAGATTTGAACTGGGAGCGGCTGTCTTTGTTGGATGGGGTGGTTCTATTCTCCTGCTCTCTGGTGGAGCTGTGATGACTTTCTTCTCAGGAAAAGGTTTGCCATCAGGGTGAGTTTGCCAAAACATTATGACTACCCACCCTAATCCAAGGGAATTCCACACAATGCTACAGCTCTAGTCATTTAGTCAAGACACAAATGGATATAACTTCACAGCTGAGGGAACTGTACCTATAATATTCCAACCAGCTCTTCAGACCTGCCCCGGAGACCACACACCTACGCCACTGCCAGGACCAGGAGGACCTACATGCTGCCGCCCACCACCTCCAGAGTGACTCTGGCTCCACCACTCTTCTACGAAGGCAGGAGGACCAGAACTCCCAGAGCTCCGACAGCGACGACTCACTCTTACAACCGGGACGACTTCGTCTAACTAGGCGTGTTACATTTTATGTGAAAAAAAAGGCCATCAAAAAGAAAAATCAAAATAATACGTTTGTATTTAAAAGATTTTGTAAACAATTGCAAGTTGGTTGTCTTTCTTTATCATGGACTTTTGTTCAATTTTCGAAAATGTAAAGACAAACAACATGACGATGACTACAACTATGTGCTGTGTTAGGAAACGTATAAGTTTTTCAACATCTATCACAACCAGAATCTGACACTCCGATCCTACAGGGGGCAGCAGTACCCATCGATTTGCACACGGAAAATACTTCACCACTCAAATAATGTTTGTGTGTGTGTGTGTGCGTGTGTGTGTGTGTGTGTGTGTGTGTATATATATACGCCCTTAGAAACCAGTTAATAAAAATAATAACCCTTAAAGAAATCCAGCTGAAAATAACTATATATGTTGGGAAACTCGAATGAAATGCAAACTTTCCCTAATGTCAAAAATCACCAGATTTATTATAGCAGAAAAAACTAACAAAATTAAATTTATGGATGTTTTTCCTGTTGGGGTTGATTCAAATTAAAACCAAACAATTGTATTTGTATTGAGAACAAACTAATTTAACAGAACTGAAAGGAAAATAAAAATGGTCGTCTATATGACATAATAAAAATATTATTTTCATTGTGCACACAAAACATTTCAATCATTTTTCCCATGGTCAATCATCAGAATCAGAATCAGAATCCTTTATTTGTCCCGCGAGGGGAAATTTGGTTTAAACAGCAATATACAAAAAAAATAAAAACACCCAGAAATAAAAATAAAATGAAAAAAAAATCTAAATAGAATAAAATAGAAATCTGCACCATATTATATATACAACATATTTACAAAAATAACAAGAAGAGGTGCTGTTAAATATTATCTGGCTGTGTTCATGCTGTGGAGTCTGATGGCAGCAGGGAGGAAGGACCTGCGGTACCTCTCCCTCACACACCTGGGATGAAGCATCCTATCACTGATGGAGCTCCTCAATGCCCTCAGTGTGTGCTGGAGAGGGTGAGATAAGTTCTTCCTCATGGAGGCCAGCATGCTCTGTATCCTCCTCCCAGACACTTCCTCCACAGGATCCAGGGGGCGCCCTAGGGCGTAACCGGCCTTCTTAATAAGGCTGTCCAGTTTAGGTTTCTTATCTAAAACTCTGGGCTGTGGGGTTTAAGAGGAGTCAGCTGAGACGGCTAAGGTTTCATTTCCTGTGAAAGGAAGGACAGAATAAATCCCCCAAATGATACGTCAAATATTTTGGTTGTCATGGCAACACTTTGGAATAGTAGAGGGAAGGCCTGTTAACTTGTTAACTCCTGACCCCAACCTCTGACCGCAGCTTGACCTTGTGTTTTATTAGTGTTATTGTGTGAGCAAGTCAATGAGTTTTTCTACAGGTTTATATGGCACAATACACTTTATTGCTTCAAAGTATAGCTACACAATTTTATTATTTTAAAACATACAAGATGTGCACAATTTACAAAAACAAAATAAAAAAAAAACAGAAGTGCAGAATCTATTTCCTAAAAAATGTGGCGATAAGTACACAGTTGGCACAAGGCAACAACAGTAGAAGTATTTGCTACTAAATACTCAACACCATGATGCCCACCTGATTTGGGGGCTTTTCCAGTCGAGGTTCCCCAGACGCTGGTGCTGGAAGAGTCCAGACTTTTCCTCAGGGATCCCGAGCTGGGAGCCGTTTTAAACTTGTCTTGTTTCTCCTCTAAAGACGAGACGACCCAGTCGCTGCTCTCATCCAGATCATTATTCTGTCATCACGATTTTACACATCAAATCTTTCAACTTTGTAGCACTTCAATGATGAGTTACTTACTGAAAGCTCCTGGACTTCGTCCCTCTTCTGAGGTAGGATGCTGACGCCCCCTGCTGGTTTCTTCACTGTCCTGTCTGAGAACTTATTTTCCAACTTCGCACTGAGATCAGCGATTTTATTTTCTACAATCACATCAAAATGACAAAAACACTTAAGAAAGGTTTTTATATACTGTATATATATTTTTAAGAAAGATGTCATCTTATTTTTTACATAGATTTTTTAAGTTTATATTTTTGGTTAGGAAAGATTACTTATATTTATATTTTATATTAGTTTTGGTTGCCTGGAAGAATAAACGTAAGTCTCTGGTTCTGTCACAAATTTAGATTATATTTTTCAATTGTGCTTTCTCAAGCTGATGCTCGTTTTTTGGGGTATTGCATGGTCAGTTGTTGTTTGTTGTTGTATTAAGTGTAGACGACATTATCGTGTCCCGGGAAGAAGAAGCATCGTTGAAAAAAGGAAAAAACGTTGATTAGAATTTAAGTTGAATTGATAGGCAGAGGAGACGGGGTTACACGACATGGTTACCCCTGGAATTTAGAGTAGGGGTGGAGTATAACCGGTTCCCTCTACGGGGCATCTGACGTTTTTCCAGATTCCTATACTAGTTAGGATACTTGGCCTATGGTTGATTATAGTAGACGTACTTTTTCGGTGAGCCAAGAAGCCATCATAAATTTGGGGATATGTGGGATTTGAGGGGTCTCTCCCAATATCCTGGTCTGAAGACTGCCAGCCGGTGTGTAGGCCTGTTAGATCTCATTGTGTTTCTGTGTTGAGAGGCTCCACAGGTATTTGGCAGTATAGTCAGGGCTAGTTAATTTTTCCGAACAATCACGGTGATGGATAAAGTCTCATTGGTGATTAGTTTAGAGTTAGTTCGACGGGGTTGAAATAGAGTTGAGCGGTCTCCTATCCAGGGTGTTTTGAAACTTATTACGGATCGAGAGGCTCTCCAATATGATTTCGACACTTTAGACACGACAGGCTGGTCTAGAGTCTCGTTCCACGTAGCATAGTTTGTCTCTCTGACCTGTTTTGGTAAAATACTGTTGTCGTTGTATTGTCATGACATATTGTTTTGTTAAAATTGTCTGTGTCTGTATATTTTTTATCTTTTGAATATTTTTTTTCTCGCTGCGGTACTTGTAAAAATTAGCATTCATTTGTGGGAGAACTCCGACTTTCTGTGACTCAGCTGAGAGTCCAGGTTCGTGTGTCTTTGGACAATATCTCTTGCTGATAAGAACACTGCTTCTTGGCAGACGTTGTCTGGTCAGCTGCTGCAAGGCAACTGAGCTCCAAATCCTAGTTTCCTTGTTGGTGGGAGTGGTTTCGCTTGGAGTTTCAACTTTTAAGACTTCCCTCTTTTCCTCACCGACCCTCCCATTATGTTCATGTGTTCTCTAAACGCACACACATTCTTACGTCATCTTGAATTCTATTCACTATTGGGTTTGATATAATTATCTTTTCTCTTTATTAAGTAACATTCTTTGTTGACTTTTACTATTAATCGTGTTTCTTAATTGAGGTATATATGAATATATACAGTTAATTAGTGGTATAATTGGTTTAAGAAGAAAAACAAAAACAACTCACATTTCAATTTTCTCCTTCTTCTGCTGTGTTCAATAACAATAACACAATTAACATTGATTGTTGGCTCACTGCTGTATGTATTAATGATCTTGACCATCCTCTCTTCCTATTTCACATTGTCAATTGATCAATGAATTTGGTCACATTGCGTGTAACTTTTGTTGTTTTGTCTAGCTAATAATGCTTATCTGAAACAAGCGTGTCATTGACTGCTTGCACGTGTGTACGTTTGTTGATATCTAGTTCCTGTTTTCTCTTCTTCTACCCTCAACTTCTGATCTTTGGTGTTGTTTTTGCTATGCTGCCCCCTGCTGGTTTTCTCTTTGCCTACTTCTTAATTGACTTTTCTTCTGACTCAATTGGTGTAATTATTTAATTATTACTTAATTGAATCAATTGCAGTTTATTCTATTTTCTTAGTTTTTCAATTATTACTTTAAATACATTTTATTATTTTAACAATTAGTCATACATTTACTATTTTATTATTTTTAGTAAATTAGGGATTGGATTTTTATATTTTTAATTATTCGAGGAATATTAAGTTATATGTTGTATTTGGTCTTTAGACAGTCACTCTTATTCCTCTTTGTCAATTGTGCTATATATTTATATATATATATGCAACTAATTAGGAAGTTAAATAAACAATAAATAAATAATAAGTTGTTAATTGACAATTGTTTTGACTTGAATACATTTAATTAATTAGTATAATATTTTGATTAGATCTAATTGCATTTAACTTAATTGGTTATTATTATTAATTTATTATTTACAAGTTATTCCATTTAATTTTAATTGTATTGTTTTTATTATTAATATCTTAATTTACTATTTGTTTTATTTTTAATTATCTCGGATTTTATAATATTTTAATTAGTTAATTAAAGTTTTTGTTCTTAATTTAGATTCTTCCTCTTTCATATTTTGATTTAATTGTTTTGTATGGTAATTGCTTCTTTACCTATTATTATTTGTATTATTATTATTAGCATTATTATTAATACTATTAATATTATTATTAATTTGTGCTATTCATTTATTGACCTTCTCTTTTTAAAAGAAAAGTAACTATTACTACAGGTGACAAGTTAAAGCTCCTGACAGGGAAGAAAAATAAGAAACGTTACTCTGTTTTTAACTTAATGGTAAATCTTATTATAAGTAGGTTACTCACACCAATGATTTCTGAGAATTCATAATAAATCAAATAGTTTAACAAAGTGCTCTTATTGAGCTTGATACAGCTAATTAGGATTCAACTTAAAGACTTAAAAGAGCTTCTCTAAAAATATAGAGATAAACACATTTGAACTCACACAACACTCTCAGACATTCACACAATTCTTACAAACTGCTCCCTGTGTGTGTCGGATGAAAGAATTCCCTCGAACACCCGCCTCTCTCTTCTCCATAAAGTCAAAACATACTGATAATTAAAACTCTCTGCTAACTTCAAGGTTTATTCAAATAAAACACATGACGGACTTTAACAGACATCCACAGATCTACAAAGTTATGAATACACAACTCATGACACACACACAATATCCTCATCATCACCTGAATAGATTCAAAACTGACCTTCTCATACATTCTGATCATTCTTATCCTGTCAGAGGTGGTGTTGAGAAGCTCCAGTGAGGGAGAAATAAGAAGCCATAGAAAAACTTGACTAGCAGACTTGTAAATGTATATATGAACAAAATGTAGTTTTAGGAAACTACTCTTTGGACATGTGGTGAAATAGTTAAGATGTGTAAATGACCAAACACAAGAAATCATGATTTGAGATAAATACAACTTCCCTCAAACTAATAAGACATCTCTTAATGCTAAAAGAAGAAATATATTGGTATTATATATTTGAAAGGACAATCAAATGGGCTGGAAATTGTCCAAACATTGGAGAAGTTTCAAATAACAGAAAATATCTTGTTATGATTAAAACATATTTTCAGAATTAATCATTAATCATTTTAAAAACATGTATTTTTTAATAAAATAAAATAGAATACTTTTATTTACATCAATGGCAGCTAATGATACCATACACAATATGAAAAGTGAAACTTAACGGAAAATTCAAAATAATTAAATTGATCAATTAAAAGGTTAAATAAGAAATGGAATTATGTTTTTTAAAGCTGCTTCTAACATTCTAAGGTAACTATAAACATTTTATGAACAAAATATAAAGCAGGGAAAATGATTTACTCTTGAAAAAATTTAAGAAAAAGATAATAAATTAATTAATAAATGATACTTTCAAGAAAGAAATAGTGAATAATATATTTAGAAACTACATAAGCATATCAATCTCTAAATTACCTTTGTTAAAGATAAATATACCTTAAATCTAAGTTGAAAAAAAAAAAAAATACCAATTTGAAATACTAGAGTTTAACAGTTATTGGAGGACAACTGTTCTATATCTAACAAAGGACAAGAAAATAAAATAAAAGAATGAATCATTATAATTATAATCGGAAAAATATTTTATAGAGTAGATTTTACTTTTTTTTTAAAACAATTATTCATAAAGTAAGTCTTAGTTAGTCTTTTATTAATTGGTTAAACTTAGGTCCAGAAATCCAACAATAGAAATTCTTATATAGAAACAACATAATAAAATAAATAAACGGCTGCAGAATAGTTTGCACATAGACATTTTTTTTCTAATTGATATTATCCATTTACTTCAGCAATAGACTTTCAAACCAGATATAGGAGGAATAATAATGATTCAACTTAGAATATTTTTGTAGCTCATAATGTCATATAATTGAACACATTTATTCATAAATATATTTACTCAGGGGAAGGACTTAGATACAGTAGATACTTAGCTGGATAATAGGTTTGTTATATGTTTATTGATTCTTGTTGTACGGTTCTGCCGATCAACACTGCTGAAGGGAGCTCTGTCCAGATTGCATTCAATTAGTTACAATTGTTCATGTAGAAAACAGCTCGAGAATAAGGTACGACTGTGTTTGACTATCTCTTTGACTTTAGTAGTAAATAGGAAGGGGTTAATTTTGTCTGCATGAAGTAGTATGAGTAAATTCTAAATAAAAAGATGTATTGTTTCTCATTTGTCCAAAGAATGCGATGCTGTTCATCTCTTTCCTATGTTGCAGGACGAGCTCAATGATGCACTGTCGACGGGGGAGTACGTCAACAACACCTCACATGAAGAGCCCACATCCAAGTCGCCGAAAACATGGCTGCATCTTCCTTTTTACCTCGTTAAAGAGGTTTTTCAAAGAAGTGGATACTGGCTCCATATCAATATATATTTTAACAAAATCTCTACTTCAAAATAGACTTAATAGATTTTAGTTAGTTAGTGTGAATATGTTTGTTTTGATGATTTGGCATTCGATTACTTCAGTTTTAATTCATAGCATAATTTGGAATTATAATTATTATTAAAACATTTTTTTGGGATTTTCTTTTTTGTTTTTTGTTTTTTTGATTTGAGAAATGCTCATAATGTATAATTGTATTCATTAAATGAATCTGTGTTTCCTCTGTTGCTTTCTCACCAAATGTAATCTTTGTGTGGCACTACGGATGATAGTTTAGCATGTTTAGTTTATAATCAGATTGGCGATTATTATTTTGAAATCAGACTTGTCTTTGTTTTATTGCATCATTATTTCATGATGCAATCAGGGGGAATGTAAGGAAATGACAACTTTACTGTAATCAATCATCTAGATTTAACACACATTTCAAATAGTCACTTGATTAACTGATAATCTTTCTCTGGTCTCTGGACACCTGTTTGAGAACTCACACTGAAAGACACAGTAGTCCAGCAAGTCACTGGGAACAGATTCTCTCTTGAAGACAACAACTTTTGGTAAGTTTCCAGTACGATCACGTGCGACCGGCCATCTTAGAATCAAGTGTTTACAGTTACTGACCAATCCTACATGTACAATTGACTAGAGGCGTTAACCTGAATATTCTACTATAAAGATCCACCATTTTGTGAGATCTGTGCGTTCTGGCATTCGAAGACGTCTGCGATAGATCTCTCTGCTTGCTAGCGCCCGTGATCACGTAAGTTTGTCTCTGACTTCTGCATAATTCACTAAACGAGCATTTTTCTTAAACTCATCCATGTGTCTGTCCTTCATTCCACCACCACTTACGAGGCTGGGGAGGGGTCGGTTCATTGGAACACAAAATCCCTACAACCAAAGAGTGTGTTTTTTAAAGGTACGTATATGCAGGGGTGCCCCCCACCCCCTTATCCATGTGGATCACCACTATTTTGTAAGTGGATTAAAAAAAGTAATGGCCACAAAATGACACCATATGCTCGGCAACTTAAGCTCCCTCTTGTTCAAGTGAAGACAGAGGCCATTGTTTTTTCATCCTGACGCCACATACAGTCAAGAGAGGTCCTTAAAAAAAGGGATAACAAGCCTTTTTTCTTCTCCGGCATCTGAATTCTGATGAGCTCACATAATACCGGAGCTGTGAAACGATGGTGGGAACAGTAGCAGTGCAGGGGACCCCAGAAAGCAACCGCAGAGTTTTAACGGCAGCATGTTTGGTCAATCTACTCAGCGGTAAGTTAACTTGAAATGATATTAAAGCACCTATTTATTTAAGTTCAGCCAAAAAAAACAACTTTGGTTACTTTTAATTAATGTTTATGAATGTAAAGAAAATGTTTGTTAATTTAAATGATGATGTTGCACTACTTAAAGCATAGACTATTGTATAATTAAATTGATACATGGTTACATCAAGTTTAAAAACATAAATAAGAATACAATTATAGCGCTTTAGAAACTAGTACATTACATGTACATATATATTGTTTTCATTTGTTATTTTTCTCACAGATGTTTTAAAGGCACCTCTGTGAAGAAGCACCACTTAACGAATGATCTTCATCATTTAATTTAATATAATTTAAACAAGTCTTCAGGTCAACCAATGAATGTTTTGTATGTTGTGCTAGTAACGAAATAGGGGATTCAACAAAGTAAAATTCAAGTCATTAATCATGTTACATTCAAATAAAAAGATCTATATCAATCTACCATTACTTTGTTGACCCAATTTTGTTTTTCAAATCATTAAATATGCATTTGAAATGGCGACTTCCCAACAAATCTCCCTCACACTGCTATGCTAAGCTAATCCTGATTCTAAGCTAATACTAAAAGTTGCAGACTCTTTATTAAATATGAGAGATCAACACTATAAGTTCTGTACACGTTAGTATTGATATATTATGTGCTGGAACATCTCACATTCAATGCTGAGTAGTTTGTCTCGTTTTATTTATTCATGCGTCGTCAACTGCTTGCAGGCGTATCAACCGTCGCTTGTTATTGTTTATACGTAAACAGAGTGGTTGCTGCTTTCTTACACAGCAAGGCAGATCCATTACAACTGAGGTAAGACTTTCCCTGCAGAAGAACGCAAACACTCAGTAGTGAGTCATATGGAGGACAATCTGGCTTGTCTTTGTTGTGCCCTCAGCTATAGGATGGGACCAGCCTTGTACATTGGACTGGTGGGAAGTTTCCTGATTATTCTCCCCACCGTCATAAACTGGTTAACCATTTGGTTTAGTCCAAAAAGGTAGAAAAACACCCTATGATCAAGAGTGACGATTAGTTTGAAACTGACCATGATATGTTCATTCATTGGCAGACGTTACACGGAACACTTTGTCAGTCCGAAGAACCACAACAGAGGATTGAAAGAGCAGCAGGACATTTACAAATATGACTCCTCAAGATGTTCAAGCTACAAGATTGATGTCGTGGTTGTTTGATTTTTTTTCTTTATGAAGAAATTATTTATGGGCTCCCACGTTTGTCATAAATGAATGGAATACTGAAGTTAATAAACATATTGAAACAAACTTCAATAACATTGTATAAGACTGAATGATTTATTATAATTTTTATTACATTACATAGTGTCACAAGTGTAGTTTTTTAGGTTTGTCAATGAATTGAAAAGGATTTTATTGTGGGTTTTTAAAGCTTTATTTGGGTACTTTTTATCTTCTCTGTAGATCAATAAACACAGGTTTAACTTGATGTGGAAGGTGTATTTCTTAAATATATAAAAATATTAATCGACCACAACTTATTAGTTTAAATTACCAGAAGCAAATACCTCGACCTTGAACTGTGTTTGTGATTTATCTACATATATATTTGATTGATTTGTGATAGAGCAGTAACGTTCATCCTAGCGGGACTAATAAGGGATTCTAAAAAAAAAAAAAAAAAATGTCTTCCCAAATCCAACCACAAAATGAGCAGGAAGTTACAAAATAAGTTGATTTTCAGTCAATAATATACATTTTAAAACATTATATTTTCTGATATAATGATTCTACAAGGAAAAATAAGCAATATTCTGTGACTTGATCACATTTGTTCACGGAGCATGAAGGCGTGAGAAAATTCACCCGTCCAGTTTCTTCTTACTGGGAACATGATACCTGCTTACAAGGCAAAACTATCCCGGTGATAAGAGAAGAAACAAACCAAGCAACCATACTCTCAGCATCACATCAGCAATGGCATAACAGGGAATTCCGCTAAACTGGATTTACACTTTACACTTTTTGTATTTTTAAAAAACATATTTTCAAAATGAGGTACAGGTCTATCGTGATGTACACGGAGATCGGCTGTTTTGTCTCATGTCTGTGCGGCTGGATCCTCGTTTGCTCAACCCTTCCGACAGAATACTGGACTTTCTCTGAAGTGGGCAGCATCGTGCTCACAACCTCCAATTACTACTCAAACCTGTGGAGGGACTGCATCTCCGACACCACAGGGGTGTCCGACTGCAAAGACTACCCTTCAATGTTGGCTCTTCCCGGTAAGATACATCCTTATACCCAGAAAATGTTGTGTTAGGTGGATTCTTAAGTATTAATCAGAGTTTAAATGCCAGAAATCAGTTTGAAACCCTGTGTAACTTGATTTTACCTTAAGTTAAACTATTCATTGTGGATTAAATGTTCAATATGAAGATCCATTTATGATTTTTGATGATGGCCCTAAATGAGTCCCACATGTCTTTGTCAGGGTTTCTTCATGCGTGCAGAGCTCTGGCGGTCTGTGCCGTCATCACTGGTTTCTTCGGAGGCGTCCTGACTCTCATTGGGATGAAATGCACCAAAATAGGGGGGTCAGAGATCGCCAATGCTCGTGTGACCTTTGCAGGCGGGCTCACCTACCTTTTTTCAGGTAACATAACACAATAAAATCAATATTAAACATGTCCTTTTAAGAAATTCACACTCATATTTCATTGTAGGTTTTTGTGCCATGATCACCTACTCCTGGTGGGCCAACAGAGTTATCACAGAGTTCTTGGATCCAAATTTCAGGGCTCAGAAGTATGTGTGTTGCTGAGGCGTCGTTGATTTTAAATCTAAAAATGTGCCATACTTTCTGACCAGATTTGAACTGGGAGCGGCTGTCTTTGTTGGATGGGGTGGTTCTATTCTCCTGCTCTCTGGTGGAGCTGTGATGACTTTCTTCTCAGGAAAAGAAGGTTTGCCATCAGGGTGAGTTTGCCAAAACATTATGACTACCCACCCTAATCCAAGGGAATCCCCACAATGCTACAGCTCTAGTCATTTAGTCAAGACACAAATGGATATAACTTCACAGCTGAGGGAACTGTACCTATAATATTCCAACCAGCTCTTCAGACCTGCCCCGGAGACCACACACCTACGCCACTGCCAGGACCAGGAGGACCTACATGCTGCCGCCCACCACCTCCAGAGTGACTCTGGCTCCACCACTCTTCTACGAAGACAGGAGGACCAGAACTCCCAGAGCTCCGACAGCGACGACTCGCTCTTACAACCGGGACGACTTCGTCTAACTAGGCGTGTTACATTTTATGTGGAAAAAAAGGCCATCAAAAAGAAAAATCATAATAATACGTTTGTAATTAAAAGATTTTGTAAACAATTGCAAGTTGGTTGTCTTTCTTTATCATGGACTTTTGTTCAATTTTCGAAAATGTAAAGACAAACAACATGACTACAACTATGTGCTGTGTTAGGAAACGTATAAGTTTTTCAACATCTATCCCAACAAGAATCTGACACTCCGATCCTGCAGGGGGCAGCAGTACCCATCGATTTGCACACGGCAAATACTTCGCCACTCAAATAATGTGTGTGTGTGTGTATATATATATATTTATACTCATCAAAAAATCACAAGATTTATTATAGCAGAAATATACTAACAAGATTAAATTTACGGATGTTTTTCCTGTTGTGGTTGATTCAAATTTAAACCAAAACATTGTTTTTGTATTGAGAACAAACTCATTCAACAGAACAGAAAGGAAAATAAAAATGGTCGTCTATATGACATAATAAAATATTATTTTCATTGTACACATAAAAACATTTCAATCATTTTTTCCATGGTCAAAAGGTTTTGTATCTAAAACTCTGGGCTGTGGGGTTTAAGAGGAGTCAGCTGAGGCGGCTAAAGTTTAATTTCCTGCGAAAAGGAAGGACAGAATAAATCCCCCAAAGGATACGTCAAATATTTTGGTTGTCATGGCAACACTTTGGGCCGACATGGTAGAGGGAAGGCCTGTTAACTCCTGACCCCAACCTCTGACCGCAGCTTGACCTTGTGTTTTATTAGTGTTATTGTGTGAGCAAGTCAATGAGTTATTTCTACAGGTTTATATGGCACAATACGCTTTATTGCCTCCAAGTATAGTTACACAATTTTATTATTTTAAAACATACAAGATGTACACAATTTACAAAAACAAAATAAAAAAAAACAGAAGTGCAGAATCTATTTCCTAAAAAATGTGGCGTCAAGTACACAGTTGGCACAAGGCTTAATCAAGTAGAAGAATATAAATCTATTAGAAATGATAAAAGGAGTGGAAAATCCCTTTAGAAAGTATTGCTCGTGGTTGAGTATAAAAAGGTGGTTGTGTGAAGAGGTTTGTTCAGTTGTCATGGCTGTCATCAGAGTCGGTGATGTCACTGAGCGAACACAGGCTGCTCTTCAACGTGCTTCCTGTTCCAGCTCCAGTCAAACCTGACAAACACACAACGTCTCATCAGCAACAGTAGAATTATTTGCTACTAAAATACTCAACACCATGATGCCCACCTGATTTGGGGGCTTTTCCAGTCGAGGTTCCCCAGACGCTGGTGCTGGAAGAGTCCAGACTTTTCCTCAGGGATCCCGAGCTGGGAGCCGTTTTAAACTTGTCTTGTTTTTCTTCTAAAGACGAGACGACCCAGTCGCTGCTCTCGTCCAGATCATCATTCTGTCATCACGATTTTAGACAAATCTTATTTCAAATCTTTCAACTTTGTAGCACTTCAATGACGCGTTACTTACTGAAAGCTCCTGGACCTCGTCCCTCTTCTGAGGTAGGATGCTGACGCCCCCTGCTGGTTTCTTCACTGTCCTGTCTGAGAACTGCTTTTCCAACTTCGCACTGAGATCAGCGATTTTATTTTCTACAATCACATCAAAATGACAAAAACACTTAAGAAAGGTTTTCAGATTTTTATTTATTTTTTACTTTTCTTAACCGCAATTCTTCTGCTGCCCTCTGTCATCACTTCCTTTTATCCCCTCTAGGCTTCATGCATGCCTGAACATGAGCTATTCATATGTGCAGATGCCCAGACAATCATATCATCCGCTAGGCCTCACTTGAGTTCTTCGACTCAATCGTTCAAGGGACACAAGCTGCAGTATCAGACCGTTTAAGACTTACTGAGAGAAATCCAAAAATAATTACACTTTTTTTTTCATCACTCAGTCAAGCCAACTACACATATAGAATTAGATCAGTGCCATCACAATATTGAATTGTGTTAAATTAAAAATGTGAAACTGTTATTTAAAGCATTTGATATTTATTTTTGATTAATTTAATAAATAAATATTGAAAGGTTAATTATTTGTATGTGGAATACTTAAATTCAATAAGTTGTATATTGAAAAAGGTTGAATTAAGTGTATTATATGCATTATTAATTAATGTAAGATATATAGACATTGTGGACTTCAGAGTATGACATCACTCCCGCTGAAATCCTCCAACATTAGGAAGATTGAACATGAAATATAATGTTAGCTTTTTGATACCCCGTATATCTGGAAGACACCCCAATTAAGACACCAGTGATTCTATGTCGTCATGTGATCGATCGTTTATGGGTCACATGATTGGCTGAAAGTTTGATCAAGTAGCACTGTATTCCTTCACTATTTCAACAACCTTTTTATATTGAATTTAGAATTTAAATATAGAAATGATTCCATTAAATGATTACAAAACATAATTTCATTCTTAAATAAATGCAATAATTCAAACATGTTATTCGAACTTTTCAATATTATCGCCCTGATCTACTTCCATATTCACCCTCTACCCCCCAAAAACAATTTAAATTATTTAAGATATTTAAGGTATTAAGGGATTATGAGCAACTCACCTTTACCAGGCTTTCTCTGGTCCACGTTTGTATTCAGGTCTCTGTAATTTTTGAGTTGGTTCGGGTCGATCTCCTGCAGCTCACTGACTTCAGACCAGTCATCGTCCTCCTCCTCCATCTCCTCATCCTCGCTCTCCACCCGAGTGACCGCTGTTCTGCTGACGGCCGGGGAAGATGAAAATCTTGACGGGGGCGGTTTCGACTGGACCAGGCTGGCCTGACCCGATCGGTTCTGCAGCACTTGGGTGAGTCTGCTCTGAGGTCCGGGGGTCCTCTGGAGTTTTTGTGGCTGTTCCTCCTCTGACTCAGAAGATTCCTCGTCAGACTCCTCATCTGAGCTGAAAGGTGGAGTTCTTAAAGAGTGGAAGAAAAACTTAACATACAAGATTTAAAACTCACTGAAGATATTTAAATATAAAAACACTGAGAACATTTTGTTAAATTTCTAATGGGTTTACTTGGATGTGAAGGCTGTCATGGCGGCGCTCCTGCTGTTGGGCGTAGAAGTCTTGGGTTGTGTATTTGTTCTTGATCTTGGTGCTGGTTGAGGGGTCTTGGGATGCTTGACGGCAGATGCCGAAGCTACCTGTGTGGCTCTGGAGGGCAGGCTGCTGGATCGAGGTCTGATCTGCAAAACTATCAGAAGATATCCGTCAACATCTCCGTGGATTATGTGACGTGGATCATCATGTGTCATGGAGGGATGTAAGTGATGATCTCAAGCACAAAGAGACTTAAGTGACTCATTCCAGCAAAGCACCTTGAGCCGAGTGTCTGGATCTATTCGGGCTCTCTAGATCCAAGTCTTTCCCCAACTTCTGCTCCACAGTGCTGAGCAGCTCCTCTCTCTGGTTCCAGTACTCCGGCATTCCCTTCGCCACGTTTTCCCTCTTCGACTGTAGTCTTGTCATGATGGATTTGAGCTCCTTGTTCTTCACGCCTCTTTGATCCTGAAGAGAACAAAAATTCAAATCTAAAACTCTTATATGCCCAAAGAAGTTTTCATTTATCATTTTCATGGAACTTCTCTACTGATTCAAAATTAATTAGTCCGAACTTTTTTATGTTTTTTCTATGTGGATATGATTACATCCAAAAAAGTTCATAAACATCCCTTTTTTCCAAACTTAGCCACTGAGACCATTTATATTTTGACAGTAGTGGATAAAAGTTCAATTATTTGTAGATACATGTTTACAAATACATTTTATTGTAAGAATATTTTAATCCAGAAGTACATAACATCAAATGCTGGGTTTTAAACGCCTTAAAAAAACTTACATTTAACAATACTTAAGAATTAAACAAAACTATATAAACCAGGGGTTTTCAAACTCAATCATAAATGGTACTACAATCTTTTAGGCGAATGTATTTTACACTTTTCACACTCTTTTTAAAAGTATCAAATTCCCATTAAATTCCTTTAAAACCACCTCCATTTTTATGTTGTTGAAAGTCTCTGTATATTTGGTGACAACATAAACTTTGTTCCTTATCTTGAAACTGACGTCTGTATAGGTCAGTGGTTATAAAAGTTTGGTCACCATGGGGAGGCAATTGGAGGGAAGGGAAAAATGGAATTTTAATATAATATGGTAAAGTCTAGCTCTCATCGTCTTCATATTGTCATATTTGAGACTGTATATAACCACATATCCTGTGACGATGTCACTTTGTATGTCAGCCTGGCTGTGTTGCCCGCTAAACAATCAGCCATTAGTAGCTTTAACTTGAGAGCAGGATAGGACTATTTCTCACAGAAAAAAGAGTCCTGCCATGGAAGATTCTTCTCATGATTATCTAAAACGCAAACAGAGAAATGGCCACAATTTCCCGAAATGTTTAACAAATAATAAAAAAAAGTGAATAAAAGAAAAAAAACGCAATAAGCTGATGTTTCTTTACATATTTGTAATCATTTGCTGGTGACTAGAGCGGCCTTAGCAGGGTGAAGTTTGGGAACCCTGGGTATATGTCACTATATTAACTTTATCTACTTTGATTTTCAGCCAACGATCCCACGGGCTACATTACATTGAATTGTCGGGCCAGTGTTGGCCCCTGGGCCCTGAGTTTGTGGTGTAATCAGATGAAACCACTATGTCCATAAAGATTGAATATTGAGTTACTATTTCAGCGAATAGATCCTGTGAAAAACTTTTAATAAACTGTGATAAAACTGCAAAAGATTCTCTTCATTGTTTTAAAAAACAAAAGTATTTAAGAAAATGAAATAAAAAGAAAATGCAACAAAGATATCTCCAGATTCACTGAACAACTCACATGCTCCACTCCGAGGTTTTCCAGCTTCTTTACAAGCTTTTGTTGAAACTCCTGACGAAGATCTTTCTTGTTAACTACCCTGCGTCTCTTCTCTGGAACTGACTCCGGCTTTTTCTCCACCGGCCTTCTCTCTGATGTGCTGCTGGAATCTAGAAGACGATAAAAAAGAGGTGAACAAACAAAACTGAAGGGTTGGAATATTTTTTTTTTTTAAAGAGCATGCATTTGCAAACAAGCGAGTCAGAGATGAATTTGGTTCAAACAGCAGAATGGAAGACATAACAATGATTTTAAAGAGCATAAATAATGTTTTAAAAGATGGCACAGGCCAGGAGCACAGCAGACTGATGGACCCATGCAAGCGGCCACTGATGGAATCTGTCATCACTTCTGTTTTTACCTTTATCTTCTTCTGAAAGCTCCTGTATAGGATCCAGCTTAAGAGCCGAACTGGGCTCCTCTTATAATCAGACGGAACACACAGGGTCAGAACCCTGACGTGCAACAGAAGCTCATGCTCAGCTGTTTTGTTCAAAAATATTGATGCCACTTACCAACAACGACTCTCTTTGCCTTTGGTTCTGGAACCGGCGTGCTGACCAAGACTGAGGAACGAAAAGGACCAAAGTGTAGCTGCTATTAAAACCATGAAAACCCCCAAAATGTCCAGAAATGATTTTAAAGTGAACTTACCTGGAACTTGAACAACTTTGCTGGGTTGATTCGAAGATAACTTCTTGATCTGAAAGTAGAAGAATAATCTTAAAAGACTAAAAAAAGGCATCACTATATAACTCTGTACAGTGTACATGTCGAGCTGTGTGTTCTAATACAGGAAATCCTGAACAAGGCTGCCCCTCCGCTGCACTTCCTCCGACACAATGATCGCACTGCAGCGCAGACGAACCTGCTCCCTCTGGTCCCTGATGATCTGATCCTTCTCCTGCAGCTTTCTGGCCGTCTCCTCTCTCAGCCGCAGCATCCTCTCCTCGTGCTCGGACGCAGACGAGCGCATCCTGCTCAGCTCGTTCAGCAACTGAGGAAGAAATGCACCAAATTATGTAAAAGCTGTCATCTAGAGAAGAACTGTAAAACAAATAAATACCTGATTTTTTTCAGACTCATGCTGTGCCTTGATTTCCTGCAGTTTAGATTTCCATTTTTTGTCCTGGAAACAAAATAGCTTCATGATTATAATGTTGAATTAAATTTAAATATTGAGTCTCTGAGCTGACCTGCTTCTTCAGCTTGTTTTCATCCTGCTGGAGTCCGTGATTTTGGTTGACGTCCTTGAAACACACATCATTTAAACTATTAGAGAGCAAATCTTACTATAATAATGTGAGTTTAAAAAGTGACAAGAACTTAAAACATATCTCGTCTGAAGCAGGAGTGTGAAAAACATTCACACAAGGGGCCGAAATTCTTTCAGTACTTTTTAACAGTTTCTAATTCTCAAGTTCTTTTAATTCAACTCGTACAGTTTTCTTAGCCAATCTTAATATCTGTCATCTGTAAAGATCCCAACATCGACATTAACTTTTATTGCCTTTGATTTTGAACCAATCCTCCAGTGGGCAACATAAAATGACTTGGCATTTTATGTAACCAAATTGTTTTCTCGCAAGTACGTAGTTTGTTTGTTTGGATGTTGTCATTCAAACAAATGTGATTAAAGGGAAGTTTTCTGTTCAAATCTTATTTCATCTTTGCTCAAAAGGACTTAAAAAAGAGGATTCCAGATACAGACTTCAAAAACAAATCCATACCTTTTCCCAGCAAAGCTGTTGTGGAGCTAAACATCTATTTATTTTACACTTGAGGCTTCATTTGAGATCTAGAATGAGTTTACACTAGTGTGGGATGATGAAGAAGTGTCATGTTATTTAGAGGTCAGTAGGTACCGCTATCAGTTAACAAATGATGTGATGTTTCATTAGAAAGGAAACAAAGGAACAAAGTACAGAGACCGACATCTAGTGGACTTATGACTTATAAATTATGACACTGTTTCATGAAGCTTCATCAGTTTAAAATAGTTAAACATATGCAGGCGTGGACCATTGACCATGAAGGTTCAATCTATCTCACTCAACATCATTAATAAGTCACAATGTCAACAGTTTGACACATGATTCAAATCGTTGTTTCAATACATACGTTGATGGACTGAATGTTTCGGCTGTAGAGAAACTCCATCTCTCTGCGGATGCCGTCCCTGCTGTCCTCTATCTTTCTGTCCGTACGAACCATCTCCTCTGCTTTGAAGCGATCCAACTCCTTCAGCAGGTCTTTCTGCAAAGACTGTTGCTCTTTCTCCTGCAATTTCAAAAAAATAAAATCAACTACCGGAAACTATCAACACAAACGGCAGAAGACGTGTGTTGTTTTTTACCTGAGTCACTTTGTCTTGTAAAGTCTGCTGCTGCTGTGAGATCTGCTCCTTCAGTTTGTTGATCTCTTGTTTCAGGCTTTCGATGCGAAAGATATTCTCATTGTCAGACTGTGACTCTGGAACAAAAGATGAAACAGCTGTTGCCAGATCAAATATATAAAAGATAAGGACAACAAGATGTTGTTTTTTTATCATGAAGGTAGACAATAACAGCAAATAACCTAAACTACTATATGAAGCTTCTATGTGAGTAACTCAGACCCACATTTCACCTTTGTCTACACTTTTAATGACATGATTTCATTTATTTTCGATCATAAAATGGTAGTTTAAATCTTAGGTGAAATATATCAATACACATTTACTTTTAAATATTTATAAATGTATTTTTGTGGTCTTTTCTACAGCTAAAAAACATGTTTTACATTACTGAACAATTACAATGAAATCATTATTATTTAAAAAACAATGACGAATGACTTTCGGGAAGTGTTACCTATTAACTTTTCTTAAAGTTACATTTTTAGTTGCATCTCTGACCACCATGGCTGAATAATTCATTGTTTGTTATAGTTCAATATGAGTTATAAGTGAATTATTTCCATGTTCAGCTTTGTCCTCTCTTATCTTGATATCGAAATATTTTATATTTTATTAGAATGAGTCGGTCATGTTAGTGTTGAATGATGTCAGAGGAAACACTTACGCTTCTCATACTCCTCAGGATGGCGGCGCTGCATGTGACCGTGGAGGAAAGAGGAGTTGAGGAAGTTTTTTCCACAATGTTGGCACTGAAAGAAACGAGAAACAGCAGCATATTATCACCAACAAAATCACAACACTGGATGTAAAACATTTCCTTTTTTACATCAATCTTAAACATGGAAACACTGGATAATTTGGCTAATGTCTTACATTTAAAATGGCAAACAAGTCACAAATAAATTGGTCAATAATTCACAGCTGAAGAGTCCAGTATGTGTGAAAAGAGCAGATCGTACATAATGCTGTTTTTCAACTCAGTTAGTCACACAGCAAAGAGCTGTTATTAAATTACACACATGGAAATTAGAAATGCAATTTAGCGACTGTTTAGCCGTGGTCGTCCAACACTCAAGACGTCAGAGGTCGATTCAAGACGCACGTGAGCTCTCCATCAATTATTAATTGACGTCTGTTAGCAGCTAGCAGACACCTAGCAACCACATGCTGTCATGACACACAATACTAGCGTTGCCGTGGCAACACCGTGGCCAGGTCAGAGGCAGCCCTCGAAGTAAAGAGGGTTTGATCTCAACTAAAAATAGATTTGACGACCAAAGACTGTGTTTTTTAAAGGTGCGTGCATATAGGGGTGCCCCCCACCCCCTTATCCATGTCCACTATTTTGTAAGTGGATTAAAAAAAGTAATGGCCACAAAATGACACCATATGCTCGGCAGCTTAAGCTCCTTCTTGTTCAAGTGCAGACAGAAGCCATTGTTTTTTCATCCTGACACTACATACAGTCAAGAGAGGTCCTTAAAAAAAGGATAACAAGCCTTTTTTTTTCTCCGGCATTTGAATTCTGATGAGCTCACATAATACCGGAGCGGTGAAAAGATGGTGTGAACAATAGCAGTGCAGGGGACCCCAGAGGGAAGGGGGTGGGGGTGCTCACTCTATTGATGTGTGTCTTTTAGTACCTTTTGGCTGTTCAGGCGGGAAGAGGACGCCAGGAGAGACTGCTGGGTGCGAATGATCTTCTTTCGTTGTTTGAGCTCGTTCGTCAGCTCCTTCATCCGCTCCTCCTGCTTCTTCTGCTGATCCAGCAGATGATCCTGCCGCTCGCCGGCAGCCGCCAGCAGCTGTTCCCGATCCTTGTCGCCCGCCGAGAGACGCTCCTCGATCGCCCGCAGGTTCAGCGTCAGGAACTCCTGACAGTGGAGGAGCCACTCCACCGTGAGCTGGGCCAGCTGGAGCAGCTTGACCAGCGACGGGTCCACGGGGCTGCGGCACCGCTGGCAACGCTCGCCGTCCAGGCAGCAGAAGGTCACGGTGCTGATGTGCTCCTGGAGGGCGTCCACGTCCAGCTCGCTCACCACCAGGCTGATGTCCACGGCGCCGATCCGCCTCCAGTCCACGCTCTCCCGGCGCGGGCGGAACCTGAAGGGGAGGATGGAGGTGGAGGAGGCGCCGCTGGACGGAGTCATGGCCGGCGCCGAATGCTGGCTCAGTGGAGAATTGAGGAGGGAAGGGATCCCTGCTGACGAATGGGTCCCCTGGGAGTCACCGGTGAAGGGGTAGTAAACGCCGTCCTGGAATGGCTGTAAGAAAAACACCTTGAAATCTCACCTTTAATCCTCATCTAAGAATATGAATCCACACACCATCGTCCATCATCTACCTACGCAGCTGTGCCTCATGGACCACGATCCTTACCATCTTCCACCGACTCCCAATTCACGGCATGAACAGAATCTCTTCTGCTCTATCGGTTCCGCCTCCTTGCAGTCAAGACTGGGCGTCCCTCACGTTGCTATGGAAACAGAGAGGAGCGTCCCGGTGGGGGCAGGAGTGTTATGAAAACAGTTGCTACAATGAGCACATGTTTACCCACAGAACCAACGAACGAGTCCTGGGAGAAACGTTTTTTTATTTTTTTCATTTTTTTAAACCGTAAATATCAATTCAGCACGTTTTAATCGATCCCTGAAACAATGATCGACAGCTAAGCTAACGAATCTCTTGACTACACAATACTTTTAAAATGTCTTTTTTTTATTCTTGACATGTTTGAACTTGCCCGAGAAAAGTCGTGCGCTCGAGGACACCAAAAAAAAAAAAGAACTCACCGGAAGTTCCTAACGGTCCACGATGCTAACACTTAAGTTGTTTTTTCTCCTTTTAAAGAAGATACTTTTGGTTCAAATAACGTGTATTTATCCATCAAACGTCGCCGCTAACGCGTGAGGCTGACGAGCAGCATCACACTCGTGCTTTAGAAAAGAAGGAAACTCACCTAAACGTGGAGTTTTAGAGCTTTTTCTTTGCAAAAGTTTTTTACCTCCGCGGGTACCCCGGACGAGCAGAGAACCTCCACATTCCTAAATCCTTGGTCAGTCCAGGCGCTCCAGTGAAGCTCGCAGGCGTTAACACGTAGCACTTCCGAATCCTTCAAAATTAAATCACAACATATAAAAGAAATATACAAAAATACAATTGCTTTTAAATACAGTAAGTTAAAAATAATATGAATAACAAATAAAAACAGTCCTACAGACTTCAGTTCATATTTTGTCTGCCTTATTATTGTAGTTTACATTCATTGTTTTAAATCACGTCTCTATATGTATCCACGATTTAGAATTAGCAATATTCACGGTTAATTCCAAGGTCTCCTCGGGCCGATTGTTTGAGTCGCATCTTCAAAAGTTACGTTAAAACGTGTCTCTTATTTTGAAGACAGGAATACAATCCTGTTCGTTCAGGTAGAATTGACGCGGCCTGCAGAGGAGAGGGGGGGGAGGGGAGGTGGTCCCCGGGGATTTGGAGAAGGAGGCTGACTAAACATGGACCGAGGATCTTCCTTCTCAAATACACCTTAACGAGAACAAAGCAAACGGAGAATAATTATTCTGCCTTAAACACGACTCAACATATTTACATCATACGTTCATGTTTTTTAGAAAACTTTTAATAAATGAACTTATCGCTGTTGTCTTTTTAAATAGCTCCCTCTTGTGGCTAAAAGTTCAAAGACACTTTATAGCACTGTATTTTATAAAAAATATGTTTAACACAAAACAAAACAAAAAGGTATAATCTAAACACTTAATCGTAGTTAGAGAGACTGTAGATCTAACTCGTGTACAGGAGGTTAAGAGTGTTGATGACTTGTCAGAGAAAATGGTTCCACAATTCTAATCACTTTAAACATGTATTTACTGTAATAAATGGCGCATAAACGCCTGCTTTTGTCTCCCTGGCAACGCTATCAATACTTTGGTAAGTGATTACATTAAATGTGAGTTTAAATCACATGTTCACCAGTAGAGGGCAGAAGACTTCAAGGTTAGATTATCGGGAACAAATCAGGATCTGCAGAATGATCAGAAAAACGATTCCCTTCCAAACTCAATGCACCGTAAAACGATGATATTTATTACTTATTGGAGTTATTTACGTCAAAAAAAACAATTTGTTATTTTTTACTGATTGATTTACTTTAATTTAAATCAAGTTTTCATAAACTTTACAGACCTTGTACTAAAAAAATGTTTTTTAATTCTTATACGATTGTATCCCTGGTGCTATTTATGAGCTGCAATGAGAGAAACACTTCCTCTCCTAATATTAAGTAAAATGAAGTGACTTGGCAGTGATCACACAAACATATACACCAGCAGATTTCCAAATATAACAGACTTCGAAAGCAACAAAAATGAAGTGTATGAACAACTTATCAAGAGTGATGTTGACATACTCAATCACCTCATGCATTCGATCTGTGTGACTCACAGAATAGAAACCTGTTGGAGCAAATTAAGACAAGAAAAGACAAGGGAAATAGCTGCTTTAAATGCAAAAGTTGTTTTTATTTCCAAAGGTTCTGTCATCAAATAATTTCCGGCATTCTTTATGGACTAGTACGTCAAAAAGTATAATCCGATAAAATTAACTAAACAGTACAAAGAACACGTTATATTTTAAAAGTTTTTATTTTCTTTAATATTTTACTTGCAGAAAAGTTAATGATATGTTTTTGGTTTATCCAGAAATACAGTCTCATATTTGGAATTTAAACTGTGATTTGAAAATGTATTTAAAATAAAAGAGTTTTTTTTTCTCTCCTTTGTACAGGCTTGTCATTAATGCAGCAATAAACTAAACATAACTAAACCAAACTAAAATAATTGTTTCTGGCTCCTCCAAGTTTAACTGCAATACCATGAAACCTCAAACCCTCAATATGTATGAATCCTATATGCACTTCTGAAGCTATCAAAGAACATCAGTGCATGAATATTGAACGTTTTAAATTATCACTTACATTGAAATAAAAAAGATTTACATCTTTTTTTTATTAAAATTTTTCTTTAAAGATTTTGGTCATTTAAAAAAAAAAGGAATTAAATGATTTCTCTTGAAAACATTTTTTCTACTGAATAATTGAATTATACATTTGTTTATAATGTTTTATTTTTTTGGTTTTAAAATAATTTGGTTGGAAAATAATCGAATATTTTCAAACTTAGTTTTATGAGTTTTATTATTTAATTCCAGTAATTAAAAAACAAATGTTGAATCCATTACCTTTACATTCGTAGACTTTTAAATTAAACATAAAAGTTGGTATAATAGTGCTATCTTGTTATATAGCATTTAAAAGTCTATAAATTAAGAATTACATTGAATTTAGCAAAAATGCATATTTTTTTTATAACTGAATTAGAATATTATAAGAATTTGTTAAAAGAAAAAAAAAGAAAAAATTAACTTTGAAATGATTAAATTTCACTTGTTCCTTTATGAGGGCCATTCACACACATACTCATACCTACAGACAATTTCCTCAAGTTCCCAATGAACCTCTGTATGTTTTTGGACTGTGGGAGGAAACCAGAGTGCCCTGAGTAAACCCAAGCAAGACAGGGAGAACATATAAAACTCCACACAGAAAGGTCACAAGTTTCCTCCCGCCTAACAAATTCAATATTTCAATATAGAATTTATTTAATAAAATGATTGAATAAAATAAAATAAAATGCTAAAAACCCAACAACATTTCAATAAAACAATTGAATTCATGTTTCAATGTGAAATGTTAAATGAAACCATCTTATATTTAACCGCACTGATATTCTTCCTTATGAAGCTCTAAAAGTTTAAAAACTCTACTTTTGATAACATCTTATGAATGACTGAGGATATCATCCACAACGTTTTCATTCTTAACAATAAAAAACAAGACGGAAATCATAAAATAAAACAAACATACATGTATAGTTGTATAGAGTTTCCGTTATTATCAGATGAATTCCCAGATATCTTCGTTGTTTTGAGTCCCATCGAAGTTTATGAGAGTGATAACCAGGCTTGATCATGATTCGTACTAATGTTCAAGCACGAGTTTGCGTTCGGGGGGAATTAGAGTCGTACCAAAGAGTCGAGGTACGACTTGTATTTCATCACATCGCCCTCGTCATCAGGGTCCCGGTGCGGCTGCCATTTCCCCTGCCAGTCCCCAGACAGCTTTGTTCGTGTCCTGACAAATAGAGATTTTAATTTGGGCAGACAGTGCTGCCTAAAAGCAGGATAAACCGAGGTGAGCGGCGTTTCCCTGTGAGAGAGACACTCAGAAGCATCCCAATGAATCCAGGCTGGTTTGGATCTTTTTTATTTGTGCTCCCGCACCTTATTTTTAGTGATTGTTACACTAAAATAAAACCCACAGTTTTTGATTCCCGAGTCAGAGAAGTTGCAGCGTCACATTAGTCATACAGTAAACCTGGAGCAGAGGTGTGCGGAGGAAGAGGAGTGGAACCTCTCGAGATGAGTAAGCGCGGCCCTACACTCAATTTACTGCTTGATTTATGACTTCATTTCCTGCCGAAGTTCTCCGAGCGGCTGAGGAGGTATATCTTTCCCACTATAGGAAACCGTGGCTCCACTTCCCGATTCCCCAGGAGAGCCACTCTTTCCTTAGTGGAACTATAAATAATGGCTGCAGATGCAACTTCACGCGGAACAAGGAAGCGTCGACGCAAACATATTTATTCATGAAGAAGGTCCTTCTTCACTCCACGCAGATCGTCGGGCGTCTCTTTGTTGCTTCAGACGAGGCGTTGAGTATAATTCTTTCAGATATTCTACAGGATTTAACGACGGCGAGCACGTGTTCTCCGCGAATGCATCAAGCCGAGGAGCTTTTCATCTGAGACGCCGCTTCAGAGGAAGGCGATCAAAGTGAAAGGTCACGGCGGCAGAAAGTTTCCTCAAACCGCTGTGTAGTAAAGGGTAGCGTCTGACAGGCCGCTGTGCCATAATGTTCACAGATTTCATCCAGACAAATGGAAAGTGTCAGTTTTGCAGGAGCGTCTCGGAGCCGGGCGAGGGCCCGCTGGTTTTTCAGCCTCAGACACTTTGTTGTCTATTTTCAACGGAGCAGCCGCAGAGGTCACCGGCGGTGAATCAGCCTGGTGGGAAGGAGAGATGAAAGAGTGCTGAGACGATGACGGGAGAAAGGAGAGAAACATCCCACCGTTTCCTTTCATTGTCCCCTATGAGTGCCGCTCGGGTCGGGTGAGATATAAATATAGCAGACAAGTGATGAGGTTTGCACTGTTTTGTTCCCACCTCATCCTCCCACTGAGAGAGGCGTCCCAGCCTCTAGGTGGCAGCGCAGATATTAGACACGCTATCAGGCGCTTGGATCTACAGAGGTGTCTATTTATACCGTTGGCGTAAACAATTACTGATAATAAAGAAAAAGAAATACGTTTAACATATTCCAGGAGGCATTTGTGGTCCTTGAGCAGATTTTATGACGTATAATTCAACCAAAAACACGACAAAAACAATAAAAAATAAAAGTTTTAAATGCATCGTCTCAGAACAACCAAAAATAATTGAAACTTACCACAGAATATGATGAATTACTAAAATAAATCAACTTTTAAAATGTGTTGTTGTTCAGTAAACAACTTCTTATTAGAGATGTGAGGACTGCAGAGGGAATTTTATAAGTGACTTAGTGGTTAAGATGAGTTCATTTTTTTCATTGATTTACTTATTTGTTGTGTTTCATATGTGTTTATGTTTGTTCTCAGTGCTTTTACAGTTTCAAAAAGTCGCAGTTCATCGAGTGTTCACTTGAGGCTGACTGCAGAAAAAACAGAAGTCACTTACACACCAGGACAAACATTTAAAAATCCATATTTACATCCTTGTTTGGGGTATTTATTACATATGGCTTCGGTATTGATTCAATTCTATTTTCCCTTTTCTATTAGCCGCCATGTTGACTTTCAAACCGTGGCTCAGTAACAAACTGGTCGCAGGTACTAAAGTCTATAACTTTTACCACGGGGGCGCAGTGGTTTGCGAGGGAGCCAACTTTTGACCTTTTCTTCCGTTTTTATGTTCTTCCTGTGTTAACTCTTGGCCCTCCGGTTTCCTCCCACAGTCTAAAAACATACAGAGGATGATTTGGAACTTGGGGAAATTGTCCATAGGGATGAGTGTGTGAATGTTTTTCTCTCTTTGTGTGTCCCCCGCCTCCCACCCGTAGAAACTGGGATAGACTCCAGCCCCCCACAACCCTCATAAGGGAAAAAGCGGCACAGAAAATGAGTAAATGATTGTTCCGAGATCTTGACAAGATTCTCGCCCGTTTTACACATAATAAAGTCTAGTTTTAAAAACTGTGACTTGTTATTTCAAAAGTTAATTTGAGTTGATTGTGTTTCATACTCCCACGGCGGCCCTTATGAAACTCTCTCATTCAGAAATGTTGAAGCAAATTTGCTGCTTTTGTTCCCAGTGAGTGAAAAGTCTGAAGAATTTGCTATAATGGCCAATGATTATTCTGCAAGGCAATTGAAACTCTGAATGCTATTCATCCACAGGAAAAGACTTGAGAGACGTCAGCTTGCCTTCTTGTGTCAGACGAGGGAGTAAAGGTTTTTTCCGTACATTTCCAGAAGTCTCTGCTTATCCTTTTAATTGAAGATTTTCGGGCAACTTTTCGGGGGCCAGCCAGTGCGTCAACGTAAATGTCTGAGTGGCGATTAGAAACGGCACATGGGGAGATGGCAGCGTTCACAGTAAACCGACCGAGGGAGAAATAATTTCTGTCTCACACTCAGTCAGGCGCAGCTCCAGGCAGTTAAAGTAGCACCTTGTTATGACATTAGCATCTAAAGGAGTCATAATTTCTACACCACTGCTTTTTTGACTCCGTGCCAGCAAATGCTTGTTAGATTTCCCCCTTTAGGTGCCAAGTCGCCAGACAATTAGAGCAGCTTTTGTTCTGACCGCCCTGAGATATTCAGGGCCCAAAACATTCAAATTGGTAGAAAGTATAAAGAAGAATGATGTCCTGTGTCGAGTCATAGTTCCCAGATATCAAAGATGATCTTCACTTATGCATGAATGCAAAGCAAGAATAACATTATTGGAGCTACTTTCTATCTCGTTTAATCTTACCTTTTAGTCTGGCTCCCATCAGTAGCTCTCAAAGCAAGTCGCCAGCCTCCTTCCTAGTCACACTTTTTCTCATTTATTTTCACTAGTTTGGCTCACTTGCTAGCCAACTGCAGCCTGGCAACAAACCAGTTAGCCACTCTGCTTAAGAGATTTGGTCATTATCCCAGATAAATACAAAGCTATAACCTCATCAATGCAACACAAATATTTGGCTGTTAACCCTTGTGTTATCTCAGGGTCAAGATGACCTGGAGACCTGAAAACAAATGTGTTTCTGGTATCCCTTTTCAGGCCTCTGGGTCATCTTGACCCTGAGATAACACACGGGTTAATGGTTAATTCAACACCAGTCTGCCGTCCTGATCATGAACACTCCATAATTATTCACACACCCACCATACAAAAGATACCATACTATTGCTTGCAACTCTTGTTAGTGTTGAATGCAAAATCACTGTCAAAGAGAACCTTAAAATTTCACTTTTCTATCTTTAGTCTAAAAGAAATCCTTACTTTATTTTATTCATCTCTTTTTGCGTACAATGTTAAATATTGCAACTACCACATTTTCACTTGAGCCCACTTAAATCTAATGGTCTAATGGTAAATATATCTAATATTTATAGTATTTATCTTATTTCATCTTATATATATATTTTTGAATCTGAAATAATTCAGCAAAATCTGGTTTATTTGGTATAGCACATGATTCATCTTAAGGTAAGGTAAGGTAAGGTAAGGTTAAACTTTATTGATCCCTCAGGAGGTCTCCTTTGGGAAATTGTTTTTTTCCGGTAGCCAATACATACAGCAATTTTTTATTAAAAAAAAAAAAATAAAAATAAATAATAATAATAATAATAACCTTAAACCTTAAATCGTTCCTGTATTTTCACAACAAAAAATATGATCACTGAACACTGAATGCTCCTACCCAGATACAACACTAATAGACTCAGGAACTCATAAATTCCTGTGCTATTAGATTGTATAATTCTGAGTTTGGGGACAGGAGTGGTGTGAAAAGATGATGTTCCATGTTAATCTTTTTATCCTTTTTCTTTGTTATTTATGTTTGATTATGTTCTTTATCTTTAGATTTTGATTGTTTCATCTTGCACTTTCTTTCCATTGCACTTTGTTCTTGTTCTTGTTTCATGAATCTATGGTCTGTGTTGCTGTATGATGGAAAAACAATTTCCCGAAGGAGACCTCCAGAGGGATCAATAAAGTTATATCTATCTATCCAACAAAAAACATACTGTTGGCTGATCTACAAAGACTCCTATATGCATTTACTCAGTACCACTTATGAAGTTTGTAAGAGGGGCTGTAACACTTAATTTGACTGATTTGACGGATTATAGAGCAAATTCTGAATTCTTGCCGTCATATAAATACCAAGCTGAAATACCCTGAAATAATAAAAGACCAAATAACAGCAAAAACTCTGAAGAGAGAGGGGAAGGAAAGAGAGAGAGTGTGTTTACAGAGATAAGTGCTAACATATTTTTCAGTCTTCTGCAATATTGCAGAATGTCAAAAGATTGTTCTGCAATTCAATATAATTTCTGCAAATACATAAACCTCCAAACTACAACCCCTTCAACCTAATTATGCTTACATTTACATCATATATAGATTTGTAACACATAACATTACTGTAACTCTTTATTCTCTCACTCTACTTTTAATTTCAGTGTTCACAGATCCTCCTCTGCAGCGAAGTCATCATTCCCTAAAACCTCCACTGAGGAACTAGAAGTATAACTACCAATTTATAAATGTACTAGTCATCACACACACACATCATCCTTTAATACAACATACTAAATACTAATACTAATACTAAAATGGTATCACCATAATAATGATGTATAGAAAAACAAAGTTGGTATTTATTCAAATAAGTAGTTTGATGTCTATCAGAATTTGTAGAACAAAAAGAAAATAAGAAAAAGAAAAAAGTTAAATTGAAACCTTTGTTTTCCTTTAACCAGAAAAATACGTAGTCGGTCGGTGAAGTTGACAAGTTGGTGAAACAAAATACTAAGCTTGACACTGTGGAACAAAGTTCAAACAACTCTGCAAATGACAAGATTATTATATGATCACAAAAATACCAGAACAAAATGATAAAACTTGGAATAAACAAGACAAATAAAAGCTTACTAACTAGTTTGAATCTGATTCACCAAAAGTGTGCTTGCATAGAAGGACCTTTAGAGCACAGAGGTCTGGATGACTTTTGTTCATGATCACAGCTTTAAACACAGTTTTAATACAAGAAACACTCAAAATTCACATTAGTATTGACAGCGTCATGCAGGATTTATTGAATAACGATGAGTTTTATGTTGCAATTCTCAAACTTGAATCATCATTTGATCTATGATAAATACGATTTAAAAGTAAGTTAGTAAACCGTTTAACAGTGTTATAAATAAACTAAATTTGTTAAATGTATTTCTGTGTGACCATTGATTGTTCTGAAGTTTGTGAAATATAAATTTAGCGGAGCTTCCGCTGACGTCACATACACGGAACTCAGCGCTTTCAGCCTTTATTAAGCCTTTATTTACCAAAAAACTCTCTATTTGTAGTATGAGGCAGATTCCAATGATGAATCAACATTAACACTTACAAGAACGTTTGTTATTGTTGACTTTCATGTCCCGACTGAAAGTTTCTCTCGTCTCTACAGAACAGCAAATTGAACTGCCTCGTTTTGCTTCTTCTTTCTTTTTTCTCCGATCTGTTAATATTTTTTGTCGTGATGCTTCTCCAGATGCTTAATAAAGTTAGTGCTGTTGAATCCTGTGAAGCGCTTTTTCCTCTCCAAACACCCTCTCACATCTTCTCATCTTCTCATCTTCTCACATGATGTCAGCGCAAATATAGTTATTCAACTGCATGGATCGCAGCTCTTTCCTTTATACCTAATCTGACTTTTAGAGGCTTTTTTTCATTCTGCAAAATTGCAGGTTGATTAATTTTTCTCCAGCAATCTTGAAAATTGGTCTGCAAATTGTAGAGTGCAGACGGGTCTTTCGAAAACTGGAGATTATGAGCTTTACAATTGCTGAAAGAAGCTAGAACAATGTAAATCATCCTTATTTAATATGTATTCAATTTGGTTTTGCATTAGAATTGTGCCGATTTCAACCTTTTTGTTGCAAACTATTATAGTTTAAAAAAATGAGCTTGAATTATATATATTTATAAAAATAAATAAACGGTTTCTATATATGTGTTTTAAAAAAGACTTTAGGAAACATTTATGGAATCTATTTCAGACTTAATGTAACTTGTGACAGGTGGAACAAATGAGCCAGCGAAGTCGGGGAAGAGATATGGCCGACATCCAGAACGGACCTGCTTGGTATTCCAACAGCAGTTCTTTGTGGTGTCAGTGCGGGACAAGAGAAGCACTTAACGTGACATTTAGGGATGCTCGGTGATTCTCTCTGGAGGCCCGGTGAGAGGGGGTGGGGGGGGGGGGGTTCTGAGGAACTGTTGATGTTATCTCAGACATGTGTTCTAAATGCCAAGAGGGCTTCTTTGCCCGGGAGCACCGTCCACTAAGATAAGAGAATGTAACCCGACCTCTGGTCCGGCACATCTCCAACTGGTTCTGGGCGCTCACGTTAAGCTTTGTCTCAAATGGGCTCATCCTTTTTCCATCAAAAATGATCTTTTAAGGCTTAAAGAACAATCTTCTTAGATTGTACATTATGACTGATGTTATCCCTTGAAGATATCCACACATGCAGGGTGCATTTTAAATAGTCGCAGCACAGGACACACGAGTGGGCGAGAGGCTTTTCGGAAAAAGCTCCATCACCAGATGGTTGCGGGGCCTTTGGCCATCAGAGGGGTGTTTTTTTGGGGGGTAAAATCAAATCGACGAATCAAACTGTTGGAGAACGACGCTGCCCTGGATGCCAGTCATTATAAAGAAGCATGAATATTTAACACGTGAGAAAAGGTCACTGGTAATTGCTTATCGAAGGAATGACCTCATCACTCCATGTGAAATGAGTTTGATGTCTTCTGCTGGGATGTTAGACATCCTTGAAGAATATTATCAATTTTCCATTCATCAATCTTGGCCATGAAATGAGCCCCGGACTGATTTGTAATTCAAATAAGGCGAGTGTATTCATTTTGCAAATATATATTTGGGGACTGTGAGAATTAGGCTTATGGAAATATAGCGGCAGAACCACAGTTTAGGGAACAAGGTTAAGCATTAACGAAGGGATACTCTATAAATCTGCTGACCTTGTGGAACTCCACATGGTTCTATATCAAAAAAATGTTCAGCAAGTCAGTTTTTGCTATGTCAGGAAAAGTTCTAATGAAACACATTCTGGATCATGTTTTTCAAGTTTGCCGAATACAATTTAGATTCAGAATATTTAGTAATTTTTTGGTTCTTACCATCCAAAGTTATATGGTAAATAATTGAACACATATACTTAAATTTTAACCATTTAATCATCCTATTGGAGTACTAGGGTGGCTGGAGTCTATCCCAGCTACTTGGGGCGTTAGGCAGGGGACATCTACAGACAATTTTTCAATTGATCTATGTGTATATTTATTGGTTTAGGAATGAAACCAGAGTAAAACCAAAAAAGCACAATGAGAACATACAATCTCCACACGGAAAGGCAGCAAGAAGGATTCAAACCAGCAACTGTGAATATTGCTGATGAATCCACTATGCCCCCTTAAGATCAACATCACTTTATCCTTAAGACAAACTCTTGAATCAGGGTTTTCAAACTCGATTAAAAAAGAAGCCAAGAGGTAATAATGAAAACAGATTTAGAAAGTTCGAGAAGTTTAAACAAAATGTCTTTTTAACAATCAATCAATGGCTATTTTTGTTTCTCTTTCCCAACATCCGAATCGGAGGCCAAATAACGTAAGAATAAGTACCAAAAATGAGTCATTCACTTCAGACAAAAGGGCTTTTTGAACATGTTTGTATCACTGAAATGTACTTGCATTATAGGTGATCCGGTTTTGCATAAAACTAGCATTCAATAGTTGCTATAGCTCTAACTTGAAATGACAAGGCTGACCCTATTAGCCCCCCCCCCACCCCCCGGTTCGGTTTAACTTGGTCAAGCCAATTCAAAAAAGTAAAGGATGCACTATTCCCATTAATAACCAGAAGTTAACTGAGTTGGCTTCTTTTTTAAGGCTAGAAAATTTTGTGCCAGGACCTGTGAAACAGAAAGATATAAATCTCTCCATCTGTGTTGCCACTCACTTAGATTTTACTGACTCTGTTAAAAGTTGAATCACTATGAAGACCAAGGTTTATCGTTTTTCAAGTCTTACATCTTATAACCTTCAAGCAAACCTTTCAGTGCTTTGAACATACAAGCTTTTTCTTTGTAATTACTGAGAAAGAAAAGTAAAAACACCGTGTTACAAGTCAGGTTGTTGAGCACTGATATTTTCAAACTTTCTCTGTCATTTATATTCCTCTTTATTATCATATATTTCTATTGCAAAACATACAAATAAAGATCATATGCATCTACTACTTCCCCACAGGCCCACTTTCCCACCTTCTCGCTTCTTATCCAGGGAGGAAATCCAGTTTTACAATTTCTGCCATCGCAGGGCTCCGCGAACATCTGAAGCTTTGATGTTTTGTCGGTCTAATGCAGCTAAGCAGCTCGCCACGTCTGCCCTTGACGAGATTCTCCCCGTCTGCTTCCACTTCTCTTCCGCAATAACGTTTGCTTTTGAAGAATCTCTTTGTTCACTTCCTGGAAAGTTGTCGCCTGAAGATAAAGAATTCTTTCGATGAACACCTGTGAAAATGAAGGAGAAGAATTGATCATTAAATGTTTGCGTGAGACGAGCTCTTCCTCATTATTTGACATGGATTTCTCCTCCAACGACTTATCACTTTAAATAACTGGTTACATTCACAACATGAGCCTCCTACAGTATGAAGTGTCTGGAGTGTCTAGATTCATGCAGCATGTAGTCTTTAGCGGTGTTGCTGCAAATTGAAGTTATGACTGCCAGAGATTTTTCTTTGGCACAGGGCCGAACGCTCCCTGACTCAGCTCAAAGATGGAGAGAACCTGGCAGTGATACAAACCAGTGGACCATTACTTCTCATGACGGACTGACAACCTCGGCCAAGAAGGTTGTGTTCATGAAATCCAAATTCTTAAATGAAAATGGCAACATTTTGTAGAAATATTACATGATTTGTTCTGGTCTTAAAAATGTTCTCATCAGCCCAAATCATCAGTTTTGAACTCTTCTGACGGAAAGTAGTTTTTTGTGTTGGTCTTCTTTTGAGTGAGATGTTGGTGTGAGAAAGATAATCAATAACACCCTGAAGTGGACATTGATTGTTCTGGTGAATTAAATAATACCTTATTAGTTTATTTATAACACTTTGTATAGACCTGATGTTTTTATTTTCTATTTATTTATACGAAGGAACTCAACAATATTCACCGCTGCTGGTGGAAACTAAATGTCCCTAGAACTGCATCTTTTAAAACAATAAATTACATTATGAAGACATATTTACATGCTTCTGTCCAGATAATGAATATTTTAAAATTAATTGTAATGTATTTTAATGTAATTTCTCTATATTATTTATTCCAATGTCATTGTATAGTAATGTCTCTTATTTTATTTTAATTTATTATGTTCAATTTTATTATTTTATTTTTATTTCATTCGTATTATTTTGTCTTCAAATTCATTTTTATCTCATCCTGTAGATCAATCTTTTGATCTGCGACAATCATAAATTAAATGAAAACAAAAAAAGAAAGTTTGGAAAGATAAGTGTGAGATTAAAATTCATTAGTTTTGACATCAATAAATGATTACAGTTTATGGTTATTTAATCCTTCTATTTATATATATTTCTATAAAGGGAGCAGATATCATCATGGAAGGAAGAGATTGCCAGTTAAGTAAGTAAGTAAATAAGTAAGTAATTTATATTTATAGAGCGCTTTTCCAGACCAGGGTCACAAAGCGCTTAAACAATCAAAATAATACTCAATAAAATATAAGTAGAAAATATGGATTCAATAAACCAAACCTGACTCTCACAAAAGAGAGAACCATATGAAAAAATGAAAATGTGACACATCTGAAAGTAATTCAACATAGTAAAGAAGCAAGATATCATAACATTATGAAGTGAAAATAA
Organism: Callionymus lyra; assembly: GCF_982586985.1. Classification (NCBI taxonomy): domain Eukaryota; kingdom Metazoa; phylum Chordata; class Actinopteri; order Syngnathiformes; family Callionymidae; genus Callionymus; species Callionymus lyra. Next base: position 23,871,431 of record NC_141822.1, read on the forward strand.
AAAAAAAACATATTTAGTTCAATCAATCAAACAAAATGCAGGAAACGTTTTTAATCCAGAGAAGCTGTTTGTTGACTCAGCATTACCAGCCAAGGTCCGTGAAAATTGACAGAGAAATAAAAAGATCTATATTCAAGAATTTTCATTTCAGTTACTGTTCTATTCATATATTTCTATTAAGTAACCATCACTTATTTATTAGCTTCAAATGATCATTTAAATGGATTTACAGTCCTGGAGAAAATCGGTGGATTATTAAGAGATTTATTCAAACTTGACCATCTGTCCTTTCGTATATTTGTGCTCTTTCAATCCCAGGCCTGATGCAGAAGGAAAGAGCTTTGGGTGTATGTTCGCGGTAAAGTGGATTACACAGTAATTCTTCTCATGTTTATGATACGATTCCATCATATCTGCCCTTTGGTCCTCGACCATTAATCTATTTATGGTTTTAATGGTATTTAATGGTTTCCAATCTCGGATCAGAAAATATGTGGAGAAGAGTCTTTTAGCTTTTATGGTCCATACCTGTGATTTTGGTTGATGATTTTTTCCTATTTGTTTATACACACATTATCTTTTAAGTCTGCTTTCTTTTGTTGCATTTATTCATCCATTTGCTACATCTTGTTTCCCAGTCAGGATTACAGGGAGGGCTGGGCCTGCCCCAGCCGCCCGTGGCGAGAGCGGCGTACGACAGTCCTGAACATCATTCGTGCACACACTCACAGCAACCAAAATTTAAAGTACTCTATCAAAATATTTATGATATATTGAACTGTGTGAGGGAACCAGAGTCCCCAAATGAATATGTTCTAACTGCACACCTGCAACCGTCTTAGAGCTGTATGTACATCCTCAAAAATAATAAACTGTAAGTAAGTAAGTAAGTAATATTTATTTATATAGCGCTTTTCCAGACCAGGGTCACAAAGCCTGTAGAAAATGAATGTTCATAAAATGGTTACAGTGCATTATGGGTTGTAGAGGTTTTGCACTACAATAATGCTGCACTAAAATGTTTTTTGGTTTATTTAATTTATGGTTGAAAATTAAACTATTATCATTAAATTAATTATTTCATTTTTCCTTCAATGAATCATACCGTATTTTTCACACTATTAGGCGCACTGGATTATAAGGCGCACCTTCAATGAATCGTCTATTTTAAGAACTGTTTTCATAAATAGGGCACCGGATTATAAGGCGCATAGAATAAAAGATACAGTCAAACATTTGACTGGGGTTGCGTTATGCATCCACTAGATAATGCTGTATTAAAGGGAATGTCAACAAAACAGTCAGATAGAGCCAAACTTTATTAAGCGTTCTGATAACTCCATTCACTCCCATGGTAACGATGTTCAAATGATGTTTAAAAGCAGCAGCGCGTCAGACTGGTGTTGTGAGCAGACAACTGTTGTGCGAGCAGCAGTGAAGTTGAGCGCGTGTATGACAGCTAGAGCGCGCGTGTATGACATGTTGAACCTGTGTGTACGACTGGTTGAGCGCGCAGAAGAGTGATTTTGAGTTTACAACAACCAAGACACACTCGCTCAAAACAGTGGCAGTAATCTTACTTCATAAGCGTCCTCCATGATGTGACATGCCTCATAAATCCCACCCTGTGATGGCGCAATCACGTAATCCCGCCCACGCCGTGTCTGCTCTGTCGGCGCAGAGTCATGAAAGTGTTTGTGAACCAGTCACCCACCAGGTAATGTTCATATATAAGGCGCTACGGATTATAATGCGCACTTTCATTTTTTTTTATTTTTAAGGCTTTTAATCTCATTTTGCTCACACCTAATTCTTTTTTCCACAATTTTAGCAAGTCACTTCATCTTTGATAAGTTATTAAAATTCAGAAACACATTTTGGACACATGAACAGGAGACAGTGGACATGGTGGACCAAGAATCCTGGAGCTGGAGGTGGGACGTAAAAGTCAGATAAAGGTAGAGAAAACAACCTTGTGGTGCACATTTTTAACAAAGAAAAATAACTTTCAAGGCTATTGCACATGTTTTCGTGTTTCTATATTATTTTGGGGTGAAAAAGCTCAGCTCATAGAAACATTTCTCCTATATCTTCTTATCATGTGTGACAATCGAGCCAGATAACTTGTTTTTGAAAAATCAATGCTTTCATTTTGAGTCAGGGACATATTTCTTTTACAACTTTCGCCAAAAAAAAAAAGAAGGCTCCATTTAAGCACAAAACGCTCAAGGTTGGACACCTTTCTGACCCTCTCTAATTAGAAAACTCTCTTCGCTCAAAGTAAACCATCAGGTACAGAAAAAACCATCCACAGATGCCATCACACAAACTACAAAATAATTTAGATGCACAAAGAGAAACGTGAAGTGTTATTTGATGACTCTTTATTCTCCTTCTATTTCATGTTACAAAAAGCACATTAAAAGTTTGTTACCCAGCTATTGCCCTTCGTGTCTCATTATCTCTTCAAATCTATTCAAATCTGATTCATCTATTTTTTGATTGCGGCGTCTAAATCAACTGTGAACTTGTGTTGGCCTGCAGGCTGTCAGCGTTAAAAGATGCTCTTGAAACTGTTTATTTGCAGGCTGATCAATGAGACCCTTCAACTTGCTAATTATAGTGTTTAAATAGTTGTTCAGATCTGCCGTACTTGAAAGCCAACAAGAAGATAGACATTGATTAATATTTGCAACTTCAAATTATGTCATTTTATTTCATACTTATGATGCCTAAAGAAAAAAATGTCAAAGAAACAACTTCAATGTTTACATGAGTCACATTAAAATATATAACATAATAGCGAGTTACTGTCTAGCTGTAGCTGTTACTTTGACGTTAACGTTCCACTTGTCCACCACATGGGTTTACTGGCCCAGAAACAGCGTTAAAACAAAGATGCCAGAAACTGACACAACAAGAGCCTTAATCCTGTTTTTTAAATGAGTTAACATGCAGAAAATTCTTATTCAATCTTACCTATTGGGGCTTTGAAAGTGGAGATTAATTCAGCCCACAGCAAGAGTTGTTCAACCAACCCCGAGGAATTGTAATCATTTTAGACCAGAATGTTAATTTATGTAACCTTTTCAAGCTGAATCATCAAACAAAAACAACAGTTGTTTTGTATTCAGAGTTTAAACAGTGCAGTTATTGTTGTGAAAAAGGAGAAATTGCTACAACAATGGACGGTGAATTTCATTCTCATATTGACAGAAAACGGAGGCTGTGAGGAAATAATTTAATTTAAGCATTTGGTTAGTTTCTTTTACATGATTATTTTTTATATTTACTACTTTTAATTGAGCATTCAGTTTTTAACTTAAACTACTTCAACAGTTGTTTAGTTAAGCCCTAAATTAGGGTTCATGAAAGTTAATTGTGGGGAAGAAGACATTGAGGACAACTACTGAGCTTTCTGGATAAAGATGTTAAAGTCATGGAGAGGATATGTGTGACTATTAGCTTAGCTTAACTATTCACTTAAGAAATTTTGTAAAAAACAAATAAGAATTTGGCTTCTCTCATGTCCTCTACAACCAAGAAACACGCAATATTCGATTATTCCCATTGTTTTAACTCATCTTAGTGCATCATCTACAATCAGTGTTTCAGCCCTTTTGGAAAATCCAACCCGTAAGTAAGTAAGTCATTTTTATTTGTAGAGCGCTTTTCCAGACCAGGGTCACAAAGCGCTTAAACAATCAACACAATATTCAATAAAGTATATACTTTAAAGGGCAAGATAAAACTGATAACACAGCAGGAGTTCCAGAAAATCAAGGAAAACGTCTTAAGATGTTTCTTAAAGGAGTCAGTAGACTCCATCAAGCGCAAAGAAGTAAAGAAGTCTTGGATTTAAAAAGTGTTGTAAAACTGTTTTTATTATTCATAGGGAATAATTGTATAGAACATACACATACAGTATGCTGTATACTGATATAAATGACAATATGAAATAAGTAATTTATTATCATTACTACACAGTAATTTGTGTCTGACTGACTTCACATACCTCATGGACACTTTTAAAATCCTTCAGTGGAAGTTTTAGTCTAATTTAAGATTGAAATCTACATCTTTTAATACATTTCACACTTCAAGATCATTTCTAGAGGTCATTTTTCTGTCCAATTGGACCACCTGTACCGAGCCCCCCTTTTAGTAAACAGATGACAAGGCAAGAGACACAAGCAATATAAATGTTCTGCATCGAAATGTCCCACGGTTTCTAGATAAATAATTGGGTTCAGAAGAAGCCAATGATAATCGTGGGGCACTCGTGACAATGAGACTTGATGTGAGAAATTACTGTAATTTGCATCTGACATTCATTCAGTGCAACAGATCTGCCTCTTCTGAAATTGTTCCGAGGGAATGAAAAACATGCATCACGGCTGATTGTGAAGACAGGAAGGCTGATTAGGGCCACAGCAGGACGCATCAGCAGCAGCGTGTCCCCAAAGCTTCAATTACCTGCTAGAAAATGCAGATTGTATCACAGACCTTCTTCAATATCCTGGCAGCCTCGTGGTTAGTCGTCTGTCTGGCAGCCAGCTCGCACAGCGTGGGCCAGAGTTTTTTTTTCCTTCTTACATGGGACCGAGTGGAAAACGTGTCCCTTTTGATTAAGCGTCTTGGATGAGGTGGAAGTGGGGCCCCGCCCTAGACCCGTGTGGTTCCGTTGCAGCACTGCAGGCCTTCAAGCCTGCTGGAGGATCCCCACAGCGAGGGCTTTGCACATCTTCAGTCACTTACACAGCAGGTCGCTGAGGCAAATAGCCACAGATGTCAAGTCAGGAACAGCAATGAAGCTGCACTGCATCCACTCATCGAACCAACAATCACACATGGAGCAAAGGAACTGGGATTACCAGGACCATAAATAAACCACTTGTATATAGATAGATAGATAGATGGATAGATAGATAGATAGATAGATAGATAGATAGATAGATAGATAGATAGATAGATAGATAGATAGATAGATAGATAGATAGATAGATAGATAGATAGATAGATAGATAGATAGATAGATAGATAGATAGATAGATAGATAGATAGATAGATAGATAGATGGATGGATAGATAGATAGATATCTAATGGAATGAATGAGTGTTCAGAGGATGACTGTCATCATCCATGATGGACAGTAGTTTGTCCTGTGATCTCCTCTCTGCAACTGTCACCAGTGAGTCCAGCTTCATACCAATATATGATATGCCATATTACACTGTCCTTCAGCGATGGGGTTGGAGTATAAATGAAAATGTTTAAAAATATTCGCAAGGGCATTCCAACAGATGACATTTTTTTTTTAAATGAGAAGTTTTGGCTGAATAATGTAGATCAATAAATCACAGTGTTAAAGCATCCAGTGTCAAATATTGAAGGAATCACAAACACAAGAAGTCACAAAAAAGGTCAAACGGTAATTTACATCTGATTTTGACGTTTTTAGGAATTTTGACCATTTAAAAAAACACAATGTAAGACAGAAGTGAGAGAATGCAGCCCAAGGGCCATAATGAAACCCTTTGACTGTGTTTATGTAAGTAAGTAAGTAAGTAAGTACTTTCTCAAATTGTTTCATTCATCAATAGCTCAATTACAAAATATTTACTTATTTTAAAGTTATTAATTTTCTTTCAGCATTTTATTCCCTTACTTACTTACTTACTTGTGTTAGTAATTTTCCCCCAAAAAGAACTGTGTTAAAATGTCAAAATAAAGTGATTTTATATGTAGTTAGATGTCCTGTCCATACTTCTGATACTGAAGTATTATGTTTTTTACATGATACCAAAGTATAACGTTATTACATAATACTGAATTGTTGCGTTATTCCATTATACTAAATTATTACGTTGTAAACGTTCTTTCTCTTTATGTTCTTGTTCTTGTTTTATTTAATTTTATTTATTTTTTAATAAAAAATTGCTGTATGTATTGGCTATTGGAAAAAAACAATTTCCCGAAGGAGACCTCCTGAGGGATCCATTAAGTTTTACCTTACCTTACCTTACCTTACGTTATTACATGATAGTGAAGTATTACGTTATTACTTGATAGTGAAGAATTGCGTTACTACATGATACCGAAGTATTACGTTACATGATACTGAAGTATTGTGGTATTACATGATAATGAATTATTACATTATTACATGATACCAAAGTATTAAGTTATTACATGATAGTGAAGTATTACGTTACATGATACCAAAGTATTGTGGTATTACATGATACTGAAGTATTACGTTATTACATGATACCGAAATATTGTGTTATCACATGATACTGAATTATTACGTTATTACATGATAATGAAGTATTGCATTATTACATTAAACCATAGTATGACGTTATTACATGATAATGAAGTATTGCATTATTACATTAAATAGAAGTTTTACGTTATTACATGATAGTGAAGTATTATGCTATTACATGATACTGAAATATTATGTTATTACATGTTAACGGAGTATTAAGTTATTACATGATACCGAAATATTACCTTATTACATGATAGTGAAGTATTACGTTATTACATGATACTGATGTATTACGTTATTACATAATCTGTATTGTGGAATTACATCATAATTTTTTTTTTTTAACATGATTAAATTTAGAAGATTACATTGTTATTTTTATAGGAATAAGAATTGCAAACGATGTGTGTAAAATCATTATTTTGTAATATATTATTTTCATTTCAAAATACAAATGATTAAATTCAATTATTTACTCAAAATAAATTCAGCCTTTAATAATAATAAAAAAAAATTCCTAAAAATCAACCTTTTAATCTTCTGATGGCACTGATGCTTCAATTCTCCAGCCCCCCTTCCACCCTGCATACCTGATAAAAAAAGTGGTAGGAATTGAATAATCAAAAATATCATATATACTATAAATTACAATGTTGACTTCCTGTACTTGAGTTTTCATATATTGCATTGATGATCCTGTGTGACAACATCCATGACTTTAAGTGCAGGGCAGCATATGTCTCATTTGTCCTGCTGCTAGGATGTGAGAGAGTCAAGAAGTACATCATCTTGACTCATCATTCATCTTTTAAAACCATCAGTCTTGGTTTCATCTGAACATGGACGACTAATGGTCCTCTGAAGCTGCAGGTAGCAGTAGCAGGTGGTACCTCTGGATAATATAAAGAAACCCCCTCAAGATCTCTGCCGCAGCCTGAAGATGAAGAGAAGACCCTCAATAGACAGAGAGATTTCAAACAAGTCCACTCTTAATTTTTATAGAGGCCTTAGTTCCATCCCTGGGAGTACGCTGAATCAGCACTTCCTGGAGTTATCTCTCACACGGCGTGTATTCGAGGGACCTGTAAAGATCATACACTACATCTCACCACTGAACAGCACCGTCATCGCCGACGATCAACGATGTTACGGAGGCCTTAAAACTAAAGAGCATTCTGACACCTGATGTTATCATAATGTCCAGCTCACGTGGTGCTGACCTTTAGAGCTTGAACTTTTTCTATGAGTGAAGCCCGGCGTAGACACACACAAAGAGAGGTGAACGCACACTAACCTCACACACGCAGATTAAGTCAGCATAAGAGGACAAAGTACAATCATTGCTGAAAGAGGATTGAAAGGAATACATGCTAACATGTGCTGCACTTAAATCCCTTGATGGAGTTCATCTTGGGCGAAATAACAAAAGCTTTCGATCAGAGCTGGCTTAAAGAAAGCCATTACTGCGGGTTAAGAACCTTACGTGCCTACATTTTTGAAGGACTGGCGTTCGGCAGCAGCAGTAAAGAAGCTGGAGATTGACACACTTATTAGAAATGATCAAGAAACACATACTTGTAACGTTGGAACTTATTATATGCAATATGTAAAATGTTATTTATTCTGTTTATACTATATTGCACTATTTTTAACTTATTAATATTTATATTTATACTTTTTATGTATACATTCACTCTGCTGTGGTTTTTTAACGGTTGCTTTTAAGCGCCAGTTTCACTGCTGTTTTTTTTCTGTGCAATGACAATAAAAGAAAGTCTAAAGTCTAAAGTCTAAGGTCTAAGGTCTAAGGTCTAAAGTCTAAAGTCTAAGGTCTAAAGTCTAAAGTCTAAAGTCTAAAGTCTAAAGTCTAAAGTCTAAAGTCTAGAGTCTGAGGTCTAAAGTCTAAAGTCTAAAGTCTAAAGTCTAAAGTCTAAAGTCTAAGGTCTAAAGTCTAAAGTCTAAAGTCTAAAGTCTAAGGTCTAAGGTCTAAAGTCTAAAGTCTAAGGTCTAAAGTCTAAAGTCTAAAGTCTAAAGTCTAGAGTCTAAGGTATAAAGTCTAAAGTCTAAAGTCTAAAGTCTAAAGTCTAAAGTCTAAGGTCTAAAGTCTAAAGTTGACATGTTGGAGCTGTCCATGGTGCTGAAGAGAGCAGGAGAGCAGGTTTCACACTGTTAGGATCTGAACACGTGTTCATTCCTAACGTCAATATTCTGTCAACAGATTTGGGCATATATATATAAAAAAAAAAAATGTGGTGCGATTATGAGACGTCAATGACAAGGAGCACACGCGTCAAATCGGAGAGGCACACCGGAAACTACGCATCCCGGGTCTTCAATATAAAAGGGACTCCGGATTGCAACACAATGGAAAATAAAATGAAAACGATTAAAGATAATCACTAAACGCAACCCTCTATATAACTTATTTTTGTATCGAAGTAAAGGGGTAGTGACGGATAGAGTTGAAAAAGCGTGACCGGAAGTGCGTGCTTTTACTTTGTGTGGAGCGCGTCGCCAGCGCAGCCCGGGGCTCAGAGCTCAGCAGCTGCAGCTGACAGGACAGCCGAGCCCGGCGCTCCGCCCGCGGGGAACGTTCCAGATACAACTGACGACCCGAGTGATGAAAAGTAATGTTTTCAATCAGATTCACAGAGTTGTTTTATTTTTTAGTTATTTGACTTTGCGATTGTAAAGCGGCGAAGTAAAGTGTGTGTTATCTTGGCTGGAGGTTCTACCTGCGGATGGGACTTTCTCACGGCACCGGAGCCGCAGGATGAGACGGACACACTCGGGCATCTCGATTCCGTTCGTGCCAAAGGAGTGACCTCCAGCTCTCTCTCTCTCTCACGACCATGGAGGAGAAGTTCAACCGACTCGTCATCATCCCCGTCGCCGCCGTGCTCTTCCTGATGATCGGGTACCAGTACGTGTGCCCGGCGGACAGCAACACCTGCTACTTCCGCGGCGACGAGAAGGGTCAGTACCAGCGGTACTCCTCCTCCTCCTCCGGTCTCGACTTACTTTACTCGGACGGGGACGACGACGACTTCCCCTCCAAGACCGTGTCCAGGTTCAACTTCTCGGAGCGCGACCTGGACCGGCGCGTGGAGTTCAAGATCCGCGGGGATGACGTGATGGTGTTCCTGCACATCCAGAAGACCGGCGGGACCACTTTCGGGAGACACCTGGTCAAGAACATCCAGCTGGAGCAGCCGTGCGACTGCATGGCCGGCCAGAGGAAGTGCACCTGTCACCGGCCAGGTAAAACGGAATCGTGGCTTTTCTCGCGGTTCTCGACGGGATGGAGTTGCGGTCTGCACGCGGACTGGACCGAGCTGAGCAGCTGCGTCCCGGTGGTGATGAACAAGAAGGACAAGAAGAACACACAGAGGAGCAAAAGGTAAAATAAGATTTTTTTTAGTTATCATTTTTAAGATAAATGAGGACATCAACCATATGTTTTTTTTTAATTGATTTGATTCAAAGTGTAATTCAAAATGATTGCAAGCACTAACTATTCCAATAAAACTCAATTAAGTCAAGCACTGCATTGATTTTCAACAACTGGATTCATAGCGTCCAGTAGAACCATCAAACATGTTATTTTGAACGACACAATGGACAATTTTACCCATGTCTGGAAACTTCCAGAGACATTTAACATCAAGAATTAAAAAAATAAATACATCGAATTTTCCCATTTTTTTGTGATTCTATACTGCATTAATCTTCCAATTCAGGCAATAACAAATAAACTGTTTCTTTATCTGACATCCTCCTTGACGGAGCCAAGGTCTGAAATTGGAAAGTTTTCCACTCAATTTGATTATTTGGTCTTTTTTGTTTTTCAGGGATCTGTTAAGCTTATTCTGTCCTTAGAGCGGCAATACTTTGATTTTGTTATAATTTGTTCTCATTTTCTGTAATGATTGGTTCATTCATTCATTCAAAGGTTTGCTTTAAGAATTATCAGGCTGTATGAAAGATGTTTTTAAATGTGTAACTGTGACTGTAACTGGACGAAACCTAGTCTGTGAGTGTCACGTGACCGCTTTACATCCGTGGGTCAGAGAAAGTGTTATATTTATTATAAAATATAATAAAATAAAACAACAAATGCAATAAGAATATTTCATATGTTTTTCGAAAAAGATAAAGATGCAGAAGAAAAACCAATTGGAGAAGCCAAGAGGTTACATTGTTCTGACTCTAGGGGAAGCCACAAATAATATTTTCAATCTTACATATTGGGGCTTTAACACTTACTGAAAAAGGAAAATTCTAAAATACAATATATTGTTCCATTTAAAGCTAAATGGTGTAATAGCCTAGCTAGTAGATGGAAGTGTTTAAGTGTAATTTAACATCACATTACATTTATTTTCAGGTATATAATTATCATTATTTAAATTATTTAAATCTCAAGATAGATGAGATTTAAGATATCAACTTAAACACATCCTTTACAGTTTTTTTTATAAAATACATGTTTAAAAAATAAGTTAATGTGGATAAAACTCACCTTACCTAACTGGTCTTCAATCAAGTCTATTACAACAATGTGTATTCACAACAAAGTGTTCACAACTTACCACTTAAGTGAAGCAACAGTGGAACCCACAGTCTCTGCTGGTTGACTGAGCTTCCCACACTACGTATATCTGATGGATGTGACAGGGAGACCTCGTTCTTTTATTTTTATTTGTTTTTAATCTGCCATTAAACAATTAGTCATGAGTGGTTGGATTGAAACTTGATTATCAATTAAGAGCTGGTTCTTATGATCCAACTCACGGTGAACCAAGAACAAACCTTTTTAATCAAGCTCACATCTTACTGCCACTCCTTCACTCAACTTCAACAAACACAAAACACATATTCGTCTCAACAAAATGACTCTAAGGATCCCACGATGGAGTGCTGAGAAAAGCGACCTCATATTTTGAGAACCTGATGCGTGTTTTTTAATGCTCAGTTGATAATAGAGCCATGGAAATCAAAGCTACATTTATTTAAAAACGGTCAAAAAGATTATCATTATATATTAAAAGGAGACAAAGACAAGCGACGATACCATTTCCTCCTTCTGCTGAATCTCAGCGTGAACCCAGCTGTCAAATGCATGTAATATGTATTTATCCAAGTGTTAAAACTGTGACGTTAACACACGCGCCACATGGTGTGTCAGCGAGCGCTCCTTCGACTTGCTAACACAACAGTATGCAGAAGGTCCTTAAGCCTGTTTCAATTTCCTGTAATTACAGTATCTACATGGCACCAGATTAAGAGAGCAAATCACTTAAGCAGGCAGGGTCCTCTGAGGTGTGCGCCTCTGTGCTAAAGCCCATTTGCTTCACAGTTGGTTCAGAGAGCAAATCTCCATATGTTCCTGCGGGCGTTAAATAGGGAGACGAGGGCAGCGGTCGCCTTCGAGAAGACTCCACTGTGGCGGCATCAAGAATCTCGTAGAGGAATTCTAGCTGATAGTGTGTGTTCCACATTACTGGTGACAGGTTTTTCATTTAGATCAGAACAAAGATGGAATGTGCCGACATTTCCTGGGACTTTAATTGAGAAATATGGTGCATCCTCCCTCTACTTACGGTTATTGAGCTGAAATGAAATCGTGTCTCCAGGGTGTTGAGTCACGGAATGTTTCCGGAGCAGGCTCGTCCGGGCAACTCCTTCATCTGGACCAGAGCCTGACTAACTCTTTAGGTCATGCTCTGTAATTCCCCTCCTAAGTATCTGGAGTAAATCTTGACTTAAGCCACTTAAAAGGGCTGTAAATCAAATTCAAGATGTCGCTGTCAACTTCATGAAAGGTAATCACTTTGAGGTAACGAGTCCCTCTGCAACTCCACAAATAGTTGATAAGGTAAACACAACTTTAAATCTGTTTTCAAACCCAATGCATGTTGAAGGTTGGGTAGATATTCTTCGAAACGTGGTGTCACTTTTCAGTTGAGATTGATTGACATCTCACCATCCAACGAAGTTGACTCGATAGCTTCTTCTTCTACTACTTTTTAACGCTGATTGTAATCAGCCTATCAGCGACACTTGACAGCGTTTTTTTTCCATTTGAAACAAGTTATTAAGTTTTTTCATTGTGTTATTATTGTTGTTGTTGTGTTGTTTGTCTCGAGACATTTACGCCGGGTTCTGCTTTGAAGACGCGTCGTCAGTAACGTAGCTTCCGATAAGCGTCATCCACGTCACTAAGATGGCTGCCGTTGAGGTTGGAAGGTGTCCATTGAGTGCTCATTGCGCACTACATTTTTGCACACTGCTCATCAGGTTGCACACTCAAAATATTAAGAGAGTTTGGGCGATCTGAATTACGATTGGTTGATGAAACCACGCCCATTCATTTAGGGATTTAAGGGTTGTAAATATCTATTTTAATGCCGTAAAAATCAGTTGTTTGTAGTCATGAACGTAAATTCCAATCTCTGCTGCAAGTCTCAAGTGGACACTTGATGAACTGCGGCTTTATGCACCCTTTTTTTCAACCCTTAATTTAAACAGGCTGTTTTAAATGTTTGTTAATGGAGTAATTCATTAGGAAATATAGTGAAAGAATATTCCAAAAGAAGATTTGACTTGCATAGTTTAAAGCTGATAATGAGGATTTGGTGTGTTGAATATACACAAAACACATCAAACATACTCTTTGTATTGTTCTTTAATCATAGAAACTGATAAAACGGCTTGACTTTTTTTATACTTGATGATATCGTTTTTTTTTCTTTCCTCCACATCCTCCCAGAAACATGTATTGTCAACTTCACATCCGTCACTTGAATCTGATAGGCGAATAAAAATGGTTCTATCTATAGAATAAACGTCTTTGTGAGTCAGAAGATCTAATATCATCCTGGTTACAGACGACCAGTGCGTCATCGCTCACTCTCCAGCCCGAAGTTATCGCTGGAGTTATCGCCAGAGTCCCCGGTGGATTAGATCTGAACCATGATGGATCCATTAGTCAGCTAAAATAGACGGACAATTAGAGAAAGCCTGTCATATCACAGAGCTTCAGAACACGTTCTTATCGGACCCGGAGCGACACTTGTTGTGTCACTTTGGCTGACGAGGCTGTCGTCTGACAGACCGTGACACGCGACTGTGAAAAGTTGGTGTGACAGTTTGAATATGTGCTGCCTCTCTGCCTGGATCATGCTGTCCTGGACGGTCTACTAGACATGATGTCGTTACATTCGTCAGTGAAGAAGCGAATGATAGAGGAGGATCAATGGCCTTTCCAGGTCCACAGAGGAGCATCCACACTTACTTGAAATCCCCCTCACAGCTATGTGTTAAATCTCATTATACTGGTGTTGTCGTGCAGCAAACTTCTCTAGCATTTGACCCACTTTCTCTTGGTCAAGAGTCGCCTGGGATGCCAGGGAACCGAATAAATGATGAAGCCAGTTGGCGCACAAGTGAATCTGTGACCTATTATTTCAGCATTTTAGTGTCTTATTCTTCTATAATATGAAGCGGAAAGTATTATCTCTTTATCAATTAAAACTCGATTCAATCTGTTTTAATTGATTATTGTAAAGAATCCTGGAAGTCTCACCTCCAAGGGACTCTTTGTATAAACAAAGCAGGCATGATTACAACTGGCTAGAGGAGGAGTAAAGACATTATTACATCATAAACGACCACGCTCTCGTAACCTCTTGTTCGCCGAGATCTCAGACAGGGGAGAACTTTATAAAGTAATAACTTCAAAACATGGTCATGATGAGGAACTTACTGCATCTTGGAAGGAAGACTTCAACATTTGAAACATGTGAATGAGTCAAGAAAGTTAGGTTTTCCCATTTGTTGCTCTGTTATTGAATTCAAAAGGAAATGTACTTAAGAAAAAAAAACACATTTTTCCAAGGTCAGAGCCTGTTCTCTGTAGAGTCAATATGTTATACTCGGGTTTTCTGTGGACAATCCCAAAATCCTCATGAAGCTGGCTTTTGAAAGTTTCTCAAAACAAAGTAACTTTTCTAGTTTCTTGACAAAGTACAATTGCACATCGATCGTCTTTCCATTAGAAGTTGTTTCAGGCAGGAGCCGTAACTCAAGAAATCCTATCCAAGGAGATTCAGTTTGATGCTTAAAAAATCCACATGTATCCCGGGATGTTTTAACACAGACACATACACATTTGCACATACAGTATATACACTTTTAACTTAAACATATGCACACATGCGCACATACATGAACACACAAAAACACACACACAAAGACAGCTTAGTTTCACTGTGAATCTGGGATACTGTTGTCTAATTTGCTGTATTAATTATCTTTAGATGTATAACATACATGATCCATCTTAAGTATTTAATCAAAGTTATATAAATGATACAATTTGATCTTAAGATCTTTATTCCTTAACCATCCCACATTGTACAAGGTTGGAGTCACTTATTGAGCTTCACTGATAAAAACTTGATGTTGAATCGAAGCTTCAAAAGGAAAAAGTACAAGAAAATGTCCAGCAAAAAACACACGGAAAATTGTAAAGTTGAAATTCGACCTTCAAAATAACAGTTGTCAGTATCATAATACGCCGTAAAATACAATGTTGCACTTTGAAAAGACACAAACCATTGATTGCTCTTGAAATAAAATGAACATGCTTTAGTAATTCAGCCTCAAAGTTTGCTTTTACAGTTTATACCCTTCACACCACCAGCACTCTCGTCCAAAACTTGTTTCAGCAGATAATAAAGCAGCCGAGGTGTCAATAAATCTTCCTGATAATCGGCCTCTGATTGAAGAAGGGATTTAACTGCACGATGATCGTCAGCATTCTTTCTATTCCCTTGATTTTCTCACCAGTTTCTCTCCTTATTTGTTTGTTCAATAGCACTTCCCTGGTCTGATATATAATTCAAGTCCATTCTAATTGGCCTCCCACACATCACAGTCTCCTGCCGGCTTCTCCTTGAGTAGCAGCGTTCACATCTCAGCAGGTGACAAATCTGACCGGACGTTAAACCTGCTGATCGTGGCGAGCGGCTCTCACCTCAATATTACACTTCAGAGCCAATATCCAGGACAAGAAAACGGAGGAGTCCAGCAGCAACGGCCCCCTCGGGACACTATATACACTCCTGAAAACAACAAAGTAAACACACTTTTGGCTTCCAACATGTCACAGATGAAAAATTGGTCTTCCATTTTTTTCAACATGCATTTTTCCAGACATTCATCAAATTTCTCCTTCTTACTCCGTGGAGGGAACCAGAGTTTTTCCCGAAGAAGTTCTCAAAACTTTCAGCTTTTTTTGTTGTGAGTCTGCATCACAGTTGTGAATGACGATGTTGTCGATTGATTTAATAGAACAGG
Source organism: Callionymus lyra (assembly GCF_982586985.1). NCBI lineage: Eukaryota > Metazoa > Chordata > Actinopteri > Syngnathiformes > Callionymidae > Callionymus > Callionymus lyra. The sequence goes on from NC_141822.1 coordinate 23,887,072, forward strand.
TCTGTCATCACTGTTGGGCCCACGCTGAGACACACACACACATACATGCTGGCACTCACACATGTAGACAAACAGTATGTACAAATACGTATACAAACACACTCATGCGCACACATTCACATGCTTGGACAGGTGCACACACACAATCACAAGACATATACACACAACACATAAACACACAGACACCACACATATACACACACACACACACACACACACACACACACACACACACACACACACACACACACACACACATACACACACACACACTCACATTCACACAGACTTACACGCTCTAACAGGTGCAAACACACACTCGCACACATGCGCTCAAACACACACACTCAGGCATGCACACACACTCCTAGAAACACAAACACACATGCACGCTCAGACAAACACAATAGCATGAACACATAGACACAAACTCGCACACATGCACACATGAATGAACACGAACAAATAAAAACAACCACACATACTGCACGTTAAGAAAACACATGCATTTACACACAAACACACATGCACATACATTCACACAGACATACACACATAAACAAACAAACACACACACGTCAACATCACTCAGACAGTTACATACGCACATACGCACATAGACACAGCGCACAACACACTCACATGCGCACCTAGACACAGACACAGCACACACATATACACAATAGTGACTACACAACTCTAGCAAGCGCAGGTTCTTGTGCAGATTGGTAAAATCAAGTCCCCATTGGATTTTCACACTTCCACTCACACGTTTATTCTGACGTCCCTCAGGGGTCTTGGAGCCAGGAAGTGTGAATAAGGAAGACATTTAAAAAAATGGTAAACCTTGGACTGAAGTCGACGATGATCTCGAAATGATTCCACGTCGTTGAAGCAAAAGTCCGCACACCTGCCGAAGACAGCGTCCCATTATGAAGTGCAGTTGAAGGACGGTGGAGGGTTAAATAAAGAACAACTACAAGTTAAATGCTGGCGGGCCAAAGCGGTTCTTGTTCCAATAGAAGATTTGCATTTGCAGTTTGGATGCGTCACTAGCTGTGGGTGTAAAGGTGCAGGAGGTACACCAGCACTCGCGTTTATTTCAGACTGAGAGAGTAAATGGACAGGGTCTTCTGAGAGATCAGCGCTGTGATGTAGGCTGATATTGCGGAGGAGCACTCGCTCTTAAATCTATGAATTGTCCGCGTCTTATCTTACATCATATGCCATCTTCATCAAAGTGCAGGTTAAATAGAAAATACCAGCGTTTTAGAGGGATAGCAATCGCTGAGATGAAGTGAAAATAAAAACCAAACAGATAAAATATCTTTATTATAGTTTAAGGACGATCGAAAACGACGAGTCACACAATTTATTTTTTTAATCCTTGAACACATAGTTATAGTTTAGTTCAATGCAGTGTTGCCAGTTTGAAGTTGTTATTTACACTTTCACACGTTCAGAACAAAAATGGTTAAGACAGATAAAACTGAAATGACATCATTACTCTATTATATTTCAATTTAAATTACAATCCCGATTTATAGAACCATTTTCTAGTGTCCTAAAATTCTGAGCTGGTTTATCAAATCAGATTAATGCACTTTGTAAAATATGCTATGTTGCAAAACATGGACATGTCTCTCACACTAGTAAACCAGTCTCAAGTCGGGGTTCTGCCTCCACGTCCTTGCAAAATTTCTACACTGATAACTTGATTTTAAATCATGTTTTTTCATGATTAGAACAATGACTAATGAAAACATGTACATTTAAAGAATTTAGGGAGAACTTCTTGTATTGAGACGATTCATAGAACTGTTTTATTTCTTAATTCATTTGTCAGATTTAACCTGCTCTGCCCAGCTCAGATGTGTGAGATTGCGATGTTGTTGTCGTCCGTGTGTGGAAGAAGTTATTCATCTTTATTATAGAAAATGCACATCAAAAGTACAAATAAAATAAAATAATTTACCATTTAAGAATACATTTGGAATAGTGAAAACAATTGATGAGATATTCCAGACCTAATAACAAAAGAGTTGGACAAATATTTGTCTTTCTTTTTGAAAGTAGATTATACTATAGTGATACTTCAATTTGTTTAACCCTTGTCTTATCTCAGGGTCAAGGTGACCCGAAGGCCTGAAAACAAATGTTTTTTTTGTCACTGGGTCACCTTGACCCGGAAATAATTCAAGGGATACCAAAAATACATTTTTTTTGGGCCCCTGGGTCACCTTGACCCAGAGACTTCAGGATATTAAACGTGTGAGTATGTCAGGACAGTTGGTTTTATAACCCTTTAATATAAATGTTTCATGTTTGGTAAAAAAAAAAAAAAAAATCCCCTCAAATCCTTAATTTGAAGTTACATTTACTAACTGCAGGGGGTTGGCAGCCACACAAACAAACAGAACACAAAAAAATCCTGTGTTGTTTTTACACCACACATGAGTCTGTTCGGAGGGTTGAGTCAAAGATTGCAGGTGAGTTACTAAGATTTGATCTTAAACAGGAACAAAGTGTAGACACACAAGCAATGAAAGCCCAGGTCTCTACACAACTGTACACTGTTATTCACTGAATAAAGAAGCCATTTCTACTTGAAAAAAGGCTAAATTAAATCGTAGGGGGTGAATATCCTTTAGAAGATACCAACAAAAAAACTATTCAATGCTGTCTTGATCAATCACAAGTTTAATGGCGAGTGAAAAGCTTAAATTGCAAAATTTAGCTCATGTTCTGGGAAAGAATACTTAAGAATCATCCATCAAGTATTTTGTTGCTATAATTTACGGCCTGAGCGCAGGAGCATCAGCTAACAGTAATTTGACACGGCAACACACCGAAAACCTGCATCTGAATTATTTATTGAACAAACAATTGTCAACGTGAAGACCATTAAATTCACAAGAGTCTCAGGCATGTCCTGTATTCTTGCGAAATCTAAGAGTTTCCGGGACATCGCTAATCTCCACACTTCTTAAGGGGGATTAGGAGCAGGTTTATTGTAAGTGGGAGGAGTCAATGGAGGGTGAGGGATTGGGGGGTTAAAACATAAATCCTGATTCATGCACAAACCTTCTTTCTAGTTGAAACCAGATATTCATGTAAAAAAAATGTTATATTCATCCCAACACAGTTGTTGTATAAAGGTGTGTTGACATCAAAGAAAACATGGCTTTCGTAAACACACACACGGCCGAGTCAGAGTGATGTTTATCGACTGGAGCCGTAAGTCAGTGGATATCCAACACACCTCTCGCGTTCACTCTGAGAAAAAAATCAGTAAAAAAAAAAAAACAGCCTTTCAAAATTTGGTGCGTGGGTAGATGTGACCTATCCAGGGTCCAGGCACCCATTTATTCACATCTACGTGGACATAGAATGCGGGCGGACACCTCACAAAGCTGTGAAGATTACAGTGTCAAGCAAAGGTTAAGGCTAAGACGCTAAAGCTACTAAAGCCTGTGTGTGTGTGTGTGTGTGTGTGTGTGTGTGTGTGTGTGTGAGTGTGTGTGCCAGAGTGTGCGTGTTCAACCAAACAGCAGAACTCAACGAACTCTTAGAAATCCAGCTGCCTGAAACTTACCTTAAAAAAATAAAGTCTCTGGTTGATTTGCGTACATAGACACCGTCGATGAAAGGAAAAAAACTCTCTTCATGGAAGTGTTTTCACGCCTGCTGCTTCTCCAGCAGCCTCCCCGCAGTTTTCTATCACTTTCTAGTCAAATAGATTTCTGTATTAAAACAAGACAACAGTGCGGCTCTTGAGTGATTCATCAGCTTGTTAACGTGAGTTGAAATTTATGCTCTGACTCTACAATATATCCACATTTTTATCTCCTTTTTTTTTCTACTATGATTTGAAAACAGTGCGACTTAATGACAAGAACACGCTGCTCCTTGGTAACAATGTCCATCCATCATAAACATGTATTTCTGTAGAAGAGGAGAGAATCGTTACTTAAGACACAAGATACTCTAAATAATGACATCAGCACAAACAGAGATTCCATCTTTGTGTTATCAGATCAGTAACTTATCCGAATATAAGGATTTGTCTCGAAAAATAAGGAACACAAAAATAGAAAATAATAAATAACAAAAACAGATTTGTTTGTGGGGCATATTTTGCTTTAAAGTTTTAATTATATATAAATAATAATAATAATAAATGAACTTTGGGAGCCAAGTTATGCAATTGTCATTATTTGTTTCTATATACTTTAAAAGTCACGTCAATCTTTTTTTTAATCTCTAACTTTAATATGTCTGTTTTCAAATTTTTATTAACTATTTTTTTTGTGTTTGGGTGAAAACAATCAGTCACAACCTGAAGTGGAGATTGAGTCGTCGTCATATAATTCTTGTTTTATTTACCAGCACTTCATATAGACCTAATGTTTAACTCGATTTTTATTTTAGTATCACGGTAAATTTAGAGAAAAGAACGCAAGAGTATTCAACCAAACCGGAAACACTCAAATAAAGCAGGATGTTTACGACTAGAACAGCATCTGTTCAGTAATTAACTTAATGAAGAATTTTTTAACATATATCAATCACTTGATGAGCCACAATAACAATTTTAAACGAAAAACAAACTAAAGTTCGGGCCTTTAAACAGCATTTAGAAAGATAAATGAGATCATTGAATTACAGGTGAAAATAAATGAATCTCTCAGTTTGATATATCCATACATCACAAGACCAAATGTTTATTGACTCGGGATACTAACTCCACTTGTCAAGGATTCTCGCAGGATATTATAAAATGTTAGAGCGATCCTGAAGTGTATCAGTTCTTTAAGTTCTGCATGAACTCAGGTACTTGCCGTACATGCCGTCGTAGTTTCATAGCAGCTGAAACCAGCGTCAACATTGTTCAGTGGAGTCGACGAGGTTCTGACTGAAGGTCCGTCCGACACGTTCATCAGTTAGATAATGAAGAAGAAGGCTGTTGATGTGTGTCTGTTGGCTAATGTTCTGCTGTGATGATCTTTTCTTCTTTCTTTTTTAATTTGAACCAAAATTATACAAAAACTAAAATGTCAGATGTTGTGATGGATCATGCTGTTAAACTCAACATGCCGACAGCAGCATGGTTTCCCCCTGTTGTCCATGGCAACAAAAAAGAACAAAACTCTCTTTTCATTGAAATATTAGTATATGTGCTTAAGCCCCGCCCACTGAAAACGCTTGGTTATTCTATCTTGTTTAGCATAATCACACCTATTCTGCTGTGGTCAAGGTCAAGGTTTGTCACTGCACATCATCAATCCTGGAGGTCTCCACCTCCAAGACACTTGTTGTATAAACAAAGCGGGTGTGATTACAGCTGGTCGGAGGAGAAGTAAAGACTATTATTAAATCATAATGCTCTTGTAACCTTTCGTTCGCTAATATTTCCGACAGGGGAGAACTTTATAAAGTAATAACTTCAAAAGATGGTCATGATGAGGGACTTACTGCATCTTGGAGAGGAAGACTTCAACATTTGAAACATGTAAGTGAGTCAGGAGACTTGGGTTTTCACATTAGTTGACCTTTAAAGAAAGCTTGCTTGAACATATTTCGTTTTTGCACTTTTTAAATGATATTTAACGGAAAATCAAAACATCTGAGAGTAGGAAAATATATGCAAACTTAAATATTAATTAATTTTCTACCAGTTGTTCCCTTAACCTTCTTCTGTAGGGCTGTAGTCTATACCGGTGGATTTGGGCGATAGTCGGGCGACACACTGAACAGGTTGGCAGCCTGTCATAAGGCACAGAAAGACATACAAAAACTCATACACACACACAATTACACACTCATTAGAATCTGTACACCAACCTAGGTATGTTTTTTGGACAGTGGGATGAAACTGGAGTTTGCAGAGTAAAACCCACTCATCTTCACGACCGATATGACCCGCTCTACTGCACCTTGCTCTCCATGCTGGTTCTCACAGATCTCCAAATGAGTGTCACAGGTCCACATGTGCACTCTCACATGATCACAGCACCCTAAAAGTGGGATATTCTCCAACTGTGCATGTAATCAACACCCTGACTTGTGTTTGAAATCCAAGTTGAGTATCGCCGCGGTTGCTCAACTTACCGCTGATTGAGCCACTTTGTAAGTGCTGTACTGCTCAAAGGAAAACAATTTGCAGCCCAAAGCTACTATTGTATGCATTACTGCTTTAAACGCTGAGCAGATTGTTGTCGATCCTCTTAGCCGCAGTTTGGATTTTTGGTTTTTCGAGTTGTTCAAATGAGTTTGTATCAAGGCTTTTATTGTGTGGCAGATGGTGTCCTTGATGGTAGTGAGTGAATTAACAAGAGCAATATCGATCTTTCTGCTGTGAGTTTCCCCTCCCAGCTTTTGAATGGTGATTTGGAGAGTGAGGGAAAAACAATCAGCGGGATGGATGGAGGGAGCCGGATCAATAGTGTTTGCAGATTCGCAGTGAGAAAGCGGCGCATGAATGAGGCGACTCTGGATTGATCCGCGGCTAAATGTGACAAGCTACAAAAGTTTACAATATTGGTGCTGTTAAATAATAGAGCGGCCTCCGTGTGTCAGGGAGCGCCGGATTTGGACTCGATCGATGCCTCGGAAAATGTTCCCACTTTGTCCGTTTCAGAGTGAGACGCACAAAACTGATTAAGCATGCATTAGAGAGTGGGAGTTCTGGTGAGATTTAGCTGTCTGGATGATAGATGATGCTCCAGACATGAATCATGGTGACAAGATTCATATTCTAACTTCAAGTCGCCTCATCAACCAAAAGTATTTTGTCGGTCACATTCCCCGGTCATTTAACTTCTTCAATCTGATGCTCACTACTTCATTTCCTGTCCACAAACTTTAATCTGAGCTCAAACTTTAGGTTCAGATTTATTGCTCAAGGTGACATAACAAGGTCTCAGCTTGGATTCTAGACTAACTTTCTGTTTCCTGAAAGTTGAATAAATGATTTGGCAGTAATTTATTACGAAGGTTTTCTTCCATCTGCCTAGAGATGGAGGTCAAACTCAATCACACAAGAGGCCAAAATCCTGTCGCTATCAAAGTCACAGGCCAAATAAAATTATATTTACCAGGATGTTTGATGGATATATTTCTTGTTATCGTTGGAGGCTCAACATATTTTAATTATCTGTGTCCTTCTTCGTGAAACACAAAGAAAATTAATTTATTTTAACTATTATTGGAATGATCTGTATAATTGTTGACATCTATAATCTCTGTTACTTATCTTATCTTACAACACACTTAACAGGCATTTGTCTTTCTTGCTGTGCTGGGAGTAGAACTGGTGACCTCTCCAGGGCAACCCTCACCTCTGGCCCTATCTGGCTGGGTTAGGGTCTAGCAAATAAGCGGCTGGAATTTAAGCGGCTTTGGGTTTTATTTTTGGGGATCGTAAACTACTCCATGTTATCTGGCGTTGTCAGATTACAATCACAAATATGAATCATTTTATGAATTGCTAGAAAGAATGTAGACGCCCATCAAGCAGCTCAGTAAAGGGATTTAAAATGTAAAATGACTTCCTTTAAAAAAACTATTTTAACTATCAGTGCCAGTGACGCTATCAGACAACAAGTGGCAGAAGAGTGACAGGACTCAATCAATCAATCAACAGCTGGCCAAGAAGAGTTGCTCAAGCTTGTTCCTCAATTGACAGATTGAAGAAGGTTTTAAACACAACTTAAATTATATTCCAGACCCATATTCGGACATTTTGTTTCCCGTGGTAACCTTAAAAAGTAACCTCACTAAAGACCCAACTGGGCTTAAACACCAAGTCTGTGAGCTAAGGAGTTTTAAAAGAATGCTCTATCAATCTCTATTTTGGTCATAACTGACTTATTTAAGCAGACATTTTCTCTGTCCCAACGTCCAGATCTTACTCTCAAAAGTTGAAAAAATTAAGTAAGAAAACAATTGAGAAAAAAGGTCAAAAGAAAAAAAAATATTTCACTGCTGACTCAAGACAAACTGCTGGTCTAGTTTGGCGTAAAACTTGCATTCATTATTTGTATATGTTGGCCAAATAAAAGGAATCAGTGTGCCCAATTCAGCCTCCGAGCCTCAGTTTACAAAATAAAATCTCCGGAATTTATAACAAGACTAGTGAAGTTTGGCAGTGCTTATGCCCATGAGGGCCGCCGTAGCACCACCGCCTTGATTATGAGTATAAACACCATCATGATCACAGGTGTTTGTTTACAGTCGCAGCATTCCCAAATGTGACTAAAGACATTGAGAGAGTATAATCCATATCTTGGTGCCTCTGGGCATGAAAATAGACAGTCAACCTTCATCTTCATTATTTTCTCTAAGAAGGATGGTGAAAAGAAAAACAAGTTAAATATTTAGGATGAAATCATGACGGAATTAAGCAGTTTTTCTTCCTGAAATGCAGATGAGAGAAAAGTGAAAAACTAGAGCTAAGCGCTGAAGAAGGTAACACAAACTCCATCAAAGTGACACACACTGTTTCCTGCATCGGAATAGCTGCGCCTTCCGTCCGAGGTGTAATTATTCCCGACCTCTGTCCCTGACACGGGTAAGAGGAGAGCTCTGACATGTGCTGCTCTTTGTCAATAGGTCAGTGTGAAGGCAGCGAGGGAGGGGTGGTGGACATGTATCGATCGTCGCCGGCTCACCGCACAGATGGATGATTGGCACGCGAGTGGCAAAGATTTACTCCAGGAAGTACAACAACGAAGCTTGTGTGCGCTCGTCCATCTTGTAATGTTCGTTTAAGCCTCGCGAAGATGGACCTTTAATTCACTTAGTCGCCTCTGCAGACGGCCATTATCTCCGGGGCTGGTTTACGTGTCTGCGACTACGAGGCTTAAATGCGTCGACACGCTGGCGGGTGCAGCAGACGATCTTCTCTCTCATTGGAAGTGTCAGTTCATGAACGACCTCTAAACAATCACAGAGGCTCTCACTGTAAAAGCTTCAGACTCCGGTAACTAGCCGCACTACTTTGCGACCAGCTCGTCTTACTCGCTCACACTTCCCTCAGCACTTAAAACCATGATATTTTACCCTTGAAACAGACTTTTGAAGCGATCCCTGGAAAGTGAATAAAAATGTATTACATGCAAGTTTGTGCTCCTTCGTTCATGCAGAGCATGATAAACAGGTAGATGTCAAAGGCAAGAAAAGATACATTTATGAAGGAAATTACACATTTTGCTCAAAGAATTTAATCGCAGTGAACGAGAGGTTACTAGAGCGGAACAATTCTAGGTGCTTGACCAATCACAGCAGAGTGGCCGTGGTTATGGTAAACAAGATTTCATCTCCAGAAAAACTAAAATGATTTCAGTGGGCGGGGCTTAAGCACATTTTCTGGTGTAAATATTTCAATGAAAAGAGAGTTTTGTACAAACAGACACATTTTAGACACATTTAACTCAACGAATTAGTTACTCTTAAACAATTTATTTGTTATATAATCTTACTTTTTTTTAAGTTATAATAATAATTCCTGGATTGAGGTTTTATGTTTGTTAAGTAAATTCCATGTCAGTATCTTAGAACAGCAGGTTTAAACCAATGACCCAAGAGCACACAATAACAATAACATCAACAAAAACAACTAAAACTTGAAAAACGTATAATAATATCGCTAGTTTTATCAGTTTCTCTCAGATTAACATTTTAGCTCATAACATAAGAGTGTTTACTGGCTGCAGAGGAGAGAACGATGAGAATTATATTTATTATTATTTATCTATCATGTAATTATTCATTTTTTATTAGACATTTCAAGATTTAGATGCCAGTGATTACCCTTTAAGTATTTAAACTGTATTTTTATGTTTTCAATATTTTTGAGGAGGTCACAGTTCATGTAATGTCATCAGCCAAAGAAATGTTTTGGTTTTTGTGTTCCTCGTCAAAACTGAGTGTAGAACTGTGACAAATAAGGTCATGTATGTACATATTTAACACTACCAACACTTAATAGACTTTTCTAATAACTAAATATTTTCTAATGAACTTTGTTTTTGCAGGAAATTTAGACAATAATAAGAAAGAATGTTAGGCTGAATTAAAATAACTCAAAGAGATTTGTTTGTTGCAAATCAAAATCAAACATTCAATTCATCCTCTTTTAAGAAAAATCCAAACCTGTTTGTTGAATTTCATTAAAGTCAGGAAACTATGACTTCAATAAAATGGTAACTTTTAATCTGATAGTTAATTCGTTTCATTGTTTCTTTCTATATATTAGATTAAACAAACAATATACTTTGATAGAAAACATGAGAGTTACTGAAGAGAATCAATCTGAAAATACAATAAATGCTTGATTGCTTTTTTCTTTCTTTGCAATAAAGCTGCGGTTGAAAATGTATTTGTCAAAATCATCGTGCAGACCCTGAGCTCATGTTCCAATCAAACAAAGGCCGCCCAGATGGAAGCACATTTACAAAATAAAGCCAATTAAACACACGAGAGCCAGGAAATAAATCATTTTTATTTGTTAAATGTCCATCGTTCTGATGGTGAAAACACGATGATGTTTTCTTGACCTCTTCTCTCATGACTGAAGCTCTCATGAGCATATGTTTGCAGCTTAGATTCAAAGATGAAATCTTTACATCCTTAGGTTTTGTAAAGAAACAACTGTTAAAGGAAAGGTTGACGGATGCAAATATTTTATCAGGCAATACATTTCAAATAAACCATCTTCTCATTCCTCGTCCTCAAACGTCCTTGAGTCTTCTGTGATGGACTAAAAGCACTAGAACCGTCCAGATTCGAAGTCATAAAACGTTTTTTTTTTTTCTTCTGCGACTTTAGATTTGGTTTATTTCTTCTCCGCTGAAAGGTCATGGTGATCTTTGCCCACAGGACGAACATTTTCAATTTCTCTTTCATCAAGTTTGTTTTCATTTCAACATGCTTCTGGAAAGAAATCGCTGAGATTCTCTGACTTGTGTTCTCGGAAGATTCTCCGCCGGTGACAACTGAACTTAATAGAAGAAAAATAAATCCAACTTTCTGGTTTAAAGGTTTCCATATATATATATATATATATATACATATAAATGTATATAGAGCTGATATAACTAGCATTGTCTGGGTAAGTCAACACAAAAAGCATATACATTACAATGATATGATAAAAAATAAAACAATCCTAGAGGGAGGAGAGAAAAGAGAGTTCAGGTCAATTCTGTGACATGCAGTTTCAGAAACATCGGAAACAATGGAAATTATTCTGATTTAATATGTATTATATATCATTCCACGTATGAATTCATTTTCTTGGAGGTCTTCCGCCCTCCTTTGGGCCCCCGTACAGTTAATAAAATGAGTTCATATTATGTAAATCTCCCTTATTTAGTTTGTAATATACACTGTACAGTGGGTTTACTCCAGACACTCCAGTTTCCTCCCACAGTCCAAAAACAAACATAGGTTGATTGAAAACTTGGGGATATTGTCTGTAGGTATGAGTGTGTGTGAATGGTTCTTTGTCTTGTGTGCCCTGCGACAAACTGTCGTCCTGTCCAGGGTGTCCCCCGCCTCTCACCCGAAGAAGCTGGGATAGGCTCCAACCCCCCTGCAACTCCCATATGGGAGTACGTTGAAGAAAATGTATGGATGGATATATAGGGAAAATCAATTCAAATTGTATTTCAATTTTTAAGGCGATCTTCTGCCCCCTCTGTACCCCTTTGACATGATTAAGTTGCCCTCCCCCCTAAAACCTTCCTTGAGAGGTCAGTAGTCTTTGTGATAATTTTAATTTAATTTTGTCCAGCATTTAGGGCGTCTGTAAGACACACACACACACATGCGCACACAAATGAATGCATAAACCTCTACCTTTAAAGTCAGACACGATCACCACATGCACAAGGTAAGTAAACATGTTGAAGATGGCAGGAACAAATTGCGATATTTATCGCTGTCCTTGATGTTTGCGCCGTCGTCATTATAAACACCCTGAGACACACTCTGTGATGATCATCAAATAAACCATAATGACACCTTTATTGCACACACATGGCGGGGTGATATTTCTTACAGCTTGTTCTCATTTAGAAGAGGATATCAGACTTTTGATGTATAGTTTTCAGGCTCCCACGCACAGCTCGAAATGTTTTTTTCTCTCTTACACACACACAAACACGAGCACACACACACTCGCTGAAAGCTGGGCACAGATTCAATCAAACTGGCTGTCGTGCCACATGACTCATATCAGAGTCGCATATCATTTTATATATTTTGGCCACAATTGGGTTATTATTTTGATTTAACATGGCAGAATGTCTCTAGTTACCCCCCGACAACACCGGGTGCCCAAATGAGTCACTAACATGACGAACAACGATGATCTACGGTCATTTATTTCCATTTGACCGGATCCTACCAACTTTTACAGACTCTGCAACCACAAGGCTTGCGGGCCAAATTCCTCCCGCCACATAATAAAGTATGGTCCATGAAAAAAATGTAATGTCTTCCTAGAACACTGCATTAAATTCCCATAATGCACTGCAACAGTAATGGACAGTAGTTTTTTTTTTCTATATTAACCCCTGAACTTCACAGTTTGTTACATATTTAAATGTAAAAATAAAAACATGGTAAACAGAGTTTGAAATAAAGTTTGCCTTGATGTTGATAATCCTCAACATGCTGTCGACGTCTCGCTCCATTTAATGGGTGTTTTTTTTCAAAGTCGGACGACTTAAATGATTCAGAATGGCTGATCGTACAGTGCCGTGCAAAAGCCTGATGCCATCATCATGTGATCATGTCAAAAATAACTGGATGATGACGTGCCTGTTAAAGTTAACTGCCATTCCTCGACCCTTCCTCCCTCTCCTGCTGTCTCTGTCTCTCTGTTCTTCTGAGACAAGATTACTAAGAACACAGATGGATGAAATTATGAATGAATTCTGCTTGAAACAATAATAGGATATTTGTCTTTGAAGCTGACTATGAATGCATATTGTCAGGAGATATGAGCCAAGAGGAAAAGAAGGCGTGGCTTTTGGAAACTAAATTAAACTATGACACAGTTGAATGTGCTTTGAATGTGTTTCGGCTGCAACTTTATTTGTGGTATGTTCTGTCAGTGTTATTTTGGGGGGAAATTGTGTGCGTGTGTGAGTATAGCATAGTAGGATATCAGAGACATCACAATATTATACGGTTTGATTTAACAATACTTTTGGAACCCAACATGATGAATTGACCGACAGTGCTTCTACCTCGTCACATGATCGTCTGCCCATCACATGATCATAATGTAAACTTTATGAGTTGAGTTCCTACATCATCAACATGAAAGAAATGTGGCTGATAAAATTAAATTCTTTGAGCGAAACGTGTAATTACATTCATAAATGTATCTTTTCTTGCGTTTGACATCTACCTGTTTATCTTGCTCTGCATGAGCAAAGGAGCACAAACTTACATGTAATACATTTCTATTCACTTTCCAGGGATCGCTTCAAAAGTCTGGCTAAAAGTTTGATCAGTAGCTTAAATTTAGAAGGCTACGAATTAAAAAATATTGAATTCAGAACGCTTGTTTCTCTATTGGAATAAGTATATGAAACTCTATAAAAAAAAACAAAAAATATTTGGAAATAATAAGAATAAATTGTTATTCAATTATTTAATAAATACAAATTCAACCTCTTAATAGAAATCATTGAATTCAATTACCTTAAAAAAACTACATTTCAATAAAAATCCCTACACTAATCCATACGCTAGTGGGTCTGAGTTGACATTTGGTTAACTTTGGCAACAAATGTATATATAAGCAGAGTTTTATAGCTGTCTTTGTTCTTTGTTACATCATGAATTGTTTGGATATTTAATATATCTTTGACGACCCCAAAGTTATTGTTGTATTTGATTTTGTTCATTCCAAAACCCTGATTTTCAATCATTTTTTTGTCTGTTGGCGTAACCGCTGTTGTCTTCTCCTCCTGCAGGAACTTCTACTACATCACCATGTTACGTGATCCGGTCTCACGCTACCTCAGCGAGTGGAAGCACGTGCAGCGCGGCGCCACGTGGAAGACGGCCCTCCACATGTGCGACGGCCGCCTGCCCACCCAGGACGAGCTGCCGGCCTGCTACAGCGGCGAAGACTGGACCGGCGTGCCGCTGGCAGACTTCATGAACTGCCCCTCCAACCTGGCCAACAACCGGCAGGTGCGCATGCTGGCCGACCTCAGCCTGGTGGGCTGCTACAACATGTCGTCCATGAGCGAGCTGGAGCGAGGCCGCGTGCTCCTCGCCAGCGCCAAGGCCAACCTGCGCAACATGGCCTTCTACGGCCTCACCGAGTTCCAGCGGAAAACCCAGTACCTGTTCGAGCGGACGTTTGGCCTGCGCTTCATCCGGGCTTTCACGCAGATCAACAGCACCCGGGCGGCCAGCGTGGGGATCAGCGAGAAGGTCCGCTGGCGCATCGAGGGCCTGAACGCCTTGGATGTGGAACTCTACGAGTACGCCAAGGAGCTCTTCCTGCAGCGCTACCAGTACAACCGGCAGAAGCAGCACCAGGAGGAGCGTCTGAGGAGGCGGCGAGAGCGGCAGCAGAGACAGAGGCTGCACAGGACCTATCTCGCCGAGCTCTGGAGACTAGGAGGAGGAGAGGAAGACGAGGAGGATGACGAGGAGGAGGCGGGAGCGAAGGTGCTGGGGGTCGCAGCCACCACAGAGGACTACAGCAGCCAGGTGGTGCGGTGGTGACTTACCTTAAACGCTGTTTGAGTCATTGTGCTTTATTCGCCTCCTTCAGCTCTTCGCTGTGAATCTGCCAAATGGTCCTGCCCTCATAGTGCTTGGTCAGCCTGCCAGACAATGTCTTAATATTTATAATGGATGTATTTATCACGGCAGCAAACACGTTTTTATATATTTATTTTTTTCCATTTTCTCAACGCTTCTCTGTTGGCGCAGCAGTTGTTCAAATGTTTATTCTCCCATCGCCTTTGAATGTCTTCAAAGCAGCGTCTGAGGTCGACTAAAATAAGAAGCTAAAAGGGTAAAGCTTGTTTTTTGATGGAGGCGTCTGAAGATACTTATAGGAAATCAAGCCTCTGTTCAATGTGCGTGATCTTGTGTCGATCAGTGAAATCTTGTTGTGAGTCGGTGGGTTTTTTTTCGGCCTCGCGAGAGACTCAAACCAACTTGGCCAGCGACGCGGACTCAATCAAAGCTGCAACAATCCTAGAAAATGTCAAAAAGAAAATGTGTTCAATAAAAAAGAAAATGCAGCATTGAGTAATCCACGTGTGTTTCGTCACTACACCTTCCCACCACCATAACGGAGACCACATATGTTCCTCATTATATCCACGTCAAACGCAACCTTCGTCTCACACTGCTGCTCCATGAGAAAAAACCTACGTCTATCATCAGCCAGAGACACGTACATGAGGGTCTTGTGACGTCAACATCACAGAGTCGTCAACTGATCACCGTAACTAATGGTCTTCTGCCCTCACATGCTAACGCCTGTCACACCTGTATCCGTCACCACGATATCTTCAGAAAACATCTCTCAGATTCACCATGTGTCGAAGTGATTGCCAACATTAATGGGTGTAATATTCCTTCCTGCACGCTGCGTCCATGCAATCTGTTCATAAGACAGAAAATGAGGATGAGATCAGTCGGGAGGCAAGAAAGGAAATAGATTCATCCACCGACTAAAATAGATTCTGTCTCCAGCTGCACCGTCTGCTTGTTCTGACTTCTTCTTTAACTGGGCACTCTACTGCTGCATCTCCAACTTTTCAGACTTATTTGTATTTAATGTCAAACTTTTCATCTTAATGAAGTGCAAGTGCCTCGACAAAAGGTTCAGAGCTACTATAATACTCCAGGAGACGTCAAAAGTAAATGTTTTTATCCATGTAAGCACAGTTTTTTTACGGGATATAATATTGTTGTTGATCCAAAATTGTTGTTAGGTGAAATAGAGTTTTTAAGACAGAGCAGAAAAAGCTTCATAGTCTCCAATTGTTACTTGTAACAAATGTTTTTTTTTAATTTTAAACTGAACCCCACTAAATGAATTCACTGCAGGTTAACCTTTTCTTTTTCCTCAAGTAATTACATCTATTTATATGTAATAGAAGGTCTGTCTGTGTGTGTCACCCTGATCATAATGTCCTCACACACAGCTTGACGACATTTTTGTCAAGACGTTTGAAAGTTTTGGGAAAAGGTTAAATCTCTCACACAAAAAGACTTCTTCAATAAAAAATAATTGCGGGAGGAGCAGGAACATTATTTAGTTAAGACAAACAAGAGCTAGGGCGAGTAAGGATTAATGTGTGGGTTGAACAAACACATTTTTTACCCTCTATATTGCACTTCATTAAAGTGATACTTCACCCAAAATTCTAATTTGAATCCTTTCCTACTGACCCTCATGTAGACTAAGTGTTATTTTCAGTGTAACCAGTCTACAGTTACAGGCAGAAATTGTGAAAAGTGAACTCTGGTTGCAGTCGCCATATGGACCTACATTTCTGCCTATAACTCCTAAAAATTCTAAGCAACATTTGAATCACTCGACCAGGCTAGCCATTGTTAGCACGGTACGCATTGTAGTCTTCGTATACAGCATGAATATTTTCAATTATACTAATATACCAATATATATAAAAAATAAAAATATTATTCATTCTACAGATGCAGCAAAAAACAAAGTTATACCTCAAATATACACAATATTACCGGAGCTCAACTCATTTCCGAGCCGCCATCTTCGATTTCACTACTCAGGTATGTCTGGCTTCTCTGCGACTGGGAATTCGAGGGATGTTCCAGTCGGGTGCAATTTAGAAATGTTGGTATTCTGAGAATATCTTAAACAGACTAGTAGGAACGAGTGTGTTTCAACTCTTGAGAGTCGGTAGTACCTCACTATCATTGTCCCCTCACACTATCAAGTGAGGTGCTACGATCACATGATCCTAGTCGTGGATGTTGAACTGTAGCTGGTCACTTACAATGCATTCCTTAACCTCACCCTAGACAACTCCCCAAGCATCTACTCTAAGTAATGATACTCGTATCTACTGATAACAAAAAGCATATGTGTCAAGAATCGTTGAAAAGTCAAAATATGATTGAACAAGTGCTAAAACAAAGGATTAAAAACATTTCTACTACAATATACACATGTCATGACTACGATTACTTTATAGAAAACTAAAGTAAATGGAAAGTAAATGGTGTCAAACTGGCCAAGATCATTTTAGTTTACCAGACATATGATTGAGGCAGTAAAGGAATTAACGTTAGATAGTTCACATCACATCTAATCTAATGGTTTTATAATCAACAAGTGTTGCAGATATTTCTCCTGAACATCTCAACAAGTATTTCTTGGTAGAAATCATACAGGGGCACTGAAATAAGCAATTTAAGTGGAGTATAAAAGCTGAAAAAAAAAGTAATTTATTAAAAATTTTATCGACACCTTCTTGAAAAGTACCTTTACGTAATATAATCCTTTCATTGACAGCGAGTAGTTATATATACTCGCTTTAAAGCATTAAGGTTTCCATAGCACCAGACAGTTTGTCCTTCAAAACGAGATCTTGTATTAAAAACCAAGATTTTCGGTTAAGAAGAGTTGAAAAGAAGTATTATGTAAGTGAAGAAATCTTTTGAAATGATGGTAGAAGATCAGTTTTCTTGTTGACGTCTCCATATAATCCGTGAGAACTCGAATGTATCTCAGAGAAGTCGAGCTCTAGTGCAGTTACTCAAGGGACGGATAAATAATCATTTAGTTTAGTTTAAAAACAAATCCAGATTATTAAACACAAGATTGAATTTTGAATGGTTCTACTGGTGTGATATGAAGTGTGATATAAAGTATAAGAATCCCTTTATGACCTGAACAGGTGAAAATCAAAGCAACCTCTTAACAAATATGTGTTAATGAAGTTGTGACATTCACAGAGGGATGTGACGAATGAAGAGGTGCTGAATCTTTGTATTTCATTTATTTCTGATTTCTTAAGTGGTTTCTTTCTTTTTATATACTACTTAGCATAGTAAAGTAAGTATTTTAAGACTCGCTGGACTATCTTAAGAAAATGCTAAACATACATAATAAAAGCAAAACAAATACAAAAAAATCAAATCCTGTTATTAACAAAACGTTCTGCATTAAACCGATTCTATGCGATTTGAAGTCAGTGGACTAAAGGTAAGGTAAGGTAAGGTAAGGTAAAACTTTATTGATTTTTTTGTTTTTTACCAATAGCCAGCAATTTTTCATAAACAATAAAACAAAAATAATAATAATAATAATACATAAAAAATAAAATAAGAAGAAGAACATAAGAGGAAGAACAAGATGACACAATCTAAGTCTAAAGATAAAGACAAAGAACATAGGTCAAAGACAAACAACAAAGACAAAGGATACAAAGACTAACATAGAACAGAACATCCAGATAATCTCACTCCACTCCTGCCCCCGAACTCAGAATTGTACAATTGAATAGCCCGAGGAATGAATGAGTCCCTGAGTCTATTTGTTTTGCACCTGGGTAGGAGCATTCGTGCACTCATTCTGCTTCTCTTCTCACTGATGACAGTGTTCAGAGGATGACTGTCATCATCCATGATGGACAGTAGTTTGTTCAATGATCTCCTCTCAGCAACTGTCACCAGTGAGTCCAGCTTCATTCCAACCACAGAGCCAGCCCTTCTGATCAACCTGTCCAACCTGTTGACACTCCTCTTGGACACATTTCCACCCCAACAAACCACAGCATAGAACAGGACACTGGCCACCACAGACTGGTAGAACATGCAGAGGAGCTTCTTGCAGATGTTAAATGATCGAAGCCTCCTCAGAAAGTACAGTCTACTCTGAACCTTCTTATATACATGGTCTGTATTGCAGGACCAGTCCAGTTTACTGTCCATCCACACACCGAGGTACTTATAGTTGTCAACTATCTCCACCTCGTCGCCTCTGATGGACACTGGACGTGGCTTTGTCCTGGACCTCCCGAAGTCCAAGACCAGCTCTTTGGTCTTTGAGGTGTTCAGCTGCAAGTGGTTCCTCTCACTCCAGTCCACAAAGTCACGTATCAGACTCCTATACTCGTCTTCGCTGTTGTCCCTGATGCATCCAACAATAGCAGTGTCGTCAGCATACTTCTGGACGAGACAGCTCTGAGTTGTAGAAGAAGTCTGAAGTGTAGATGGTGAAGAGGAGAGGGGCCAGTACTGTCCCCTGAGGTGCTCCTGTACTGCACACCATAGTGTCAGACTTGATGTCCTTCAGCCTGACATACTGTGGTCGATCAGTAAGATAGTCCGTAATCCAGGAGACCAGACCAGGGTCCACATGCATCTTAGTCAGTTTGTCCTGCAGCAGAGTGGGTTGGATAGTGTTGAAGGCACTAGAAAAGTCCAGGAACAGGATTCTCACTGAACCGCTTCCTTTATCCAAGTGGGAGTAGGTCCGATGCAGGAGGTGAAGGATGGCATCTTCCACACCAACTGTTGGCTGGTAGGCAAACTGCAGGGGGTCTTGCGCGTGCTGGACTTGTGGCCTGAGATGTTTGAGGACCAGCCGCTCCAGTGTCTTCATCAGCTGCGAAGTCAGTGCCAACGGTCTGTAATCGTTCAGCTCGCTCGGTCGGATCTTTTTAGGGACTGGAACGATACAGGAAGTCTTACACAGAGTTGGTACTTTCCCCAGCCGTAGACTGAGGTTGAAGACATGCTGGAGCGGCTCAGCTAGTTCAGCAGCGCAGGTCTTTAGCAGTCGAGCAGACACCTTATCAGGACCAGCAGCCTTCCCTGTACGAATCCTCCGAAGTACATCCTGTACCTGGAGTGAGGTGAAGCTGGGAAGTGGTTGTGTGGAGCTGGGGGGGGGCACAAGAAGGTGGGGCAGGTTCTGAGGCGGGAAGCAGTGAGGGTGAGGTGACCTGCTCAAACCTGTTGAAAAAGTTGTTCAGTCCATTTGCCTCCTCCACCGTGTCCACTGCAGTCAGAGAGGCCTTGGTCTTGTGTCCAGTGATGGTTTTAACACCATCCCAGACCTCTCTTATTTCTTCTCGATAATAAATAAAATGAATAATAATAAAGATAATGAATAAAGTGGTAGTGTTCAGCCCGACGGGAGACCACATTTCCCATGAGCACTCGCTAAAAGGCGCAAAAGTTGCCATGTTGCAGCAGTTGGACAAATTTTCTTTTTCTAGACTTCCATTTGCTGAATGAAGGATGGATACAGGTGAGGTAATAAATCAGATTGTGGATAATGAAATATGATATGACGGCTTTGTAAATAACATAACTTTAATTTTGTTTTTGTACCGTAATTCCTCCCACCACAACCGGCGCCATATGTAGCATGTTCACACCATCCCCAAGAACTTTTACAGTGAAAATAAAAATCACACAAAACCCCTCAAGTCACAATTTATGAGTCATTCCACTAGTTTTAAGTTGATGTGTCATCACAAGTTTCACAAATATTTTAGTACACAAATATTAAGGTACCCAAACTACCTAGAGCTGCTTTAACAAAGCTACTAGTTCAAAGCTGTAGCACACATGCCAGGCCTATATGTGGTGTTGTAATGTCCTTATTTAAATAGTGACGGAAGAATAACAACTGGAACATGAATAGCTAAGTGGAAGCCAAATACTTTCAATAAATTCAACAGTTTTTGCAGGAAGCCCCCTGTGGGGAAAACAGAAAATGTAAGTGGGATCTGTAATATAAAACGGATCACAATCTTACGACATAACAATATTGTTGCGCACACAAGCCCTCATTATTTTAGGAATCAGCTTTAACTTCAGACAATGAAATATGATGAACTGGACGAGCAACAGTCAATAACAGAAATATTCCAAAGACGTTAATTGGCTCCAAATAGTTTTGATGTCAAAGCCAAAATGATCATATGTGGCGACACTATTGTAAGTTTAGATTTTTTTTTTTAATAAACTCGGATAGAAAAGATCTCTTCTTCTTCTCAACACACCGGTTCATGAACTCTCAGAGGCTCAGACAGTGACCTGGCAACTCCAGACTGCTCGTCTCGCTGCTCTCAGTGTCTGCCATTGTTATATAACAGTGACTATTATCATAGAGCGAAGAACTTTGTTTCTTTCACTCTCATCTTAACATCGGTTTAGCTGTATATCTGTACCTTTTATACAATCATACACATGTTTTTCTTTGTATACATCAGAGAATTTTTAATTAAATAATTAGTCAAACTATTTATTTTTTATTTTTTACCAAACACATTTTAACTTAATACATACATTTACCAAATCAATTATAATTGGTTTTCAAGTATAACCAAACAATTTTCAACTGTAATCAAACTGTTTCTTTAAAGATTGAAAATGAAGAAGTAAAAGAAAAGTTCTTATTATTTTATCATTTCATCCTGAATAACGATCACAGTCAGAATATTTAGAATTGTGTCAAGGGCAAGAGCGACTCCCCAAAAATATGAACAAATAAACAAATGAGTAGGAGTATTTAATGTTGAGTCTTCTGGAAAAAAAAGAAAGATAGTCTTTAGTTCAAAACCTATTCAGAGAAGAATCAAATCAGACGGAGGCACTGAGAAGTAATTGTAGATGGGCTGAAGGCACAGACACAAAAGAACGACCTTTGTCTCATGCATTAATCTTAATGTTCCGTCCAACGCTGATGACAGAAGAAGGTGTCTCTTCATCTCCACAGACGTCCAGGACCATCGCCTGCATGTATGGACCCCATCAACATGTGTCAGAAGAGAACCAGTGCACTTCCTCTTTCTATTTTACACATGGCTTTGGAAAAGAAATCCACGACCAAGTTAAAGATTGTAAGAATTCCGAATAACCAGGTGCTGTTCTCGGACTGATAACAGTGTCACAGCTAATGCGTGTCACCTGTCAGAAGCCAAACCAAGTCTCCCTAATTACTGTCAATGGTTACTTTATATAACAAATACCAGCAGGGCTAAGTAAAGCACAATAAATGACATGCTGTCGTACAACCTGTGAGTTGTAGAACGAACTCATCTCATCAGCCATAATGACAGGTTCAAGTCCCAGAGTAAATACCATATACTTATTCAACGTGGGTTTGTTATCTGTTCTACTTATTTTACACGTACATAAATGTATAGGTATTTCTGTATTATGTGTGTTGTGTGCATGTGTGTGTGTCTGTGCCTCCCGATTTTATAGACTCACAAACCGCTCTACAAAATTATCGCGTAAACTACTGACCTTTTAGTGGGTTTTTTTTTTATACGTCTAAATTTGATTTAAATTTAATTGATCACCTTTCCATCTGATATTGCACAAAGATGGAGTCCCTTGCTCGGAGCGCACTCATAAAAACTTCAACAATATATGAATATATTCACAGAATATCATCTCATCAGCCGCAAATCGACCACAAGCCTCAAGTGAGACTTGCATTTTATCAGATAATCTACTAAAAGAGAGAGAGAGGAAAAGGTGGGTCATTAATGAGATCATGATGAAACGTACATTAAAGACCCAGTTATTGTTAAATAAACATCATCTTCTTTTTGTAGCTTTCTTTTTTCTTTCATTTTACTAATGAAAGCATCTGCTTATGAGTTGCTTGATCAGATTTAATGATGGTTGTGTGTTTTTTACTTTTATGTCTCCGGACACCTCCTGATCCGTCGAGGCTGTCTGTAACTGAAGACAAACTTCATTTTAAATCCTGTAAAATCATTAAATTGTGCCTCCATCATGCGTCCCGTTGTCCACTATAGGTCACAGATAAATGCTTTTATTGAGATATACAGTTAATTGAAAAGTGTTTAGCTTTAAAGCAGGAGCTTCATCCTGATGGAAGAAGAGAGTGTTGTCACTGCATGTATTTGTCCCTCAGGTACGACCTTCAACAGGGTACAAGGATCTCCAGTCTCCTCTAGGCTTACTCACGTCATGTGACACTAGTGCCTGGATGTCCTCCGACAACATTAGCTGACTCCATTCTTTTGCTGAACCCCTACTGACAGACAAACAGATTTATTAGTAGAACATAAATGCCTGATTAGAAACATCCATTACAAATAAAACGTTTGGTATAAATAATAAATTGTGTCTGAATATATATTTAATAAAAAATAAATTACCCATGATTCAATGTTATCGTTTTGACTTGGCTGTTTATTCAATTTTTTTTTTTTAAACCATTATTATTATTTATTTAATTTCTTATAGAATTCTGCTGGCAACACGCTTCAGTCTATTGAGGGGGCGTAAAAAATGTAACGATGCTATAGCTTTCTTTCCAAAGCGACCAATCCTTAAAAATATTCCTGTACAGATTCTGAAAATTTACCAAAATAACCCCTTAATATTCTACTATTAAAGTCCCTGAAATAATCATTAATCATCAATCATTATTTTGTTTCTAGGGCGGAAAATATCATGTTGATTGCCATTGATAAATGTTATTACATTTTTAATTGAATTTTTCTTTTTTATTTCCCCCTGCTGGTGGAAACAAGTATTGCAGGCAACACTAGTCTCAGATACAGCAGATACGAGATTAATTAATTATGAGATCATGATTAATGAATGTATTTTTGATCTTTTTTCAGTACTTATTGATATCAGAGTCTTCTTCTGTACCGAGAGGAGAAAGAAAGCCACTCACCACCACGTGAAACTGATGAACAGAAAAATCTTAATTTTTCCCAGGACCATAGTTTGAAGGTCAAACTCAAAGTCAACGGAGCAGAAGATTAAAAATGTTTATTTTACAAAAGAAAATGAGCAAAGAGCTTCCCGTCTAAATGGTTTCTAATGCCGTTAAGGATTCAGTCTATGAAGGAGGTTTTCCGGTGCAGAAATGAGCTAAGCGTCAAAGGAATCGGAGCAGTTGATCATCAAAGGAGACGAGTGAGTCTACAACTTTGGCATCCTGGCGGCGTTGAGGCGCATGGAGACGCAGGAGGAGCCCGCAGCGTAGCGCATCTCTCTCAGCATGCCGCTCCACTGCTTCTTGTCACTTTCATACCTGAAAAGCAGAGACGGAAATAAAAACCCTGGATCTTTGGCCGAAACAATGATACATGCCGGAGGAAAAAAAGGGGGGACGAGACTCACTGCCACACGTCTGTAACCTCGGTGGGTGTCACCTCCTTGTCCTCCGTCTCCACCATGGTGAAGCCTCCCACGGCATACAGAGCTGAGCCGGCGCTGACCAAGTTGACAGAGCTCCTCTCTTGAGGAAACTCTGCAAAAGGCTCCCACCTGAGGAGACGCAGCAGAAGGAAAAAGGTCAGGGAAGATGAATAAATGTACTTTTTGTCCCAATTAAAGCAGTATGTATAACTCACATTACAATATTCTTCCCCACTGAGAATCATTTTAGATCAGTTTTCCTTAAAAAGGCGAGCTTTTTTTTAGCAGATATGACCCATCTGAATTTAGACTTTCACAAGCTTAAAAATATCTAAACTTTTCCTCAAGTTTCTTTCAGAGCACGGAGAGGAAAAGTAGGTCCGCCTCACTGAAGTGTTTCTGATGTACTGGCTCGTAGGAAACCACAGGAAATTTCCAAAAAATCACACTTTTTGGAAAGTGTGAGACCTCCGACTCTGAAGCAATATCACAGCCCGTCAATCCTGAATCACAGCCAACCGAAACCAATTGGCGCCTCGGCCCGGTCTCTCACCACCATCTTCATTCTCTCCTTTTAAGAAAAAATCTTTTTCTCTATACTTTTAGGAATGAGTCATTTCATCCGGTGTGTGACCCACTTGTTTGTGGCAAAATCGTAGGTTTCACAGGAAGCGCTGAGCCCCGCCTCGTTGACGCCGCCTGCCACGATGATCTTGCCGTTGTGAATGGTCGCTGCAAACATGGACCGGGCCGTCTTCATGGCCGCCAGCTCCCTCCACTCGGCCTGCTTGTGGTTGTACACGAACATCTTGTTCAGAGCTTTGCTGTGGAGAGAATCAAAAGATGAATTTTCCTTTCTGTTTTTGTTCTGTAATCTTCATTTAAACTGATGTTTTTTGTCATTAAAAAGTATACATTTAAATCTGAATCCTTCACAATAATTGTAAAAATGGTTATTTCATGAACAATAAAAGAAGCTTTCATTGCCGAATCATTTTTCAGTTTTCTACATTTTCTTTTGTGTCGTCTAAATAGTCACTTTTGTTTGAGTGACTCAATGACATGTCTGAGTAGCTTTAATTATTGAATCACTTTTTGCTGAACAAAAGACATCTTTCAAAAATTCAAAAAATAGTATTATAGTTCAAATCTTGTTTCAAGTAAAAACTTTCTGATTTAAGTTTCTAATAGTCTCATTTACCAGACAAACATCCGATTTAAAGATATTAAAGGACAGAAATTCCTCCTGAATTGCTCGTTAAGAATTAAGAAAATCTTTTCGACTAGAAGTCTTGTTTAATTATATGTAATAAGATGGTTTTAGAGAATTCGCAAGAAAATGTTTCTGGTGCAATTTTCTGTACTTTATGCATATCCAGCCATCATTTTGACTAAAATTAATACTTGTCAAGAGAATGAAGCTCATGGTAAAGTCAAATAAGTACATTTTACATAACAAAAAATAAAATATTTTGATTAGATTTCAGATTTTTTAAAAATCTTTTTCTTTAAAACGTTTCTTTATTGATGGACGGGGGATAGACCTCTGTGGAATACCCTTTAAACTTTCTGTAATTCTAAGAATACTGTGAAAGAAATCACACAAAATATATGCATATATAATTTATATGACACTGTATAACCAGTACAGATTGTACGTATATATTTTTTGATGGTTGTCTTTTCTTTTGGTGCTATAAACCTTAATTTATAAGGGGGGTGGGCGAGTGTATCTTGATGTAATTCATGTGTACATCGATGTAAATACAAATAAGAAAATATAACAATGAATATTGTTGACTATTCACACCTTGTTGTTCACAAGCTTTTCTTGCTTTATGTCAAGATCTGTTCTTAAGATGGTGAGATGCTTCCCTGAAGTCTAGTTGACGGACTACAACAGCTGCACTCGCACACAGACACACACTAACTGACACACAAACAGACTCACTTGTCATCTGTCTTTCCTCCAATGCAATAGACGAGACCTTTGTGGGAGACCACAGCATGACCGTGGATCTTCAGAGGCAGTTTTTTGGTTTCGCTCCACTTAAGCTTCCTAGAAAACAACAGTACAGTTTCCAATGAAGTGTTGCTGAAACATGTTGATCCACGTAAGAGTAAAACGTGTGACTGACTCGGTGTCGAAGCACATGACGTTGTCCAGAGACTCGTTGGTCTGCAGGTCTTTTCCAGCAACGGCAAACAGGAGGTTCTCGCACTCCCCGATGTTGAAGAGGCACCTTGGAGATGGCATCGGTGGCAAGGCGACCCATTCGGATGTAAGAGGGTCCAACTGTCACAGGGATTCCAGACGTATTTATTGATCAGATAAAACACATTAGAAAGCTGTAGGGCTATGTTTTTCAATATATCTTCTCACATTCATTTAAAGAAAAACAAAAACTTCTGCAGGACCAGAAATGTGTTGATACTAGAGTGACAGAAACCATCTATCTAAGGCTTAGTCAATCAAGTAAACATCAACAACATTGTGAAGATTTTGATTTGGAATTCACGGTGGATTTTACAATTCAATTACCATTCAAATCTTGGTAAACCTTAAGGTAGACAGTACATTGCTGAAGTCTAATTATAAGTGGTAGAAGCACATCAATCGATGCCAACAGTGTTTTCTGCCCAATTTTTCAGATTAATATTTTATTGACAAATGTATTAATTTACGATTACTTCTAGATAAAGAACAGAAGAACAACATACATGTTGGTTAAGGCGATATACTGCCTACCTGGTAGAAGTAGCACTGAAGCGGCATGTCCTTGTTCTCCTCATCCACAAAGAGTCCACCTATGACGTAGAGCTGGTTCCTCTGGGACACCATGCTGACGTGGTTCCGTGGCACTTGCTCGGACATGGCGGCCAGGAAGCATTCATTCTCGATGGCGTCGTAAGCCACCGCTGCCGCGTCATTGATCATCAAGATGAAGTCACGCGTGTACATGCCGTGTCTGCGGTTGTCATTCAGGCAGCCGGGGATCAGGGCGGCGTCTTCTCCTTCGGTGCCTTCTTCGCCCTCCTTTTTCGGGGGTGTTTCTGGGAGCTTACCCTTGTAGGCATCCCTGACGAGTTGGATGGTCTTCTGAAGCTCAGGGTCCGACTTGATGATGTCGTCAGTCTCCACTCGGTCCTTGAAGTACTTCTCTGGCAGCAGGCGGAAGCGGATGCAGTTAAAAGCATCTTTGAGGACCTTAACCCGCTTATCCTTGTCATAGCGAACCCAGTTCATGACCGCTTCGAACACCAGTTCCTCCTTCTCCACGTTCAGTGTGTCTCCTCCGATGACCGCGAACAACTCGTGGGCTGCGAGCTTGAGGAACGCCTCCTCTTTGTGGAGCGTCTCAAAGCGGTCCGCGACGTAGTTACGGGCAGCCACAGCGAGCCTAGGACAGTTAAGAACCAGACCCAACCTGAAGATGGCCAAGCAGTTGTCCACGGACAACCTCTTCTGAAGGTAGTTGACGCAGACGGTGAAGACCGAGGGGATCTGGAACCTGTTGGCAATCGCCACGATGTCCTGCACGTTGTCATCGGTGAGGTCAATCTCAGCCGAGTAGAGGTACTGAACGACCATGTCCAGGATGGATGGGTTGACGTCCTCCAGGACCACCTCTTTGGTGTTCGCCACCTCCTTCCCGTCCTCAGTGAAGAAGATCTCTCTAAAGTAGGGACTGCAGGCCGCCATGATCAGTCGATGGCAGGGGAAGCTGCGGTCCCCCACCTTCAGAGTGCAGTCCACAAACTTGTTCTCATTCAGCAGCTCCTTCAGTCCATCCTGGAGCAGAGTGCTCTGAAACAGGCGTAGTTCCTCCTTGATGGCGTTGGGGTCCATTTTACCAGGAGGGGAAACAGAAGGTGAAAGAAGAAGGGTCGAGAGAGAGGAAGGAGTGTGAGGGCCACAGGTCCTGTGGGCAGAGGGTCCTGACTGGAAAAGGCAGGGCAAAGGAAAGATTCCCAGTGTGAACACCATGCAATTTAATCCTGTCCCCTTCTAAATATAGAGCCGCTGCCCCCCCTCCTGCTAAAACTGCAAAGGAATCTGACTGGACCGAATCACAGAGCTGCTCGACAGCTGCTGTCACAGACTGAAAGAAGCAACTGGCTGGTTGGGACTGGTTTGCCACCGTGATTCAGCTCCAAGAGTATCCGGTTACAGAGGGGGACAATGCCGTCAAAGCCCCTGAATAGACTGAAGCGTGTCACCAGCAGGATATTTACAATCCTCACTATGACAAGGAAAATATTAACCAAATTAATCAAACCCTATGTATATCTTTTCTAAATGGTAATGGAACTCATGGGAAGGTTTTTATTGGTGATTCTGAGTATTTGCTTGTGTTTCCTGGTTGATAAGAAGCAGAGAGAAAAAGATGTGATGAGTTCACTGTGACAGAAGAAACCCACAATAGATTACATCTAATTCAAGGTACAGCAATGAAAGAAAAATTTGGGCTTCAATAAAATGTTTTACCCACTTCTTACTTACTTACAGTTGGAGAAATATCTATATTCTTAAGTCATATTAATCACATACAATGTGTAATTGAAAATACTTGATTGATGGAAATGGATTAGAAAAAATACTTGTGGCATTGATTACATTGATTCTAATATATATATATATGTATATACTGTATATTTGGAATCTTGTTTGGACTTTACAGTTTCCAATACAGAAAACCTCACAGGAGATCTCACCAGGAACAGAACAATTGTGTTTAAATGGAGCTAAGTAGCAGCAGCTGCAGTGAAACAGGTGAGACACACACCGACACACACACACACACACACACACACACACATACACACACACACACACACACACACACACACACACACAACTCAGCACTCCTCAACCCTTTGGGCAATTACAGTCCAACTTGGAGGGATCAGCAGCTGTGTGGGGTTCAAGAAAGTTCGGCAAATTCTCTTCTTATTCTTCGGTTTAACATTTAAATTAATTAGATTGTTCAGGGTTTTTTTTAATCTGGCACGTAAACATGTTGTTTTTTTTTAGATCATCCTGATTTCTTGCCAAACTCTATTTTTGAATCTGAAGTTGTTCCACTCTGGTTTCACACTTATAGATAAATACTATCCAATTAGTAGATCATTTCTCAACTAAAAAGAAGTTCAAACTCATGATATATCGAAAAAGAAAGAAAGAAAATCAATGTTTTCTCGAGTAACTTTCAGTTCATGGCGGATGTTAGACGTAAACACGATGAGGCTCTAACATTACGACTGTTCCAAATATTTTGAATATATAGATCTGTAGATCATGACAGAAATCCACCATATTTTAATAACAAATAGCATTAAAAACAGTTCAGCTTGACACGACCAATAATGAAGCTTGGAGAGAACTCTAAATAAACCATTTAAATAATAATCCCATTTACTAGTTTGTAACAACACTAAAAATGTGGTGTAATTTAATAATAAAAAGGGCTAGAATCCAAAACAATTCTCAGCATTCGCCAACCTTTGAAAGCAGGTTCCTCCATCAGATACCCAGCCACTTTGAATAAAACTGATAATATATGTTTTTTTTGTTTTTTTTAAAGCAAAGAATACTGTTTTAAAAATTGAGACAAATGTTAAATCAACTGTGCATAAAAACAATTGGTCAATTCAATCTGCTGCTGTGGTGGAGAAATCAAGCTCTGCCCATGTGTCAACAGGAACACTGTACTTTTTCAAAAACAAAAAAGAGCACAAAAGTAAGTTGGATGAAATGAAAAAGTAACATAAAGTAAAACCTTTACTTTGTTTTTTTTTACCATAAACTCCCCTTTATTTTGTCCCTCCCCAAAAAAAAGAGTATTCAGAAGGTGCTTCTTGACGCAATGATGACTCTTTATGAAAGATATTTCACTTTTACACAAATCTACGGATGTTTGTTAAAAAATGTTTATTGTATTCATTGTTGAGTATAACAAGTGTAAACAGTCGGCACAACAGTGTATTACTGTGAAGAGTAAAAAAAAACACTGTACATTACATTGAACACGTTACAGAGCACCAGTCGGGTAATATACTGAAGAGGAATATTTGGTTGATATAAGTGATGAAAGGCGTCACCGTGGGGATGTTGTTCACACAGTTGTTAATAGTGTTGCTCTTAAAGTCCATCAATGTGTAGTGAGCGAGTGTCCCATGTGAGACAGGAGAGGGGGGTGTGGGGGTTCCCTGGAGAGAGCGTGCTCATCTGTATTCCTGAGTGGTAACATCCACAGAGCATAAGATTCCGTCGCTGGTTTTCACTTACTGTCTGTGAAGCACAAAACAAGGTTTCATTTGTGTCGACAGTCGTAGGAAAAGACTTGACGCTTAAGAGATGTAACTGTTGCCATGCATTATGGGACATGAATTTTGTACATTCGATTAGTTGTGATGAGCACATGTTTTGTGTTTCTTTGCACAAACACAGCTTCATTAAACATACAAAACTGAGCGTGATTTATTTTTGAATTTGTTCTGAAAGTTATATTCTTCTTTCTCTGATATCAAACTTTATATCCATGTCTTCTGTGAGGTGCTGTTGGGAGATGTAGAACAGGGATATGGACAAACCAGCAGTAAAGTGGAGCTCAAATTGAAGGAAAAACCAAACAGCACTGATGAAAGGGTGTGTTTTTGTCGTTTATGATTTGAAAAAGTGTTGATCCTCTGAAGGAAGGAAAGCTATTTGTGATTCCTGTGTTATGGGATGTATACGAGCTGTGATTTATTTTCCAGTGAATCAGTAATTCACATAGACGTCTGTCTGCCCAAAAAAACTTCCTTAAAATAAATGGATTTTTAGAGACTGGCACTGTCCTGTGGTGTTGGCACTATTCGGAGCCCTCTGAGAGGAATCTGCGAGGATGGCATGCGGAGCCGAGTGCCATCAGGCGGTTCTGCACCACTTGTCATCTTAAAGTTTAAATCACTAATCCAGCTAAATTGGCAAGACCGCACAGGAATTCAAACTTGTCAGCTGAATGGAAATGACCCAATATTTTATGACCACAGTGAATCCTTTAAAGCGGGGTGTCAAAGGGTTTCCTAAGATTTGTACCTTTATCATCTGTAAATACGACATGACATTCTATGAAGTCAATAAATATTAGAGACTGGCAGAAATAAAAAGTTTTTCTCTCTTTTTCAATCTCTAAAAACATTTGATTACAGTGGATTATTTTTACAATTAAAAATCTTTGATTCTAATTTATATTGGTTGAATAAAGTTGAAAGTTGTTTGATTACAGTTGAATATTGTTTTATTTCAAAAGAATATAGTTTAATAACAATTGAAAATAGTTTGATTACAGTTGAATATTGTTTAATTACAGTTAAAAAAAAAATTTTTATAGTTAAAATATTTTGATAACAGATAAAAATAGTTTAAATACAGTTCAATATTGTTTTATTTTATTTGGAAATAGTTTAATTACAGTTGAAAATTGTATAATTACAGTTGAAAATTGTTTGATTACAGTTTTTAATGTTTGATTATATTTTTTAATTGTTTGATTACAGTTTTTAATGTTTGATTATGTTTTTTAATTGTTTGATTAGTTTTTAATGTTTGATTATATTTTTTAATTGTTTCATTACAGTTTTTAATGTTTGATTATATTTTTTAATAGTTTGATTACAGTTTTTAATGTTTGATTATATTTTTGAATTGTTTGATTACAGTTTTTAATGTTTGATTATATTTTTTAATTGTTTGATTACAGTTTTTAATGTTTGATTATATTTTTTAATTGTTTGATTACAGTTTTTAATGTTTGATAATATTTTTTAATTGTTTCATTATAGTTTTTAATGTTTGATTATATTTTTAATTGTTTCATTACAGTTTTTAATGTTAGATTATATTTTTTAATTGTTTCATTACAGTTTTTAATGTTTGATAATATTTTTTAATTGTTTCATTATAGTTTTTAATGTTTGATTATATTTTTTTATTTTTTCATTACAGTTTTTAATGTTAGATTATATTTTTGAATTGTTTCATTACAGTTTTTAATGTTTGATTATATTTTTTAATTGTTTCATTATACTTTTTAATGTTTGATTATATTTTTTAATTGTTTCATTATACTTTTTAATGTTCGATTATATTTTTTAATTGTTTCATTATACTTTTTAATGTTTGATTATATTTTTTAATTGTTTCATTATACTTTTTAATGTTTGATTATGGTTGAACAGCAATGTGGTATATTTAATAGACTGATATCTTTCTGGGACTCCTGTGTTTGTCTCTATGTTGTCTTGGCCATTAAGAGTTTTTAAATATGTGTGTATTCTTGAATGTGTACTGCTTTTGATTATTCAAACGCTTTGTGACCCTGGTCTAGAGAGTCACTCTACAAATAACTATTACCTACTAACATTATGTAGTCGCGTAAGAGCCATGAATGAAGCTTGATCAAGGGCTTTAAAAATGTAGGCTTTTCCTTGATTTTCTGGAACTCCTGTTGTGTTATCAGTTTTATCTTGCCCTTTAAAGTATATACTTTATTGAATATTGTTTTGATTGTTTAAGCGCTTTGTGACCCTGGTCTGGAAAAGCGCTATACAAATAAAAATTACTTACTTACTTACTTACTTTAAATTGCCAGACATGTCAAGCTTTTACCTACAATAGCTACTTCGAAATAACCTTGCTGTGTAGTACCTGCCAGATTAAACGTAAACTAGAAACGAAACCTTATAATTATTGAATTTGTCATCCACCATAATAAAGAGTGATGAACATTGCATTGTGACCCACTAGTATTAAATCCCCCTTTTTATTGATTTTATAATTTGCAAACAAAAAATGTAATTCTTTCTGTTTTTGGCCGATAAAAGGATACTGGAGTCCAAAAACGAGCTAACAAAAGAATTCACTGATGGTGCAGTTCAGTGTGTGCTCACCTAGTTTATGTATAGAGGGAAGCAGCTGTGTTTGAAGTGTGTTTTTTTAATTAACAATTTCACAAGTTATGAACCTGTAACTTTTCTGTCACACTTTTCTGCCAGTATTAACAGCTCTCCTCGCGGCAGGTGTACCTGTGGCTCAGATCCTCACACACGTCCTCTTGCATTCCTCCTCTGTGTCGAATCGGTTCAAGTTGCCCTCGCAGCCTCCGTACCAGAACTGGGCGCAGGCGTTGGCCTGCCTGTCGTAATACCAGCGGATGTTATACTCCCGACACGTGCCTTGATCGAGAACCAAGTTGCAGCGAGGATCCAAGGGCACGGTCTCTGCAGGAACATGTCGCACAGAGACAGAAAGAGAGAGAGAGAGAGAGAGGGGGGGGGAGAAAAAAGGAAACAGGTTGAGATCACAGACACTGATTCACCAGCTCTCTTCTGCTAATGAGCTGTCCATGTGAAAGTGGCGGTACTATTCCGAGGCAACATCTGTTTCTGTTCCTCTCTCCAACAAGAGCTGATTCCACAACCTCATCCACACTGCGTCAAAAATAATTGGCCTTCCTGCCTCTCATTGACATGACCTCATTAATCGGCCTGTCAGTCATGAAGGTCCAATCAAAAGCCCAAAGGAAGAACCCAACGGAGACGCTCACACAACTGACACGGGTTTTCCCATAAGATTTTGCTCGGGTAGCACTGTGTCCCAGTTATCAAGGGACATCGCGGTCAAGTAAGACGTCGGGCCAGTACGCAGTAATACGAAAACCGCGGAAAATGTTTTGAATAAAAAATGCAAAAGCTGTGTAATTTAGTTTTAAATATTTAATGGTCCCTTTATCATGCTTGCATGGACTGAAAAGGGAGCAAACGTCATTTTTGGCTTATAAGCTAAAGGCTAAAGGAAGGATGGAGGACTTTTAAAAATCTGTAACTTTCTTAATATTTGAGCTTCAGGACTCCCTTGGAATAAGACAAATAAAAATACCCTATTCATGAAAGCACTAATAATAAAGGCCCACAAGAGGTTTCAAAATCGATATTTAATTCTAGTTTTAATCCTAACTACCAACTTGACCACATGTACTATGGTGTTCAACAAGTCTCCAGTCAGTGGTGACGGATTCATTGATTGATTCTATTTTTGATTCTGAATAGGATGGAGAAGATGTATTCTAAAATTAGACATTGATAGTAAAAATAGAAATGGACAGAGGATTCTGTGGGAACTTGTCAGCCTGTTTTTTATTTTATTCAAAAGGTTTTCCCCCTTTCTTGATGGAGTTTGAAACCTCCGGAATTAGACCATCATTACCCTATACAAATGTATGAAGACGGAAGTAGAATCCTTCACAAAGTCAAGACACCACAGAAAGAACCACAGAAAAAATATGGTCAACTGATCTGGAATTTTAGCATCACTTAAAAAATAAATATAATTTAGAAATAAATATATCAAAAACGCGAGTGAACACTCCCTCATGCAATTTCCTTCTCTCATATTTCCTGAAGGCAATTACCGGTCTCAGATAGAAAAACAGAATGAATAAATGGCAGATATATTAAGATGGTATCTTTATTTTTTACTTTTCAATTCCCACATATGACAGAACTCTATCTATTGCTATCTATTATTAAGTGCATTTGAAATATTCTGGAACATGTTGTCCCTCAAAATCAACTAAAAAATCAATATAATAAGTAACATATTAAAGATTTTATGATAATGATGTTTCATCCTAAAAATAAAATAGAAATATAAAAATGTTAATTACTATAACTGCTCTACTAACCTCTCCTCCAGATTTTCTAGTATAAAATAGATCATTTATTGAAGTAAAACATGGCCCTGAGAGGGTTCAATTATACTTTGACTCCACGTTATGACCACCGAAAATAGTCAACGTTCCGGCGACAGACCTAGATGGAACAAACTGCCTTTCATCGTCTGTTAGACGCTTTCCTATCGGACCCAGCGTGAGTATTGTCGTGTAGGGTAGTGCTCCACCCCCCTGCTGTGCCAGGCTGCTGAGGAGTGGAGCTGAGGTGTGCTAAATCTGCCCTCCTTCTGTGGGAACAAAAAAGAAATCTGTTGCTTAATGTCTGCGGGGATCTGCAGTGTTGCCGTGTAACCTAGCCTGGTGATGTATCGGTTCTATTTGTAGGTTTTTATCGTGGTTAAAACGAGTAGTTCCGTACGACGAGGTTTTCTAAGTTGTCATCACAACTTCCAGGTCCACACACGTGACCTGCTTCTACCGCCCTGTGAGGTTAAAATACTCACACCTGACCTGCAGCGTGAAGAAGTGCATGATGGGGGTTTGTTGTTACCTTTAGGCAGAGCTGGCCTCACAGGGACAGTCTGTACTTTTGAGAACGTTGTGGTCCTATTTGTCGAAGAGGAGGATGAGGTGGAGCCGCGGGAGTCTGGGGAAGGGATCCTCTCTCTTGTAGGTGTGAGGTCATCGGTGTGGCGGTTAAATGTGTCCCCGCGCTCGCTTCCTCTGCTCACGGTCACGGTATCCACGAAATGCCCACCATGCACCTGACATCACACCCCAAAATGTTAAGTTCTTAATGAAGAATAATGGGTTATCATGGTCCGTACCTGTCCCGTGTTGCTTGATGTTCCGACACCGCCGATGTTCACATGATGTTTCTCCTTCTCAGTCAGAGGTCGGTGTCCGTAGCCTCCAGTCACGGAGTTGCCGTTGACGACATTCCTGCCGTTACTTCCGAATCCATTGTAGCCATTAGTAACTTTGTTGTATATCAGCGCCCCGTTCTCATCCTCACAGAACTGACTCACCAACTTGGACTCCAGAGCTGAAGGGGGGAAAAAATAAAAAAGGTTATTGATATCCGAAGAAAAACATTGTTAATATGTGATGTCATCATTTAAAATGTACAGTTTGTCCGGCAGAGCTGATGTAGCTCACAAGTTCTCCTCCAGCTAAAAACTATATTACACAAAAAGTTCTGCCTCATTAGAACCTTGTTCAAATATACATATACATATAAATAGTATATAATATAAAATAGTAGCTATGTGCGTGTATGTGATCTTGATGATCTAAATACCGTATAATCTCACAAACTAAAATGAGTCTAATTTGGATGAATTTCAAACCATATTTATAACATTATACATAGTCCAATTTCAACGAAATGTATACTGTATATTTGCTTCCTTTGGTGATTTTTTTTAGGGTATTTGGCTTCATATTAACTTCCATATCATTATTTATATTTTAATTTCCATTGCCTTGGTATCTCAGCTAGTTATTATAAATAAGTTTAACGTCTAAATAGATGCTATGCTGCCAACTATCAATCAGAGCCAAATTAATTAGCGCCTGCTAATTCACAAATACAATTTTAGTAAATCGCTTTTATCCTATGGTTTCAGCCCCCACACAAAACTTTTAGATAAGTTCAGGAAAAAAGGTGTGTGTTCTAAGCAAGGCGACATTAGTAACTCATTCTCAATTGATTGACCCAGTGATTCCTAGACACTGTTGTGTACTTTTACTCGTGTACTTTTTCATTCTCATGAAAACTTACTAAAAGAATAATACTCAGTACACAGACCTATGGCTCAAGTACAGATACTACTACAAGTACTAGTCACTATTAGTATACCACTTATTAGTAACCTACTTATTAGTATACTACTACGTACACCACCTATTAGTTTACTATGCTGTATACTAAGACTAGGTGGTGTAGAAATTCTTGCATGCTTTGCG
This sequence comes from Callionymus lyra, assembly GCF_982586985.1. Taxonomy (NCBI): domain Eukaryota; kingdom Metazoa; phylum Chordata; class Actinopteri; order Syngnathiformes; family Callionymidae; genus Callionymus; species Callionymus lyra. The sequence continues at coordinate 23,923,944 of NC_141822.1, forward strand.
ACCATGTATTATGGGACCATCCCTTATGGAGTATATTTGGAAAGAAGAAAGTAAAAAAAAAACAACCTTAAAGGTGCTAACATTTTTATCTAAACCTTTTAGCTTTAAAGGTAGAGATTCACCTGGCAGGGTGTTGAAGTCATCGATAGGTAACATGTGCTCTCCGTCCGGATCTGAAGCAATGAGGTTCAGCTCCATGAGAAATTCCGCTTGAGCTGGATCGGAGGAATTGACGATTCCAATTGCAAACATTTCAATATTGGCCGCATGTGCTTCCCGTACGGCGATATCCAGCTTCACTGGCTCCCTCTTGTCCGTCTGTCCGTCGGTGATAACGATGGCCACTTTGCTGACACCCGCGCGGGCGCTGACGAAAGCATCCTGGGTGGCCTTGCGGATGGCCGTCCCTGTGTAGGTTCCCTCTCCTAGGTACGGGATGGTCCTGATGGCCTGCTTGATGTCCTGCTTGTTAATGTAACGGGCCAGATTAAACACCAGCCGAACCTCCAGGCTGTAAAGGACCAGGCCGATCCGAGTGGCGTTGCGGCCGACGGTAACCCGATCCACGAGGGCGTTCACAAAGTTTTTAATGATCTCAAAGTTGTCTGGGCCGACGCTTTCTGAGCCGTCGATGACGAACACCAGCTCCATTGGCCTCTCCTTACACTTGATCCCACATCCTGGAAAGACATCCCATTGTCACATCAGTTTACGGTACAGGAATCTGATTGAATCTCCAATTTAGCCAATCGAGTGAAGGCGAGAAGTCGTACCGCAGATCTCCTTGATCAGACGAATGATGTCGTCCCTCTGAAAGTCACATCAGCAACACAGTGAGCTGTTAGTGAAAACTCCAAAAAACATGACGGCTACTGGAGAAAATCATCCTTACAGTGAGACCAGCTTCGCCTTTGACCCCCTGACGCCCCTAAAAAAGAGTTTGACAAGTGTTGTTAAAGTCTGATAGTGACCGATGAAACCAATATACTCACAACTTGACCTGTCACTCCAGGCTCGCCAAACTCCCCCTTGATGCCCTTGATCCCTCTCTCGCCTGTGGAGCCACGGTCACCCTAACCAACAACATTTTACTAAGAAACAGAGACCACATCGTCCACCGACTCACCTTAGCTCCAGGGACTCCCTCACCAGGGATCCCCCTTGGTCCAAGCACTCCTTGACCCCCTTGTTCTCCCTGAAGGAACACAATGTATAAAAGCAAGGTAGTAGACATACACTACAGGTGCTCAATTAGGAAAATCTACCTTTGGACCTTGGATTCCTTGACCTGGTGGACCTGTTTGTCCCATTGGCCCTGGCCGACCCGGGTTGCCCTGCAGGACAGCAATATGGAGTAAACAATTTTTCGCATTGCATTTTTGTCGATTTGGGGAGAAATCATTTATTCCTAGAAAAATTCAATTTTTTTTTTACATTTGATGCACCAGTTTTAATTTAAAATGTTGTTGTTTTTTATACGTAAAAACATTCTTATGAAATTCAAATGCAATCATGTTCTGAATGGAATATTTTGTTAGCTCTGTCAAGAAGGTTATTAAAGGGATACAAAAACAGTCTTCCAGTCTACTGTGTACTCCAGCTCCCAGTTTAGACACCAGTCACTGGAAGTTCGGATAAAACTTCTACTCAAGTGTTCCTTTTGTTTAGCATGTCAGCCTTTTAACTGTTTCTATAAACAAGCTGAAAATTAAGACTTATTAGATTTTTTTTCCCTTAACAATTTCTCATGTCGGGGCTTCGATACAAGAGGGACATTACAGACGAGCAGTAATGGATGTTCTAAATGGACTATGAAAAAATATATAATAACAATGTATATAAAAACAAGGTGTAAACAGTAGACCAAAGTTTACTTCTTCTTTGAATGCATCTTAAATTGCCTACTTTTTTTTATTTGTTTGCGTTAAACAATTTGTGACATCATTAAGTTCAAAATGTATATTCCAGGTCTTATGTTACTAGTTCGTTCCGGATCTTTGTTCACAGAAAGACTCCCTTGCAGCCGCATTTATCAGCTTGTCACCTATTTGAACAGACATAAAGATTTTGTGTCGACTGACATGTTGAGAGGCGGAATAACTGAGCTGCTGTGTTGCAACATGTTGGTCGAGAGAAGAACTGTCTGTTTTATAATGTCAGTGGATCAATTAAGAAACAAATAATCCTAACAAAGAGCTTGTCCACCTCCGGGTATTTATTTTCTCAATTATTGATTGGGCGGCCAACATGTCCTGCCACATTTGTGCACTCGATTGACTGCTGACTCTGAAGCACGCCGTTTCCATTCCAGTTGTCGACAAATGAGTAAAGTGTCATGTCGTTTTTTCATGCTTTTGTGATTGATTTCTGGCTTTTAGTCAAGAGATGATACAGAAGAAAGGGGGGTATATGCAATCTTTCTCATATGAGAGTGGAATTCTAATATTTAACCATTACTTTTTGATTTGGAAATTGAATCATTTTTACCAGCGGTCCTTGAATGCCTTCACCTGGGGGTCCCGGTAAACCTGGCAATCCACGGAATCCAATATCCCCCTGTTAGGACGAACACACAGTGAAAGTCAACAGAAGTACAGTCCGGGCCAAAGAATTGGACACACATTCTCATTCAATTATTGTTTCTCGTTTTCATGATTATTTACATAATATATTCTCAATTCTCTGAATGAACACATGAAGAATTATGTACTTAACAAGAAAACTGTGAAATAACTGAAAACTTAGATTCTAGTTTCACCTTTTTTAGTATCACCCTTTTCTCTGATAACATTTGTCATTCTTTTGATGACCTACAATATATAGTCACCTCAAATGGTTTTGACTTCACAGGTTAGTCTTTTCAGGTTACTTATTGGATTTGTTTTTGCCTTATTAATGGGGTTTGGACCATTAGTTGTGTCATGCAGAGGTCAGGTTGATACAACACTATTGAAAAACTTTATAATTCATTTTATGGAAAGAACCAATCACTTAGGTAAAGATAAATGAGTGGCCATCAATACTTTAAGAAATTATTATCAGTTCGCCCGGAAAATTGTAAAAACTTTAAATGAGCCAGGAAGGTGTGTCCAAACGTTAGGCCTGAACTGTATTTTAAGGAAAAACAGATTCCTTTCACTTAATAGTAGACACTTAAGTTTCTGACATTATGGGGTCAAAACATCTGTTACCACCTTGTGTTTTGTTTTACATGAGGATTTACTCAAAAGGGGAGGAAAACAGGTCACCATGGAAAGGAGGGAGGGATTTAAGTATTTATTCAAATTGCAACAGCTGGTCTTTACTTTGAATGCCAAAGAATTAAGTTGGACAATTTCCTGTAATGTCATACACATTGATTTGGGACAAACTAGCAAAAAAAAACACCTTATTATCCGTATAAATAAATAATGCAGAAATATAGTCAAATTCTTTTTCATTTTATTTAGTTCTCTAAATAATTTACCTTCGGTCCAGGGATCCCCACTCCTTCCGAGCCAGGTTCTCCTGGTAGTCCAGGTAGACCAGGAGGACCCTAGAGACACATGGCACATGCTTTAAAAAAACAAGTCTTTTATCTATTTTATTTTGGTCTTCTCACCATTGGGCCAGAATAGCCTTCACCTTTAGGACCATGTGGACCAGTAGGACCATGATCCCCTCGATCCCCCTGCAGCAAAAGTCAGTTATTCGTACACAATCAGTAGGATAAAGAGTGTTTTAATAGTATAACAGATATCAAGACAGGTTCACCTTTGGACCTGGAAGCCCATAGCCAGTCTCCCCGATTGGACCTGGAGGACCACTTGGACCTAGATCTCCCTAGAACATCCCACATTTGTTACATGAATGCAGGTCAAAACAAAATTTCTATAAACCCTGAGTATACACAGTTAACACAGTGGCACGGGATGTCTAAAAGAGAAAGACATATAGACGTCTGACATTGATGCTTTCATTATCACTGCTGTTGTGACATGGCTGACACGTGTTATCCCAGCGTGTCAACATCATCTGACAGCTTCTGCCCTTTCAAGTTCACCGCTGCCTCCCTGTCGAGAGCTTATCTGAGCAGACAGTCTGTTTATGATTCACAAAATCATTCAAGCAAAAAAAAAGCTTAAATTGTTTTCATTCCGCAAAGAAGAAATGGTGGTACCTTGGGTCCAGAGATGGAGCGTCCTGTTGGGCCTTGTGGACCACTGCGGCCTTGAGATCCTGGTTCACCCTGAGGATATACATTTTTTTAAAGTGTTATAGGGTATAACATCTCACCTTAGTGGCTGCAGTTGGCTCTGTTATTTACTATCTTAGCTAGCAATTTACCATTCGGCTTAAAATCTCCTCAACTTTTTATTAAAGTTTATTATTACAAGGGGCAAAGTTCAGCTTAACTGACTAATCCTGACTCGCAAAAAAAGCACATGAAATATGTGAAAGTGCTTGTGAACCTGCCTGCTTGAGACCTTGAGTCCTGAGAAGCTGTATGTGATGTTTTCTGCTGTCTGACACGTACATTGTCTTTCCAATAACCAGATCATCTTGTTGGGTTTTATCTAAAACCACCAATCATTGCTTTTATATATAAGATACAAATTTGATTACATGGTAAAAAAAAAAAAAGTTTTTTAAACCAAATAACCCAAAAAGAGAGTGGGGAGGAGAAATTAGGGTCAGAAATTATGAAAATCATTCTTGTCTAATATGATTTAAATATGGCATACATTTTATTGGAATTTGACTAATTTAAATCTACAAATAGGTTCTCTAAAGCCTCTTACAATTGACGAAAGTAGCTGAAGTTATGAAATGATCTCTTACTTAGTATTTGATAAATGGTTTAAATTACATATACATTTATCTTTAAACTTTCATGGAGGACTATTGTGACTTTTATATATATTGATTTTTTTTTTTTTACAACATATTATAGCATTTAAGGCATGATTATAATAATGAATAATTCTAAGAAATGTAATCATGAAATTCAAATGCAATCATACATTGTTCTGAACGTAATATAGAATAAACACATCTGACGGTAAACGGTGTACATATACACTGTGTGTATGTATATTGGTTAAATGACTATAACGTGTATTTACAATGGCCTTAAAACATTAACAATAATTAGCAGTTTGCATTTTGACACTTTTTGCATTTCCAATATGTCATGAAATAGAGTGGTCACTAAAAGCTCTGGTTTCAAAGGAAGAGACTCATAATTTAGGCTCCACCCACCTTAGGCCCTGATGGTCCTGCAATGCCAGCTGGGCCGGACAAACCTCGTATGCCTCTTTGTCCTTGGTCGCCCTTTAAAATTCACATATAAATACAAGTCATTCTAGATGTGCTTTATTGTAGGTGTGTACATTAGTGTTTTCTTTACCTTTTCACCCTGTGTGCCAATTCCAGGTGAACCCTCCAGCCCTCTTAGACCAACAACTCCGAGCTCCCCCTTTGAATGGAAACATGTACGTTTTTATGACTGATATCTCTCGTGTGGTTTGGTGACTACAATGACACAATTGGCGTCTCTTCTGCCAAAGAGTTGGTTGTACATAACAACAACAATATTTTAAATGGAAAGAACCTTCTGTCCTGGAGCACCATCCTCTCCTGGCTGGCCTGGCAATCCGTAGACTCCAGGCGATCCTACCCCACCCTGAGAAGAGGTTTATCAGGACTCATTTGCTTTGGCCTTTTTCATTAACAAATGTCTCCCACCTTCTCTCCTGGCTCTCCAATGCCCCGTTCTCCTGGACTGCCGGACTCACCTGGTAAACCCTGGTCACCCTGTGCACAAAGACAAAGGCAAAGTCCATCAAATGCTCCTTTTACATGTGCAGGCTATAACAAATTATGTTCATCTCAATACCTTAGATCCAGGTAGACCTTCCCCTGGTTGGCCCCTGGTCCCTGGTGGCCCCCTTGGCCCCTCAACACCCTGGACATGAGAATATAGGGTCATTAAATGGGAACAGAGATTTTAAATAAAAAATGGTGAAATGATTGTTAAATAGAATAGTGAGGCTGGTTGATGATTTCAATATTGTCTTTATGTGAAATAAACTGCTTGACATTGATCTTTAAATGTATCCGCAAGTCTATTTCCTCCTCTCCTTCTCTTTGACACGGATTCTGTAGAATATCGGATGGTCTCTCGGGTACTGGGCGATTTCGATAAGAGATCGAGAAGGAGATCTTGGGTTCAGGTCAAGTAACTATGAGCTGCCGCTCGCTGGAACTCTGACGTCATCGGGCTTGCTCGATGTCAACATTCCTCTCATTGAAGAGTGTGAGAACACGTTAGCGCTGCAGTCAACCCGCTACTCAACACATGGTGGTTAGATCTTTTAATTTCCTCTTTTTAATTCGGCTTTTACAACAGAGTTGAAGGTGAGTGACAGCTGTAACCCACGTGACCGCTGCTGTTCTCTTTAAAGGATCCCATGCTGCGTGGCTGTCAGTGACTCGGTGATGTCATCAATGCTGCACATCAGTCTTCTGAATGCTCGCTCCATTACAAATAAATCCTTTTCTCTGAACGGTCTCTTCACAAGAGAAAAGATGGATTTATTGTGTCTGTCGGAGACTTGGCAGAGAGAGGAAGAGTTTATTAATCTGAACAAACTCTGTCCAGTAGGGAGCATTGTCTTGGGGAAGCCTCTCCTCTCTGGTCGTGGGGGTGATCTTGCTACAGTTTATAGAGAGATTTGTTCTTGCAAAGTGATTAGGACATAGGAATTTATTTCTTTTAAGTCTCAGATGATCTTGGTTGGTTCTGCAAGTCCTTTTTCTATTGTGTTTTAGTCTACCGTCGTCCCCGTCCTGTGGCAGTGTTCTTGAAAGACTTTAGTGACTTCTTATCTTCCATTGTTCAAATGGCTTGTGTAAATCATTCAAAAATTCAGAAAAAACGGTGCCCTTGGACAAATGAAGAACTACTGAGTCTGACGAGACTTTGTCGAAAGACTGAGCATCTCTGGAAGTCCACTAAACTTGAGGTGCACAGACTTCACCTCAGGGATCTGATGTCCTCATTCAATGAGATGATGAAAACTGCCAGATCTGATTACTTCAGTAAACTGGTAGCAGCAAATAAGAAAAACCCCAAAGTGTTGTTTGATAAGATCAATTATCTTGTTGCTCCTTCTCCTCAAATCACGCCTGTCTTCTGTGAAGATGACAGCAATGCATTGTTGAAGTTTCTCATTCACAAAATTAAATTAATCAAAGAAAAAATCCCTCCCCCTTTGTGTGTAAACCCTGCTGTCACTGAGCCTGTCTCCTCCCTGTGGTCTTCCTTCAGTGCTGAGTCTCTGGGTGATATTTCAGCACTGGTGAGCAAGATGAAACCTTCCTCTTGCTCGTCCTACGTCCTTCCTTGTAGGCTCTTTATGTGTGTTTGATGTTATTTGGCCCTGAGTTACCAAAATGATTAACCTCTCGCTTTCCACAGGGGTTTTTCCTAAAGCATTTAAACATGCCATTATGGAGCCTTTGCTCAAAAAGCCAGGCTTAGACCCTCAGTAATTTCCGGCATTTTTCTAAGCTCTCATTCTTGTCCAAGATCTTAGAGAAGGTGGTGTCTGAGCAGCTGTCTTTGTTCCTGGATCATAGCGACAAAGTTTCAGTCTGGCTTCAGTAAATATCACTCTCCGGAGACAACCTTACTGAAAGTGTCCAGTGACCTCATGATGTCTGTTGATTCGGGTAAATACACTGTTCTGGTTCAGATCCTGATGAGAAGACTGAGGGATGAAGTGGGACAATCTGGGTCTGTGTTACAGTGGTTCTCATCATACCTTTGTGGGCACAGTTTCATTGTATCTGCCAATCAAATTAGGTCTAAATCATCAGATCTGTTATGTGGAGTCCCTCAAGGTTCTGTTCTGGGTTCTTATTTTTCTTAATGTACTTGATTCCCCTGGGTAAAATCGTTCAGAGATTTCCTGATGTTTCTTATCACATTTTTGCTGGTGACATCCAGCTCTACTGCTCATTTGATCCAACTCAGCCCAAGAGGCTGAACAGTTTAGTCAATTGGTTGCTAGAAATCCAACAATGGCTGAGTGAAAACACTTTGCAGCTAAATGTGGACAAAACTGAAACTTTGGTTATTGCTCCTGATGATAAGGTTCCAGGGTTGAGTCAGTACTTGGGTGGCCTGTCAGTCAAAGTGAGCCTTCCAGAGGAGAGAAATCCTTCCAGTCTGTTTTTCCTAAGCTTTGGAACGATCTTCCTCTCTATCTGTGCTTAATGGAGTCTACTATCACCTTCAAAAAACATCTGAAGACATTTTTATTCGTGCAAACTTTTCCTTGATTCTCTGAAACTACTGTGTTTGTCTTGGTGGTTTCTTGACCTTTTAAGTATATATTTTATTGGGTATTGTTTTGATTGTTTAAGCGCTTTGAAACCCTGGTCTAGAAAAGCGCTCTACAAATATTACTTACTTACTTACTGACTTACCCACCGCATCAGTTAGCAGGGATAAGTTCCAGTACCTTGTGACCCTGATAAGAGAATGGGAGCTTAAAAAATAACTAATAAATTAAATATATTCTGGTCTCTTTCTCCTTTTTGAAACATATTAACCTGAGATACTAATAGACAAACTTTAATAGTAGTTTCAGTAGTTCTTAGGCTGGAGGTTCCCAGACCACCTACAAGTTCCCCAAACTCCCCCTGTGATTCGCAGGTATGAAGATCAATTTGAAGAAAAATGTGCTGTACTTGCCTTTTCGCCCTGGATGCCAACACCTGGTAGGCCAATGGGCCCTGGAAGACCTGGAGGGCCAAAATCCCCCTATGTGATCAGATGAGCAGTTAAATGAATATAATAACAGATCACGGATCATGTACAGCAAAGTGCTTGGAGGCTCGTGTGATTTATGGGATATGGAAAACATCCAGGTGTAAAGCAGTTAGATTTTTCTTATGGTATATAATTGTATATGCTTAGATACAGGTCCTGGGCCTTTTTACAGACATTCCTGTTGATGTAGAGCTCAGGTTGTTGACTGCAACATAAATGTTCAGACATTTATGTGGCCAATTAAAATGGATGCTTGTAGGGGTTAATATCATTCATTGCCTCCAGACATTTATTTCCAGGTAATCTCAACTCCTCAGCACACATCAATCGAAATTTGCACCCTGGTCATGATCCCAGTTGCTTACTTCCACAGTCCAGAGTGCGAGTCTCTATTCAGCTGCACCATTGCTGCCTTCACTGTTAACCTTTGGCCTTTCTTTTCACGCAAGGCTTTTACTATCAAACTCCTATAGAGTCTTTTCAGTCTGGATTTCAATTTAGGACCATTCTATAAGATACCTTGGTTCCTTTGATTCCGGCCCCCGGCTGTCCTCTGGGCCCCCGTGGTCCATCCAAGCCTCGCTCTCCCTGTGATCAGAGACGGAGAAGATTCGGCATTCAATTCTTTGAAAGCAATTACATCTGGGTAGAGCCGGAGCGACACAACTTTATGTTGGAAAGGCTTTGAAGAGAATTACAACCACCAATGATGTACTTTCCTTACACCCCAGATGGGTTCAGTTAATAGAAGGATTCCCTATAGGTTTGTACCCATGACGTCAGCTGCTCCCTCTGTGTGCTGAAGGATGATGGAACCAGATGAAGACCTTTGACTGTTCAAACTCAGCAGCTTCATGTCTTATATCTGAGACAATCCGCAGCGTTCTAATCCATTTCTGGGTGGTATTTTTTTTTTTTAATCCTGCATGTGTTTACTGGATCATGATGTCTATGCTTGTTTATGCTTGTGAGTTTTTGCCTCTTTTCTGTTGGCACACATCCCTGTGTGTGTTTGATTCTCTCTCTCCTGATTGACTGGAGTGTTTTTAGTGCCCGGTATTGTGGGCCATTTCAGGTGTTAGTCCTGGTATCTGAACTCTTAAAATTGAAGAAACTAGCAGAGACAGTTTGAGGTTGCTGTAAGTTTTTCTTCAAACTGCAAATGAGTCATCTGGACTGAAGAAAAAATAGTGTCTGGAATGATATTAAAGAGTCGAACAGGCTGTAAAAGATTAGGACGGTCTCTCTCCAAGACTGTCTAAGGCCAGCGGACACCATCTGACAGAGCAGGAAGTGTGTGGAATAGCATGGTGTTCTAAATTCAAATGGAGGTTTGAATTGAGGCTAAAATGTGTATTCCTCCAGATATATTATGGCACTCTGAACAAGGCGCTAATGATGTGGAAAAAAAAGGTAATTCTGCTCCTGAGCTCCTGTGAATCCACAGCATGTCGAAACACGTCATGTGCTGAATGTTGTTACAAGAACACCATCTGTGACTCCGCGGTCAAGTCCTCTGTTGAGGAAAGAAAAGAAAAAAACAGCACCCTCGAGGGCCAATCATGGTGGCTGATACGCCTCCTTCTGTTCACAGGTGGAAACTGGCTGTCAGTGTCTTCACACAAGAGCAAATGATGAATTGTAATGGAAAAAAAAGGTAGGAAATTATGATGATGATGATGAAAGTATGAGGAAAAAATGTGTTGCTAGGCATTCAAAACCATTTGAAAGACAGCCAAACAGCTGTCACATAGTTATCTATAGCTTTCATCTTTTTCAAGATGGTGATGTTATGTTAAACCAAGACAGTTCATGATCTACTGTATAGTTTTTCATGTTGAAGTGATGTAAAATATATGATGCAGTACTTTGAAATCATATAAAAACAAATATTACAACTCCCTTGGTTTCTTCAAACAATGGATTTTGTGTGAAGTAGTAACTCCTGTGTGCATTGGGTGAAAAGAAACCATGTAAATACCTCAAAGCACAGTTTTTGTCAGTACAATGCCGACGTCAGCAGTGGCTAGCATTTAAAAAATACATATTGTAAGCTTATTTTTCCGTGACTATGTAATTATTATTATAAAGGTTTAAAGGTGAGATTAAGGCAGACGCTCAAACTTAATAAATATATATATTTTTAAACCCATAATAATTACATAATTGTCTCACGCACCTTGCGGATGTGTATGGAAGTGTGTGCACTCCATGAAAAGAAGTTTGTTCAGTTGGTTACACTTTTGGAAGACCAAGGGTCAGGCTTTTTCTCTTCAGTCAAAGCTGACCCAGTCTCACATCTTGTCTGAAAGTGTCGAGTATTTGTTCTTGTACTCTTCCCACATGGTCTCCGGAATGTTCTGAATGATAGCCTCGCCATTAGTGGAATGGTTTCACATATGTGGGTCCAGCAAGAATTCTTCTTGTTATTTTGTGTTTCAAACATTTCAGAAATATCTTTAGATTTGTCTGCAAATATGTTTACTGTGTCTACTGTTTCAAAACCCAGCTACGAGTCTAGTGTCACATGACTGACATGGGTCTCACATAAGGCGTGATCTCCTGTTCATTAGGGCTCAGTGCCGTGAGCTTCACTGACGTCCATCAGCCAATACGAACATTGGCAGGTCTACTGTTGACGCGGTGATGACACAGATGGATGCAGGTTCACACTCAGCCAAAGTGATGTGCATAAAACAGACTGAGATAATGTGATAATTAGGCCTGGCAGTTATAATCTGACATCTTCTGACAACTGGGGTCATATAGACGGATAGTGCATGGAGCTTGTAGGTACTGCTCATTGGTACTGAGGCAAACCAGGTCACCAACTGGCTTTTATCTCCCATCTCCTACCAATTCAGAGTTTGTCAAAAACGGTCATTGTCTAAGGCGAGTCCCCCCCCAGATATAACAGACATGATCTATCTTTAAGACATTATTGGGATGAAATGTGTTTAACTGCGATAACGTTGAATCCAATTTTCAGTGGATGAAAGAATAAGGCTGACCTTTACAGAGAATATGGCATTTCGTTCTCAGAAAAGAACTCAAAAGATGGATCTGATTTCCAAATGAATTCATGATTTTTGTGAACGTACCTTTGGTCCAGGCAATCCTTCACCAGTTTGTCCTCTTTCTCCCTGGACTCCTTGTGGCCCCTGAGGCCCCTATTGATCAGAAAAATGGCCATTTTTAATTTCACAGCAAACAGAAACTGTGGAAGCTTTACTTCATTTATTTCTATTTCTTTTAGACACATCAAACACATCAAACGAAACATCCAAAAGAAAATATAAATAAAATATAACTGTTTATGACTAAACACATGTTTCTAACCTAGCTGATGTCATTCTCTGTTTTTACTGTTGCAAGCTAATTTTAGCAAACAACATGTGGTTTTAGCCACCTCAGTAGTATGACTTTCTACCCATATTCCTGTAAATCCCAGCTGTCTACTGTACATAAGGATTTTCTTTACAAGTTAGATGTTGCTGTTGTTTTTTTTCGTGGGCCACATCATCAACATACAAACAGTCCAAACTGAATTACTAGCCCACTTTTTTCATTTAAAACTCAACAACTAAAAATATAATACTATTGTGGTTTGTAGACTTTTCAAATGTCTAAATGTTTTAGAGAACATGATTTGAGTGGTTCTCAAACAGCGGTCCATTAAATATGATCTAAGAATCATTACCGGTGGTCCATGTTCACCAATCCCGATGGGACCTGGAGGGCCTGGATGCCCCTGGAAGCCCACATCCCCCTGTGTGATTACAAAGCAAAACACAAGATGAGTCCCAGGTGGACAAACAGGCCGCTCTTGCATTTATCAATTACAGGGTGGAGGACTTTACCTTGGGTCCTGGAATGCCTATCCCTGATTCACCCTGAATTCCAGGTGGCCCGGAAAGTCCCCGTTCCCCCTGTAAACAGAATTCTTATTTTGAATATGGATTGTGGACCAAAGGTGTCTTTCTATCCAGCAAATAAAGAGGTTCTTCAACAGGCGGCCTGGACATGTTCTCAGGTATCCTCTGACCTTCTCCACTCTATACTTTATTGGTTGGAACGTGGTAATTTTTCTCAAATGCTATAAATCTCGGTCTGTCTCAGGTGAGGCGTGATGAGGGCGTGGAGATCTAAGTGGGTGCATACCTGCACTTCTATTTTCCCCTTTTCCCCAGCACTGTCGGGCAAGTTAGAACAATGCTTAAACCTAGACATTACTCTTCCCATTATGTGATATATGATGACAGCCAGACAATCAACATGAGCATTCTTTGAAAACAATTAGGGAGGGAACATTCAACAAAGATCTGGCAAAAACAGCTAAAAAGCACAAGGCGGTGACGGACAGAAGCAAACTGACAATAAACGATAACAGTCTTGTAAAAGGTGACGATCTGTTGATGATCAGAATGTTTGACTCGGAGAGTGCAATACCAAAGAAACGCAGTATGACTAATCTCAGAAGCTTTTATTCACTCTCCGGACACACTTTCATGTAAAAAGAAAGTCCTTATTAGAAGCAGATAAAAGTCAGCATAATAATCTCTTTTCATGGGAAACAGAAACTCCATATGGCTTTGAGACGTTGGTTCACATTTAATCAGGCCGCCTGGAAGTCACGAACATTAAAGGAAACATTTGAAAGAGGAAAAAGTTTCAGATACGTCTCACTGTCTTTTCTCTATGTTCAAACTATTAAAAGATTTTATTTTTAATGAAAGTATAAGATCAGTTCTTACCTTTTTGCCCAACATTCCTTCAGGCCCGATATCACCAATTTGACCTGGTAAACCCTACACAAATGATGAAGTTCTTAATGTCAAAAAAATAATAACTGCTCATTCTCCTAGTTTCTACCTTAATAATAGTCTCCAATGTAATGTTCAGGTTGAAAATGACAAGAAGAATGCTTTGAACAAGCACAAATGCAAACATGATATACATCTTGGGCTCGTTTTAATGTGAAACAGTAAACATTTTCTTCTACAGTTTTGACCTGTCCTAGCTTTTTTTCTGTTATGCATGGTTTCATTTAAATTTTAAAACATATTACAAGTCTTCAGATAAAAGTCGGAACAGTTAATTTACATTTAATTTTTATTTTCCTGAGGTACAGCTTTGTGCCATATTAGTGCAGCATTAATCTGCAACATTTCTTATCAACTGAGACAGATAAATAAAAAAATAAAAACTTAATGACGTAATAACTATACCTCTGGGATGGTTAATAAAAAATTTAATTTAGAGTTAACGGTAACACGGGAAACACATTGCATTAATAAGAAACTAAAAAGGGCTGTCCATCAAAACTCAATAACCAATGAACAGTGACCCCTAAAGAAACAAGTAACATTTATGTTGGAAATCCTTCTTTATTTTGTGTATCTCTTTACATCTCTTTACTTTATCTCTTTTCATATACTGCACGTCTCATTGTGAGAGCTGAGGTTTACCAATAATCCATTAAAAATGTATGAAAATGTGACTCCAGTGCAAGCTTCTCTCTACGTCACATCACATAAGACTTAAGGGTTAAACTCGGCTGAACATTAGTATTCTTATGTGGTAAAATAGTGTTTTCATATTACTAATTTCATAGAATTTTCAGAGAAACGTTGAGTTCACCTGAGGCCCACGGTTTCCTCTGGGTCCAATGTCACCTTCAGGGCCCTTGAAAAACAAAGAGATGATGAACAAGTGGCTCTGAAGTGATATATTTCCCACATATTTGTACTGTCAAGTGGTTTCGAGGGTCTCTGATATTGCATGCAGATCTTCAGGTTGGAATGAATCTGACATCAGAAGGTATAATAACAATAATCAAGAACAACTTGCCTTTTCCCCTTTAACTCCAGGTGTTCCACACTCCCCCCTCTCACCCTGGGAATGAAAAAAATCAACATTTTCTAAGAATAGCAATTACATTACAAGGTACTGATAATTAGTATGTCTTGAAAATGTGTTAATTTTTTTCTTTAATTCTGTCACCCTTTCTCCTTTGTATCCTGGTTTCCCCTGTTGGGGAAAAAAAGAGAAGCTGTTTAATACAAAAGTATTGACAAACAAGTGAAGCTTAGCAACACAGGGGGCAGATCAAGACATGTCGCATCGATGAAAATGATCGCTGCTTTTTAATCTGGCTCACGGCTTTGAAACAAAAATAAATAGATTTAGTGAGCTCACCTCTGCTCCTTCTCGACCCGGAAGACCACTGAGACCACCTTCACCCTGAGGGACAAAGGCATTTTACTTAACAAATCGAACCATTGAATTTGAATTATGGATTTTGAGCAGAACCTTAAGACCCTTTTGGCCAGGATTCCCATCATCTCCAGGTCGTCCCTTCTTTCCCTGCAAAGAAGTTATTGTAAGTGGCTCTGAGGTGAAATATAATTGACTAAATAATACCATGATATTTAATTAAATACATAAATATTCATTTTTATAAAATATTGCATGTACAAAAGTGTTTTTTTTTTACTTTAATTCCATGAATTCTAGTTAATAATATACCAAACTTTATAGAATGAAAAGTAAAAGCCATGCAATTATAGTTATAAGTAAAAAATAAAACTGTATGCTTTAGATAAATAACGTTTTATTAAAAATGTATAAAAATGGAAAAATATTGAATTTCAGATGAAAATATTGGTAATTCAGGAACCCTGGATTACATAAATTCAGTAAATCAAGAGTTCAATAACAAAGATAAATATTTTTTAATCTCAAAAAGTGTTCTTACTAACAAATTATTCTACGGTAAGAAAAACATCTAATAAATATAAATGACATCTCGTGCTGTTCATAAACGACTGAACTTATCAAGGGAGACTAATTTTGAAAATTAATTTGTTCTTCTGATGCTAATAAAAGACAAATACAATTTAAATCGAAATGGAATTCATGCAGGTTTCAGTGTTTTCTAATAGATTATAGATGATTAACTGAGCTTGAACCCTTGAATCTGTGTGAAGGGTCAAAGGTCAGTGGGTTCATCATCTAATGAGTCTGGGGGGCGGGGGGGCTGGGAAGCGCATGTGTGGGTGTATCTGATGACTTGTGAAGTCTTCCACTTGCAAGCGTGCGTGTTCTTGACTGTGCATGTTCTTATCTCCCATGTGTTTGATGCTTTGTAAATTTCCCGTCGGCACGTAATTGCACTTCCCGGCACCCGCTGATGTAAAGCAGCCTTTGTTTGTAGCGTCAAGTTTAATGGGCTAATCTCTTTCTTCGCACCCCCCAAAACACGAGCGTTGTCGGCGGCCTGACCTTATCGTAAAGGGCGCGCTTACATCACGGCGCCGTGGCTGTTGGCGAGCGATTAAAGATACGAGCGTCTTATCTTTTTTGAAGTCAGAAACTCAAAACGGTGGGAAATGTATGGGCAGACGTAATTTACTCTGAGTGTCCGCGTAAATATGAGTTTAGGCCTGTTCTCAATCTGCCACGAGAGGAATGTGAAGTATCTGTGTTGATCCATCGCTGCAGGGAAACCGACTTTTTCAAAACCACACAATTCACTTAAACACCCTCCAATTACATATCCTGTGAGTTTGAGATGTACAGAAAAACAGATTTGAGTTTTACTCACGGGGGGGCCGCTCGGGCCCTTCTCGCCCTTCTCACATGCACACTTGCTCTGGGCCAGTGGACACTTCAAACACAGACAGGAAGCAGTCAGAGATGCGAGCCTCAAACATGTGCTCCATGACCACAGACTGTAGACTCACCCCTTCGTCCACCACTGCCGTCTGCGGAGAGAGAAACAAAAGAATATTATTTCCCATACGTTTGATCTGAGAACAGCTGGCATTGATACGTTCATCGAAACTTCTGACAGTCTTTTTGAAATCTTATATCAAAAGAGTCACTTAATATCAAAGACTGATTCAGATCTAAACACGATGGAAACCTTGTGTAAAGAGGATCCAACGATCTTAAAGATGACAGGGGACTTACTGTGAAGCTGCAGGTCCTTAAGCATTCATTTAATGGACATTTTTAATGGATATTTAATGTCAAATGTAGTCGTTACTTGAGCCACAGGTGGTTTGGCTCAACGATCATTCAATAATATTGTCTAGACTGTGTGATATTTGGTTGAGTTTTTGTTGTAGCAGAAATTCAACATTCCGAACAGATATTGCTCCGAAAAAATGCTTCAAAACATCTTACAATATCAGAATCATTATTGTTGTGGAAAGAAGCCAAAATCAATTCGTCAGAGAGGAAACTGAAAATACTCAACTTCAGTTTTTGAGTAAATCAACTTGAGCAAAATCCACTACCAAATAAAGAATCCAGATAAAATATATGACAAAGTTTGAAATATGTATCAATTAAATCAGACCTGGGCAAAATGCAAACTAATCATTTAGAAATATTTACGATCAAACCAATTTATTACTAGTTCGACTCGATATAACTTGGTAAAGTCCTTTTTTTTTAAATAACTTGTTTCTGCTCTTATCTTTTTTGGACTAGTCCTTTTGATGGGTTTTGAGTTTATTTGTAGTGCTTTCAAATACTACACTATTTATTTTGTGGCATAACAACACGTTGTTGCATTCGATGTATTCATTTTAAACTGTTAAGTAAATCAAATAAATAAATAAAATACAATTATATAATATAAATGAAGACTAAAGCATTTTTTTGGATTAAGCTTTTACATCATATTAAGTTATTAATCTGTCCCTTCTTTCTTTTGGCTCGACCGCCCCATCAAATCAAATAATGTGGCCCTCGAGGAAATATAAATCCTGCCCCTGAACGAAATGAACCACAGTGGCGTAACGTTGTCCACCAGGCTAAATAAAACAAGCTGCTTATGTAGGAGAAATCCCACAAAGATTTAATATCATTCATATTCATTCATCTCTGACCAAATGTATAATCGTTTCATTGTCAAAATGGTAGATGAGTTCCCTCTGGATCATAATAATAAATATAATCTTGATAGGGATTCACGCATGAGGTGGAACAAATATGTGTGTTTTTATGATGAAAATCTTTTCATAGAAAGTTTAAAAGTTATCATGTGGTGTTTGCACTCAGCTATGCATATAGGCTGTAAGAAATGTTGTGTTCAATTGATTCCCTGTTTGGGTTTGATTGACTTAATTTTTACCAGTGAAGAGTCCTGAAGTAGAACACTCAAACTATTATTTAAAGATGAAATTCACTACACGACCAGTGGGTCAGAGACAGTGTTTTAAGAAAGTACTGGGAGACAAAACGTTATTTTGTAGACTAATATATATTGAAGTTACACTGTTCTGACACTGGAGGGAGCCAGGAACAATATTCTCAATGTTACCTATTGCTACTTTATGCTAATACTAGTTGGGTTAAGGTGCATTTGTTTCACAATAATCCCAGAGTTCAGAGGCATCAGGATGAGTGATTGTGAAAGTTAAATTCAACCCAGTTAACCCTTGTGTTATCTCAGGGTCAAGGTGACGCAATGGCCCAAATACAAATGTGTTTGTTGTATCCCTTGTGTTGTCTCTGGGTCAAGGTGGATTAATTGTTAATCGGGTCACCTTGACCCTGATATAACAGGAGAGTAAATACAAAAACATAAAATACATGTTGATTTTATTAAATTAACAAGTGCAACTCTCGGATAACAAATGCTGAAAACTTGTTTAAGTAAAAGTTGAATGACATACGTGAGAATCAAACCGTGAAACATTAATCGGTGGCTACAGCAGTAACGTCCGAGCGCATGCTGCGTTACGTAAAGAACACATTTTCAAGCCTGTCAGAGGACAAAACTGATGAGAGTGCAAAATCTAAGCAGAACAACGTGGCTGCCCTTTTAAATTTAAGGAATTGATTAAGCTTCTACGCGGAGCTCAAAAACATCTGCTCTTCAAACTCCCAATTAACCCTGATCCTTGACACCGTTGAGTTGCACCGTAACACATCTGAGTAACGACACTCAGATTATCATGACGGTTCACACCTACTTCAAAGATCTTCATAGCAATTCATGTCAAATGAAACGTGGAATATATATATATACAGTATATATATATATATATATATCCTTAAATGATGTCAGACTCCACAAGGACGTACATAAAGAGCTTCAAACACAGAGCTCGGTTCGCTCTGTTCCGTCTCGTCTGGTTGCCAGCATGGAAATTCTCACCTCAATCATGAAGAATGATGAATAATTACGATAAGAAATAATTGCTAGCGAGAGACGATGAGTAGCAATGGGTGGTTGGTGAGAGATTCGGTGCAGATGGAGTGTCGGGATCTAAATTGAATGGTCTGACTGTGTAATAACTTTTTCAATCTTCTATGAGCGAGACACGACTGAACTCAGGCTCCTCTTGTTTATCATCAGACCTTGAGATTGTTTCTTTTTACCTGTAATAGAAATAAATTTAACATCCTCATCCTTTGAAATAGAACTCAATCAAGTGCGTGTTTACCTATAAAAGTGTCTGGATGTTGATCATCTGCCAAACAAATGTGAGCCTGAACCTGAGCGAGAAATGATACTGTATGTTTCTCAATGGTTGGTGGTTTCAGGTATAAGTGTTTCTTTAATGGCTAATGGAAAGCCAACACTATTTACTGTGACTGTTTTAAGCAGCTGAGAAAAAACCTAAATAGCCTTCAGTGGGGATATTATAAAGTAAGTAGTTTAGCCATAGAATAAACCCCTAAAATACTTGTATGATTTTATATATTGGAGAGCTGTGGAAAAAAAGTGAATATACAAAATAAATGCGTTATATTTTTGATATACTGTATATACTAGCTGTAAAACCTGGCATTGCCCGAGTTTACAAAAAATAAATTTGAAGAATAACCCAAAATTGTGAGCGGAGGGGAGAGATAATAGTGCATTCAGAGAAATTGTGGGTCATACAATTGCTGAAAGAAGCTGGAATTCTGGTGATCATCCTTAACCCTTGTCTTATCTCAGGGTCAAGACGGCCCAAAGCCCCAAAAATCAAACGTGTCCACCACCTCATATGTATTTCTGGAAGCCATGGAGACAACACAAGGGATACGTCTGGGTCATATTGACCCAGAAATAACACAAGGGCTATTTAATGTGTGTTAAATGTGGTCATAAAAATGTCATGTATTCAGATCTTCATCTTCTGCATGCCCTCATTACAAATAACAAAAGAAGCAGTCATTCTGGACCACACTTGCACCCATTCACACTTTGACCTATTTAAATTTGAATGGGGGTCTTCTTGAGCCCCCTTTACCCTCAAAGAAGATTAATTATATTGATTTGACCATTGAAGAAACCAGAGTATATGCTAAAGTAAGTAACATGTTATGTAGCAATGTCAACAATCATACAGAGACTTAATAACTATATAACAATAAAATTGATGTTGAAGAAAAGGAATGTGATGCCTCCAAAAATGAAACAGACTAATACTTCCTGTTACGAACAGTTCAAAAGATAATTTATACTGGTACATTAATACGTGATAATAGTCTGGCACAATTGCAATATTCCTTTAAATACAAGTGTGTCTAAACAGATTTATCTAATCAACATTTCTTAAGATTCCATGGTTATTATTACACCTTTTACCACAGACGTAAAGAACGACCACTGTTTTAACTTGTTATTACTTCAAAATTAAATTCTGATTACCTAATTTCGAAAGGAAAACAGATCTCACTCTTTTATGTTTTGATGTTTTGAATTGGATTGATCGTCATGTAAAATATACAATTCACACATGACCGCAATATTTATATATGTTGTCTTTTTTTAATGTTTATTTCATTGTGTTGCTTTAAAATTCCTTCAATGAACATATCAGCAAATCTAAATGAAGATAATGGTTCACCCAAACCTGGGTTTCATTTTAGAATTACCAATCCAAACCACTAGA
Source organism: Callionymus lyra (assembly GCF_982586985.1). Lineage (NCBI taxonomy): Eukaryota > Metazoa > Chordata > Actinopteri > Syngnathiformes > Callionymidae > Callionymus > Callionymus lyra. The sequence continues at coordinate 23,944,668 of NC_141822.1, forward strand.
GGGTGCCAGTTGTGCCACAGTTTGTAAAATACTTGACCTTTGCAACATTGGTACAAGAAGTAACAGACGTGACTTTGGATTTTACTCACAATTTCTTGAATGACTTTGTCCACAATGCCTCGGTCCTGCAGGTTGTGGAGGTAGCGGTCGGGCGGCGAGCTGGCTATCATTCTTAACTGATCCACATTAGCAACCTCTTTTGCCTCAGGTGTGATACCGATGGTAAAGAATCGAACCCCCTGGTTCTTGGCGTCGGCCACCGCTCCAAGTATATCCGGGTTCCGAGGATGTGAGATTCCGTCAAAGAGCAGAATGGCCACCTTGACGCTGCTGACGTCCGACTCCTCCAGGTAGATGCGGGTGAGGTTAGTGATGGCATAGGTGGTGTAAGTGCCGTGACCGATGTACACCATGGGGGCGATCTTGGCCTTGAAGTCCTCATAACCCCTCCATTGGTTGAAGGTTTGCTCTATAATGACGTGGCTGCTGTACTGAAGCATGGCGGAGCGCGACTTGAGGCCGCGGCCGGTCGCCAGGTGAAGACCCTGAAGGCGATTGGTTACCTCAATGGCGAAGCGTTTCTCCTGGGCATGGTTTTCTTTGGCGCTCTCGGAGCTGTCGATCAGGAAGGCTAACTCCAAACTGCAGTCCTCGGTGGTGAGAGCTAAACAGATGTGTTTCAGTGTTAATATGTAAACGGTAGTTTTCCCTTACAATTAAAGTCAACAAGAACAAACACATCTTGAACAAGTCATCACGGTTGTGTATGTTCGGATATTTTGATTTGTGTGATAAAGGTTAGGACAATAGACCCCAGCTCTAGTAGAAGAACTCACATTTCCCCGATCCTTAAAACTCTGCAACGGATCGATCAATTTTAAAATTCTTACTTTCAGAGCTATTCATGGTCAGACCCCTTTTTACGTCCGTGATCTTATCCAGCCTTACACCCCAGCTCGGGCTCTGAGGTCTGTGGATCAGTATCTACGGATGGTTCCGTGCACACGGTTCCAGACCAGAGGAGAGAAATCCTTCCAGGCTGTTGCTCCTAAACTTTAGAACGATCTCCCTCTCTCTCTGCTTTTGATGGATCTACTGACTCCTTCAAGAAACATCTTAAGAACTTTTTATTTGTGCAGGATTTTCCCTGATTTTCTGGGACTCCTGTGTTTGTCTTATGTTGTCTTGGCCTTTTAAAGTTGTTTAATTTGTAGGTACGCTCTTTACAAATAACTGTTACTTACTTACTTACTTACTTACTTACTTACTTCCAACCTTCTTACTTACCAACTTACTTACTTACTTACTTACTTACTTACTTACTAACTTACTTACTTACTTATTTACTTACTTACTTACTTACTTACTTACTTACTTACTTACTTACTTACCCCCATGAAAACTCAAATAGATCCAATTTTCAATGATTTGGTTTTCTTCCTTAGTTTATGTTAGTCATTTCTATTTGAGCATTTGCTATGTCTTTCCTTTTGTTCAGATCTTTTCTTCGTACTGGAATATTGAATACTGAATATTTAAAAGACATATCTGTGGTCCGAAGGGCTCTGAGGCAGCATCGCAAACCCCTTCTGCATTAAGATAATTGCCTGCTCTATTGTAGACTAGCAACTTCTTTAGTGTGTACACTGATTTTCTCCAACATAAAGTTGAGATAGAATCTAGTCCTGGGTGCTCCCGATGTTGTAGGTTCTGTTCAGGTGAAACCTGCTCCTTAAAAGTGATGGACAAAAGTTTTAAAAATCTAGTGGGAAAAGAGCTGAAATTGAAGGCCAGTCCTTTCAACACAACTTTTTCAATTGCAAATACCAGCTCAGTTGGGTCTCGTTTATCATGACGGCATGACGTCACGGATGAAAGTGTGCTTCGGGGGAACTGAGTTCCAAGAATAAAAAAGTTTTGAGGATGGATGGCGGTAAAACAGAGAGATATGATCATTTCATCCTCTAGCAATGTCCTCGTTGCAGTATCAGGTTCCACTTTTCCCTGGAAGTGCACTTTTTTCCTCGCAGCGATGACAGCGATGAAACATGTGCCACCTGCACAAGTCGTACACAAGAGAACAAGAGCAAACACAGAGGAGCCACTGTGGTAGAAGAGAAGGACAAAAAAAACCACTTACATTTGCTGCTCTGAGTATTGGAGTAAGGTGCGTATAGTTTACTCCTCCTTCTGTTTATCACCACATCTTTCAAGTCTTCATCGTTGTCTTGTGCCCAAAGACCCTGAAGCCCCCAAAAGAGCAGGAACCAGTGCAGTGAGGAGACCATGACCCCCTTGAGAGACAATTCTAATGTGATTAAAAGTCAACAGCAGCTGAGATATGAGCTCAAACAAACATGTGTTCAAGATAAAGACTCAATATTTACTTACAGTATTGATGGTGTTGATCAGATCAGTGCTTTAAATATCCTCTGATTAGAATTAATAAGTGCAAAAAAAAGGTCTTCAGTCCATGTCCCTATCTTTTATCTGAGACTTCTCCTCACCTGCTCCTACAGTGAGACATCTGTAGGTCAGACTCGTGCATCAGTCACTCCCTCCAGATGTTTAACTGTGCTCTGACTCTCAGGAGAGAGCCAATCTGGAGGGAAATCAAATGCTGGCTACGCCCCCAATTTTTTTTAAGGTTTGTGTGGGAGGGTTCATCGCAGGCAGCTGCTCCACAATCCTTAAGTCATGTCGGAGCAAAGAAACACTGTCCCGTTTATGAAGATCCTACATTTGCCGTTTCATCTATTTTGAGCGTGATCACAGTGAAGGGCCTCGGGGGACGTTATCAATTAGATCGTCATTTGTCAACAGTCTTGACAAGAGACGAACAACTTGCTGACACAGAGGACACGCCATTAATGCAATAAGTATCCTGATGTTTTTAGGGGGGGTTTTGAGGATAAAATGTATATTTATATGAAAATTGCGCATGTGTTCAGTTTCAATTCCATCCTGAAAGTGCCTCATTTTGCACATCGGCTTCATAGACAGGACTGTTGACAGTTGACAGATGACATTTGGCTCATTCCATCCTGGTCTCAAGACCACCTTGTCATGGTCACAGTCTCATCTTGGAGTTGACAACCTATTGCATATGAAAAAAGGTCAAGGGCCAAGGGGCCAAATCAGGCCAGCCAGGTCTTTTTATATGGTCCGAAAGAGCTTTTGAATTCTGACTTTACTCCAAACTAGAGACTTGACCTTTTTTCAGGACCTGTGATAATAATAATAATAATAATAATAATAATAATAATAATAATAATAACAATAATAATAATAATTATACATTACATCCTTTGATGCATTTTTTATCAAGAATCAATATAATATAAAAAGGTTAAAAATAATATTGGCATCTTATGAAAAGGTGTTCAGGCTTATTTCAAAACAGGTTCTGAATAGCCCTCAGCTGGATTGGGAGGCTGTTCCATAGGGGAGGTGTGGTCGAGCAGAATACCTTTCTCATATGGTGCTGAGGACTTGAAGAAGTACAGTGTTTGTGGATCTGAGGGTGCGGGTGGTTGAGAATTTTGGAGTGGATCGAGGATGAGACGAGGAGCCAGTGTAATTATTGTAGCGCCTGGATGGTTGCCTGGTATTCTGATGAAGCGCGTGTTTCAGTCGTCCAGCATTGAGGAAATGAAGGCATTGACCGGTAGTTCTGCTGCTGGGAGGGATAAAGGGGGGCGAGGTCTTGAAATATTGTGGCAGTGATACCATCCCTTACAAAGAACTGTATTGTCTTGAGTCTCTGTATTCTAAAATTTGCCATTGACAGTTCAAACGGAGACTAGCGGAGCATTTATCGGACTTGTTTTGAGTTCAAACATTTGCTCTTTTGCTTGATGGTGTTTGATGAACGTGGTATGTGGTCTTGGTCTTGTATTGGCCTGGACTACCCTCCAACTCGCTCTCTTGCCATTTCATTGTCTTGATGCATGGTTACGTTTCCATCGTTCAAAAATGATGCAAATTTTCTTCAACTCAATTGAGTTATTATGTTTGTTGTTTTTTCGTCTCAATCTTGATCTCAATTTGGAAAAGTCTTGGTCTTCGGAAAATTCAAAATTTCGGTTGATGGTGAGTAGCAGTCGACGCTGTATGTAAGAAATGAACAAAAATTAAATCATAACTCAAAGTTCAATAGATACAATTACAGTAGTAAAACTTAAGGAAACCCAGAGTCTAATATCTCTTAAAGTCCAAAAACCAAAGAATCCACCAAACTGGGAAATAAACTGGAAGTAAAAGAGAATAACAGGGAATTTAGAAGCAGAAAAGAAAGCACAGAGGTCAAAACATTTGCAAAGAAACAACAAACAAACTAAAGCACTCAGGCACAGGGGGCATATAAAAGCAAAAAAACAGTCCAACAAAAATTTCCAAGGGAGAGAACAAGTTGTTGGTTGAGGTTGGTGAGGGTCATTGATTGCGGACGATGTCCAGTCGTGTGCCATTTGTGAACTTTGGGGAAAAGGGTAAACCAGGGAACAGGAATTGAGATAACAAAAGGAAATAGAAATGTGTTTAACCAGATAGTATAAAGAACAGCATTGGCTCTTCATCTACCATACTAGTGTTTTAAAATGTTATCTATGTCTGTAGGACATTTAAATTCTGTTGACTTAAGTTGCACAAGAAGCATCATTCTTTAATCCTATCGAATGGAAAAAGTTTGCAAGGATTTATGCCTTGAGGCAACACACCTTGTGGTGCAAGAGAGTTCGCCTGTGAAAACACCCAGACATACTTTTTGGATCCTCCAAGTGTGACTCACACAATTCACTTTTTCCTCAGAAGTAGACGCTGTTGGCAGAGAAAATCGACACCAGCAATTGTAATTTAACGAACAAAGACGTTTAACAATGAAACACTTGAACAAAAGTTGAACATTTATTGTCCGCGTTTCCCAGATTTGATCATTCTTAACAGAAGTGAGAAGGCTCTGTGAAGGGTTTGGCTAAGAAGGAGCAGTAGGATATGAGTGTAGGAGAATATTAATCAACCCAAAAACTTTAAATGGGTTCTTAGAGGTAGAATCTGAGATCTGAGTTCATTTATGTTAGAAAGTCTGTACGTTTAATATGTTTGACTTGGTTTATTGGAGTGGAAACTGTTAAGTTATTAAGTAATTTCTCTTTTTTTAAATAAAATGACTGAGCCCTTGAATGCATCAAATGTTGAGGTACGTTTCCTTTAGTCTCATATGCATTCTTTTAGTACGTAAATGCAAGGGTGAGTGAAACGTTGTTTTTTTTGTCTTAATTCAACTCAAAAATATAATTTGATGATTGACAGTTTAGTCATAGAAGTACTATAAACTTATATAAGCAGATGTGTGTGGAAAACTTTGGAAAAAAAATGCTTTTCTTTATTTGTTGAGCATTGTTTCATTTTTTTGTGGGGTATATACATTTTTATGACGTTGATCCCTCAGCAACTGGTCTCTAAGAAGGTTATTAAGAGTGGATCAGGTCCATCTTACACTTCAACTGAGTGAAAGGGAAACATCCTTGTTTCACAGAATTCTTAAGAATGATCCAAAGAAGAGAGTTCAATTGTGATTTTCTAAATTTCTGGCTTCTTAGCTCAACAGAATTATTAGTCATATTACGAGCATAAACAGTACAAACAGTCTAAACTGCAGGAGAGCCTTGCATTCTACAATAATACATTTTAATTCATACTTTTGTTTAACACATTTGAGGCCTCTCACTTTTCTTGGTTACCTTATCATTTGATAAATGGAGAGAGAGAAAGACAGTATTCTGCAGCCGTTTTTTACAAACCGTGACAAGCGAGCTGAGTGATGTTTTGTTTTTATTGCCAACATTCATACAGCAGACAGGAAAAGCTGTGCTGTCACTCAAGAATGCTCCTTAAAATTCTGAATAAGTTCCTGCACTTGGATTGTAAGTCTTATTAAAAGAAACCAGGCATTATTTGTGACCTTTAATCCAGATTAGTTTTACATCTCTTGACAAATAGTCTTTATTTTTCTTGGTTTCATTTATTTAAACAGCATTCAGGGATAAAACAGCGGCAACATTAGAAAAATATTTATATCACTGGCTCGATACTAAACACCCACACACGTTTAAAAGAACTTCTCTCTTAGATCGTCTATGAGGAAAAAACAGGGTGATTGTATTTATGATGGGAAAGTCACGTCTGAATTTTTAATGAGCAGATTGTTTCTTATTAGCGGGCGTCTGAGGAAGTAGAAGAAGAACCAACAAAAGACTTTTATGATGCTGCGGAAGAAAGTGTTTAACTCTTTAATTTAGCTAAGCCCCTCGGGGTGTCTCCTCTGTAACATCTGACTGTAGTTGCTTTTATACAAGTCCTTGTTTGTTCGTGGTGGTATATTTACAGTACACACTCGTCAAGAGTGAAATGCCCTGCATACAGTAAGGTCCCGTCAAAGAGGTTCAGAGAAGACAATTGCATTATACGATACAAACCAAACAAAGTGAACTTATGTTAAGGTTCTTTTGGCAACTGAAACATTGCAAATGAATCTAATTCATCATGTGGTATTTTTTTGAGGACCGTTTTCTAGTCACTTTCGGATGATGCTTTTAATCCGAGAGTTCTTTTTACATTTGCATTCTCGAGTCTGTTCCGTGTTATATTTGTCATCTCCTTATGTAGCAGATATTTGTTGCCGTCGTCAAAGTTCCTATATAGAATGTTAAACAACTATCAACAATCTGATTCTGTGATAAGATAAAATAAAACAAGAGAAACCTCCACCTCATGCTATGAAAAAAACATTATATTTAAGGCCACTGTAGAGATTATACCGACACATTCTTCAGTTTCAACTTTATTTAATTCTAAGTGTCAGATAACAGGATTATCTCAAGACAATAAACCCCTCAAGTAACACTATGTGAGAACAAAACAGGTCCTAGCTGAAGTGACGGAAAAAAAAAAGTTTAACCGGCAGAAGCCTCGAGTAGAACCAGACTCGGCTGCTTCTGTCTCAAGCCGGAAGATAGAGGAGAGACATGGGGATGAAGTGAGGGGGAGATGGGGGATCCAGCAGTGGAGATACTGTATATAGATTTGGAACACTGGGGCTCCTCGGGAGAGGAAAGGGCAAGTTAGAAATTCACAGGTGATGAGATAAGATGCAGGTAATAGAAGGTCAGGGAGAGAGCTTCTCATTTCACAGATTTCATTGTCTCTGTTGAAACATGTCTATTCATGTATCATCAGGCATCTCATCGTCGACTTGAACTCATTCACTCTGATATGTATGCTGTTCCACTCGCTCATCAGCACAAGAAAATAACATGTTCAATATTTTTTATTTTCTTTCTTAACTTAAGGCTGCGTACAACAACGAAGAATGAAATAAAACAATTTTAGATTTGTGTTTTGACAGAATGAATGAATGGACTTTCAGTGACAGATAAATCCAAATAATTCACATTAATAAACATATATAAGTCTAACTCTTTTTTTAAATAGAATTGATTAAAGTTAAATTAGACTTTAAACATCCTACACTTTACATCTTATATCTTCTTGATTCTCTCTGGTCTTAGCAACAGTTAATAGTTGATAAGGAACGTTGAAATTAGGTGACATACATCGTTTTCTGTCAGAACACCAACAGGAAGTGTATTGATCTTGTGTCACTAGATTTGACCTTTGCAAACTCTAATCGCGTCACTCAAGATGCAAGAGCGCCTCCTGGTGTTCATTAGTGGGGCCTACACTGTAATGACGTCACACAAATACAACGTGTTCTTTAAATATTATGAATACATCCAAAATGTTTCCACCGCCCGGACAAGAAAATACATTTATTACAAATGATGAAAGCCTTTGTAAAACGTATGAACTAGAAAGGAGGTTAATTTCTATCTTCTGACTCACTATGATCCTTTAAAAACACACTTTTATAGACTGGCTTTTACTGTATGTGTTTAGTTTTTTGTTTCTTTTATTATTTTACTTTGTTTCACCATCATGTTTTATTGTGTTCTGTTTCAATGTACTGAGCCATTGTAAAATAAAAATAAAATGACTGATATTGTGTTCTCTTTCAACTAAGCTAGTGACACGATAATATTCTAGAGTCAGGAAGGTTGCAGATCCATCATCAGAGTCTTTGACGGACATTTCTCAGTGGATGTCTAAATTCCCTCTGTTTTAACCAGGATTGATTATCCTGATCAACCTTGGTTTCACCCGCAACAGATTTGTGGTCATCTTTCCTGCGACTTCATCTGAAAAACAGTTCTCCAACTAGAATATAAATCACAGAACTGTATGTCACATATGTACTCGTTGGGAGCAAGACTTCTTCAATTCCCTCCTGACTGATTTGCTCGACTACTCATCCATCTGCCGAGCCATTCTTAAATAAGTTCAAGTTCAAACATCTCTTGGGGATCGTTTTGAACTCACCTATGGCAATAGAATGTTATCTCCTTTTTCAGTCTTTCACGACAGACTTATCTCAGGGTCAAGGTGAACCAGAGGTCCGAAAACATATGTGTTTGTGGTATCCCTTGTGTTGTATCTGGATCAAGGTGAATGACCTCCCTGGCTTCCAAAAATACACATGCAAAACTATAATGAAATAAAACAAGCAAATAAGAAAAAGTTAAAATATTAGTGCTAAATGGAAAGAAATCAGACAACAATTTGAGGGATGTCCACAATTTCTTCTTGTTATTTTTGTAAATATGATAGTGTATATATAATATAGGGCAGATTTTTATTCTATACTATTTAGATCTTTCTTTTCATTTTATTATTCTATTTCTGGGTGTTTTTTATTTGAGGTATTGCGCTTGCTGTTGTTTAAACTGAATTTCCCCTCGCGGGACAAATAAAGGATTTCTGATTCTGATTCTGATTCTGAAAGGAAATCATGAATAAAAGTCACAATTAATCTTGTACAAAAATAAAAACCAAGTTTACCATGTTCGCCTGTTGACCAAAAGTTCTCATTATATTCCTGCTCCTGCTGTCAACAAAACTTCCATCCACCTTCCATCCACCATATTTATATCAAACCTAACGGCAGAATATCAAGCCAAAAAAACATTTCTTAGGTATGGTTTTCTCACTTACTTTTACAATCTCTCTCTAATAGTATTTTGTAAAAATCTGAGAAACAGCATCAAATAAAGTTACACTTTTTAAGTGTTGTCATGGTAACTAAAACACTCAGGCAGTGGCAGCTGTAGTGGACTCAGTTGTAACAGTGATTGATGATATATAGAGCGATGTATTTTTCTCTGAAAAGCTATATTCTAGTTTGTATGAATGAAATATGATAATTTATTTTTGAATCAAGATCTCTTTGCTTTGGTAGTACTAACTTACCTTAATGGGGTTCTTTTTTTAAGTTTATAAATCATTTTTTGTCAAACATTAAAAAAATAATAATAATATTTGGTTGTGCATCAGCAGGGGTTCAATCAATTTGAAATTTGCAAAAGTTTAAAATCAGGTATATCTTGAAGTAAAAAAAACAACTATGTGCTTCTACCAGAGCAAGTTATCCAGGAAATAAAAAAAATCTTCATACAACACACACATACAGAATTGTCTTCATCCTGTGAAGGTGAGCTACAAGTGATGGTAAAAGTGATCATAGTTTGGTTAAACAAATGTAAAATTAAGTATTGTCTTAGCCTTTATTATATATAAAAAAAAAGTCATTGTTTGAATTAAATACATTTGATTTTCATTCTTTGCTTCTTGCTCTCGGGCGGTTAGCCCACTTTTGACATCTTTACTATACAAATATCATCATTTAACCCTGTCCTTTTTCCAACAACAACTTTTTGTCTTCTAACATTCCCCTTCTGTCATTCGGACATTGGTGGAGGGCAGAATGACAGCTGGGTTCCGCGCATGCTCCGTATCGGGGTCTTACGTCGCACGCATGCGCAGTCCGGCCCAGCCGTCATTCATTATAAAGCCGCAAGTTGCCCTGTCTCTTTCCACCTTCAGCCATTTTAACCATGTTGGGAGCTGTGGGACGCTGCTGCACCGGGGCTCTGCAGGCTCTGAAGCCTGGAGTCCAGCCTCTGAAAGCCCTCCTCGGATCTCCGGCGGTTCTTTCACGTGAGTTAAACAAACCATTTCTGCATTTTGGGGGGAAACTGAGGAGATATTTGACGCCATTGATCTTCACTGTCGGGGGCGCAGCTAATGTTAGCATTGCACACGCTGTTTGCACTGCCAGGCCGTTATTTTCAATGTACACTTTAATAAGCTTAATGTTCTTTTAATGTTTTATTTCATTTGCGCAAATGCATGTTGTTTATTATCTCAGCATTTCCTCGAAGTCGTCGGATGCTAACGACCGCCGGCTCCTTGTGCTAGCAGCAATGACCTTTGAGGAATGACATGAGGCGTCTCTATAGCCTGCTATAGTTAGCATTGAGTGTTTAGCTCTTCCAATAAGTTACGAATTAAAAAGATCGCAGATAAAATTCTTTTATTTTATACGAGCGTATTTGGGGTTTTGTTTCGAGGTCACCCTGTTGTGTATGTATGCTACGCAGCTGACGTTAGCATTAGCACCGATAGCTTCAAGTTCACTTCATTCATCGACCAGCTAAGCTAGTAGTTCCGCATACGCAGGCGTTCCTTTCATTCTTCACAATAATATAGGATAAAGTAGACCTTTTTTTCCGAACTTCAAGTTCTTGACTTTGTCGTTCCTGAGCCAGGACACCACAACAAGGTCACGCCTGCGCGTCACATGTCTGACCTGTCTTTCCTCGCTGTTTGCAGGCAGAGACTATGTCGCACCTGCCGCCGCTGCCAGCGTCGCTCACGGACGCATTGTGGCCGTCATCGGTGCCGTCGTCGACGTCCAGTTCGATGAGGGACTTCCACCCATCCTCAACGCCCTGGAAGTCGCTGGCCGCGAGTCTAGGCTAGTCCTGGAGGTGGCTCAGCATCTTGGTAAGGAACTTTTAGGTCCATGAATATTTTGTCTGACCTACAATTGGTGACTAACTTAATGTTTAAATCTAAGGTGAGAACACGGTGCGTACCATTGCCATGGATGGTACTGAAGGTCTTGTCCGTGGACAGAAAGTGCTGGACACTGGTGCCCCAATTAGAATTCCAGTGGGCCCAGAGACCCTTGGCAGGATTATGAATGTCATTGGGGAGCCTATCGATGAGAGGGGTCCTATTTCCACCAAGCAGTAAGTTTCTACTTACCAGTTTGTGCCTTTATCTTGTATTTGGGATAAACCATAAACTCCTTGATCGTAGGACTGCACCAATTCACGCAGAGGCCCCAGAGTTCACTGACATGAGTGTGGAGCAGGAGATTCTGGTCACTGGTATCAAAGTGGTGGACTTGCTGGCTCCTTATGCCAAGGGAGGAAAGATTGGTATGTTCAATTATTTAATTGATTTCAATTGTTTAATGTTTCTCTAAAGTAATGTTGTTAAACATTTACTTTTTTATTTAAGGTCTGTTCGGTGGTGCTGGTGTCGGCAAGACTGTGTTGATCATGGAGCTTATTAACAACGTGGCCAAGGCCCATGGTGGTTACTCCGTGTTTGCTGGTGTGGGGGAGCGTACTCGTGAGGGAAATGACTTGTACCATGAGATGATTGAGTCTGGTGTCATCAACCTGAAGGACACCACCTCAAAGGTGAGGCTAATGTGGGATGAAACATAACTTCTTGCTTAGTAGTCCTGAGCTCACTTCTGTTGTTCCCAACAGGTGGCGCTGGTGTACGGGCAGATGAACGAGCCCCCTGGTGCTCGTGCTAGAGTGGCTCTGACTGGACTGACCGTGGCCGAGTATTTCCGTGACCAGGAAGGTCAGGATGTGCTTCTGTTTATTGACAACATCTTCCGCTTCACACAGGCTGGCTCTGAGGTTTGTTCACAACTTGACACCAGCAACAGTTTTGTACCTGAAACGAGTCGCTGAGCAATTTGAAATTGTGTCCAAAGGTGTCTGCCCTGCTGGGTCGTATCCCCTCTGCTGTGGGTTACCAGCCCACTCTGGCCACTGACATGGGTACCATGCAGGAGAGAATCACCACCACCAAGAAGGGTTCAATCACATCTGTGCAGGTAAATTCATTTAATGTTTTATTTTTTAAATGTGCTATTGTTGACCTAATATCATTAACTTTTTTTTAAATTGACCCACCAGGCCATTTATGTGCCCGCTGATGATTTGACTGATCCTGCCCCTGCCACCACCTTTGCTCACTTGGATGCCACAACTGTGTTGTCCCGTGCTATTGCTGAGCTTGGTATCTACCCAGCTGTGGACCCTCTGGATTCCACCTCCCGTATCATGGACCCTAACATTGTTGGTTCTGAGCACTACGATATCGCCCGTGGTGTGCAGAAAATCCTCCAGGTAGGACTTATTGGTTTTGGTACGTGGTTCTTGAATGGGACTCAATTGTGTTGTGCCCCATAGGACTACAAGTCCCTGCAGGATATCATTGCTATCCTTGGAATGGATGAGTTGTCTGAGGAGGACAAGCTGACTGTGGCTCGTGCCAGGAAGATCCAGCGTTTCCTCTCCCAGCCCTTCCAGGTTGCTGAGGTCTTCACTGGTCACATGGGCAAACTTGTGCCCCTGAAGGAGACCATCAAGGGCTTCAAGAGCATCCTTGGAGGTGAGGGTCAAAACCTTAGAGCCGCTATCATGTTTAATTTCCTGTCTTCTAATGACACTTCTGACCTGCAGGCGAGTACGACGCTCTGCCCGAGCAGGCTTTCTATATGGTTGGCCCAATCGAGGAAGTTGTCCAGAAGGCCGAGAAGCTCGCTGAAGAACACTCGTAAACATCCAGACATTCTGAATATTGTGGGCGGGTTGGAGCACTTGGTTAGTAAAACATGTCAAAAAGCAAATGTACCTGTCATGTCATCCTCAAAGTTATATTTAATGTTTCCCTTGAAAGGATGGAATAAACGCTGTCTTTACACAAACTACTTGTCAACTGTATATTTCAGCTCATAGTAGTGCCTCAAGGAGGGGTTATTCTCGTCTTCTACCGCTAGATGGCATTCTTGAACAACATTGCATAACAAAATGTAATAAAATAGTGGTCCATGACTTTGTCTTTTATTTAAACAAGTGGATGCTCCCTTACTATAGGTCCTTGTTTTATAAATGGTGTTGGGTATTTTTTCATTCACACATGGGCCTTTGTTTTATTTGACTACAGATGTTACTTGCAACTTTTTCTTATCTTGACTGCAATGAAGGGAAGCAGCAGTAAAATGGGTAACAAAGGTTTATTTTCTCATTTTAATAGTTCCGACCCAGTTGCAATGCAAAACTAAAACCTTGAAAGCAGATTATTCACTTAAGCTCTGTTCGCATACAATAAGTATTTCTTGGGGACCTGCGTTTTTGTAAATTACCCCCCCCCCCCGGGTTTTTAGTACATTTGCACGGGATAAGCGATCTCTGTAAAATGGTCATTTTTACTGTCATTACCGAGAGATGCATATCTAAAAAGGAGTGCAATTACTGAAAGTTGGTGTAACCAAGTGTTCACACGTTTTGTTTCAACTTGTGCAGCGGGCTCGCTGCCCTGCACATAAAACAGACATGCTGATTTGTACGGGACTAGTATTGTCACCCGACGTCTGTCTGAATTACAGTAGGTAATTCGCGGCGGATTTATTACATTACAAATCACAGACATGGAGCATTCGCACAGGATTAAAACTCAGACATTCTCCATAATTACAAATGACCACAGGTCCCAGGTAATACTTATCCCCTGCAAATAGGGCTTTAATTTACATTTTCAGTTTAGTTTGCTACAAAACCATGTACACACACCAGCAGCTGAAGTGCTGTTAAAACTTTTTTGCGATGGGGATGCTTTCTTTGCTCATGATGTAATCGGTCACGCACGAGGGCATGTAGGAAAGCGGTAGCCAGAAGAACTTGGCATCCCATCCCGGAGAGTAGCGGGTACGAGGCCGGACTGCGGCCACAGCGTGCTCCATGCATCTGACCACCTTCATCAGCTCTCCATCGCTGATCTTGGCAACTTTGGTGCTCAGTATGTCAAGAGCTAGGCAGAGAATAAGATTAAACTTGAATATTTGTCATCAGAAACTGTCACTCAAACTTACACTTTTGAAGATACTCCGCGCCGTAGTCGTCTCTGACCTCTTGGGGCAGCTTCCCCCACAGACTCTTGACGCTTTTCCCCAAAATATCGGCATTAGTCACGTTGGTCTTGAAGAAGCCCGGCTCGATACAGAGGACTTTGACACCGAACGCCTTCATGTTCAACCTACACAGGAGATGCCGATTAACAAACATGACTGATAAGTTACAGTAATTATTGCCATCATACCTGAGGCTGTCGTTGAACGCCTCCACACCATACTTGGAGACGGTGTACGGACCCCCGACCACACTGATCCTCCCGAACACACTCGCCACGTTCACCACCCGCCCTCTGGCCTTCTTGATGAGCGGCAGGACGCTCAGGGTCACCGCAATCACGCCGTTCAAGTTCACATCCAGCATGGACTTGTAGTCCTCGATGGTCAACCAATCGCAGGGAGCGGAGGGCACTGCCACGCCAGCGTTGTTCACCACTGCCCACAAACCTGGAGGAATGACATTGTTATTCCAAATGTTAACATAAACAGTCAACTTTAACAAGATTTTTTTTATCCGCCATTTACTGTCTTGATCATTATGATTGAGGTCCTAAAAAAATATTTTGTTTTCTCAGTTTGTTTAACTTGTTGTATTTAGGCCCTACTTTAATATTCATTTTGCAATTTATCATCTAATATGTTGCAAAAGAGGGAAATGTATTTACAAAAGAAATGAGCACAAGTTAGATCTGTACTCTTTTAGTTGCGTGGTGCATCCTGTAGGGGGCGACATCCTGGTAAATACAGTTCCTAAAAGTTCCACCGACTAACAGGGACCAATAATCCTCCAGCTACAGCTTCATTCTGTCTGCAATATATTTCCCAGAGGAGCGTTTCGCTTACAGCGCCTAAGGGTGCGAGCTGAGCCAAAAGGTCAACATCAATATCTAGATATCAGCCAGTCAAGCTTCCAGTGCCCCCTAGGTGTGGAAATTAATCTAATCAGAATAATGTGTTTGTAATGAGTCTTTCTCAGGAAATAATAAACTGACAAACTTTAATGGGGGAAGTCGTTTCTGAAACTGTTTATAACTATTTTTAATCACAGAAAAGTAAGAGAATGTCGTTTCGGGGAAAGCTCCTAGAGAACAAATTATAAAAACGTTTGAGAATCATAATCTATTTCCATACTTTCCCCTAAAAGTAAAGTGAAGATCTAAGTAAAGATAAAAACTATTTAAAAACTATTCCTAGCTCTTGCTTCACAGAGCTGCCAATGTGAGGGCTGACACTTTTAAGCTCCAGGAATTCCCTTAGCAGAGTAAAAACTTTAAGCCTATTAATTAATTAGTTTCAATTTTCAACTTGCTTTACCAGCATGGCAAATCATTTTAGCAAATAAATATAAGTATCACTTTATGTTCTCACACATTTTGTAGGATAGTTTAAAATATATATCTCTATTAATTGAACAGATGCTTTTCTTTTATGTTAATTATTATTCACAATTAGAAAGTCTTTATAAAATTACGTTCTATTGGTGTGTGTATCAAGTATCACCCCCAAATCTATTTTTTTTATCTAGCTTTTAAAATCAATCACAGCTTTGGAAATGATTGCTCAAAGCCAGTGAAGGGGGTCCACCACACCTCCTCAATAAGATAGAAGTCACTGCCCCTTCCTTGCTCAGAGTAATAATAAAAAATAAATCTGGAATGATTATTGTTTTTTTAAGGATCTGTTAGGGCAGGGGTGGGTAATTAAAATTCTTCAAGGGCCACATTAAATTTTGTGAACGTTGTTAGGGACCATAAAGCAAAAAGACAGACAAAGAAAATCCCTTAAAAAGAAGAACATGTATCATTAGGCTGTGATATTTATTAAGCTAAATAAACTGCAATTCTTTCTTGCATAGATGAGTTTTTTTCAAAACATTTATTCAATTAACTCAAAATTTTTTGAGGGATAAAAAATTACACACAAAAAGGAGGGAAGTGTTACGTAAAAATGTAAATGAATAATAAATACAAAATACATTGGTAAATGCGTCCCCACCTTGCCAAGGTTTGTGTTAGGGGCTCTCTGAGGACACTCTTGGACTCTTTGGCCCTGGGTGTTTTGGCCCGGTAGCAAAATCTAAAAGATTTTAGGGCTATTATTTAAATAGCTTTAAACATATTATATAATTTACTTATTTAATTTAAATGCTTATTTAATGTTCATTTTTACATCACCCTTTTTTTTAAATTATATAAATAGATTTATATAAATGTCAACATATGATGCTGAGTTGGTAGTAGAAAAAAATATATATATACATGTATATACAGTACATAGTTTGTATTTGACTTGACTTGAGAATGCTGCAGGACCACGCGTGTGTGAAGAACATCCTCAGAAGGTTCCTCACCTCGCTCCCCGACTTTCTCCTTCAGCATCGCCGCCACTTTGAGGACGCTCTCGTTGGATCTCACGTCCAAGTGGGTCGTGGTCAAGTTTCTCGAGCAGGCCTTCCTCAGCTCCTCCTCCCCGCTCTCCGTGTAGCACGCAGCGATCACCCGGAACCCCTGCTTGTCCAGATGTCGGGCCAGAAGGTTCCCGAAGCCGCTGTCGCAGCCCGTGATGTAGACATACTTGCTGTTCTTGTCCGAGACCCTCGCCAGCTCCCGGGCCCAGCGGTACACGAAGTAGAAGGCACCGAGTCCGAGAAGGTAGAGGAACATGGCTGGAGGAGGAAAGGAGATCCGTTCAAGTCCAGAGGAGGTTCTTCAACTTTTAGAGGTCCAAGGAGACCAAGTTAATCCCGAAGGAATTTTGTCAGAAGATTTGAGCGACACTACACGAAGAAAACCATCAAATCGACTGAGTAATACAATCTAAAAGTACATCTACTGAAACAAATACAACTTGGCCATGAATATGTTGATCCAACTTCTATTGTTGACGTCAGAGTTCAGTTTATTATCTACCCATCTTTCTGGCAGGAAGCTAAGAGGGCGAAGTTCTCGTATCATTGTCAAGACTACGCAAATGTTTTAAAAAACAAAAAGTATTTTTGTCCATTAGACGAGAAAACATTGCATAAATGTGTAAATAGTTATGTTAAATGATGTCGACATTTCTATAATGCATACTTAAAACATGTTTAATAGTAAGAAAAGCTTTTTTTTTTTTAAAAACAGCTACTTGTGAAAATATTCCTGACATATTAGAAGCTTACTTGTTGTGTTTAATGTGTGTTTTAATTTCAAGTTTTAACATGAAACTCAGAGCAAGAAGGAGAAACACTCACCTGCTAGAACGAGGCCCTGCTGGTTGTTGAAACCTGCAGCTCCAGAATTTGACTTCAGTCAGTTAAGTTAATTTGTATCCAAAATGGGCTGTTCCTCCTAAACAACACACCCCCCCGACGACTGGAGTCCAACGAGCACACACTGTTGACTGCAGATAACTGGAGAGATAACTGAGGAGGGCATTGAGGATGAACCACAGCTGAACTACAATCACTTTTACAAATATTAAGCATTTGTATCACACGGAACCATAAAAAAAAAATCAATGTCTGGAACCAGGGCCGGGTCTAGGCAGGGGCAAGAGGGGGCCTGGCCCCCTCAAATAAATGTTGTGCCCCCTCAAACTAAATCCCATGGTATAGACATGGTAAAAGGTGCTGGAGCACAATGCCCCCTCAAGATTTGTGGCTGCCCCCTCATACATGCCTGTCTAGACCCGGCCCCGTCTGGAACCCTGTATACATCAGATATACATCAGATATACATCAATCTTGATCAGTCTCTTGCAAAATATGTCCTGTGTCGACTCTAATCCAGTCCAACCTACTTCATGTGTGTATGTTTGCAAGTGAGATGCAGGAAGTTATGTAAAATCCTGTTGGGAACAGTAAGCAGAAACAGGAAGCCAACTCAATTCTGTTATCACTTACTTATTATCGCTGCACTTTGTAAATAGCCAAATAGTAAATGTGATTGTATTATGTTTATAGTTTAATGTTTGATGTTGAAACAAGTGACCGAAGACAATTCTTAATTAGTGGACCCTCTCCACTAATAATGGCAATAAAGATTTCTGATTCTGATCACACTGTGGAGCTTAATGTTGAAAAAGAAGTGATTCAATAAATCATTGAACCCCTGTTGAACCCCAGTCCATGTGAAAGTCGCCAACACTGTATCTCTTTTTTTTTTGTCCTCTGTCTCTCCTCAACACGTCTCGTCTTCTGTAAGTTAGCACTCTCAAAACAACAGTTTTGGAACAACAAATATTAAATCAGGGATATCAATTTGAAATCCCTCTGGTGCAGCCATGTTTTTAATGTAACTGCACATTGTCCTTCCAAATTAAATAAACTCTACTAAACTCGCACTTGCTGCTGTTGTAGTGCATCATGGGACTCCTGAGCAGAGGAAATACTTTTGACCTACAGACTATTGATAATGGAGATATGTAATTATAGATGTCAGACACTGGCCTTGACCCTGACGCGCCAGGTTAAATATAGCAGGTCAAAGTCAATGTTTCTGTGGGAAGCTTCTCTATTATGTCCTGGTATATATTCCTGTGACTATTTAAGGAGGTGGAGTTTGTCCCTGTCTCAGTGGTTGCTCTGAGGAAGTGACAAGTGCAAGAAAAAAAATGGAAAAATGTGAGTAAATGAATGAAGTTGTCTAGCGCCAGATATGTCATATATTTCAACTTTTTTGAAGGTTGTGTATTTCCCTGGAACTTCAATAAAGTTGATCTATCTATCCATCTAACGTGATTGTGTAATTTTATCATAGAACAACCTTCTTCTTCTTGTCTTGAAATCAAAGATGAGCAGAGAAGAAAAAAGAAAGGTGGGTTTGTGAGACACTAAAGCAACATGCCGTGTCATAAAGACCTTGTTTTGGTACTTAACCCCAAAACCATTATTGATTCTTGTTCTTCTGTCAGGCATAAGGGGAAGGAAGAGTGAAAAGCTGTTTTGTTAAGTGCTATGTGAAGGGAAAACATTCAGGATGGTAAGAAAATGCTATTTTTTAGGATCACAAACTCAAACTTTGTATAAACCTCCATATTGGTTTGAGAGCTAGTTGACCAATACTTGCTTATATCAGGTCGTTTATGTAGGGTTTTTATTCTGTTTTATTGTAAGGGGGTGACATTGTCTTTTTGTTTTTGGAGGTTACATTTAGTTTAATTGTCTCTTATTTCTTCTGTGATTTAAAGTGTATATGTATAATTGTTAACATCAATCAACCATAACCCTTTTTTTACCTCCTAATTTATGTTTAAACATAATTATATTCATATCCAAAATGTAAGAGTGAAAAGACGCGGCTGCACTCTCTTCTTGACGGATCATTCCCCTCCATACACTGTAGGAATGGAATCCATTATCCTTCAAAGTCTTTATCATTTAAAATTAAGTAATTCATCATCCTTTTCCTCATTTTCTTAAGACCCTTATTTGAGTAAAATAAATGCCACTAATTCTCTACTATCCCTTGGGATTATTTTCATAGTAATCTTTTCCAATTTCAATTTTAATGCAACGACTACAGTTCAGTTGTCTTCATTTTTGTTGACTTACATTATTGTCTATAACTCTAAAAAGTTTAGATTACTCTGAGTAGAAAATGATTAGAATTTGGGTTAACAATTACTTTAAATATATAAATGTATCTTAAAAATTCAAGTGGAAGTAATAGTGATCTATTTAGATATATCTTCTACTTTAAATCAGGTATTTATACACTGTTGAAACTCTTGATCTTGACGATCATTTGGACAAGAAATTAAGATTGCTGTGACATTTTCCTTTATCCTCTCTTTAGCCATTTCGGGACGGTGTCTACTACCCCTTTACCCCCAAAGAAACCCTTGTATCTGCAGAAACCCCATCCCTGCTAAATGCTCTACCAAACCATTATCCGGCAGCAATCACCACTCCATCCAGCGGGAAGTCAACCATCAACCCCTTCAGGTTTCGTCCTAAACTGGAGCGCGTTGATTGGCGTCGCATCAACGCGGTGGACATCAATCATGTGGTGAACAATCTAGACCTGGACGCCCTCCAGGAGCTCATCGGCTCGGTGACCTTCTGCAGTTTGGACCGGGAGCTCTGCCAGCGGTGCCGAAGCCCGGTGGACCCGGCTCTGGTCAAGCTGCTGCAGTTGGCTCAGCTGACGGTGGAGTGGCTCCTCCACTGCCAGGAGTTTCTCACCCTCAGCCTCAGAGCTGCAGAGGAGCAGCTGGATAAGAACGGCAAAGACAAAGAGGAGCTTCTGGTTTCACTCGGGAGGGAAAGTAACCTGCTGCTCACTCAGGTGCAGAAGCAGAAGGAACGGATGAAGGAGATGAGTGCAGAGATCAAACAGAGGAGGAAGATCATTTGCACCCAACAGTCCATGCTGTCGTCGCCTAAGCTAATAGAACAGGTTCATAAGAGAAATATTGCATATAATCTTACTCGTGAAGAAGAAGAATTTAACAAAACATCATCAAATTCAAATGAATTTTTTTTGAACTAGCTGTAGCAAGCAAAGAATATACCTGCAAGATTTGGACGAGTTAAACTTTTTAATCCAGAACCATAAATACTACATTAATGAGGCTGAAAGAAGCTCAAAGTAAAAATTCTGACAGACTAACTAGGAGAACGATTCAATAAGATATATAGTGTATAAGGATACACTTGAATCATCACAATTTATTTTAGTGACACATTGTGATTGTTCCACTCACTTTATGTTGAATTTAAAGAACGAAAGCTTAAAAAGCAACTGGAGTCGAGTGTATCCTCTCATCCTCAGTCATCGTTTCATTGTTCCTTTAGCCACCTTGTAACACCAAAATGAAGAAATGCTGTGCATGCAAATAGTGAAGAAGAAATAAGAAATCTAATTATTTTAATTTTATATATACTTTATTTAAATATAAATCATTAAATAACCAAAATAAAAATTTCATGTGAATGAATAGCTAACCAGTCCCAAAAAAAGAATAGATAAAAAAGCTAGCACTATATCAATTTTTTTTTTTTCACACACACAACGTTTTTGACATTTCATTCTCAGACTGACCTTCAGTGAAAAACAAAATATTATGATATGGCAAAAACAACAATAAAAGCAAAACAGTATTCGCATGAAAACGACATCTTGATGATTGACTTTGACATCACATGCTGGCTTATGGTACAAAAGCTTCAAAAATATCACAACACTGAATTAGCCGAAATACAGTCAGTGCCTTGAAGTGTCAAAAGTCACAAGCTTAAGTTAGTTTATAAAAAAAATGTAAACCTTTAGACAGTAATAATCCATATAACGGAAATAAAATTTTCTGTAAGGCCTCACAGACCAGTATGGGCCACCGGGATTCTTCAATTAGCCAACACTATCAAACCAAATGCCAGTTTACCTCTCTTGCATTTTCTCTAGTTTCATTCAAACAGTTTTTTGGTCCAAATGTATTCTTGTTTATTTTTTTAAATTATATATGGCTTCTGGCTGTTTATTTTAAGTTGCTTGTCTATGATTATGCCTAATATAATAACCGCTAATCCAATGTTTCTTCCTGAAGAGTAAACATCTATAACAGGTTTGATTTAGTAAGAGAGCCAATGGGTAAACCAACTGACAAGATGGAGTTTTGTTGACTTTTGAAACGAAGGCTAAGAAAGTACTTCTCTCCCTTGGTGTGCCTCAGGCCGTGACAGTACTTTTGCAAAATTAGGAAATGTATTGAGTCATTTTTGTTTGTCTCTGGGTGAAGTCGAAAACTTTTTGCGTAAGATTTTTTTTTAAATAGCTTTAGCTTTTGTAGTAGGTGAGAAAAAGACACAACCAAGTTCTTTAGCTGCAAACATCTCATCAGTAATGAAATAGTTAAAAAAAAAAAATCTACCCCTACTACACCTTTACTGCAGAGAAAATATTCATAGTAAAGCTATAGTTTCAATCTTTGATTTTCAATATATAATTTATTTAATTTGTAATAAATAAATATATATATATATATATATATTTACTTTATACGTAGGTGTGTGTGTGATTATTTAACTCATGTTTTTTTTAATTTATATTTTTGCCCTCTACTTAAAATAATAAATATCCTATCTGTCACAAAAAAGGATTTATGGAGCAAATACTCCAATCAATTTTAATTAATTAAATAAGAATAATCCGTCTTTTTAATGTTTTAAGTGCAAAATATTTTTAATTGCACACCAAAAGTTGTATCTAGGCTTTACATTTAGAATAAGCAGCAACATATATAAATGTTCAGGTATATATATTTATGTTTGTCATTTTGTTTGTACAACATTTTGTTTGGTAAACTCTATGTTTACTTAAGTTTGTACTTGACATCGGTTGTACTTAACCGCTGGTCAACAAAATACAAAAACAATAAAAAAAAAACTACATAGACTAAGAGTGAGTAAAGCTGCACTAAATTGTTTGTTGACAAGCAGTTGTTCAGGAAAGAAAATATGTGTGAAACCACAAAACATGATGTCTGTTCTTTGGGCAAGCAAGTTCAGTAACTTTTAAGCCACGTGTTCATTAAACTCCATAATGCTGTTATTGATATTTCAAATGCTAAAATAAACAGTGCATTAGGTATGTAATTGTAAAGGTAAAATTAAAATTTAGATCTGAACCCTGTCATTCTCTAACCCTTTTTATCTTTAAAAATGTGATTATTTTCATTGTACATGTTACTATGACAATGAAGGACTGTTCTACCATCTATGATTTCAGTGCCACCATTGCGACAAGTCTTTTCTCAACCCCTCGTATCTCCAAAGTCACCTGAGGCGCCGCCACCCCGGAGAGTACAGCAAACACAAGCCTAGTAATGACGGTGAGATCTTCGACAGATAAAACGGGAAATTGGTCTAAAGTCTACTTTGTCGATGTAAGCATTTCAAGCATCGTATCAAGATAGTGGATCGAAGAAAGCTCAATCTGAAGCTTGACAAAACATTGTGTCATCATTCGTAACCACAACTAAATAGCCTTGAGAAAAACTGCCAACTCAGACAAATAGTGCAATCCGGGCTTTTACACAAAAAGTGGCAGTTACAGGAATTGCACCTAAGAAACAGCAGCACACTTCACACAGTTTGTGTTAGAATTTTACTTTGATGTTTTTACTGTAACACGTATGTATTGTTAGAGTTCAAATAAAAACAGAGTTTATTTTAATGGCTCATATATATATTTTAATGGATCATCATAAAAACTAAAAGTAAACTAACAATGTACATTTGTACTTTTTTAACATTCTAATTGTAAATTGTTCAGGCTCTTGGCTTCAATAATTTATCATCATAATAATAACAATAGTAAATAAAGAAACGGTCATATAAAATAACATAAAATAAATAGATAGGTTTAATTAAGTAGGAGAAAGGAGGAAAAATAAAAAATATGTGATTTTACATGATTTGTCCCAATTATTTGTATATATAATATTCAAACAAGATATAGGGAATATAAATAAAATATACGATGAGTTGACAACTAACAACTTGTTTTTACATTCACTGATGCTCCCAAAAAACGTTATTTTTTCTAGTTTCCCTTGTTTCTTTGCTACATTAATTAGTATTTCCAATCATATGTAGTGTCTTTTTTGACACTTCCTTCTCTTGGCTTGGCTTTTGGGTCCAGATGTTCTTCTGACATCTGGACCAATAAGAGCTGGGCACCAGTTCCTACGGTGACCAAATGTAAAGCTGTATTGGGGAGCTTAGTCAATAGGCCTGTGGGCCATTTTGTGGTTTAAGTTTTTTAAAAGTGGGTGCTGAGCAAGAAACTCCTTTTTTGAATATTGTCAGATGTAAAATCACATATATAGCTTTGATTATATCATAAAAGTTAAAATGTGAAACGACACAAATATCCACAAAACATTAAACTACAATCATCAATAATGCATCTCTCTGGACACCCAAGTTACCCAATGTAACCGCGTACAACAACAAAGCGAAACAGTTTTCGGTGCATAAAGAATTTGTTGTTCTCACTCTCAAGACGTGCATGTGGAGGACGACAAGATGGAAAGCCTCAAGAAGGAGATCGACTGTCTAAAAGAGCAGATAGCTCAGGTAAGACCAGACATTAACTCATTTTATTCCAATTGTAATCCAGATTAAAGTGACCTTTGTGTGCCAGGACAAGGAGCAACAGGCCGTTCAAAATGACCTGCAGAAGGAACTGGAGCGCTTCAGAGCCGAGGAAGCGTCTCGAACCGACAGGAAATTAGAAGACAGCAAGGACGGCTTCCGTCGCGAGATGGAGCTTCTCTGCACTCGGAATATTCAGGCCATGAATGTGATTCTTCGTTCTGTTGATGTAAGATATTGATGGACCTTTGCCAATTCTTATTTCTTGATGTTTGACTCCAGGACATGAATCAAAGCCAGTTCGTCAACCATGAAGAAATCAAGGTGAAGAAGCAGGTAAGTACTAAAATAGCTGTGACTGGTGGTTTGAAGGCATCACAGTGGAACGTTCCCTCAGGAGCGGAAGTGGAAATCCAAGTTACAGGATCTGAAGGTTCATCACGAAGCTCAGAAGAGTCAGGTGAGTGAGAGACCAACACCTGAAATATGTGACCGCCTCGTGGACAGAACGTAACCGTCGACTCTCTCGCTCAGTTGCTGAACGAGCTGAGCAGGCTGCAGCTGTCCGAGTCGGAGCAGAAGCAGAAAGTCCAGCATCTGAAGGAGGAGATGACCTCCAGGCTCCTGGAGAAAGACAAGATCATCAAGTGTCAACTGGAGCAGGTTCAGTTTCACCTCCTGCTGACACTTAGAACCCGTTTTCATTTAATTTCTCCCTTTCAGATCGAGCAGTTGTCAAACACCAAGGAAGTTCAAGTACCAGGTAAGAATGTTGCTTTCCAAGACGGTGCAGTTGTTGTAGATCTAAATTATTTATGTCTCATGAATTAACTATAATGGTTAAATAAAATCACACGTAACCCGCAACATGACATCGTGACGTATTAAAAACAGTTAAGGTTTAAACATTTGCATTATTACATTCTTATCTAATATTTGACTCATTTGTTCTAGATTTGTACATAAAAGTATTGAACTTATTTTGAATTTTAGTATTATCTTGTTAAAGGGCAACTAATGTGAAAGCTCAACTCTCCTGACTCAAATGTCAAATTTTGAAGTCTTCCTCTCCAAGATGTAGAAAGTAATTGAAGATTACATTCTACATTGAATTCATACATTGAATGTAGAAAGTAATTGGTGATCATGACCATTTTTTGAAGTTATTACTATAAAGTTCTCCCTCGTCTGAAATCTTGGCGAACAAGAGGTTACGAGATCGGAACCCATTATGATGTAATAATGGCTTCACTCCTCCTCCAGCCTACTGTAATCACGCTCCGCTTTTTCTATACAAGTCCCCTCGAGGTGGAGACTTCCTGGATTGATTGGTGACAAACATTGATGTTTGACCAATCACAGCGGAGTGGGCGTGGTTATGATAAACAAAAGAGTTTTCAGTGGGCAGGGCTTAAGCTATTTCTAATGTAAATATTTCAATGAAAAGAGAGTTTTGTACAAATAGACAAACACTGATGAGTACAAGAGAGGTCCGAGATCTATTTAAGAGACACTTAAATCTTTATATAAGTTTCCCTTTAATTTGCTTGTTCATTGTTACAAATGTGTAATTCCAATTATTTTTACACCGTAGAGTTGATCAGCGTTTCTCAGAAACCTTCGGAGAAGAAATGCAAGCTAGTCAACAGAAGAAAAGTGCGGCAGGAGCTGGAAGAAATCATTTCAAAGCGGCTAGAAAAACTCGGGGTCAAGCATGTGAGATCCATATTTGTAGATGCAGAGCACATGTTACGTCGTGTTGCTGACAGAGTGCTTCCTCTCCTCAGCCGGACAGAGGGATGAAGAACTGTGAGCTCAGAGCCATCATGGCCAAGCAGCAATCCAAGTGGGACAGTTTTGCCAAAGAGGAAGTGGAGATGGAGGAGCAGGAGCGGGACAGCATCCTGCCGCCAGAACCTCAGAACCGACCCAAGAGCGTGGCTCAAGGTGTTTTTTCAATTCCCTGATCATCTGCTTTTAACAACCTTCATTTGTTTGGGTTTTTTTTAAATCTTATATTCTCTAGAACTGGTTTCATTTTCACAGTTCCAGGACACAATACAGGTACATCTCAAAAAATTTGAATATAATGAAAAAGTAACAATATTTTTTGTTACTCATTTCAGAATGTGAAACCCATATATCATATAGATTCATTACACATAGAGTGAAACATTTCAAATATTTATTCCTTGAACCTTTTGATAATTGTGGCTTATAGATAATGAAAACCCAAAAATTCCTTATCTTAGAAAATTAGAATATTGTGAAAAAGTTTAATCTTGGAAATCAACTACTTAACTCAATACACCTGCAAAGGTATCCCGAGCAATTAAATGGTCTCAGTCTGGGTCAGAGGGCTACACAATCATGGGGAAAACTGCTGACTTGACAGATGTTTAGACGACAATCAGGTGGCTTGAAGTCCAGTGTGAAGTTTCTACAGTCAGTGATGATTTGTGGAGCCATGTCATCTGCCGAAATTTTAGAGCACTTCATGCATTCCTTCTGCTGACAAGCTTCATGGAGATGCAGATTTCATTTTCCAGCAGCACTTGGCACCTGCCCACACTGCCAAAGGTACCAAAAGTTTAAAGTTAGGGTTAGGGTTAGGGTTAGGGTAAGGGTAAGGGTTAGGGTTAGGATTATGGTTAGGGTTAGGGTTAGGGTTAGGGTTAGGGTTAGGGTCAGGGTCAGGATTAGGGTTAAGAGTTAGGGTTAGTGTTAGGGTTAGGGTTAGGGTTAGGGTTAGGGTTAGGGTTAGGGTTAGGGTTAGGGTTAGGGTTAGGGTTAGGGTTAAGGTTAAGGTTAGGGTTAGGGTCAGGGATAGGAATAGGTTTATGAGTTAGGGTTAGGGTTAAGGTTAGGGTTAGCAGAAAGTTTAATAGTTCTTTCTATATATAAAAATGTATTTTTCCTCATTCCGTCTGGGATGGCTTGAGATATTGTCAAGGTCACATTTTTGTTTCAAGAGAGCTTAGAAGAAAAGTCTGAAATGTACATTTATGTCTTTTGTTAAAAGTCCAGCCTACGACCTGCTCGGTGTCCCCCAACGCTTCCCGAGAATCCGTATCTGCCCTGTCCAAGGCCCCCCTTCCATTGTCCATCTTCCAAACGGTCCCACAGCCCATGGTGCTTCTCAGCAACCCACACCTGGGGAGGAGAGTCTACACTCAAAGGTTCAAGCAGATATTTGACCATCAGTTCAGTCATTTTTATTGAAGGTATTAAACCTGTCGTCCTCTTGCAGGTTACCTCCTTTCAGTTCAGACGACGAATCAGAGGACAAGTACTTACATAGGGAAGTGACCTGTCAGAAACCAGAGAAGGAAAAAGGACCAGACTTGGGTCTGTACGAGGAAAGTCCAGTGAAAATCCCAACTTTCCAGAGAGAAGTTCAGATCCGATCGCCTCCCTGCTCACCCTCGCCCGCCGCCTTCCAGCACCACCTGAGTGGCCTGGGCACGGACGAGGAGAGTGAAGACGACAAGTATGACGACGAAGAAGACACGGATGAGAACGGGGAGGAAGAAGACATGATTGATGATGAGCTGGCAGACGACTCATCTGACGTTAGCAAGGAATCAAAGCTGGGTAAAGAGTCTTTACAATTGATGGAGGATGTTGTTGCCAAGCTCCACTCGTCTCACCAGATAAATGGTAGTAAAAAAGATTCAAATTCACCTGTTTCTGAAGAACACTTTTGACGTTAATGACTGCTGGTACCAAAGATGTTTCTTTGGCATTTTAAGACTAATTATATACTGGACTATGGTGGCCGGGAAGTATAAACCAAATTTACAGACGCTGAAGCAAAACATTTCTGAAACAAATTTACATTGTTATCAATTATGGAAATATATTTACACAATATTGAAAACAACTGAACAAAATATTGACACATTTAAACTGATACAACACATTTATGAAGTATTGATACAAATTTGAAAACAAAACAAATGGATCATCTATTGAAACTTATTGGAAAACTATGAGAACAAATGTATAACCTATTTAAACCAATTTTCCAACTATTAAAACAAATTAACAAACTATTGGCATACATTTACACACTATTGAAACAACAAGCTAAAAAAAGATTAACACACTATTGAAACACATTTGCAAACTGATGAAACACATTTACACATTATTGAAACAAATTTAAACACTTTTGAAACACATTTACAAACTGATGAAAAAATGTACCCACTATTGAAACACGTTTACAAACTATTGAAACACATTCACAAAATATTGAAAAACATTTACAAACTGGTGAAACACATTTACACACTGTTAGCACTCATTTACAAAATATTGAAAGACATTTACAACCTGATGAAACTCATTTAAACACTTTCGAAACACATTTACAAAATATTGAAACACATTTACAAACTGATGAAACACACACATACACACGCATACACACTATTTGCACACATTTACAAACCATTGAAAAGCATGCATAAACTGTTGGAAAATTGTAATTCCTAATTTAAAATACATACTGCAGATTTTTTAAATATTTGTTTAAATTGTAAATATGTTTCACAATTATTTGAATGTGTTTCGATAGTTTGTGACTTGGTTTTGCACTTCCCAGCAGTCATACTGGGTGGATGCCATATAAATAACAAATACGTCTGTAAAAAGTGTCTGTCTATGTTTTCGATCGGATATTATGGTCTTTGTCGATTCGTTTATTTTAGAGCTAAATATATACAAATAATGATACATTTTAAAAAACACAATCACAAGGCATTCATAGGCAAATCGACGTGACTGTGTGGAATTTGAAGAACAGGTGTCAACTCTCTTCTAAGAAATGTAAAAAAATATGTTATGATATAACATGGCTTCTTCTTTGAAATGAATGAATGAATGTATCTGTAAATATAAACGTTAATAAAGAGAAGATCAAAACTATGTAGTTGACGTCACAACTGCGTGTTGAGAATCTGGCCACACGAGGGCGCCATACTACTATTGACATCGGCAGACATAATTGCTATTGCCAAAAGTGTGAAGTTTTTTTGTGTTTTCATTTTTTTTTTCACATTTTATCCTAATTAGTATTCATTTTCTGAATTTAAAGCCTTCAATATCTGTCTAGACAGATCAATATATTTCTTCTGAAGTCTCAGTTCAATCCCCATGTGAGATGTTCATCTTCAGACCGACATTTAATCATAAGCTGCTGCTGGTCCAGGTTGTTTTTATGAGGTGAGTAAAGTCTCAAACAAAGATCTTTGTGAATGTGCGAGAAGTTTTAATGTCAGGGGAGAAGCTCCAGCAGGACTGTTATGAGAATCACTGCCTCACCTTCTTTGACCCATTTACTCTTGTATTTCAGTGTTTTAAATTCAACATAATAATCCATGTATTTAGAGAAAAAAAACTCACTAACAACTAAATTGTCATCACTCAACATTAGCTTCACCGCATGATATAAAATACACAAATGCATTTTTAATTGATTTCTTTTTGCAATGAGTGTCAACATCTTTTTTTCCACCTGGGGAAAACCATGAACTCATCTTTGTTGAAAAGACCTGAGTGGAGAAGTGAAGGTTTGAATCCCAGAGCGAGCAGAACACATGAATATATATTATCTATGCTGTGAACATATGAAGGACAAACGTGCCAGCAGCAGAAACGTGCACGGAGGAGATCAACACATTGGAACGCATGGGTTCAATTGTCAGTGTAGTCAGAGGGGATTTGACACTTATGGAAAATGTTCTATTATGAAGGACACAGACACTGAAAGTGGTGCATGATGGTCACGAGTCATGTTAAATGTATTTATTTTGAGGGTTAAATATGGCCCTCTATATGGTTTATAGTTTAATGCCGGGTTCAGTCAAAGTTCATATTGATGTTCCTCTAGTTTTTAATTATTTTATAAATCGGAAATTGTTAATACTTGTAATTTTCTGTACTTGCTTTGAATAATAAGCTGTGCTAATTATTTTAAGTAGCAGCTCCTGGCATGGCCTCTTCAGCAGCCTCTTGACGTAGTTGGACTGATCATATCTCTTTGTCTTGAAGAAGCCGGAGATTTTTAGTAATCACTGAGAAGAGAGTCACGGGTTATCTCTCTCTCTACACCAGTGGGGAAGTCATTTAAGTCATACTGTCAAAGATGAAGGGGCCGTCACACCACAGCTTCTTGGATTTTCTTCAGAAAACCTAATTAATTCAACTTTTTATGTGTTGGATTGCATAAAGTAAGACAGTAAGATAAAAAGGTCAAGAGGAAAGAAGGATACAAATAAAGCTAAAGGAGCTTAAAACACGACTTAAGTGTAATATTTACAAGTATATAATTATAAGCCCAAGGGAAGGGAAGCTTATTCATTGTAAAGTTTAGCCAGAACACAGATTGAAGTTTGGCTTAAGGGTCAAGAATCCCGAGCAACGACTTTAGACTAGTGGTGCTGTAGTGTTAGATTGACCCGCCTTTTGTTGCTTCTCATTGGTTAATATTGCATCAGGCCTTCCGCGATTGGTTAGATTTACGCAAATATTATGGTGAAAACATAAATATTGAGTATTAAATGGGTCAATATAAGCGTGAGAAAAACAAATAATATTTTATTTAAGGCGAAAATATAGTTTTCATAATATTGTATTGTATTTATCAATGTTTATCTATTTTTTATACCATTGAAATTAAAACCCTTTCTGGTCTTAATTTTATCTGTAAATAAAGTTGGTGCATGGACTTTATTTCTTCTTCTTTCACCACAGAAATCTCTCTCGATCAATCTCAATAATTAAGGTGTTTGTCGTCTTCTATCAAACAGTAAACATGTTTCTTTCCTTCAACTTTATAGGTCACCAACATGAACTTTGATCTACGTTGATTTAGAACCAAGTTTAACACATTTGCTGCCACTTTGTGAACTCTCTGATAGGCGGCCACAGGGGGGTTTGGTCGACCTGCTGGAGCAGCTCCTCCTCTTCTGTCATCTTGAATCACAAAGCGATCACTCGGAACCACTGCTTGTCCCGAGTCAGAAGCTGGACCCTGACCCAGTTGTACACATAGTAAGTAAGTAAGTCATTTTCATTTGTATAGTGCTTTTCCAGACCACTTTTCACAATGCGCTTAAACAATCAAAACAATATTCAATAAAATATATACTTTAAAGATGAAGATACAACTGATAACACAACAGGAGTTCCAGAAAATCAAGGAAAAGCCTGAACAAATAAAAATGTCTTAAGATGTTTCTTGAAGGAGTCAGTAGATCCATCAAGCGCAAAGAGAGAGGAAGATCGTTCCAAAGCTTAGGAGCAACAGTCTGGAAGGATTTCTCTCCTCTGGTCCTGAACCGTGTTCAGGAACCATCAGTAGATTCTGATCCACAGACCTCAGAGCCCGAGCTGGGGTGTAAGGCTGGATCAGATCAGTGATACCTGCCAAGTAGGTGGAGATAAAATTAAATGGAAGAAAACGTTTTGGAAAATATTAAATTAAGTCAAAATGTAACTTTTTTTTGGTGTATGTTTTAAATGCGTTATTGTTTTTGTCCTTCACAAACTTTCCTAAATATAGCAAACGTCACTTCATCACAGCAGGAGAACAAACTCTTTCTGGCTATTATGCTTATAAATACCAGAGATCCTCAATAATTAAAGCATCAAATAACTATTTTTTAAAAATCTTCTAGATGCTTAAATGCATGTTCAAGAATGTGCAATGTATTTTTTTATGTTGTGTATATAGATATTTATGGCGTTTGTACTGACAAAAGAAAAAAAAAGTTAGTTTATGTTCAGCAATAAACCATTTATTTACCTTTTTTGCAAAACAAATAACTGTAAATAAAAAGTAAAACAAAAATCATGGCTGTTTTTTCAACCCTTGTATTATCTCAGGGTCAAATTGACCCAAAGGCCCGATGGGTCGTTCACCTTGACCCTGATATAACACAAGGGTTAAAGCCAGACTTTTCAGAGTCATTAATACCACTGTTACCAACTCGCCGTCACTATGACACAATAAGGCTGGTAGTTTAAACATGGTTGCCAGATTTCCTTCAAATAAAGCAGTGTAAACAAAACTCAGGTCAAACACTTGGATGCAAATCAACTATTCTGAACTTTACAAGAGAACTGCAGCTAAATCAACTCATAAATGTATCACAAAAGTCTTGATCCCCTCATCATCGTTTGTTGTTTTGTTTGTGTGCACGCCAAGAGCCGGAGAGTGAGTTACTGCAGCTAGCTCTGCTTGGTCAGAGGTCACAATGTCATGCTCCAAATTCAAGACAATACTAAGACGTCTATTTTACTGCAAATGAAGAAAAAAAAACAGAATCACATATTTACTGTAATAAAACTTCCCATCTCTTTCACTTTGAAGATTTACCCAACCCTTTCAGACATTTTCAGTGATTTTATACATGAAGATTTTGAGCGAAGGTACTTCACCACCAGTGACTGAAAGACTTTCTCAACAGCTAAGAGCGTAATTGTAGAATCAAATTGTAAAAAGTGTGACCCTGGTGACACGGTGATGTTTTAACCACCTGTTGAAAACCTTTAATCACAGCTTAAGTGCGTAAATGAAAACCATGGACTGCTCTGACATTTGCAAGAACGGAAACATCACTTAAGGGTTTTTAAATTAGCAGTTAAATTACAGGAGTTGTTTTTTTTTTCTTTCTATGATTAGACAGCAGGTCTGTGAAGCTAATGAGAAAAACATTTTTTGTTACCATGGTGACTCATCTCCACCAGCCGATGCTATTTCAAAAGTCACAACTCCTTTTTGCACTTTCTTCTGAAAGCATTTAATGCAACCCTGTTTTTAGTGATGAGCTAATGAAGCTTCATGAAGCAGTGTCATGTTGTTTAGAGGTCAGTAGGTGGCGCCATTAGTTTAAAAATGATGTCATGTTTCATTAGAAATTATTGTTCAAAACAAAGGAAAACAGTGCAGAGACCGCCATCTAGTGGACTCTGACAATAATGACAATGTTTCATGAAGCTTCATCAGACCATCACTAGCGGTTTTACTGTAGTACAAAAGTCCCTCCAGCAGACAGAGGCGGGATCCGCATGACAGAGAGACTTTTTCAAAAACATATTTGGCCTTATTAACCTGATTTTTGGTTTAGCTTTAAAACGTTTTTTTTTTCCTTGTCGTTAATGAGTCTTGACAGACTGTAACGCAGGTGTGCCATTATTTTTTTTTAAACTCAAGCTAAGTCATGGGTCAAGCAGGATGTATATTCATTTAATATGTAATAATCCTTAAGTTTGATTGTATTTTATTCCTTTTTTAATTGATTTTCCAATAAATAGGGCAAATAAAAGGAAGAAAAGAGGAGAAAAAATTTCCTCAAAAAATGATCTTTAACAAGTTATATGTAGGGCTGAACCAGTAAGACTGCCCTTGCAAACCTCGTGAAGGCTGCACTGATGGAGTCAAATGTCGCAGCACTTTGCCTTTGGAATGTCTAAACGCAACTCTCCATTCGAACTATCTGTAATGAACTTATCTTCATTGGATATCATCTGTGAAAGCTCAACCACTTCTTAGGATCTGTGTCAACATTCTTCTGTTGATAAGAAAACCCCACACCAGGTGGAATTGGCATTTCACAAACTTCAATCACAGCAGAGGAGGGATATTTCAGGGCAATAAAGTCCATTAGCCCGACTTCCCGAAGCAAGGAGGATTAGAAGTTTGACGAACGGTCAAGCTAAACCTTCAGAGTTCAACACTTCATGGTGAGATTCTGACCAACCAAGATCAGATAAGAACTTTCATGGCTTCCTGCAGACGCAGAGTTGGTGAAGATGCGAACCAACATTGAAAGTGCTAACAGATGTTTTCACAGGCAGAATGTGTGTGTTTGTGTGTCTTGGATAATATTCATTGAAATGTGTATTACCTGCTTAAAGAAATATACTTGTAAATGAATGGAGCTACGTGCAAGGTGTTTGAAGTTATCAAAATGAAGAAAGTAATCACAGATGAAATATAAGAATTGAATTAATCATTATCAAAACCTTCATTTTGTAATACGTGGTCTAAATTTGTCATGTTTGGTGTTATTTGAATGTCCGCGCTCCTTGGGAAAAGAATCTAGAAAGAACAAATCGTTTTAAAGCATTTTTAATGTACATATGATTTTTCTTGTGTGATGAGAAGAAAAGATAATTGGAGAGGTAAGAAGGAGGACGAGGAGGTGTCAGTCTGGAAGGACCCTTTTCCTGCCGAAGAAACGTCAACCAATCATAAGGGTTTGCCCCTTTTTACGATCACGAAGTTTCAACATAAGAACTGCGTTCAACTTTGAGAATTTGTGTTGTTTCCTCAAAAGATCAGAGCGTACCTCTTAACATCAGAGCGTACCTCGTAACATCAGAGTTTATCACCTCCCGTGTGATAAACTGGTTCATCACCAACTGCCTTCAAGACGATCTCCGGCCTCCTGACCTGAGCTCCTGCAAGCCCAAACTGAGGACCGCACTGAAGGACCCGCTTCCAGCATCCTTCCAGACTCCGCAAAGTTTCGTGAGTTTCTTTATAATCTTGACCAGACCGATCCGATTATTCCAATATTCGCAGCATGTCTCCCAGACTGCGAATCTCCATCAAGAAGCAACAGCCCGTGAATCATCCTTACCTCCCGTAAGAAGAAAGTGTTACTGACCTAAAGCCCTCAGCGAAGTGAACATTCCAGTCGTTCAGCGCGTTCACGTGAGGTGTCTACAACCAGGAAGCCGACACTGTGATTCATCGGACCGCTTGGTCCCCTCGTCGAAAGAACTTTGATCCCCTCGTTCCTGACTGTCCTCCTCATCATCCTCTCCTTCATCCTCATCCTCCAACTCCGTTGACATCCACTCGCTTGCCACCTTCATCTGGTCTCCAGCTGCTGCCTAAACCTCCGTTCACCATCTACCGTCAAGTAAGAAGCTGATCACTTCATCTTGAACAAATCGATTTGTGTCTGGGTTGTTTAAAATGCGGGTAGTCTAGTAAGATTTCGTCCACGATTCTTTTCCCGTTTCCGTTTTTTTTCTTGGTTCCGAAACTTACCATAACATACTCATTTTTTTCATTCATTATTCATCCATTTTTAAATAAATCTAACGGTCAATTTAAGAGCCTCTTACTCAGTAAAGAACAGATAATCACGACAAAAAGTAGTAAACTTCAGTTAAATGAGATTGATTAAAACTAGTGTTTCATAGTTAATTAATTAGGCCAATTAATTAATTATTATTCACGTAAATGTAATAGTTTCCCTTGAACTATAAAAAAAGGGTGGTGCCCCCTTTCTTCAGGTAAATCTTACCTAGAGGCAATTTTAAAGTTAAATCTACCAAGACTTATATGTTCTGAAAATAGACCTTTTTATAAGGAATAAAATCACTACATATCGGAGGCTTTTTTTTCCGTACTGCTTCTCTTTGGTTGGAATACGAGTATTGTACATAAGTAAGTAAGTAAGTAACAGCTATTTGTAAAGCACCTTTCTAGACCAGGGTCACAAAGACACAGTTAAAATATATACAAATTTAAAAACCGTACAAGGCCAAGACACATAAGACATCAGAAAATCAGGGAGCACAAATAAAAATGTCTTAAGATGTTTCTTGAAGGAGTCAGTAGATCCATCAAACACAGAGGGAGAGGAAGATCGTTCCAAAGCTTAGGAGCAACAGTCTGGAAGGATTTCTCTCCTCTGGTCCTGAAGCGTGTTCAGGAACCATCAGTAGATTCTGATCCACAGACCAGCATTTTAAAATTGATCCTGAAAGAAACTGGCAGCCAGTGAAGAGTTTTAAAGATTGGGGGAAATGTGAGTTCTTCTACTAGAGCAGGTCAGAATTCTCACTGCAGAGTTTTGTATTAACTGCAGGCGAGACAGATCCTTCTTTGTTTAGACAGTAAAATAAACTGTTACAATAGTCTAAACGAAATGACACAAACAAGCTCCAGATGTAAATAAAATTAATACAAAGGGAGAAAAAAGCTCCTCAAATGATGATCTTTAACAAGTGATATGTAGTGATGTACAGAATAGTCATTTTGCCACATGTGGCTCCTAGCATGAACACCTATGCATTAACAGCTCTTGGATTGTTGTGACCCTCAAATCTCTAGGGCTTTATAAAGTCTCGATATTAAGGTAGTTTATTGGGAGACTGCTGCTTTGTGTGTGGCTCCGTCACTGGGGGATCTACAGTAAATGTGACCACGGCCAAAAAGGAGTTTACATAAAGTTCAATCACACCGAGGCGCAGAAGAATAAAAAGCGACGCTGCTGTAGTGATTTTATTCCTTATAAAAAGGTCTATTTTCAGAACATCTAAGTTCTGATAGATTTAACTTTAAAATTGCCTCTAGATAAGATTTACCTGAAGAAAGGGGGCACCATCCTTGTTTTATAGTTCAAGGGAAACTATTACATTTACGTGAATAATAATTAATTAATTGGCCTAATTAATTAACTATGAAACACTATTTTTAATCAATCTCATTTAACTGAAGTTTACTACTTTTTGTCGTGATTATCTGTTTACTCTTTACTGAGTAAGAGGCTCTTAAATTGACCGTTATTACACCAGAATAGAGACGCGTACAACTTCGTGACGTTTTATAGATTTATTTAAAAATGGATGAATAATGAATGAAAAAAATGAGTATGTTACAGTAATTTTCGGAACCAAGAATAAAAACGGTAACGGGAAAAGAATCGTGGACGAAATCTTACTAGACTACCCGCATATTAAACAACCCAGACACAAATCGATTTGTTCAAGATGAAGTGATCAGCTTCTTACTTGACGGTAGATGGTGAACGAAGGTTTAGGCAGCAGCTGGAGACCAGATGAAGGTGGCAAGCGGGTGGATGTCAACGGAGTTGGAGGATGAGGATGAAGGAGAGGATGATGAGGAGGACAGTCAGGAACGAGGGGATCAAAGTTCTTTCGACGAGGGGACCAAGCGGTCCGATGAATCACAGTGTCGGCTTCCTGGTTGTAGACACCTCACGTGAACGCGCTGAACGCCTGGAATCTTCACTTCGCTGAGGGCTTTAGGTCAGCAACACTTTCTTCTTACGGGAGGTAAGGATGATTCACGGGCTGTTGCTTCTTGACGGAGATTCGCAGTCTGGGAGACGTGCTGCGAATATTGGAATAATCGGACCGGTCTGGTCAAGATTATTACGAAACTCACGAAACTTTGCCTGGAAGGATGCTGGAAGCGGGTCCTTCAGTGCGGTCCTCAGTTTGGGCTTGCAGGAGCTCAGGTCAGGAGGCCGGAGATCGTCTTGAAGGCAGTTGGTGATGAACCAGTTTATCACGCGGGGGTTGATAAACTCTGATGTTACGAGGTACGCTCTGATGTTAAGAGGTACGCTCTGATCTTTTGAGGAAACAACACAAATTCTCTAAGTTGAACACAGTTCTTATGTTGAAACTTAGTGATCGTAAAAAGGGGCAAACCCTTATGATTGGTTGACGTTTCTTCAGCGGGAAAAGGGTCCTTCCAGACTGACACCCCCTCCTCCTCCTTCTTACCTCTCCAGTTGTCTTTTCTTCTCATCACACAAGAAAAATCATATGTACATTAAAAATGCTTTAAAACGATTTGTTCTTTCTAGATTCTTTTCCCAAGGAGCGCGGACATTCAAATAACACCAGACATGACAAATGTAGACCACGTATTACAAAATGAAGGTTTTGATAATGATTAATTAAATTCTTATTTTTCATCTGTGATTTCTTTCTTAATTTTGATAACTTCAAACACCTTGCAAGTAGCTCCATTCACTTACAAGTATATTTCTTTAAGCAGGTAATACACATTTCAATGAATATTATCCAAGACACACACACACACACACACATTTTGCCTGTGAAGACATCTGTTAGCACTTTCAATGTTGATTCGCATCTTCACCAACTCTGCGTCTTCAGGAAGCCATAAAGTCCTTATAGCCATATGAGTAGCCATAAAGCGTTGAACTCTTCGGTCATTGAAGGTTTAGCTTGACCGTTCGTCAAACTTCTAATCCTCCTTGCTTCGGGAAGTCGGGCTAACGGACTTTATTGCCCTGAAATATCCCTCCTCTGCTGTGATTGAAGTTTGTGAAATGCCAATTCCACCTGGTGTGGGGTTTTCTTATCAACAGAAGAATTTTGGCACAGATCCTTAGGAGTGGTTGAGCTTTCACAGATGATTTCCAATGAAGATGAGTTCATTACACTGCTAACAAATTCTCTCGTAGGTGCGCTTGTTTGCTCCGCGGGGTCAGTGCCCTAAACCGACAGGACACTTACCCTCAAGACAAACACTCGCACTCTGAGTACAAACGCTCAATAAGAGCACGTGAACCAGTGAAGACACACAACAATCAACTGAGTCGAACAGGACAGAACGGCTCGCTGAGGATCCTGTATTTAAAAAGAAAACTTGTAAGCTGCTCTTGAAACAGAGAATCGCACATCAATCAGACACTTTTTCTTGTGAGTTTTCCCTTTTGACTTTTCCCAGATGAGCCAACATGCCGAGTGGATCAGTGAGGCTGCAGAGCATTAAGAAACTGGGCCAGGAGAACCACAGCTATGAGGAGTCCGAGGAGGGTAACGTGCCATCATCTTCTATTTTATCATGCAACCAGAAGATCCTTTCATGTAACTTTCGATTTCCCGCTTTATCTTTGCAGGACCAGCGGGTTCTTACATGTGAGTATTAACTCTCTTATGACTCGTCAGTAATGAAACAGCTCTGATGAAGTGTTGCTGTTGTTCACAACAAACCAGCTTTGACTGATTTGTTTTCTCTCTGGAGGTCAAAGAACTCTTGTCGTGCACGTGCCCGTGAGACAAATGTGTCATTACAGCAGAGAAAAAGATAATTTATGAATCATTTCTGCTTCTTCTTTTGCATAAAAGGGCAACTTAGGCAGGAATATATTTGAACAATGTATCCAAGAAAGGGGACAATGTTGCTTATGAGTCGTTTGAAAAAGTCGTCCATCAAGAGCTGTTTATTTATCTGAATTTTACAATCCAAAAAGTTTTTTTCTTGCAGCGTTTTGAGCTTTCGATGTATTTTTTACATTATTACGTATATATGAATCTATTCTTTTGTCTTAAAAATACATTACCAATAATTGAAATACATTTCATATGATTTTATTTACAATTATTTATTAAAAATGAATCCACAGAAACAGAAAAGTGATTCATCTGATTCAAATTTAAAATTCCTTTTTATGAACTCACAATAATTCAACAAACTTATTTAGATGATACAACCACCAAATTGTAATTGTAAGGATGAAATCATATTGTAAGTAAATATGTTTTTAATAAACAGGTATTTATTACTAAGATTAAATTAATTACACAAAATCTTAATAATTTGACTGATTTCTTAAATGTTTAAATGCAGATGAATAGCTTTTTTAATAGCAAAATGATTTATGTATCCATTCCCAGACTAATAAAGCGTAGAATGTAGTTTAACTTTAGATCCAATTTAATCTTTGCTTCTAAACTGGCCTCAGGGTCAAGGGTCATCGCGATGCACGTGCCGACCCTCCCTAGATAGCCTAAATAGTTCAACCTAGATATGAATAGAAACATTCAGTTCAGTCGGTGTAGTTTAACTTTGGCTAAAACTTTTGTTGACAAATGTAGATATTGGCGAAAGTTCATTTTTGGTTTTCGGCCCAAAGACTTTTTTGTCCCATTTGAGCGTCTAACTAAAGAGATCAGCTCATGCATCTGTTATATCGAGACATAACATAATTACTTTAATTGACGCGCTAGACTATCTTATGATCAAAGAAGTGGAGATTATGAAGATCATTCTTCTGAAGTAATAATAAAGATCATGACTAGATGGTTGCACAGGCGTACAGTGCAGTTGAAGGTGGACACAGCACATTAAATACAACTTTATATTTATGATTAACTATTATTTATACAAAGTAAATGTTTCATTTTTA
Source organism: Callionymus lyra (assembly GCF_982586985.1). NCBI lineage: Eukaryota > Metazoa > Chordata > Actinopteri > Syngnathiformes > Callionymidae > Callionymus > Callionymus lyra. The sequence continues at coordinate 23,984,923 of NC_141822.1, forward strand.
GCAGGTCAGTCAGTTACAAACCTGTACTTTATCATGCTTTGAATTTAATTTTGTATTTTGCATTGTTTGAATAATTATATTGATGATAATTATATAAATGATCATATTTTACATTTTATTAAGATAAGAACAGAGTTATAACGCGATTTAGTTCAAAAAAACACAGTTACTGCCATTATAAAATATAACATTTTAATGTTTCTTTTTTGGTTTTGTCCTTAGCTACCTCATTTTCACTTTTTTAGGTTATGGAAAAGAAATTTAATTTCTGTGTGTCCATCATTTTGATGTCTAATTAATTCTATTATGATGTTTATTCAGTGGAAAGTCTTGATGGGTATCAAACTAATTTCAGGCTTATCTTGACATTTAATTCTCCAGTGAGAAAAAATTTTAACATCAAATTCCTGTTGAATACGCAACGTTTAGTAAAGAAGATTCAACCGTTCAAGGATTATTGCGACTTAATGTCCTCTTTCTTTCATGCAGGTCCATGACGTCAAGAGATGATGAGAAGTGAGTTAAATCTGACTCGGGGGTTGTTTGACTTCCTCTAATTTCTTCCTCCATGACAACAGATCTCAGAAGAAAACCGAAATACCTGCCATCCGAGTGGGCTTCTTTCAGCTGGTGAGTCACATGACCGCTCCGAATTCACTTTTTCAAGTGTCCAAGAGTCTTGCTGAAGCTGCGTTTGTGGCCTCAGTTCCGCTTCGCCACCAGCCGAGAGGTTCTGATGATGCTGGTGGGGAGCTTCTGTGCCATTCTGCACGGCTCGGCCCAGCCGCTCATGCTGCTGGTGTTCGGCCTGCTCACCGACACCTTCATCGAGTACGACATCGAGCTGATCGAGCTGAGCGACCCCATGAAGGAGTGCGTGAACAACACCATCCAGTGGAAGCAGAACCTCACCGACCCGGCCTGGACCACGCCGGCGCCACTGAACCAAACCGCCGGCGGCTTCATCAACAATTCAGCCGAGCACAGGGGGCGCCCGTGTGGGTAAGTGGCTGCTGAGAAATGCATGAGGCGGCCACTCACAACATCCAGTTCAGTGTTACATTTGATTTCAAAACGTGCCCAGATATGAATTCATGTGCTCATGAATCATTCATCTCTGCTTGCTGACTTTTAGGATTCTTGACATTGAATACGAAATGACCCAATTTGCCTTCTATTACGTCGGAATTGGAGCAGCTGTATTTCTGCTGGGATACTTCCAGGTCAGAGTCCCCAGACATTCCATGTTTCCCATGAGTGACTTCATTTGTAGGAGGCACTTTTATTAGGATTTTTTTTCTCACTTTTAAACGTTTTTATATTCAGTATTTCATTTTGAAAATGTATCATGTTACGAGCTGAACCTACAAGCTAGGTAAGGTTTGCTTTGTTCTTAACTTTAGTGGGAAATAAAAATGACTTAAATAGAAAAAAACAACATATAATTACAAAGGATGATATGAAAATAAATACATTTCATAACCAAATAAGACGGGAGGAAGAACAGAAAGTAAGTCCAGGTGCATTATGGGTTTTACAATTGCTGAAAGAAGCAGACATTAATGTCTTTAAAATGCAGTATAAATTCCATCCAAATGAGACCTATTTGAATTGTCAGGGAGGAATTCTGCCTCCATTTGAGTTACAATTGGTGGAAGTAGCTACGATGATTGAAATCTCTGTTAGTTAGTATGTAAGAATTATGGTTAAAATGTTATTAAAATTGCACATTGTTGAATTTTTCAGGGAGGTCTTCTGCCATCATTTGTGCCCCTTTTATTATTGGCGAATTTGCCAAAATTCTTGAAATCTCTCTTTCTTAGTGTGTAATAATTATGGTAGAAGTATCATCAAAATTGGAGTTAATTACATTTCAAAGATGGGTCTTCTGCTTCCATTTGTTACGACCCTATCAATTCTCAAAAGTAGCTAAAATTCTTGAAATCCCTTTTACTTATTATGTAATAAATCTGAATTAAATTTGATTAAATCAGACTTACTTACTTACTTACTTACATATTTGAAATTTTCAAGGGGGTCTTCTTCCTTAATTTGCCCTCTTTTAAAATCAGAAAAAGTGGCTTAAATGATTTAAATCCCTTTTTAAAATGTTTTAGATGTAATAAAATTGAAAATATTGGAATTCTCACAGAGGTCTGCTGTCCCCCCATGTAGCCCCGCTGTCAACTGAGAGGTCCGTGGTCTACATTCTAATTTTAAGGACATTTTATGGAGGGCTTAGTGAGTCTATCAGACATGAAAACAAACACACAGGCCTTCTGTTCCATATGAATAGATTGTAGACAAGCTAACATGTTCTTGCGTTTTCTGGCCCAATTTATTCAGAAGCTATAGAGTAGTCTATCAAAGTCTGACTGTCCAACAATCCATCACTAACTTATTGTTATATTGATTATTAGGGTCTAAATCATGTTATATTTAGAAAAAAAAGTGGTATTTGTCTGGGCCTCTTGACACACAAGAGCTAGCGTTTTTCTCTCCCACGTCTTCTTTCGATGGGGACTGATTGTGACCTCAACACCAAATAACCAGATGTTCTTGGCTTGATTGAAGTGTGTGTTTATCCTGCAATGCTAATGGTGTGTAATCGCGGTCAGATCTCTCTGTGGGTGACGGCAGCGGCTCGGCAGATCCAGGTCATCAGGAAAATGTACTTCAGCAAAGTGATGAGGATGGAGATCGGCTGGTTCGACTGCACGTCGGTCGGAGAGCTCAACACCCGCATGTCGGAGTGAGTGCGATCAGCCTCGGCCGTCGATCTGAGGAGCCTCTGAAAAAGTATTCGTCTGTTTTAGTGACATCAACAAAATCAACGACGCCATCGCGGATCAGGTGGCCATTTTCCTGCAGCGCTTCACCACGTTCGTGTGCGGCTTCTGCATCGGCTTCGTGAAGGGCTGGAAGTTGACGCTGGTCATCGTGGCGGCGAGCCCCATGATCGGGGTCGGGGCGGGTCTCATGGCGCTGGTGAGGCTCTCACACAACGACTCCGATCACAGATTCACAGAAGTGGCTACAGTCGAGTCTTCTTCTGCTAGTTTGTCGCTAAAATGACGGGGAAGGAACTGATGGCCTATGCCAAAGCTGGAGCTGTGGCCGACGAGGTCCTGTCGTCCATCCGGACGGTGGCGGCTTTTGGTGGCGAGATGAAGGAAGTGCAGAGGTATTGTAAAAAAAACAACCCTTTTTTTAATCTCACCAATTTCAAGTCATTGATTGAATGAAGAATTAAATCATTTCTGACCTTTTAATTTTTCCCTTTTTTCAAAGGTTATTTGTGTTAGGGAGTAAAATATGAAAACAAAACAATAATAACAATCAATCATGTTTACAAATCGCTAATAATGTATTCTTTGTTATGTTTATGTGATTCTTCAAGTCCTCTTTGCATTTGTTATTCATTCATTTCTTACATTTTAATTGAACGTGTTTTCATCACAGCATGAACTATCAAATTCTGGTGTTTTACTCTGGAGTTATCCTCTAATTTTAAACAGCAGGTTTATTTGTCTGTTTCATTATGTTTCGCAATCTCTTTTATTTTTCTTCCATCATTTGTTTTACTGCATGAATCTCTCGACCGCCTTTAAATGCAGACGTGAAACAATGTAAATTTTAATTATACTGTACATGTGGGAGAACGTTTGACCAATGTCTCAAGAAACCTGCAAGATGTGACAGCTAGAAGTTTATTCATTTTATTTTAATTATTATTTAATTACTTTTCCAAACAGATTTTGTTAACCCTGTCATCTCGGGGTCAAGGTGACGCCAATTCCCGAAAACAAATGTGTTTATGGTATTCCTTCTGTTGTCCCTGTGTCAAGGTGATGATACAAACACATTGGTTTTCGAGATTTCGGGTCACCCTGACCCTGAGGGTCACAAGGGTTAACAATTAAATTGAGTTTTATGGTTTGACTTGGATATTTACTTCTATTTACATTGTATTTTCTTACAGTTTTGACAGTTGAATCCAATTTTGTAATAGCTATTGTAACAGCCCAAAAAATATATGAATATAAACATTTAAACAATTTAACAAACTTAAAAAAAAAAAAAAAATTGCATCCAATTGTGTAATTAATATAAAAATAAAAGAGTAAAATTTTAGCAGGAACATTGCAATTCAAAATATCTAAATTACACATTGAAATATACTTTTTTTTATATATACAGTATAAATATATTTTCTGTGAATTCTAAGCTACACTTTGCATCATCATGAGATATTGATTCACCTTTTTTAAGCCGATCATCCTCTTCATCACTCGCTCCACAGATACGACAAGAACCTGATCTCGGCGCAGACCTGGGGCATCAGGAAGGGTTTGATCATGGGCTTCTTCACCGGCTACATGTGGCTGATTATCTTCCTGTGCTACGGCCTGGCCTTCTGGTACGGCTCCACGCTCGTGCTCGACACCGAGGAGTACTCGCCGGGAACACTGCTGCAGGTAACGCACTCGCTGCCGCCCACGCTGGGTGGGGTCAAAGGTGTCCGGCTCTGGCTTCGTGACTCTACTATTTAATTGGTTGTTTACGCCTGCAGTCGCAAAAAAATTATGTTTATTCTAATTAGCTTCTAATGAAAGTTCAGTCTTTCCTGGAAACACACCAGAAAATGTCATCTGAGAAGGATTGCTTCACTGACGGGTATCATCGCCTCCTCAGGTTTTCTTCGGGGTTCTCATCGCGGCCATGAATCTGGGCCAGGCCTCGCCTTGTCTGGAGGCGTTTGCTGCCGGGCGAGGCGCCGCCACCACCATCTACGAAACCATCGACAAAGTGAGAAGGACTTTGATAATTAAAGTGTCTTGCGATGGCTTTTTACTAACGCTCATACCTGCAGGAGCCCGAGATAGACTGCATGTCTGAGGCCGGATACACGCTCGACAGAGTGAAGGGAGATATTGAGTTTCACAACGTGACGTTCCACTACCCCTCTAGACCCGAAGTCAAGGTACATATATTGTTTGGTCCGTGAGTAAAGCTGCTAAATGATTGTGGTCCCTCCTGATATAAAGTTTAACACCCCTAAGTTAGAAAGTTAATCACAAGAATTGTGACATAGAAATCAGAGTTCTCAGACCAGGAACACAGCTTCGAGGTTTTAATTTTCAAACACACACAATTACATCTCTTTTTATTGTCAGTATATAATATTAATAATACTGTAACAGGCATGTCTATAATGCGGGCGGGGGTGCTGTCATAAACTGTATTGTTCAACCAGAGAATATAAAATATATTACATTTTTAATTATGAAAATAAAACATTATAAATGTCACACAGGCCTTTTATGTCAAAATTACAATCACATAAAAACCCGAAGTGAAGCCGCTAATTGTCGATACTTATTCCAATATTCTGAAAATAAAAATTCCTGTCTGTTCATAAAGGAGCTCTCAGTTTCAAGTTTTACTATTTGAAGACATAAAACTTTTATTTGGAACTTCATAATGACATAAAACACGTGGACATCCCTGAACTGTAGGAAACATTTTAGAGTGAGTTGTGGACTTCAACTTCTACATTTAAACTTTCTGCTTCTGAGAGCTTGTTTTCCAGGCCTTAACAAGAGCGAAGGAACCAGAATTTACCCGAAAAACTCCCATTAACCTCTAAGACATGATTCAAACATTTCGTATAAACTACTTTGGAAGTAAAGATCTGCTTAATTTATGAAGACATCTGTAAGTTTGCTGCTCAAAGATAATTCACATTCGTAAATATTTAACTTTGAATATTATTAATTGAAAAGGGAAATGGTAAATTTTTGATGGAATCATGAGGTGAAAGAGCAAAACGTGGTCATGCCACTGGTACGACGGGGAGGGGTTGGAGGGGGCTTTGATGGAAGAGCAAGCAGAGAATTTTTCTTTTTTTTATGAACGCTAAATATTTGAACACAAGTTAGTCAATTCAAATTAATGAGCAGAAGAAGTCATCACTGTGTGTTTCATAACTTTTCATGTAGTGTTCCTTCTCTATGACAGACTGTGATTCAAACAGTATGTTGTTTGGGTAAAAAATGGTGACCAAAATGAATCGCTGACCTCTGACGTGTCCTCAGATCCTGGATCAGCTCAGTGTTGCCGTAAAGTCAGGTGAGACCACGGCTTTTGTTGGACCGAGTGGAGCCGGGAAAAGCACGGCAGTCCAGCTCATACAGCGTTTCTACGACCCCAAACAGGGAATGGTGAGCATGTGACTCTCCTCCAATTTTCCCTCATTCCACACGTTCCGAAAACCAATCTCACAAAAGCAGAAGAAAGTGCATGATAATGTATTTCATTACTCACTTGATTGGTCTGAACAGTCTCATTTTTCACTTTTACCAAAAAGTACAGGCTTTTGCTTTCTTCTTCAAGGGATGAAAAGAGCCTCTTATCTCCACACTGGAGGTTATGAGCGGAAAAAAAAAACTCAGAGAAAATAGCGCCATTTTTTTTTAATGCACTGATGTTGATTTAATAGCTTCATCAATCAGGTACAACTCTGCATTTCTCAGGTGACTCTGGACGGTCATGACATTCGGGGGCTCAACATCCAGTGGCTTCGCTCTCTGATCGGCATTGTTGAGCAGGAGCCGGTCCTGTTCGCCACCACTATCGCCGAGAACATCCGGTATGGACGCCCCGGTGTGACGATGGATGACATCATCACAGCCACCAAAGAGGCCAATGCCTACAACTTCATCATGGACCTGCCACAGGTAAACATGGGTTCAAAACCTGAATGCAGCTGAAAATATTTTTGATTTTCTATTTAAGTTAATTTGTTTTCAAGTGAAAATAATGCTGTATATAATGAATATTGTTCCAGCTGTCATTGACTCAATATCCTGCTTTAAATTAAATAAATTTTTAGCATTTGAAATATTCTAGCTAGCAATGAGCTCATTGGTAAAACAGATGGAAGAAGCGTTACGCAATCTATCTCACAGAATGGTCAGTAAGAACAGGAGCTTGTTTACTACGTATGCAGCAGTGAGAGTCAAAGATCTTCAAATGGTTTGTGGATCCAGATGGTACCACATTCTGTACCTCTGTATTTATTTGTTACATTTTGTTTAATTTACTGCTGACAAACAGAACAACATGATGGAAGTCAATTATCCGTGGCATCATGTTGTTTCACAACATCACAATCAATGAAAACAACAGCTTCCCGTCAGTAGAAGTTGTTGCTATTTTACCTCTAACAATAAACTCCTTCTGGTCGTCTATCGGGTGAATAACTTTAAACCTGGCAACGTATTCATAACTTCCCTCTTTACATTTTCATTCATTTCAATGAACCATTTTCCTCTAGTAAGTTTCCACGTTCCATCACAACTTATATCTTCAGAGCTCAAATTTCCTCCTTTTTAGTTACCACAACCTTGCTATAGATCCACCAGGAACAAATACCTAAAAAGTACTTTTTCTGTATATTTTTGGTAAATAAAATTTTGTGTTTTACCCTCACTGACAAATGTTACAGTAAGGATGGATAATTGCTTGTTTTATTTATTTCGCTCATTTAGAATTTGGTATTTCTGGACAACCCCAAAATTAAGGCAATTTGAATCCAAAATTTGAATCTCTTTTCTCAACATGATCTGGTTAGGTTTAAAGTCCCTTAAGCGATCGTATTCGTATCGTGATTTTCCCACAAACTTCAAACAACAAGAGACAATTCCCTATGAGGTCCCCATTTAATACCAAACAAAATCCACCTCTTAATGATTTTTATTTCATGAATGTCTATCCTGATCACACATGTACTGCTTTGTTTTAAAGCGCTTACATATATTGGAATTTATGTGGTATGAGTTTGTACTACTTCAAAGTTGAGAGGGTTTTTTTTGGGGAAGAATTGTTTCTTCATTCAGTCAGAGTTGAATTTGAATTGTCTGTTGATACACCACCCAATATTTTGGGTCACTAGGAATGGTTTGGTTTTATTTTGACAGAAATTTGACACAATGGTTGGAGAGGGTGGCGGTCAAATGAGCGGCGGTCAAAAGCAGCGCATTGCTATCGCCAGAGCGTTGGTCAGGAATCCTCGTATCCTGCTGTTGGACATGGCGACGTCTGCTCTGGACAACGAGAGTGAAGCCATGGTTCAAGACGCTCTGGACAAGGTAGGAAGATCACGAGTCTACGTGCAGCTTTTTATCATCAAATACTGTGTTTCTTCTCTTCTTAACTGATGCTGATGATGACACAGGTTCGAATGGGTCGCACCACCATCTCCATCGCTCACAGACTGTCCACCATCAAGAACGCCGACGTGATCGTGGGCTTCGAGCGCGGCCGGGCGGTGGAGAAGGGCAAACACAACGAGCTTCTGGAGAGGAAGGGCGTCTACTTCACTCTGGTCACGCTGCAAAGTCAAGGAGACAAAGCTCTCAATGAGAAAGCTCGACAAAGTAGGTTCCTCGGCAAACAGAAAACTTGAAATTTAATTGAGCTGATCCGCCCTCATGGCTTTTATAACAAAGAAGGTTTGAATGTTGAATGTTTTGTTGATACCAAACAAACATTGATGTTATATTTTATATGGCAATAGGAATGATTTTTTGGCATAGAAAAAGATTTTTATCTATGGCACACAAAGGAAAACGTAACTATCGACCAGTATTCTTGGTTCATTTTCAGATAAAATAAAATACTACTTAAATATTGAAACTACAACATTTTGAAAGTAAGTGAGGACACTTGAAGATAAAAACGTAAACATTTTTTAGTATTTACTCTGTTGTTGTGTCAATTCCAGTTTACAAAATATGTATTTAACCACTTATTAGGATGAAACTTTACTGTTTACAAAGAAGCTAAGAAATACATCCAGCGTACAACGTAGACCTAATGTTATTAACCCTTCAAATACTTTACAGGTTTGTTATTTTTCTAAATTTAAATTCTTCTTTTATAGAATTGACCATCATTCACCCCAGTAAATCTGATTATCATTGAAAAAGGGTTTTGAAAATGACAGCTTTATTAATATAACTGAATCTCCTTATTCTCTGCATTTGAATAGTAATAATAATGATAGTAATCATCATTATATTATTACAGTGGTTTATAAAGGACTGTTAGGGACATTATTTGAGATTCACATTATTTAATTTAACAAAATCTTCTTTTAAACTTGCTAATTAATTAAGTTTGTCGACCTCATCCATAGTTGAGCAGAACATTTCTGGTCACTTCTTTTCACACTTGGAAAGATTTTAGTTATACTGTGACTCAGCCTGCAATAAAATGTTTCCTTAAGTTCTCATAAAACTCACTGCTGGACATAGTCCATCCACAAATGTTCACTTAAGCGGCCCTCATCCTCTTTTCCCGCTCCAGTGGCTGATGAAGACGAGTCGGAGAAGCGGAGTCTGTCCAGAGCTGGCAGCTACCGTGCCAGTTTAAGGTATTACACCAACACTCAACCAGTCGCCTCCGGCCTTTCTCCCTCACTAATTTACTTACTTGAAGTATAATTAACACGATCCTCATTGTGCATCAAAATTGGATTATTTCACGCGTCGTCTCGTTGATGAAACCGAGTGTCACTGGAGGAACCAAAGGGACTGCCTGATTAGTTTGCTTTGGCATTTGGCAGTTAGTACTTTCCCCTGCAGACATTCTTCCTACACCGTCATGCTGCACGTACACTTTCATCTTTTCGTGACTCCTTTCAGAGCCTCCATTCGTCAACGGTCTCGATCCCAGATGTCCAACCTGATTCCCGAGCCAGCCGTGGATATTGTTGGGGAAATAAAAGCCAGGGCGTATTCATCCTCCAAGACAGATGAAGCCAAGGTCAGTGTATACTTTAAACTGCAGCTCCGCTAATACAGTGAGTGTATACTTTAAACTGCGGCTCCGCTAATACAGTGAGTGTATACTTTAAACTTCAGCTCCGCTAATACAGTGAGTGTATACTTTAAACTGCAGCTCCGCTAATACAGTGAGTGTATACTTTAAACTGCAGCTCCGCTAATACAGTGAGTGTATACTTTAAACTGCAGCTCCGCTAATACAGTGAGTGTATACTTTAAACTGCAGCTCTGCTAATACAGTGAGTGTAAACTTTAAACTGCAGCTCCGCCAATACAGTGAGTGTATACTTTAAACTGCAGCTCTGCTAATACAGTGAGTGTATACTTTAAACTGCAGCTCTGCTAATACAGTGAGTGTATACTTTAAACTGCAGCTCCGCTAATACAGTGAGTGTATACTTTAAACTGCAGCTCTGCTAATACAGTGAGTGTATACTTTAAACTGCAGCTCCGCTAATACAGTGAGTGTATACTTTAAACTGCAGCTCCGCTAATACAGTGAGTGTATACTTTAAACTGCAGCTCCGCTAATACAGTGAGTGTATACTTTAAACTGCAGCTCCGCTAATACAGTGAGTGTATACTTTAAACTGCAGCTCCGCTAATACAGTGAGTGTATACTTTAAACTGCAGCTCCGCTAATACAGTGAGTGTATACTTTAAACTGCAGCTCCGCTAATACAGTGAGTGTATACTTTAAACTGCAGCTCCGCTAATGCAGTGAGTGTATACTTTAAACTGCAGCTCCGCTAATACAGTGAGTGTATACTTTAAACTGCAGCTCCGCTAATACAGTGAGTGTATACTTTAAACTGCAGCTCCGCTAATACAGTGAGTGTATACTTTAAACTGCAGCTCCGCTAATACAGTGAGTGTATACTTTAAACTGCAGCTCCGCTAATACAGTGAGTGTATACTTTAAACTGCAGCTCCGCTAATACAGTGAGTGTATACTTTAAACTGCAGCTCCGCTAATACAGTGAGTGTATACTTTAAACTGCAGCTCCGCTAATACAGTGAGTGTATACTTTAAACTGCAGCTCCGCTAATGCAGTGAGTGTATACTTTAAACTGCAGCTCCGCTAATACAGTGAGTGTATACTTTAAACTGCAGCTCCGCTAATACAGTGAGTGTATACTTTAAACTGCAGCTCCGCTAATACAGTGAGTGTATACTTTAAACTGCAGCTCCGCTAATACAGTGAGTGTATACTTTAAACTGCAGCTCCGCTAATACAGTGAGTGTATACTTTAAACTGCAGCTCCGCTAATACAGTGAGTGTATACTTTAAACTGCAGCTCCGCTAATACAGTGAGTGTATACTTTAAACTTCAGCTCCGCTAATACAGTGAGTGTATACTTTAAACTGCAGCTCCGCTAATACAGTGAGTGTATACTTTAAACTGCAGCTCCGCTAATACAGTGAGTGTATACTTTAAACTGCAGCTCCGCTAATACAGTGAGTGTATACTTTAAACTGCAGCTCCGCTAATACAGTGAGTGTATACTTTAAACTGCAGCTCTGCCAATACAGTGAGTGTATACTTTAAACTGCAGCTCTGCTAATACAGTGAGTGTATACTTTAAACTGCAGCTCTGCTAATACAGTGAGTGTATACTTTAAACTGCAGCTCTGCTAATACAGTGAGTGTAAACTTTAAACTGCAGCTCCGCCAATACAGTGAGTGTATACTTTAAACTGCAGCTCTGCTAATACAGTGAGTGTATACTTTAAACTGCAGCTCTGCTAATACAGTGAGTGTATACTTTAAACTGCAGCTCCGCTAATACAGTGAGTGTATACTTTAAACTGCAGCTCTGCTAATACAGTGAGTGTATACTTTAAACTGCAGCTCCGCTAATACAGTGAGTGTATACTTTAAACTGCAGCTCCGCTAATACAGTGAGTGTATACTTTAAACTGCAGCTCCGCTAATACAGTGAGTGTATACTTTAAACTGCAGCTCCGCTAATACAGTGAGTGTATACTTTAAACTGCAGCTCCGCTAATACAGTGAGTGTATACTTTAAACTGCAGCTCCGCTAATACAGTGAGTGTATACTTTAAACTGCAGCTCCGCTAATACAGTGAGTGTATACTTTAAACTGCAGCTCCGCTAATGCAGTGAGTGTATACTTTAAACTGCAGCTCCGCTAATACAGTGAGTGTATACTTTAAACTGCAGCTCCGCTAATACAGTGAGTGTATACTTTAAACTGCAGCTCCGCTAATACAGTGAGTGTATACTTTAAACTGCAGCTCCGCTAATACAGTGAGTGTATACTTTAAACTGCAGCTCCGCTAATACAGTGAGTGTATACTTTAAACTGCAGCTCCGCTAATACAGTGAGTGTATACTTTAAACTGCAGCTCCGCTAATACAGTGAGTGTATACTTTAAACTGCAGCTCCGCTAATACAGTGAGTGTATACTTTAAACTGCAGCTCCGCTAATGCAGTGAGTGTATACTTTAAACTGCAGCTCCGCTAATACAGTGAGTGTATACTTTAAACTGCAGCTCCGCTAATACAGTGAGTGTATACTTTAAACTGCAGCTCCGCTAATACAGTGAGTGTATACTTTAAACTGCAGCTCCGCTAATACAGTGAGTGTATACTTTAAACTGCAGCTCCGCTAATACAGTGAGTGTATACTTTAAACTTCAGCTCCGCTAATACAGTGAGTGTATACTTTAAACTGCAGCTCCGCTAATACAGTGAGTGTATACTTTAAACTGCAGCTCCGCTAATACAGTGAGTGTATACTTTAAACTTCAGCTCCGCTAATACAGTGAGTGTATACTTTAAACTGCAGCTCCGCTAATACAGTGAGTGTATACTTTAAACTGCAGCTCCGCTAATACAGTGAGTGTATACTTTAAACTGCAGCTCCGCTAATACAGTGAGTGTATACTTTAAACTGCAGCTCCGCTAATACAGTGAGTGTATACTTTAAACTGCAGCTCCGCTAATACAGTGAGTGTATACTTTAAACTTCAGCTCCGCTAATACAGTGAGTGTATACTTTAAACTGCAGCTCCGCTAATACAGTGAGTGTATACTTTAAACTGCAGCTCCGCTAATACAGTGAGTGTATACTTTAAACTGCAGCTCCGCTAATACAGTGAGTATATACTTCAAACTGCAGCTCCGTTAATACAGTGAGTGTTTATTGTAAACTGCAGTTTTGGTAATACAGTGAGTGTAAACTTTAAACTGCAGTTTCGCTAATACAGTGAGTGTATACTTTAAACTGCATTTCCGCTAATACAGTGAGTGTATACTTTAAACTGCAGCTCCGCTAATACAGTGAGTGTATACTTTTAACTGCAGCTTTGTTAATACAGTGAGTGTATACTTTAAACTGCAGCTCCGCTAATACAGTGAGTGTATACTTTAAACTGCAGCTTCGTTAATACAGTGAGTGTATACTTTAAACTGCAGCTCCGCTAATACAGTGAGTGTATACTTTAAACTGCAGCTTCGTTAATACAGTGAGTGTATACTTTAAACTGCAGCTCCGCTAATACAGTGAGTGTATACTTTAAACTGCAGTTCCGCTAATACAGTGAGTTTATACTTTAAACTGCAGTTTTGGTAATACAGTGAGTGTATACTTTAAACTGCAGCTCCGCTAATACAGTGAGTGTATACTTTAAACTGCAGCTTCGTTAATACAGTGAGTGTATACTTTAAACTGCAGCTCCGCTAATACAGTGAGTGTATACTTTAAACTGCAGTTCCGCTAATACAGTGAGTTTATACTTTAAACTGCAGTTTTGGTAATACAGTGAGTGTATACTTTAAACTGCAGCTCCGCTAATACAGTGAGTGTATACTTTAAACTGCAGTTTCGCTAAGACAGTGAGTATATAATTTAAACTGCAGATCCGCTAATACTGTAAGTGTATACTTTAAACTTCAGTTTTTCTAATACAGTAAGTGTATACTTTAAACTGCAGTTTCGCTAATACAGTGAGTTTATACTTTAAACTGCAGCTCCACTAATACAGTGAGTGTATACTTTAAACTGCAGTTTCGCTAATACAGTGAGTGTATACTTTAAACTGCAGAAAAAAAACAGCAACACACTTTTATACACTTTTATATACTTTTCCCAGACAGGCAATAACGTATTCACAGTTCTCTCTTATTCAAACACCGAACCTAAAGTTCAAACTTTCGCAGATTTAAAAAGTATGTTATTGGTAAATGAAATCCAAGATCAAAACCTGTTTTCAAGCCCAAATATTTTTAACAAATTTAATTTTAATAAAAAATCTACAAGGTTTAACACATTAGAAATTGTTGTGTATTTCAGAGTTCCTCTGCCTTTTGGGTGCGACCGCAGACGCTTTTTCCTTGCAGTTAGTTTCATACACATTACTGTTTTTTTTCCGGCCATAAAAACTTGGTTTGAACTTAAAAGCTTAAAACTTGGTTTTGGGTTGAAAACTTGCAAAACATACAGCAATGCTAGCGATTGAACATTTATGCAAAACTGGCTAGCTTAACACATTCTGTACTCTCTAAACTAACCAGGACACACACGTTTATACTGTACGCTGTAAAAAAAAAAAAGGCCGCGATTGTTGAACTGTTTAATTGTATTAATGGTATCTATCAAAGGTCTTGGAGGAGGAGGAGGAGGAAGAAGTCGAACCAGCACCTGTGGCCAGAATCCTGAAGTACAACATACCCGAGTGGCCGTACATGCTGATCGGATCATTGGGCGCTGCTGTGAATGGAGGCGTCAATCCCGTTTACTCGCTGCTCTTCAGTCAGATCTTGGCTGTGAGTTCATTTTTTTTCTTTGATTCTTTTGTTTTTCAGGCATAACAGTATTGTAAAAGTCTGAATGGCTATTTTTTTGCTAAAAAAACAAACATCTTTTGGTATCAACAAAATACATTTTGTAACCATACCACATTTAAATTACATTTCTTCTGAAATTCAGTATCCAGACTACATCTATACCCTTTTTTAAAGCTCTGGATAGGTTTAATTCTGGTTTAGAGTCAGAGTTCTGCATGACTATGTCAATCCTGCATGTTAAGATAAACGAAACGCTATTTAATTGAACGACTAAAAGTAAAAAATTGTTGTGCAGACATTTTCTATCCCGGATGCCGTACAACAGAAAAGAGAGATTGACGGCATCTGTTTGTTCTTCGTTATGGTCGGCGTCGTGTCCTTCTTCACTCAGATGCTGCAGGTAAAAATATGAAAACGCTTCGTTTCAAAGAGCAGATATGATCATGTTTACCTGCTGCAGAGTCGCTCTTGACACAAACAAATCGAGGTTGTGCGTCTCTCCTCTTTTTTTGCTCCACGTTGCCAGGGTTACTCCTTCTCCAAATCCGGGGAGCTGTTGACCCGCAGGTTACGACGACTGGGCTTCCACGCCATGCTGGGCCAAGAGATCGGCTGGTTCGACGACCACAGGAACAGTCCGGGAGCTCTGACCACACGCTTGGCAACCGACGCCTCACAAGTGCAGGGAGTGAGTCTCAGCGACCGCTTTTTACTCTTCCGTGATTGACATAAATTGATTAATATATGAAGATCAAAGAAGGGTTTATTCACAAAAGATCTAAAAAAAGAAGAACAATTTTCATACTGTTATTATTTTTTAGGAAAAGGTCACCGGTTTGAATCCAGATTCTTCCTGTCTAGAGTTGATTTTCAGGGAGACCCTCCAGTTTTCTCCCAGAGTCAGTTTTTCAATTGATTGTATTTTTTAGTAATGAAATTGTGCCCCACAACAACAACAACAGACTGCAGCCACGATTGATCTTTTAATGGGATTAAATGGTGGAAACATGATTAATTGAAAATAGACCCAAATAGTTAGTGGTTTTATTTTAATAACGATAATGAAAAATAGCTAATCATTTCTGGTTATATGAATAGAACAGTGGTCCACTAATATCATGATCTTTTGACTAATAAGTAAAAATGAAACAGAATAAAGTGAATAAAAAGAGTGTTATCGGTTGCAAAACCAAAGATCGATAGCTCATAAATATATCGTCTTTAAGGATTCAGCTGCAATCAATCATCTTCTCAGTTTATGTCAGCCGCTGCCGGCCGACTCATCCATATTATTGACAGCATCTCTACTCTTCCGCTCCCTTCTCTCCGGACGTCTGAAGGCCACAGGCTCTCAGATCGGCATGATCGTCAACTCTCTGACCAACATCGGCGTCGCCATCCTCATGTCCTTCTACTTCAGCTGGAAGCTCACCCTCCTCATCCTCTGCTTCCTGCCCTTCATCGCCCTGTCAGGAGGCTTCCAGGCCAAGATGCTCACCGGCTTTGCCAAGCAGGACAAGCAGGCGATGGAAACTGCCGGACGGGTCAGACATCTTTGTTCCTATTCTGACTTGATGAGAGTATTGGTGATCATCTAATAACCTGAAGCTATTTTTAAATGATCCTGAGGGCAGATGTATTCTAGCATTATTAAGGATTTCTTTCATGCATAACTGATAAAACAAGAAGTTATTACCAAAACATCTAGAAGAGATGAAAAGGCAATAATCTCTGCAAGCAGAAACGATTAAATGTCAGCTGAAAATAACGTTTAAATTAGAAAGGTATTTTTAAGTTCTGAATACTATGTTGTTTTATTACACTTGACTATCGTTTTACTTACTTAAATATCCTATAAAGGCTTTTAAAACTTTTATTTCTCCGGTTGTTGGGAGAAAATTCTTCGATAAAAACATGTTTTTTTCATCCACCGTGGTTAGATTTCAGGCGAAGCCTTGAACAACATCCGCACAATCGCTGGCCTTGGAAAGGAGAGGAAATTTGTGGAGATGTATTTCGCTCAGCTGGAACTTCCATATCAATCAGCCCTGAAGAAGGCCAACGTATACGGAGGTTGCTACGGTTTCGCGCAGTGCATCGTCTTCCTCACCAACTCCGCCTCCTACAGGTTTGGAGGTTACTTGGTGCGACAGGAAGGGCTTCACTTCAGCCTGGTGTTCAGGTGAGACACGAGATGCTTTCACACTTTTATTTAAACTAAAATAATATATATTTTTCTTGGTTGAATGGAGCGAAACCAGAGAGCAGGTGACAAATATTGTCTAGTATAGTAAGTCCAAAACTCAAGCAACAAGATTCCACAATCACATAAACAATAAAGAGACCAATATCTCACAAAATGTCCAAAAACCAAAAATTTCCATCGAACCGGAGAATAAAACCGAAAACAAAGGAAAGAACAGAAAATATAATGTGCAGGTCAAAAACATTTGCAAGGAACACAACTTAAATACCCAGGATCTGGGGCAAGAATACAAGGAAAACTTGGAACATAAAACTGAAAATGATGTGTGCATCTTTTTCATCTGGGATGTCAAAAAGCTTAAAAAGTACCAAGATGTTGAACATTTTTTCAAGTCAAACCTCTATCCTCCTCATAAATCTTCTCCTTCTGTTGATGAATTCATTAATGACTCGCACGTATATCTTTGTCAGATGTGGCTGAGAGATGAGTCGCCCTTTGACCTCGGTTGACGCAGAAGCGTGTAAATTCATATTTTAATTTAATAGTTTCAGTGTTCTTGCAGAGGCTCGTTTATCCAGGCGATTGTAAATCGAGGAAGACATCCGACCTTTAATCCCATCTTCACTCCATTCATCAACCATCGTTGCCTTATTGAAATTCTCTCATTACTCGTCCCGAGTTTTCCCTGAAATATTTCGCTAAAGATGGATGATTTCCCAGGGTCATCTCAGCCATAGTGACCAGTGGCACAGCGCTGGGCAGAGCTTCTTCTTACACCCCGGACTACGCCAAGGCCAAGATCTCGGCGGCGCGATTCTTCCAGCTGTTGGACCGAGTTCCCAAGATCAGTGTCTACAGCGACAAGGGGGAAAAATGGGTGAGTTCTCAGAATTGCTGGTTTTCCCCTTGGTTGCCACTTTGCATCAGTCATGTTGGTGACTTCAAGACGAAAACTAAAGACAAGAGAAGGTCATTTGTCCGCGGATAATGTGTATCTGTGGAGCACAGAGCTTTGTAAAAACTGCACCAGTTGACCAACATGTCAACTTCATTTTGACTCCAGACAAATTGGGAGCAGCAGTCGAGCCTCCCTGTGTCCAAACCAACTAGCTTCTAAACCGCCGCATACTTTAGACTGCTTATATCTAAGCGCTGGCCTTTGACCCTCTTTATCTGCTGTTTTTCAGGAAAACTTCCAAGGGAAAATCGAGTTCATCGACTGCAAGTTCACTTACCCTACACGCCCTGACATCCAGGTCCTGAACGGGCTCAATGTGTCAGTAAAACCGGGTCAGACTCTGGCCTTTGTGGGCAGTAGCGGCTGCGGGAAGAGCACCAGTGTTCAGCTGCTGGAAAGGTTCTATGATCCGGACCAGGGTCGAGTGGTGAGTGCTAAATGTTGTCATAACAGACCAGGCAGTAGAAGCTTAGACTATTTCGACTCTTTCTGGAGAATGCAAATAAAGTAGTTAACGGTCACAGGCACAGTTCAAATGATTCAAATCTAGTTTCAGCAAAAAAAAATATGAGCCCCCACTTACGGTTTAATCAATGCTTCCTGTAGCTGATTGATGGCCATGACTCCACAAGGGTCAGCGTGCCCTTTCTGCGCGCCAAGATTGGCATCGTCTCCCAGGAACCCATCCTGTTCGACTGCAGCATCGGCGAGAACATCAAGTACGGAGACAACAGTCGGGAAATCAGCATGAATGAGGTCATCTCCGCCGCCAAGAAAGCCCAGCTTCATGACTTTGTCATGTCACTTCCTGAGGTAGGACGGGACATCACACATTATGAGATAGTATAGAAGGAAGGTACACACACAAGACCTGCATATTTTATGACGTAGTATAAAAGAAAACATGGCTTTAATGACGTGCCAAATTATATATGTGATTATTTGAGGGACCATCAAATCGAAGGGATGAAGGAGTCAAGTTTTAATATAATTGAAAAGAAATTAAGTTTCAAATAACAGATAAAAACGAAATAATATGAGGTAAGTAAGGATATCAACAAATATAACAACATATTAGCAAAAATAGTTGATTAGATTGTATATTGTGTCTTTGGTTTAATACTTTATAGAAAGATTTCAAATGATATAAGTGTGATACATAAAGTCGCTTATATTAAAACACCACAAAAGCTTGTCAAAATGACTTCAAAAAGTTATATTTAGGTTTCAACAATTAATGGTAAGTATATACACAAATATTTCAAGTTAGCGTATTTGATTCACTGAAATGTTTACTTTAAATATCGCTTGAATTTTATCACTGTGGAACTTAATAAAGCATATTTATTCAAGGTCAAGAATTTCACATTATTCACATGTTTAACATCAACCTGTAATCCCTTTGATCGCTTTTGATTCACTATAGATTTTCCTGTTGATGTCTTTGTTGATGTTGGATGAGAATCTGAACATCTAGAAGTAGTACACTTAGAAAAATCTTAAAGGAAATGAAGAAGCACGGTGGTTCTGTGAATTCATCAGAATAAATTATGGAAGGATGTTATAAACGCCAGCAGCATCTGTTAGGTGGGCTCAAGACTGTTTGGTCCTGAAGTGCAAAACACACCTACAGAACCACTTAACAAATGATCATCACACTACTTAATGCAGCATAAATTAACTCTATCGTTTTTCTTTTTTTTCTTTTCATGAAAAAATACTATTTTACTGAGCCAAGATGTGATCACAGCGCATCAGTATATTGTATCTTTAAATGAAATAATCTTCTCTCTCATTTAATTCTAGGTATAAAGTGAAAAAATATCTTAACCAATATTTTTTTAATATTGATTACTGGTCTGCACATGTTAATCTGTGATCCTTAGATCATTAAATACTTTGTCTACAGATAAAGTTTGACTTTTAATGACAATAATCTTTGGAAAAAACAACAATATGAATTATGCATGTGACCTCGGTTCTATGAATCACTGAATATATGCTCATTGGATTCCCAAATAACTTGAAACGATCAGAACAAATACATCTGTGAGAATATGAATTCTTTTTACCCAGGTTTCGAGTCAGTTGTGTTTATTTTGTGTTGACTGTGATTCTGCTGAACTCGTTTCCTCGCTCCTTCTCTCAGAAATATGACACCAACGTAGGCGCTCAGGGCTCGCAGCTTTCTCGTGGACAGAAGCAGCGCATCGCCATCGCCAGGGCGATCATCCGTGACCCCAAAATCCTGCTCCTCGACGAGGCCACGTCTGCTCTGGACACGGAAAGCGAAAAGGTACAACAACAAGAAGCACTCTCTTATATTAAGTTTGATAATTGCAGACCGTAGATAAGTACTTAATGATCATCACTCGTCATGGACGTAATTATGAGCAGCAGCTTTTAGCAACATTCCAGGAAAAGCTTTATCAAAGATAAATGCAGTCGGATGGCTGTAGCGTTTGAGCACCAACCTGTAATAATGATAGTTAGTAGTAATCAAAGTAATCATTGAACGTGGTTTAAGAGCAGAGAATGTTCGGGTCATCTCCATTATTCTGTTTGACCCTCAGACCGTGCAAGAGGCGCTGGACAAAGCCAGAGAGGGACGCACCTGTATCGTCATCGCCCATCGTCTGTCCACCGTCCAGAACTCGGACATCATCGCTGTCATGTCGCGAGGCTACGTGATCGAGAAAGGAACGCACGACTATCTCATGGGGCTTAAAGGGGCGTACTACAAGCTGGTGACCACGGGAGCGCCGATCAGTTAACTTTTTTCAAACTTGATGCGAACATCTGGGTTTGGATTAAGCAAGTTGAATTATTTATTCAGGTGTTATCTCACCATGATGCAAACATGAGCCAAAATCATGGACGGTGGAAGTCTGACATGTTGTTGTTGAGAGCGTGAATGTTTGCTAGGAAGAGGGTTGGAATTGGTGGACTGCTAGCATTAACCTTCCCTAGCAAGACAGCCTGCTTCCAGATGTTTTGACCTTTTATTTTTCTTTGATCTTATCAGTGCTCTTCATGCTGCGCTACACCAGGCAGCTGTCCTCAGGTAATTGAGTTCCTCAACCAATCTAAATGTAAAGTGGAAAACGATAAATCAGTCTTACATTATTTTAAGCTATTATACGCTACTATATTTTAACAGACTTTCTCTCTGACAAACGAAACGATGATAATTAATTTAGATATTGTTAAGAAAGTCTCATATAGGAACATTTTAGAAATACCTACAAAAGCACTGACACTGTGCATACATACGCCAAGGAGCTCATTTCAAAATGTAATGTTAACCTTTAGGTATGTTGATGGCATGAACCTATTAACTGCTCGTTTAGAAAGTCATTTTTCATGTTTATTTTGGATTTCTTTAGCTAGTTCTGAACAGAGCTGTTCTCTAACTGTGGTTAAAAGCCATTGAACGTAAACAACGGATCCTTCAAAACATACCTTAATCCAGACCAACTCCTGAACATCATCCACGTGTATTTATGTTGTTCTTTCCCCATTTCCATTATTTACAGGAGCTTTGTATTGAAAATATCTTTTATTTTATTTTGCTAAAAGACATATGAATAAATGCTAATGGACGAGCATTACAGGATTTGAATCCTATTTACCTTATATTGTAACTATGAAGGGTTTTTGTATCGAGCGTAAAAGTAAATATTGTCTTATAATTAATGTTTTTGCAAATGTCTCTCGAAAGTCAAGCCTCAAGTGTCCGGTGATAATTCATCAAATCTCCGATATGAAAATGAACGTTATTTTTAGAGATGAAGGAACTGTAGCTGACATCGTCGTTGGGTTCGGAGGCTTTTTTTTGGTATTTTATTTTTAAATTCATTTTCTTGCTGTGAGCGAGATGAGAAAGTTGATACAGCTTTCATGTTGTTATGCTAATAAGCGGCTTCCAGCCGGCGATTCGCTTTGGTGAAGATGGGAACTGAGAAGATGAGGGGGGGCCGTGGGGGGGAAAAACTGCCTCATTCGCTAAGTTATAGCAAAGAAACGTGAAGTCAAGAAGATAAAATTAATGACTTAAAACAACAGTGTTGCGCTCACATGTTTCCTCAAGCTAAACTGTTGTCACCCTGACATGTCTTTTATGTCAGTTAGTTTTGTATCGTCAAGCCATTAATTAAACTATTCAACAGCATGTTTTTACTGACCAATATAATAAACTGTCAACATTTTCTTCTAAAACAACCTTTTGAGTGTTTTTTTGTTTTTTCCGTTGTTAAATCACACAATTAACGTCTAATCTGCACTCAGGTGGCGAGTGAAGGAAAAATAATGTCAGGGATAAACATTTCCCGGCTCAAAAGCTCCGGCGTTGCAGACAGGAGAGCCATAAAGATGTTAATCACGTCGGTCGTCCACCTACACACTCGTGACAGAACAACTAATCAGCCGAATAAATGGAAGCACCGACGAGGACGTGAAACGGCTGTTGAGGGTTTTTAATGACGGCAGGGTTGGTACAGACAACAACTCGCAGTGTATTATGTTTACGCCGCAGCTTGTTTTCTGGAATAACAATGTAACTGGAGAAGCTTTTGACGAGCACACACACATGCACACGAGTGGAAGTTAAATTAGTATTTTGGGGGTGAACGGCACGGAATCCTGATGTGGTGTGTTTCCTTCAGTAGAAGTGAACATCACTGACGCTTTCATCTAGAGTTCACAATATGGAGCAGAAGACCTTGCCTCGGGCACACACCAGTTACGGCTTTGAAAGTTACATTCGTGAGAGCGAATCTGTGTTTGTCACCGTCCTCAAAGGACGGTAATAGCAGGTGACGCACAACATACACTACGTTCAGGATCCCAATGATGCTTTTAAAGTGTATTGACGAGCAGGTGGGAAGTCGGACTGGTGGGATGACCCTTGACAAGGAAATAATGAGGTCCACATGCAATTAGACAAGTGTGTGTGAGTGTGTGTTTTTTCTTTAAGTGTGTGTTAGTATGAGTTGCTGTGAATTGTCTAGTTTTAATAATACAAATACACTCTTGTTGCTTTACATTTGGTGAGTATATGAACAATATTAGTCAGGTTGACTGAAAGCGAAAGCACTTAAAATGCAACAACGAAAACATACAACATTTTTTGGGCTAAAAGGCGAACTTAATTTTTTCTCAAAAATAATCTGGTTATTCTTGTTGGATTTAAAGAGTCAGTTTACTCTCTACTCTACTGGACGAGCACACAATATTTACTGCCTATTTGTCTACAAACAAGCTTAAAATTTAGACTTTTTAATTTTTTTTCTGGAACAATTTCTCATGTTGAGGTTTGAAAACAAGAGGTACATTACAGACAGTACATTAAAATGAACATACATTTTTGCCTATAACTCTAAAATAGAACAGATTACCCTGAAAAATAAACCCAACCCTTAGTCAACATGAGGGTGAGTAGTAAAGTTTTTTAGTACCACTTTGGTAAGCTATGAAGCCACTCCGCTAGGCTCTGTAGCATTAACTAGTAAGTGATACATAATATGTACTGTGCGTCAACATAACACTATGGTGTGTGTATAGTAAAACCCCAGAGGGCACCTTTTTAAAGACGTGCTTACGAAGCAAGTTTCCAACGCAAGTCTATCAGTCACACAGTAGAACATGATTAATGATCAATCAATATATCAAGTGTAGGATTGAATAATACTCCTGGTGGTAATCCAGAACACCACTAACATTTCAGAACGTTTTGGTTGTCACAATATCAAGATTGTTTGAAAATTCACTGCCTTGTTCGTTCAAAACTTTTCTTGCTAACAGACAAACAGTTAAGCATTCACAAAAACTTCTTGTTGGAGGTAAAATGATTCATTAGGAATTCATGTTTTCATGTACGGACTCAGGTGTCAGCTTTGATTTGAATTTAAATGCATCTCCTCTCGGTCAAATTAAACATTATTGAGTTGACGGAATAGAACAATAGGATTTGTAATTGGTCAAGACATTGAGTAGTTACAGAAGAAGGGTAACAATTCAATATTAAGTTAGGAAAGACTTTGAAAAAGCAAAAGAGGATTCAAATATGGGAAGTCGAATCACAAATGTAAGACATTCATCGCAACAAACAGGAAGGACATTGAGGTTGGTATTGTTTTTTTGGGGTCAAAGAACATTTTAAATAATTTAATTTCAAATTAAAGTTGTTTTTCTATTTTCGACTCCTCCTTAAGAAAGGCAAAAGAAGAAGAATAGTGACCTTGAAAAGATGGGTTCTGAATGACCGAAGGCTTGGTGCAAAAGTTGCAAGGTTTTGTTCTCCCAACTTTTCTGTTACTAATGGTGTCAGAAGTGGTGTGGTCGGGTCAGAGACATTTTTTCAAGATAACACACGCTTGATATATATTTCAAACAACAGCATGTGAAGCAAACAAATCGTCGCTTTACTTGCCGTGACTATCTTGAGACCAATCTTGGAGCAACAAAGAGCCAGTAGATTTATAATTAAGCTGTGAAAGAACAATTGTTTCCAAAGATAAGGTGCTTTCACACAAATTGTTATCACTTTCTTTTGAAGATGAGCTAAACTGGATTGTGAATAGTCAGGTTTTAACTGTTATAAGATCGATCACAAACGTGACCTCAACCCAAGAACGGACGGTCAGAGATCAGGAGGTCGGAGATGTTGACAAGGTGGACATTTAGTTTAATCTCTGGCTGTCAATTGGTTGATAAATGACCAGGAGCGGAGAGTGTCGTCAGTGAAACGGCAGCGACACGCTTCAGTTCGCCGGGATGCTTGTTGTGATAATGTAGGCCTGCTTTGTGAAGATAATTCTAGATGTCAGCATTTCTAAGCTGCAACAGCAACTCCCTCTTTACTGTTCACTTACATATGCCACGGCATGAATAAGCGGTTTGATGACATAACAGCTGCTTAGCGGCTCTGTGACTCAACTAATTCAAGACTCTGGCAGATTAAATCCGACGCAGCCGTCTGACTCTTCAGCGTTAACCGGTGTTGATGTGTTGGCCGGTGACAGCTGTGGAGCACGAGTCAGAGACACTCAGTCACTTAATGGTAATCTGTGATCACAACCAGGGAATTTGGTTTTTAATCAGCGCGTCTCCTGAGCTAGACTTGTGCAGGATTAGCATTCCTCGCATGCAATTCAATCTCTCCTGCGCCCGTCAATTGATTCAGTGTGAGGACACTGGTTGACTTTGTGCCACGTGATGTCCGACCGGGAGATAAAAAGAGCCGCTGCAGGCTTGAGTCATAGCGCTGGACCGTCTGGACATGATAAACTCTGTTTTTTTATTGGGACATCTGAGATGTATCAATGTCATTGGAGTGAAGTTTTAAAGTGCTGGCTTCTGTTCTGTCAGCTGGTCAACTTCCATCGCGATGGAGGCTTTGTCACAAAAGAATAAAAACAAACAGCTTTGCATTTCGATTTTTTTTTGTCTTCCTGCACCTGAACCTAACCAGCTGACACCTTTGCACACACAGCTGGTCGTCGTCGACAGCTGCTCGCCTTATCTCTGACAGACTCCGGCCATCCACTTAAGAGAAGGTGTTTCAGCTTTTATCTATCTCATTTATCTTGTTCCGCTTGTCCTCCACCTGAACGAAAGGCCACATGTAATGAACGGAGAGAAATTCAATCGCGAAAGACAAGTTTGCCTCCATCAATCACGGATCCAACATGGAACACAAGCGTGCCGATGAACCTCGTACAGCACAAGGTGTGGCACTCAAGTCTTATGTGGCCAACAAGAGCTTTTCAACATCTATTGAATTCTAGTTTCCCTTCATAGTGAAGGAAGTAAAGTTCCACTACAAACAAGCTTAAAATGTACAAACATATGTACGTTTTTTTCCAGAACAATTCCTCTTGTCGAGGCTTCAATACAAGAGGAATGTTACAAGCACCATGAGGGTATTTGGATGTTTTTAAATGCGTAATTTTGGACGAAGATGAAGATGAAGATCCCTGATTATCAGTTGCTATATTAAAATGAACAAATATTTGTGTCTATAACTCTAAAAAGGAACAGATTACTATGAAAATAATCCCAACTCTTAGTCAACTACTCAGCCCCTTGGCTCGTTTTGAGGTTGAAAGTTTTTGACCCCTTGCTTGATGTAGCTTGGTTAAAAAAGTATTTACTCACTGGGGACACTTATGAAGGTTAGATCTTATGGTGAAATATGCAAAGAAAAAACTTCTTGGAATTGGAAAGAATTATAAAAGGGGTTGACCTTAGTTAAAGTTAAGGAGGCGAGACTCTGATTTTTTTAGATGAGTGGAGAAAAATAATTTTTGAAATTGACGTAGACTTAAGTAAAAGAATAACCAATGGGGATCATGTTTCTTCTCACTATGCATTGGTAAGAAGAATATACACTGCTTACAACTATCAGAAACAGACTAAATATAGTTTTAACTAAACTAAACATTGACAGTTGGTCAACATACGGTGCCAATAGATTTGCCATTTTTTGAGATTTTTTGAAAAATTGTATTTTTTTCAGATTTTAGAGACTTTGGAGAATCGGGTTTTAGAAATAATTTATTTGTGTTCAACCATTCTGCCAGAACATGAAATTTCATTATTCAGAATTTTGACATCTTTTTTTTTTCCTAGATCAATGATACTTCAGAAAATCAGAGTTTTGAAATTAGAGTAACATTTCTTTGTGTTCAGATGTTCCACTGGTCTCTTTCTTTTAACAATTAAAGAGACTTATGAGCAAGAATTTGTTCAAACATTTTTGTAATAAAAAAAGAAGAAGTTTTGTTTTTTTTACTCAAAATCATGTTTTCAAAATTGGGTTCCCTTTTATGCATTTTATTCCCATGGTCCAGCATATGTCAGCACTTGATTGAGTATACTGTATGTAGCCTAAAGTCCAAATAGTAAAAGAAAAAATCCAGGCAAAATTTGTTCAAGCAACTAACATTCTTTCACAACAAAAGCAAAAGCGGTGATGTCCTTTTTGAGTCACTCCCCAACTGTCCTGCACCACTCAGCATACTGAGCCATGTGAGCTTTGCTTAATGTCCCTCAGCACAAACAGCATGGGAACAAATGCAACCCTTTGTGAAACACAACGTACCTGGCATGGTCTGACTCTTCTGTAAAGATGGAAAATATGGGCTGTTGCTGTTTGAGGTGTTGCTTGTGAGGAGAAGCATCGGCTTCTTTTAACTTTAGAGAAAACAAAGTTTTACTGGCTCAAAAGTTATGAAAGAGAAACACAAAATGATACACACTAGAAATAAAGGCACTTTATGAACAACACACTTTTCAAGTTATTCAATGCATCTATGTTAAATTAGATCATTATTAGACAAAAACAACTATAATTAGAAATACAACATGAAATATAAGAAGACAATTAGAAAACTATTTCTATGGAACAACAATGTGTAAAATAGACATACATATTAACAAAAATATCTTGTTATCAGATTTGAAGATAACAAGTTCACTGGCTCAGATTGTAACCTTTAAAGTTAGAGGTACGACAGTGAATAAATGTAACAAGGAGATGTTTAAACATGTAAATAATGCCTGTTAATTTTTGACTCAGGACTATGAAAAATCACAACTCAATGCACATTACACACAGGTTTGTTTTACTGATTATTATTATAGAGCAAGAAACACGGTTTGACTGATTGTGTAATCACTGCAGTAACACAACAACAACAACAACAACATGACAAGAATCCCATTTTTCTCTGAATATATTGTATTTTCAGCGAACAAAAGAACCTGGTGTTGTATTTGGTAAATTGTTAAACAATTCATGTCTAAAGTTGCCATTATATTTCATGTCCAACGTCCTGTTTCCTCGGGCGACTCTGTATAATGTCAGACAGATTATTATGAAGGACTATCATAAAAAAACATGGGTTTTCATGTGAAATAATCTGATGGGAAGAATGGGCCGCAGCTCAAGTTTGTTCGATTAGACAACCATCTGTGACAGAAGGGTGTCCAAGAACGATCATACATCCTGTTTTCTTGGTCAATTCTGTTCCTGGAATTTAAATGTCTGGGCATTTGTTGTGGGAACTTTTATTTGTTTTATGATAAACATGCTTAATGGTATTATTTTTTACTTAAAAACACCATTCTGCAGTTGTCGGTCAAGATCCTGCAGCGATGATTTGTTGCTCAAACCTCTGCTGCTAGAATGAGGAAAAAAAATGTTTTTCTCTTTATACCTAATTTATTTTGAAAGAGAAATTGCTCTGTCGCTTCTATGAAGGATGAGGAAAACTGCTTGTTCAAGGGTTGGTGCAGTGGAGGGGTGTATGTGTGGTTTTGTATTTTATTTTGTATTTTGTCTGTTTTCTAAGCTTGAAAATTATTATTTTTTAAAAAACATTCAAGGAGCCACTTCTGCTCACTCAGAAGTAAATTGGTTGTCTGCAGGGAGAAGTTAATAAGATGGAGGAAAACCTTTTGGTTTCATCTAGTCTAGTCTCTAGAATTTCACTTTAAGTCAGTCGTTTGTTAAATTGTGAAAAGTCAAAGGAGAGTAGAAGCAGTAAAAGGTTTTGAATTAGATTTTAGGTCTTCAATCTTGCTCCACTGTTTTCTCCATAAAACATTCAAAACAATATTTTTTAGTTGGTTTATGATGGAAACAAAAAATGTACATTTATTAAAGCCCCTATCTGTAAGATTTGGAATAGTGTTTCTGGCTCCCCCAAGTCTCGCCACAGTGTAAGCGCAATGGCTTACATTTTCCAAGTTTAATGTACCTGTTAACTTCAAAAACTCTCTCATGACTTTTGTATGAGAACTCTGACCCACTGCTGTAAAGAAGCTTGGTGGTCACATGACACTCTCCGGCTTGGTCGCCCAGAAAAAGTTACGTTGTAAGTGCATTTCTACATGAGCTACATGAGTCATGGCTATTTAAAGGAAACCAATAACCAACTAATAATTACAGACAATATATAAAAAAAACATTATAATGCCAAAATTGATGCTTTAAGAGTAAGAAAATCCGCCAATAACATGTTGAAATCATCTATAAAATTGCTGCGCTCCTACTTAGACGGTGGTCTTCAAACGGAAATTATTCGTGGACATTTTTAAATGAATTCCAAGTTGAAGATGTATCATTAACCCGGGGGGAAATGAGAAGAGCTACAACGTAACGTCCTCACAACTGGTGACAGTTATTACGCTCTTCATTAGCATAGTCATTATTACGGAGAAAAATATCTGTATAGCAGTGACCACAGGGTGAGCGGCCATCTGAGAGAGAAGATCCTCTAATCATTTTCTTATTCAGTGAGAAGAGCAAAGGCGACCAAGAATCAGAGGGCAGACGGCGCGTCGCCGCGATGTCACGCCGGCTTATATAAGGACCTTTTCCTCATTCACGGCCAGAGGGAGAGAGAACTTTCCTTGTTCCCACTACGCACCCCTCATTTGTTAGCTGGCTGACATCATAGCAAAGATCTACAGACTGGATTACCTGATGGTACACGGCTTAAAGTTTCTCGAACAAAATGTCTGAGAAAGTGAGAAAAAAAAGTCTGAAGTGAACAATGAACAAGAAAGTTTAATAATGACAGAGTGTTTCATTAATAAAGCTTTACTTATGGAGCTCCGGAGCTGACATGAATGTATTATGGATATTTCGTGAAACTGGTATCTTGTGAAACTGGTGTCTCATGATATGGGTATAGATAGATATGGGTATCTTGTGATACTGATATCCCGTGATATGGGTATTTCTGATACTGGTATCTCGTCATACGGGTATTTCTGATACAGTTATCTCATGATACGGGTATTTCTGATACAGGTATTTCTGATACGGGTATCTCGTGATACGTATATTTCTGATACGGGTATCTCGTGATACGCATATTTCTGATACGGGTATGTCTGATACGGGTATCTCGTGATACTGCTATCTTGTGATAATGGTATCTCCTGATACGGGTATTTCTGATACGGGTATCTCGTGATACGCATATTTCTGATACGGGTATTTCTGATACGGGTATCTCATGATACTGCTATCTTGTGATACTGGTATCTCGTGATACGGGTATTTCTGATACAGTTATCTCATGATACGGGTATTTCTGATACAGGTATTTCTGATACTGGTATCTCGTCATACGGGTATTTCTGATACAGTTATCTCATGATACGGGTATTTCTGATACAGTTATCTCATGATACGGGTATTTCTGATACAGGTATTTCTGATACTGGTATCTCGTCATACGGGTATTTCTGATACAGTTATCTCATGATACGGGTATTTCTGATACAGGTATTTCTGATACGGGTATCTCGTGATACGCATATTTCTGATACGGGTATCTCGTGATACGCATATTTCTGATACGGGTATGTCTGATACGGGTATCTTGTGATACTGCTATCTTGTGATACTGGTATCTCCTGATACGGGTATCTCCTGATACGCATATTTCTGCTGATACGGGTATCTCGTGATACTGCTATCTTGTGATACTGGTATCTCGTGATACGGGTATTTCTGATACAGTTATCTTGTGATACAGCTATTTCTGATACTGGTATTTCTGATATGGGTATCTTGTGATACTGGTATCTCCTTATACAGGTATTTCTCATACAGGTATCTCGTGATACTGGCAAATCGTGAAAATGGCATCTTGTGAAATTGGAATCTCATGATACGGGAATCTCGTGATATGGGTATCTCATGATAAGGGTATTTCTTATTCGGGTATCTTGTGATATGGGTAAATCGTGAAAATGGTATCTTGTTATACGGGTATCTCGTGATACTGGCATCTCGTGATACTGGTATTTCTGATACCGGTATCTCTTGAAACTGTTATCTCGTGATTGGGTATCTCTGATATGGATATCTCGTGATACTGGCATCTCGAGATACTGGTAGCTCGTGATATTTGTATCTCATGATCATGAACATTGTATGAATAACACCTGCCCCATCATTATTTTAAAATTCTTCTAACTTCATATTCTTTGGCTTCTGGTCTTACTGTCGATCACTTGTTCATCAATGATTGAAATAAGAATAAACATGTAAAGGATTTATGATCACGCACACACGTGTAAACACTCTATGAGCCTGTTTGTCCTTTTCATATTCATATTCATATTAACATATTCCAGAACAAAAGTACAGGGGGTCTGGAAACACAACCCATCTCCCTGCCAACAAACACACTCAGATAATAAACGGCGTCATCTATTGGCTAAAATTAAGAACTATTGTTACGGACATTCACTATATTGACTTGCAAAAATACTTTATTTTTGGTCAAACCGAAGTGACTAGAAACTGCTTCGCCACTTCTAAGTAACTTGAACCGAGCAGAAATAACTTGAGATGTGAATTTCATGAGATACCATTATCTCCAGATACAACTATTACGGGATAGAAAAAGAACTCCGGGCTCCTTATTCAATAAAGAAACTTATGGTTATTTTATTGATAATCCACCTCACTATATGACTTAAAAAATAATGTTTGGGCAACTAATGTGAAAACCCAACTCTCTTCAAATGTTATCCTCTCCAAGATTGAGTATCCCCGTCTGAAATCAATATGAGCGAGAGGTTACAAGAACCATTAGACGTAATAATGGTCTTCTCTCCTCCTCAAGCCAGCTGTAATTACGCTTTGTTTATACAACTAGTCCCTTGATGATGGAGACTTGAGGATTAATGACGTGCGATGACGAAACGTAATGCTTGACCAATCAGAGTGGGCCTTGTTATGGTAAACAAGATTTAATCACCGGAAAAAACACGTGTTTTCAGTGGGCGGGGCTTAAGCACAATTATTAATGTTAATATTTCGATGAAAAGAGAGTTTTGTACAAACAGACACATACTGATCAGTACAATAGAGGTCTAACATCTATTTAAGATTCACTTAAATCAACACATTAGTTGATCTTTAAAGTTTTTCCTGGTTCATCGAGATACATGAAAAATGTTAAAATCCTCCCCTAGGTAATTTAAGTTTACTTTATTTCTTGTGATTTGTTAATCTTAATTGAAATATTCCTAATTAAAAGCTTTTAATCTGTATTCCATAATAAACTTTAGTGTACAACTCATTTGAAAAGAGCAGGTCCTCTTCTTTCTCTCAGTTTGAAACAGACAGTTTCAGCTATAAAATCTAGCTCAGTTCAGCTCCCAGCAACCTCATCTCACATTTCAGCCTCGTACTTGAAAAGGAAATGTGCAAATCCACTGATTTGGACTGTAAAAATATTCAAAGTTACTTATACATAAAGATCACGACTTCTGGTCCCTGGAAGAGCTTCTTCTTCTACTCTTCTTAAAGTTCTGGAGTTGATGCCCTGAAGTTCACCGAAAAGAGCGAAGAGTTATTTCAGTGGATCTGCTCGTACAGCACGAGCTTGTGAGTGAAATTGAATCCTTAAGTGAGAATGAGAAGGGTGGAAACAGGACGGCTCTCTGAGAGAAAAAATAACTTGAATAAGCTCAGGCGTTACTTCAGACGTTAGCAAACAAAATGCGCAAGAAACACCTTAGAAAATGACTTGAGACATGAGGACGTGTAGTAAAGGACTGGCTAAAGCTGAACGTTCTGGTATGGTCACGCTTTGCTCTGAACGCAGCTGAGCAAAACAGTTTCAGAGAACCTTAAATTGTTGGTATATTCACCGGAAAACAACGGTAACATCAAAACCTCCTTTTAACTTGTTAAACAAAGGAAATGTTCAGAAATTAAAATAACAAAGAGCTACAGTGGGAGGCATTTTTCCCCATTAAAGCAGAACTACTGAAGCAGAGCGCCAAGCCAGAAACGAGCTGACGGGTCCACTTTGAAATTATAATCATGGTTTAGACTCTCTGAGCGTTAAACTTGTATCTAAACTAACCCAATTCATTCTAAATCCTTGAAATCCAGTGTGACCAGAGATCCTGCCGGTCCCTCCCTCTCTCTCTACAATCAGAACTCTGGACACAACAATGGTTTCTGGAGAATGAAACCTGAATGAAAAGTGTAAATACTTGAGGAAAATAAACGTAATGTGAAGGTGCAGCGAGATAAAAACGAGAAAGGAAGTTGGGAGAAGATCAGATTCGCACAGCGGGACCACCGCTCCGGGCCAAGAGAGAGACTCTCAGGGTTTGGAACGAAGCGCATATGAAGACGACTTGTGAAGTCGTCTTTGTGAAGTATATTTTAAGACTGAATCGGAGAACGAAGGAAAAGGTTGAAGGAAAGTAAAATACTCTCTTTTCAGCAAAATAAGTTAACTATAAACTCTATTTCTGCCCACAACGTACACAATCACTTATTGGTTTCTTCTCTGAGGCCAAAAACATTTCCTACCATCTGGAAACCAAGGTCAACCCAGTCATTTAGTGAACATGGGGTTTATCGTCATCTGATTTTGGCTCCTTGAATTTCATAGTTTACCAGATCTCCCAGATGACGCTGGCCCTCTGCACTACATCTTGTTTGATAGCCAGGAATTATTTTCAAATGAGAAAAAGCAAGAGAAACATCTCAACCCAATACTGTGTAAAATATGGACACAGTGTCAGGGTTGAAGGTTCGACTCTTTCGATATTGCATTATTACCTGTCTGTCCGTGTTTTTGCCATAATGTTGCCACAAGATCATGACATGTGAAGTGACCTGCCAGTGTTCCAGTCTTCTCATTACCTCAATTCTTTTCACCCTTTCCCAAGTAATGCTTCACCTTGTTGATTATTTTGTTCATTTAA
Source organism: Callionymus lyra (assembly GCF_982586985.1). Lineage (NCBI taxonomy): Eukaryota > Metazoa > Chordata > Actinopteri > Syngnathiformes > Callionymidae > Callionymus > Callionymus lyra. The sequence continues at coordinate 24,018,513 of NC_141822.1, forward strand.
GCCTCAGTTCACGCCAGTTGTTACCTAAAAGGACATGTTCTGATATCCCTAATTTAGACTTTGTGTTTTTTTAAAGCTGTTTCAGTCTTGAAACTTTTCCATTTTTTTTTAATGAATTTTCTGTTTTGACTTTTCATTTACTTACTTACTTTTTTATGATCTCTTAATGGAATACATATAATAATATTTTTGACTTTGTAAACTTCCTACCACAGTATCAGTGACGTCACACTTCTGGGACTAAACCACATCTTTGAAGCCTCTGGACCATGTTGGCAATTTCAGGTTAAGCCAGACTCGATGCAAGAGGATAAATTTGGGTAAACTGGGTGTTTTGATTGAAATACGTCCATTTTTTTCCAACTTGGCGCTGTCACTTTCCAAACACTGGTGAACGAGAAGAGATCAAATTCACCACCAGTGCATTGTATGAAATGAATGTAACTCGTAAATGACACTGGATCGTGTTCGTTACGTCTCCGTTCCACATCGTTTTGGCTCTGTCGCCGCCGTTCGTCAACGTAGTTCAGTGAGTCTCAGTTTCATCAGGAGTCATGAGGACCCACGAGATCTCAGGAAATCACTTTTTTTTTTAAACTTTAACTGACCCGTTTTTTTTGTTGAATATTACAATTCAGTTTATGTTAGATGTGTCTCTTAGGAGAATGTGTCCTTTGTGTGTTCAGGTGTGTGTGTGTGTCGGCGAGGATGCAGTTTGTCTCGGCCAGACTGTCTAAGTTGCATCATATTTATTCAATACACCAACGATGATTACCTCATAACACTGTTTTATTTTCTTCAGCTAATCGATGCTTTTAGGGGATTTGCCAAAGCGGGAATGTTATTCAGGAAGTTTATTAGACCCCATTAAATTCTTATAACATAAGATCCCATCCGTTTTTTTTTCATGGGGGCTGTAATTATGTCTTTAAAGGTTCGATAAGTTTACTCTTTAAGCTGGATGTGTACGTGACTGCTGCTGTTTCTGCAGCCAGTCTCATTCAAACACTCGATGTTGCCCTTGATCTCAACGGGGTATGAAAATGTGCGTTTTCTTGGCAATATACAAGATGAATTTGAAAAGGTGATCCTGCTGCATCTCAGTGTGAGTGTCTTTTCTGTTTATCCATAACGGTTTCATGTGATGCATATCAACAAGCTGTGACTCCTGCAGGATCACCACGTGTTGCCATGCAATGTTCACAATGGTTGACTTCATCTACATAAGTCCTTCATCACATATTCTAGAAAAAAAAAATTCCGATCAGACTTTTAGGAGCTACAGTAAAGACTGTAATAGAACGTACAGACCACTCTCTACTCGTCCGTCTGTCTCTATCTTTTGCTATGTAGGATTTGTGTAAAGCTGCTTCTCTTCCCGCCTCCATCTGCTGCCTCAAGGTGACCTTTCCGCCGCTCGGCGCTGATTAGCAGCTTCTGAGTACGAGTCGTTGTAAATGTCGTTACTCTGCCATTTGGAAATGAAACTCATTTTCGCTCTTCATCCTGGGAGGTGTGTTCTTCAACAGCGAGACTATAACTGATTGATATCACAATTTGAAACATTCTCACTTTCTCCGTGTCCGCCGCTACGCGTATGTTTCGGGCTCATTACATTCCTGGTGGAATAGTTAGTTTCTTTTTTTCCATGGTGAATTTCTGATTTCATCTGAATGCTTGAAGGACGGATTGTTCCTCAGAAGCCCACCAGACTGTATATCCTGCCTTAGTTTGGCATTTGCATGCGTCTCTGTTAAGGTAGTCCAACCGACACCTGCGTGGTCGCAGCTGTTGAAAAGGTTGACTTTCTAGAATATTCTCATCTGATTGAATTCATCTTGTACCCGGCCAGCTGTGGTGGTGGCTCGCGGGCTCTCTCTGCTAAAGGCCAGATTGAGGTCGCACGCATAGGTTGCTGCCTGACAAACAAGTTGAACAAGCGGTCGCGATAAGTAAGTAAGTAATTTATATTTGTAGAGCGCTTTTCCAGACCAGGGCCACCAAGCGCTTTAAAAATTTAAAACAATACTCAATAAAATATATACTTAAAAGGTCAAGAGACAAACACAGGAGTCTCGGAAAATCAAGCTGGCTTTAAGGTCGGGGCCGAGCTGGACCGTGCCGTTAAGTCACCAACCTCTCTGGAACTAGCATGCCAAGCATTTTTTCGTATTTCATGTGCTTGGTTGTTTAAAACCGCTGCCACGCAGATTCTAACAATAAGCAAAACAATCAATCATGTTCTCAAGTATCCACGCGAAAGCATTTCCCAGTGGGTATTTTAAACTCATGTATTCTTGATTTGCACCGCCGTTCTCTGCTTTTACCAAGTCAGAACCAAAATAAAAAAGATTTTCTTATCATTTATTTAATTCCGCTGCTCTCTGTGCAGCCTATGTGTGTCTTTTGTCTTAATCAAATATGTATTAGTGGTAAAGAAACGCAGTTTGCTGTGCAAGCTACATCCAAAAAAATGTTATATCCCAGCTATGTTGCTACATATTTTAACACATACTTTAATGTTTAATTACTTTTAAGCTTCTTATAACAACTGTTTTCTCGGGTGTTGATAAAGCTAAAGAAGTTGCTGCGTTCTAGCGAGGAAAGTTGGATGCTTAGTGGACGTTAAAGCAACAATAAGTAACATTTTGACATTTTGTAATTATTGGTTACATTATTAACAGTCACGATTAAAGTAGAACTCTATCATTTAAAGATGCTTCACTACGTAACTTGTATGGGCGACTCGCCTGGAGAGTCACATGACCACCAAACTGTTTCCCAGCAATGGGTAAGAGACGGTGTTTTCATAGAAAGTACTGTGAGACTTTTTCAACTGACACAGACGATAAAAAAGAAACTATCCCAACAAGAGCCTTTATCATGTTTCGTAAACTAAATGCCAACGCGGTAAAATGGCAACAAGAATTAACAAAGTTGCAGTTACACTATGTGAGCAATAGGGGCGCCAGAAACACACTAAAAACTCATGATAGGGACTTTAAATGTTTATTTCACCAGAAATTATTTAAAAAAAATACTACTCTACTCACCCTCATGTGGACTAAGGGTTGGGATTATTTTCAAAGTAATCTGTTGCTTTTTAGAGTTATAGAAAAAAATAAATGTCCATTTTAATGCTCAGTGGTCAGTCATGTAGACAGTAGACTGTCTACATGACTGACCACTGCTCTGGAGGTGCTTGTGTATTTACCCCAGAGTACTTCCTATCTCTTCATGCTTGTAATTTTGAAAACTTGTGCTAAAAACAATTAACAATATAGACTTTTTATGTTCTGTCTGTAATGAGATAATGACGAAGACCACAGAGTTTCAGTCGCTGCATTAAAATGAACAAACATTTTTGCCTGTATAAACAAATCACTCTGAAAATAATTCCAACCCTTAGTCGACATGAGGGTGAGTAGAAAATGATTCAAGCTTTAATTTTGGGTGAACTATCCCTTTAATGTGTCAATTCATACATTTAATTTCCTCGGGAGGCTCTTCAGAAGGTTTGAACTAATTCTGAAAGTGAGGGATGTAAACAGAGTTGGCAACAGAATGAGCAGGTGATCCAATAATAATTTTGTTGGCAGGGTTTTATAGCATTAGAGCAGCTCAGTGGAGAGGTAAAATAATAAGTCACACAAGAGCCGTTAAAAGGAAAGTAGATGACATTGCTAAGCTTCTGCACTTCCTGTCAAAGTAAAGTAAAATGATCATTTTCTTTTGTGTTTTATGCAAATGCAGGTTCAATCCGAGATTAAAAAACCTGCCTTGCCGGGGTGCTATTGGGTTTACAAGTCGAGCGCCTCCTTTAACAACCAACTGCAGCCCCAAGGTGACCTTTCTGCCGCTCGACTCTGATGAGCAGCATCCGGGTCGCCACGCGTGACGCTCATGTGGATGACGCTACGCTGCCGCGAGTCTGACAGGTACGCTCCGTTCACTTCCGCCAGTAAAGGGTAGAGAGTTTTCACATTTCTGTAAAAAAAATCATCCTCTTTGCCATGGGTATAGCGATTAAAGCGGGGTGAAAGCAGGTAAAGGAGAAAAGAGTTCATTATGTTTGACAGAAAAGCTTAATCTTCTAAAGATAATTACAATATATTAAAAGTGACTTCTACAGTAGCTCCTTTATTTAGTCTTTTCCACGACAAGAAAAGTTCCTGCGGGTTGTCAGTCATCTTTGTCCTTGACAATGTGTGATTGACTTTGACTTCCCTGCTATAGAGTTTGACTTGTTCTTTTTATTCTCATTGTTCTCTTTGTTGCGAAATCATATTTTTTAATCGGAATATAAACTCACGATTTTTATCGTCAGGACTTTAACGTGTAAAGAAGTCTTTTGAGCTTTGAATGTGCTAAACATGTTTATATAACGAACCCATCTTGCTAAAAGTTTCACACACTCTTTCATTTGTCAGATCTTTTTTCCTCAAACTCCATTTTTAATGCCCTTTAGAAAGCATTTAATCTTCTTGCAACTTTTTTTTTATGTCAAAAATGCATCGAATATTGTCCCCATTCACACCAAAGTCCATTTGAGTAGTTTAGGTGCAGTTAAAAAAGATGTATTTTTTTGTAATTCTAACAGGGTTGCTAAGCAACAGGAGAAAAGCAGGTGTGTATTGATGCCCGGTGATGAAGAGTGGCCGCAGTAATGTATTGACATTAATTGCTTCTCTTTATCGCTGGAGTGGTCGGAGCCTGGAGATTGACTGAGGGGTGTGGATAAAGAGCGGGTCGTGCATGAGCTCGGCAGGATCACAGACTACTCTTAAGTGCTTCCGAGCGGCTGTCAAAGAAGATTCTCAGGACCTGTGGGATAATTCCCCACGCGTAGGACCTCCCGCTGTCCAGCCAACGGGGAGCTCATACAACCATTTGGGACTCAGATGAGTTAAGTCAAGCGAGATGATCGACGGGAAGCGTTGATCCGAGGAGTGCACACTGGTCTCCAGCTATTGTAAGTGAGGCGTCCACCACAATCCACAGGAAGCGACACAAAAGATCGTGAAGCTATTTCCGACGACACTTTCCAAAGCTCTTAATTCCTCATTTGATGAGCTGTTTGTTTAAGTTGTGTATCCGTCACATGTGCAGTGAATTTCCTCTTGTCTTTGTATTTAATCTGTATTTAGAACTGCTTCATCGAGATTTGACGGTTCATTGCCACCGGAATATATTTAGCGATGCAGATACCAACCAGGATGAAAAGACAAAAACAAATCCACGGATGAAAGGTTCAAATCACACAAGACGTACCAGATCAAAAGATTAAAAAAAAGCATGTACAGAAATGTTGTTGTTTTTTGCAGGGTTGCCAGGAACCAAAAAATAGACCAATCAGATAGTGGCTCGACTCCTACTCACTGTCACAGCAAGCAAGGGTGAAGGTATGAGTCAGGAGGTGTGATGTAATCTTCACAAAATGATGTCTAAAAGTGTCGAGAGACTATGACACAATGGTATCCGGAGAAGCAATAAAGCTTCACAATCTTGGCATCAACTCAGTGACTGTTTATTGGCTCGTGTGAGATTGATTTTAAAGACTCGTACACTCTCAGGAAGACAATTATTGTGGCTTCACGCACAGATGTTATCATGAGACATTTGCTCAGACCGTAAAAACCACTGTTGTCAATCGTAAAGCATCTTTAGTTGACCACAGTCCGTGATAAATCACGATGAATCACGAATAAAAATAATCTGATTTATTTGTTAATGAGGTGAATTAAGATGAAAGTTTTGTTTTACTATCCCAACCATCACAATCAGGTGTACAATGTGAGAAACAGGTTGAGGCGTGTTTTATCTAACAGTCAGTTTTCATCAAATGTGGTTGTTACTGAACCAGTTCCAGTGGTCACCAGCAGGTGTAATAAATGTGTAATCTGCCAACTGACCGACTTTCATAGCTTCATCTGCATCACACCGTCTGTAACTACTTTAAGGCGACAATCCAGAAGTTTTAAAATGTGGTTAATTTAAAAAAAAAAGAAAGAATTTAAAACGAGGAATTAAAAACATTTCCAAAATGCTCTGTTAAATTACCCTACATTTATTTTATCTATATGGTTTTAAAAAGACTTTTAAGTGATAGTTCGCAAAAAATTCTAATTTCACTAATTTTTCTACTTACCCTTATTTTAACTTAGGGTTGGTATCTGTTTCTTTTTAGAGTAATAGGCAAACAGGTAAATACATTTTAATAATGCAGCGACTGGTGCTTAAAATTGCCGAACAAAAATACACACTTAAGAACATCCAAACATGCCCAAGCTTATACAAGTTAAACAACTTAATATTTTAAGCTTTTTTGTTGCAGAATCTAAAAGACTTACATGCTACAAACAGGAATAACCGCAAAAAAATGCTTCCAGCCTACTGTCTACACTACTGTCTGTACGGAAAGCACAAGTAATTCCTGTTTGTAGCATAAAATCAGTGTCTTTTTGGACAGCGATTTATAATAATCACTGCATTAAAATGGATTCATGCTTTTGTGTATAACTCCAAAAAACAACAATAATCTGAATAGATAATGAGTGAAGTTTGAACTATCACTTCAATAGTTTTAGAAATCTCAATCTCACAGTAGGTGGTTTTAAAGAATTTGACGACAGGCATAGTAGAGACAATAAAAGCGCTAGCGCTCAAACGTGATCATGAAAAGGACCAAAATAAGTCGGGGCCAAACAAAATGTATATTTACAGGAAGCATGAGTCTGATTGACACATCATCGTTTCATTCTTTGAGGCTCAATCTTTCTTGCTTTTCTCTATGTTTCCTTCTTCATCGACACTTCCATCAAGTCTCTTTTCTCCAACATCAGAATATTTGTCTTTCCTTTGTTGACATCCATAATCTCTGTTCCTGACTTGGCACACATGTACTGGATGCAGATCATAACCTCAATGAATTCATTTATTTATTTTCTTTTTTATCAACATTTCTTGTTTTTCAGACACTTTGCAGACAGAGAAACATGTCTTACTTATTCTTGTTTAAAAGGTTTAACTTATGAAAGCTAAATGATTTAGAATCTTGTTAGTTTGCCTCCTTCATGATCCTTTTGATGAAGGAATGAATCAGAACGCGTACGTTCTTGGCAGAGTGGTCGCAGCAGGAGGCGATGAGCCGATCTGCGTCATCTTTAATGTAAAGGAGTGGGATGCGAGCTCGCGGGTGTCTCGCCCTTCTGACCTCCGTCATAAGTAAACCTCCCTTCTGGGATTCAGCACGGACCGGCATATTTGACTCAACCATGACCTCATTGCTCATGCAGCTCTCGCTCTATTGGCGCCTCCGTCTCACTGAGGACAGCCAGCAGACATTGGTCATTTGAGCTGCAGTGCAGGAAACGGTCTCTGTGCTATAGAGAGGAACCAACCACCAATCAGATACAGTCTCTGAACGCAAATAGCTCTTCAGTAAACCAGGCTTTGACTGACTCTGCACGGGGACCACTTTCTCGCACATCACTGACTGTTGCATTATGGGGATTTCCCTTCACATTCTAAAAGAATGAATCCTTTTGATAATAAAACCTAATATTTGCTGAAACTCCTAAGAGGATTTTCTCAGATATTAGCATCAAGTCTGTGTTTTGGCTTCTTTCACAATGACATTAATATTCAGGATGACTTTGCGTCACATGTTTCATGCTGATCCATCGGGGAAAAGGCAACTGAGTCAAAGATGTGATGTCTGGGTTATAAATAATAATAATATAAACCTCTCTGCGGGCCGTGATGTTATTCAGCTGGGAAATATATCGTGTTTTTATGAAAGCGCGAATCACCTCTGCCGTCTTTCGTGGCACATCCAAAAGTCACAAGTTCACACCCGTTTGTTGAAGCCCTCTCGGGGGAAACACGTGAAACAGAGGTCAGAGATTCATGAGAGGAAAGGAAAGACCTCGAATGAATACCGGCAGAAGGAGTGAGAGATGTCAGGTTCGAGAAATCCTTGGGAATAATCTTGATCTTCATAACTCTAAACATTCTCTCACGGTTTTTGTCAATAAAAAAAATTGTAGAACTGTAAAAATACACAAAGATAAACCGACTTTAAATAGACTAGAACAAACACATTAGTTTTACTTATATGTGTTATTTTAATCCTAATCACCTCAAACTTAATTGATCAATTGACCTGTAACTGGGGAGTCTGTCACCTGAAGATCAACATCTTGAAAATTATATTTTGGCTTTCACTCTTTTTGCGTAATTTTTTTGTGATTTTTGTTGTTGTTTTGTCATTCATTCATTTTAATGCACACAACCATAATTTTCTTTGTCAATTTCTTTTTCTTTTTCTTTTATCCTATTGTATCTTTCACAGTTAAAGCAGCACACATATTTTGACCTAAGATGATCATTTTTGGTTCATTTCATTCTGTTCATTCTTAACAGTCAGGACTCACGCAGCAGAAAGCTATCATCTTAATGGTGCTGAAATCCTCTCAGGAGTTTCGACAGATATTAGGTTTTGTTATTACTTGACTACCAGACTCATTTGCCATAGTGGGTCGCAGAGCAATTGCCTTCATTAAAAAAAAATGCTATCCAGAGAGGGGACTATTTGAAGCTTAAAATAAAGAAAACAAAACAATAACAAGAGACTTTTACTTATTTTTTACACAAATGTACTTACAGACTTTGGCGGCGGGGCTTAAGTTTAAATGACAGCTCACAGTTACACTATTTTACAGTGGTGTGAGTCAGAAACAGCTAACTTTTGTGTTTTTTCTTCAAAGCAGCAATACATAAGATTGATCCTAGCTATTCCCCCAGTGTCAGAACATGTAACTGCAATGTTATGAAACCTCTGTTTGACCGTTGCCACACACTGCATGCGCATTTACTTACAAAAGTAGAGAAAAACTTTTGTTGGGTCGATTTGACCGTGATACTAAACACTCCCCCACACCAAGTTATGTGGTCAAGTACTTCGTTAAAAATAAAAGCTAAAGATCCAAAACAATAGACTAATCTATTTTTAATTCCCAAACCATTTGAACAAAGAGACAGAACATTGCACCACAGTTCAAGTATTCAAAGTGCAAGTTCTCTGTTTAGGTCCAAAACCTAGTCACAATCTTGACGAAACAAAGATGTGAGGTCCAAACGGTTTAAGTGATAGTTCACCCAAAATTATTTTTTTTCTTTTCTCTCTTTCTACTTTCAAGTTTCATAGTAATTTACTTTTTGGAGTCATGGGCAGAAATGCATATCCATATGATGGTTGTGAACCGTGCTCACTTTTCTTCAACTAAGAAATATCCAAATACCTCCATACTGCTCACCTTGATTTGTAGCCCTCAACATTTTTTAAGCCAAAATTTTAAGCTTGTTTGTAGGGGAAGAAGTCTGCTCTGCAAGCGCAAAATGAAAAAAACAACAACTTAACAGTAGTTAGATGTGGATAAAGGGTGCTCTGTCTTTATCTTTGACAAAGACATCTGCAACAATGGTTTGTGGTTGTGGGTGTTCTATGGTGGACTTTTATCTGTCCCTGATTGAGGACATTTCCTGAGAAAAGGTCAGGGATTTTATGTTATCCTCACACTCCACAAGCACCGATAGGGCCTCACACTTAAACTAGAGGTCAGAGCTAGCAGCTTGAAACATGACAAAATATTTTATAGCAAAAAACCTCAAGTTTGAGGTGGACAGATGTAAGTCTGTAGCAGCTTTGTTCCAATAAAAAGAAGTAGATAAGTATTTTTGAATCTAACTTGAGGGATTGCAGCCAACCTGAGTCCTCTCTTCCCATGCTAGTGTGGGTTTCCTCACTAGCACCCTATGTAGCTGGGATAGCCACCGGCATCTCATAACCCGCGCAAAAGCAAATGAACAACATTAAGTACAACTTTTGACCAAATCATTCTATTGAAAATTGTAACCAGGTGGGTGTATTTGTTTTAATTGCAATCATCCTCAATCTTTGGTAATCATTTATAAAACACTTTAAGTTTCCTGAAGATGAGGAGAATGGACAAGGTTCAGAGGACTCGAGTAAACGGGAAGCCAAGGTGGTCTTTGTAGTGAATCCAACATTGCAACACAGATTGTAAGTAAGTAAGTAAGTCATTTTTTATTTATATAGCGCTTTTCCAGACCAGGGTCACAAAGCGCTTGAACAATCAAAACAATATTCAATAAAGTATACATTTTAAAGTACAAGATAAAATTGATAACACAACAGGAGTTCCAGAAAATCAAGGAAAAGCCTGTCTCTATGATGCCTAAAGATTACAGGAACTAACAAAGCTTCAAAGACACTCGAGAGGCGTGAACGATTTTCAGAATCCCTATCTATGAATGTGTCATCACCTCCTGAGTTAGGTATTTCATAATAATAATTTATGACGACAACAAAAACTAGTTTTAAAGACAAAGTCTGACATTTCAACACATTGAATGAAAGGGTGTGTCCAAACTTATGGCTTGTACTGTATGTAGAGTTAATTTCAGTTAAGCACCAAATCTTTCCAACCATCATCACTATTGGCTACACATAACTAGCCCATTTTTTTTTGTCAGACCAGAGTGAAAACATTGTTCTAGTATAAGGTATATTTTCATAGAAAACACACAAAATATTATTATATTATTTTGACGTAATTTTGAACAATTTATTAGATCATCTAAAGTCCAATCTAATAAATTGTTCAAAATATTTCTCCTACAAATTAAAGACAACAACAAAAAAATAATCTTGTTTAGTTCTCCTGCCTTCCGATAGTGATGGTTTGATCTGAAACACTCTTGGATGTTGTTTCTGTATATTAGACTCTCTTTCATTTGGACAGGACTTGGACGGATGTGTATAAGAGAGATGTAAGAAGGAGGCTTTTGCCTTAAAGACAAATAAACAAAAAGTGTGACGTATTCCCAACAACAAGGGCAGACATGCAGGAATAACAAGTTCGTGGCTGTGAAATCTATATTAAAGTTGAGATAATCAACTCTTCAATCTATTACTGAAGACAATTAAGACCTTAACCTATCTTGAACATCCTCTCTAGTCACACCCTCTCTCTACATGTTCTCCTCCTTGAACCTCAGCGATTGTCTTCCTCTTCTCCCTTTTCTATCTCCACATCTAAAGTTCTTTGTCCAGAAAGTCTATTTCCCTCTTTCGAGTTCGTCCTCCTAATCCTGCGCTTGTCCACATGGAGCTCATCAAATCTGTTTTTCACTCTCATCCTCAGCTACAGTTAATTTCAATAACATAGAGCTCACACACTCGCCGCGGAGACGACAATCTGCGGCGTAATTACTCAGCTGTTTGGATCCACATAAGTAATGAGAAGTGACAGTGTTCTGTCAGACGGCTGAACAAGAGGACACATTCAAACTAGCAAATTAACATGGGAGATGAGACGGAGATTAAAAACGTGTAGAAATGTCCCTTGAAGACGACTAAGCAGCTGCAGTACATGGAGAAAAGCTGCTGAATGTAATTGCTGCGCAATCTAGGCAGAATGTTGGTGGTGGTGGTGGTGATGGTGGTTTGAGGGGGTACTCAGTGAATAGCTGTTATGGGCCCCCGGAGGTGGGGTGGTCAGCGGAGTGGGTGATTTGTCACTATAGATGGTTGGAGCGGGTATTGCTCCGAGAGGTACACTTTTGTCACCGACGGTGACATAACTCACACGCTTGGCGTTAATGTTAGCTAATGTGTTAGCAACAACGATGCCACTAGCTTAATGTTAAAGACAAGGTTATTTATGATGACGATAAAGATGAGTCATTTTCCAACATTCCAAAATCACCTCCGGAGTCAACAGCTACTCCAGCGAACCCTGATGACACGCAGAGCATTAGTGAAATTGCCAGTCGATCTTCTTTTATGTAACTACAGAGAAGCTCTAATGTGTCCCGTTATTGAAGGTGAAACAAGTCGATCCCACGCAAAAATTGATGCTTCTTCTCTTGCTCTGTTTTTGCATTCGCCTGAAGGAGGATTGGATCGGCTCCAGTGACCCGTGATCCGAGCCATTATGCTTATGATGAATGACTATTTTTAGCATCTTCTAGATCAGGGGTCTCCGACCTTTCACTCACAATGAGTTATTTTAGGAGCGCTGAACGATCAGAAGGGCGAACAGTTTGAGACGCACCCCTCAAACGATTAAGGTTTAGAAATTAGTTTGTCCCATCATGCTCGGAGGGCAAGAGTTTTCACAATTTGATTTTTTATGTATAAAATAGTCTATCAGTGCGTTTGAGTTTGTGTCATCATAATGTCCTATAGACTCACAAATTGGTCGTCAAAACTGCTTGTAAGTTAGCTTGTGGACTGCTGGTTTTAGGGGGGAGGACAACAAGATCAAGTTCAAGATAAAGGGGTACGAGAAAATATGGTTTTTTTTATGAATATGGAACCAAATTACATATTAAGTAAGATATGTTTCCGGAGTTAGTTCAGAGTTTTGTTTTGTTAGTTCTGATGGGGAGCGAATGGAGGCAAACGACCCCCATGAAAATCCAAATATGTCCAATTTTAACAAAACGTTTACCATACCTTTTGGATATAAACTGAAGATTTACTTTTATGTATAAAGGGAGGTTGTTAACCTTGACCCAGAGGCACGCAAGGGATACCTCAAACATATTTGTTTCCAGCTCACCTTGACTCTTGACCCATTGTTCCCCGTCTTTGTAACTCTTTAGCACCTGATCTGAGAAACATGGACTTATTTACCCATTTTAAATCACAGCTCAAAACATACCTATTCAAATGATTAATTATGTTTTAATGTGTCTTAATGTTTTAATTCTGTTTTAATGCTTGGCTGTTTGAATTTCATGTACGGTGTCCTTGAGTGCTGAGAAAGGCGCCTTTAAATAAAATGTATTATTATTATTACTATTGTTATTATTATTATTATTATTATTATGATTATTATCATAGGCAACACAACACTGTCTCAGTCCTTTTAAAAGTTTCATTAACGATATCCTTCTAAGTCACAGATCAAGGTAATGATTCTATTTAGCACTAAAAAGAATACAAATGTTATGTGTTGTGTTTACAGCACTGGCAATTTTGTTTCTGATTGTGACATAATAAGAAATGTCTACAGTTATGAGTTAAATACAAACTTTTTAGTTCCCATGTATTTCAGTTCAGTTAGCATCTAAACAATTTTATAAAATATTTCTACTGCCTGGAATTTACTCTTGGATACAATCATATGACATGAATACAGATAAACTTTCAACTTGTTGTGTTGTTGAATGTGAAATATTTGGAAATATAAAATACATTTCCAGCTCCACATTCTTTGTTTATTCAGAATGAATACCGCAAGCTATTAATCTCCTGGACACTTGAGTTCTGATGGAATCTTCCAGAAATACGGCCTTGACACAGTCGCGGATTTCTCCCACAACTGGCGAGTTTGTTTACCGAGTCTGAATTGAGCCGATCTGGTCGGATTACAGACAGAAAGAGCTTATCGGACCAGAGCGGCTCATAGCAATCAATCATATCATGATGGGAAACAGAGACAAGACACTTCCAGGTTGAAAAACTTTTTAAAGAGTTTTCTTTAAACTTTTAGCGATGACCTGAACAAGTCCATCTTTTACAAGTTTTTTATTTTTTATTTAACCAAAACATGGGATAATAAATACGTCTGCTGAAACCATTTATACAGTATATTAAATTCAATTGAATATAAAGTATCAGTCATAACAAAGTTAGATGACACTTTACAGTTTACATAACAATATATGAAATAAAAGCAGGTTCCAGCCAATCACAACGAGTGACAGAGGTCAGGACAAAGGTCATCTTAACAGGCAGAAACCTTAAGCAGAACCAGGCCTAATATGAGAACTCCTCTGCCCCGACTAAGTGTCTAAAAGAACAATGAATCATCCAAAAAGCAATCTATCGTTATTCTGAGTCAGCCCGAACATTAATATGCCACAAAAGAGTAAAGAATCCTTGAGATTTCTTAATGTAGTGAACACTCTTAGTCTTTACTATTGGTTGTTGATTACTTTACTCAGAATACTGTGACACATCTTAACTAGAATGCTCTTGTTGATCAACTTGCAATGCAACTATAAAGTTTTTTTTTAAGAATCTCAGACTCAAGACCTTCATTAAACACTACCAATAAGTAATTTCAGAAGACAGGAAGAGTTCATGATCAAGATATTACGTGGATATTAAAGGTTTGCGTAATGTGGAATGTGCAATAACGTCATCTCTAGAGCAATTACCTTCAAGAAGTGCAGGGGCCTCTTTTTTCAACAAGGGCCATGTTTGATGAAGTGAAAACTAGCAGGGGCTGAATGTGAACGGCATCATCATACAAAGAGTTATCGCATTGAGAAGTTCCCGTAATAAAAGCAAATGAAGCTTTGCACTCAGACAGTCGACCTTCTCTCTGTTCATTCTCTTTATCACTCAAACCACTTTTCAGCTGACTGGTGCTTCACCCTCCTCCTCAACACAACTCCTCTGCAGACCAATCGTCAAGTTTGAATCGGTGTTGACCGACGATCACACTTTCACTCAACTTAAAAGAAAAAAGTGTTAGACGAAGTGAGAAATGTCTTGATGTAAGTTTTGAAACATTTATTATAAGTACTGTATACAAGTCAGATAATCTCAAAACTTTCTTTTTAATTCTTACTTCACTTTTTGTTCCTTACTCAAATTGAGTGGAAAAAACCCCATAAATCAATAACAAATGAAAGCCATACACAGAATATTGCCACCTTTTATTTAAAGCAATTGCAGCTCAATAAAATGTGACGTTCACAAAATGTTTACACAAACAAGCCAAAAAATAACTCCAAACTACCAAGAGGTAACAGCCTATAACCTAATTTCTGATGACATTTAAAATGATGGATCACCTTAAATCAAAACTTCTCAAACATTCTTTTTCTACTCACCCTCGTGTCGACTAAGGGTTGGAATTATTTTTCAGAGTAATCTGTTCCTTTTTAGAGTTATAGAAAAAAAAAGTATTTTAATGTAGTGACGTCTTCATCTGCGTCCAAAAAGACACTTAAAAAAGTCCAAATACCTCCATACTGCAACGTCCATCTTGTATTGAATTCTTCACATGAGGAATTGTTTAGAAAATCTTAAATAAGCATTTTTAGATTGTCTGTAGCAGAAGTCTATGCTTGCACAGTATATTGCTCTCAAAACAAGATTAAACATACTTTTTGGCTACATAAAAGATTGGAAAACTTGGTAAGATTATTGATTTTTTGCAGTGAAGACGCAGCAAACTTGCCAACACCCTCATCTCTAACCCACTATCATTTATCAAACTCTGACGATAGGGTCTCACTGCCAAAGTTCTCTTAATACCTTACAAAATTAAAACATTTTCCTACATTTTTTAAACTGTATCCAAGTCTGGTTGAAATGCCTTCATCCACCTCAACACAAAATTTACAACTTCTTCACAGAAGGACAGAGAAAGTTGTTTGTTTGTCCCAGCTCCACCTTGCGATGATTTAATTTGACTCATGGTGTTATTAAACGCTTGTGTCACATCTGAGAGCTTTTGTTTTTAAGAATAAATTTAAAAAATGTGTATTTTGCCTTCTCTAGTTGAGTGATGGTTCAGGAAACCAGGGGGCAGGCACATGAAGTCTGCCCAAGTACATTGGCCATGCCTGAATGTAAGTCAGTGGTTTCAAACTATTGACCCATGGGCAGTTTGAAGCTCATTAGATGATTTTATATAGATACAATTTTATGAGTGTGGGTCAAGCAAGAGACTCCATCTTTGTTAAGGAATAAAGATCATCAAGTCTAATATTATTTAAATGGAATTGTTTATACAGTAAAGATAAACCACAGTTCTTGAAAAAATGTAAGAGCCTGAGCGGGGTTGTAAGGCTTGATCAGATCAGTGACGTAAAGAGGAAACTGACCATGAATAGATCTCAAAGTAAGAACCAGAATTTTAAAATTGATCCTGAAAGAGTCTGGCAGCCAATGCAGAGTATTAAGGATCGGGGAAATCTACTACTACTAGAGCGGGTCAGAATTCTGCAGAGTTATGTATTGACTGCGGGCGAGACAGCTCCTTCTTGTTTAGACACAAAAATAAACTCTTACAATAGTCCGGACGAGAAGACACAAACACATGGATTATAAGCTCCAGATCATGTTGTGTTGTAAATTTAGAGTTTTCTCAGTTTAAGGAAACAGTTTCTAGTCAGTTTTCTGCAGTGTTGCATTAGAGACATTTCTTTATCAAATACAACACCCCAGGTAAGTCACCCAAGTACTGACTCAACCCTGGAACCTTATCATCAGGAGCAAGAACCAGAGTTTCAGTTTTGTCCACATTAAGCTGCAAAGTGTTTTTTTACTCAGCCATTGTTTGATTTCTAGCAAACAATTGACTAAGCTGTTCAGCCTCTGGGGCTCAGTTGGATCTAAAGAGCAGTAGAGCTGGATGTCATCAGCAAAAATCAGGAAATCTCTGAATGATTTTACCCAGGGGAATGAAGTTCAGCAAAAATAATAAAGGACCCAGAAAAGAACCTTGAGCGACTCAACACAGTAGATCCGCCGATTCAGACCTTATTTGATTGACAGATACACTAAAACTGCGCCCAGAAAGGTAAGATGAGAACCACTGTAACACAGACCCAGACAGTCCCACTTCATCCCTCAGTCTTCTCATCAGGATCTGGAGATCAACTTGGTTAGACAGTCAATTGAGCCTTTGCTCCCGGATGAACCTTTCATTTGAAATATGTTTCTGGGTTTTAACAAAACTAAGTCATGTGTGATCCGTCTATTTTTATGCCGCATTCGTAGAGCGTTGTTTGACAGCAGGTACATCTATGTGATTTATTTCAGGATTCTTCCATCAACCCGTGGCAGCCATTCCAGAAGGCAGTCAAAGGGGAGAGCGAAGCTAAAAACATGTCAATATATTCCTCTCTGTGTGCCTGTACATCCCGGGATGAAAGCTTCCACGGAGACAGATACAAAGTGTTTGCATTTTCCTCCATGCTGTTCTCACAAAGCATGACTTGTTGACAGGTTTAGAGGCAAATGTCAAACAAGTAAGAGGAAAATAGAACCAGAACCCACAAGCACACTCTGAAAAAACCTCGTTTTCACATTTAAAACTGCATGGACTGTCAACAGCATGAAGCAAAAAAACTTTTCGCTCCAAATGTTCTGCCGAGCTTTGTCTCGGCTTCACGGGAAGATGCAGACGATGCGAGCAGGATTCCAGCTGAGAATGAAAGAGAGATGAAGGGGCGTCGTAAAGACTGGGAGATAATGATTTGACATGTAGATTCACTATGGAAGCTTTTTTCCTTTTTAGCTCCAACAAAGTCAAAGTTGTGGTTCTTTGTGTCTCTCATCAGTTACAGCCTCCCGGTTTCCTGTGATGAGCTTCCTTCTTTGTGTTCTGAAGCGTAAAATTACACGCGAGATGAAGGTCAGACGAGCACGGATGCTGCGTTAATTGAGATTAATTACATCCCAATTGAATCGATGAATGTCTCTTGAGTTTAAGCAGGAGACAGTCTGGATCAGATGCATAAAGAAAACAAATGATTAACTTTTTCTTTCTTTCAGGTCCAATATAATAACGATAATTATGGTATAATTCATTTTCAACGCATCAACATTCCTGAAAGATAGATGATGAAACCTCGATGGTTGTTAACCCTAGTCACCTCAAAACGTGTTTTGAAAAGTTGATGTCGCATTAGGCTTTTGAATACACTCTTTTAGCCGAGGAATATTTAAAATGTAAAATATAAAGACCATGTAATTTAAGTTAAATATGTTATTGTTCTTTTAACATGATTCTATGGACATAAAAGTGTACCATGTCATTTTTTTCAGCTGATTGCGATGGATTTTGAAAAAATGATGCGGAAGCTCTTAAAGGCTAAAAGAAGCCAAAAATCGTTGGAGGACTTTTTTCATTTTTATTTTAGAAAGATGTGACTCGCTTATTCTCGTTCACTCGTTCTTCCTTGGAAAGAGAAAAAGGAAATGAGCATATTCACTAATAATAAAGGAGTATTTAGAGCAGCAAGAGTGTTTTCTGCTTTTTTAGTCTTGGCAAAACAATAAGGCCAACAACAAAACCAGGGGATAGTCCAGACACAGAGCAGTTCATGACGGCTATTTTGAGCCCAGGAAGATCTCTGTAGGACCTAAGGTAGGCAGGTAACCAAGCGTGTGCCCTTTATAGAAATATATATTTATATATGTATGTATATATGTATATAGTTTATAAAATTATTAAACATTCAAACTACTGTAATTACGTGAAAAATCGCACCTGGGACTGTGATTCAAATGATTTGACTAGATAACACACAAACTTAAAATACCCATCAAACATCTTTAAAGGTCACAAAGCACTGTGAGTTTCAAATAAATCTTTCTTTAATCAGCAACTTCGAAAAAACTCAACCGAGGAACGATAAAGGATCAGAGTCTGGTCTTTGGTCCAGCATTTGTTCAAGGCTGGGTACCTTTTGAGGAAGGTTCCTCATTAGTGGACGCGTAGACCAGAGAGGATCCAGTTCTCCTTCAAGTCTCTAGTGGATTTCGGAGGTCAAAAACAGAACTCTAATGAGTACACCAACCAACTCCAAACCAGTTTCTTTGGCTAGTTGATGGGCATCAAGGGATTTCCGTCCTGCAACACCTTGACGGTAGAATTTGGAAATAACTAGTGAATTAAATAGTGAACGGGTCAAGGGTGAACCATTACATTTATTAAGGGGCCCTTATATACTAGGACTGTAATGATAGGTCAGATAAATAATGTTAGTAATATAAAAATGCTATGACATTTTTTTAAATAAGTAAAAAATATTTTTATTCTATATCATAAATTAAAAAAATTAAATTAATTTAAATGGCCTCATTTGGCCCCAGAGCCACACTTAGCCAAGGCCTGGATTCAGGCC
Source organism: Callionymus lyra (assembly GCF_982586985.1). Taxonomy (NCBI): domain Eukaryota; kingdom Metazoa; phylum Chordata; class Actinopteri; order Syngnathiformes; family Callionymidae; genus Callionymus; species Callionymus lyra. Next base: position 24,037,479 of record NC_141822.1, read on the forward strand.
TGTGTCATAAGTGAGTACATGAAATAAAGTAAAATAAAAAAATAAATAAACCCCTTTCATTGCATTAAGGCTCCTAATTTATACATTTGCAATCTCTAGCTCACCTCTAGCAATCCAGTATAATTAAAACTCCTTCAGACAGACAGTGAAGCTACTTAGTAGGTAAGATGAGACTCTGAACACTTGTTTTAATTAAACAATAAGTAATTGACAAAATGAATCCCACAAGTCGGATTAAGCATCTACGGATTAAACATCTACAGAGTCTGTTGTTCAGACACCTTTTATAAACAGTTGAATCCATCACATTTGAAAAGCATTTGGGGATCTTCAAAGAACAGGCAGGGTCTCGCCAGGAGGTAGAAGTTCTGCTAGCTGCCTGGAAGACGGCCATCTGGTTGAAATTCATTAACACAGAATGTTTTAGCTATTCGCTGCAGTGTGACATGGCCCATAATGCATTTCTACACAGACAACAGGAGAAAACAAATTGTAAAAAAAAAAATTAAGCTAAAATGATCCTACTGTAGGTCCAAACTAACGTCATATGTATTTCCTTTCAAAACATGTTCCCAACCTGGATGAATCCTTACATTTGTTGTCTTGTCACGACACAATAACATCAACAACCTTCTCAGAGATATAACTGGAAGAGCAAGCTAGCATAGATCAGGTTAGAAAACTGCACATGAAGAATAGTGTATTGGTGTGTACCAAAACTGGCACTTCTGCACTTACACTTAAATTTAACACTAGTGCGTTCACACTGAGCAGTGTTAAAACTCAATTGGCGCACTCAAACGGCCGTAAAATTGAGTGTGGATCAATGAACAATTTCTAGAGCTAGGTTGTTAAACAATGTTTCAAGAAAATATTAATATTCACTACAAAACAACACAACAACAATAATAACACAATGAAACACACCTTAATTACTTGTTTCGATTGGCTCAAAAAAAGCTGTGGCGATAGGGTTCCAATGGTTGCAATCAGCGTTAAAAAGTACACTACCACCGTGTCAAAATCTGTATACTGTGAAATTAAGTGCACTGTCTTACAGTGTACTGTTAAGCAGTGCATAATTTGAGACACAGCACAGCTCTTTCCCACAGTCCAGGTGTGACTGCTTGACTACAGAGGAGCAAAAGAAAAACTGTAACTCAGAACACCCCCCTTTTTATTCAACAGTCTGGAGGGAGATGGCTTGAGAGATAGTTTAATCCTCCCTTCTTTCCTCTCTTCCCAGAAGGCCAAGCATGTGATGCATTTGTAATCAGGTCAAAGGCATTAACGAAAAGTGCTCAAGCACGTTGGCCAATGCTCTAACACTCTAACAAATCAATAACTTGGTCGTCAATGTATAGCGTCGATTTTAAGAGAGTAACACAGAGTTGGAGATAAACAGCAGCACTAATGGCTGCGTTGTATCAGATCATGCTTTTGTTCATATAAAGGTGTCGTCCACATTCTTGAGACATTATAATGCAACTATGAGGCTTTAAGTAAGTAAGTAAGTACATTTGTAGAGCGCTTTTCTAGACCAGGGTCTCAAAGCGCTTAAACAATCTAATGTGGATGGAAACAGGATGTGATTGTACTGCAGTATACTGGAAAGAGAAAAGGATTTAATTGACATGTGCCTTCATGAGTCGAACACGTCACCCTTTACATATAGAAAATACTTCTGGGCTTCTCATGATTGACAGATGGACCAATCAAAGCAGTGAACCGGAGTGAGGTGAAGATCAATAGCAGCATCTTCTGTTCTCAACAGTGTAATTCCAGTGGCTGAGTAGACACATTACTTTATCTAATGGCAGAGGTAGCTTGAAGAGGGCTGACAAAAACTCAATTGTATACTTCTCTCAGCATTGACAGCAAAGTGCCAAATTTCACATTTAGAAAGCTTATAGTCATTATTGTCAAAGCACACTTTCACTCCTTGCACCTCCTACATGTTGCCGTGATGTGAGAGATGCTTTTGAAATGACATCGATCCTTGCAGAGGTACTTAAAGACGACGTAGCCGTCATCTTTCACTGTGAGCTTCTTGGTGGTGGCCTTCAGGCGGCTGCCATTTATAAGACGTCTTGTCTCAAAGCAGCCACTTCCTGCCTCTGTCAGGTCACACTTTCTCATATTGAGCACATCACACAGAATCCAGAGAATAGGAGGATGTATAAGTAAAATAAAGTTCATATCTTGCTGCAGCTAAATAAAGACAGATTACACTATTAGAATACAAATTATTCCATATTATATATATATATAAAAATAGGATTACTCTACTACTACCACTACTTCTACTTATTTCTACAATTGCAAGACCAATATAATCCACCTGAACCATTATTATTTTTTACAACCCATGCAAAGCAAAGTATTTGAACCATATAAGGTCATAGTGAGGCTTCACATAACCGGGTATCAATCATGATATGTGAATAAATCTATGTGCACATTAAGGTCTATTCTTAGATCTAACTTAAGAAACATTTCACAGGAGAACCATAAATGATTTGACAAGAAACTGGCGACAAATAAACCCACAAAAGAAACACTTAAGTCTCACAGTCCAAAATATTACCTGCTGTCACAAACATCGCTTGATTATTAAGGAAACTGCTCAGTCAGGAAATATATCTGATTGTTTACACATTTTGTTATATAACCAGTTACTAAGCTATATTCTTTTATTATTATTTTAATTAGCATCCATTATGTATAAAAATCTATACAGTCAATTTAAATAGAACACAACAATAAACATAATCTGAATTTTAAACCTGATAATTGAAAGCAAATCTTATTTTAAAAGATTTTATTTTTTTTATTCTCACATCATGTCATCTGCCTATTTCTGACATAACAGAGCAGTAGAAGCGTGTCAAACAATACTTCAATGCATTCTTAAAAACAGACATGATCTACACTTGGTCAGAGACTGGTGTAGATTTTGTTAGTAGATACTAAAAAGATCTAAGCTACTAAAATATTGATGAATGTCAAGTTCCTTACATTTCTCTCAACTCACGTTTTACACACATATTTGTTCTGCAAAGGTTTCATGAATGAGACCCAGTATATGTTGTCGAAGCTGGAAAACATCTCGAATACATTTCTATTTTAAGCTTGGGTTTCCTGATGGAATATGAATGATTGCTCCAATATACGCGTCTGCTTCAGGCCTGTGGAAATGTCGTGACTTTTTAAATCGACTCTCAAGTCCATCCCACGTCAGCCGCCTCTGAGGTCCACGTGATGAATATGGAAATGTGACTGAGGTCGCGCAGATGGTCATTAATAAAAGTCACATGAAGGTGACGCTGACACGAGTTCTCACACAACTTGAGGCCTTTAAGGGTTAATTTGCCGCATTTCAATTTGAGCCTGTCACACTCGTCCGCCGCCTTCAGCGCCCCGGCCTCGTGCCACGATGTATGTTCTCTATTTAAATCCCATCTATCTGTTAGAGGATGACAGAGAACGATCCGTCCACTTGAAAAGCTGTCAAGAACAAGGGCATTCTCTTCTGAAACATATTAATATTAATGCCAGAAATCTGATTTAAGTTTACATTCAGGTGTGAACGGAGACCTTGAGTGTTAGAATTCCATGCACATTTAGGAGTTCATTGATTTGTTTAGCAGTCAACACAAGTTCAGTGTCAAGATGCGGTGTTAAATCTCAGTGAAAATATTCCATCAAGATGATCTTTGGCGAAGTGGCCGGGTTCGTCATGGCAACCGAATGACTTATTTCATGCCAACTCCAATTTGTTCGTAAGCGTGAACCCTGGAGGGTTCAGAATGAGCCGCTTGAGAATGAAAGTGGAGCCATGTTTGTAATGAATTCTGGACTTCCACTCAAGCACAGTAACAAGTGAGTGATGGATTTTAAGACCGGATGTTTGTTGACTCACTCCGGGGCTCGGTTGTCTATCAAATTGAGATGCAACATGTCTTGGCTGACGTTCCACGTCACCCCAGGTTACCCATTAACCATAAAACAAAAATAATCACAGTAAATGTATGGAGGTTGATAATGAAAGCAAACAAAATTCCAGAGGACCTTGAACTTTTCTTCACCGTTCTTGACCAAGCATATGGAATCCAGAGCTTTTTATCCACAATATTATTACATCTACGAATAATTTTGACTTTATCAAATATAACATGATGTGTTGAGAGAATATCCCATCGGCCTAGGAACGCTTTGGGATCATCCGTAAAATGTAAGTGAAGAGAGGAAAGTCTAAGCCTCCCTGACGTCCCAAACACCAGAAAGATAAGAAGACAAATCACTTAAACTAGAAAAGCAATCAGAGATTGCTGATCTTCAGCAAGCCAACCATATTCTCTTTTTAAACCCTGTATTATTGACATTGTTTAATGGTGTCTAGATAAGAGTACTCAGGAAAACTTCCTGGCTTATGTCCCTGGTGTTGGTAAAAGTGCAGAGTCTCACCCATATGGTCCCTGGTTTGATTTCTGTGATTTCACTTTTTCATGCTCTGAGCCAACATGCCACATGAAGAACAAGTAGTTTTTATCTGTTGATCCATCCTGTGTTTGAAGTTTGTTCATGTAGCAGTAGCCTCAGCACGGATGACCAGACTTACTTTTCCTAGCCACTTTTTTCAGCTCTACCTTAAGGCGTTCCCAGGCCAGCTGAGAGTCTGAAAGTCTCTCCAGCATCTATTTGGTCTACTCTGGTGTCTCCTACTGGCATGACTTTCCCTGAGCACATCACAAGCGAGTCATATAGGTCCATATATAGTCCCCTGGTCCAGGGACCGGTATGGGTCCCCAGACTGAGGCATTTGTTACAGGACTGCACAGAAAGATTAAATAAATAAAATATGTTGTATTTATGATTACTACCTAAAAGGCATTTCATTAAAAAAAAAAGTTTTTCTCTTGTCTAGTGAAAATGAGTAAAACACAAACTCTAAGAAACAAAACTTCTGTTTAAGAGTCTTCATTCCACATAAATAATTGAATACAAACTTGCACATTGGCACAAACTATAAGCTAAGCTAAGCTAGGAGACACTCACATACAGAACACTGTCCTCTGCATACAATAAAATATAGTAGACCCTCGCTAAAACGCGGCTCACCTATCCATTGCTGTTTTGCGTATTTTTTATTGTAATTTTCCATGCTTATTTTACAGCGTACAATATGAACACACATTGTTTTCGGCGTTCCTGATTGGCTGAAGGATAACCGTATATATGCGTCCTGATTACCTAAGGGGTACAGAATTTGTTCGGCTAGCCAGATTGAAACAACTAACCATAAAGATGTTCTGCACTCGGAATAAAACACCTGCATCGAGGCCTTTAGAGAAAAAGATGTTACAGCGTTTCATTTAGTAATATTTCATTAATTTGTTTAAATCTGCGAAAGTATGAACTTTGAGAGTTGCTACCAGCCAGTTTTCCTCTTTAATAAGTTGGTATTGTAAGTTGCGGATGTTGTGTAGTCAGGGGCGTGTGTGCCTGCATTTGCTTTTGTGAGGCAAGAGAAGCAACCGCATGTGTTCGAAGAGTCCATTGGTCCTGATCAGTTTGACAGACTGACCTAAATAAGTCAACCAAGTATTGACTCAACCCTGGAACCTTACCATTGTGAGCAATAACCAGACTTTCAGTTTTGTCACATTAAGCTGCAAAGTGTTTTCATTCTGATGGTTTGATTTCTAGCAAACAATTGCCTAAGTTCAGCACCTTTTTAATATGTAATGTATTTAACTCCTGCTGTCAACGGTGACTCTCTAAGCAGCTTCTGGAATAATGAGACAACTCCCACTTATCAGCTGGACTTCTGCGGTCATTGACATCCATGTATCCATGCAGGTGAACCAGTTATTTTCAGAAACTTTCTGCATAATTCGAACATATGTTTTACTTAAGCACACCTTGGAGGGATTGTTCATTCACCAAATATTATTTCAGGAAGACACACTAATTATCCCAATAAATAATAATCATCTTCGCTGTATCTATTCAGGGACATTTAGTTCTCCTTTTGTTGTTTAAATAAGAGAGAACTGTGAGAAAACGCTAATGCCTGTCTGAGAAAAGTGCATAAAAGTGTGTTGTTAGGGGTTTTACGGCCTTAAAACATGCTGATTACTTTGCGGGTTATTTTTAGAATGTGTCCCCCGCAATAAACGAGGGACCACTGTTTACAAAGATGCAAGTACACAAACATCTTGTTGTAACCAGTCCAGAGCTCTTGCTGATTCAGTTTTATGGTGAGATGTTTCCTGCATGCGCTTAATTGTATTTTTTGCAGGTCATGCTTTTGTATTTTTACTTTTTTTTCTATCGGTCCGTTATTATATAATCCTGACATTTAACCGGACCACGGTACAATATATGTTGGGGGACTCTGATATATGGTATGCTATTATCTAGTTCATAAATAGCGTTTCAATAAAAACAACAACTTAACTAATGATACTACCCATAACAGACCGGAGCAGAAATATAATGGCTTCCATTCCTCTGGATCACGTTGAAAACCAAATCACGATGCAGTTTATGAGCCCCAAATCTTACAAATCCTGCCTGATGTCACACACAAAATCTTCCCTGAATAACGTTTTAAAGGATGGATGAAAATATCAACAGGCTACAGGAATGCTTTGTAGGGTGACTAAATATTATGGTCCACATAAATGGATTTCACACTTGGAGTGTAGTCGGGGGATTTTTTCTGCAGCAGATTATCGGACATTGTAAGTCTTGAGGTCTTGCAACTAAAAAGTAGAACCAAGTTCTGCTCTTCGCCCGACACTGTTTTATTTCCCAGCCTTTCTTCTGACGATTTGTTTTGAAATCAGAGTGTTCCCAATTGTCTCACACTCCGCCTCGCTCGTTATGAGGTTCATTTACCACAAGCCCCGGAATAATCACTCGCTTTTCTTCCTCCCGAAGCCTGCGCCTTTTTAAAAGCTCAACCACAGGCTTGTTTGGCCAATTACTGTGCAGACTTTCTATTACTCAGCGTATTGTATCAAACTGAATTTGCCACTGGGGGTGATCAGAGGAATGCAGAACACAGCACAAGTGGAGGAGAGGAAGAGAATAACAATTATTTCTCACGGACACCAACGGCCAGGCTGGCATGTTCTGTGAAAAGAAGGCAGTCATTAAGAGGTGAAAAACGGAGGCTCTTAGAGACTGAAATATTTTCGAAAACAACAAAAGGAGAACTAAATGTCCCTTAATAGATACAGCGAAGATGATTATTATTTATTGGGATAATTAGTGCGTCGTCCTGAAATAATATTTGGTGAATGAACAATCCCTTCAAGGTGTGCTTAAGTAAAACATATGTTCGAATTATGCAGAAATTTTCCATAACTGGTTCACCTGCATGGATACATGGATGTCAATGACCCTAGTAGTCAAGCTGATAAGTGGGAGTTATTGTCTCATTATTCCAGACGCTGCTTAGAGAGTCACCGTTGACAGCAGGAGTTAAATACATTATATATTAAAAGGTGCTGAGCAAAGGCAATTGTTTGCTAGAAATCAAACAATGGCTGAATGAAAACAATTGCACTGCAGCTTAATGTGACAAAACTGAAAGTCTGGTTATTGCTCCCAATGGTAAGGTTCCAGGGTTAAGTCAATACTCGGGTGACTTATTTAGGTCAGTCTGTCAAACTGAGCCTGAGAAACCTGGGTGTTGTATTTGACAAAGACATGTAGTTCAACACTGCAGAGAACTAACCAGAAACTGTTTCCTTCAACTGAGAAAAATCTCTAAACTTGTTGTCAAAACATGATATGGATCTTAGAAGCCATGCCAAACGCAACGTCTTCTCGTTTAGACTATTGCAACAATTTGTTTTCATGTCTAAACAAGAAGGATCTGTCTCACCTGCGGTTAATACAAAACTCTGCAGCGAGAATTCTGACCCGCTCTAGTAGAAGAACTCAAATTTCTTCGAACCTTAAATCTCTTTACTGGCTGCCAGTTTCTTTCAGGATCAATTTTAAAATTCTGGTTCTTACTTTCAGATCTATTCATGGTCAGGCTCCTCCTTACATCAGTGATCTGATCCAGCCTTACACCCCAGCTCGGGCTCTGAGGTCTGTGGATCAGAATATGCTGATGGTTCCACGCACACGGTTCAGGACCAGAGGAGAGAAATCCTTCCAGGCTGTTGCTCCTAAGCTTTGGAACGATCTTCCTCTCCCTCTGCGTTTGATGGATCTACTGACTCCTTCAAGAAACAATTTAAGACACTTTCTGGAGATTAAATATATTTACCACAACCACCCCCACACGGCTGTGTTTGGTCAAGCATCAAGGTATCTCACCACACACCATCAATCCCAGAAGGCTACACCTCCAAGAGGACGGTTGTATAAACAAAGAGGGTTTGATAACTGGCTGGCTGGAGGAGGAGTGAAGCCATTATTAAGTCTTAATGGACTCTCTTAACCTTTTGTTTACCTACATTTCAGACGGGGAGAACTTTATGAAATAATAAGTTCAAAATATTGTCATGATAAAGGACTTACTGCATCTTGGAGAGGAATACTTCAACATTTGAAACATGTGGGTGAGTCAAGAAAGTTGGGTTTTCACATGAGTTGCTCTTTAAAGGCCAAAAGATTAGCATTTATGATAGTGTTTTAGAGACACCTAATTATGATTCAGTTCCAACAACTGATGCTGCATCATGAGGCCTCATTAACCCATCACTACTGGTTTGGGATCCCCCTAGTGTTGTAATAGCTCAACTGCAATGGCTTAAATTCTCCCTTTAGTCAATAACCTTTTTTCTCTGTGTAATTTTTTTAATAAAAAAAAAAGATAAGATCCCTATTGTGTCAGTTTCTTGTTTTATCTTCCTAGTACGTTCAAAAATCTGACCCTCACAGACAGCAATATCATAAACATATCTATGACATTAGTCACGATTCTTGAAAACGAATCATTACAGAAAATGTGATAAATAAACAAATAAATGTCTCATATTGTTCCTTTACAATTGGTGTTGATAGTATTCATTTGTTTTTAAGCCAGAGGTTACTTACAATCTTTAAATGTTCTCATTCAAACCAGTGGAGAGAAAGCCATTATTCTCTCATGTTAATATGTAGGATTTGTAGGATGTTGGATAATTACATTAAGAACAAGTTGGATGAATCAAATAAACATTTCAAAAGCACATCTTTATTTTGACATAAATATCCATTTCAATTAATCCTTGATTTTAAGACAATGCGGTCAAAGAACAGCAAGTTCCCAATTCTGCAGATGACTTGCAAGTCACTGACATCTACGTCCACTCAAATCTGATCGTCTCAAACTTCGACTGCAAACTATGGTGAGAACAGGGATTGGCCTCAAACAGACCACAGCCGCTGCGACTTAATGAGCTCCAGTTTCAACGACAGCTTCTGTGTCGTTGTAGGCGTTGGTGTGAGAGAAACCTCGCCAGTTTATAAATACAAAGTTTGGAGTAAATATTCTCTTTTATTTGATTTATTTCATGATTGAAAAAAAAAAAAAATCCAATTTCTTTCTTCATCACACTTCCACAGTTCACATCTGCTCACTTAAATGTTGTGTTGATGTCACATAACAATCTGCCGCTCGGCTAATATCGTGGTCTAAGACAAATAACTTCACATTACACAATTACCGAAGTTAAATTTCACCTGGGAATGTAAGCAGCTCGTATTCGCTTTTCTCTGTGAATTTGCTGTAAGAAAATACATCTTGACAAAGTAATGTACAGGAGCAAAATCATTATGTGTAGACATTGATCGTCACTAACGTTCAGCCGTCAGAGCAACGCGAGAGGTTCCTGGATCAGATCGTCAAACACGTTTCTCACGATGATGAAAGCTGCTGTTGTACATCCAGCATTTACATCTCTCTCCGAAATATGATATAATGAGCTTAGTGACACAAAACAACATTCAGAATTTCTGTTTTTTAGATCTCAGCAATCCACACCATTATGTTTGCAAAGTAAGGTAGCATTTTGAAACAATCTTCCACAACACAAGTGTTTCAGCTCCATTAAAGAAAGGCATGGTTTTTGCACTGAAGTCTATAATGGAGAATTCCGACGTCGACGTATGAAATTTGATTTATTTTCAAACAGGGGTATGTTCAGCACATCATTTAAAGATAGCAAATCGCTGAAACTAATTATGGTGTCTTCAAAAAAATGGTGGGTGTATATGTGGTTGTTTGGTGTACAAGAATTGTCTCACACATTTGCAAAGAGTTCATAACTAATTATCTTGCTGACTCAAAACAGGTCGACTCACTGGTGGTTCTCTTTTTTAAAAAAAAAGTGAGTCTTTCTGTTTTGTTGACCCACAGCCCACACTGCTGTTCCTGTGACAGCAAAAAAAAGGAAAATTTCCAACGTTTTACTCCACAGTGAGTCTTTTTGCTTCACACACGTTCAAGGTGATGGAAGGTCAAGGGAAAAACAAACACTACGTAGTTTTGGCGTTATACTCTTATAGCAGGTTCTGGCCAAGTTGGCTCAGAGACAAAAGTCCCGGATGCTTCTTCAGAAGAGTCTCTCTACTCGGTGGTTCAATTCCTCCTGCGCAAACAATCCTGCTAACATTTGAGATGCTTCTTGCTGGTCATGTCGTTCCAGATACGGTGCATCTCCTCGGGGGAGATCTGGTGGACGGTGACGATGCGGCGATAGCGGCAGAGGCTGTAGGCCATCTTCCAGTGGTTGAAGCCGCTGTTCTGGAAGGGATGGATGCCCAGCTTCCGCAGGCAAACTCCCACGTATACGTCCTCCAGGTGCAGAAGCCTGGTGTGTAATGAGGTTTTGAATATGAGCTCGGCCACATCCGCCGAAAAGATGTAGCCGGTGCCGGAGCAGAATGGCGGGTACTTGCTTTCTGGGTACAAATCTCTGGGCATGTACCACTTGCTACGCATGTCCCTGATGGGCCCACCGTTGATGACGTAGCCAGTGAAATACCTCCTCCTGGGCTTGGTGGTGGGTTTAAGAAGTGTGTAGATGAGGTTCTCCATGTTGACAAAGATGTCGCTGTCGGTCTTGAGAACATACTGCGCCTTGGAGCAAAAAGTAGCCACCCAGCGCATGCCCATCATCGTCTTCAGCGTCAGATTGTGGTAGGAGTCGATAAAATCCTCAACGACGATGTCGTGGAAGATCTGACTTTCTTGCTCCACCATCTGGTTGAGGACCGGGTCCACGCTGCGACCCAAAAGGAAGAGCGTCACGACCCGCACTTCGGGAAACGTGCTCTCATCGCCCCATGTCTCTCTGATGGCCTGTCTGGCATCAAACTCCTTATGAGTGGTGCTTATCAGGATGACAAGAAAAGGCGGCTCGGCCTCGCACTTCTTCGCTTCGTTGATGAGGTAATCAAAATCATGGGGGTTGAGTGATCTCGTCCGAATATTACTGAAAGTTGCATTCTTATTCAGCTTCGGCGTCTTCCGGACGGGGATGTTCATCTGACCCACGAAGGAAGTGGAGGGGCGGGACACACTCAGGTACCACAGAGCACTGGCCCAGCAAACCACTGTCAGTAGGTATAAGCAGGACACCTTAGAAGGCATTGCTGGTAACTCGGGCGGCATTACCACGGGCAGCAGCATTTGAACTGTTTAGGCCACGCCTCCATGGGTTGTCCTACCTCGGGCGGTGCAGCTTGAGGCTGCCCCGCCACACATATGACATCAACCTTCGCGTTTGAGCGCTCAACTGTGCGGTTATGTTGCTAGACAATTGTCGGTGGAGATTTCCAAAAGCTTAATGTGTGCCATCGTAGCGTTCCGCGTCTGCTTTCACTCCAGCAGAACCTAAAGGGAGTGAGAAGAAAAAAACAATGTCAGCAACGAGATAGCAAAAAGCAGAAGACATATTTTTAGGCATTTTTCTGTCAGCCGCATCACATCACTGCGGTAAGTTCCTTTTGGAAAAAAGAACTTCACGGTCTAAAGGAAGTAAACATTTCTGGGAAGCTAACGTCAGCCGAGAACAGTGTTTACACAGATTGGCGTATCAGACTCAGAGTCTGAGGGGAAATAGGGAGGAGAGTAATCAAAGCAGAGAAAGAGAAACGACCTCACGGGACAGGATTACCATCGACTCTTGGGTTTCCTTCCATTACATTCCCGTATCCTCTAAAAGTCAAGCTCAACTTGTGCACTTAACAGTCTTTATAATCGGCTTTGTTAGAATGGGAATTGACTGAACAGTTGCACCAACATTTTGACTTCCTTCAGGCCTTTACTGTGTCCAAAAACTTTTTTTTTAATGATCAGTAAATAGAGGAATGTCAAGAAAGTGAACCTGCAGACAGCTCTTGAGGAGTTCAAACACAGAGTGGTTAAAGAGTTCTAGTGGAAGGTCAGTAAATCAGGCATCCTCTGGAGTGAGTAAACTGAAGTCTTGTTGAACACGTTGGTTTTGGCTTGAAATCTAAAGTCTATACATGGTATTTACTGTTTCTGGTGATGACTTGTTTGTATTGTTAGAACTGGACAGCTGCTGTTTTAAGGCCCATTTTCTATCATGAATGAGATACATTTGAGAAAGTTCTGAAAATCCTTCCATCAGGAATAGATTCATGTAGCAATCTTTTTTTTCTGGTTATCAAAGCCTCAAAAAGAGCATCAATCTTTTTCGGGTCAAAGATTTGGCACCTGCTGTGGATTAAGATGAAAGGCTGATTTTTGATCTTTCATCAGTCTTTTCACCAAGACTTTTTTTCCTTGTTCATTCCTGCTTTCTCATATCGTCTCTATCCCCAAGTCCCTCCTCCTTTCTTCGGGAGTTGGTCATCAATCTCATGGTCCAGTGGATTCTGTCTAATCACGACTTCTTTTCTTGCCTCCTCCCTTTCAATCACTCACCCCTTCTCTACTTGACTTGGAGCTTTATCCATCTTATCTGTTTCACCTCTTCCCTCTCTGTCTCTACTTTCTCCGCTGCGTGGTCTTTCCCGAGTTTTCAACAATTCCTTTCTTTCTTTTCTTGGAGGTCTATTACACCTCAAATTTATCGACAGATTAGAGAGCCATCGTTCTTCAAAAAGCCATTAAATTGCCACAGCGTTAACTCCTTTCCCTCTCGCTCCCTCATGAACAGATTCTCTAAATCATTACATCCATCTTTGACCTCCTTCCTCCTCCTCACTCAACTCCCTCTGTTTGTGGATCATCTTTCACTCACCTCTGTCAGAGGAAACCACTGCTATCATTTCTCTTCAAAAGTAGAGAAAACAACTTTACAACTTTTTTTTTAAAGGGCAACAACACAATTTTTTTAATTCAAGATTCAACCAAAAGAACTTTAAGAGACCAGATGTTCACATTTCACCAAACCGAATGACTTTGTAGCTTAATGTCTTCACTATGTGTGTTGAAGAAATGATCATTTAGTCACTTTAATCGTTAGAACACATAGTATATTATGACCAATATCTATTGATCTATCTCGGAATAAATTACCTTGTAGTTCTCGATTTCAGTCAAGACCATCTTTTATTTCACATTGTGCTTCTTAATAATTAATAAGATAAAGGCTTCGGTCTTTGGGTAGAGGGGTTTGAATCCAAGAAAGTAATAGCAAGGTCTGACCAAGACATATAACAGAGTGGACAGCAGTAGACAGAACTAAATAAAGCAAAAACCCTTAAATGCAACTTAGAAACTTACGTTGGAATGTCCACCAAATGTGAAAAAAACATGTAAAACTTTTAAGGATTGGATTTCTTAAATGCCTTAAAATAGTGTTTCCTTAAGCAGCGGGCTGTACTTTCACTGCACTTAGTTATAACTAGATAATCAATGACACTTTTATAATTTACTCTATAAATATTTTAGTTTTATTTTTCCCGATGTTCACCTGATGGGAATGAATCTACTCTCCCAAGGAGCACTCCAATAATAGGAATAAAAATGTGGAACAGGTTTTCAATGCAACATACGTTATCGGACACAATAACTGTTAGGAATGCCGAAAGAAAGACGTATAACATTGCAAACAACTATTCATCACTCCTTACTCAGAATGTAGTAGCTAATATACCCGGCGTTGAGGGATCAATAAAGTTTTACCTTACCTTACCTTACCTTATACAAATAACTAAAATCATCTTGATATAATATTTAGTAAATAGACATTGGACCTATTTGAATTGGGGTCTTCTGCCTCCTTAATAGAAGAAGGGTTATGTAAATAAAATTAAAGGTCTGTCCAGGATCAACTGATGCAAGCGGACTGAAATATTAATACAAGACATAAATGACAATGGCTTCAGTAAAGGTCTTAGTAAACATCTCTATTAATATCCTTCCATTGTCCTTTTCCCTCGCTGTGGTTTTCTGGCCACGCCGAACACAGAAACCTTTCGTTAGCCTTGCTGCTGTGCAACTTGGACTTGTTCCGTCTCACTCTTTGACTCACTAGACACTGACATTATATTCCGCAGCATGTGATTGAACGGATTTTAATGAGGCAACAAATGGATTCCATAGTTATCCAAGATTCATCCCTAACCAACATTAACGGAGAGAAGACAAGTAATATTACTTTAATAAATTACCAGAATACATTTAGCAATTGTGCAGCTTTTAAGTAGAATGAAAACTGGTGGTATAATTAGAGCTATTACTATCAGCTATTCCAAAGACATAGTGCAAACGATCTGGCGAGCTCAGCAGGTTCTCATGACGGCGCCTTAACAAAGCGATGGGTGGGATTTGGTGTCAGTGGGGAGAGGGTATCTCTCCGCTGTGCGCTCACATTAAGTGCTGAAGTGTTTTAAATGTAACCCTCCCTCAGCCCCGGGAAGTCAATTTAGCGACCTCGAACTGAGCGCAGCGGTGCTGGTCGCTGCTCCATTACCTCACACTGATCTAAACTCCACATCGTCATCAGCTCCAAACAAAAGTCAGCACAGACTCTGACATCAAGTCCAAAAAAACCCCATGGAATATCCAGCATGTATCATTGAACCAGAATACTTTTTTTTTCATTTCTTTGTAATCCAAAGATGTATCTCTGATACTCAAAAGCCAATTATACTAAGGGTTGTTTATAGTGCCAAGGTCTTAAGCAACTTGTCAGTAAACAAGCTTGTTAGAGAACCAATCCTGAATAGATACAGTTGTGTTGACCCGATTTATCATTCTAATTTTCTAATTCAACACAGCAGCTCGTTACGATAACTAATGATGTTATCTTAAATATCATATAGAAAGCTCAAGAAACAGCATTTAAAAGGTCAATAAATAAAAACCTTTAGCTTTAAATGATAAAAAGCTCAAAACCTTTTCAGCCGTTGCCAGAGACACTGTGCATTATCATCTTGATGAGTCCAAACGCCGGAATATAATAGGGAAAAGAAAAACCGTAATGATTACGTGAAAGAGCTTTTTAAATCTTGAATACATTATATGAAACACTGATCTTTCTTTTATTGTTCTTATGTTTGAAAATACATCTTTCTAAAACTTTCTATCTATCCAAGTACATTTTAACAATATATTTGTTTGTACCACAAACCTCGTTCAAAACTAAGATTATCACTTTTAATTTTCTTTTTAAATACATGAAACTTTTCAAACTCACAGGACTTGGATTTGGATTGTACAAATACCACTTGAGAAGGTGTTGATAAAACTCACCTCCATCCATCTTTATTCCCTATTAATACATTTGATCACAAGTGAATTGCTTGAATGTACTTCATGATCCGTGGCACAATGTTATACATGAAAATGTATTTTAAATGTATTATTTATCATACACATAGCTGTGTTGATTTTGAAAGCAAAATAAGAGAAAAAAAATATTTTGAAGTAACTGAAAATGTACTTTTATGTTGCACAAGTCTTTATATGTACATTATGTATAAAAATCCATCCACCCATACATCCATCCATCCATGCACCCATTCATCCACCTATTCATCCATCAATACACCCATCCATCCACCTATACATCCATCCATACACCCATCCATCCACGCATCAATCCATACACCCATCCATCAATGCACCCATTCATCCACCTATATATCCATCCATACACCAATCCATCCACCTATATATCCATCCATACACCCATCCGTCCATCTATGCATCCATCCATACACCCATCCATCCAACTATGCATCCGTCCATACACCAATCCATCCACCTATATATCCATCCATACACCCATCCGTCTGTCTATGCAGCCATCCATATACCCATCCATCCATTCAGCCATTCATTATCCACATATGCAACCATCCATGCACCCGTTCATCCATCCATCCACCTATATATCCATCCATACACCCATCCATCCATCTATACATCCATCCATACACTCATCCATCCATCCATCCATTCTGCAACAGAAGGTGAATTGCTATCAGTTTTAATGTGATTTATTAAACTTATTTTCCATTCAGACTTAGCCAACTTAGTGGAGGATATTGGATCATTTATAATAAACACAGGTTGTGCTCAAGGAGGAAAAGAAAGACAATGACATAGGTACATGAAAGTAGTGAAGTACATGAAAAATAAAGTTGATACTTAAGAAGAATATAGGTTTAGGTGGACTAGGTAAATAAACCCTGATTAAAAACTCCAAAAGACAAAGAACATAAGACAAATAGTTACGCTGATTATTAGATCATTCATAAGGAGCACTTTAACTCCTGAAGGAGATAATTGTTTTTCTTGAGCACTTGTTAATATATAGACAGTTCAAATGTGTTTAACTGTAATCAAGGCCTATGATAATATCTAATAACATCAGTATAAACGATAAAAAACTCATTAACTTATATGTAGACCTCAATTAATCTGCCACATGGCAGCATCGTCTCTCCTCCTCCTCTCCCTCGAGACTGTAGCCCTGAAAGCGTCCTCTGTCCCTGAACTGCCTTTGTTATTTGCTCAAAAATTTGAGTCTGGTCTTTCATCTTTTGAAGGTATTCTACCTCAACTCCTTCATCTTTGTTAATAACATCCCTTGCCTCCAGTAAACAATTTCCTTCACTTTGTACTCTGTTCTCTATGATTTTGTCCCTGAACAGGTTTGTCATCTTTTTGCAGAGTCGTGTGTCCCACGGCGCTTCCGTTAGTGTAACCCAAATTTCTTCAATCCAAATGATTTTCCCCAAAGTGTGGCTTCACTGATCTATTAAAGCGCCATTATTATAGGATTTGACAGCTCCGGCAATGGATTTTGACAAATGTGGATATTCTGCAAACTGAGAACACGACAGCCATCACAGCGAGTATTCAGATGGGAAACGGCAGATAGCAAATGTTTAAAACACAAAAAAACATGCCACTCTTCACGTCTCCTAAATCTCCCCATCCAAATTCTGCCTCCATTTTGGAGGCTGACATTAATCTGAAGCCAACACGCCTGTAGAATAAATAAGACATGCAGTCTTCAGTGGCAATGTGTTCAACTGATGTTATTAACTGTTTCTGTCTGTGAGCACTAATTCACATTCATTAAACAAAAGGAAGCGCTTGCATATAAATCAAGCGATGAGCCGGAACAACACAAAAATAGAAACCGTAGCTCTGTAAACATTTGGTAGCTCAGTTATTAGAGAAATCATTCATAATTAGCATTGTTTATTTTATTAGCATCAGTCATCAATAACCGATCTCCAGTAATTCAAATCCTATCAAGCTACTCAATTAATCATCCTAACCCTTGTGTTATCTCAGGGTCAAACCAGAAAACCAGAAAGTGGTATCCCTTGTGTTGTCTCTGGGTTAAGGTGAACCTCCCTGGCATGAATAAATACATATGTTTTCTGGCCTTTGGGTCACCTTGACCCTGAGATAACAAAAGGGTTAATTTAATATGAAAAAAAGAAACCATTATGTCTTTATCCTTTTTGCAATGTCCTGATCTACACTTCTCTCTGATTTATCACTGCTAAATAATGAGGAAAAACCTTTCCTCAACTGTCAGCAGAAGGAGGTAGAAAACGTACATTTCAGACAGAACCGAGGAGAAGAAGACTTGGACTAAATGTATGGGCAATTGATTCTAAAAAGCCAGCGCTGGGTCAATAGCGAGTAATATTGATTGACGTCGTTGGAGGGGCAAGACAAGGCTGGAGTCTGTGACGTCTGGTAGAGATTGCTCACGAAGACATGGTATTTAAGAAGTACCGGGGCTGATACAAGGTTTACGTAGCTGGATACTATGAGAAGAGAAGTATGAGAAGAAGTTAAACTCAACTGAAAATATTTTTCTCAAACAAAGTCCCAACAGTGCCCGTCTTCTTTCACCTGGTTTCTAACATTTTTTGTCAAATATAGTTTATGTCTGTCATCTCCAAGGAAACCCATTTGGGTCTGGCAACCCTATCTTTCTTACCAAACGTTAGCACAGAAGCTGTCCATGTCGTTCCAGGTTACTGCCCATGAAAACATGAGTTGTACATACAACTCTGACTCTTCTAAGACTTTCTATCATAGCTATTGTCACTAGAACAAGCATAATGACAGTTCAAGATCTGTTAAGAATGCAACTCCAAAATGTCCTTTATCAACATCCTTAATGCAAACAACTGAACTGTCTACTCTTGCTTGTTTGGATTCCGGGTCACGGCACCAATTTTCAAGATTTGTTCCCATGAACCAAACCCTGCCCAGGAGTGATAGCTGATGGCAAAGGACACAGACAAAGGAATGGGGTCGGAGAAACACATTTTCATGATGATCATCATCGCACATACGTCTTCAAGTGCTAAGGGTGAAGATCTAATGAAATGGAAGATCTTTTATAGATCTTTTAAAAAGGTTCAGATAAAAGCCTCAGTTTCTTAGTAGACTAACGCAGATGGTGTCTTTGAGCAGAGACTTGCTGGCACCATCTAAAGATTATTTTTATTTCCTACATCTACCCTCCAGCGACTGGACTCTGAAAGGTCCAAAGATGATCAATATGTTCAATTGTATTGACTTGGATGAATCAGACTGGACCATAAATTGTTGGTTCGTGCAACCACTGTTTACTGGTAATGGGTTGTCGTTTACAAGTGTTTTGGCGAGACCGATTAAAAGATTCCACTTGAAAGACCACAAGTAGGATTAAAGTGGGCATAAACCACGTCTACTGGATATCAAAGCCGCCCTTATCCTCTTATTGACATGTCATTAGCATCTTTAAGTGTCTTTGAAAAAAAGAAAGAGAAAAAAATCAATTATAGATTTAGTGATTCCAGTCTTTTCCTCGGTATCGCCTTGACAATCAAACGACCTTTGTGAGCCAGAGCCAAAAGCTTGAAGGCAACAGAGATGTGGGTGTCTCAGGCTGATTTTTATGTTGCCCTAGATAATTGATCGCAGTCATTAGAGCAGCGGAGTGACCTTGCTCAGGGGGAGACGAGTGTGTGTGTGTGTGTGTGTGTGTGTGTGAGTAACATAGGCGATTTAATAGACTCTAATGTCTATTGTACTGGAGGTGCTCGTCTGCGCCAGAAGAGCAGAGAGGCCAAACACGGCTGACGGTAAATAAATCATATCGCGAACTTGGGGGTGACACGTTACATTCACGCCGCCTGGTTCAATAAAGCAGACATAATGAAAGGCAAAGAAAAACAGGAAGCCGCCTCCATCACTCGCAGCTTCTCATGGTTGCTGATTTAAGCAAAACTGCCAAACGACTTACGAGAAGAGATTTTTTTTTATCCACGCCAGGAGGTCAGGACTGTAAATAACAATCTGAAGACTATAAAAACATGGTGTGAATGGTATAGTTATTTATTGCTGGGGGTTTAAGAATCATATCAGCAGGAAATCAACATTCTTCGAAGAATTGAGCTGACAGCATATTATATTTGTGTACACATCTGCGCTTTATAGCTGTAGTCCAACACCAGCACTCGCAGTTACTGTCACTATAATAAGTGTACTCTATGTTGAAAGTTATTTTTAAACTTTCTTAATGTGGACAAACTCTCTTTCTTCTGTCTGTATATATTTATATACATACAGTACAGGCCAAAGGTTTGGACACAGCCTTTCATTCAATGTGTTTTTTAGTCCCATGACTATTCAGACACATTCGCACTGAATGGATAAAAACTCTAAATGAATACATGTGGAACTATGTACTAGACAAACACATTTGAAAGCATGTCTTATAGTCTAGTTACTTCAAAGTTGTTTTTTTCGAATTCCTACTTTGAAGACGTTTGTCTTTTTTGTGATGAATTTAACAATTTGACATGGTTTTTCACTTCACAGGTGTGTCTTTTCTGGGTTAATTTGTGGAATTTCTTGACTTTTTAATTAAGTTTGTTTTGTGTGAAAGTCAGGTTGAAACACAGTCGACTTCCTTATTGGATAACTGTTAGAATTCTTATTATGACAAGAACCAATCAGCTAAATAAAGAGATGGTCATTACTTTAAGAATCGAAGGTCAGCCAGACCGAAAAGTTGCCAAAACTTTGAATGAGTCCGTCAGGTGAGTGCAAACCTTTGGCCTATACTGTAGATAAAAAGTAGGTCCGGATCTGAGTGTGTCCACCTAATCTTAATGTCTTTTGGACTAACAAATGGTGCAAGGGGGGCAGAAGACCCCCATTGAAAATCAAACTAGTCACATTTTAATTAGGTTTAAACCATACTGTATGTATTCCAAACTAAGGAAGATATATTTCCTAAATTTTATCTCATTTGAACCGAAACAAACACAGAATACATCGATTAAAATTTGATGATTTTATATTGCAGAGGCCTCATAAAAAATAATTTGTAATCGTCTCACCACATGAGTGATTGAGAACTGATAGGGTTCTGTAGCACTTTGCGATTTGTCCTTTGAAGGTAAAGTGTAATACAAATCAAATCTATCATTGTTATTATTATGATTCCCAGGGGGTTATATATTAGAGTTTCTAATTTGATTTCACCCTTCACCAGATGATGACAGCTGTGAGGGATTCATTGGTACTTCCAAAACAGAGTAGGTAGACACTAATAAAATGATTGGTTGACTTTAGGTCAGCTCTGAGCTCAAAACATATCCAAAAGAAGTGTGTTTTGAAACATAGTGACATAATGTCAGCACAGCATCACTGAGGGCGACACTGACTGATTTGTCAGGGGCCATCGACACACTTCATCAAAGCATCGCTGGGCTCTCATGGAATCAAAACCACTTGAAAATCAACCATCGATTAACTTGCAAGAATCAGCAACTTCCTGTTAATCAGGGTTTGCTCACTCAAAAGGATTAAAAATCATTTTCAACCTTGTTAAGTGTTCCGCCTGAAAACACAATGGGTATTAAACGTCCTTGTGGCAGTGACGAAATGTCTCTAATTAACACTGAGGATGTGAGTGCCGTACTCGCTAATAAAACACGGTGCACGGCAGAATGACTTGGCAGTCTTCCAGGAAAGAACAAGAACCTCAAAAACAAGGAGGACGAGGACTCACGTGTTATCACCGGCTACAGCTGTTTAGAATTGTCCACTACACACACACACACACACATTTATTTATTTTTTTTAACAAAAAACAGTGTCTTCAGCTTAATGTTTGATCCTCTTTTACTCCAATCTTCTGCCAAGTTGAAAACCCA
This sequence comes from Callionymus lyra, assembly GCF_982586985.1. Classification (NCBI taxonomy): domain Eukaryota; kingdom Metazoa; phylum Chordata; class Actinopteri; order Syngnathiformes; family Callionymidae; genus Callionymus; species Callionymus lyra. Next base: position 24,059,097 of record NC_141822.1, read on the forward strand.
TTATGGCTGCTTGGAAACATTCAAAAGAGGAATTACCGAGTGAGGAATTTAACTGCAACGGCCAAATTGGTTTGCATCCCACCTAATATGAGAGAAGCACAATTAAAATGTCAGGGCTTCTAGGTCCCTCATGCACCACAAGCTTTTGTTTCCTGAATAATAAACACTTGATTCGGCGGAGAAGCAGATTGGCTGCCGTAGTCAGTATTATGGGCTGGACACTCCGTGAAAAGCCTCTGAATGCAAAGCAGCTTAGTAGTGACAGAGGAAATGGGATATCAATAGCGGCCAGCAGATCTGGCTGCTGTTCAGATGCCTGATGCTCCAGCACCACTTCCATGTTGACTTCAGCCCAAACTCTGCTGAGGCACATTAGCCGGGGGGCAAAGTACTGCTCGAGAATCACAGTCAGCGTTTGTTTCAACATGCAGAGAGATCTGTTTAGGGGTTTTCCCTGAGTAGTCCTGAACCGCTGTATAAAATAATGCAACTTTCAAGGTTATAAAAGGAAAGTTTATTTTCATCGAAACAAAAGACAAGGGTGTATATAAGTATAGAATACCTGTCGTCAAATAATTTAACATGCACATGGATGTTATTTTTTTCAAATGCCATTGTCCAATTCAATAAACATAAGCTGAGAAACACAATGAATTATGATTTTGTTTTTCAAAAAAAGATGGTATGTAGATAGAGTATGCTGGAGTTATGAGCGAGATAGAAGATGATTGAATGCAGGGAAACACACAATAGTCATAGTCAATACAGACACGGGCGACTTAAACCGACCCGGAATCACACCCTAAGAGGTTTTCTGTCCTAAAACTTTATTGAGGTCCAGCTGATTGGTTTTAGCCGTCTGCTAACTGCTAAGATGTTTCATTGGATCAGACAGCTGTCAATTAAAACACCTTATTATTCCTTTCTTAGATCACTGGATTCAACTAATGTCGACACAAATGTGCAATAACCTACAGCAGACCTGGGCAAAGTGCGGCCCTCGTAATGTCAAAGTATGATCATGTATAAATGGTTCTAATGCATTAACAAATGTATTTTCTATTTATTATTCATTTACATTTTCACTTATTTACTTTTTTCCTCCTTTTTGTGTGTACTTTTTTAAGTATATATTTATCCCTCAAAATATTTTTTTAAAGTTAGTTGAAGAAATGTTTTGAAGAAAATTCATCTATACAAGAATAAAATTGCAGCTCATTTAGCTTAATAAATGTCAGGGCCTAATGACAAATTTTGTCTTTCTTATTGCTAGACGGCCCCTAACAACATTCACAGAATTTCATGTGGCCCTTGAAGAATTTTAATTGCCCACCCCTGGCCTACAGGGTATTTTTGTCAATGAGTCCTGTTTACCAGTCCAAGGTAAAAACAAAATAGCAAATTCTGAATCCAATTAATTAAATGAACTTCAGGGTCAGGTCTGACTGGGATGTATTAAGCTACTGAGCTAAATAGTAATGTCGACTCAAGAAAACCTTAACACATTCAATTTACCCATTCATCGTCTTTTGAGTGAGATGAGGAAGTCCTGACATTACATACAGTAACTAACAAATATATTCATGATTTGATACCTGTTTGTTGTCGTTTGCAAATATGTAGTTTTGGCTGTGCACCCGCGATAGATATTAGATTACTGCAACACCAGATACATTATACGAGTAGAGAAAATGATGCCAAAATCTATCGGGGGAAAACTTTCTATGTGTTCATCATCCAGATTGTAGCCTCAGGTCTCCACGACTAGTTACACACTGAATCAGCACACTAGTTTCTCCGAGATTCTGTGGTCCAGCTGGGAGAATGCATCTCTTACATGTAGGACGTTTACAACTCGGCGACAGATTGGGAGCAGGAGAGCGCTTGTTTCACGGCTCAGCAAATAACAATGTTTGGGAGGGTAAAACTGCATCTGGTGTATCATAAGGCTGCGAAAACATCATCATCTTCAAAGTTTTAGTAGAGCTGAACTATTTTTGTTTTTCAAAAGTGTGTGTGTGTGTGTGTGGGGGGGGGGTCACTTACTTAGTTCACTCTTATCACTCTCTGCCTTCTGTGAGCACCAAATTCTCAACAGGGCACAACAATCTAATAACTGAATGTGTTCAGTTATTAGGTTGTTGTGACCTGAGCCTGAGCCTGATGTTATTATGACACTATTATTATTATGACGATTCACTCGTGTCTCGTGACCTTTGAAGCCTAGACTTGGGATCGCTGGCTGAAATACTACTTAATAGTTTAGACTGTCTTTTCAATTTCTCTTCATCCGTGTAGTTTAATATTTAAGCATTATCTTGGTAATTGAGGTCATTTGTTTTCTGAACTCACGAAGAGCAAAAAAAATAGTGTGATTAGATTATTTAGAGGCTAAACACTAACACAACACAAGCTTTTTTTGGGTAAAGATAGGAATTAGGCTGCAAAAAAAGGATTGTAGGGTGAAAAGGTTAAAGCATTTGTATCAATTAAAGACTGGTCACACAGGCTTTTGACTCAATAATGGAGAGACTAACTCAACACTAATCGGCTGTTCAGGAACACAAGAGGAAACTGTGGGTTAATAAATAAATCGGCTTCTGAATGGTTTGTTAGACGACATATTAATGGACACTTCACGGACTCAAGGGATGTCATTCCAGATCAGAGCGACCGTTGCTGCTATATTTTACATCTATGGAACCAGGGCCACTAAATATGTGTTAGTCATGATTCATTGATGAAGCTAGACATGGTTTCCTACTCTGAACATCTCAGTATGGAAAGATAAATGAATTAAACATTCAAGTATATGCATTCTACTATTCAGTGATTCAACAAGTGTTATAATTCTTTCTGCTCGTCTATCCTTTCTACTAAAACAAATTGCCATATTATAGATATGTATTTTAGACAATAAAGGCCAATTGTAACTGTGTATGTTTTTTGACTTTGGGAGGAAATTAAAGTGCTATCTCGGTTTACTCTCAATAGTTTCCCATAATGCATCCCTTTCCCGTGAAGCTTCAGCAGCCACTTGCAAAGTGCTAACCGACAACCACTACGAAACAAACGTTTTTAAAAGAAGTTTTGACTTATACTGTAAGACAATCTCCCTCTCTGCTGAGCCAACACTGGTGCTTTCATCAATCATATCTGTAATTAACTATGACCACTAGATGGTGGCAAGGTGACTTTCAAAGTTATGCTTGATGTGTGAAAGCATCTCCTGAAAGTGATACCTATGTTACATCAGCTTCCACTCCTTTGTTCATGTTTACCTGCAGGGGAAGCTTCTCCGATAAAAATCTTACCACACTTGACAACTATGCTGTAGCCGTCACAAGACGACAACCCCCCGACTGCCTAGATGGCCCCAAAAGAACTTGTTTATGAAGCTGCGCAATCTTGGTGACATGTTTCATTTTGAGCAACATAGCAGTGGAGGTTCAAGTCCAAGATCCTTGTCAACTCTCGTAATACTGCTGCAACTACCTTCTGGCTGATATGAACTCTACTGCCGTCAAATCTCTGCGGCTCAACTTTTTAAGAAAGGAAATAGCTCATCGTGGTATTTGTATTGCATAAAAATGCACTATTAACATCCGTTAAATGAGGGATTTTTAATATGCCATTAAGACTTACTGTGGGAAAGAGGGAAGGGTAGTTTTTTCTTTAATAACCGGTTTAAAGGCTAAATTGGGGGGCTTAGAGATGAGGTCAGGAGGAGGAATTTGAGCGATTGAGCTTCTGCACTGTGTGCAATCTCAGCTCCAGTTAGTTACACTGGGCTGTGGAAGTCGACAGCGGGAGCTTCCTCCCTCATCAAGTGCTTTCTAAAAGCAAAGTGAGTGGAGTGTCCACCAGACACTCGGGTGGATTTGGTTTTGTCATGTCACAGACTGTGTTGGTTGATGCTACGCGGCTCTGAGAGGCTTTTAGAGCAAACAACTCCAGCCAGCGTCGCCACACTGTTGTCGGGCGTGCTCCGAATACTAAGCTGGCTCATAAATTGAAAATGACAACTTGATTCATGCAGGTTATACATTCCAATGTCTGGGTGACATTGCTGTTTTACTAAATTCAAGCTCCAGAGCTGCAGTGGGGTAAGTGGGGACATTTTTTTTTTCTTCTTCTAAGAAAACGTTGGAATTATGATAATACCCCGGGGCTTGCAAAGAATCCAAAACTAAATATTATGTCAGGATTAATGCGAGGCAAGGCTTTCACAAATGAAGTTTAATATCATCACTTTTATTATTTAACCCTGGTTTTTCCTTCCCGGTTCCTCGTCACAACTGCAAATAATTCATGGATCTAAAGATAAGAGTTCAGGAGAAGAGCCAAGCTGAGGCGGTAAAGATAACAGAAGCCGGATCGGGATGAACATCTATTGTTGTCTGAACTTCTGTAAACACTTGGTTCAATGAACTCATGATACATCTTTTGGATTAAAATGTAGAATACACTGATTTGTAGTGATTGGCAGGTGAAGCTTCATGAAGCAATGCCATGTTGTTTAGAAGTCAGTAGGTGGCGCCATTTGATTAGAAAGGATGTGATGTTTTATTACAGCAGTTGTTCAAAAGAAAGGAAAATAGTGCACAGACCGCCACATAGTGGACTCAAAATAATTACACTGCTTCACAAAGCTTCATCAGACCATCACTACTGATTTGATTTTGATATGTTTGCCTCAACCACACGTTCCATTTACCCTAAAGAGATTTTTTCCACACTTATTTGTGATTTATATTTACAATAAAAATCCAAATCATACTTAAAACAATCATGAACATTAAAACATCATGTATCAACTGAGATCTGATAGACTTTCTAGCAATGATCTGTTAATGGCTCCAAACATGAAAATGAAAATGTATGTTTTTCTAAGTAATGCAGATTATTTAAACTGCTTATATCTGCAAAATAAACCGTAATATCACTAGGATAGGTCTTAGCATTTACTTGCAAAAAAACTGATCACATTTGTATTTTTGAGATAATAATAATAATATTGAAAATATATTTGGGGACAACAATCTTATTTAAAAACTCTTGTTAACTGGGAGATGAATGTATGATTATATTATTACGTGACATAAAAAAATGTTTTATTAAAGCAACAAATCCATTTATCGCCCCATATTTCCTGTAATGAGTGTTTTTACTTTGAGCAATTGTGACTCATGTAGTAAAAACTCTCTAACTTATATTTTAATGATGCTCTTCACAATGTTTGTTTGTCTGGTCGACACAAGGGACTTTTTGAAAACTAGGAACTGACACAAAATTGCAGTTACACCGTTCTGACACTGGGGGAGACTAAAACAATATTTGTAATTTGTTATGTACTCGTCTGCTTTAATCAACCTCATGGTATCACAGAGTAAAAGAGTTTGCAATCTATGAACGAAGAAAAACATATAAATGATTCTGCATATTTATTTAAAATCCAGCATGAGCAGCAGTATTTCCCTTTCAGGAACAGGAATACAATTGAGTAAAAATTGTGTCGGCATTCATGATGTGTTTTACAGATGACGACAACTTTGGAACTTTGGAAGGGCAGTGAAATTTAAAAAGAAATCAATAAAATACACGTCAAAAGCCAAATTGAGATGAGAAAGTCGTGATCGGAGCTTCACATTTCCAGACGAGTCCATCTTCATGCTTAGAACAACTATACACTGGATCAGTCTTGATGGCTCTAATGGGAACATGAAGAGATGTTTCATCTAATGGTGGAGACTCGCAGTGGAGATGAAATGTTGCAGCTGTAGTCACCGGGGAGCGAGAGAGGCCTGGGGCAAGTCACTGTTTCGCTTCTCCTCACACTTATCCAGGGCACAGTTCTGCTGAGCACACACTTGCAGCTCTTCAGCAATGCTCCCCTGCATCACGACGGTGACCTGCCCAGGTCTGAACTACAAAGAACTTGTTTTGAAAATACTCCGAACACGCCACATTTGAAGCAAATGTTCTCGTGAATTATCAGGAAAATTGTTTCTTTTGACACGGAGATGCAGCTCAATACTTCACCTCTCCCATCTCTCCCCGCATCCATTCACTCCCTTTCACTCCAGTATTGACCTAAAACCCGAGAATGTGTCTACAAGCAGCAGCGGCGCCCGTACGTCTGTGATGAGCTTGTAAATTCTCTTGTATTGATCCATCCCAGGACGCTCTCGCCGGGTGATTCTATTTTCCTTTTTGTTTCACAGTCGCGAGGCGATGAATCAGACTTCCGTGACGTTATGTGAGTATAATATCCTGTCGACAAGGACATCCATCAAAGGATCCACCGCACAAGAGCCGGACCGCCAACATACATCACTTCACACGGAAATAACGAAGGTGGCAGTGAGTGTTAAGAAACGCTGCTTGAGAACTGAAAGTATTCAAATCACCCGTAACATTAATATTCTGAGTGAACATCACTTCCTCCAATCGTGATATTCTGTCTGAACATCCCGGCGTCAACCCAGGAATTTCAAATGAACCGTGACGTTCACTTTCACTTTATGTAACACACGCCAAACTCAGTGATGGAGAAGACAGATTTAAATGTGGCTACATGGATGAATGAGAACCTAGATGATGGTATGATGGAGGTATCTTATTACTGGGTTGGATTCACTTGGACGACTGGTGCGGGGCCCCAGACATAATCCCTCTGCTGCCTCTATTTGATGGTTCAACGCTACATGGCCTTTAATTAAAGAGAGAAGCTGTTTCATAGGTTTAAACCCTTTTAAGCCAATGTGTTTGTGGTGTCCCTTGTTGCTTCTGGGTCAAGGTGAACGGCCTTATATATAGTCTTTATATATTTGTGAGCTTGACCCTGAGATGACAAAAGGGTTAAGTGTAACAAATAACGTTGTCTTAGGTCCAACTATAGCATTTATTTACAGCTCTACTGCTCTTAAGATCCAACTGAGCCCCACAGGCTGAACAGCTTAGTCAATTGTTTGCTAGAAATCAAACAATGGCTGAGTGAAAACACTTTGCAGCTAAATGTGGACAAAACTGAATCTCTGGTTATTGCTCCTGATGATAAGGTTCCAGGGTTGAGTCAGTACTTGGGTGACTTAGGCCAGTCTGTCAAACTGAGCCTGAGAAACCTGGGTGTTGTGTTTTACAAACACATGTCTCTTGTTCAACACTGCAGAAAACTGACCAGAAACGGTTTCCTTCAACTGAGAAAAATATCTAAATTTAGGAAAATGTTGTCACAACATGATCTGGAGCTTATAATCCAAGCGTTGCCTGGACTATTGCAACAGTTTGTTTTCATGTCTTAACAAGAAGGAGCTGTCTCGCCTGCAGTTGATTCAGAACTCTGCAGCGAGAATTCTAACCCGCTCTAGTAGAAGAACTCACATTTCTCCGATCCTTAAAACTCTTCACTGGCGTCCAGTTTCTTTCAGGATCAACTTTAAAATTCTGGTTCTTACTTTCAGATCTATTCATGGTCAGACTCCTCCTTACATCAGTGATCTGATCCAGCCTTACACCCCAGCTCGGGCTCTGAGGTCTGTGGATCAGAATCTACTGATGGTTCCTCGCACACAGTTCAGGACCAGAGGAGAGAAATCCTTCCAGACTGTTGCTCCTAAGCTTTGGAACGATATTCCTCTCTCTTTGCACTTGATGGAGTCTACTGACTGTTTCAAGAAACATCTCAAGACATTTTTATTCATGCAGACTTTTCCTTGATTTTCTGGAACTCCTGTGTTGTTCTCAGTATTATCTTGACCTTTAAAGTATATATTTTATTGAGTATTGTTTTGATTGTTGTATTGTATTCTATTTTATTTAGTTAATATAACCACTTTATTTACATATGCGGACCTAGGAGATGTTTATGGAGCTCCATCTTTGTTTGGACCGGCCTTATACTAGTTGGAAAATCAACCTAAGGGCCACTTCGTCAAACTGATGATCCATTAAGTCAGAGAAGTGAAAGACTTCATTGGATCACCCAGTTCTCAATAACTGCTGCTGCTCTGCAGTTTCAAAATCCCTAAATTAAAAAAATGAAATGTTCCCATTGCATCAACTCATGTGTGTGTGGGCGACCTGCAAACTGAATTGTAATCTTTGTGTCCTTTGACCGAAAAAGTGCTAAGAAAGTGTGTAGTGTTCCAACTTCATGTGCACTTGTTTTGAATATATTCTCACTTTTATTCCTCTATTTAAAAAAAAAGAAAAATAAGAGCTCTCAAATTCAACACAACAGAAGTCATGATTTCCTCAGTAATCATCAGATAAATCAGATGCTAAGAGTATGCTTGAAATAAAAGATATGAAGGTAATTTAAGGCTTCCTTGTGGCCCCCAAGAAATGATTCCATGAATAGTAACAACTTTTATTTTACGACTCATAAATGAAATGATTATCAAACTAGACAGTTACATGCTGAAGTTATTCTGAAGAAAAACATTCTACATAATGAGGGCAAATCTTTTTTAATTATCATGTCATGTATTATTCTTATAGTTTAAAAAGGATATAATGCAGCTTCAAAATTCGGAACCGAGTGAAACTAAGGATGGTTCTTTTGTTCTAGATTAAATTATGAATGGTTCTGACCACGTTTTTTCTCCCCATTAACACCATTGCGTAAGACATAAGACCCTGTTTGTCTCTACTCTTCAAGTTTAGTTTAAACTGTTATTGTGGCACAGAGCTCTAGCTTTGACCATCAGGAGCGATCAGAGGTAAAGTGTTTTGCTCATGGACACATGGAAAGAAATGCATCTGACAGAATCCACTTTATTGAGTGGTGCAGAACATGAAGTTAAAACTGGACAGGATTGGATGAGAGAAAAACAACTGTTTGCCCTGACAAGAAGTTTCTGGAAAGTTTCTTATGTGAACCAAGATTTTGAGATTCCATGGTTTTGGAACAATATTAAGCAGCACTCAAAATTCACAATAATAAAAAACTAATTAAGAATCAATGAAATTGATTTAGCTTTATGCTAAACTAGAAACTAGACCAGCTTCTATACACGTTCATTTCAGTACCTGTGATACCAGGCCGTTCTACAAGCTGTTTTGTCTCGAAAGAATAATTGTTTGTTATTAGTTTTTGCATCTTTGTGGACATAAAAGCTACAAAAACTAGCCATTAAGATGTAAAATAGCGACTGATAGTCCCTTTTATGACACCGCTTTTTTACACTGACGCCGACCATGTTTTTTTGTTTTTTTTGAACCACATGTACAGCATACACGCAAGTGTCAGATAATCAGTTTAATATAAACAATGTGAAATAAATCAACATCCCAGTGATCTGAACTGTCAGTTTATTCACATCAATCGAGGAATAATGGTTAAAATGAACCATCACAAAACTCATTCGATTATCCCAGGACCATCTCGCCTCCCACAGGGATGTCCTCCAGCAACACCTGCAGAGGTTATGGTAATATTTGAACGTTCACTCCAAACCGTGTGAATCTATAACATTAAGATTTCATTTGCACTGTTTCACTTCAATCAAAGCAAACACTTCCCTGGACAAAGCCTCCTAGACGCAAGCTTTACTCCCCCCTGAACACTCTTATCACCTGCTATTGACAATAGCACACTCAAGGGCAATAATCTGGTGGTGACGGCGATGGGGTTCAGCCCCTGGTCAAGCAGACGAAAAGAGCTGCTGGTTATTGCCGCTGGTCTCCGTTCAGCCTGCGGCTCTGAGAGACGATTCCAGGCGAGGAGTTATCACCAACGCCATCGTCCTGGCCGACAGCTACACGCCGGAACAGGCTGAGCATGTCCTTTCTCTATCTCAGGGCACGGACACCTTTGTCAAGATAACACACTTACCCCCCCGGGGACTTGGCGAGAACACAAATCTCAAACCTGGAACACAACTGTGCGAGCTCGAGGTGTAACAAGGCAAGTTCAATGTTGACCAATTTACAGCTTTGAAATGTTAAATACGGCAAGAAACCCTATGATAATAAGGCCAAATAGAGCTTAGTATACACATTTTTACCATTAAACCTAAGTACTCGGAATTGTACTCCTTTGGTTATCACACAATATTTAGACTCTTAAACCTAGTCAGCAGATATTAGATGATTCTAAGTTAATTAACTTGTCTCTAAGCGAATCTTCTGCACAATCCAACACAAGTATACACACACACAAACACACACACACACACACAAACACACACACACACACACACACACACACACACACACACACACACACACACACACACACACACACACACACACACACACACACACACACACACACACACACACACACACACACACACACACACACACACACACACACACACACGGTGGAGTGCAGAGGACATGCAGCTTCAGCACTCCTTCCTGTAAATAACACTCTTCTTGCTGAAGGGCACAAAGAACACCGAAGACACACAAGGATGCAGCAACACACACAGTTACTGGTGGAGGTCAGCGTCAGTGTGGCACCTTCTGAAACTTTATTTTCACACGTAAAAACAAACACTCCAAACAAGTGGGTCGGTCGAGCTGTCAATCTGGACTTTTCTAGGCACTCGACTCACGATGTTGGCATGTGCAACACATTATTTTGTCAAGTTTCTTTCTCGTTACCTGATGATTATTTTGTATAGAAATTAAGTAATTTATGTAATATTCAATTGTGAAGTGTCCTTTAGACCAGGGGTCCTCAACCTTTTTTGTACCGTGGACTGGTTAAATGTCTGGATTTTATACATGTAATGACCTTCAGATAAAAAATAAGGCAAAATAAAATAGCATGCCCTTTTTCTTTTTTTTCAAAATGAAACACATTTAATTTTAAGCTTTATCAAAAGATAATTTGTGCAAAAAAGCTACATTCCTTGTCTCAGTATTGTATATGTTGTATTTAATATATATTTTTAAATGATTTTACAACCAAAAATGATCTTTCAAAGTTATCTCAACACATTGGATCAGAAGTAACAGGCTAAAAATGAGGGGATTGTGGTCCGCATGCCTCTCTTAATGTGTCTCTTAATGTAATCTTCTGCTGAAGTCTCTAAAACCCTTTTGACGGACAGCTGCGATGTGAGCGCGGCGAACAAGCTCTTGATGCGTTTGTCAGGCTTACTGTGTCAAAATGATTTTCTTTAAAAGAAATAGAGAGAGAAATATACCGTCACACTCTATGCCTTCAATAAAGATGCTCAGTAATTTCCATGTATACAATTTCATTGAAGTTGATTTTGGCCAACATCAAACACCAGGTCTTAATGTTTGGATGAATCACATTTGAAGGAAGGCTCGAACATGAGAGGAAGAGCTGAGATGCATAAATAAGTCATAAAAATACAGACGATTGGTGGCCAGAGGACATCGGAGGAGGAAGATAAATATTAATAAAGCTGACATACTTTTTACACACACGCACGCACACAAGGCACAGGCACACACCCACGCACACGCGTTCGAGCACACACACACACACACACAAGTCTATCCAGCAGTAATCACAGCACGCACTCGGATGTGTGTGGATGCTGTGATAACGCAGCGCTGGGCTGCCTCACACTCAGGTGAAGCCATTGCCAACCTGCAGGTGGTGTGGTCAGAGGCCACGCTTCTCAGTGTGCCGCTAGTAAATAAATTATTCCACACGTCGCACCAGCTGTGACTCAAATTCATAAAAAAAAGAGGGCGTAAATCCTGTTTATAACTCTGGGACCGTGCAGCAGTGTAGTAGAGTGAATTCATTTCTCTATTCTTTATCGCAATTTAAAAAAAAATCTCTCTACTGTATCTTCTGCTTGTCTGAGGCTCGAGTGACCTTAAATATTCCCTCAATTGTATTGAAGGGTCAACTTCAATCTGGACCTTTGGCCCTCATAAAATTAGAGTCAAACATTAATGTTAGTCATTGCTATTTTTATTTTGTGATACAGGCAATTTATTTTTTAATCCTTTTCCATTCCAAACATATCTGTATTTGGACTTAATTCCCCTCCTCCCTTTTTTCTTTTTAAATCATTTCTATTTTAAGTGATAATTTAATCAGGTTATGTGAATTATAGTGTCTTCCATCACACTTATGTTTTGTATGTATCCCTTTTCACCCAAATAATGATAGCTTTAATAAAATATATTCAGTTTTATTTTATTTTGACTTAGTCTTTAAGTAAAATAGACATAAAAAGAAGCAACATTATAATTGATTAAGCCTTTTATAATGTCATGATATTATAATTTCATATTTCATAATAATTACATCTCACGTTATTTCCATGTGCCTGTTCATGACACTTAAGCTTAAAAGGACCAGTTATACCCTCCACCAGTGTTGGCAAGGCATGTCTTTGTTTTAACCAAAATGAACACTTTGTTTTGTGTCAAGTTATATAGCAGACAGAAAAGTTGCTGTGCTTAAAGGATTCTGCTAAAAATACCAGGCTAAGATTAAAAAATCTCTTCATGAGTCATTACTAGATTAAAATAAACGCTGCTAAGACGCTCCTAGCCCATAATATTTACCTTCTCCTTGCGAAAATGGGGCACAAGATGTCATTATCTTGAAAGTACCAGTATCACATGTTAATAAAAAAAAATACATTAATGTCACCTTCTGGACTCTGTAGGTATTAAAGGCCTATTTTTAAAATTCATTTTTGGCCATTCACAACAGCCCCAAAATACATAATGAGCCCGCCTCTGTCATACAACAGTTCTTTGCCGACTGCAGTGGTTCCCAAAGGAACCCACCGGGGTAAAGTCAGGAGGGCAGTGACAGGTTTGGTAAAAAAGCCAAAAACAAAGAAGAAAAAAAACATGAAAGAAGATACGAGAGGATGATGTATACTTTGAGTACAGCAAAGAAAACCATTTAAAAGACAAGAGTTACAAAACAATTATCTGATTTGTTCCCAATTTGTAACGTGTTCTAATTGTAGCTCTTTCTCATTGAGTGTCCAGGCCAATAGCATTTCAAATGCTGAAAAAGGTTCTTTGATTTTTGGAGAATGAAATAAAGGCAGGGGAATAAGACTGGATACAAAAGTGCGGGTGGAAATAAGAAGCTTTTCTATTCATATATTCCAAATACATTGTGTATCACAATTGTTTACATGCAGTTCCTCTGTAACACTATTTGTAAGTTGTGGGTCTGTGCGGATGCATGTGTGTGTCTGATGTGTGTGGAGGGAGCCTGTAAAAGATGGTTGCAAAGTGTGGGCGGCCACTGTGTGTTTCACGGGCAAGCATCGACGGTTCCACGGACGCGATGCCAAAACACGGCAATGACGGTGTTACCAAGGTGATGACTTCATCAGGGTTGCCGTACAACAAAGCTGATGGAAAGAGAAAATCGCCGGAATCCACCGGCAGCTGCTTCTATTTCATCTGATGAAATATTTGAGAAGCAGACAAGGTTAACTGGCATTGACTCAGGTTTGCTCCACCTCCAGCCGGGTGTCTGGATCTCTGAGCGAGAGCTTTTTGCATAATGCCAGCAGCAGGCCACGGCTCGAGACCCAACTATTTGAGCAGGGATTGAGCTAAAACGGAGGGTTAAGAAAGAGACAATAAAGTGCAAAGGAGGTTTTTACAGGTCAAACCTTAACTCAATAGGCATTAACTTTACCGCCCCGTTGAATAAACAAGCCTCGTATATCTGCCGTGGTTTCATAGCAGGTGTTAGTCAATAGTTGGCTCGATGTCCATGATGCCACGCTGAGCCTCCAGATTAAAAACAGAGTAGAAAAAAAGAAAAAGGTAGAAAAGAAAACAGTCAGACGACATGAAATGAATGAGTGACTGGAAAATCAAAGTTGGGTGTGATAATGAGGAATGTTCCGGCGGCAGCGAGACTGCGGATGATGGCTGTCGGGCAGCGGATCCATCAGTTTGATTAGGCGTCGCGGTGGACAGCCGTGCCCAGTGGAGGACACTGAGATGATGGGTGAGAGGAGAGTGTCATTTTGTGTGTGTGTGTGTGTGTGTGTGTGTGTGTGTGTGTGAGGAAGTGTGTCCGTGGGTAAAGACTGGCAGGAAAAAAATAATTACTTGAATTCCTGCATTTTCCCCCTTCAGCCTAAAAACATGGAAACTATTCACAGTAGAAAGCATTTTCTATTTGATTTATCTCTGTTTAATCCATTTTGATTTGCCAAAAATCTGTTTACTTTTAGTTTTGGGCTGATGAAGCTTTTTGAGGCAGTGTCATGTTGTTTGGAGGTCAGTAGGTGGCGCCATCTCTTTCGTAATCATGTGATGTTTGCTCAAATCAAAGGAAAATAGTGCAGAGACCGCCATCTAGTGGACTCTGAAAACAATGACACTGTTTCATGAAGCTTCATCATAAGTTTTAATATAATTCACGAACACATCTTGTTGACTAAAGTCTCGGTTTAAAAATGCCTTTATACCTTTATGTTCCTCTTAATGATAATAGTGCATTAATTCATACATTCATTCATTTTCTGCTGCTTTATGGGGGGTCTATTCCAGTTTCTTTGGGCCAAAGGCAGGGACACCCTGGAAAGGAAGCCAGTTCGTCACAAAGACAAACAAATTAATTGGCAACACTTAAGAAACTGGGAAAGTATGTAAACTAAATAATGAGCTACTTATTCCCGTGTATTAACAGCAAGTTAGCCACTTATTAACCATTAAAAAGTACTTACTCTCACCTTGTTAATTGTGACTATATTCCAAACTTAATCGTGCGATAATAAGGAGTTCACGCTGAACAAGACCATAATTACTAATTATCACCAGGAAATAAAGAAATAATTTAAGATTAACTTGTGGAAAAAATAACTTCTCTCTATTTACTCCTCATTAGGTTTAAGTACCATAGAAGAAGAACTTCATTATTAATACTTTCTCTTTTATAGGCAAAAATAAAAAATAAACTAGTATTAATAGGATCCAAATGTGAATATGTACAGTAATTAGGATGGTGTTAATACTTGTAGATGAGTGATTTTCCACCAGCAGAAAAATACAGATAAAACCAAAAACGGACGTAATAAATGTCAAATATTCGACTCAAGTATGAAAATGATGCCACTTTAGAATATAACAAAAAAACTTATTTTTTATTAATAAGGATGCTATTCATACTTTTATGGTTGGGTGTTTTTCATTAAAAAGATAGTATTATTGATCAATTATTGAATTACTTGACGTTAGTAATCTTCAAAGTCAATCTTGAATTATTTATTTATTTCTTGTTCATATCAGTAATTAAGGTGTTGTTTAGCTTTAACTACATCATGCAACTAAGGGTGGAATATGGTTACAATGAACAAGGTGTGAGTCAGTACTTTAAAATGGTTAATAAGTGACTCATTGTCTGTTAACGCACATATGTTTATAAGTAGTTTATTAATAGTCAATATGTGTTCCTCGTTCTAAAGTGTTACATATAAATTAATAACAAGATGTCCTTGTAATTTCTAGTTATTTTTGTTATTTATATTACAAATCATCAAACTACATTTACAATTGAAAGGTAATTCACTTCACTGAGTAGATTGTGTTTCATGAAGTCAAAGTTAAAGAGACGTTTAGGCGAAATGACAAAAACAAAGTTTAATTATAGAGTAATGTCATCAAAAGCATGTTGTATATAAAAACCTTTGAGCAACTGAAACACACTTTGTGACCAACATATTTTTTTTTATGACGTGTAAACCAATGGGGGGAGAAATTCTACAAAAACGGTTCTTTGCAGAAAAACAGTTTCAGTAGTTATTAGAATAAACAATTAGCAGCTTCACTTTGTTTTGTTTTAATTTGACACATGGGAGCTTTTCATTAAAAGCTTAAATGACCTTTTCACAACTTAGAAAACGTGTATTTTACATTTCGTTGAATAATACAGATCATAATACAGACCGAAGGGGCATTTAAAACCAACTCTTGGAACAAAAATAGCCGCCGGGCTGGACTTTGTACACGCTTCTATCGGATCTGATCCTTTGATTAAATCATAAAGAGTGACAAATAAAACAACAGCAAAAAAAAATAATTAAACTACGGATCAGTTACTTTAGATCATCTGCTCTCTCTGAATGTTCACAGCTGCAGCAGGAAAAAGATAGAAACTTCCCTCTTAGCAATAATCGTCATGACCCCCACACAAAGGTCAGAAGTGAAAATCATCTTTCCAGACTCGCAGCTGAAAATAAGAGAACCGTGAACGCACAACTCAATCCGTTTAACAGGTTTCAGTGGGGAGTTAAATAATTAGACGAGGACTCCCAGCAGTCCTGTGTCAAAACTGGGCCAACCCGTTTAAGAATCCATTGATGGCACCTTCACTGAGCCTCCACGCTTCTAAATAAACAACCAAAAATAATGGCGAGATAAAAACAAGACGCTGCAGCCAATTATAGAACACAATCGCACGTCGAGGGAAGAGACTGAAAGTTGTTATTCGGGGTGAAGCCATGTTGCTCCGATAATTACGACTTTGGTAGAATCGAGTGGATTTTCAAAATATGTTTAAAACTTTATCCCTAAAAAAGGCTCATCTTCAGGGTCAGGATAATGCGTTTCTCTATCTCTACGCACCGCCAGCTTCAGACCCACAACTGATTGCTGACCTCTTTTGTCTCCACAAAAATCCTTCTTTTTTTCTCGCAAAAGCTGTGAGCGACACAACTTCAGCGTTGCGTAACCGCTGCTGCGCACTTGCAGGGAAATTGATGAACTGTGGAGAGCTCCAGTCCAAAATGACCTCAAATCTCACTTCAACAGAAAAAAATAAATTCCTTGTGCATCTTATTTGACTATCAGAAATAAATGTTCACCTAAACTTACTGATGGGCTGACGAAGCTTCATGAAGCGGTGTCATGTTGTTTAGAGGTCAGTAGGTGGCGCCATCAGTTTACAAATGATGTAATGTTTCATTAGAACAAAAGAAAATAGTGCAGATACCGCCATCTAGTGGACTCTAAAATAATGACACTGCTTCATGAAGCTTCATCAGACCATCACTACCTAAACTAATATCAACTTTGAGGTACCTAGAGATTAATGATAGCTAGTAGAAGCACTTTAAACCAAAGTAACTACCTAACAAGTGGGCCAAAATCTTCGGTTGTGTTTTATAAATGTTTTTTCTCCGTGTTGTTTCTAGACTAGTCTTGTTTGCCGACTTACGATAATACCATGTGTGTTTATTTTCATCAAACATCCCAATCACCCCCATCAGTTCCATGTCAGCTTTGATCCCATTGGATGTCTCTGTATATTTGCTGAAATGTGTCATTTCTCTTCTTTATCTTAATCACTGATATCATTATAGGTATAGATATCAATATTAATCAACTCAGACCTTGAGCCAACCATCAAGGGGGGCCACATAGAATGACTTGACGGGACAGGTTTGGCTCTCGGGCCCTGAGTTCGATTAATGTGTTTTAAACTATTTTAGGTTAATAATTAAAGTGCTGACTTAGGCATTATTTAAAAAAAAAACAGCTATAATGAGTCCCACTGCTATTCAACCTTCTGAGTCGAGAATTACAATGGTGTTATTTGTTGTAATTGATAATGTTTCTCGTTACTAATAACACTCAGGTGGAGACAGATTCGAGGTAAATACCCGCAGGAGTCGTCTTTTCCATTTCCGTAAGATTTAGCCGGAATATCCTCTAACAAAAGCAAATGACTGCATTTGGCTGGAAGAAGGAAGTTAAGGAAAACATAAGTCAATTAGATGTGACGTGTGTTCAGTGCCGCTGGTTAAGGGAGGAGAAAAAAAAATGAGGAAGAAAGATTAAATTTGATATGAAAAAGGAAAATAAAGAAGAAACACATGCAAAGGAAAGTATTCTCTAAGTAGGCCATGTATCATATTCCTTCACGTCATCATGCATAAAATATCAGTGACGTTTAAGAATTATTTTCTCTTTCGCTTCACACGGGAACAAACCGAATACGCCGTCCACTCTTATGGCAGGAAGTGTTTCTGCTCAGTGGCGCCTCGCCGGTGCGTCTTTACATCAAGCTGCTCTTGTTGTTTTAGTGCCTGCGGAGAGTTTAGGTGCTGTACATCAGCAGCATCTGTCCAAAGCTCTACATCCCCAGAGCCTGAGGTAAACCGTACTTGCCGTAGATCACTCGCCATGTACGCTACACAAACACCAGTGTGTCGAGGAAGATAGCAACACACCAGCCCTGAAGAGACTTGTCTTTATTTATCACCTCTGGAGGGTCATCTTAAAATGATCCGAACGTAAGTAAGCAAGGTAGGAATGCAACTTTTAAGAGACTTAACTTTAAGTGAGTGATGGTCTGATGAAGCTTCATGAAGCAGTGTCTTGTTGTTTAGAGGTCAGTCGGCGATGCCGTCAGTTTAAAAATGATGCCATCTAGTGGACTCTGAAAATGATGACACTGTTTCTTGAACCTTAATCAGACCATCACTACATTTAGACATGTTACAGGTTTACATAAACCGTTAATACATTTGCAGTATGACTATTGTAACAGTATGTTTTCATGTCTTAACAAGAAGGAGGTGTCTCGTCTGCAGTTGATTCAGAACTCTGCAGCGAGAATTCTGACCTGCTCAACTAGAAGAACTCACATTTCTCCGATCCTTAAAACTCTTCACTGGCCGCCAGTTTCTTTCAGGATCAACTTTAAAATTCTGGTTCTTACTTTCAGATCTATTCATGGTCAGACTCCTCCTTACATCAGTGATCTGATCCAGCCTTACACCCCAGCTCGGGCTCTGAGGTCTGTGGATCAGAATCTACTGATGGTTCCTCCCACACGGTTCAGGACCAGAGGAGAGAAATCTTTTCAGGCTGTTGCTCCTAAGCTTTGGAACAATCTTCCTCTCTCTTTGCGCTTGATGGAGTCTACTGACTGTTTCAAGAAACATCTTAAGACGTTTTTATTTGTTCAGGCTTTTCCTTGATTTTCTGGAACTCCTGTTGTGTTATCAGTTTTATCTTGACCTTTAAAGTATATACTTTATTGAATATTGTTCTGATTGTTTAAGCGCTTTGTGACCCTGGTCTGGAAAAGCGCTATATAGATAAAAATTACTTACTTACTTACTTACATATGTTAAAGTGAGGTTGAATTTATTTTTCATTCTTTTCTCAGGTGATACTGTTGGTGACTTCTTCCTGGCAAGAACTGTGAAAAGTGGAGTCTTGTCTTCAAGGACGCTGAACTGTTGTGAAGCCACAAAACAAAACCCTCGAGTTTTTGGTTGAGATTGAAAGGATGAGGAGCTCTGACATCCTGGAGGGACTTCAAGTCCAACATCCGCTGCTTCACTTCAAGTAGTGCCAGTTGAGGTGGCTCGGGCATTGTTACAGACTCTCTGAAGTACGATATATATTTCCTATTGCAACGGGAGAAGGATCCTCAGGGCATAATGGAGAAATAAGGTCTCATGGTTGGAATCGGCTCAATGTTCCCTCCGGACAGCAGGAGATCCAGGCCTCTTTGCTATAGCTAATGCCCACACAACATGAACGGAAGTGCTTTAAAATCAAGATTAATATTTAATGGTTACGATCAATGCTACTAAAAAAAAACACTATATTTGTAAACAATTATACAGTATAAGCAAGATTTCATGTTGAGTTTTTTAGACGTGATATGAAAGTACAGCAAGTGACTTTTTGGGTAAATAAAATAGATTGAAAAAATGAACATCAACAGAACAACAGTCTCCTGGAAGGGACTTTAAAAAAAAGTCTAATACACCAAATGAAAAATAATTTAAAACAGTAATTAAAGACTGTGTTGTCAGAGCTTTCTCTTCTCAGATGTATTATGTTAAGCCTCTTGTAATTATTTGGTTCACTTCCTGGAGGATTAAAAATATCTGGAGCCACGATTGTGAGTCTGAGCGTGTACAGTCGAAGGGATCATCGTGTTACGACATGACAGGAGTCACACTTGTCATCATGAGACGATTAAAAGTCATTAAGACATTTTCCAGTTCATTCTCCCCCGAGCAGAGGTTTCCAGTTGCCTTTCAATCCCCGCCACAAAGGAAGTTTCAAAGGAACAATAGTGAATTCATCAGTCGTGCTAATTGAGAGTCAGAGTTATAGAATCGCAACAAAGACCGACATTTAGTAAATCTCCCGTCTTTTATTGGTTCTTACACTCCAGCTTCTGTTCTCTTGGCAACACTGGCTTCTTCCATAATCTCCGGAGAATTGAACAGACGATCTATAAGACTCCTCTGCTGGATCCAGGGTCTGTGAACACAGCACCGTTATCTAGACAAGGGGTTCAGGAGAAGGCGGTAACCAGAGATCATAAAGCCAGACAACAAGTGTCACAGGAGACCGTTCATCTGAACCAGTCGTCTGATCGATGACTCTTCTCTCGGCTGATCCCACGTGAATCAGCCAAAAACAATGATTCCACTTCTGTCTCTTTAATCCACGACTCCTGTTTGAATCTGAATATTCCCAGCTGTGAAAAATCAAATAACAAATGATTAAATGAAGGTAATGACAGGATAAAATATCCTCTAAACCACAGGGCCGATAACTCAACCGGCAGGCGGCCACCAGAGACAAATTATTGTTGAAAATAATCTTAATGCTTTGAGATCTTACTGCTGTTTCCTCTGAGGGTCTTTGATCCAAATTAGATTTATATCTGTTTTTTTTGTTTTATTTACTATGTGTTTGGATTTTGTTAAACTTTAAGTGCATTTTGTCTAAGAAATATGTTTTATCTTTACTAAATAGTAATTTACTTAATACGTAATGATTCTGTAAAAACTTCTGGCTTTGGGCAACTAATGAGAAACTTCATCTTTACTGACTCACTTTCAAATGTTAAAGTTTTCCTCTCCAAGATGAGGTAATTCCCTTATCATGACCATGTTTTGAACTTATTACTTTATAAAGTTCTCCCCCGTTTGAAATCTTTGCGAACAAGAGGTTAAGAGAGCGGAGTCCATTATAATGTAATAATGTCTTCACTCCTCCTCAAGCCAACTGTAATCACGTCACAAAATTTCAACTCCAGACAAAGCAAGTGTTTTCAGTGGGCGGGGCTTAAGCACATTCTCTAATGTAATAAGTTCAATGAGTTTTGTAAAAATAGAGGTCCAACATCTATTTAAGACACACATTTAATGGGTAAGACTATGAACTGAAACTATGGTAGTCATCCTTATGTAATAATTGTGGTATGAATTTCATAAAATATTTACCTTTTTGAATTTGCTTGGGTGTCTACTGTCCCATTTTCGGGCCATTACAGAAAACAAAATGAGCTTTTCAAGACGGTCTTTTGCCCCCTTTGACCTGATCGAGTTTTCTTCCCCTTTAAATCACCATCAAGAGGTCAGAAGTCTACGTAAATCAGGTTGACACACACACACAGAGACACACACAAGGCAACCTGCGTTACAAACTGTATCATTTTCAAGAGGCAATTTTTCATTTTTTACTTGCGACACTTCAAAAACAGCAGATACGGTCGTTTGGCTATTTGGGTTTCCTGGGTGATTCGCTCGGTCTCCTCACCACACCTCTACACCTCTCACTCATTCTCTTTCATATCTCTTTGACACGAGTCCAAACCGCATCGTATTGGAACACCCTGAGCAGAACCGAGCTAATGAGGCAAACACACTCCAAACATCGTTCCAGACTTCTGCGTAATGAGGACACTCATTTCTAATAATATTTCCTCTTTTTCATCACCCTGTTCATTATTTAAAACAGCCGCCAAAGTCAGATGGGGGGGGGGATGATAAGGAGTCAACATTGGGAGGAGATGTCAAAACATGGGAGGGTCCGTCTTCCCTTGTGTAACTACACAAATTAAATTATTTTAAATGATTTAACTAGAGAAGGAGGTTTTCTGTGTGTAAAAGCAGATTCATTATTTGAAAGTCATCCAACTGAACAAAAAAGACAAGCTTCATCACTTTACTAGCACTAATATTGTACATATCATATGAGCTGCTGTCTGAACTTTCTCCTCAGTTTCCTTTCAAAATAATGTACTGTGAAGTTCTGGAGTCAGTCCAAGCTCTTTTTGGCTAACCTTGATCATTTTGAACATTGAGGACGAAAACATGCACTTGTTATTCTTACAGCTTCTTTTCACCCAAGATTTCACTGAATAGATTTTTTATTTTAAATTGCATTTCAATGCCAGAAATATGACATAGAAATAATTTCTGTCTCGATAAATTGTGACCCTAGAATTGTAGATCAACTTGGTGAAGAATCGCTTTATTTTAATTTTATGTTTTATTACACTTATCAGAGCTGATACAAATGTTCCTATGCTAATGGACAAATGGTCATAATTGATGGCGTTCGACATTATTAAGGTAAGGTAAGGTAAAACTTTATTGATCCCTCAGGTCCCTTATTAGTGCCGGTCTAACAAGGGACTCCATCTTTGTATAATAATAATAATAATAATAATAATAATCTCTATTTATATAGCGCCTTTCTAGACCAGGGTCACAAGAGATGGATAAGGAATAAATATAAACACATAAAAATGTTATCATTTATATATCTTTGAGAATACAGTTAAGAGGGAACATATTTCCTTTTTAAAATAAATAAATATCCAGAGGTGAATCCACACTAAAGTCTGCTAAACTTTAGACATAAATCTAACTTCATTCAAGACATACAGAAAAAAATCTGTGGCACAAACTAAAATTAAGAATTGAACCCGGTTTGAGCTTCTTTTGATATTTCAAATGCTTAAAAAGTATCTAATGAAACACACACAAGATATTTTGTAGTAATGACAATATGGGTGGAAATTGTGACTTCCACTTGGGAAGAGGTTTGATCATTTTCTTATACATATATTTCTAAAATATTCAAATAGTTACTTGATTCCGGATTATCTTATCTATGTATGAGTATTTAAGTATGAGTATTAAAATCAATAAAATTGAGTTTTTACCAATATTCTTATCAATACGGTGTCAAATATATTTGGACGATCCAAACATTTTCCTTTGGCTTGGTTTAATTGAGAAAAACACTCTTGTACACAAGAATATTTGAAAGTAAATGTGGATAAAGTTAACGTTGAACATGAAAAGGTAATGAAAAAATAAACAAGTAAGTAAAGGTTATTTGTAAAGAGTCTTTCTAGACCAGGGTCACAAAGCAAAAAACAAAAAGCTTTAACAAACAAAAACAATATACAGCTAAGGGAGAGGGAGAGGAAGCTCGTTCCAAAGCTTAGGTCTTCTGGACCTGGTCCTCTACACTGTGTGAGGAACAATCAGCAGATTCTGATCCGCAGACCTCAGAGCCCGAGCTGAGGTGTAAGGCTGGATCAGGTCAGTGATGTAAGGAGGAGCCTGACCATGAATAGTTCTGAAAGTAAGAACCTGGATTTTAAAATTGATCCTGAAAGAAACTGGCAGCCAGTGAAGAGTTTTAAGTATCAGAGAAATGTGAGTTCTTCTACTAGAGCGGCTCAGAATTCTCGCTGCAGAGTTTTGTATTGACTGCAGGCGAGACAGCTCTTTCTTGTTTAGACAAAAGTAAAAAAACGTATAGAGATAGTTGTTTATACTAACAACAGCCAAACCACCCCCATATACAAAAAGTACATCAATTGTTTTATTTAATCGTAATAATATTTAAAAGTTAAATTCATATTCTGTTATTTTTTTAATCTCATTCCAAGCCATATTGTTCTTCCTGGTAATCATTTTTATAGAAATGGATTTTAGTGTACAAGTGGATCTGTAATGATGGAACAAGATTTGCTAAACTTTCACTGGCTCTGTCGCCGTTGAGGCTCAGCCAGGCGCCCGCTGTGCGGTAATGATGGAGAGCGCCCTTCTGAAACGGAGGCGTATACAAACACAAGATGGCAGGAAGAACAGGAGAAAAAAGGCAGGTCATTTCAAAAGCGAGATATCTCAATCCGTACCATCTTTTAACCCATATACACTAACAGCCAATTATTTCAGATACGTTCAGGGCAGTAAAGCAGAGAAGCGTTTAACATGGTGATGCACAGTAGACTCTCTGAACTGTTTCTCCTGAGAAAGAATTATCTCTGGATGAAACAGATTGAGCAAAATGAAGAGCTCACGAGAATGAAGCAGCAATTCAAAAATGTATTTTCATGAAATTATACAAATTAAAATGTTTCCAAAACCAAGTAAAGGTTTTAAATGTCACTTTCTTCTAGTAGGACAACAGATTACCTTGAAAAGTTTGCTCACTGAGCAATTGTTTATTCATGCACCCTTTTTCATCTGCTTTGTTTTTAAACCGTGCATTTTCACAAACAAACATGACTCACAGCGTCGCGACACATCGTGAACCCATTCACAACAGGGACTGATGACTCCATGAGACAAAATACCACGATAATGTAGATAGAATCAAGAATAATAACTGCACCAGACATGATGTACCACCACAAGCGTGAAGGACATTTCAAATGGAATGTTACACTTTCTTATTTTCTTAAATAAAGTTATTACTGCAGTCATTATGAGTACTACCTACCCCGTAATCCTTTGTATATTTGGAAAATGAAGGTCTAAACTCTTGAAATCTCTCGTTAAATAAGAAAGATATCACTTCTAAAATCAAATTAAAGACATTTTTACAATTGCATATTGAAAGATTTGATAAAAGGTTTTGCATAATGTTTCAAATATGGTGTGTCGAGATTATGTGGAAAAATAATCTCCTATGTTATTCAGATCCTTCCCTTCATTACTCTGTTTTGAAAAAATCTATCGAATATGCTGTATATTACCTGCCTGTGTGAAATGTAATAAGCTGCCACTGACACAATTTCCTTCGGTGGTTATCAACGCCGAGACCGGACGAGTGCAGTTTTGCACTCTGGGATAAGTAGCATCAAATAAGTATCCTGGCATTCCTGGAAACAACAAGCTCGAGTCATATCAGTGCTTATAGTATAACCCACTTATGAAAAACGATCACTATAATACAACAAGTGTGTGTGAATGGTTGTATGTCTTTGTGTGGCTTGCGACAGACTGACATCCTGTTCAGAGTGTCCCCCGACTCCCGCCCTATGAAACTGGGACAGGTTTCCAGCCCCCCCATGACTCCCGGGATTATGCTGCATAGAAAATGAATGGATAAATGGATAAACACTTGTGAAACAGGGGTTCTGTAAACACATAATCTATTACACAGTGTTTTTAAAATCATTATTAAAATGATTATTATTCTTTCTCGGTTTACTGCTTACCTTTTGTTGCTCTCTCTTGTTATAATGGTGGGCCATAGAAACATATTTTGCATCAATTTGAATGAAAAAAATGATTGAATCAATGAATATTATTTCCTTGCACAGTAGTATTTCATACACCCTTTCAATGACAACATCAAATATTAAATAAATAACGCAAATTATTTGTATAGCTTGCTGAAATCTCAATTAAAAAGAAAAATCTGTATTCGATAAGAAAATTGGTTTTCAAAAATGGCAGTTCACTCAGTTCACCCCATTATTCAAGGTAATACAATACCTTTACAATAGCTACATTCATTATATTACAGGAATAGCTTTAACGCTTACATTTCTCAGCAGCAAATCTTTATGTCCTGTATTGGTGATCATAACCGTTAAAATGATTCTTGCAAACTGACACTCGCGACGTGTTTTCAACCAGGAAAGACATCAGGCAGCAGCTGAGCTACAGATAAACCTAAAATATAGACGTATTTGATTTTTATTCCCGGAACAAATCCTTACAGTTCCAGCGTAACTCAGAGGCTTGTATCGGACTGCACTGCACAATAAAAATTTCAGTAACAGGGCTTGTAGCTCGACTAATACGATATATTAACTATCACTTAATATTTAATAGGTTTTCCATATCAATTTTTTATGGTATTCTAAGCAGGGTGACATGAAGACACTTATAAAAGACACAACATTCTGTCTTTTGAACAATGTGAAGACACTCGTTGTTATCTTTGGATAAACCATATCTAGAAATCAAACATGTTTACACAGCCTTGTGTGGACTTTTTTCAAAGGCACCAGCGGGAAAAATACTATTTAGTTTGGATTTGCTTCATCTTTTTTCCAAAAGGTTTTTTAAATTATTGTAAAAATCTACTTCTTACTCTCCCCTGCTATTATAAGGGGGTATTGACGGAAAGAACAAGATCTTGGTAACAATTGTTAATGCGGGTTCCTACCAAACAAGCCAAGTGAATGGTTTTCATAACAGACAAGGTTTGGAAAAGATAGTTACAGTATTTTTACACCAATGTCATTTGAATTTCAAGTTGAAAACTCTGAACTTTAGCCTCAATTCACGGCACGTAACCCAATCAGAAGCCAGACAACACATTGACAAATAAAGGGAATATCGTTGCATTATCCTTACGTGTTATGACTCAAAAGGACGGAGGAAGGATCTTTCCTTGAGGCAAGAGTTTCATTCATAGTATTCATGGTAGATTGACACTTACGCTAGCTTTAATGCTTATGTAATCTGTGTTATATATAGTAACAAACAAACCCAGATGGACCCAAGGGGCGGCGTGTGATATAAATCAAAATCCATGTTTGGTGTCAAGATAGGATTGTTGGGGAGAGGAAAGCCCATTTGCACCCATCAATATTTAAAACACCTCAACCATGACACTACTAAAGAAGTGAAGCTGAAACACAAATTACAGAAGGGACATTTAATTTAGCTTTTCTCATCATCAAAACTATTTTTTTTTTGAGGGGGGTTCAGAAAAGTACATTTTCATCGACTGGTGGTTGAGTAATAAAATATTGGATCAATATTGGTTTCCTGTCATGATTTCGTTCCGTAAACAAGTTATTAGTTAGATCATTTGAAAGATACTAATAACTACAAACAACAAAGCATTTGAAACACTTTCAAAGGCTACAAACAAACTTAAAGTACCGACTTATTTAAGGATTTTCTGAACAAACGCTTAGTTATAGAGTAGCTGTTTAGTTCAATTGTTTTTTGGTTATTTTGTGAACATTGACACAAATAACTAGCATTTTTGCATGTTTTAGTTTGATGTCAGGACATGTGTTTAGCTTGCTTTAAAGTGAACTGGAGACAGCACTATTTCAATATCAAGATTTGACAACTAAAGCACACTTATGGTGAGGAAAGGCTGAGTGATGCTCCAAACTAAAGTTTGGGATGGTGATCATCGATCTTCGTATGTGAGGCGGCAAACAAAAAAAACGACCCCTCTTGATTTGTAGCCAACGTCAGCGCTTCTGAACGGAGGTGTCACTGAACTGAGCTGAGGGACTTACAGCAACAATCGGGAAGAAAAGGTTTAAGTTCAGACACACGACTCCTGCTCTGCTCTGATACTGAGTTCTGTCCTTGAGCTTGCCGTCAGCTTTCGGTCCCATGGTAACCCATCACAGGAAATAAGGCGGGTGGATGAGCAAGGCATCCGAATGCCGTGTGAAAAAAAATAAATATATCCCTGCGTTCCAGAAAGCTTGTCCTTTAAAGAACTTTGTTGTGTTAATGAACAGCATTCACCCACAGGCTGCACACATCACAGCAACCCACACACACATGGCGAGAGGAGAAAGTTCTATTTATGATGAATTTTGATTTGTGTTCCAGCATTTTGCTTCTCAGAATTGCTTACACAGTCAGCTTTTATCCATCGCGGATATAATTTTAAACCAGTTTAGAAAGGTTATACTACTGCCGTAATTACAACGGAGAACATTCATAAGTCAGTTTGTTAAAATGTCTCTTCTTTTGTAAAATAAGAAACTTGCCGCAGGGCTTGGAGAGCAGCCCACTGCAAGAAACGAGCGCCATCCAAAAAACTTTAAGAAGCATGTAGGTTGGGATCTGATCTTTTATTTCTAAAAGGTGTGCATAAACACAAAGCAACTGCTGCAAGGCTGATCTAATCTAAAACTATTTTAGACGTAGTCATTCTTTTTTCAGATTAGAGCATCATAGACTCTGAATACTGTTCAACGAGTTAAGGTATAAAATGGCTAGTGAGCTATAGTGGCGCCGTCTTGCTCATTTCAGGGGCTTTTTAAAGTGATATTAGACCCAAATGAAATAGCTGTAGTAAGCGAAATATTTGCAGAACAAAGTAACCTTCTGGGATGTTTTCAAGGCTGCTTCATCTACACTCAAACTCACTATAAAAAAACAGAAACCTATTGAAAGTAATGTCATAATAAACACGGCAATTACTACCAGTTGATATATTTTACCACAGTTGTCTCACATTAAACTGAGTCAACAAGGTAAATATTTTACCAGTTAAGTGTGTAAAGAAAATGCAACTATTATTTCTTTATTCATGTTTTACTATTGAAATGTCCTTCTATTTATTTGATTCTATTTTTTTGTAATAACTAGATTTAAACAAATTAAAGTCTCATATTCTTTCAAAACATGTGTAACAATAATTTAATTCAAATAAACAACCTTGAGTTCTATATTGTACAGCTTATATCGTATTGTCCTGGTTATTTTCACATTCAAAATCAGTGCAGGTGTCTGTCAAGACTATATGATGATACTATGATAGTATTGTTTGTAACATGGGAGAATTGTGGATCTATAATATCATAAACCTGTCATCTTTGACAATGACATACGTCACAGGTATAATATTATATTTTAATTATGAATTAATTATGAATTGTATTACTTTGCATTTTAAACTTGCCATTTTTAAATGATCTAAAGGCTATACATTTTGTGAAAATCGAAATACGTTTTAAACATACAGTATATATCGATGGATGTGGCCAAAATAATGACTAGTAACACAAATAAATCAATTAATACCAACTGTAATTTTAAACCGCACTATGTATGTGATAATGAAGGATTGATTCAATGCTCTTAATTCTAAGGCGGGAAATTTATTTTCAACTTCTTAATGGCGTTTGGGGAAAATAAGTGAGAATTTAGATGCATCTTGATTTAAGTGCGGATCATAACTGGAGAAACCTCAACTACAGATAGCTTGACCACTGATGCTGACGCTGTTGTGCTAAAATGTTGTAAAGCTACTGTGAACCGATATCTCTGGATTGTGTTCAGTGGTGCTGTGATGAAAGATAGACGCCAAGACCTGCCTTATCTTGCCTTTTATCGGTTGATATTGAGTGTTGCCAAATTAACAATAAAATTGCCACAAAGTATTATTAATCAATAATAATAAACATAGAGTATTGAATGGGTAAAACGTCAAGTGTGACGGGAAAATGGTTCAAAGAGCGATATTTGTCCGTAGCAGGACCATGAGTGAAAACACATTTGTTAGTTGTTGAAAGTGTTCCGTGAGCAGTAAGGGTCACAGTGATTACACATAGACACACACGTGTGAAGGGTCTCAGTATGAACATGGTTTACAAAGCCATCGTGAAATCCTTAAGGAGACACCGGAAGAGAAACACGTGGACTAAACAAAAGGCATGACAAGGATTCATCTATGTTGTGAGAATCAAAACAAGTTTCGGCTCCATTGATTCTCTGAGTAGTGATGAGCAGAGTCAATTAACCACAAATGCGTGTCAACCAGGATCTGTTATCGACCACATGGGTTTAACCGACTAATAAAACACACGCACCGCAATAAAGGGCTGCTAAACCACCGTTGTATCTTGTCCACGACCAGCATATATAGTGTGAAATGGTCAACAAATTGAAGACGTATGTCATGAATCCCATTAACACATTGATCCAGGGCAGCGGTGATCAATAGTTACATTTGTCAGTACATCACGAAGGGAGCTCAGGAAGACATAGAGAAGACATTTCGACATTGTTACTTACTTGTCTTAGAGTTGTGTCAAAGCAAGGATATAAAGAAATATTAATATAAATATTAGGGACGCATCGAAAGCCAAAAATTACACAAAATGTATTTTCTTTTTCTGAACAAAGATGACGTAAGAAATAGCCACTGCCAGTTGCCCAGTTACAGTGGGGCGTGAGGTAGGGGACAACCCGGACTGTTTACGAAAAAAGAAGGCTACACTCACTCCAAAGGGTAGCCAAGTATTGCAATTTATTTAAAAACACAGTTGAAGTATAAACTGCAAGGGCAGAACAAAGGCTAGAACAAAAATAGTTGATTTATGAAAAACGTAGGCGAGTCCTTACGTTGTCCTCGTCCTACCCTCTCTCTGGACCCCTCTCAGTCCCCCTCCCGACTGTCGCATTTTCAGAGTCCATTCTGTCATTTCCACTCCAATTACAGCCCCCGTCACAGCAGGGGGCCCCTAAACTGCAATGCGCATTTCCTCTTAAAAGTTAAACGAGACGTTTTGCCAAGGGAAGAATTGCACTCTCCATCGTGACGGTAGCGCTGATCCCTGCAGTCCTATTCCTTCATCATCTCTCCTTTCCTGTCCGGGTCCTCACTTTCCTTCCCCCAGACAAGTACTGAGTAATGAAGGTGGGGTCCGAGCCAAGACGTTTGGCTGTGAAATCCCTCTCATAATGTCCTCTATTGGAGGGGGCCAGAGGTCACTCATAAACAACAGGAAGTGGCGATCCGTCCCAGACAGCGGAGAGGCGGCACTGAGACAGACGCGTGGTAAATCGGTGTCGCCCGAGAGCAGGAGCAAGGGTGAGCTGCTGATGACTGAGAAGGTGAAGCGACGTCTGCCACGAACACTTATCATGCTGCGAATGTGACGCGTAGGAAATGGAAGGGTTTGACGGATGATAAAGCCGTCTTCAGGCATGATGACTGCTGGTTGCGATTAAAACCTCAAGGTAAAAACCTGAAGCTTCCGCTTAAAAAACTCTCATACGTATTCCTGTGTCGACCTTTGAGCCCTCGTGGCTAACTGGAAAGATCCTGCTGGATGGACACGTTGGAACCCCCACAATGTCAAAGTCAGAGACATTCATCAGGGTCAGGCTGGGGAACGGGGGAGGGGGGTTGTTTGGTAGGCGGGCGTTGTGGGAGTGGGAGTCATTACTGTCTCAGTGGGAGGACCCTCTGGGACATGAAACCTTGCTGAGTCCTTGAGCAAAGCTCGTTCCTGCCACGCTCACACTGTTTTGTGAAAAATTCCACCGGCACCTCAAAAACACCTGCGTCTCCGCTGGTGTAAGTCACTTCACGCCGGCGTGCTCAAAATAGAACGCCAGCCCTTCACAATCACCGCCGCCGACTGGCGTTCCATCACGTCCCGCCCCTGCAGATGTGGTGACCTTACCGAGAAGCCAGTGTGTGGATGTCGATGGTTCCAGTTTAACAGAGTGATATAAATGTAACATTTCTTTGAAGGCAGTTTAATTCACCAATGGCCGACATTATAATCAGGATTATTTTGATAGAAACACGATTTGTATTCATGATTATGCAATATTTAAAGTATGTGTTGAGTATATACAACCATTTTAGTAGTAAATATAAGTTTAAATACATTTTATGATGAGAAATACAAAAACTATTTTATAATAATATGCTCATCAGTGTTGGGTAATTTACTTTAGAATAGTAAGTTAGCTGCATTAAAAGTTACTTCTTTCTAAAGTAACTCAATTACTTTAAGTTATTTGTGTCTTTCAAAGTAACTAGTTAAATTGTAAATGGCTCTTATTAATATAGCAGTTTTTTATGTTTATTCAGCACCCAAAGCGCTTTACACTAGATTAGATTAGATAGACTAAGCAATCTCCCATTCACACACACAATCACACACCGATGGGAGTAGGCTGCGACGCAGCACGCCAGCTCAACCATCAGGGTTAAGTTTCTTGCTCAGGGACAGTAAACTACCACTACCATATGAGCGATGAAGCCCCTAGTTAGTGGGGAAAGTAACTTCTTGTGAAAGAGTTTACAAGTTTTGGATGTTGTGATTAATCAATAGAGACAATAAATGAAATCAACGAAAACAAAATAAATAAATAAAAATAATAATATAAATAATAAGTAGGGGTGCACCGATCGTAATTTTTGAGAGTCTTAACAGGCCATTTCTTTCTTGGATAAAGAATGAAGAAAAGTCTCATTTAAAAAAAAATTAGTGTGAT
The DNA here is from genome assembly GCF_982586985.1 of Callionymus lyra. Lineage (NCBI taxonomy): Eukaryota > Metazoa > Chordata > Actinopteri > Syngnathiformes > Callionymidae > Callionymus > Callionymus lyra. The sequence goes on from NC_141822.1 coordinate 24,091,109, forward strand.
AAAGATAAGTAAAATAAGAAGACCTGGATTGAACAGTTTTCAACTATTAAAAAGCATATCTGCACCTAAACCTCTAAACCTGTAAATAGGCCTGTGACACTAAACTGTAGCACACCATCACTGAACTTGTAAAAACAGTGTCTCTGGAACTCCTTTTACATAACACAACACGTAGCAGTGTTTTCATGCGGCCCACTCTGAACCACCAGAGACCACCGCGCTGATGGAAGCAAGAGTGATTATGTGTCGTACATCCGGAAACTGTTTTTGTCAGAGGTTCTCGCTCAGTTACAGCTGCTGTTTTAACTTGACTTAAAGCAGCAAAGAAAAACGTGGAAAATAAAGACTAGAAAAAAGGGAATGTCAGGGATAGATGAGTGCAACAGTGTTTAGGAAAGATCTGAACTTATTCTTAGGAAGAGATATGCATGTAATAAAACGTGGATATTTTCTAAAGCTGAAAACAAAAAAAGAAACTTCAGAATAACTTCATTGTTCAACAGAAGATCAATTGTTTCTTTGTGCTGACAATTGTGTTCTAGTGACAAATGATATCGTGAGGATAGACACTTTTTTAATTTTTAATTTTATTTATTTATTTATTCATTTAAGGTAATGCAATTAGGGTGAACACTCGTGACAAAAAATTATGAAATTTGTAGAATCATAGCAAAACATTGAAAAGGCTTATATTCTAGACTCTTTTTCGTGATCTTTTCGAAATATTTTGATTAATTCTTAGTGACATGATATACGAGATGCAGTGGGCCCTAACCATCAGCCAATGTACCGGTCTGTCAGACTTTTGCTACCAGTCTGCACAGGAAGAAAACAATATTTATCATATTTTTCAGACTAAGAGGCAAACCGGATTATAAATCACATTAGAAGCTTGGTGTGTCTTTGTACTATTACTCCATGAGTTTGCGGGATAATACTATGGAGCCTCACCGTCAACGACCAGAAACTTTGTTGTTTCCTTCAACTGAGACAAATCTCAAAATTTCGGAAAATGATGTCACAATACGATCCGGATCTTGGACTATTGTAACAGTTTATTTTCGTCTAAACAAGAAGGAGCTGTCTCGCCTGCAGTTAATACAAAACTCTGTAGCGAGAATTCTGACCTGCTCTAGTAGAAGAACTCACATTTCTCTGATCCTTAAAACTAAATTCTTGCTCTTACTTTCAGATCTATTCATGGTCAGGCTCCTCCTTACATCAGTGATCTGATCCAGCCTTACACCCCGGAATGTATTTTCTTTTTTTTTTTTTACAAAAACTGTAATAAAAAGAATAAAACTAAATAAGTTTACTAAAAACAAGAAAAAAATATTAAAACACAAACTCTATACTCGATACGACATCATGGTAAGATATACTTAAGCGCTTACTGTTTGATGGATCTTTGTCTCTCCAAATACACCCAACATGAATTATTCACACATAAATCGATCAAATATATCACACAAAAAACTAAGTCTAATTTCTTTTCCTTTAAGAAAAAGTTTGTAATAAAACAAAACAAAAAACAAGGCTCTTTGAGGCTTGTTCTCTGAAATAAATGCATGTGGTTGTAAAGGAATAGAATAAGCAGCTCTTGAAATGTGCTTATTGAAGTGGAATCAAAAGATTATGAAGTTGTTTTGACTCAGTGTTAGGTGAGCAATTGCTCAGTTAAAAATAACAGGATTACCGTGAAGAACAGTTTTCATTTGATGGCTCTGGTCTAACACTGAACAAACAGGAGGCACTTTGTGTGTGTGTTTGCTGGCGATAGAATAGTATAAGAGAGGCGAGGGCGGCGGGATAAGTGGACAAGTGGGCAAAGCACATTATTCAAGCAGAAGCAGCAGAAATCAACATTTTCAAGTGTAGCTGGTGTTTATTTGTTTATTTGAAACCACAAAATCTCACTTTTGAAACCCCAGGAACTCTTAAATTGTAAAACCATTCATTACAAATTGTATTTAGTTTATTTATATATAGTACTACGTAATAACTTAACATGTTTAGTCTAAGAAGGCGATTACATTTTTCAAACAAACATTTATTATTTGTTGTTAAATTGTAAGGGAAACGTTCTATTCAGCGTCCACTCATTGAAGAAGCTGAATATCGACAGATTCTGCACTAAAGTGGGAGTTTGGGTTCTGCAGGATTCTATTCATCCCCAGTGCTCCGCTGGAAGAATACCGTTCTTTGAATTCACTGTTCAGCAAAAACACCCTCCAGGTCACGTCCAGCACTATCGCCAAATGTTTGCTGAATGTGAACTTCACACAGTGATAAGAGCTTACTGGGATTTAAACCTTGATCCCTCTTGTTGTGAGGTTCAAGCAGGAACTGCTTTACTTCCATTGTCAAACTCTGCAAAGAGTTATTGTGTCATGAAGTTTTACTAATACTACTTACGAGGAACAAATCCAGTCCTGATCACTGGTGAGATGTTCTTTGACGACCAGTATTGTTTGTCATTAATCTTCTAGACAATCATTTTAAAAACAAATCTCCTTTGAAGAGACCCGAGTGTCTTTTTTTAACCATCCCGAAACAACAGATGCATCTAATTTAAGAGTGTATTAAAATAAATTAAAATTTTCTTTGATAGCAATCGTTTTAATTAATTGGAGAATTAAATAATTTAGTCAAAAGTCCTATAAACAAACAACATCGAAATAGTTAATCTCAGAATGATAACTAGCACATCAAGTAGCTAAGCTAGCAGCTATACCAATCCATTCCAAATGTACTTAATTGTACATTTAAGCTATAATTACTCTATGTAGGGTGTTAAAGTTTAGCCATAGAGGGCGCTGCCCTTGCACGGTCCCTTTCTTTATCTTGTTTTTTGTTATTTTTATTATTTATTCTTTAACATTGATGATTTGGTATGTTTGTAGAAGTGTTCAGACTGATAGTCAGTCCTTCCAGTCTATCCGTGGTTCGCTTTTTGAAGAGCCCGTCAGTGATAAGCTGTTTCTAAGTGGCGTCACATGATGTGAAAGAAACAATTCCTAACTTTAAGATGCATGTTCAGATCATTCTGAATTAATAAGAAAACCTTTCTCTGTTAATATGTCAATAAATGATTGTTTCCTGTTTATTATTTTCCTTTTTTTTGTCTTTGATTATTCTCTGTTTTCACCTCAAGTATCGACAAAGGCCTGATCTGAAGGACATCGCTGCCATTGATCTACACACATTAATTCAGCGGACACGCCGCACACAGGGTGACTGACGTTTTCGCTGACAGTGACACAAAGTCCTTCGAAAACTGGTCTCCCACACACAACGTTAACCGGCCCTGCTCTGCATGAGCACTTGACCCTCCTGATCATCAATATGACGTGAGATCAGGAGATGAAGCGCGGCAGGTGTATTCCTCTGGGAGACGCTGCTGTGATTCACGCTTCAGCCCAGACAAATAACTGCGGGCTTGAATTAATCACCTCTACATCCAGCCGAGCACTTCTTCGCAGCCAGCCGCGCATCATAAATCAACAAAGACAACAGATTCAAGCGAGGGGCTTCCATTGTCCTCTCGCTTCTTGATTTCAAGGGGCAAAAAATCCTATTTTTTCAATCAAGGCTCCTCAAGCTGCTTTGCCAGGAAAGAAAAGTAGTTTCAACCTGACAAGTGTAATCTTCAAAGATTGCCCTTTTTCCCACGTGATGTTTGGAGAGTTTATGAAAGACTATCTTCATTGATCCGGAGTCGCTTCGGGAGTCCTTCTTGTTGTTACCCCCGTAATTATATTCACCAAACTCGCCGTAAAAACAATTGCTGGAGACTTTTGTAATAATCTGAGAAACTTCATCTCCGGGGGGGGGGGAATCGATTCTGCCATCTGTCACCATCCTACATCAAACGTAGCCAACATCGGCGGTGACTGTAATTAAAAAAGACATGATTGATTCGTTCGTCAATGGAAATCAAAGACGATTTTTATCCCCGTTTTGTGGGACTGGCCTTATTTATGAGCGACAATCCCGCACAGGCGCCGACATTATCTGTAATTGATTGCTTCTCGACCTCCTATAGCGCCACAACAGATTACCCCAAGGGCCAATTTTTAGGGTTTACGCCCTTAATGACCGACGATAAATCGGCAAAGATTGATCAAAGGGATCCATTAATGAGTTACTGCCACAGAGGAGGGGGGGGCATCTGTATTTGGGTGTGCCGTCTCTTGATGGTTCACCCTCGTATATCTCCGGCTCACCGTTGGTCGGGCCGTTTAAGCTCAAAGGGAGCCTTGCCCGTGACAAACGGCGTCCCCGTCTCGGCACTTCATTCAAGGCAACCGCTCAGTGCAGTGACAGCACGCAGAAGATGAATGGGTTAGTGGCGTAATGTATTCATACAGGGAAAAAAAAAAAAAAAGATGAAGCAATTGGTCTTGAAACATGATAAAGCACTTGCTGAAGAGACTTTGATAAACGCTGAGATTCAAGGCGACGAGAACCAGACGCTGGATCCTCCGTATGTACGGTTCAATTAGAGCATCAGTGAGACGCAGGGAGGGAGAAAAAAAAAAGGGAAAAACACCAGACGACGTCTGCTTCTCAAATCTTCCTATTATGATGAAACGACGAGAAATATTTCAGAGATTGGAAAAAAATGTTAAAACAAGTCATTTCGGATTTTACGGCGAGCATGTAACTGAGAAAGCAGCGAGTTAAACACGCATAAAGATAAGTTATTACAGTCGGACCCAGTCAGTTTTATCTGTGTCACTGTGAGAAGATGAACATAAATGTAATCTATCAAGACCATCTCTGGTGGGTCAGTAAGGAGCACAAGTATAATAATACTCAATGAATGTATATTTAATTAAAAAAAATTTAGCTTTCATTTTTATTAATATCATTGTTTTTATAGTCATTAGATAACTTTTAATGGAACGATTTTAGTTGTTTAAAGACTCATTAAAGCAACAATATTTCACATGTTGACTTTATTATTACGTCTGGGGAAGTGAATATGAACAAGTTCAGTTCACAGTTCATAATTTGAAATGTTAAAAAGTTCACAGCTCCAAGAATGAACAAGTTATTTTCTTCAATATGTTGCTACGAGCTGTTCTTTTATTCAAAGTTATTGCAAAAGCCCAAATATAACCAAATTCATAGTCGTATCAGAAACAATTTAACATTTATGGTCTGTATTATTAAAACAACAAAGTTATTGTATGTGTCGTTATTGAATATCGTATAAATGTAAATAAAAAAGGATGAATAAAACACGATAAAACACACTAAATTGGGAAAATCAAAACGTAATAACTAAAACATTTATCTCATTTTGAACCTTAGGGCAGCATTTCTGTCTATTCAGTCACAGTAGGAGAGATGCGTTCGATTTCCTGATTATATTTTTTAAAGTCGACGGGCAAGTCTGCACATTAATGTAAAGCGTTTTCAATCTTGGTTGACCTTGTAATAAAACTGCTTAAATGGCTATAGAAAGAATCCTTGATAGTTTGTCGACTTTGCTTCCGATGCTTCACCTGCTGCTCTTCATTTTCATGTAAGCTGTTGTGCGCCACCGGTGGCTGGTGTTGCCAGGTTGGGTGTTTTCCCCCGATATATTAGGACCTGTTTAGGAGTGTGTTTTAGTGGAGGTCGATCAATGTCTGTTAGGCTCTGTAGAAGTCTGGCAACCTAATCGACGAGGATTAACACGTTCACAGAAGAGTTCATCAGACAGTAATAAACTGTTTGGTTTATGTTTGTCCAAAGTTTTCACTTGTAATCTAATGGAACTCTCTAGCTAATACTCTTCACCACTTAACTCCTGGGTTAAACCAACCAGAGACACCAACAAACAGCTTTACAGCAGTGGGTCAGAGACTTTTAAAATATCTTTTTTAAAGGAAAAAATACAGGAAATTGTTCACACAACAGCCTTTATCTTATTTTGAAAATAGATGCACATGTTTTTTTTACCAAGTTACCAAGAAGATTAAATGAGAAACTTGCCAGACAAGAGCCTTTCTCTATCTGCAAATGGTATTGATGTTACACTGTTAGGACAAGAGGTAAATCTATAGAAATATGTATGTTAAAATGCATTTATTCATATCTAACCCCTATGCAGTTCAAAGGTTGACTGAGGAACACCAAACGTTATTGTGTTTGTGTTTTCCTGTCTGTAAGTGACTCATGCTGACCTGATCCTGCTACACTTGAACAGTTGGAATCCTGGGGTATTGACTCGGAGCCACACTCTTCAGTATCAGTTTGTTTGGACTGATAATAAGGTTTTGACCCCACTATGGCTTTATGAAATAGATTTTATTTTTTTATCCGGCTGGTTTAGACTTTTGGGTTCACCTTTTGTCTTTTCCATCAGAAACATTTCTGAGTCGCTTGTTGTTGTTGTTGTTGAGACTTGACGCTAGTAGCAATGTGGTTTAGTTATCTCCTCTTTTCTCACCCCAGCTGATGTTGTAAAACTGCTCTTTAAATCTCCTGCTGTCTGTCCTGAAGCTCAAACTCATTTTATCTTCTTCTTTCTCCCCCGCCTCTAACACCGATGTGGTCCAAGGCTCTTCACACTGACTTGAAGAACAAAAAGACTTTCTCAAGATCTATTAACAAGTGTTTTATATTCAAACAGATTGAACATTTTTGTTATTGAACATAACTTTCTAGTTATATATTTAAAAAAAACAACATTTAAATGGATCATAATATGTTTCTTTTTTTCTTTTTAATGTTTGGACTTTTAAATGAATACACTAGAGAACACATGTTTCTGAGATGGAGAGAGCTTTTAGTTTGTGATCTAAAGATCTGACTTTCACAGATCCAAAGCTTTGAAATAGGAATAGCAAAAACTTCAATACGAGCAAGAGTTTAAGATCAACCAACGGGTTTAATCTACATCTACAGTCAAGACTGGACTTCAATGTGACACGTTACCGTCACTATACTTTACCAAGACTGAGTCGAATTCAAATCACATCAGGAAGACGCTTCGATACAAAAGTAGGTCTGATGGAACGTAGCGTGACTTCAAAGAGCTCTGTTCATATTTGATCAAAATGAGTGTCAGAAGAAGGTTAAAAAAATAATCATGAGGATTTCAGATGTTTAAAAGAAGGTTTAATTTCTGTTCCACGCGAAAATCAGACCAGATCAAATCATTAGGCTTGTCAAAGGAATTATCCCGAGGGCTGAGTTAATATTTAAACTTGGACTGTTAATATAGAAAAGAAGTCTATTAAGAGATGCGAGGCGGACTTCCCTTTCATTCCTTTTCATTCCTCACAGAACCTGCTGTTTCTGTCAGTTCAAAATCATATCAGACCGTTTCCATCACGCCTCTCATGATCACATCTTTTTATTTTTAACCAAATCCCCCTTGTTTCAAGCATAAATCCTGCTTTTTACCGTTACATTCTTCCTTCAGGGGCAGTCGAGTTTTCACCCAAGCTTAACTGTATCTTCAATGGCTGACTGCTGCATTTACATAACTTTAAAAACCGAATGTGAAAGATGCTGCTGCAATAGAAAATGAAATCATGCTTAACATGCGTGAGTGCAGGAGAATTGTTAATAACATGCAGATTAGTAATGAGATTCATGCAACAATTTGAAGTGCACAGTGGTGATTATTTGAGTGGGTGTGAGCAGCAGTCTCCTCTGCTTGACACAGACAATAAAAGCCAGCAGAAGAAGTAAAAGGAAAGAGTGAAAATTACTTGATTTACTCCATGTGGAGGACGACCTTTAAGCTGAATGCCAGAAGGGTGCCAGAGGACAGCGCTCACAATGGTGGGCAAGCTCTTTATCTGAGTGTCGCATGTGTCATATGTATAATACCTTTATCTCCCTGTAGAACAAGCTTGCCACAGATATAAGAAGGATGGTGTTGTATAATTTACAAATGCACAAAAATCAACCATCAGCTGCAACCTCAAGTTCTAGATACACACAGTACACACTAGCACACAAACACACTCTGCCTGGAGCCTGGTTCTTTAAAGGTTTCTGCCTTGAAGAGGCTTTTTTTTTTTGCCACAATGGTAGTCTTGGCAGCAGCTGCTGCTAGTACAGAGTCAGTGTAAACTTACAATGTAAACAATAGACCATGATTCCTCACATTAAAATCCTTGTAAAATTATATAAATGTATCTCACTTAAACACATACAAATGTAGGCTGAGCATCTCTGGTTCAAATATTTGATGTACCGTAACAAAAATAAATCTCAGTGACAAGTATGTCAATTAAAAAAACATGTATATTATATATAAAAAAGTCAATGTTATTGTTAATAAAAACTCCTTTAACAACTACACATAGATTAAATTAAGCAGCTAATGTGTTTATTTAAATTGAGATTATCTTAACCAGCCTTTTTCACCAATTTTATTATTTAAACTAAGCCATGACATTAAACTAACTAAGGTTATTTTTTTCAAAGATACAAAACAATATCCAACCCAATACATAGAGCTTACATGTTCTGGCTATTACATGGAAACCGTTTATTTATTCACAAACAGCAGATGAGATCCCTAAAACCCTTGCAGGAGCCAGGGTCATAACCCTTGCAAATTTTTTGGGGGTTAAGGTGACCCGCAAACAAACGTTGAGATAAAACAAAGTATTAAGTTTTCCAGAAAAGTTTAATAATATTTATATTCCCTTTTCAGCATAATATGGTGTTTGTTTGTACAACCTTGTAACACATAATGCAAAAAATAAAAAATAAAGTTTAAAGTGGTGTTTACTTTATGTTGTTCTTAGTGAGATGGATGGATAGATGGATGGAAAGAAAACGGACGGACGGACGGACGGATTGATAGATTGGTGGATGGTTTGATAAACTTTATTGATCATAGATGCGAGCTAAGCAATTTGATAAGCCATCATAGGTGAAATGTTCTACACATTTTTTTTATATAGATTGAGGTAGAAAATATTACAACTTTGTCTCTTTCTATATTTTCAAAAGTTATTTAAATGTAGTTAATCTACGATTAATTAGCAAGTCTATATTTTGTCAATCAAGTTATATTTGTAGGAAAATCACTATATTTTTTAATACAATTGTGTAACTCTCCCGCAGTGCAGACTTTATGTAACTTGGTTGTTAAGCAATGCCGCAAAAAAAAGACATATTTCTGAAAGGTAATAAACATATTTAAAACTGTGAATTTATTAAAAACCGCCTTCTTCTCGCTTTTTTTCATGTTGAATAGAAATTGCACCAGTTAAATACACAACCCCTTTGCAGTTCAATGCCCATTTGGCTGGAAGCTAGAATATTAAATGTCAACATCACCATACCAATATCGCAATTTCCGATATATGCCGTGATTGACAGGATTTGACATTTGTCGGCTCTTCCTGCTCATTGATCAGACTGGAATTTTGATGTCACGTAATCACGGGGAAACAGTGAGCTTGTGATGAAAATGAAAGAGGAATGAAACCACCGTTTATCAACCACCAGATAACACATGAGAAAAACCAAAGCCACCATCACACTGATCCAATTGTTCACAGCATTTGATTTATACTTATATGACATAAATACAGTAATTTCAACCCCAGACTGAATCACTAATCCTTGTGAGTTTTCCAAACCCGCATCTTAAAACTGTCATCTTATCTTGGCTGAAAATCATCAGGGACTCTGAGGTCAGATAAAAACAATCTCTTAAAACTGATCCAATAAAAATGTGCCGCTGCCAGAGCTGGCGAGTCAAAATAAATCAAAATAGCAGTTTGATACATTACAGTGACTCATTATTATCGTTCAATATTTAACAACTTACATGTACCGCTGCTTTATGTCAATGGAAGTCAGAGCCGCTTAAAAGGAGAGAAAAAGGTTATTTTCACCAATTCTAGAACAACATAGAATTTTTCTTTGTCTGAACCGCTTTGAAACGACTGTTCCTCAGCAATGTTAGTTATTACTTTTAATACCCATCTTCACAGTGGATACAATAAAGAGACAACTCTGTCAGCCCTTTGTGTGTAGCTGTCTCATGTTGTGTATTTTTTTTCCTCGTCATAAATTGTGGGTTATTGTATAACTGGAATGTAAAGTCAGCTTATAGGATCATAAACAGTACATAATGGGAGATGACAGAGAGGAAATGTGTCTGTGTGTGAACAAGGAATATAAAGATGTTATTTAGTCCTGAAAAAAAACGATACTAAGTTAGTGTTTATGTATCAAAAACGTAATAATCTCTCTGTGCTGTCCCGAAAATAGATGCTTTAAAAGCTTCATTCTGTCTGAACCTTTACTGGAGATGCATACACTGTTTTTTTTTCTCTTTTTATTCCAGGTATAAAGTTTCAACAATACATTTGTTGGACCTGCTGTGATGTCACTGGAGCTGGTGCAGGTTGTGTGATTATTTGTGGCCATCGGGGCAAGGTTATAGTATCATGACGCCCGGAGGAAAACAATACATTTTGTCTGAGTGAGGTCGAAGCGTGTCAGGAGGTTGAAACAACTCAATATGAAGAGTAGGCTGAAGCCAAAACAGATCAATCTGTTAGTCAGTCGAGCCACAATGAAAATCTACTCACAGACCCTGAGATAAACAATGAAATATACAACCCTGCGACAGATTTGTAACAGACCTTGAATTGTCAAGAGTATATAAACAAGTGAGAAAACTCAGTGGCCTTCAAGATGATAACAATATAACTGTTAGACAGAGATACGATTTGAGGCTTAAATCTATGTGTGATAATATAATCCTATATCACGCCTGATGATGATTTAAGTTTAAACATAAACACATTTTTATTTGCCGGTGGTTTATGTGTAGCTTTCAAAAAGTTTAGTTGGAACTCCTACTCCAGGAACAGAGGGCTCTTATGATAGCTGAATAATGTTGTGAAAGCAGCCAAGCAGACAATTGAAACCTCTCTCTCGTTTAATCTTGATTCGCCCGAGGGACATGTAACTATCACGCTCACAGAGTTAGCTCATTTACCAAAGATTGATGACACGACTGACTAGTCCAACAAATAACAATACTTAACGTGGGGCTTCTAACCCCACTAACTACATGTTTAGACAAAACGTGACGGTGAAGGTTTTATTATCAGTTGTCGTTTCTATCCACAGTTTGTCTTTGAAGGGTCTGTATGTTAAAAAATAAATTAAATTAAATGATCTTGTGTTTGAGTCCAGAGGTCACCATTGTTGCGCTGCAAGGACCACTGATGGAAAATGTAAGGCAAATTCTAAAAAGAAATATTTTTATAATGGAGTTCATTAAAATGTTATTTAATTCTTTGAATTCAATGTTAAAGTATTGAAAAGAGTCATTCTGACTAAGAATAAAGCAGGTGTGGTCCCTTATTTTCTAATGTTGGTGCTTGTGAACATATTGCTTTATGTGTTGTACCTACAATTATTGATATGTAAATTACTAATATTACTATCAATGTAACTACTATAACTAACAAGTGGTCTTTGTTGTACGGCTGATTCATGCATTGCCAGTGTAAAAAATATCGACACGTAGCATTGAGGCTGGGTTTTAACCTGGGTTGCAACCAATAATATTTCAGCTCCAACATTCAATACAATCGGGTTCTACATTTAGTTTTCAAATGAAAATCGGCTCAAAGAAGTTGTTAAATATGTTGAACGGTGTGACGGAAGTTAATCAAAGAGATGAAACAAGAGTGGATGATCAAGCTACAAGATTTCCGTATTTTCGTCATCAGTACCTACAGAATTTCTTAACCCACACACTGAGGTCACATCATACACTGTATCTTTTTCACATCTGGTCCCGTTCAGTACAGTTCAGATTTGAGATTATTGTTTTGAATGTATATTCCATCCTGCAGAGAGGATTCATCTTGTGACCAAAGCCATTTTATCATCATTAAATCATGTCACAGAGCCTTTAAAAAGATTTGACAAACTACGTATGATAGTCATTGGTCTCACGGTCTCTAATACTGGTCTTCTTGTGTTTGCTGGTTCCTTTGTGTTATGACATTATACAATGCATTGTGGATAAAAAAAAAAATAGTGTGAATCCGTAGGAGCTGATTAAAACTGTATTACACCATAATAAAACTACCTGTAGCGACATACTCCACAGGTTGTGTTGACATGTTTGCTCTTCAGTTTATATTTTGTAAAAACAAACTCCAGTGTTTCTGCGACACAGTGTTGATAACAGAAGCATCTTCAACCATAAATTGGAGTTCAAGCTGTTTTTATACGACTTAAACAAAGAAATAGTTCAGACTGATTGTGTATACATTAGAGAAAAATTAAAAAACACGCTAAGACTGTAAAGATGAACGACTTTATGTAAAGACTGATTGAGCTTTTTTTTTCAGAAGTAATATAGTGGAAAATGGTTGGAAGACAGGTTGACACAGAGAATGTCCTTAGAAAGAAGTTGACGTCTAGTATCTGATGAAAAGAGAAAGCAACCCCCTGGAGCTTTCTATCTTTGGAGTCTGAATCATAAAGGCTTGCCATTTCTCTTTTTCATTGTGCAGGCTACCTGAGGTGACAAGGTAGACGACCACATCACCCTGTAAACCCCTTTCTACACACACATATAGCTCTCACAGCAAGTCCATAATCAATCCAACACACCACAAAAAGGTCAGACTTGTTGTATTCTTTTTAAAACATACTTGGAAAATTCACCAAATGTCACTCATTCCACTGTAACTAGAAGACGTTTTCCATTCAAATCCTGTTAAAAAGTCATTATTCAAGTGCTAAACAAGACAGGTATGGTCGCGAAACAAACGCATGTGAGGGTTACAAAGCTTCCCGCGCTTCATTAAACACCGGGATTGAAGCAGCTGACCTCTGAGGCAACAAGAACTTTTAACACAGGACTGTAAGACTCTATCGGCTCTTTTCTAGCAGAGCGAGCTTTGTGAAACTTCCTGGGCAAATATGAAGAGCCCTCGTTTGAAAGCAGAAATGGGCTGCACCCCTGACTGAGCAGCAATTTGACAAGCAGACAGAATGCTGAGGTCAGTGCGGCGTACCTGGCACAGCTGGCTCTCCTCCAAAGCAATATGGGCTTCGTCTCTTCATACAATCTCTGCAACAAAGAGAGAGAGGAAAGATAGGTCAGAGGGCGTGAAATAAGACGATATGAAAAGACAAATGTTTTTGTTTTCTGCAAATATTTCTTTGAAAGAAGACTTGAATCAAACAAGTGAAAAAATAAATATATAATTGCAACAAATTCCATCACGATTTAAGGAATCTCATGTTTCTTTGTAAAATATAACATGTTTGTTGCACATTGACTTTGTGCTGATTTCTCTTAAGGTTTTGCATATTAAATCACAGTGATAAAATATTGAATTGGATCAGTCAGGTGTCAATTAAAACATAATATTTGGTGTTTCCAAAATCGTTGGTTTTGAGAATTAAATGTTGTAACGATGTGATGATGATACTTTACGGATAAATGTGTTGTCAGTTATCAGTTGAATTTGATTAAACATGTGGAATGTTGTTTAACTGTGTACATTCACAGGCCTCGCTTTACTTTTATAACTAATTTCCTGTCTGACTTTAACAATGAAAAATGAGGCCTGTTATTACAACGAAATTACAACCTAAATCCAGAAGTTTACATTATGAAGACACAACGTGGATAACAAATCGTCAACATAGAATTATTTTAAGCCTCGTCATCAATTGTGTCGACCTCATTACAGCAACGCTCCGGTACATTCAGCAGAAAAATCTCCTACTCACACTGTGGTAGAAATAAAGGTCATTACAAAAAATAAATTATCGGCACGACAACCCTCGGATGTATGTTTAAAAGCTGTGCTGCTCAGGAATATCTGTTTACCCTAATATTTTTAGGGTTACGACATTACTTATGAAACGATAAGTAAGTAATTAAGTAATTTGTATTTAGATAGCGCTTTTACAGACCAGGGTCATAAAGCGCTTAAAAAAATCAAAACAATACTCACTAAAATATATACTTTAAAGGTCAAGATAAAACTGAGTACAGCACAGGAGTTCCAGGTTCTTCAAGAACACGCAGTAAGAGCAGAATAATGACATTCCTCCTTCAATTTCAGTTTATTTAAAAGGACCACAACTAGAAAAGGACAATAGATGAAGTTAATATGATTCTTTCGGTGAACTTTCGGAACTGTGATGTCTTAGCTCATTGAAAATAAGTTTTTACAAACTGTATGTGTATTTGGTACCAAACGAGAGAAAAGTGTCTGTTTCTGATTTTATTTTACAGGTAGCTTTTAAAAGTCTTCCAGTACTTCATATTAAAACACTGTCTCGGACCCACTGCTTTGAAGTAGTTCGATGGTCATGTGACACTCATGTGTCCTGACAAAATTGTGCATAAAATAGTTAAAATAATAGCTTAAGATTTTTACTACATGAATGCGAATCCAAAAACAATCATTACAAAAGATATAACAATAATGTGGAAATGTTATGTAGTGCGGCTTTAACACTTTAATACACCAACAGTTTTACATTTCAATGGAGATTCAGAAACCAATTAATTTATGAAACTGGTTCTTAACCCTTAGAAACCTGGTCTAGGTAGTATCTTCACGACTGGGATGCCCTTAATGACTAGAACACTAGTCCTGATTAGCTTAGACAAGCAGCACCCATGCACTTAATCACAGGGAAAAAAACAAAACAAAAAAAAACCTTGACACCTTAATCAAATATAAATCTTGTCTGTAATTGCCATGAACAATAACAACTAAAAGCTTAATCCAGCCTTATAAACCCCCCATTGTGACCAGACTAATCAGCATAATATGAATTATTGCCATCATTACAGTGGGCGGCGGAGGAATAACAACAAGTCCCAATTATTCTACAAAGAGAAACTATAATGGAGGAAGAAAATGCACCTTTCGCTTCGGCTGCCAAGATTCATTTACGTTGGTGATCACAACTCTGGTCTCTATCCCCGATTCATTTAAAATTGTTGTTGCGCTCCAGACACCTAATGTGTCTGCTCTGTGAGAGAATTATATATTTTTTAAAACATGTTGAAAAGGCATAAGTGAGAGATTTAAAATTAAAACTACATTTATGTGTGCATAACAAAATCAAGGACATTTAAATACCTAATCAGTTTGGAACTAATAACGTTCTTTTGCTGAGTATGCACTCTCCCCGTCTGCAGAGCAGAGATAAAACCATCACCACATCACTGTTTCCCGCATTAACATTTTAGTAGTTTTATTCATTCGATTTATCACTCAGAATCAAGTCTCCGCCAGCTGCATGACTGTTTATTACACTGCAGGTATGCGACAATCCATGCTAGTTATAATTTTATATCTATTTAATATTGTGTTCCTTACTCACTGTGTTGATAACTTTGTATTTAGAGCTTTAATTGATGTTTAAGTTTGTTTTTATTGGAAATCAAAATTACATTTGGATTAACGACATCAAAGGATCCGCACTAATCCCACGTCAAGAACAAAGAAAAGACTCTGGTACCGACTCACACTCTTCAGCTGCACCTCATCGTGTATTAACCAACATTGACGGACTCAATCAATCATATAAAAACCCAAATTTATCCTTTGAACCCAATTAAAATAAACAATTATCTATTGTATATAATCGTCTTCATTTGTTCTTTGTTTTATAATGATCAGGACTTTTGACATGCTTTCTGTACTAAATCCATCAATGGTTTTTCCAAACTCTACACAAGCTTTTTCATCACCAGATGTGATGTAGAGCTGCTGCTACTATGGAAGACGACTGCTTTCCTGCACATGCACTCTAGTGTCATCTTGCTTTTGGAAGAAGTGTCAAAGCATCCACAATGAAACCAGCTGAGGAACAGCTTCTTTCTCTCAGCAAGAATTTTTTTTTACCGTAATGTCTATTCCTTCTATTAAGGTTAATGAATACTATAGGTTTTTGTGTGATAGCAGCAGTATCTCTATCGCTTATGTTTTATTCATCTAAGGTCTTACTGGGGAACTAATTCATCTCCATTACTAGCGAATGTAAATCAATACCTCGAATCCCTAAATAACTTAATTTGGACCCACTTTGGATTTGGCATTGAACATTTTGAGAGAATATAATTAACATCAAAGTGAAGCCTCAACATTAGGATTTTTTCTAAAATAAACAAGTGTGTATATTTTAAGTTTGTTTGTAGTGAAACCCCAGGCCAGTCAGATCGAGCTAAAAGTCTATCCTCATTGAAACACATTGTTAGTGTCAGTTCCCATGCAAGAATTACATTGATGGCCAAGCATCTACTGCAAAAAACAAGCTTGAAATATAGACTTCTTCAGTACAATTCCTAATGTTAAGATTTACAATATAGACAATAACCTTGCAAACAAACACCATGGAGGTATTTCTATGATTTTAACAGTGTCATTTTGGATGAAGATGAAGACGACGACAACCAAGCTACATAAACTGCATTAAAATGAAAATCCTTTTTTCTATAACTCTAAAAGGAAACAGATTACTCTGAAAATAATCCCAACTCTTAGTCGACATGAGGTTGAGAAGAAAATGAGTGATATTAAAATTTTGGGTGAACTAACAATTAGATCTTAGCAGTGATAGTAAAAGAGATCATAGGATATTTTCACTATAATCTCAATGGGAAAGCTCTTCTTTTTAAAATACATTTATTTAATCCATGTATCAGAGTCAACCTATCAATCATCTCCACAACTCTAAAATCCCTGACTAAAAACAGAAAGTGACATTGCGGTTGATTGCTTGTGAGCGTACAGATTGAAAAATGCTACTGGGACACGATGTCATAATCTGTCACCGGGCTGGGTTTAACTCCATATGGAAGAGGGATTAAAGCTTTACCTGAATATCAGGATTTCAAGGTTCCTCTGTCCTTGTCAAATAACTGTCCAATGAAGTCACTAGCAGGTGATTCCAGCAGACGTAATTTGGGGCTGTAAAACTGCCGCCCTTCAGAGAAAAGGAAGGGAAAGAAGGGCTGGAAATGACTGCCGGATATCATCAGTCTTTATGGACTCTTTCTCTCCTGTGGCAAACATATGCCTTGACAACTTCCGCCATCAACATGCAGCTGACACGACGACAATATTAAACACTAATCAGAGTTGCTAACAAGAAGGTTGAGGGTTTATCAGGGCTTTAAACGTTCTTTTGTGCGGTCTCCCAGGGTCAAACAGTTATCTTCAGGCGTGAAACCATTCCCACCAGGGCGAGTGAGATAATTAGCATTCCCTGTAAAGGCGTCCCTGAGCCTTTCTGCCACTTCTGTTTAAGACTGTGAAGCAATGACAGACATCTGCTGCTCGTCCGACTCTTTTAAATTTACCTTGGGCTTCAATTCACAAGCATATGTTGATTCCTGTCTCTTGGGATCAGACAATACCTCCTGGTTTTAAATATTGTTTGAGTAGTACAGATGGAGTCTACTTAGCATTTTGCTTCAGGGGTTGCCGCAAAAAAAAGCCTCACTTCCCGTAACCTATATTGATCTTCCGTCACACTTATCTATATCATTTGGTTACTCTATGAAGCTCAGTTATCGCCCTTCTCCTTCGCTTTGTGTTCCTAGTTCCTTG
This sequence comes from Callionymus lyra, assembly GCF_982586985.1. Taxonomy (NCBI): domain Eukaryota; kingdom Metazoa; phylum Chordata; class Actinopteri; order Syngnathiformes; family Callionymidae; genus Callionymus; species Callionymus lyra. The sequence goes on from NC_141822.1 coordinate 24,108,700, forward strand.
TATTTCTTTAACATATGAAAGACCAAATCAAAACACAATTCTAGTAAGATGATGCAATACACCAAAGATGATGACCTCCATAATACTGCAGTTTTAATAGTTATCACAAATATTGAAAATAATTGAATAAATTAAAATAAGAGACAAGAGCCTTAAGGGCTTTAACTATAGTTTTTTTTTTGTTTGTTTTTTTGGCTGCCTTAGTGTTGGAATGATGTAACTGCAATAATGTCATAAACTCAATGCCAATATAGTGTAGAAGACAGAGGCATGACTGTTCAAAATTAAAGGTATCATGTCGGAAAATATCCACACATTAAATTAAATGATTGGCTTTTGCAAAAAAAAGAAAGGAAAAAACACTTAGCGTCCTGGCCAAAGTAGTGAACATATTCCCACAATAACTATAGTAAGTAAGTAACTTATATTTGTAGAGTGCTTTTCCAGACCAGGGTCACAAAGCGCTTAAACAATCCTCAATAAAATACATACTTAAAAGATCAAGCTAACACTAAGAAAGGTAAGTTTGACAATTGTTGGGCTGCAGAGATTTGTATAATAGCGACTGCGTTTTTTAAACCCATGGTTACAATTATTTTCAGATTTTTTGCCCGATTGATTGTTTTGCACCAACAGTTGTCGGTGTTCTGAATCCACACCCCTTTAGGACACAGACGCAGGCCTTGTCACTTGACTGAGAGTTTTACAAGGGCACCGGTTGAGGCACAAGTAGACTTACAGCCGACATTTCAAGCCGCCCAGCAAGTTCTTCCTTCAGGCAATTCCAGCACCACAAGCCTTGTCACAGTGATACTGTGGCCACTTAACCTGCACCACCACAATGTGCAGATGAATGACCAGCAGTCAGTTGTTACACCCCCTGGTGTTTCCTCCATGCCACAGAGCAAAAAAGCAGAATCCTCACACATTTTTGGACCAGTATTCGTGTTGTGGATTAACCTCTGTTGAAGACACTTCAGGTCATCACAAACAACTAATTTAAGCAGTTTTTTTCAACAATAAAAGATAGTGTTCTGGAACAATCTTCATTAAAACCTTCCCATTATACAGAAGACATTGAGATTCTCACCAGGCTGTGAGTGCTGCTCTAAGATCCCTGGCTTCCACTAATCTATAATCTGGGACATAACTATCCTCTGTATGCTCATGTTCATTCCCAAGAAATACTCTCACTTTCCATTCCCCAAAGATGATTCTGGTTTTCACAAAGTGAACAAGACGTTTATCCTGAATGGTATCAACCGTATGTGGTAGTTTTGGGTCAATATTGTTTGGAGTTAACTTGTCAGACGCCCATAAAGGTTTCCTTGTGCAACTTGTGTGTGGATTTACAGTGTGTTTCTTAAATGGATCTTGGACCTCTATTGTTCTCATCAGTATTTGTCTGTTTGTACAAGATTATCTTTTAATTGAAATATTTACTTCATTAAAAAATGTGATAAAGTCCCGCCCACAGAAAACCCTCAATGTTTTGGGGGAAATTAAGGCCCCCCTTAACACTCAACACTCAAGCTTAACCCTCAATCACATGCCCTTAAAACCAAGTGTTGAGGGTTATTGAGGGTAAATATGGGACACCCCTTCAATTAAAATATAATGTCATCCATCCCAGAAGTCTCCACCTCAAAAGGACTCGTTGTATAAACAAAGCAGAGGATGATTACAACTGGCTGGAGGAGGAGTGAAGAACATTCTTGCGTCATAATGCACATGCTCTCGTAACCTCTTGTTTGCTGAGAACTATATAAAGTAACGAGTTCAAAACATCATCATAATGAGGGACTTACTGCATCTTGGAGAGGAAGACTTCAACATTGGAAACATGTAAGTGGGTCAGGAAAGTTGGGTTTTCATTAGTTGCCCTTTAACAGCAGTAGACTCTTAACACTGGAGCTTAAACAAAGTAGCTATTTCTTAGCAACACTAGCTCCTAATGTTATGGCTGGGCTTCTCTAATTTAGGCAGTGATAATGTAAAGTGAAACAGTGTTATTTATTATCAATATGATGACTTCCACGCATCACTTTTTACGTTAAATTGTATTATTTTAAGTATTCTCCCAAAAATATTTTGTTTACCAATTGTGTGTGTGTGTAAGGGGTTGGGTGTGTGTGTGTGTGTCGGCCGCATCAACCAATTTAGAGTAAGTGATGCATTCACTGCCTGTGACTTCATTTAAAAGGAAATGACCGAGTCTAATTGCATACAGTTAAGTTCTCGATTAGACTAATTATGCACCTGGAGGAGATCAAACTCTCGGTGTATCGGTCTCCATGCTAGTATGCTCTCATTTTTACACAGCTAGCAGCTTAATTGGCTGACCTTTTCAATGTGCGCGGCTTTTATAAAGACCACAATCAAGAGGCTATCCTGCTGCAAGGACCTTTTCAATGACACAGATGCTATGATATGATTTTGATCTTTGGAAGGGACACGTACAGTCAACAAATGTGATGAAAGGAAATGTAATATAACTGCAAAGATTAGACCGATGACCATCAGCCGTGTGATTTAAGAACACAAGACTTTTGGACATGGCGTTCACACTTGTGCGTTTTTTTCTTTTCAAGATATTGAGAAAATAATTTAAATTAGAAACAAGTATGAAAACAACCGTGCTTAAGTTGATACAGAACTCTGGATTGCTTTAGTAGAAGAACTCACGTTTCTCTTCACTGGCTGCCAGTTTCTTTCAGGATCACATTTAAAATTCAAGTTCTTACTTTCAGATCTATTCATGGTCAGACTCCTCCTTACATCAGTGATCTGATCCAGACTTACACCCCAGCCTGACCCTGAGGTAACACAAGGGTTAAGAACAGAGTGGGAAATAAATAGCTTCAAATGTGAAATCCCCATGTTAAAGTTTCAGGTTTAAGCAACTACATGAAGGTCTTTTTTCTTTTTTTTACACCTCAATCCTTTTGACACCTCAACTAATAAAACCCTGGCAACGTCTTTTATAAAAATAAAAATAAATCTGTTTTTGTCATGTTCTAACTCTGAATGCAACTTATAAATAAATGATGTATAGATTAAATGACATAAGGACAAGAAAATATAATTTGAAAGTGACAAAAGAGAAATGAAAAAAGAAAAAGGGTGTAATATTGAAATTTTATTTCCTGCACGCTCCCGGTTGAATGGAGTTGCCGAGATTTACACATGAGGAAACCAGTGAAGCCTTGTTCCACATCCATCAAGGCCATTTATTATGCATGACTTTCATGCTCATATTTACATCCAATATTCAGTGGACAATAAATACGTCCCTCTTATGTCCTTTTTCATTACTCAGCGCGGCTCTGTGCTGTAAATCGTGATTACTGTATACAACGGAAGATTAACCCGTTCCTTCTCCACGTCCCAGGAAACACCGGTTCCTCCGGAGAGGCGGAAAAATGGGTCGCGGATCCTTGAGATTGCCTCTGTGAACTCTCAGTTCATAACGATCATGTTTAATGAACACGATGCTCTCCAGACATTCTCTGCTGAGGAAAATGTGTGACTGTGCTACATGTGTTTCCTTTCAGCAGGTAAGTGCTCCCTCTTCTCGCCCGGGCCCGGGATGATTTGCCACGGGGAGAGTGTCCTTAATGACGCCTGGATGCCTCGGCGACGAGATCTCTCTGCGGCGGGGGTTCAGGTGCTGCATCGTATCCTTTGTTTCCAGCAGTCTGGTGGAGTCTGACATATTGCATGTGACACATGAATGAACAAACAAATGCTCCAACACGCGCCTATCAGTGTAAATTATGTAAATGTTGTGTGGTAATGAAGCACAGACTCTCCCTTGAGAATTTTCAAAAAGCTAAGTGGAAAGAGACTGTCGGGATTTCATCAAAACTAATGGAACGCAGGTAGGATACGCATGGAACAATGTAAAAAAGCAGTCTAATGAGGGGAAAGTAATATATATGACGGTTCCTACGTATGGAATGCCAAGCAAATGTAAACAAATCATCACCATATTGACTTTCCTCAAACCTGCAGGTAACCATTGAAGCGTGACAGCAGCTCATCCATTCCTACAGCAGAATATCAGAGGTGCATCATGGGAAGGGTCGGCAGAAGCTTCAGTGATAGGAGCAACCCAAACATCGCAATGTCTCCAGTTTGTGAGAAGTAAATGCATGTGTATGCAATGATAGGAATGTTGTTGCATTTGGAAATAGTAAGTAATAATAATGGCATACAAATCTATCAATAGGTCCGGTCTAGGAATGGTTATTATTTTTTTTCGTGGCATCTACCGAAATGCCTCGAGTATCAAAATATGCCTTGTCTTTCGGTGCCAGTTATGGTACTCAGGCGTGATCCAAACTTGATAATGTGTGTATTTTTCTGATAGAACTAATAAACTATAACTAGCAAATGAAGTCAAACTTAGAAGCAATAACAAATGATCTTATAAAATGTGTATCGAACATAGTATCATTTAGGAACCTGTAATAAAAATATAAAGGTATTGGTAAAAAAAAACAACTAATTTTTATCGATACCCAGGCCTAGTTAGGTCATATGGTGCTTCTAGTGATTAGAAAGAAACCGAGCTCTGAACATCTTCTGGCACTGGTTTCAAGCCTGGATCAGTAGATTTTGACAAACCACACGACTGCTGAGTGCAGGCGGGTGGTTCACTGGAGTAGCTACTGCTCATGTGTGGAATGAGGTCCGAAGGTCAACTGTTTTTTGATTCTGAAGCCAAATTCCAATTCAAATTGAAAAAATAACCCGACTTGTTAGTCCAGTTACTCATGACCCCGACTTTTACATTTAGTAATAGGTTACAATAAAATGACTCCAAGTACAACTAGTCCAATAATAATAATAGACTTTAACATATCCTTATTGAAAACAGTGAAAAAAATACATTATTTTTTAACATAATCCTGGCAGAAGATTCTCATTGAATAACATCAGGATGCAATTGCAACCAATCATAGTCATTAGTTTCTTTCAAGATATTTTCCAGACTTCATGAATCGGTGTATCAGGTCAGAGCAATGTTCTTTGGTTTGGATCGTGAGGGGAACATTGATCAATTGCATTTTGCTTCTACGGTGTGTTGGCCAAAAACAACAGGCTCTTCCTGAAGTCTGAGCATGTCAGCAGAGTGGTTAGAGGAGGAGATTTAAATAGCTATATTGAGAATGATGACTTAGCTGGTTTAAGTACAAAAAGAAGACAGATGTTTTCAAAGTAGAACGGCATTTTAAGTCACAAAATTAATAGTGTTGTGCGTAGATGACTACACTGATTCAGTTATTTGCTGGTTGCCACTGACAAGACATCCACATGGGTTAGCAGTGGATTTGTCAGCCTTACAAGTCTGACAAGTTAACCCATGCGTCATGATTCTGTGCTAAATCTGCAAGCTATGGAAACATTCAAATATTGGATTTCAATATTTTGGCTTCAGAGAGTGCGTTTATTCAATTTAAACTACATAACCTTAATTATCTTTTTCAATGATAAATATTGAGTATGTTTTTCTGTTGCAGAGAGTTATAGTTATGTTTGTTTTTGGTAAAGATGGTTGAATGACAAATCTGAGCTTGTGTTTTAAAATGTATCTCCAACTCGGCACAAACACTCTTACTGACAATGATCCTTCTTCTGCATATATAGTGAAACACAATGAACCCTTCGAATGATTGCTGTGGTTTGTGACACTGATTCTGAACAGGACAAAAACAAGCACAGCATTGGCAAGTGTTCAACAACTTCTACTTCTCCACTGATGCGTTCTTATCTTGTTACGTTTACGCCAAATAACCAAACATCAAGGATGTGCAGACTTCGACCAGTCTCGCTTTTAATCAGAATTGATGGAAAAGTGGAGGCAGCTCCAACTTCCTGAGTAGTATGAGAAGAAAACTCCCTCCACACCCTAAACACTTTCCAAGAAATCAACATATCGAGCAGCAAGGCAAATACTGTGTAGCAATGTGGCTGCTCAGGTCTGGACATGAGGCTTCGTCGCTGAGTGGTGAGGAGCTTGACTGCTTTTTTTTATTAAAAAAAAAAGTATTTTAAAATGTATATCTTCATATATATATATATATAACTTGATAAACTTGACATTTTTTTATATGAATTCTTTTTTTTTTAATGTATATTTATTTATATAGCTTGAGAATATTTACTGCTTTGTTTTCTTATTTTCTAAAATGTATTTTGAAATGTATTTTTATTAACATGACATGAGAAGCTCGACTACTTATTATTATTATTATTTTAATGTTTTAAAATGCATCTTCATTACCATGACTTGAGAAGCTCGACTCTTAATACACCCATGTTAGATATTAGACACACAGTTATCAGCGAATATTAATACAAAAGACACTTTTGTAATGACTTGAGATAATAGATGTTTTTAATCTACAATTAAATAATGAACTAGGTGAAATATTTGTGCAACTCCAGGAAATACCATTTATTTCATGACCAAACAACCAAATAACTGAAGAGAAAGTAAAACGAGATGATTAAAATTACCAAAAGGAGTTTTTAACAAATTCTTTCTTTTTTTTTCCATTTAATAATGTTTTTACACACATTTTATTTCAGTAAGAACTTCATTCGTTGTTTTGCCAAAAGGCAACACTAACTAAGAATCGATCAGTCCAAAATTTTACAATAAATATTTATGTAACTCATAATTTTATGCACACAAGAAAGAAAATATATATTGCACAACAAATGGGTACATTCCATTCATTTTAATATCATATTTTAACATCAGTTTGAGAGCTTCTTCCTGCTCTGCTGTAAGACGTGGTGTCTGCGTGTAGCAGTGAAATAGGTCCCTGATGAAACGTGCTGTATTCATCAGTGTTGGTGTGAAATATAAATGAAAAAATAATGTCATAAGGAAAACTAATACCGTTTTCTTGTATGAACCTAAAAAACGCATAGGGTAGGAACGCCAGAAACTAGTAACTTTCTACTACGATATAGGTCAACTGGAGGTGGAAAGAAATTCTTCACGTTTCAAATGCACTCGTCTTTTTGGGAGAACAAATGGAAAATAAATTATACGCAGAAGATAAAAGCCGAGTCTAAGAAGGTAAATTCAGCAACACACTTGCAGGTACAATTGATTTATTTCGTCTCTTTGTCCTCACTGAAATTAACTTTTAAATGAAGCCCCCCCCCTTCCATCCCTCTTCCCAATCACACACACACACACACACACTTCGCCCTTTTCCAAGAGATAGACAGAGCCTTGATGAGCGAACCTTTGATCTCACTGACAGCATCTGCTCCACCTTTCTTCCTTTTTCCTCCTCACTACGACGGAGCTATGCGACTTCTGAAGGCCGGCTTTCTTTTTCCTCTGCCCTCGTCTTAGACTATCGCAAGTGAAAACCCTTTCATCTTCACGCTTTTAATGTGTAGAATGAGGAGTACAGCCCTGATCCTGGATCCCTCATAACAAACATTCCTTCACATCTATTGCTTTAAAACTGCTCTTTGTTGTCAGCCGTCGCAGCTAAAAGGGAGCGGGATTTACTAAAACACTTATTTAGGTTACTCTCTTACGCTGTGATTCGGCTGGAAAACGCAGCAACAATTCACTTTAGAGAAGCGAACGACTTGATGGAGCTTTAGTTTCATTTCCCCCTCCGACTGGGTCTTCATTATCTTGCAATGAAGTGAACAGATGACTAGATAATGCTTCAACAACAGAATGAGCCCTCTCAGTCTCTCACGACTGCTGAATATTCTATTAAATTTGTCGTCTTCTCCGGCTGCTTATAGTGATTAATTCGTACGCCGCGAATATCTTTGTGTCACAGACGGAGGGGTCGGGACGCAGGGTCGAGGTGGTGGGGGGGGTCGCATGAAATCGTGCGAGATGATTGGACGCCTTGTCGCCGCGAGCCGTTCCGTGCTGGAGGTTAATGTTGCAAGGAAGGACATGGCGTTCCTGTGAGTGAGATGTTCCAGGGCCAACACCACGGGAGTTAAAGATAAATAACGCCAAGGAGCTGAGGAATCAATCACGCTTTGCAAGGCGGCAATGATGAATACCAAGGTCGGGGCATTTATGAAACTTGGCGCAAGAATGTTGACACAACCGACTTATAGAAATGTCGATTATTTCTGACCATGAAAAACAACTTCAACTTTAAAATAATTTCGAGGGAGAAAACAAATAAGTAAAATGTATTGATTTATATTCAAAGAAAAAATAAAGTTTATTGACACAACAAATCACAAATAAAAATGTAATAACTATAGAAGTTCATTAAATTAAATTTACGAATTAAAATAAGATCAATAAAATGCAGTTATAAAATTACATTGAAGTGGTGTATACAGTCACATTATTAAACAATACAAATAAAAACAAAATGCACTTGATTGATGTACATTTCAAGATCTAAATATAGTTTTACATTTAAATGAACTCATTTCCAAAAGCGAATTCTATGATCAAATACATTACTATGCAAATGTTATCTAAGGTGCTCCAACAGTAGTGAGGAAAAAAAAAAAAATGTACCATGTGGAAAAAAAACAAGTAGCGCACATCACAAAAAAAGCAAACCCCACACCGCACTGCTAAAAATAGGATTGGGTTCCATTTTAACAAAGTAACATCTCAGTGTAGATGTTGAAAGTCATTTTTAAGTAAGGAAATGTAAAGTGTGTCAATGAACTTATGAAATAAAACCATACAAAGACAGTCAATTCATAACTGGAAAAATCAGCTGTTTTAATTGACAGCTGGATTATACAGTACAATTAAATATTTAGGTTGAATGCTTGAATGGTTACTTTTAAAACTTGTGTGGGGGGGTTATAATGTATAATGCAGTAGACAAAAATTATATATAAAACAACAACAATGTGAGTAAGTGAAGTGATTGATTATTATTATTATTATTAGTGTTGATCATTTATTTTAATGTATTATTTTTTAATGTCCTTTCATTGTCTACTTCATGTTTTGTATCGTGGGTCTGAGAGGACCACACTTTCATCTATACTGTATTTCTTGATACATGTATATTTGACAAATAAAGAACTTGAACGTGAACTTGATGTTGTGTGCGTCATCACTCTTTGGACGGAAAAAAGTTCTGTGACTAAATCTGTAAAAAAAAATCAAGTCCCAAAACAATACTGACAGAACATAACATCCATCACTTAAAAACGCCAACAAAATCATTATCAAAATCTAATATAAAAAAAAACTTTAGCAGCGCTTTAATGTAACCAGTTAGGTATTAGATAAAACCTACACAATATCCCTTTTTTAATCATCAAAAAACATATTTAATACTAATTGTTGCAAATGCTTAGTAAATGTACTATAATTTATCGCAGTCTGACGGAAAAATGTAGAAATGAATGATCAGTTTATGAATGATCACATTTAATCGATAAAATGAATTGCATTTGACTGATGCTTCACATTCTTTTCTATCACTCATATATATTCATCTTGAATTACCTTGGTTACCATGAATCAAGCCGCCAGCAGCTCTAGAAAGAAAAGCCTTTGAATGGTATATATATATGTGACAAGAACCTCTTATAGAACAACCACCCAGTGTGACTCCTGCTTCGCTGCCGGTGTTTCAAAGCAGCTGGCAATCACAAAAGTATTTTTTTTTTCTGTTTGAAGGATATTCAATAAGCCATTCACAAATTTCCACATTAAATGGATATTAAAGTATTAACCTTCATCTCGTAGTGCTTTTAAGAATCAAGGCCTGATTCGATGTTGAGCTTTGTCTACCAGGACGATGACATCGGCAGCTTTCTTGTGCTTTTTCCAACCTGTAGAATAATATCCTTCAAGCTAGTGACTCATTCAGCTAATCTTAGTGGGCGTGTTTTCCTGTCTGACAGTCCATTCACAGTATGGTATTTACATCACAATGTACATTTACATGTAATACATTTAAGAAATACATGGAATCTTAAGTATATATAAATGGAATGCATATTCTATATTGATGTTTGTATACGCGAGGAGAAATATGTAGATTAATCTTCATATTTTCATGTATTTCCATAAGGCTGTACAATATTACTTTAAGTAATTAAGAAAAAACGACCCCGGCTTATGGAGATTTATCAAAATATTAAAATTAATGTACATTTGTCTTCATGTATTTTGTTTCTTTATAAATTACAAGTTTGACATCTTCATTCTCGCTTTGAGCCTGTGAACAATATCATTTTACTTAGTAAATAAAACCAAAAATACAGTGTGTGATCATGATCATTAAAAAATGCAAAGATGCCAAAAGAAAGAAAAACACCAGGATCCAAGAATCAAAGTCACGCTCAAATGTTTGGGTAACTTCCATAAATTAAATTGCTTCTTTTTTTTGTTTACTCGGTTTACTACCACGTAATAAGATTAATGCCCTCTAAACATTTTAAATGCCTTATTTCAGTAATTCTCCCGCATCTAATTCATCTTCCTAATTTCCTCTCAACCATACAGCCCACTCTACTTGACAAGCAGGGAAAATCGATGACGGTGACAAAGCGTAGGAGACACATGCTGCCACGGCGGTGTCATCTAGCGTCACTGATGTCGCCTCCACTGTGCCCTGCGCCGGCTGAGCTGCCAAAGTGGGACCTGATTTAGCGGCTGCTCTGCCAGATGGACGAGTGTTGGATTGAGGAAAACTCCGAGGTGTCGGTAACTGGCACGATGGTTGTGGCAGAGCCGTGCTGAGCGTTGTGAGTGAGGCGCGGGTCTCAGCAAGAAAAATGGAGGAATTTTTCGGCGTTCACAGAGAGAGGGATCCGTCTTTTCAGTCGTAGAAGAATCTAACAATGTGCGTCAATCCTGTGGAGCAATTTTGAGGATAACTCTTCCAACACTCTGAAAGGAGACGATCAATAGGATTTTACCTTCCCCTTCTAGATGAATGAATAATAACCTGTTGAGCAGACGCATAAATAAAGATTGTCCTGAGCGAGCGGACACTCGTCCTGCTCCCTAAACAAACTTATGGATCCAGGCGTGGATGAACTTGAACAGTGTGAGAATCGTAGCCGCCCACGGCACAATATAAGCGATTTCTTGCTGAGATTTATTTTTATTCAGAAGAGCAGAAATATCCATGGCTATAATTCGTCTTTGTGCAACACTCCAGCGTCCAGAGAGGTGGAGCAGCAGACGTGTATCCAAGCGTTCAGAAGGTTCTGGATGTGCAGGATAATTGGTGCATACGTAACTCAATAATGGTCTGTAAAATCCACCTAGAGATTTGATGATCCCAGCTGGAGAGAAATGGACTTCATGGACTTCAAAGATCTCCACTTTGTGAAATGTATTTTTCCCTGATGACTTCATAAACTGTAAAAAGAGGTTTCCTTCTGCTCGAGTAGGAGTTTAAAATGTGCAGCCTGTGAGATGAGTAGCCTATGTAATGGAGTTCATCTTTGTGCGATGGCAGATGGTTAACGAATAAAAGTCATCAGATTTAATCAATTCAAATGTATTGTTACTATGGAACAAGTGTTAAAAAAAACAAGGCTAGATTCAGAGTAAAAATCCCCTCAAAATAGTCAAAAAAACATAAAGATCCTCCAACCTGAGCCCAAGTCATGACAAAAATATTCCCAACATCAATGTTTGTCACCGCATGTCATCAATCCCAGAATACGCCGCCTCCAATGGACTCGTAGTATAAACAAAGCGGGGCATGATTACAGCTAGTTGGAGGAGAAGTGACGCTATTATTAGGTTATAATGGAAGTAAAGCGATTATTACGTTATAATGGACTCCGCTCTGGTAACCTCTCGTTCGTTGAGATTTCAGACAGTGTACTTTATAAACGAATGACTTTAAAACAATGCCATGATGAGAGACTTACTGCATCTTGGAGAGGAAGACTTTAACATTTGAAATATGAGAGTGAGTTGGAGTTTTACATTAGCAGCCCTTTAGAACTTGCAGCAAATTATTTCTACAGAGTAAAATTTGATCTTTGACACATCAAAAGTGTTTTTCAAATCAAGTGAAGGTTGTACAATCTTCTCTGAAAAGCTCAATTTAAAACTTGAATTCAATCAGAGATTAAGGCTTTTCTCAAGTCAAAAATACTGTAACCCTTGTGTTATCTTAAGGTCAATGTGACCCGAAAACAAATTACAAAAACGACCTCCCTGGCATAAATACATCTATCTATCTATGCAGTGGTGGAGGTCCTTCACCTCAACCCAGGAGCAACACAAGGGATACCGCAAACAGATTTGTTTTCGGGCCTTCGGGTCACCTTGACCCTAAAATAATACAAGGGTTAATGATCCGTGGTATTGTAATTTTGTTATGAATAGTTATGTTTGTCAGTTAAAAACATCCAAACTGAGTTTAAGTCAATCTACGCAGATACAAGATGTTTTATGATATTTTAAGTATATTCAAGTATTAGTTGGTCTTGTAGTTCTTGAGACGGACTTGGTCTTGGCACTGGTCTCACCTCCACTTATTCCAGGTCTCGATCTTGTCTTGGTCTGAATGAACTGTTAACTTGGTCTTGGGCTGTAGAAGTGGTATTTAACCAATATTGGACTTTGATTAATTTCCCTGATTTTGAATGATAAGAATGACCAACAAACTCCTTCTTACATCCCTTTTCTTCAAGTCTTCATAATCAACTCCAATATGACCTTAATGTTCTTCCTTATGTGGGAATAAATAAAGGTTTTATTATCATCAATTCAAACAAGTTATTGTGTATATTACACTGTATATTGAGTATTTATTCACTTTATGACTGGATCTGAAAAGGTCTTCCACTGTCCTGTATTGGTAGTGTCGTGGACTTGACTAGAAGTCCAGTGCAAGTGCATTTCAACAACAGAAAACACTTAAGTAGCAACAAATACCTGATGAAGGATTGCTGTCAGATCAAAGGGTCACCCTGGAAAGCTCTCCTCTCAGGGACCAGCACAGCTCTTAATCGTGGGTTTCAACATGTAATTAAGTGGAGTTTTACTCCATGATCAGGATTCTAACTATAGTTGCACCTGCATGTTCTGTTAAATGAAGAAACAAATAGCTCAAGCCACATACTTTTTTCCCATCGATGTTATAGCAGCTACTATTATGATAAATAATCTTGGCTCATGCTAATGAAAAATAATGTGTGATTATTTTTACGAAACTACAACCCAAGCACATGGCCAAATTTTAATGGTTGTTTTACGATCTAAAAGCATCTTTTCTCCCCGAGGAATAAGAAAGCATATTGAGAAAAGATCCTTAAAGCTCTAACATGGTTAATGTCTAAACACGGAACAGTATAATCTGTTTTATTAAACAAATTGCAGTAAGTGTGCATCTGGCATTCCTAGTTTTTGCAGAGTCAGCAGTCAAAAAGAAATGACATCATACACTGGCTCAAGTTTGAGAATCATTACTCCTATCGGCCAAAAACAAGTTGGTTCGGGTCTTAGATCCGGACCTTTTCCTTTGTGGAGTTTGTGGTTACTCTGGTTTCCTCCTCCATTTCAAAAATATTCAGCTCAGGTTAAACAGGAAGAGGATTTGAAAGTTCGATTCTTTTTCCTTTTTTTTTTCTTCTGTGTTGCCTGGACAACTTCTCTGGATGTCTTCCAAATGTCAGCTGGGATTAGATCAAACCAAAGAGAAAGATAGAAGAAGCAACAATGCAAAAATAAATGCATGATAGAATGTTAAATTGCTGCAGTAGTTTAATGACTAAAGATATAGAAATGACTGACTGACGAAGGCTGAACTTCTTGTTACAATTTAGAAACGTTATTAACTCTGAAAGATGTTGTTCCACTCAGAAGTGGGGGCTCTGAACGCATCAGATCAAACATCCACAAATATATGACATTTTAATGGAGGTTGATAATTATCATTTGGTGAACATTAAACTCATCTAAATTGGTCGCAGAACAGACGCGCCAGTTTATTATTTTTTCAATTTGCCACTAAATCTATGTTTGACGCTTCATTTAGTTCTGTTTATGGGGGAAGTTTATTAAAAAAACTTTTAATTACCAATCCAGTTGTTCTGGCATTTATGAAACATGTTTCATTTGAAATCTGAAGATAGAAATGCGTCAATAATAGGGGAGTCGGTCAGTCTACCTGTGTGTGTGTGTCTGCCTGATTTTATTGTCGTATAGACGCACAAACTAATCGACAAGTTTGCTTGTAAATTGTAAACAAGCATAATAAGGAGACTACTGACCTCTCAGGGAAGGTTTTTCGGGGGAGGGCAACTTCATAAGGTTAAGAGGGAGAAAGCCTGTCCATTTTTCAATAACATTTAGACCATTAATATAACATTAATGGTAATAAATGTTAAAAAGGGTGCAAAGGCAGGCATCACAAATAAATATTAGACATTAAATATGTTAAACAAGCTAAAGTACGGGGATTTTTCTAAAATAAAAAAAAACTGGGAAAAATATTTTTAAATTAAAGTAATTTAATTTTAAATACTGTATTCTCTTTTTGACATGCTTGATTGGATAATATAATTATTATTGTCCAACGACCGTGACAGGTTTTGAAAAATGAATTTCATTAAAACATTCCGTGGGAAGGAATCAAAGAAAATGTAGCTATTCACTCTATTGTGATATTAATGGAGCAGTTAGAGCATCACCATTATTGCCCTTTTTGGCCTTTGCGGGTGAATAAATCCAAGAAATAATTTAATAATTAGGCTTTATCCAGACACAGAGCAGTTCAATAGCCCAAAAAGAACTTACTGAAGCTGACTCGAGTATGATTAAATTCACATCATATTTAAAACATATTAAATACACATGATTTCAGGTTAAAAGTTTGGGTTATTTGGTTTTCAAATGTATTTTTTATACCATCCTCTGTCTATGTTTTTCATTTCAATGTCATTTCTTTTTTTTTTTTAAAAACTCACCCAGGTATATCCTGAAGACAACAATTATAGAGATTTTCAATACCAGTAAAAGTGAGGTCAAAAATCAAAAATTGAATGGGAATGTTTGGTGTCTGGGAACAAACAGGTCGAGATCATTAAAATAGCCCACAGAAAAAAAAAGTTGCCATTAGACTTCCTGTTTCAGAGTTTGGTGAAAGAACACCAAGTTCATCCGGCGACCGACACGGAGTATTTGTCGTCAATGGTCTGAACCATGAAACACTGTTGAAGCCTCGACAATAGTTGCTGTGTCACTTCTATGTACTCTCTCTTGGTGACAATACATTTGAACGTGAGACAGTTGTAAGCTTCTCTGAACCCTGTCATGGTGTGTGTGTGTGTGTGTGTGTGTGTGTGTAAATGTCAGTGGCATTGCACGAGTGTTTCCAAATCAGCCTGTTGTAGCTCCCGCAGATGTATTCCGTGGACGTAGCCAGGAAGGGAATTAAGAACAACACCTGTCAAAGCGCTGAACCGAGTCAGCGGAGAAAAGTAAAGAAAAGATGAGAGAAAATTCCAACACCTCACGCCGGTAAAGTCTGATTGACAGTCTGTGAACGGCTTATTGGGAAAATTCAAGGGAGTCACGAGGTGATTATCTCAGACCTGTCAGCTGCAAGCAGCGTGTCAAAATGCCACCCAGGCGTTCCCACTCCAGGTGGTTGATGCCACAATTGAGAGCGAACATGTGTTCATGAGACTGAGGACTAATGAGGAGGGGGGAGGGGCCTGGATGCCGATAAAACGGGGGGCCAAGTCAAACAAGAGCCCATTCGAAGCATTAACTCTCGCTTTTATGCCAAATGAACTCATTAGATCGGAGCTCACGTGCGGCGACGAGGACGCCATTCCAGCGTCTCTGCGTGTCGGTGATGTGCAAACAGATAACAAGCAGCGCGAAGGAACAAAAGTGTCGTCATGTTGTGCCTTCGTTCCGTCGGACTGAGGAGCCGAGTGGCTTTTCTTTAATCACCCGACGATCGGTAATAATCAGAAAAGCTTCAGGCTCCCGTGAAGGTGAGAAACGGCGCTCGCGAGCACGAGCAGGGATTTCTTTGTCCAGTGAATTCATTATTCTAAACTGCATAAGCTGAGAGAAACTCTATATCCATGTCAGCGTTGAGGAGCCGCAGGAGTCCTTCTATACCGGATGCTTTGACTTGAGAAGATCACAGTTGTATTTATACAGCTAGACCCTGCATGGATACTTTAAAAGTCTTCGCAAACAAGAAGACTTCATAATGAGTAATTAATACCTCAAAAGCTGCTATTATATGCTTCTGAATAAATTCAACTTACACCGTGTCTTTGCAAACTAATCTTATTAAGCCGTTGAAAAAATAAACCCTCACTGCAGCACGTAAAACAAACATCCTGACACTAGTTTTATACTGTAATCCATGAGGCTTGTCATCAAGGTTATTACTTTCTTTAAAGATCAACAAAAAATGTCATGATTATCCTGGTTAAAGAGAAACTCTCCTGAATCACTCACATGTTTCAAATGATGAAGTCTCTAAGATACATTAAGTCTCTCATCACGATGATGTTATTACTTTATAAAGTTCTCCCCCGTCTCGATTCTCCGCAAATGAGAGCGGAATCCATTATGATGTAATAATCGTCTTCACTCCTCCTCCAGCCAGCTGTAATAACGGCCTGCTTTATTTATACGACAAGTCCCTTGGAGGTGGAGACTTCCTGGATTGATGACGCACAGTAAGAAACCTTGATGCTTCAGTTTCCCTAGTATTATCGACGAATGGGTCACGATACGGTTCTGCAGTAGATCTGTGGTCAGGGTCACTGGAACAGGGAGCAAGTAGAGCACAGACCATCTGTAGAGTTGAAAGATCCTTCTATATTTACGATGGCATGCAACAGCATCCACACACCCACTTGTGAATTTGTTTTTACGTTGTTTAGGGTCATCGGAATGATATTATTATTTATGTAGAAATAAAAAATAATAATATTTAGAAAGTCTCTAAATCCTGAGTTATTGTAATTGGAAAAAACATTGGAAAATGACACAAAGCTCGTAAACGATGAAAATGGATCAACTTGGTGCGAATTTGTTTTTAGTTCTGAAGTGTTTGGAGCTGTAAATCTATATAAATTGTATATATATAAAATGAAATTATATTTAAGTGAGATCAACGGAAAAACTATCCAAACTAACCCTATGAATAATCTGATTAAAAATTTAAATGTTTGGCAAAGCTACTAATAAAAGTTTAACAGGTGGTAGTTTGTGTTAAAGTATTTAAAGGAAAGGTTAAATCTTGCATCTTGAAGTGATGCAAAATTAATGGGCATTTAACTGCAGAGCAAAACACGAGGATTCAGCCATCCACTAGATAGAAGAGCAAACTTAAATGAGCAGATCCGTAAGTATCAAGACGACATTTAAGACTTGAGCTGAACCCTGTGTGTCCTTAAACACAGTCCTCAGCTCAAGCACTGTTTCAGAAAAGTATGATTGTAGATGACACCGTTGAATGCACATTTACACCGAGCATGCATAATGCATGTAAGGAGCGCCCTGCTCCGCCTGCTGCCACCGCTACAGAATTGGGGAAACTCACTGACTTGCAATAGCACTCCTGGAGCTGCTGAGCCTCGGAACCATCAGCAGCTGCGACTGGTGTCACAACAACAGCTTGCCTGTACAGTCACCAGAACCATGTTTTCACTGACAAATAAATCCTAAAAAAAAAAAAAAAAGGCTCAACAGGTAGGATTTTTAGAGTAGCAATCACTAACAACTCTTTTATTGGCTGTCATTTGTTTCGTTCATCTGCCACGGAAAAGCTTAATAATTGTTTTTTTACGTCTCCTCATGGAAGTTGAAAAGAAAGTTAAGCTTCTTGCTTTCTGAGATTTATTTTTTCCTTTTAATGCTGAAAGAGCCTCAAGTGTACTGACCATACCAGAACCCAACATTTTTTATTCATCATTTACTCTGAATATTTCAACAGGGAGGGAATACTGAACATATGTGAAGTTTCTTTTAATGTGGCGGGTTTACAAGTTATGTAAAATCATCACGTTATTTTCCTGCACTTACTCTGCCGCTCCTTTATCCGGAGGTGCAGCTGCAATTTATGATCCGGGAAATATGCCGTCATCCCCCGTTCCCCCGTTCCTGGAGAACTCTCCAGGGTGCTCTTCGTCACCTTTATGATCCTCTAATTCTGCCTCTCAGGATCCCTCGAAAAAATCTCCCATTTTGATGAGACGTATTTTCATCTCGCTGGGAGAAGCAGGAGTTTGCAGCTGATTACATGGAAACAGATGGGTAGACGCACCTGCCGCTGGTCTCTGTGGAAGCTTGTTAAATTTTAAAATTTGCGATTTGAAGATGGCATATGCTGGACCGGAATAGAAAGTTGTCAATATGCAGAACAATGAAGCGTATCTGCATGTTGCAATGAGCCACTGCACACTCTGGGATTGTCTGGCAGATGAGTGGAGGGATGGTGGGGTGTGAGAGGGGGGGCTATTGTGAGAGAGTCTGAAAAAAATTATCGTTTCTCAGAGTCACCGGTGAGAGGGTGTGTGTGTGTGTTTTGAAAGCGTGGCTGGACGGTGGCTGAGAGGACTGATTAGCAGCGTGATGTGCCAGACTACTTCTTAGCACTGCTCATCTAACACATTTGTATTCATTTATGCATGGGGTAACATTGGAGGATGAGGACGGTTTAAAAATTGAATTTTTCTTCTCGCCACACAGTCTCTATTTTTCATACGTTATTGTTCTTCCCCTCCTTGGCTGCCCGCCGAGTCAATTCAATATTTTGACGGGCAAGAATTCAAAAACCTCTTGTTATTTTTATTCTACATAGGATCTTGTGTTGGATTGTTTTGTTGGGATTTTACTGACACCACAGTCTCGACTTTTCTTATTGTAATGGCTTTAATACTTTTCCAAGAAAACACATTAAAACAGCAAAACTTTTTCCATTTTATCTCATGTGTTTTGCCTCATTTTTTTATGTAAATGATCACAAAAAAAGATAGATGTATTAGACCTAGACTAACTGTTTGTATCCGTCACACAGTTATTATGGAGTCAGTGTAGCTGCAAAGAAAAAAAAAAAAGAGCCTTTTCATCTTTGAAAAGGAGGAGCAAGTTTGAGATTCTATGGCACATAAGTTTTCATTTTTAATGAAACTATGTTTAACGGACCCCAGAGGACTCACACCAAAAATAGGTTTGATTAAATGTTTTCGCTGTGTCACGCTACAGCGCTGATGTCAGTGGGATCATTCAGGCAGTAAATCATCACTAAAAGTAACATTCATTTGGTTTAATTCCCAAAATAAAATATTTTACAGGTTGTTACATCGCCTTAAAACTTTAACACATATGTGAAGACAGTCTCACTTTATTTTCGAGGCCCACAGTGCCCAGTATTTGCTAAAAAGAAAATGGAAGATCCAGGCGATTTTTGGCCTCATGCTAAATGTCACGATAGCTCCCTGAGCTCTCGTATCATGATGCATTAGTCGTCTTGTACAGCTACAAACAGACATCATTTCTTCGGAACAATTTTTCATGTGTAGTCTTCTATACAAGAGGGACAAGTATTTGGATCTTTTGGTGTGTCTGTTTAGACGACAAGTGAGCACTGGTGGCTAAATTAGCAACATACAGTTTTGCCTATGAATTGATTTCTCTGAAAATAATCCCAACATTTAGTCAACATAAGGGTGAGAAGAAAATGAGTTAAATTTGAATTTTGGTTGAACTAAGAGCTGGCTGACACATTTAAATCTTATATCACTCAATGGTTGGATCTTATGAAAAAGAAAGCGTCCCATTGGTTCATTTTCTGACTAGTAGCTGTCTGGTCCAATCAGCTGAACCTTCAAAAACCATGTCTTGTCAATAAAGTTATGAATGTTAAAGTAAGTAATGCAATTAAATATCAAAATCAAAGTGCAATGGACAAAAACATGTCTAAATATGTCATATTTAACAGCAATAATGTGATGAAGTTGTGCAGCTGTTTAAACTTGCTCTTGTGTTTCAATGGTTATGAACTCAACAAATGCAGGGAAGTTCATGTCATGTTCACAAAAGCGAAAAAAAAATACAGTAAGGTAAGGTAAGGTAAGGTAAGGTAAAACTTTTTTGATCCCTCAGGAGGTCTCCTTCGGGAAATTGTTTTTTTCCAGTAGCCCAATACATACAGCAATTTTTTATAAAAAAAAAAAAAAATCAAAATAAAATAAGAACAAGAGAAATAATGAGAAAGAAAACAATTACACAATCTAAGTCTAAAGATAAAGACAAAGAACATAGATCAAAGAAAAACAACAAAAGAAAAAACAGGTTAATGAATCATGAAAGGCATGGATGGTTTATAACTTGACCTGGAATATTAGACCAGGCTTGTACAAATCTAAAGCATACATCTCAAATGAAAAGACTCTCTTGCTCACTCGTGTGCGTCTGTGTGTGCGTGCATGTGTGTCTTTGAAAACATCAAATATCATGAGTACCTTCTGAAGTGGCGGCTGACTTATGTATGCATTGACGATAAAGAGCTCAGCAGTAAATAGACTTCTTTAAATTCATGTTGCTGTTTAAGGCTCAATCAACGTTCAGAGAGGTTTGCACTGTAAACTGGATCGTGGGAATGGTTGAGCAGAAGTTGCATCTTTCAAGGAATAAACAAAGATAATTATGTAACTGGCCAATTAAGGAGAAAATAAAAAAGATTTTCCCAGAGATGAGCAGCGTCACAGGGATTGTTCTCTTGAACTGAAAATTATTTCTTTCACGTAACAGTCAAATAAATCCATCATCTAAAGTTGGAGGTCTTGAGATAACTTTGTTATAATTTGACACTTCAATCGAAAAATTAAATTTAAGTTAAATAAAATTTAAAGTAGTCTCTGTGCTTACTCGACCAAATCCAGTGACTCATAATATAGTAAAACAACAGATTGATAACAATTATCATGGAGAAAATGGTTTTATACAATTTAATATTCAATTTAAACAGACAAACTTTTTCTGCTTAACCGCAAAAACACATAAACGTCAGTCTGGAATCAACTAAGCAGCAAATGCAAACACTGGAGACGTGAAAAGACACACGGAACATTTGTTCGGTTGGTTGGGGATGAATTCTGCAGGAGCTGGATAAACATTCAGTATCTCTGGGGTTCAAGGACTTGGCATGCCAGCCATTGGTTAGGCATGAGCTCCAGGCCAGCAACACTTGTGTGGATCTATTATGTGAGCTCTCTGTTTTAGTGACAGATCAGACTATTGATTATGAAACTCCAGTGCAAAAGAGCATTCTTTTGCTCGCAAACAAGTCTCACTGACTTAAAACAAGCATCGCAAAGAGCATCTCCTCGAAGTTGAAGGCGTCAAACAACTCTCAGGAACATTATGGACTGGATAAGTGGGTATATTTTGTCCTGCTAAAGTCTTTCTGTTGGGCACTTTAAGTACTTTTACATTTTGAGTCTAAAACTGGAACTAGACCTAAGTAAGGATTTTGACTCTTTAAGTATAAAAGGTCGGAATAAATGCCTCCCTCAAATAACAGTTCAAAAGTGGGCTGGGTGCTGCAGGGCATTCAAAAGCCTCACGTTGTGACTATTATTTGAGGGGAACAAGTCACACACAGTCCTATTTTTCATCGAAAAGCATTTTAAAAACTCATCATCCAGAAGCACCATTAGCATTAGCATAATGGCGAGGACTGCCGGAGCTTTCATTTACATTCTTGTCTCTCTTGAGTAGCAGCTCGAGAAAGAATATGTCCAGTTCAGAGAGGTATGCCAAGTCTCTGGTCGTACCCATTAACCAGATAAATAATGAAGACAGTAATGACAGTTAAAGTCTGCCGGTCAGAGGAAATCGTTTCGTTAAGATAAAAGTGCTCTGAATCATTCTTCCAACACCTGACCACAGACCAGGCACACGAATACTTCAATCTGTTTTATATCTGTCATTTTCAAAATACTTAAAATGTACCCACAAGTACCCACAATTATGTCCTTCTAATCTCCTTGTAGTATCTTATGTTTCTAAATAAATATTAGGATTTATTATAAGGTCGATGTTAGTCCTACAATTTGTCTACTATTGAATATAAAACAGCCGTTGTGTTCATTTTAGTTCAATTTAATTTAAGTATATTTACATGAAATAATCTCTGTTTTTTAAAATACGGGGCAAATGGGCCACACAGAGCTTCTGTATCAGTAAAGAAATACTGACACATTGCATCACAGCTGAATGTCCCAATTGAGTTAAATGTAAACATATGAAGTAATCTAATTGAATTTTGTGTGTGTGTTTTGATAGCAAGAGAAGACTTTGACCTTCAGCAACGCTATGTTATTGGGCTAGGAATGTTTTACTCCTGTACATTTCGACTTAAAATAAACCAAGAAACTCTAAATCTTTCCTACTTAGAGGATAGGATTCAACCCTCAAGGCATCGTTTCAACCCTGAGTCTGCCGAGTTCATTGATCTCCTCTGTGTCTCCGCCACAGTGACTCAACAGGAATATTTAACATGAATTTAGATTCGTATCTTAAAGTTTATATTGGAGTCACAGCCGACCCTTCACACTCTGACAAGTGTGAGTCATCATCGCTTGATAAACATTATGGTTCAATAAATAAGGCCACAGTCCTTCTTTAGCATCCAGAAAATGCTTTTTCTTCTTAAAAAATATTCTATAAATCGCTGTTTTCATCACAACTTCCTCGGCTTCACTGTACACAGTTGAGCTTTAAAGTTAATGCTAAAATTAGGCATCTGACCTCAAGCTGAGGTCAAAAGTGATAGATAGAAAGAGGATTTCCCATATTCATTAAGAAGCTCTTATATGCTACGATGTTCTTAGGTATGCTCTTAAGAGCGCTGCGTGTGTGTTAAGTGAAACAGAAATCAAACCTAGTTGAAGCTTGACACAGATATTCTTGTAGAAGTTGATCATGCAACAATACTTTGTTGTCAACAATGTTTGTTGTCCACCTCTGCATCCAGGGCTTTAAATGACCAAAACACTAAAAGAACACACCCTTGAGAGAAAATCAATTCAATCTGTGGTGTTTCACAGATATCAAGAAAACAGATTTAATGGAACTTAAGAGAGGCGTCAATGTACTACTCTATATATAGGTGTTGCTCAATGTGTGACTTATGAACTCATAATGTAGCAAGTGATCGATTTCACTGCATTGATTGATTCAGTTTCAGCACCACTGCGCTGGACAGCTCCCACTAAGAGCTTCTGGCGAATCTTTATCTTGATGTCGGACCTCTATTGTACTCATCAGTATGAGTCTGTTTGTACAAAACTCTCTTTTCATTGAAATATTTACATTAAAAAAATTGAACCCCCGCCCACTGAAAATTCTTAGTTTTTCTGGAAATCAGAACGTGTTTACTGTACCACACCGAACTCTGCTGAGATTGATCAAGCAAAAAGGTTTCTCACTACATGTCATCAATCCAAGAAGTCTCCACCTCCAAGCTCATTTTATAATCCAAGGGAGAACTTGAACTTTAAAACATCATCATCATGAGGGACTTACTGCATCCTGGAGACAGTTTTGTTTTTACTCTGAAAACAAGTCAAAGATGACAGATGTATGCTATAACTGGCATGGAGGTAAGGATATCAGTCAAATAAAATCTTTGAAATTGTCTTTTAAAAATGTCACCCAAGCCAATGTGTGTGTCTGTGTGTGTTTGTGTGTGTGTGTGTGCATGTGTGTGTGAAGTATACTGTTGAGATATGATATAACCTGTAGCCAATTGAGCATGAAAGGAGTCAGTGCCTCACTAACCATGAACCTCACCGCACGTTACCGGTTAAGATGATGCTACTTGTCTTCAGAGTAAAAATTAGAAACAAACCTGTAGAGCCGATACATTAGCGATGCGTCTTCTTCAGGTTGCAGGAATTAAAAGTGAAGCGTGTGTGTGTCAAAGAAGATAACAATGATAGCTGTAGCAGCGAAACTCCAACGTCAGCTTGACGACTACTGAAATATCAAACGTCTGTTAGCGATGACCAGTTTTGCATTATGATCCCGACCGACGCTCTTTTTATCATCTGAGAGACGTGATGAGATAATAAGCTGCCACCATGGCGCACATCCAAGGGAAAGGGAATCAAAGACACCACGTTAGCAGTTCCTGGTATTCTTCGCACAGAAAGGCGCTTACTGTAGGCTCTGCATCCAAATGGAGCTACAAACAGCACACGGGCCATTAAAGAAGGCGTCGCCCCCGCCCACCCCTGGCATAGCAACGTCTTTTGATTTATTATCAGGCACAACGCCACACTATACTGAGAGGCAGCGAAGCCGACGTGTCCCTGGAGATGCTTTGCAATAAAATGAACTGCCATAGCTTTCTCTGGAACTGTACAAATTGCCTCATCACAGGCTCAACATGGGTCCTCCACCTCTATCCATTAATCAGTGGGCGAGACGCAGCCGACACAAAAAATAAAAAAAAACGCATTCAGAATTTCCTGACGCTGAGAAGCGCATTAGTCTGAAATGTGTTGATGTCGAAAAAGCTTTATATAAAATTGAAATTTACTTACTGGATTTTCCGCTTGTCAGAGGCAACAGATTCCGCCGCGTTAATCCTCGACCTGAAACCCAAAGACAGAGGGGAAAAAAGGTCACTTGCTAGATATGACTTTGTTCTAAGTGACATTGTCTGACTGAAACCGCCGCCTGGCCTTCGACCTTCAGACAGCAAATGGATTTGGAAGTGAGCAGCGTCACTTTAGGAATATATTAGCGATGCTGCTGGCAGAATTCTAAACACCACTTAAGCCTCTTTTTATTTCACA
Source organism: Callionymus lyra (assembly GCF_982586985.1). Classification (NCBI taxonomy): domain Eukaryota; kingdom Metazoa; phylum Chordata; class Actinopteri; order Syngnathiformes; family Callionymidae; genus Callionymus; species Callionymus lyra. The sequence goes on from NC_141822.1 coordinate 24,133,507, forward strand.
CAAACTTCGATTGGCATTTAATTTTGGAAGAGGAGTGAGGAAAAAAAAGAAAGTTCTGTAATTACCACTTGAGATCCACATTTCTCCACATAAACTGTCCTCAGTTTGTCATCTTTAATTGGGACGAGAGATGCGCGTCAGCTGCTCATACTACATGATTGAATTACTGAAGATGGACATTTGTTTCATCTCTGTTTGAAAGTCTGCTGCTTCCGCACGGGCGTCTCCATTATGGATTATAAATGCAAGCTGGCTTTTATTTTTTCATTAGGCTGGCATCAGTTTCATAAGTAGACTGAATAAAATACAACTGCAAATACTCTGACGATCATTGAGCTCAACTCGACTGGCAAGGCATTTTGGGAGTTTCTATGATTTGATTTTTTAATTAAAAAAATAAATATTTTATCTACAATCAAAAAATACTGTATTCATATTCACTCTGTAACCATCGTGAGAATGTCTTCGTGGGACACTTGAGAAAGATGCATCATTTTTTAAAACGTCACTTTAATCACAGTTTGCTGCTTGAGTTAGCTCAGCCTTAAAGCTCAGATGACGGTTCATTTTGGAACAGCTGCAGATACTCTCAGATAAATGTATGAGCCAAAAAAAGGATTCATAAAAAATAAACAATGTCACATTTTGACACTATATTATCAGTTTATATTTTCTGTAACTCATTTGATTTAACTTTAAACAGTAATGACTCATGAATAAATCTTAATCTTTGTATCCTTTTCTTTTGAGTTATTTCCTTTGATCTATGTTCTTTATACTTGCACTTTGTCATCCCTTACGCTTTGTTCTTATGTTTGCCTTGTTTTTATGAAACTTGCTGTACTGAACTTGAAAGCCAATTTACCGAAGGAGATATCCACAGATATGAATAAAGTCTATCCGTTCATCCATCCATCCATCCATCTCGAAAGCTATTTTCTTATCGATGATATTCGTTTCATCAAATCGCCCAGAGTCTGTGTCACATGACCAACAAACTTATCTGCCGCACTGGATTCAAGACAACGTTTCACAGAAAAAGAGACTCATTGTAGTTTCCAGAAGGATAAAACTTGCCAAACAAAAGCATTTGTTTAGTTTTGGAAACATTGTAAAATTCACACGAACTTAGATACGTAATTCCCTGACTGGAGGGAGCCTCGACTCTTAATACTATGGATCTGGTCTTTAAGAGCTCACAATAAAAGAGAAAGTTAACCCACTGACAAAGAAAATAAAAAATAACTGTTAGAAAACAACTCATGAACCCATTCAGAGGGGACATGACCGTTATACCTTATAAAACCCAAACCAGAAGCGAATCACTGGACAGAAAAAAAAATGCTCAAGACTTCTTGAACTCCAAAGTTGACATATAAACTTGTAAGTGGATCAAACGTCTCCAGTTCTGTCTGCCAGACTCAATTTTTAATATATTGCTTATTGATCCTCTAAGAGCCAGAATATGTGTGTTTTGAATTGCAGACTCTGTGAGGCAGTAATAATATTATATATATATATATATATATATATATATATATATATATATATATCACAGCAGATAAGAGGAACATCACGTTGAGATTTCTTCTACATTCAGCAGTTGCTATTCAATTGTGATGTACTAGATATATTAATGAATCCTTTCATGTCACCACTGAAGTAACGTCAAACAAGAGTTCTTGACGACCTCCATCTTCCCTTTGATCCATCTGAGTGGCCGTGAGCAGCTGAGGACTGCGACTAGGATGAAATCAGGCTAGAGATAGTGCTCTCTTCCATGTTTTACTGGGATTTCGGGGGAATATACAGCTTAATAAATATCATGTTCTCTGGCTTCATCATCACCGAAGACCACAGAAGGAAAAAAATATCTACAAAAATATCATGTTCAAATAAATCAATGTTCTTAATATTGCTCAGCCTGAGCCCATTTTTGTTGGCCAAGTTTATTCTTTTTTTTCTTTTGATTTAACTCCAGAGCAAACACAAGTCAAATCATGTCGTCAAACTGGCTTTATCCCGAAAAAAAAAGATTACGTTTGTGAACCTCTGACTTTAAATCCCAGCTTCCAATCCAGTCACAATCCCTTTCACACTGAGAGCCTTTCTCTGCAAAGAAACTCCCCATTTCACCAATAGTCACGCAGCATGATGTCACAGGACGCTCAGCCTCGGAGATTTATGTCCAGACTCGATTACTGTCCCGTCTTCCTAATTGCTGTGCAACACTTGTTGGTCACAGATCACGGCTCCGTTTCACCACGGCGCCTGTCAGCGGCTCACATCCGTGGAGAGGCAGTGCCAAGAAAATCAGCCAGAAGTTTTTAGGAATAGTGATGAATATGTTTGGTGACATCATTTCAGAGATATGTGTCACCGAACGTGCTGTGTCTCAAATCGCATACTTCTCTTAGTATACTAGAAGTTAGTATGCATCAGGATAGTGTACATACTAACTAGTGGGCAAATTCTCAACAGATTGTATGTCTTAAATCAAACACTGTCGGAAATGATGCGACAGCTTCTTCTTCTACTTCTATTTAACGATGGTTGCAACCAGCTGTAGGAACACTAGCGACACCTGCTGGAAGCACGTTTTGCAAGTTTGGAAAAAGAAATAAAGAAAAAATATGAGAATCGAAATATTCGCGAGATATTTAAGCTGGTATCAGCACCGAAAAGACGTGTCATCCTTTTACTGCTGCTGAAAATACACCTATAAGTATATGCATATATATGAATTTATATATGACTTAACTTCCGTTTAAAACGTCATTAAGATGGCGGCCGTTTAGTGTGGTTAGTGTCCATCGAACAATGCTCAGTTTTGTGGGCGTTTTAGTACGCCAATTTAGTGTGCATGGCGCACTAAATTGGCGTACTAAGAATTGAGACGCACTTACGCACTAAAAATACTAACTTTGAGTACGCTAGTATGCGATTTGAGACACAGCATTGGAGAAGTAGTTAACTACTAATTGTGCAGAGAATGATGTAATATGGTCTGGTTTTCATTAGTTTTAATTCAAGATTAACAACAAAAAACTTTAAATATATATATATGATAGTTAGACTCTTTCTTGTTAATATTGTAAATTAAATGTACCTACTAAAACGATGATACAGAAAACAGTTTATTATTTTGAATTAAGAGCTTCTAAAGATTATAAATATGCTCTTATCTGATGCTTTTCCAATCTTTTTGAGGAATCTTTAGATCTGGAAATAATGACAGTATCGAGGGAAAATCCCAATGGGCTGATGATTAACTGAACAAGACAAAGCAATAAGGAGACAAACATCAGCCACTGCTGTACTAAGCCACATTCTTATACCGCCTCAGAGACTTATAGAGTAAAGAGTATTATTACTGCCATACACTAGAGATTATGCCTCTAATCTGCTGCCCCGACATTGATTATTAATGGCCAAACATAGCGTCGTCTAACTCGCACAGGAGGCGTGACTCTCGGTCCCTTAAGTATCTGTTATTTACTTTGGGAGCAAGTGAAAAATACATTTGCGATGAGCAGCGTCTGCAACAGTAAAATGATACGACGGAAACACCTCATCTGTTCCTGTCAGTCTCTCCGGTTCATTGAGGTGACGTCAGCTGACATTTCATCGCCGCGAGGCGTCGACGCCGACGAACGGTCGGGATGAACTTCACAGTAATCCGTATCGATTGGACTGAGGAATAACACCTGCAGAGGGTCAATAAAACTGCACCAAATGTCATTTATGTGAGGATAATCCTTATTTCCGCATTCAAAAGTCTCTTTTGTGTTTCTGTCTGGCGATCAAAAGGGCAGACGCCAGACGGTGGGATTTTTTTTGACATAAAGTCAACAATAAAAACACTTTTTGATTCAGATAACAAATAGCTTTAATGAACTAATTACTTCCTTATTAATTGTTAATAATCAGTATTTACGGTGCTGCTTAGAGTTAACCGGTGGTTAGCAATGTTTAGGCCGTCGTGCTGAACAAGGTGCGTATATATATTTTAGAAATAAACAATAAATGACTTGTTTAGACACATATATTCAAGAACTTATGGTAACATATGACATTTTCTAAATCCTTTCAGTTGGTATTGTAACATTTGTTAGTCTATGTTCGGCTAGCTGTGCTATGTTGCTTTTGCTGCGTTACGCTTTGCTAGATTATGCCTTCCTAGGTTATGCTTTCCTATGTCAAGCTTTGCTAGATTATGCCTTCCTATGTTACGCTTTGCTATGTTAATTTAACCTACTCTTTCTTTGTCACTTTACGCTATGATACGTTACACTATGCTAGATTGCGCATTACTACAGAAAGCTACGTTATGCAATGATATGTTATTCAATGCTATATATGGTGTCTTATTAAATTAAGCTATTATTTGTTTATATATATTTTATATATATGTTCTGACGAAGCCTATGTTATGTTATGTTGCGCAATGCTATGTCACACTATCCTAGGTAACGCAATGCTTCGCTACATTTTGTTATGTTCTGGCCTGTTTTTTTGCATTAAGACACCTCTCTGATGACTTCTAAATAATATTGCCGCTCTTGCAATGACCGTGGTCACATGGACCCTGAACCACAGTTCACAGAGAGACATTAAACCAGGAAGTGAGAGAACATTGGATAGCTTTCATATTGACAAAGATAAAGTTTTTGTTAACATAGATCAAGTTTTTCAAAGCAGTAGCCAAATGTGAAGAATGACATCCAACTAAGAGAAGTTCAAAATAAAATACAATAGATATCTTCAGACAGTTCAACATAAAAGCCCAAACTTTTCTTTTTGTATATGAGAATAAAAACCTATTTTTAAGTATTTCAGAAAAAGCATACTCAGCAGCTTCACAAATTTTGAATTAATTCATGAGTCAAAAAAAGCCTTATTTTGTGTAAAGGATTGAACATTGTGGTAATAAAATATGTTATATTGGCAGTTCTTGGGCCACCTTTTTAATATACCTGATATGTGTATTTTTATTATGTAACATTAAATCATTAAATGCTTTATAAAAATCCAATGGTGACTGCAGGATGTGATGCCTTCACTAGGCCTGGCCACGTTCCACACCTACACTGGCAGCCCCACATGTTTAAATCCTTCGCTCCAATTTTGTCTTCATTAAAGTCTAGAGAAGCAGACGATGCCAAACCATCTCAACGGGGACTGCAGATGACGCCTCGCCACTCAACATGTGTCTTTCCCGGCACGAGAGACCGCCAGGGGAGGCATTAGGCAACATCAGGAGGAGACCAGCAAACAGGAGGACTTTTCATTTGTGGCAGTGGCTTGTGTAACCTCAGCCGGCATGTTTGCACCTGGTATTCTCCCTCCTGATCTATTGTACCTCAGCAAATTAATAAAGATCTTTTCTTTCACCTGTGCGTCACATCCACAGCCTTCTGCCTGCCCTTTTTTTCTGAAGATGGCAAACATCCAGCAGCAGAGAAAAGAAGACCCTTTAATCATTATCTCTATTTATCTCTCTATCTGCTGCCTGTGCCTCTCAGATATTTAGACTGCAAACAGACATCAGAAATAGACTCCTGAATCACTGTCTGGCAGAATACACAAACACGGCTTTCATCTCCCAACTCGTAGGAAAATAGAGTGAAGTCAAAACATGGAATTGTGTGTGACAGCGATGCTTTGTCAGGGAAAAGCGATTGCATGTCTCTTTCGACCCGGCGCTGGAAACACACAAGACCCTTCTGGTTAACAGCAGTTGGTCACCATGAAATTGAGGAAAGAAAAAACAAAGGCTCCGGATAAAAAAGAAGAGCAGAGGATTTCTCTGCACACCGAGCGGAATTAAGCCATAAGGGATTTACGGTCAAAGCAATGATCGTTACACCAGAGGCTGTGCACTTCCACTTCAGATCCACTGATAAAAAATAAAAAGATCAAGTTGATGTCCGCAGCTTGTTTCTTGCCAAGATAGAGTGTTTGACCTGCTGGAAGAATATCAAAGGATCAGGAGGAGAAAAGAGCATCAGAGAAGAATCTCATTCCCCACAACCAAGAACTGATTCCACTGTACATTTAATGGAAGATGCTGATTTAATTTATTGGCCATTGACAAGTATTACACTTGGTTATTGGTTGCTACACCTGGACTTACACTGTACCAGATTCTTCTAATCATGGCTGGGAGATAAGAAGTGAGTCCAATTGTTTAGTTTCTTCACTCTAATAGCAGCATTAAGGAACGTATTTCCTGCTCCCCCAATGTTATAATAATGTAAAAGCCACATTGTAGAGCAGGAAAATTTAAACAATTTCCGGAAGGAGACCTCCTGAGGGATCAATAAAGTTCTACCTAACCTAACCTAACCTAGGAGTCTCCAACTCAACTGGACAAAGGGTCAACAGAGGTAAATTACTTTCAAGATGATTATTTTGTTATAAAGTTTTGTGGACATATTTGTCCATAATCTTTGTTTTATTTTTAATTACATCTTAACTACTGTATATAATCAGAGCTATTTGATGAGCTGATCTTCATCTGTTAACCATCTGAAATTGTACAAAGATAGAATCCCTTGCTCCGTCCACACTCGTAAAAACTTAATGGAGGGTTGCAAAATATTATTTCACCCGCCGTTGAGACATTAAAACTGGAGCTCCACCACCATAATCAGCATGTGCTGTGGTTTACAAAACCAGACAAGAGTTTTTTTTAAGGTTTTCTTTCTTCAAATTTTGAAAGGAATACAGGTGTATCATCCAAGTAAAGTTGCGTATTGAAGAGCAGCGTTAAAATTATAAATGGAAAGCACAGGTTGCGATTGGTCATCTCAAAGTAACAAAAAAAGTAACAATAAATAAATAATTTCAATAAACTTTTGAAGCCATTTATTTCCTTAATACAACATGTTTATTTTTAGATCTCCATCAGCAAAGATGAAAAGCAGGTTTTCCTGACTGGCATAACACGGGTATCATAGCCACAGTCCAGGTGGGTTCAGCAGGACCACAACCTAAATGATTCCCTTAATCACCAGGAAAGTTCTACAACGGGCTGACAATCCTGTTCACCTGCAGGGTGAGGCTATTGGGAGGCAGCCGACTGTTCACGAATCATGCTCGGTCCTGGTGGGCTCATCAGCATTCCCCCCGGAGACCAACACCTGCTGCTAAGGTGGATGCCTGGAAAGTTATTGGATTGCTAATCTCTAACTAGGGGGCCTTTTTATGTCGGCAAAGGGGCACGGACAGGGTTGAAAAAAAAAGAAAAAAAAGCAATAAGCAATTGATGGGAAGCCAACGACTGGAGCAAGAAGCCAGGAGAAACCAATGTGCACAGCTTTGTTGAGGCACAGCAGGCCTTGCTATCAGAATGTTCATCCAAACAATCTCCCGGAAATATCATGTCAGTTGAATGAATTTTCCTCCAAGCCATTCTGTCTGATGGAATGAAACTGCAATCTCCATCTGTACCCCAAGTGTCTGCACCGCCCGGAGCCTTCAACGCTTCTTACTGCTGGACATAAACGTGGGTAATGTTGACGGTTGATGGGCCTATAAAATCCGCCAATTATGCTCCCAATTGTATTGATTATTAAACAACTTAAAAACCCAGGTCTCACCAAGTGTAACATTTTATTTTTTTTTAAACAACAAGCAGACAAAAACTATGAAATATAAAACTGTAACAATTTGACAGATTATTTACTGTGAGAACTGGAACCTGGCTAGTCAACCTTGTCACACACAATGAAGCACACAGTTACACAGTACTCGGGACTCAAATTCTGTGTGAGTAATATCACTTGTTACAGGTGCTGTTGCACAAAATAAACACACCTGATCGCTGTCGTACTATTGCTCTTAAACACTTCTTTTTCGAGGAACATATTTAACTTCCTACTTGTAAAAAATAGGAAAATCCCAATGAGATACCGCATGAAATGGTTATTAAGCTTTTCATCTACTAAAAGGTACAATTAGAAAGTAAACTACAGAATTTTATTGGTTAAAAAAAGAGTCAAATCTCTGTAAATCTCTTACAAAAAAAATGATATATATTTTTAAGTTTTGATGCACTAAGAACACATAAGCTATATGCTGAAGCAGTTACTTATGAGCTGTGATTAGGTTGAAGAGGGATTTAAAAACCCATTTTAAATGAAACAAGAGAGGTTCTGTAAGTCTTGAAAAACATTGTGGCATATTTTGGCTTCACACCACATAAAACATCAAACACGTCCCAACAATGGTGGGGAGTCGGCGCCGCAATCCTGCCAAATTAACACCATGAGTGAGAGCCTCGGGCTTGTTACATGCAGGTGTCAGGAAGAACCTGCGAATGGATGACGGTGATGCTGGTTATTATCCAGTTAGTCGTCCGAATGGGAACGGAGACAATGACGAAGGGGAACTAGATCACAGAGGAAAAAAAAAACTTTCCCTAAAGCCAATTCCAAAGGGAAAAGGTCACACGCACCCATGAGTGAACAAATTGTTTTTCTTCTGGAAGGACAGGCGGGGGCGTTGTTTGTTGTGGACCAGGCCGATGGCCAATCACGTCCCAGCAGTGTAATTTGGAGCTTCTGCATAAATCAGGCAAATAAACTAAATGACGCTTCGTCCCCTGGTCGGCATCTGCTGCACATTGTTCTGGTGATTTCAGATGTGACTACAAATGTGCATTTTAAGATTCAAGCAATTCACAAGATTATCACTGGAATCACTTCTTCAGGCCCTGACGATATGAAGACCGGACATGAACTGAAACCACATGTAACTGGACTGCCTGAAATATCGACCAAGAAGACGTTTATATGCATTAGAAATATTGTTGTGAACCTATATTTACATTAGTATTTTAAGACAATTTAAATATATTGAAAACCAAATAACCCAAAAAACGTGAATGCATGTTTCACGTTTGGCCCTGACAATTTCCAAAACGGGAACAAATTTGAAAATCCTCTTTACTTAGTATGTATTACCTATGAGCTAAATTGGATCAAAATTGCACCTGTTAGAATATTCACAGGGGTCGTTAGACCAATTTTGTTCATTTGTTGTGTGTTATTTGTTTTTGCAAAATATGGGTCATCACATTTTCCACTGCAATTTGCTGTCCTTGTAGAACATGGTGGCTGCTAGAAAATTATATAAACTCCTCCAACCCTTCTCAGCATAATATGTAACCTTCAACACTAGATGAGACATGATAATATCAGGATGGAAACATCCTGAATAAAAAGATTTCAGCCGCTATCAATATTACAAGCTGTGTTTGTCGCCTCATGATATATATATATAAATGTATATATAGTGTAATGTAAAAAAATATTATAAAACCTTACATTTGTTTAACCCCTTGTGTTATGATCTCCCTCGTTTGATAATGCATATGAAGTGGTGTTTTTTTTGTTGATTTAAATATCTGGTTCATTCGTTGGAAAAATATAATAAAACAACTCCATACAGTTTAATTTAAAACTATATATCTAGAGTGATTTCTCAAGTATAACAGAGACGGACAGTGTTTGCGTCAACATAGTATTAGGTCACCAAACATAAATATGAATAAGAATAAATTGGTCAAATAGCTGAACACAGTGCAAAGAGTTGTGTGAATTGAACGTGTTATACTGTACTACTAACTTTCTGAACTAACTTTATACAGTGGAACTTCCTAAAATCAAAATATGACACAAGGTATTTTCATTTAATGTTCCCAAAAACAAATCACACCCCAGGTGATATATATGCCAGGGAATGTATCGCAATCCATTCAGCATGAACAAACATATCTGTTAGTAAAGATACATCTGCCCTTTTTAAGTTTTATTCATGGTATAACGGAAGTTAAAACAAGGTAATCAACAATGAAGGATTAATAAGTACTCAGAGTAATAGTCAGTACAGACCTGATATAAGGGATAGTTTGCATTTTAACATTGTATTTACAACGACGTCATCTTATTTAACCGTATCTATGATTCAACGTCATACATGATATGGGTATAGAAATCATTTGTCATGTTGCGTAACCACCTGGGGATGTTTCCATGATATACATAATCAACCCTGGCGTGACTCTCACGAACACGAGCGCATCACGCCGGAACGAACATTAGCTGAGCCCCTTTTTGCATATGATTCTCCAACAAAACTAAATAAGGCAATCATTCCTGGAATAATTAGAGCAGATAAAAGGGTCTTTGGAGCGAGACCCTAGGACAAGCCATTTATCATTCGCAGATCAGAGCTCTCGCGTTATAATGCATCTACGCAATCAACGCTCCGCAGCTAATGGACTGAAACGTATAGTATTCAAGAAACACACACACACACACACTTACGCACACATTAACAGGCTTCTTGAGGAAGATAAGTGTGTCTCAGCTGCCTGGAGCACAAACACAACAATGAGGAGCCAGCCTGAGTAAACATACATCAAGAAATGATTAGAAACACTAAAGCTCTGCTACTGCATGCTTCTTACCTCGGGTGGTCACAGGTGCTCAAGGGGGGAACATTCTTTGTTATGCTTAATACCCCTCGAGCCCGTATGAGGGATGAGTCAAATAGCCTATGAAGCCCGAGAGAGGATGAACATATCATCACTCACACACTTCTTTTTTTTATCCTGTATTTCACAAAGCTAGTAAAGCACTTGACATTCTGTGCATATTTCATCTGAGCCAGAGGTGTTGAGCATTAGTCGCACTGATCAGGCAAGTGTTCGGTAAAGCATGTCTCGATAGTCCGGTCTGCCACGAACGAGGATCGGGGGCAGAAAAATAAATGAAAAGTCTGAATTCTGACTTTTAATCTCGTAATTATCACTTGAAAATGAACTTAATAAAATGTTTTTCTTTTGCGTTTGTTTTCATGTGTTTGTGGAAGATCAATAAATCATCAAAAACTTAAATTTAAATACACCACGATAACTGCAGGATGTGATGTCATAAGGAAAAGGGCATCTTGTGGTGTTCCTGAAGCACACACACAGAAACATTTGTCATGTTCTTCTACATCTCTCTTGGGTCAATTAGTCATTTATTGAGTTAACTTTTGTTTTTATGAGCTCGAATAGAAACTTTAAAACGGATAATTATGTGCTTAAATTGATGAAAATGGCACTAAAATATTAATAACTAAGGTTCATTAAATAAATAGCGCATTTCGTGAATTTCTCTAAGGAGATGAATAAAGTATCTATCTATCTATCTATCTATCTATCTATCTATCTATCTATCTATCTATCTATCTATCTATCTATCTATCTATCTATCTATCTATCTATCTATCTATCTATCTATCTATCTATCTATCTATCTATCTATCTATCTATCTATCTATCTATCTATCTATCTATCTATCTATCTATCTATCTATCTATCTATCTATCTATCTATCTATCTATCTATCTATCTATCTATCTATCTATCTATCTATCTATCTATCTATCTATCTATCTATCTATCTATCTATCTATCTATCTATCTATCTATCTATCTATCTATCTATCTATCTATCTATCTATCTATCTATCTATCTATCTATCTATCTATCTATCTATCTATCTATCTATCTATCTATCTATCTATCTATCTATCTATCTATCTATCTATCTATCTATCTATCTATCTATCTATCTATCTATCTATCTATCTATCTATCTATCTATCTATCTATCTATCTATCTATCTATCTATCTATCTATCTATCTATCTATCTATCTATCTATCTATCTATCTATCTATCTATCTATCTATCTATCTATCTATCTATCTATCTATCTATCTATCTATCTATCTATCTATCTATCTATCTATCTATCTATCTATCTATCTATCTATCTATCTATCTATCTATCTATCTATCTATCTATCTATCTATCTATCTATCTATCTATCTATCTATCTATCTATCTATCTATCTATCTATCTATCTATCTATCTATCTATCTATCTATCTATCTATCTATCTATCTATCTATCTATCTATCTATCTATCTATCTATCTATCTATCTATCTATCTATCTATCTATCTATCTATCTATCTATCTATCTATCTATCTATCTATCTATCTATCTATCTATCTATCTATCTATCTATCTATCTATCTATCTATCTATCTATCTATCTATCTATCTATCTATCTATCTATCTATCTATCTATCTATCTATCTATCTATCTATCTATCTATCTATCTATCTATCTATCTATCTATCTATCTATCTATCTATCTATCTATCTATCTATCTATCTATCTATCTATCTATCTATCTATCTATCTATCTATCTATCTATCTATCTATCTATCTATCTATCTATCTATCTATCTATCTATCTATCTATCTATCTATCTATCTATCTATCTATCTATCTATCTATCTATCTATCTATCTATCTATCTATCTATCTATCTATCTATCTATCTATCATTTACAACAGTGGACTTATGAACCCAAAATAAAAGCGATGTGTCGATTACACAAAAACAATTGCCAGAGTACTCATACAAGTCCCTCCGTACATCAATTGCCTCAATTGCTTTTTCCCCTGGCCATTCTTGATTGAACGGAATATTGATTCCTTCGACCGTGAAGCTCACAAACGCCATCGGGAAGAGCCCAGTCCTTGTATTCACTTCAATGAAAAGCTTGTTGTTATCCTGCATCACATCAGCACAAGAAAGACACGGTTGAGCTACGAGGAAGTGACCGAGACAAATGCTATCATTTTTGTTTGATATTGAAGGCCGTCTTGGAACCCTGGAATTAATGCTACACTGGGATCTGGTTTGAACACAACAAATGGAATCAATAGCAGATTATGTCCCCTCAGGGGGCCCAGCGTACCATACTAACCACTCACTCTAGCTGCACACCAAGAGCCGAACCATCAACAGGTGTTGACTGACAGGACAGATCCTGATGCTTCTTTGTCTCCTTTTATTTTTTTGTTCATTTAATTTTTTATTTATATTTAAATTAAGGATTTTCTTATTCAATTTTGCAAAGGCAATAATTCTTTAAATATCAAGTTGTTTTTCGGTGTTCAGTACGGCAACATATGTTCCCTGCTCATTGTGATTAAAATGCAAATTGTGGAAGCGAGGGATGTAAATAAAACATGTGGAGTGCATGGTTTAATAAATATTTAACTAGCACATAGTTGAATTATTACTGTAATGTCTCTCGTAAATACAGAATCTAGTCGAATCGATGCATTTTCCTTCAATAAACTTAAGTCAAGACGCTGCTTCATGAAGCTCCATCAGACCATCGCTACATTTAACTGCCTAAAGTAGTGGAGGGAGGCTGTGCATACTTCAAAGAGAGAACACTGTAAATCAGAATTGAATGTCGATTCAGAAAGCTTCACTTTTTTAACTATGGCTGGGAATCTAACTTTGGTTCTTTAGACGCACTGACCACATGCTTCGGTATTACCAAGTATCGAAACATGCTTCGTCTTTCGATACCAACGCGTGGTCAAAACTTGATAATGTCTACATCTGTGTCTACAAGGCAGTGAACTTAAGATAAATGACTCACTTGTTAGCAAGAGTTCTTTATCACTGGAATGTGTTTGTTTGTTTTTCGGTAAGAAAACAGCCTGGAGTGGAAATGCAAAGCTGAAACTAAAAGATTTCTACTCTGTGTCATTTGGCATTTGTAAGAATTAGGGCTGGGTATCGAACTTTCGTTATTTTAAAGCACCGACCAGATGCTTCGGTAGTACCGAGGGAGCAAAACACCCTTCAGTGCAAAGTTTCAGTTCACACGCCTGATCAAAACTTTATATTATTCTAAAGAAAAACGGATGAGTGAAACTGGCAGTGAACTTTAGATTGATTTGTTACTAGCAAAAGTTATTCGCACTGGAAATTTTTTGTCCTTTATTTTTTTCTGCAAGAAAACAGGAAGTTGACCAGAGCTGAAAACATGTACTTAAGATGTGTACTGTTTGTAAGTTCCTTTTTTTTTTTTTTTGGAATTGTTCTTTTTAAAATGGTATTGAAATAAGTATCGATCCGGAACCGGTATCGACTTAAACGCATCGGTAATATCGAAAATCTTTCATCAATACCCAGCCCTACTATCAACTGTCATTTTTGAAAAGTGACCTCAAAATGAAAGGCATTATAATTAAAACTATTATTTAAAAACAATAGTGACTATAACTTTGGCCATAATAGTGAAGCCCTACACTCCAAATGCTAGCTCAGTAAATGACTCGTACTCTCAAATAAAGACTCACTGAGTATCATATCATCTGACAAGTGAAAATATCGATCGCTTTGTCTTATAAATGATCATATCATTGTCATTAAAGTCCACATGTTTATATCAATTAATGTCATTCGATTACAAGCTCGATAAAAGTCTGCAGCTGTTCATTTGCAAAACGTTCATTCCCGTCCAAGCAGGGGGGAGTCATTTGAACCCCAGCGGGACACAAACGCCGCACATTAAAACCCAAGTGACAATCAATCACCTTCAGCCACAAATGTCAGATCGACGTCCCTCTTGACATGCGAGGGCCTTAAACAGGCATCAAGTGTATCAAACGCTGCTCATATAATGAGTGCTTCATCTAGTTAGGCTAAGATTAATGACGCTTACACACATACTTGTGCTGCCGCTATAATTAGGCCTAGGAGTCAAACACATGAGTATTCAAATGGGTTACTACGGTCCACAGAGGGACGTAGGCTCATCGAGAGCAGATGCTGATTGAAATCAAGCATGCAATATTTGAATTCTACTGGAAAAAAAAGAAAAAAGAAAGACAACTGCACGAAATGCAGCGCTGCAACTTCAGATGTGAATGTAAACATGTCTGGCAGTCATGAAGACGATGCACTGTGCTCGGTTGGATTTCTGTGGCTGAGAAAAAAAAAGAAAAGAAAGCAGACAAAGTTGACTGTTTTTGCAGCATGAATATGAGAGAGACCGTGGCAGGCGTCCACAAAGAGGATTAGAGCAAGGGCAACCGAAGAATGATTTAAGCTGCACAATGATGCTTTTGTCCCGTGAGCCTTCCAAAAAAAAAACAGGGTTTTTTTTAAGAATCAGAAACTGTTTTTTTCTCGTCCAAGTTCCTGTGAGGGATTTTGGTTTCATCATCTCAGAGCCACAGAATAAGACACGGTGTTCCGTGCTGCAGCAGAGATAAGGCGGACCACGAATGAAGCCCTGCGTGTTTCCCTGGTGTTTTTTTTTAAAAGGTACCAGTTGATAAGGTCCTCACCTGAGCGTGCCTGCAGGTGTTCGACCACTCGGCTTGACATCACCAGCCACAAAGAAATGCGTATGTTTGGATTGACAGCACGTTCATGTTCTGCCAAGTATGGGGTGGCATTATTAGGGTCTCTGAGACACATAAGAGCCCCCTGTAAAAACACACTTCCTACCCTAATACAGTCCAATTCATTTAAAACCTCCTATTAGATTAGACTGACTATCTCCTCATGCATGAAAGGATTTATCAACAGAAAATGAAATGTTCTGAATATTATTTAGACACATAAAAGTATGTCTCAACTTATTTTACAATTTAATTTATTTCAATTGGTTTCCTTTATTCTTCTAAACAACCACAAAATAAAAGCAATATTTCAAATATATTCCAACTTCTTGAACGTGTTTTTTTTTACAGCAGCCATGTAATATTATTTTTCTAAAATCTTTTTTAAAGTTGAACTTCTCATCATCATGACCAGGTGTTTTTTACTTTATTAATACTATATATATTTTACTACATAAAAGCATATAATGAAACAATGATTGAGTTAGTTTTTCTGGGTAACTTATTGATTTTTTGGGTAATATTTATAGTTTTTGGGCGTCAAGTATTTTTAAAATATTTTCAGGAGTCATTTGAAGGCAATTTGGTCTGTTTATGAATCCATTTTGGTCTTTAAAAAGGACGACAAACAAATATATAATATTTAAAAAATGGCTTTTAATTTGTTGTCCTCAATAATACACTTTTGTTGGTGAAACAACCTCCTGCTAAAAACTTCTCTTCACAGCATGTAGAAAAGAAATAAAGCTTGGGTTTCCCCGAGGTTAATTGATTTGATTGACAGATAGATATGCAAGCAGCAAAAAAAAGATTTAAATAGGCAGCTGGTTACTTACTGGTTTGTCATGCTGAAGAAAGAGCTGAGCCAAAAGGCAAAGATCCATGCGCGTTCCTACACTATGATCCAGACCTGTCTTATTGACCAGAAGAACCAGATGGATACAAATGGATGAATTGTGTTTTTCAACATTGTTATTTACAAATGAGATGAGGAGCTCAGTCATCCGGGAGAGACTCAAAGTAGAACTGTGGCTCATCCACGTTGAGAGAAGCCAGTTTGAGTTAGTTAAGCAATGTTTCACGATGCCTCCCATTATGGAGGTGTTCTGGGTATGAAGAACTGGAAGCAATCGTTCTTCTCTTGAACTGAGAACTCCTGGAATATACCCAGAGGAGCGGTAAGAAGCTTCTGGGAAAAAGAAAATCGGGACCAGAGACCAAACCTGGGATAAGTGGTAGAAGATGAAGGTACAACCTGACGAACTACACATGATCCTTAACGACTTCTTGTGATCAAAAACATGGATTTAATGTCATTTATGTATCCAACATACGTTTCTCTTTATAGGTAAAGACACATCAATAGAATATCTGTAGCCGATAAATGTCAACTACTCAAAAATCAATTAAATTAGAATGTCAATCAAATAACTTCTATCCAGTTGAACTATGAACCGTTCCAAATGACAATTTAGTTTCTGTACCGAACGTATCCTTCCGGGCACTCTGGGATTTATATTTTCCAACAGATAATTGCAAACAACTTCCCTGCTGACTCATTACTCATGCCGTTAGTGGGCGAGAATCCGATCTCAGTATGGTGTTTTCTGGACTTGATGTGACACAGCCCGCGGACTCCAAAATAAGCAAATAAATAAATAAAAAGAGCAGGGACATGTGCGACGGCACACTGGCCAACAACGTTATCAAAGGATCCAAGAATCTCTGGACACGAGTCAGACTTGATGATCACGATGAAACAGACGGCTGCTTGTGATGCCCTCCAAAGTGTCTTCACAGGGCGAGCCAGGCGGAGAGGGGGGGGGGGTCAGAAAACATCAACGTGACGCCACCGAGCCCCTCGGAGAAGAAGCCACGGATCCCTTGAAGAACGGCTGATCATACAGGGAAGGGAAGGTAAGTTGACACGCAGACATGAAGAGACGTTACTTAGAAGACATTTCTTTGACAGGAATACACTGCCGAGTCCAACGTAGAGTTACTGAAAGATGCCGACGATAGATGTCGTTTGGCTCAGAGTGATATTGAAGGAAGTTTGCGTTATTCAATGACAACTGTGTCGATTTAATTAGGTTAGCTTCACAATATGAATGCTTTTTTTATCCATTCATCTTAGTAGGTTTAGACACACAAGCAACAAGATTATGTTTTGACAATTTGATGGCAGTAGCATAAGATTTAACTTAAATTCGGGAATAATAAACAACACCTTAATTGAAAAGCATTCAAGGTAAAGGAGAAATCTGTCCAGGCAAACAAAGGCTGACATAAATCAGACGTATTTATTCATTCAAATCCAGGAACAACAGTAAAAATCTCAAGGTACAATAAGCCGAGAGTACGATTTAATTTCAATAGTTTCCCCACAAACAATGGTACTTGGAAAACATACAGGATGTTAAGAATAAACACACACGCTCCTTACTTAATCTGTCAGTGTTTTAAGTGCAGTTATTAGTAACAACAGGTATTTTTCAAGTGCAAATAACATCCAGTCTTTTAAGGAACAAATGTAAAAAAATATATATATATATCGGTTGAGTGTCTTTAAAGTGGATGCTGTTGATTTAACATGCTCTCTTGTACCACTCAACACCATTTGCACTTCTTTCATTCATTCTTTTTCAGCAAGGTTGCAGCGACCGACTGTTGTTGCTCCAGGTCACACTTTCGTGTTTTAACAACATCCATTAGTTGTTGTTTTTTTTGCTTGTGTCTCTCATGCATATATAAAAACAAACTATAATAGTTTCCTGCTCTTCCTGAACTCTGCAGTGGATCATTGCTGATTTGGATTTCTTCTTCTATCACTAGCAATAGAAAAAAAAACTAAACAAGTGAGAGTTTTTTTTAACTAATACCAGTGGTCCTGCCATGGTATTCTTGCCAGAAAAGGTGATGAAATATGAAATATAATTGCATACACATTCATTCTTTCCTTTTCTAATGCCGAGTCCCTTATCTGGGTTGAAAGGGGTCCTATCCCAGCTCTATAGGGCAAGAGGGAGGAAGCAATCTAGATTGCTAATGTGCCACAGTACACACAGAGACGCACACCCTTCTTCCTATCACTAACATCTACAGTAAATTTCCAAGATCTGTGGACCAGTATTGGTCCGTAAGGCATTTGTTATCGGCCTGCGTAGACAGAAAAAATGATTTGTATAATTTCTTATTATTTCATTTTGATATTCTGGATTTGCTACCACAACAAATTCTGGCCGTAAAAGTTTTCTGATTCTGTTCATTATTTCTGTCTCAAATGTGTTTTGTTTTTAATAAAGATGACATTTTCCCTGAAGAAACATTAGCCACTTCAGTCAAGTTTACTCAAACAATAAACCTGTAAACTATGAATATAATGCCCACATTAAACGGTTCAAAAAAGGTTGGGGAGCCCTGGTTAAGAGTACAAACCTCTGTTTTTGTACTCTGGGAAGAAACAGGAGAGACTGGAGTAAACCCAAGCCTGCGTGGAAAGAACCTGGAAAACCCCCCACGGAAAGGATTCTCGTTGCTTTAAGCCGGAAGCCGAACCTCTCGCTGTGAGGCAGTAGCTCTAACCACACACCTCCGTGAACCATTAAAATGCAGCTTTATTGACACGAAACTGTGGTCACAAAATCCCGGAGATTCATTAAAAGCTTGTTTGGACGGCGACACATTAGAAGAAAATAAAAATAAAAAAAAACAACTCTCTGTGCATAATTCTAGTCCCTCATAGGTGTTGCTAGTGTCGTTATCATCACCATCCGAAGCTCCATTCACTGTCGTTTGGTTTGAACGTTCCGTGTATCTAGGATTGTGGTCGTGCAACACGGTGGAGGGAGTGCATCTCTTTTCCATCTCCGAGCGTGTTGTGACAGCTGAAGGTTGACGCAGAACGGCTTTGACGGATTGGACTGCAGACCAGGATGAAGTCACAAAGCGAAAATAAAAAACGACAAAAAGCAAGTAATGCAAACTAACAAACAAAAAAAAAAACAGTTTAGATTAAAATATTTTCAGAGGAAGCAATTTCCAGACACGAAACAACAGTTGCATTTGACAAGAAAAGCCGCACATCCAAGAAGAAAAAGCTCCCAGAGGGCTCTATTGTCAATACGAGCTCTAACAAACAACAACTATGACGGGTTTTCTCTTTCAATTGTGTTGACAGGAACGGTAGATGCGAGAGTGTGTTTGGGGAATGTTGCCAATATTTACGGCAGGTTTTGAAATACTTCCCCCTTTTTTTTTCCTTTTCATTTTTCTCTCCCATTCATCAACGTCAACACATGTGGGAACGACGCTGAACCTGTGGTCAAATCCCAATCAGTCCCGGAATAAAAAAGAAAATCCATGATCAAATCCGCCGCTAGCTGCGGGAGCCGCGGAGATTTATGGGAAACCTTTAAAGCAGTATAGAATTTACAATCCGGGGCTATAAATAACAATCAAATAGTTGAATGAGCGACGCGTTCTATTGACTTTGAGTCACATTAGCTTTAAGAAGAATGATTGCTACTTCCCGCTTATTCACACTCGGATTTCAAGAAGTTTACGACACTTTAGATGACAGTGACATGAATATTGTTTGAGTATTAAATACGTTTCATTATCTACTACCAGAGGGACATTTAAAAAAACAACGTAACCAACATGAATACAATGTCATTTTTTTTTTATTCTCTTCTTGCTAGAAACGTGGAAGATAATTGGAACCAGAAAAGTCAAATATTACCTATTTCACAATTAGCGTCAACTATCACCTGCATACACATGATGGGATGACACAATAAATATAAAGCTTTATATAAATAAATAATGAACCCTTGTGTAAGTGGTATCCCTTATGTTGCTTCAAGGTCAAGGTGAACAACCTCCCAATTTCCAGAAAAACAAAAATATGCAGTGGTGGGGGTTGTTCACCTTGACCCAAAGGTAACACAAGGAATACTACAAACCCCTTTATCCAGGTCTTTGGGTCACCTTGACCCAGAGGCAACACAAGGGATACTACACACACCTTTTTCCAGGCCTTTGGGTCACCTTGACCCAGAGGTAACACAAGGGATACTACACACACCTTTTTCCAGGCCATTGGGTCACCTTGACCCAGAATTAACACAATGGATCCTATAAACTCCTTTTTTCAGGTCTTTGGGTCACCTTGACCCAGAGGTAACACAAGGGATACTATAAACTCCTTTGTTCAGGCCATTGGGTCACCTTGACCTAGAGGCAACACAAGGGATACTATAAACTCCTTTTTTTCAGGACTTTGGGTCACCTTGACCCAGAGGCAACACAAGGGATACTACAAACTCCTTTTTTTCAGGCTATTGGGACACCTTGACCCAGAGGCAACACAAGGGTTAATATATAAAAATAATTCATTATAAACAAGCATTTACTGTAACCTTCATTTCCAGACCATATGCAGCTACTTTTTTTCCAAACATTGTCGCATATATGACGATGCAGGTATTTTTTTTTTATTGGTACATAGCCTCCAGGAGGCGCTCTAGCGTAGAGAGAAAATGTGAGTGAGACAGGCATAAGAGATGGCGTGGAAGACGGTGGTTTCTGGAGGTGGCGGAGACGAACCAACATGTCGATGCCAACAAGAGGAAGTAGAAGACAATAGTTTGTGTCAATAATAGTCTTGTTCAGTCTCACGATGGAAACACTCGGATAAACGATTTGCTGCAGCTTTTTACGTTTGAAGGGATCGATCTGGCTGTGGAACAAGGAAATAGAGATGCTTTATGCAAACTTGGCATCACAAATCGCTGGAGACGGAGGCGTAAAAATCAGACTCAAAAAGAGGACAAAGGGGTTCAGACTGTTCCGGGAGGCTGTTTAAGTTTTATCTAGCCTGTTTACTGCCGTGTTACAAGCACTGTTCTTATAAACGTTTTATTTAATTAAAAAATTCAAGGAATATTTCTACGTAAGCATAGCTTACAGACAGGGTTGCCTTTATGTGTACAAATCAATTTTGCTTTTTCAATTTAGTTGGCGCACTTTATATTCATACACACGCCATATAGTCCAGAATTTACAGTTATTTTAATGTGCCTGCATATATTTTAAAGAGCAAATGATGATGAATTGTGTCTTAAATTGATCTTGAACATCTATTGCACTCATCAGACGAGGTAGAACTTGATAAAGTAATGACTTCAGAAAATCATCATGATGAGACTTCACTGGAGACGCCGTGCAAACTCTACAATTTGTAACATGTGACTAAGGTCAGGAGAGTTGGGTTTTGATGCACGATTTAACATACACTAAAATCAACTTGAATGTGCAGACAGATTGTGATCTGTTGCTCACCTGACATGGTTTCAACATCTTCATGTTGTGATCTCAGCACAAGGGCACGAATGAACCTGGAGTCCCACAGGATATGGATGAGAAAATCATCTCAATCTTTTGTTTTTCACTTTGACTGGCATCAGCAAAAAAAACAAAAAAAACTCATCATCATCATCATTAAACCCAAGGTGATGGTGCACGTTCTGTGGTCCCTCAGCGGATCCACCTGTCTGTCAGTCATCAAACCAGATCACAGCTCTGACTCTGAACCAACTCAATACTCTCTGCATTTCCTCCCAACTTTTTAACCATTATTATCATATTTATTATAAAAGATTAGTTATTGGAAATGTGTTCGATCGATAGGCGCAAAAGTCACAACAGTCGGGACTAAATTGTTTAAACTGATGATCATAAAATGAAAAGAAAAAAAAGTATCATCCCATAAAAAGGAGAGGAGATTCGTGATGGAGAAACACGTCAACTGTTGATGGATCCACCGGCTTTATTTAAAGTGCCATAGATTAAATGATATAAATCATTCTTCTATACGACAACAGGGAACAGTGGCGAGCACAGAGCACTCATCTACTTACGTGGATTTATCCACGGGACACAGATCGCATGCCAAAGCATCAGCATCCACGAGAAGTGAACGCATCTCTCGCCCACTACATACACTCACGGTCCTGATCCAGCACCAGCTGCGCTCCAGCACCAGACCCTGAACGCAACACCGACCCGCGCACTTCTCACGCACTCTTAAATCCACTTCCAGAACCACCGGTCCAATATCTTTAAGAACTTGCCACAGAGCGACCTACCGTGAGCTGGTTTTTCAGGACTTGTCTCCGGAGTGAGTGACAGGCACAGGGTCTGGTTCTCTCCGCGCCGACGCTTCGTCTGCTCTGCGGCTCCCGCGGCATCCTCGCGGTAGGGGGTGGCAGCCGGCGCCGCGGCCAATCAGCGGCCTCCGAGGGGCGCGCCGGCAGCCAATCAGGAGCGGGCGTGAGGAGGACACTGGTGATTGACTTTCAAGCAACAGAGTCACGGCCGGTTTGATCCGATGGGAGACGAGCGGAGCTCACGGAGATGGACGATGATTCCTGCTGACGTCATGGTTTTAGTTACGGTTATTTCGACGGTACTTTATTGTTTAGTCACATGCATTGTTTTCAGGCTTGTCGATGACGTCACTCTGCTCACCTACGTGTTGAATTGTCGCTCTTTTTAGGATCATCTTAAAGGCGAATAAGTGTTTAATAATCCATCATTTTATGGGATTTTATGTGTCTCCAGAATTCCATTTAGAAAATGTTTGTGATACTTTTGTTTTCATCATTTATATTATTTTCATTATTATTGTTTAAAATTCTTTTTTTTTTTAATGTTAAACTCATCTCAACTTTATTTTTATGGCACTTTAAAGCGACAGCAGTTGGCATAAAGTGCTGTACAAGAAGATAAAATGTAGCATAAAAATGGAAACACTTGGATTATACAATAAACACTAATAAATCAAGTAAAAAGCACTAAAACAGCTCATGCCGAAATTTAAGACAGGGAATAAAAATGGGTTTTTAAGACTAGAATTTTAATGTTAACTGTTGTTGTCAAAACTCGTTAAATATATTTACATTAAATAAATCATGTTTATGGGACATTTGAGGAATGTCAGATTAACGGTCAACTTTTTAAACTTGAATTTTAAATGAAACATGAAGTCATATTGTATTTTAGCCTTAACTATTTTGAAGGATAATTTACCCAAATTCATCCAACATTTTCTTAAGAAGCAACTGATGTGTTGATTTGAGTGTGTCTTAAATAGATCTTGGACTCTATTGTACTCATCAGTATGTGTCTGTTTGTACAAAACTCTCTTTTCATTGAAATATTTACAAGAAAATAAGACCAAGCCCTGCCCACTGAAACCACTCTGCTGTGATTGGTCGATCTTCAAGGTATGTCACCGAGCGTAATTGATCCTGGATGTCTCTGCCTCCAAGGGACTTGTTGTATAAACAAAGCCGACCATGATTGCAGCTGGCTGGAGGAGTGAGGACCATTATTACATCATTATGGACTTTGCTCTTGTAACCTCTAGTTCGCTGAGATTTTAGACGTTATTAACTTAGTATTAAGTTAATACCTCTTTCATTAAGTATTAAATTCAAAACATGGTCATGATGAGAGACTTCATCTTGAAGAGGACGACTTCAACATTTGAAACATGGGAGTGAGTTTTTCACATTAGTTGCCCTTTAAAAGAGCAATACAAATCATTTTAAATTGCAAAATAGTTTAAAGAAATAGGTTGTGAATGGAAAGTTTATACATTTCCACACATGATTAATAAATGATGACAGTTCAGGTCCTCTCTTTTGAATTATTTTATAGCAAGAAAACCAAATATTTAAAAATGTAGGGGAGAAAGCCTTTCATCTGGTCCGTCACTTCCGACTGCCACCACAGAGGGGAAGTCCAATTAAAAAAGTGCCAACAGCAACTTAGAAGAGGGATTCTGAATTATTGAACTGGGGACAATGTTTACTTCTTTGACTTAAGAGAGCAGTCGGCAAAAGACCAGGAAGTTCTCGTGATTGTAGGACTTTATTTTCAGACTATATTCGGCTAATTAAGTGTTTGTGTACAAGCTGTTCTGACATGAGCTATGAGCAGCTGTAGCTCCTGCGAGTGGGTTGATGTATCAGTACAGAATCAATGCACATTCATTCCACAACTTGAAGTCCTTCGGTGTTTGTACACCAGACAACCTTGACGTGGAATGAGGGAAACGAATAAACACCATCAGCCGTTCGAGATCATTTATTTCAACCAAAAAAATAACAAAATATTCACAAACGAAAAAGCCATTCATTCAAACTAAAAGTTATACTGACTCAATGTTTTTTTTTTTTTGTTCTTTTTTTCATCATAGTCAATAGTGATACGAGGAATATAGGGGTTCCATGTGCACACCAGGTGCAAGTATTACAGGTAAAAGCAGAAATATTTACGTATAAAACTACAATCAAAGCAAATTATTCCTCCATGGACGTTAATGTGCAGTTACAAGCGGTTAATTCTGTCTTAGTTATTGAATAGAATCAGGATTGGTTATCATCATCGTCATCATCATCGTAGTATCTGTTCCTCTTGATCTGCTCCTCAACCGTGAGGGTATCATCATCCCATCCACAAGTGCCATCATCCCCATCCCTGCCCTCCTTCTCCGATCTTTTGTCCTCGCTTTCTCCCCAGTTCTTTCCAAAATCCAAAAGGTCGCCAAGCTCAGACCCCTGAGGCGCTCCCACAGCTGATTGGCCAAAGATTTCAGAGTCGAAATCAGACAGTAGGTCGGAGCTTTGAGTGCTCAGGCCGGCGAATATATCCTCCAGGAAGCTCGCCGCGCTCGTCTTTGGCTCGCCGTCCATCGAGAACAGCCCCTCGGCTTTATCTGTGAAGCAATCTGTTTCCGAGAAGCCGTCCGTGGACTCGGTACATTTGGCACCCGCTGGCAGGAAAGCGTCGCCCCTCTCTGCCAATCGCAGCACTTGGGTTGGCATCCAGTCGGATTTCTCGCAATGCAAGAAACGTGCTGGTCCCGAGTCCGTCGGGGAGTCGTGATCCTCTCTTTTGTGGATCTCTTGAAACAGGATTTCACTCTCAGCTCCAGTTGGCTCTTTGTTATTGTTGTTGTTTGCGTTCAGAACCTGTCCTTCTGCCACCTCCTCATCTATTGACGCCACCTTCTCTACCTCTCTCTCATTTCCTGTATCCCTCTCTTCCTTCTCCAACCCACTCTCCATCGGCAAACTCTCTTCATTTGCTTTTACCTCCTCTACTCTTTCTTCACTTTTCTCCTCTTCTTTCGCGGCAGGTGTGCCCTCCACAGCACTCTTGTCACTCTGGTCTTTCACTGTCGCTATTTCACATTCCACCTGCACCTCCGCCTCAGCGCTGCTGCTTGACCTTTCAGGTGCTTGACTCGGAGCATTACCGGGTGCTTCTTCTGTAACTGGCGGGGATGAATCCTTCACTTGAGTCGCTCCAGGGTCGTTCACGTTCTCGGGTAAAATGGCACTTGTTTCTGAATATCCTTGCGGATGGTTTTGCCCGAGAGCTTGGTCAGGATTGGTCAGATTTAGACTATCGTCTTCTTGATCTGTGGGCGGCCACGAGGGCTTAACCAATCGTAACTCTTCCTCGATGGTGAAGGACTTCTTGGGGGAACCGGACTGAGGCGGCCAAACTACAGAAATCTTACTTGACGGTTTCCTACTTTCAGCCTCAAAAATGTCACTATCTAGGGTAGCTAGCTGGTTTGGAGTTGATCTGAAATCGACATCTTTTTTTTCAGGTGTCGGGGATTTAACAGAGCTCTGCGGCGTCTTATTACTCCATAGATCTTTATGTGGCTTCTGTCCAAATCCCTCGTCGTAATTTCCTTTTGATGCAAACAGTTGCATATAGTGTGGTTTGCAGTACATGTGTCCATGGAGAGCGGCGTAGTTGCCAAGACTGTGCGGGAAAACACAAACCAGACATTACAAAGAGCATCAGCGATGAGCCCCAGATAAAGGGAGGAGTTACTCCACCTGAGAGTGCCTCTGCAGTGTTCGCAGCGAAAGCAACTTTTATGAAAGTTTTGTTTGTCTGCGATCAGCAATTCCATGGGGTACACCCTCTTCCGACACGCCCTGCACAGTTCGGACTCGGGAACTCGAATTTTCTGCAAAGAAATGCAAAGTGTCAGTCACATAATCAGGTCATGGTATTTAGCTGAGCTTCAGACGTGGTGTTGAGTGTGAACAACTTTAATCAAATATTGTTTAGAGCGATAACTAGCTCAGGGGGGTCAAAGTGTTCCAAAAGGGGGCAGGTTTTTGTTCCAATAAAACACCTCTCCACCCATACGGGTGTCTTAGAAGTGCAATCAGATGACTGTTTGGCCAATCCGCTAAAACGACATTGGTTAAACTGTGGGTTCTGATACTGGTTGAAACAAAAAAACCTGCAACCCCCCTCGTCCCTTTGAGGACCGGATCGCCCACTCCTAGTCTAGCTGTTTGTCTGGAAGTACAAGTTAATATTTGTTATACTTTGCAATCCTTAAATTTTAATCAAAGGCTCCTTTTAGTACGTTTAAAATGTAAAGTAACCATGAGGATGTTAAACATCTAGAGACAAATATAAAAATCATTAACCCTCTCACAACACTGAAGGGGTGGTCTGGGTTTATTTCTATTCTATGGTTAATAATTAATAATAATTAAGTGTGACTCATGAAACTTTTCTTTGAGAACAAACACGAAAAATTCCATGTTTACCAATATGTACTGGCACATATACTGTACCTGCTCTTGATTCTTGATTCTCGAAAAGACACTTCTTTCAACTTTCTTATTTCCCTTTTCAATATTTCAATATTACTTATTTCTAACAATTAAACAAATACAATGTAAATGTAAACTAGCAAGTGAAGAATACTGGGAAGCTTGCGTGAGATGTCTTGTAACTTTGAGACTCTTTATCTTGCTCAGTACACTTCACTCCCTCTTCCTGTCTGTGAACTCTGCATGTCGTTGATTATCTGAAAAACATTAGGATTTTAACTAATGAAATTAATATTTGCTGAGGAGCAAACCACTTCATGTTTTGTGGATGTTCTTATTGCAGAAATTAAATACTACCATAATGAAGGCAAAGCCATGTCTTTATGTAGTCCCCTTGATGCTTTTTATTTAAATAATAATGGCAAGACATCTGAACGCTCAATAACAGATTCATCAAGCCACAAAGTGCATATTAGTTGAGGTAAGTTTTTGAGATGACAAAGGGAAAATGTACAAAGTTAGTTCACATCATTTCTTCAAAAAGTGAGGAAAAGCAATAAAAACCACACATGAGTTCTGGTAAAAGTCGAACACTGCTGAAATGAGATTTGAATGCAAAAAAAAAAGTAACATCAATCGCAGCATTCAATGTGAACACAATTTTCTCTCCAGGCAGTTACACCTCCCACATATATTTGTTACACACACACACCAGCTGTTAAGCACCCTCATGCTGGATGGCAAAGTTTACCCGTCCTGACAGTCTCCTGCTGATGCGTTACAACCTGAGCGGTCCGCTGCTCGGTGACACTGAAGCCCAGGTTCTGGAACACTGCTTGACTTTCGGCCCACGACTGTTGAAAGTTTCTCAGCAGCTCCTCAGTGGAGGCCTCTTCCGGAACAGAACCTCGCACCACTTCTGCGTAGGACGGGGGGTTACCTCGGGTGAAAGAGCTCTCGGAATGCAGCTCGCTCCTCATCTCTCTGGTCACGTTTCCAAAGTCATCAACGCAGGAGAAGTCCTCTGTGACTGAGGTGGCCTGAGAGTGACCAGCCGGCTCTGATTGGACTGTGTCCTGCTCCCTCCTTTCTATTTGTTCTCTGAGCTCTCTGGCCGCTTGCGAGCTGTGTTGTCCCGTCTCGAATACATCTTTAATGGCCTTCACATTGAAGGATGGGATATCTTCAGTTTTCGGAGTGTGAGGCTCAGCGTTGGCATCTTCTGTGTCGCTTCCTAGCCGCTCTTTGATCACGATTGGCTCTCTTCTGGGATGCACTTTTGGTTTGGGGGATTCAAATCTATCCACCAGTCTGGACAAGTCAACTCTTGGAAGGTCCTCTTTTGAGAGATCTATAGTGACCAGCGTGGCTCCTTCGTCCATATCGGGTCCAAGTCGTTCAGGGATTTCAATAGGATCCTTCCGAATGTAATTCCGTTGGGTTTCGGCCTTCTGTGCGTCCTCAAAGAAGGACTTTTTATCCCTAACGGTCAGCATTGAGTCCACCATTTCTGAGACGTCCACCAACCCTTGCTCAAATTGATCCGGAGTCTCCCTGTCGCACGAGGACGATTGTGTTATTTCAGTCGATATAAACTCCGGCACCGTCATGTGAGGTGGAGGAGTTATTCCACGTGAGAGCTTGGACGTGGTATCCCTCAGTTTCATTAGCTTCTCGGAGCGGCAGAGTGTAGGAGACGGCGAGGCTCGGCTGAATGTGGGTGTGTAGGCCTTGCGGAGAGGAGGCGGAGGCGTCCCCATGGACTTGTACGGCGGCGGAGAAGGAGTTGCTCCGAGTGGGGAATCTATCCTCCTTGACTCAATACTTATGAAAGTGGGCGATGGAGTGCGAATGCTTGCCAAGGGAGAACAAATTCTCTGATCTGCTGTCTCCTGATGCAATTTACTTTCATGAACGATCCTCTTCTCTTCAAAAACCTTCTTCTCCGTTTTTGATGAGCCGATGCTGATTTTGGATATCTGTGTCCCGCTGACATTCTTGTCAGGCTTAGGAGGCACCGGGGGAGAGTCTTTTCTTTTTTCTTCCATTACCTCATGTGGAATACTCTTGTCAAAAAGCATCATCTTGGCCTTTAAAGTGTTGCTCACATACTGCAGCATGTCTTTGAGCTTTTTCTTATTTTGGTTTTTAGCTATTTCCCCTAAATTCTTTTTCTCATCTGAGCTGAAAGATGTTAAAGGGAGTTCCTTTATGATTGTCCCAACAGTGGTTGAGTCAATTTTACTCGGTGTTCCCTCTAGCTCTTTAATTTGAGCAAGAAGTTTTAGCACAACCTCAACTTTCTCAGAATGTGTTTTTTCTTCAGGAAGCATTTCAGCTTGTTGGGTCGTTTTTAATGTCTCCGTACCGAGCACACTCTTACTGTCTTTCGGCCTGCCCATGATTTGATGTGTCTCTGCCTTTTGTTGCTTTATCGTTTGATTCTTCTTAGAAATAACCTCCTGCCTTTGACTGCTTTCCTGCGTGACACTCTCCGTCACCACAGTCTCCTGGTGTTGTTGCACATGCTCGGCCTTAATGCTGCGTGTGCTGTGCGATTGCGATTTGTGGCCTTGTGCTTGAGAAGATATTGCAGACGCTTTCTTTATTTCCTTTGGCATTAAGACAGCAACTGCAGGCGAAACGTTTACATCCCTCTCATTCTTCTGTTTGCTTTTCCCTAACAACGTTTCTGTCCCTAGACTTTTTGTTTCCTTTACTTTCTTTTCAGAAAACACTTCCGTTTTTATTGAGGTCTGCTGACTGATTTCACTTTTTTGTGACAGACTTCTCTTCTGCTGGACTTCACCTTTTAATACCTCCTTCTGGGCCAAAGTCTCATGTTCCTCCTCTTTTCTATCTGGCTGCATTTTAAACGTTTTCACCTTGAAGCTTGGTGCAACCTTTGGAATTCTGGTGGGTTGAGTTGGATTCACTTTCTCTACTCCTGTCTGACCTGCATTGATATTCCTCGTATCTTCTGCTCTCATGTTGACCTCTGCCACGCTCTGAGTTTTTACATTTTCCTGGACAGCACTCTGTGCAGACCTGGTGTTGGACTTCTTAATTAACTGCTGTTGCTCATGAGCGGAGGAGGCGACCACATGAGAGCAAGACTGTACTTTGACATTTGCAGAGGCAGAATGTGAAGATAAGTCAACAGAACGGCTTTGTGTGTCAGAGGCAGTTTGAGTTTTCTTGATGACATCTCCAGAGGCCTTTTTGACATCCTTGGTTAAATCACTTTTTTCAGCCATGGTCGTGCTTGCAAATCCAGCAGCAGCTTTTTTATTCACGCTGGACATCAAAGGCTTGCTCAAAGGAATCTGGGAGAGAGGTTTCTTTGCAGAGAGGTCTGAAACGTGTTTAAGAACATTTACATCTGCATTGTCTTTTCTTACTTCTACAGCCACGTCTTTCACCAAGTTATCTTCCAAAGAAATGCCTGTGGTGGGAACAGGGGGAGGTTCTCTCATATCAGCTGGCGGAGAGGTGGGTGTTGAAACTTCACTTCTCCCACTATCCTCTTTCTCCATCCTCTGCAGCCGGTATTTCTCTTCTGCAAGCATGAGAGGGGTTTTGAATTTACGA
Source organism: Callionymus lyra (assembly GCF_982586985.1). Taxonomy (NCBI): domain Eukaryota; kingdom Metazoa; phylum Chordata; class Actinopteri; order Syngnathiformes; family Callionymidae; genus Callionymus; species Callionymus lyra. The sequence continues at coordinate 24,164,063 of NC_141822.1, forward strand.
GCGAAAGGCCTCTGCTTTGGTTCTGGAGCAGGTTCCGGGGTCGGAGGCAATTTAATAGGTGGAACAAATACTTTCCTGGGTCGTTGAGGACTTTCTTTCGGAACAGGCTTTGGTATATTTGACATCCCGGACACTGAAACAACTTCAGTTTGTGTTTCTCTTTTTTCATCAATCTTTGCAGCTGTTTTAATCTTAACTTCTTGAGTGGTATCTTTGACCTCTTGTGTCATTTTTTGAGTATCATTTGGCTGCTGTGGTTGAGGTGGTGTGGGACTAGTGAACTTTTTTTGCCATTTGGGTTTAACTAGAACAGGCTTCTGGGGCTCTGGTGGCTTGGGTACGTGGAACAAAGGCTTTCCAATGGATTTTCTAGATTTTCCAGGTGATGGCTGAGGCGTGGTATTGAGCTCTTCAACCAGAGGAGGTGGAGGAGGAAAGTCTTGTCCAGGTGGAAAGGGCGGCGGAGGTGGAGGAGGAGGTGGAAAGAATTCTGAATCCGTCTTTGAGCACTCTACAGGAGATGGAGGAGGTGGGAGGTCGCTGTCCTGTCTCATAATAGTAGGGGATGATGGCTGGGGATTCCCCCTTCTCTCTAGTACTGGTGACGGTGGAGGAGGAAGTGACAGCTCGGACTCTGAAGGTGGAGGAGGTGATGAGGGAGGAGGCGGGAAGTGAATTTCAGGTTTACCCTTTTTGATGAAAGCTTTCCCCTTCATATCAAGGTTTCGGTGATCGATCTTGACATTTTTAAGGTCTCTCATTTTACTCCCGGTATGCTTCTGTACGGTTGATTCAGATACGGTTATGTTTTGCTTCTGCGTGACAGTTTTCTGCATCGACGTAGTCTGCACCTGTTTGGTTGTCTTTGTTTCAGACATGTGCTTCTGTGAAATGTTTTTCTCTGATGTATTCTGTACAGCCTGCACAATCTTCAAGCCAGCTGCGTTGGTCTCTGATCTATCATTATTAGTCATTTGTTTGTTCTTGATCATAATTGGCTTGGGAGATTGTGTTGTTTTCTGTGCGGGCAACACTCTTTGTTTATGTTCTTTCATGCTCATCTGTTGAAAGGACCCAGAGGTATTGTCTGTTTTGGCTACAGTAGACGTGTGGTCCTCTTGGGTTATTACCAGTGTTTTCGCTGATTTACTTTCATTTGACTTCTGTGTGTGCTTCTGTGCATCACCACTCACGGTCAGGTTCTTCACAGCTGGAGCTGAACTCGCTGCGACAGTCTCCCTCTTAACCTCATGTGAGCATTCATGCTCCACCTGTTTCACACTTGAAGGATTTTTCGCAAGTTCCTTCGCTTTATTGTGAGGGCATGTGCGTTTATGTTTTGAATACTGTTTTTGTTTCATTAGACACTTGATTGCACCTTGAACATCACCTTTAAGCACTTCTTCTTTTTCCACCAATGCTGTTTCCTGCCCCTCATACAGAGTTTTAATCGATGTTTTCACATCTCCTTCAATGCTCCCTCTGCGCTGCGTTCGTGGAGAATCCGTAGGTTCAAGCAATTGCTGAATGGTGGCTTTAACGTCTCCTTGTTCGCTCACTTGATGCTGGAATGTCTTCTTTTCACTGGATGCTTCATGTAAACATTGCATAGCTATATGAATGTCTCCATGGACAATTTCCTCCTTTTCCACTTCTTTTATTACTTTATTTGCCTCCTGCAGGCACTTCAGTGTCCCTTTAATATCACCTGGCACTAAATCATCAACAGTCACTTCTGTTTTCGTCGTCGCAGATCTCTCCAATGATTGTAGAGCCCCTTGAATGTTCCCCCTGACAATTTCTGGCTTCTCCAACTCCCTGGACTGGTACTGAGCCTCTTCAAGGCATTTCAGAGTTGTGGATATATCCCCTTTCACTACCTCCTCTTTCTCCATGACCACCTTTTGATTGATTGCTTGAGACAGTGAATCCAACGCGGCGTTGACATCACCTTTGACAATATAATTCTTCTCCAGGTTTTTATAAGTCACAGTGGGCTCTGTCATGAAGTCTTTAACTATGCTACCCACATCCCCAGGAACTATATCTTCTTCCGCCACTGTCCGCCCGATCTCCTGTTGCTTCTTTCGTAGTAGAATTTTGGTTTCCTCAATGTCACCACCGATGATCTGCTCCTTTTGCAGAACTTCCATGGATTCACCTGATTCAAACTGAAGTTGCCTCAAATAATCCAACGCTCCAGACTCGATGCATGTGGTGTAAAAGCTGACATTACCCCTCTCTAAATCTCCAATCCTTATCCTTTTGGCGGCCTCATCTCCTGCGTTTGACAGAAGTCGGTGAAGTGTCCTGCTTACGTTGCCTCGTATAATTTCCTCTTTTTCCATGCTGGCTCCCTCTTCTTTGTTTAAAAGGGAATAAATTGTCATCCTTACGTCTCCTTTCTCATCCTCTTGAAGAAGAATCCCACTCTTTGAGGAACCTTCCCTCTTCAGCAGGTTATTAATGGCTTCTTGAATATCCCCATGGATAACTTCCTCCTTCTCGAGGTTTATACCCTTCTCCTGGTTCATGAGCTGCTCCACGGTGGTATTGATGTTCCCTCGCTCCTCTTCGTCAATGGTTATCGCTCGCTCTGTCATCTCTCTCCGGTTCAAAAGGTTCATCATGATATTGCTCAGGTCCCCTCTAATAATTTCTTCTTTTTGTATTTGTGGGCTTTCCTGGTTCATCAGGTTATATTTTGCCATGCGAACATCTCCAATCTCATCTGTCTCAATCAGGATTCCTTGTGAGTTGACCATCTTCTGACAGTAAAGCTCCTCAAGCGTCTCTTTTATACTTTTACCAATAATCTCTTTTCTCTCCACTGTGCTCTCATTGAATTCATTTAATGGTGTTCTTTCGAATAACCATGTCGTGGTCCGAACATCCGCTTTAGGTATTTCCTCCTTTTGGAAGACAAGCTCAGTCTCATCCGTTTCTTTGATACTGTCAAGTGGTTGCTTTTCAAATAGCCAGACGGATTGTTTGACATCTCCTTTCATCACTTCCTCCTTAGTCACTCTTTCCATTCCGTCATACTCTGTGCCTTCACCATGGATCTCATCCATTGTGCGCGTTTCAAACATCCATGTTGCAGATCTTACGTCACCTTTCTGAATTTCACTTACACTGACAGTCCTGACTAATTTCCGAGACATTTCATCAGTCTCGAATCGATGTTTGTTTGTTTTCACGTCACCTCCTTGGACATCTTCAACAGTTTTTGACATTGTTTTGATCTCCTCTGTGATTTTATCCAGAGGTTGTGTTTCAAACCTCCATCTTGCAGAACTCACATCCCCTTTATTTATGTCTTCCTCGGTCACAGCTTTGATGATGTAAACTTCTTCAGAATCGCGGATGGAATCCAAAGGTTTTGTTTCAAACAGCCATCGGGCTCCAACCACATCTCCTCTTAGAACCTCTTCTTTGGTGACTGTGGTGACTTCATGGTAGTGACCCTCTTTGTCACGGATCGCATAGAGCGGCTGGGTTTCAAACATCATTGTGTAGTTTTTAACATCACCTTTCTCAGTTTCACTTCTAAAAGTCCTGGTGACTTTGGAAATCTCAGTCTCTGTTGATTCCTCTTTAATCTGATCCAAAGAGCACGTCTCAAAAATGAAGCGGCCTTTGTCAACATCACCCCCTTGAATATCCGTCACTGAACGAACCTCTCTGAGCTGAGTGGACTCATCTTGTATAGCATCGATTGGGTGATTTTCAAACATCCACGTACAATTGACAACGTTCCCTCTCTGGATTTCTTCAGCTTGTTGTACCTTTAACTTCTGCATCATTTCTTCGGAGGTGGAGCTCTTTATGTCAGACGATTGGTTTTCAAAGATGTACTTCATTCGAGAAACATCTCCTGAGTCGATATCGATTTCAGTTACTCTTCGAAAAGACTCGGTATCCTCAATTCCGATGTCTTCCAGGTTCTCCGTTTCAAAAAGGAACCTGGCAAGCCGAACGTCTTTTCCTTGTACGTCTTCTTGTTTCACAGTACAAGCCTTCAATATAGTCTCTGACTCAGACTCTGAATGATCACGTATGTTATCCAGGGTCTGAGTCTCAAAGAGCCAAGTGCATGTTTTCACATCCCCTTTATGCACTTCTTCAACGTCTGACTCACTCCTTTCCACCTTTTCATACAGAACATCCATTGGTTGTGTTTCAAACAACCACCTACATGTTTTAACATCTCCCTTTTGAATTTCAATGTCGGTCTTTGCTCTATTTTCTTCCCCCTCAGTACTGTTGAAATATTTGATAGCGTCAAGCTGCTGAGTCTCAAACAACCACTTAGCTGTTTTGACATCCCCTGACTCGATCTCCTGTTTAGAAATGCCTTTAATGATCTGAAACCTGTCAATGCTTTCATCAAACTCGTCAATGGGTCGGGTTTCAAACATCCACCTGCAGCTTCGTACATCTCCCTTCACGATCTCTTCTCGCCTCACAGTCTTGACCTCGTGGTAATGGCCCGAACTGTCCTGCATAGCATACATGGGAGTTGATTCAAAGAGAACTTTGTTTGATCTGACAGCTCCACAAGTCACACCCTCCACTTGAATCCTTTGGGTGTCCTCGCATTTGCTTAAATCCATTGTTTCGAATCTTTCTTTATAATTTGACACATCACCTTTGTCAAGATCTGCAATATTCACCGTTCGTGTGATTTCCTTCCTCTCTTCTCTTATATTCTCCAGTGGCTGACTCTCAAAAACCCACTTTTGATGTCTCACATCACCTCTTTCCTCTACTGACGCAGCCATTTTCTGAAGTTTCCCCACTTCATTGAGTTCTTTGAGATTTTCAATCGGAACAGTTTCAAACAGATGTTTTGCGGTTCGTACGTCACCCCCGACGATTTCTTCAGAAGGTAATGGTCGTGCGTTATCATTGTCTTTAAGAGTATCCATAGGTTGGGTCTCAAAAACTAAGCAATGTTTTCTTACATCAGAACCGATGATTTCTTCCTTTTGTCTGGTTCGTTCCCATTCTTCATCCTTGATGGTGTCTAGCGTCTTTGTTTCGAACAGCCAGCATCCTTTGTTGACACCACCCTGAATGTTGTCGTCTATTGAAATGCCACATATGAGCTTAACTTGAGCTGGGTCTTTGCTGATCATATCCAGTGGTTGGGTTTCAAACATCCACCGAGAAGTCTTGACGTCACCTTTTTCCGTCTCTTCCCTGCTGATGGTGGTGATCTCCAGCATCTCTCCTGAATCTCCCCTGATGACACACATGGGCTGAGTCTCGAACATACGTGTTGTCGTCTTCACATCCCCTTTGTGCTCTTCCCGCTCAGACTTCAGGCTCAGAATGTTCCTCTCCTCAATAGTTTCGGTTTTACCCAGAGAATCCAAATGCTGTGTCTCGAACATATACCTTGCCGTTTTAACGTCTCCCCCGGTGATGTCTTTTGTAAAGACGGCCTCTGTATCCTGCTCATCTTCTTGATAGATCTTATTCAGGTAATCCAAGGGTTGAGTTTCAAACAGCCAGGTAGCAGTGCGGACATCGCCTCTCGCTAATTCCGTGTTATTTTGTGAGTGCTCCATGCTGCTGTCGCCCTCTGTTCCTAAAGCATCCATTCGTTGAGTTTCAAACATCCAAGCCGTGTATTTGACATCTTTTCCTGCAATGATTTCCTGCTGTGCAATATTGGTATCCTCGTCAAGGGTGTCATCCTTTATTGTATCTAACGGCTTGTTCTCAAACATCCAGCGCCTGGATTGCACTTCCCCTCTTAGTATCTCATCCCACTCAACAGACTCCCTGTCGGGGCTTGAACAACAACAATCGCATTGGCCGTCGTTTTCAAACATGTAGCAAGCTTGCTGCACGTCTCCAACTACTTCCTTGCTTTCCAATTGCTTTATTTCTTCCTCGCTGAGCTGACTTAAAAATTCTTCCTCAAGGTTTTTGCGGACTTCTGGATGGATGTGCTTGTACAGGCGCTTCATTTCAGCCATGCTCTTGTTTGTCAAGTACTGCTCTTTGTGAGCAGTGGACTTTTGTTGGCCAGTTGAATGATGCGAACCGTCCTGAGATTTCACTTCGACCATCGGGGGCGGTGGTGGAAAATAATCTGTTGAACCATAAATTTCTTTCGCTGCTGACACCGATGTTGAGACAGACTTCGAAACAGAGCTTTCATGGTTTGTTACTGCTGAAACTTTGGATGACTGCTTTACTGGTGTCCACTCGAACTGGCTGAAATCCACATCAACCTGTGGTTCATAATTGGTTTGGTAAAGAATTGTACACATACAAATAACACAAAAAGAAACAATACATAAATATACATTGAAAAACATTTCTAAAACGTATTCATATCCAGGATCATATGACTTGATTAAACGTGATCAAGAAAACAGATATAAGTTATTAGTTATTCCCACCTTTCTCCATCTGATGAGTTTTGTCACTGCTGTCAGATGCAGCAGCGCGACAAACGGATTTGTATTGACTCAAACTTTATTGCGTTTTCCATCATGATAAATTATGTCAGGCCCCATTGTGATTATTTTATCCATATTAAAATATGAAATTGGTGCTCACAGTCCAACCCTCCATATAATATACAGCAGGGGTCCCCAACCTTTTTGAACCTGAGGGCTACTTCATGGGTACTGAGTCATATGAAGGGTACCCAGTTTGATACACTCTTCTGAAATAACTAATTTGCTCAGTTGGCCTTTAGTTATATATTTTTATTAATGATACTCATCTATGTGAAAACACTGATCATTTTTACAAAATAATCTTTTACATTTCATGAATACTCTTTTGAATGGAACACAATTTTCCCAATTAAAATTCACAACATTTCATAGGAAAACATTTGTTTTCACTAGCCAGTGAAAAACCTTCCAAAAAATAATTACCCATGTATTGCACTTTGTTTGAAAAAGGTATCAATTATGTAATGTTTAAGAAAAATCAACTTACATATTTTCAAATACATCTTTCAACTATCAATATCTGTTACTTTTCATGAACATATTATAACACAATGTATCCTATTTTTGATTCAGCTTTGAAACTGACACCATCTGGTATCATTTTCTTTGTTAGTGGGAAGACTGGCATTGCATGCTGTTCACCAGTGTATTGTAGTCTAGTGTGTAACTTGACACTGCAACTCTGAGTGAGTCTTGCAGGTGTGCAAATATATATATATATATATATATATATATATATATATATATATATATATATATATATATATATATATATATATATATATATATATATTATATATGTATATGAAAATGACAAGATCTTTAAAATAAAATAATTAAAAATATTTGTATGATCCATTATTTAGTCAAACTCTTATGGAGTGAGATTACTGCCACCGGTTTAAGCGAGTGTGTCTTGGTTGTTGTACACTCAAAATCACTCTGCTGCACGCTCAACCTGTCATTCACCTGCGTTCAACATGTCTTACGCGCGCTAAAGCTGTCATACACACACTTAACTTCACTGCTGCGCTCAACATTTGTCTGCTCACAACACGGGTCTCGCGCACTCGATATAAATGTAAGTCAGATGTCTGCCACGAAGACAGCCAATCAGAAACCTGCTGCTTGAAGCCTTCTGCTGCTATTGGCTGGACTTCTCCACCAATCACAGGGAGCTACCCGAGGGAAGAAGGTGGGTTTTGAGACACACTCGCTCAAACCGGTGGCAGTAATCCTACTCCATAAGAGTTTGACTAAATAATGGATCATACAAATATTTTTAATTATTTTATTTTAAAGATCTTGTCATTTTCATATACATATATAAATGCAAGTGTGATTAAAAAATATTTTATTTTAAAATTCATTTCATTTTTTTTAGACGCAGCTCACTGGTGCTGAGTTGTGCTATTTTTAGAACAGGTCTGCGGGCGACTCATATGGTCCTTGCGGGCGATCTGGTGTCCGCGGGCACAGTGTTGGTGACCCCTGATATACACAGTTCAAAATGACAACTGCACACTGAGGCTGGAAAAGACATTTTCATATATTTCTTTCTTTCTTCATTTTTTGGCTGATTGCGGACTCTGACGGGGTCAGAAAATGAACACCTCTTTGGACTATCAATTCCTCTATCTGGACAAAAAGATAAGATCATTACCTTAATTTCCCTTGCCGGCGCCGCCTCCTCGATTGTTTTCTCGTACTGCTGCTTCAGAGCCTGTGTGGAGACCTTTGGTAGGTCTTCTCCTCCAACGAGCATAACTAAATTAGACACAAGCAGAAGGCTGGCTTGTTATCTCATTCATGGTGAGAGAGCTCAGGGGCATTGGAAAGTCAAATAAATTATTTCATTGGCGGAAAACTTTTCTTTTTGTTTTGAAACCGCACAGCAAGATTGCCCAATTTTCCCTTTTCAATATACAACCTCACTTTGCTCTGATTGGATTTACTGCGATGCACTGAAAGGGAAATCATCTGTGCTCCAAGTCACTTTTCATTCTTTATTCAGTATTTGCGGGACAAATGCAGGACAACAGCAGACAACACATGCAAATAACTATTTTAAAAAGAGGGAAACAACAAACCTTTTTGGTTGTAATGGGTTCCGTGAGTGGCAGATAAATTTGTGTTGTGGACACTTTGATCATACATTATCTGTGGAAAAGAAAAAAACAAGTCAAATAAAGTCTTAGTAATTGAAAAACAAGAACAGGTGAATTGAAAAGTTTGTTTCTTGTGTTCTTTGTCTCATATTTAAGGCAATATTTTATCTTTAAATATATGACTAGAAAATCTTTGTCTACAAGTTTTCAAGTGGCTCAATGTTACACGTCTGGTTGTGCTTGTGATTCAGATCTGGAAATTTAAAAACGTGTATCTTAAACCTCCTCAATAAATCAGGATAATTCACTTTATTTTTCAACTTAAAAAAATAATAGGAGTTGTAAAAAATAAAAGTATTTGTTCTTTTTGTGTTTGTGTTTGTTTATTATTGTACTACTTCGAAATAGCACTGGGTATTGAACTTCGGTTCTTTATTGGAACTGAACAAAATGCTTTGGTAGTATGAAACATCCTACTTTCTGTGCCAAGTTTTGGTTAATTTTTCATTCATTTGCAAGTGCTCTTATGCACTGAAATCTTTTGGTGTTTTTCTGAAATGAAACATCTTTAACTTGCTTTACAAAAGCAAAATATGTAATTCAAGATTTGTACTATGTGTAATGTTATCTTTTGTTTTTGTTAGAAAAGATCTCATGAAGCTTTCATCGAAAAAGGTACCGTTCAGGAACCTGTATCAAAGTGATCATTGATTGTATCGAAAATGGCCAATTCATACCCAGACCTAAATTCAAATTGGTTAATTTATTGACCACCAAATTACATGGTACCACTAGGGCTGTGTATTGGCAAGAATCTGGTGATACGATACGTATCACGATACATGTGTGATGATCAATACATTGCCAAACTTTAGGAAGAACGATATATAGTTTCTTGTAAAGAAACAACACTTTTTCTGGATTTTAAAACAAACAAATGAGTAAATACTTTCTCTATTCAAATGTGAAAGTGCTTGTAGGATGTTTCTCGAAATATTAACAAAAATGAAACTTATATTAAGTGCATAAAGAGTCTTAAACAACCTGGAGCAACATGTCAGGGTTCATTTTTAACTCGAGACTTTGTTTTAAAGTCAAAACGAGTCTTAAAATCTGCTGAAGCCTGGTGTATTCATTATTTTTCAGTCATTGCAGCCATTTAGTTTTGTTGTAACGTTGGCACGCAGGAAATGACGAATAAGAGGTTTAGTTGCAAATTAATAAAAGCTGTGAATATTTTAATGTTAATTCTAAAATAAAACATTGAATGATCCTCTGATATAAACACATTATTGAAATATAAACCATCATTAAAATAAATACATAATAATAATTGAATTAAAAGAAAATTCAAAAGTGTTTTCATATTATTACAGATTATTATTTATTCCTTTAAATGCGTTTAATCGGTTGACAGCACTACATATCTTCATCAACAGCAACCAAAGTGTCTTCTTCCTGAGAGCAGAAGCCTGATATTAACCACATATGTCTTGAAGATAATGACGTTACCTCGTGCTGATCGTGAAAGATGGCTGTTGTCGGCACGACTTCCTTCACACTGCTCCTCACCGTCACCTCGGATGAGCTGGAAATCTCCTTAAAATGGAAAAATACTAAAATTATTCTCCCTGTTCAACCCAAACTGTTAGGGAATGCTGAATCTGCAGAAATTTAGTCAAAATCTTGGCAAAGTCTTCTCAGAGCTTCAGTGTTCAAATCACTCAAAAGCTTTTTCGTATCGAGGACAAAAACAAACTAAATGACTTTGACCAATTCTACTGTAACAGTGAGGCAATTCGAGGAAGATGAAAGCGAGAGGTGATATTTGAAGCTAAAGTATTCACCACTGTTACCATTAAAGATGGATGGAGACATTGTTCGCTGCTGCTGAAGCTACTGATGTCAGAGGAGGAACATCCATCCTGATGTTCGGCTCCTTTTTAAAACTGGTGTCAGGCATTACACCTATGAGTGGGGCACATGCTCGATCAAACAGACACTGTTTTTCTCCTCATAAAATTCTGATGTAACGTCCTTTATTCACCAACGTCCTTGTAGGATGAATCCCATCTGCCTGGATGGTGAGAAGAAAGAAAGGCGCGAATATGCCCTTGCTTTCTTTAGATTAGGTTGTTAACATGTTCAAGTGCCTTGTGTGTGTGCGGAGTGTTCCAGGCCTCTGAATGATTCAAATGAAAAGACACATTTTCCACTCGCGTATGACATGCAGTTCTTTCATCATCTTAATTTGTCAACAGATTTGAACAGATGGAGCAAAGATGTTTTGATCGCAAACACTATTTTTGTATAATAACATCCTTCGAAGGACGATCTTTCTTCCAACACACATTAAAGCAGAGTAAACAATCATCTAATTCCACTTAACAATGAGAAAAAATAATTGTTGTTATTTGTCATTTGCTTTAACTGTTAAATAATTGAATTTTACAGTGAAGAAACAGAAATGGCGGAAAGTACATCAGATTAATTCAAATATGAATCAGCTGAATATCTTTGTACAAGGATGAAGGACAAAGGAATATTTTAAGCCCACAAGGTTATTTAAATAATCAACATAAAGAACAAACGTATGCTCGGTTAAACATTGTTCTTTATAAATAAATATTAGCTCTTTAAAGTAATTCTACCCATGTTTCGGGCTACTTGGTAGATCAAAGATGTCAAATTAGAAGCACATTTTATAATAATAATAATAATAATAATAATAATCTCTATTTATATAGCGCCTTTCTAGACCAGGGTCATGATATTTTTCCGCCCATATTTAGCGTTAGATTGTAAATCACCCTCCTGGATAAGAACTTTTTTAAATAAAATGTAACCATTGACACATTTAAATGATATTACGGATTAGAAAGATGATTTCCTATGCATTGCTCTGCGACAGAAGTCTCACCTGGACTGATCTCTGCTGGAAATGGTACTGAGTTGAGCTGGACTGGGCAGACGAGGAGACAAACTCCTGGTTCTCAAATTGTTTCTTGACACTGGCAAGTCCTCCAGGGAGCGAACACGCCTCAGACTCCTCCATCATCTATCAGTGGAGAACAGATAAAACAGATTAAAGCTTGAGAATCTGTTTACCCGCAGACAAAATCCCAGTAAGCACAATGGAATTTAAGGGGGAAAAAAAGGCTTTGACCTGGCATGAACCACGTCCTGTCGCCACTTTTCTGAATTATTCATTGATTTATGCAAATAGCAACGTGAGTACAATTGCATGGTTCCAACTCTGAGAAGCATCAAAACACAGCGTTTGCTTTAAAACATTTACAAAGGAGATAAGAGGGTCGCGTTTTAATCCACAGCGGTGCTTAAATGAGGATCAAAGGTAAAGGAAATTAAGCCTTATTTAAAAGATTTAACAAGCTGAGAAGAAGAAAGTAACAAACTTGGTCGGAAGCAGGTGGAATTGTAGGCTCGGAGAAACAATAAAGGCTGCATAAGGTTTCTGTGCTAATTGTGTGATAGTTTGGAGGCAAAAAGTGTCACCAGACCATTTACGTAACACTGTCTGGTAAGATTAGCAGAGAAGAAGAGCCCCGAGAGGAAGAGCAGCCCTCGCGCGTTACTCTTCCTTCCTCAACGTATTATCACATTCTTAATGCATTCTTGATTTTATCGTGAATCAGGCGGCTTATTGAATCAAAGCATTACTGAAAGACGAACGGGCTGTCTCACACTTCTACCTCTTCCTAAATAACTGTAATGAGATTTGTCTCTGCTACTAAACTGACGACTTTTCACAAACTACTGCGAGGAGAAAGCTGCAACTTTACTCAGTAAACAACACAACCAAGGTCTCCTCCAAGGTCTGCAGGTTCATCCACTTCCCTCTGTTACAAATCTGGTGGACTTATTTCAATGACTGCTGACCTCATTCTGTCAGACACAGAAAAATATTGTCTCTTCGCTCGTCAATCCTGGTTTAACCATCAAGAACTTTCAGTAAAGGGCAAGAAAAACCGTAACACTACAGAGTATGTATATATGAGCATATAACTGCAACCTTTCTCTAAGTAGACTGTTAACAACTAACACTTTAGATCTCACTTAAAAGTGACATGTCCTGCAACTCTGTTCATTGTGTCCTCTTCCCCACCTGTCACCCTAGAAAGTTAGGACAAGCTCCTTCCTGCGACCCTGAAAAGTGAATCAGCAGTAGAAAAAATGTTTTTCTACACATATATATGGACTTCCATCCATCCTTAAATGTGAGCTCAGTTTATTTTTCTTTGTACAACAAATAAAAAGTCTTAGAAACGGACCTGTACAGGATTTCCAGTGATCTTAGATTTCCTTTTTGTACTTACTTTTAAACTTATTTTCCTTCATGCTTTGACTGGACCTTTTGTGTTTTATGTATGCAACTCCATTTATGAATATAATATAAAAGAACGAGTTGTAGCATTTTCCAAAATTTGAAATACATCCATTCAATATTCCGATGACACCAATCTACTTTTATAGAGCGGCATCAGTTAAAACCTTCAACACCTTCTTAAATTCAGATGAAACTCCACTATAGCACCAAAAATGGGCATATTTTTGGAGTAAATAAAGTTTTTCTATGATTTAAGATACCATTTAAAAGGACAATGGCTGTACCTTACCTGTACATCACGTCTTGTTAAGTATTGTTCAGGTTTAAAAAGTTATTTGTTACAACACAATTGTGTTGTGTGTGGTTAGAAACCGTGATAATTTAATCAACAAGTTAAAAACGGTAAAAAGAAAATGTAGTTGTATTGTCAGTAGTTTATATTAATAGCTTTTTTTCTCATCTGATATAAACAAGAGGAAGTTAACCAAGGAGATTTAGTTTTACATTTTGTCTTTATTTTGGGATGTTATAATGATTTAAAATAAAACTTGTGAAAAGATTCCGGATCTGCACTTTATAGAAACTGTATTATTTTTGAAAATATACTCAGAAAGTTTGGGGAAGGAATGCTCTCCGACTCTTTGATACATTAATGTCCTTGCGGGAATGTCAATTACTTCCTCGATAAAACATTTATACGAGGGGTCCTGCCTGTAGTGTCCAAAAAAATGTAATATATATGAGCATCTCCAACACTGCTTCTGGCAGTGTGAGCCTACGAATGTATGTGTGTGTGTGTGCGTGTGTGTTTTGATAACCTTTTCCTTCTTTCAAGGCAAATAAATATTACAATGTAATTTGCAAGTTATTGCAGACACGTTGGGGTCAGTTGCTTTCTATGGAAATGTCTACATTATCAATTATTGACCATTTCAGCACCACTGGGCTGAGTGAAAATCTCCAGCTGCAATTGTAACCTAGACACACACACTCAGACGTGATGTGTGACATGACCTTGTAAACAGATCAGGAATGGTTATTGTCTTTGAGTCGATTCTTTAACAAAACCATCGGGGACATAAAAGAAAACCCTGTTTATATCTAAGACATAACCATTTCTTCTTGATGGGATTTTTATCCATATCACTGCGTGTGTATATCAAAAACAATAAAAGGTTTAGCTGTCGCTCAGCATGACAACAACCGAGGTGGAAGTACCAGTAGATTGACAGACATGAGACTGAGTCAACTCTGCACCTGTGTAACTGTGTGCAGTAAAAATAACTCAAGAATAAGAACTTATAAAGATTTAAATGATAGTCTTTTACCATTGACTAGATAAAGACTTGATTCGGAAAGGTTGAAGCGCGGCTAGAAAATCATTCGTTTCCGTTTTAATGGTTTAGTAATTGGATGCCAGCTCAAGGCTTCCAGAGCCGTGTTGCCATGCGGACCCATGAGCAGCTGCTAAGTTACTTGAATCAGGAAATTGTTAGAAGGTTTGAGCAAATGGAAGCTTATGGATTAGGGAACAAAAGAAACTTGGCATTAACACAACAAAATGAAATGTTCTTTGTTAAGAATCTTATCAAATATTGACTATCATGATCCATGTTTGTGTTTATATTGTCACTTGCCTGCAACCAATCTTCTGCGTTCCAGTCTGTGGTGTTATATCATCAGTCAATGCTGATAACTGGGGGCAGGATCTTACCCATGAGTGTGATTTTCATCCTCTGCGACTCTATTATATTGTATTGTTAATTTCTGTAAGCTTGTTTTGACAGCTACGTAATGTAATATTCTGTGCTTGGCCTAATTTCTGGTGTTGATTATTTCAGATTTCTTCGTCTGTGTGTGCGTTTTTTTTCCCCTGTTCAGTAAAGTCTTTTTTTCTTCCGTCAAGCGTGTTTGTGTAATAAATCGTCTATGTAGTAAACTACCTGTTCTCCAGTCACCATCCAAACTTTGGTCAAGCTAGTTTCAAACATACATATACATATCCTTTGTTATAGTTTAATAGTGACACATATACATACTAGTGATGGGTTGATGAGGTCTAATGAGCTCAATCATGATTCACTGTAACAGTTTTGAAATGCCACTGGATGGCACTCTCTCCATTATTACATTTGGCTCTGACCTACAACCTCAATTAAACTGAGAGAGCCATCTAGTGGCGTTTCAAAATGATGACACTGAATCATGATTCAGCTCTAACAACGCTCATTAGGTAGCATCAACCAATTACTAATACATACATATATTTTAACAATTTGTTGACAGAATTTTTTTTTTTTTTTTACCAAGTAGGTGTATTAAGGGCACATATTTAATGAACTTTAAATGCTAGAAAAAAAGGGTTTAACCTTTGTGTTATCTTAAGGTCAAAGGGAACCGAAGGCCTGAAAATATATATATATATATATATATATATATTTGTGGTATCATCTTGACCCAAAGGCAACACAAGGGTATACCACAAACACATTTAGGTTAAAGAGCAACAAATGTAACTAACTTTCCTGACGGACTCACATGTTTCAAATGTCTTCCTCTCCAATATGCAGTAAGTCCCTCATAATGCCAATGTTTTGAAGTTGTTACTTTAAAAACTTCTCTCCTTCGTCGGAAATCTCGGGCGAACGAGAGGTTACAAGAGCCACGTCCAATTTGAGGTAATAAAGGCTTTACTCCTCCATTTAATCAAGCCCCGCTTTGTTTATACAACGAGTGACTTGGAGGTGGAGACTTCCGGGATTTATCACGCGTGGTGACAGACCTCGGTGTTTGACTAATCACAGCAGAGTGAATCAACAATTTTGCTCTTCAATGTGATCATTTTTTTCATTTACTAATTAATTCATGGTGAGTGTGACGTACAGCTGGAGGTAAATATAGAGTAATACTACAAATGTAGGAGTTACACCGTACTGCATTGGATGGATGGGAGAATGGATGGATGATTATGCCACGAATGCATTTGTGTTCAAACTAAAGATTTATTTATTTAGTAGATTCAATTAGTTCCAGCCAGTGAGTTGATGGATGGATGAATTATTTCCGAAAAGGACACGTTCAGTGTTATAATAGCATGAAAAGTAGAGAAGGTGAAAGGTCACCACTTATCAGTGCAGGCTGAGATTAATTAATCTGATCAGAGCAAAAGTTAATCACATATTAAAGGATCATGTGATCTGTAACAGATGCACAACCATCAATTACATGAATTAACGAAGGCTGTGATGACGGTTGTATTTTGGGGTTTAGATTTACTTCCCTGCTCGTATTGCATTGATTTATTGGCATTTGCTTCATGAGACATGTTGATATGACTTGAATAATGATTTACCCTATTCAAATAAAATGATAAAATGTCATATCTTCTCTGTTTCTCTGGTACATTTCCTGAACTTCATCCATATCAATGATGAATTAGACGTATCCATCAGTATTCAATCGTTCAATTATTGACTATTTATATCCATTTTCCAACAGCTACATTCCACTCAGGTTAACCAGAAGAAATATGTATTCAAGTAAAATTGGTGTCTCTGAGAGATGTGTAATAATTAACAAACTCACTCACTTGAACTAGATGTGTCTATTACCACTGAAATGAGGAATAAAACATTGTTTTGTGTCAAATTCTTTCTTAATCAAGTCAGTAAAAAGGAGTTTACTGATATTGCTCTGTAAACAAGTGTGGCCATTTTAAACGTGGACGACCAAACAGGAAAACATTGATAATATTCTAAATACATACATTTATTGTTGTATAAAAATCATTAGTAGGTTGCAACTGTATTTAAATAAAAAAACACAGAGAGAGTACGCTTTTCTATATTGTTCGCTGAGAAAGTGAATAATACATGAGTATTTGGATGCATTTATACAGAGTCTGTGCTTACGTTCTTGATTAATTTTAATAATTCATGTGTATGGAGGAATATGATGCAAATACTGTTTATATTGAACAAAAGACAAAATTGGTTTAAATTTAAAAGGACTCGTCCAAGGTCTGATGGATACATGCAATTGCCATTTACAGAAAAAAATATTTCAAAATATATGGAGCCGCGTAATAAAGTATGTATCTGCTGTCATATAATAAGGGGTTATTTGTTTTATTTTGCTTGCTTCACAGCAAGAAGGTTGCTGGTTCGCTTCCAGTTTGGGAGGGAGCACATGTGTGACCTTTCTATTTGGAGTTTGCATGTTCTCCCCGTGTTAGGTGGGTTTACTTCGGGCACTCCGGTTTCCTCCCACAGTCCATAAACATACAGAGGTTGATTGGGAACTTGAGGAAACAGTCCATAGGTTTGAGTGTGTGTGAGAATGGTAGTGTGTCTTTGTGTGGCCTGCGACAGACTGGCCTCCTGTCCAGAGTGTCCCCCCTGTTTTTTCTTTATTATCACACTGCACTGTTACAGAAGTATCCAACTACCCAGGATTCATTCACAGTTTGAGACTAAAGTAGATTACCGGAACGTCTAGAGAGGTTCTACTTCCTCATTTATATTAGAAAGGCAGGTCACACGTGGTGCTTTTGTGGACTCATTGACCAGCGCTCAGATCTGTCCACACGTCCTCCCAACCGCATCTCACAAGTTTCGTCTTACCGCTGTAGACGAGGAACTAGCGGATTCTTTGCTGGACACTGCTGCTTGATACATCGCCAGCCGCTCTTTCAGTGACACCGACTCCGGGTCGTCGACCACGTGGGGGGGCCCGGTCAGCTGGCTGGATTCTTCTTTTGAAAGGCTCGACGTCGAGTCTGCGCTGCCCGCAGCTGAAAAAGGGAAAGGAAAGAGCGCCGTTCATTTTTCAACTTAATATTCTTTAAAAAAAACTTGTTTTTAATCCACATTTTAGTGTTGGGCTGATGAAGCTTCATGAAGCAGTGTCATGTTAGAGGTCAGTAGGTGGCGCCATCAGTTTTAAAATGATGTGATGTTTCATTAGAACGGTTGTTCAATACAAAGGAAAATAATGCAGAGACCGCCATCTAGTGGACTCTAGTGAAAATAATGACACTGTTTCATGAAGTTTCATCAGACCATCACTACCAAACATTGTTAAACTGAACCCCATCTGGACTTAAGCCCCTCAACTTCCTTTACAAAAACTGCAATTCAAGCATTGACTTTCAACTTAAACTGATGAAAATATCAATTGCGAAAGTACGGGTCTTGTATGCTTTTTTTTAAGTACAACAAGATAACATAATAACCTTATTATAAATATACAATTGGAGGAATAAAATCTCCTTTTTATGAAGGCAAAAAAGTGAAAAATCTTTAAACCCTCAGAATGGAATTTGCCCTCTCGTAGTTCATCAGAAAATATTGATAACAGTTCGGCCAGAGGGAAAATAATTTGTAACGTTGTCATGATTTTAGAGCAGAAAACTCATCAATGACTGTGAACTAATTTATGATTCCTCATTTTGCTCTGCGCGTCCCAGTGGATAGCCAATTACTGATGACCATTGATTTTACATTTGACTTTTCTGTGCTACAAAGCATCATTAGCCAACATGGAAGGCTCCGCTTTGGCTCGGCAGACACCCACACTGGACCTTTTAGCTCGCGGCGTGTTCCAGCTCACCAGGCAGCATCGCAAATGGATGAGAGAACAACTTTAATGTACAATTTTCTATCTTATTATTAATGCACTCGGTGAACTATGTGTTTTTCAAGGTACTTTTATTTTCCAGAACTGTATGTTGCAAGGCCACCAACGGAGTGAAGATCAAACATAAGATACTTCAAACTAATAGGCGCGTATGTTCCTGTTTTATATACTGACCTAAAACCTCAGTTTTTATTTATGCATCTATCTGGTTGATACTGAAAAATCTTGTTGGTTCTGCAAGAATTATAGAATAGTGGTTGAAGGTAAAAACATAGTACCAATAATTCATGTTTGACTGCTTCATCAAGTATGATGAAAAACAAACCAAGAGTAGAATATTCTATATTGAATGACATGAAATGATTGATTTAAAAAAAAGTGTAAATCTGCTAACCTTGGGAGCTTTTAAAGTATATATGATAGTCAGTCAATCTTTTTAAAATGGTATCTCTGTTTGACATCAAAACACATTAATTGGGACGGAAACAACAGTCCTCAAAAATAGATTAAAAACATGAATTGATCCATCAAACCATCGTCTTCCAGTGGCTCATGGGGACAAAAGCCGGAGCCAAAAATCATACAGACTTCGTTTGCCAGATGAACAGATTTCTTCAGCATGTACTGGGTACGCCCTGGGGCTTCCTAGCAGTTAGTCATGTACACACGACGCAACAAGAAACCTGCTTTCGAATAGATAGCATTGATCTCTATACGAGACAATTTTCCATGGACCTTCAAGGTTTTTTGGAGGATGATACATATGATATTGACCCGGTGATAGATAGAAGTATTTGTTTCTGCAATACTCTAATAGATTCGGCAGCAATGTGTCCTTTAAAAACTTTTTTTTCCCGGCTTTCAAATGATATTATGTTTATTTTACCATTGTTACTTTATGATTTATAGTTAAATAAAGTGTTTATTTAATAAAATAATTACTATTTATTTTTCTATCTTTTTCTGTGTTTGTTTATTTTTATGTTTCAATAAAACTTGCTGCTACATGATAGCAGTTATTAGGTCCTCTGCAACTGAAGGAGCAATGGAATATGGCAAGATCCTGGTCATGACTGAGAACCAGAGGATACAATGGGAAATATTTTGCTTTTTAAACCGTTAGTTCGTCATGCAGTCCCTAAATCCTGAAACGCCAGAGTCAAGTATTTTCGCAATACTACAAATATATT
Source organism: Callionymus lyra (assembly GCF_982586985.1). Taxonomy (NCBI): domain Eukaryota; kingdom Metazoa; phylum Chordata; class Actinopteri; order Syngnathiformes; family Callionymidae; genus Callionymus; species Callionymus lyra. The sequence goes on from NC_141822.1 coordinate 24,183,828, forward strand.
CCTACAGTATCCCAATATATCGTATTGTTCTGCATGTATGATATCGGCAGACTCTCCCAAATACACAGCACTAATGATAAGTGTAGATATTCGGTTGCATAAGGTCACAATGTCTGAGGAACCAGTATTTATCATGAAAGAGCAATTCAGAAATGTGAAAATGAAAGATAGAAACCTGTATTTTTGTATCTCTCAACTTGACTGTCAGAGCTTTCCCTGAGATTTTAGGATGATTCATCTGCCTTCGGTGTATATTTGACAAGCGTGTTCCTTTTCCTTCCTGATTTTTGACGGCATTCGAACACTCAATTTGACAGGGAAAAACCCAGAAAACAGATTGTATTCCACTGCAACATTTTTATTACTCCTTGAAGAGAAAAAACCCACTGAAGTATGAGATACTTTTGATCCAGTGGCAGATATCTGTAAAAAAGGATTTAGTGCTGGTTGAATCTCTTCATAACATCATCCTGCAGGAGCTTTGCATGTTGGAAACGTGGGCATTATTCATTCAAGTGTTAATGTCAATGGGAAGTGTGTAAGCCCCGCAATCTCTCTTGGGTGAACCTCACTTCTTCCAAATGTCAGCTTAGATGTTCTTCTTCTGTTTTGTCTGAGATAATCAGTGGTAAAGGAGAGCAGCATAAAATCGAACCATCATTTTTCCCTGCTGCCCATCAATCATGCGTTAATGTTGGACCACAAGTCCGCTGGAATTTATGTGAGCGGCGGATTTTCTTATGGAGGTGAGGGTTGGTGCAGGCTGCGGATCGATATTATTCATTTCCTTTTGCCTTTAAAAATTCAATGAAAATCACAGGATTACTTTGAACGGCTGCTCTTACGGCAATCAATACATAATTATATAAAGTAAATCTAAACAAACTGATTGAAGAGATCAGAGAACTAAAACGATCTGCAACTTGCACAGATTTATTTTGTGTTTTATAGGTAATTGTTTGCTGAATGATACCATATATACCTTTTAATTATAAAAATGAATTCTTATACCACCATTCCATCGAGCCATTTGCCTGTCAATCAAAAAGCAACCAATTAGATTTTCTCCTGAGGGAACATTTCTCTAGATCTCACATAGACTGTAATTCTCCAATCCAAGAAAAAATGTTCATTATTTTAACAATCCCGCTAAAAGGTGTCTGGGTTCACTGAGCATGTTAACATGTGCTGCCAGTTATTTCAGAAGGCAATTTCACCATTACAATAGATGATGCTGTGACCACTTTATTTCACTTGGATAATAAAAGCAGAGTGCAGCAAAATATTTCTGGATTAAAGTAAAGTGTATTTAGATTGATCTTTTGTTAAAATTAATGCTGAAAGCTACATACTTTATTTTTGGTTATTTAGAATTTTAACAACATTGACAGTGACATGTTTGCAAGTTAACAACATATTATATTAGATGATTTTTTTTCGTTGACAACTTCCAAAGAGGCATGGATGAAGGGATTTATTTATCATGAGCAGTTTCTGGATCACATGGATCGAATGATATAGTCAGCTCAGCTCATCCACCAATATAGATTTGTTCTACATGTTGCTTGTAAGTGTATCCAAGGACCGGTCAGAGAGATAGCTGGGGCGAGACAGCAGTATCCAAAAATAAACTGCCTTCTTACCAGCCACATGCTCTAAATGTGGGTCACATATCCTCCACCTGTGTGTAACCAAACACGAGTCTTAATGACAAAAAGACACAGTTAACGCCATCATTTATCAGAAGAGATGAACTTCACGCTCTCCTGTGTTGTCACGCGGCGATTTTTAAAAGCGATGACAGGAGTTTCTGGGAAAAGATATGCAGCTTGGGAAGCGGCCATATTACCGTAGTGAGGTAATGGGGGACAAGGGGGTGGAGTCTGACTAGGAGGTGAAAAAATAAACCAATACTTTTTTTTATTAACCGGCTGTCTGCAGCGCAGTGTGACTGTGTAGTCTGAAGATTTATGGAAAGGAAATGATTGCTTGAGAAGAAAGTTTTATAGGAAAGCTTTTATGAGGAGACATGTTCAGTACATGGCAACATTATTGGGCTTTTAGCCACGATTAAATCTAGTTTATTTCATGTCATATACACGATTATACATAATTAGATTTTTTTTTTATGTTGATAAAATGTTTGTTTGTTTATCATAATCTAGTTCTCTAAAAAAAATACATGCATATATTTATGATGTTTTATGTCAAATAGCTCATTTAACTCATTTTAGCTCACAGGCCACAAGAAGGAAAATCTATTCCTATGTGGGCTCGACAGGCAAAAGTTGTCTTTGTATTCATTTGATCATTTCTCTGCTGCCTTAGAAAGACAAAGTCAAATTTGTCTGCATAAAGACCAACATCGAGGCTACGTGGGTTTTATTCTCTAAGCACTGAAACATGCTGTGAATACAACAAACATAAAGCTTTCCCATTATCTTTTGTGAATTTTAAAATAACTCTTTGTTCTTTTTCTTGACAGAGACACATTGTAGCACCGAAGGGGCCAAATCAAATAAAGTTAAAAGTGGAAGCCTTAATAAAAAGTGCAGGCAAACACACAAAGGAGCTAGCTAACGTGTGACCCCTTCTGATCAAACAGAAATGCTCACTTCTCACTGAATATCTACCCATGCTCCCACTGGTGACTTTTAGATTTTTATAGGCTTTTTATTAGAGGAGCAGAAGGAGGAAAAGCCGCTCTGTGGAATCTTCTTTGACTTCTGGGTGACATCGTAGGGGCCGTTACTTCAAATCCAAATTACACGTGCTTTAATTACAGTGGTTCCTCGTGCTATTCCAAGTCTACGTCGTTTCGTAGGCAGTAAGTAAGGTTGAGTAATTTCAAGCGATAGCAACCAGCAGGAGGACTTCCATCCCGAGTTCAGAACAGTGAAGCGATGTAATGTTAGTGATAGGCCAAAGAAGCGACAGTGGGAAATAACCGTTGTGTAATCTCTGGACCAAAGGCTTCATCGCTTCAAGCTAAATTGAGACTCATAGATCCTTGTCAAGCACAGGCCAGCACCTAATAACAGAGGTGTCAGTGCACGGCGCCCACTCTGCCCTCTCCCCACAACTCACGCCTTTAGGAACCCGCTTTTCCTCTCCACCGTTTCCTGGCCAGAGCATATGCTCACTGAGGTTTGTCAGGGGACCAGAAATGAGGTACACTAATTGAAATGTCAGCCATGGAGGCCAATTTCCGCCTTACAGGCGAAAACCAAAACAGACACAATAATTGAGCTGTCATATCTATCAAGAATAACTTCTTACAAAGAGGCCGGATCGCCCCGAGTGCTTCCTTATGCAGGGCTAAGCACTTTGTCTCTGAATAGATGCTGTTTTAATGCACCAGATCAGCCTTCTGCTGGTTTTGAAAGTCAAAGAAAAGATTATCAGAAGAAAATAATAGATTTTTTTTAACACAAGCCCTCACAAAAAGTGTCTTCTCCTGTAGAATCATTTGTTCTCTGGGTATTATAATGAATTATGTCTGTACTTACCGACTGTTTCTGTTGGTCACTCTCTATAATGATAAAAATTCCAGAGTCCAGAAGTCGTACAGGGTCAGTGAGTGGACCGTAAAGCAATCCGAGGGAAAGACGGCGAGGCTTGGAGTCCAGCTCCAGCAGTGAGCTCCTGGGCTAAGTGAGGCCCTGGAATCCGGTGACAGCTGATTTTATTTTAGAACAACCCCCTTCGTGAAAAAATAGGACGGCCTAAGAGAACAGCTTAAGTGGTTGGGGTTTTTTGGGGTGTCAGGTATCAAGGTACCCAGCATGCTCTTCACCCTACGTCAGAGCACTCCTAGAACATTCCAGGTTTATCCGGATGACTTCACATGAGTATTACAAAACGATGATGCAAAATATTTCTTTGACTCAACTAAGCATATCCGAGTCAGTGGACAGACACGGCTGTGATGTCAGAGCTCTGTAATGTTGAATTCTACAATTCACAGATAACATGTTTATGGGTTTCCATATTGATTAAAGGCGTTTAATGGTTTAATAATAGATAATTATATAATAGTAAGTCTGTATGTGTGAGAGTGTCCACCTGAATAGACAACATGGAAAGAAGACTCCCATGAAAAGTCCAATTTTGATTAAATGTACAGTATATAATGTTAATAACATGATACAGAGACACTTTATTGTCTGCCTTTTTATGTTGTGGTTTAAATCTGCAATTTATATTCTGAATTTAAAGAAAATGCTAAAGAAAAAGAACACACTTTTTCGTTAGCATTGGAGTTTCTCCAAATGGGCTGTCCATGGAAGGATTGTATCTGCAGGTATTCTAAACTGATAAATCGTGAAGCTCCGTCTTTGAGTGCGATATGTGTTGTCTCAATGTGAAATGTTCTGCTTTGTGACATCAAAGTCCCTCAAAGGAGCTGATGAGTTGCAGCTCCCTCCTCTTCCCACCTCTTTGAGGTTGCATCGGGACAAACCAACTTTTATATTTTACTTCCGTCAGCTGTGGTGATGCTTCCGTTTTATCATTAGTCGCAGGAGCGATCCTCTGTATGTACATGTGTAAAACATAGCAAAGGCACATCTGTATCAGTAATGCAAGTTTTGTTTCTTTAGGGGCAATTTTCTCTGGTATTCATGGTAAACATTTTATTCCCCATTTAATAAAAACATGCGAGTTTCCTGCAATACCACCACAATACATGCACATCTATATACAAAAGTGGTCTACTCTTCACAGCAGTGCGTCTTTCAGTGACATATTCTTTTGTCATCTTGTTCTACATACTACCCATACGTCATAAACACAGCTTGCTCACTCTTAAAATAGTCCAAAAGAGATCAATCATTTGAAATATCTTTGCAGAAACACTTATTTGGGTTTCACTTAAGAAAAGCAAGAAAAGAAACCCAACATCACAAATGTCTTGACAATACTTGGACACCTTGTCTGAATCAAAAGATTTGGACTCAAGACCTTCAAAAAATAAAAAAAATCCCTAAGCTTGTGACGAGATGTTTTCTTTTTCACATTTTCTTAAACTTGTCAGTGACTTATGTGGCTAAACTTCTCTCTCTCTTGACCTACATAACTGGAGTCTGTTTCATAAGTGCCCCCAGGACTCGTTTATGTTAATTCTCATGGCTGTTTAGTGACCTCCTACATGGAAACTAAGGTGGGCTCTACTGTCTTTAGCTGGCTTTGGTTTGAAAAATAAAGTTCTGGTTGGAATTTTAGAGAAGCTGCACGTTTGCTGATAACCCAAGTGAAGTTTTACACAGATCTTCTTTTAGGAATTCAACAAAGTGAACCTAATAACAGTAAATACCAGCAAATGTTATGTTAAAGAAATGATAATAGCTTTTCAATTCAGCAGTTACATTTTTAAAGATAAGATCATTGTGGTTCTGATAAAGAAGTGGTCAAAATAATGTATATAACAAAATATAAAATGGTGAGAAGCAGTCTATGAAGAGTAAAATGATTTCCTAAATGGATACTTCAGATACTTTCGTCATAAACTTTCATAAACATTAAGTGCACCCTTGTGTTTGGCTTCCTTTTCACAATAAGCCATTTTGTACAACATGACGCTGTAATTGTACTCTTAAGTTTGAAGTAGATTATGAAAGCCTTTCCTGAGGTTGAAGATGGAAAAACAGCGGCAGCATCATAATTGAAGGTGAAAAATAATAGAGATTAAAGGATTAAACTTGTTATTATCTTTTTCCTAAGATGTGTGTAAGGAATGATTCACTGAAACATTTGCAGGCATGTACGGTGTAAAATAATCAATTAGCAGACAAGGGATAAAACGAGGAGGATTATTTCTCCTAATGTTCCAGGAAACATTTCTGGAAAGGTTTCTTCTGTATATCGAGCAGCAATGGAATTATTTAATGGAAGGAAATGGATAATGATAGGAAAGTATGGGTAATAGCGTCCTTACGTATCTCCCCTATTAGATAATGCTTTATTTGACGTCTAGTATGGACTTACAGGATTATGAATAGATGGACTAATGTACTGATGGATTTAAAGATGTACAGTATGTATGGATGAACAGATGGAATGATGGATGGATAAACAGATGTATGCATTGATGGATTAATAGACTGATGGACTAACAGATGGATGGACGGGCGGACGGATGGATGGACAGAGAGACTTACAGATGTATGGATGGACTGATGGACTGATGGATGGATGGACTGATGGATGGATGGACTGACGGATGATTAGAAGGATAGTTGGACAGACAGACAGACTTACGGTTGGATGGATGGATGGACAGAGAGACTTACAGATGTATGGATGGACTGATGGACTGATGGATGGATGGACTGACGGATGGATGGATGGATGGATGGATGGATGGATGGACGGACGGATGGATGGTTGGATGGATGGAAATAACTAATGTTCAAAAATATTATTTATCAATTTCAAACACATGGTTCTACAACAATATCTCTTTAAGGCACTGATACACATTCTTTACAAGTGTACATACTGTATTTATTTAAAACTAGTTTATAGAATTTAAAATGATCTCAAACTGTCTTGGGGTGTATACCTTGTAAGTTGTGTACCAGTTGTGTTCTCCCTGTGTCAACATCTAAGGATAAAACATATTGTTTTAAACTGAGATGACTTCAACAAAATGTTCACGTGTGACACACAAGTGAGAGAAAGAACTTGTAATCGAGGCGGCTTATTTGAGGTAAACAAACACTCAGCTCTTTTAGCAATGAGCAGCATCTGTTTTAAGAGCTTGTATGCTTTATTTAAACTCTGTTGCTTTGCAAGGATCGTCCAGCCCCCTCCCTTCTGCAGTCAGTCACGGCCTGCTAGCTTGTCATCGTCGACAGGTCAGTGAAGACAAAAGCTGCAGCTCAGTCAAAACAACAACAGGATCATCAACACGCTCCTTTTATAGTCATGGAAGTGAGAGTGAAGAGTGACAGCACACCACCCAGAGGGTGTGCTTAATTCTGTCTGCAAATAATCCAATACCAATATGTACACTGAAATATTTAGCTTTGTCGGCATGTATGAGCAGATGTCTCAAATTATTTCACATTCTTATCATAAAAAAAAACAACCACTTTACAATTCTGGACAACTGTCCCTCCACTCATTAGCACCTCCTTTGGCAGAAAGACGCGTCTGTTGGCAGTAAAAGATAAGAAAATATCCAGCCCTAGCCCAAAACCACACATATTGACAACAAATAAAAAACGCATCGTAAGAAACATCAAATCCAGTATTAGTTTGATACGTGTTTTGATTATAAGTCTCATACTATTATTTACTTTTGAAAGTGTCTTTGCATTCTATTGATACTTTTCATACATCATGTACTCTATGTGTGTACAAATGTGTCTTTCCATATATAAATATATGTAAAAATAATAATGTGATTTTTATTTTATAAGATTAACAAAGACACAACTATGTGTTTGAAGGTGGTAGTATTTTTTGAGACAAAGGTAATATCCAAGACAACAAATAGCAGAATCTGAAAATTTGTGAAATTAAATTCTTAAATGTCCTTAAAGATTTTTACCTAAAGGGACATATTTTTGTCTGAATTACAATTGTAAATGAACGGAAAAAGCACCCATCAGTGAATAACATTTTTGTTTTTCTCTTTATTTTACTTGAGATGTCATTAATTTCATGTTTTCTGAAAAGTAGTATTATTGTAGTATATTGTTCATATTTTACAAATATGTGGTTTGACGTATGAAATACTCAATATTTAGAAAACAGATTTTAACACATTGTAAAATGCTTATATATGTTATGTGTAGAACTACAACAGCAAGAAAAAAATATAGATATAAATCCTAAGTAATGTGCTTTCCTCTACATCCAAGCCTTAAAGGTTATTACTGATGGATACATTTGATGTGAATGTCAGCTACAAGTGAACAGACTAAAATAATGTTTTACAAAGTCAAGTCATGAGGGTAAAGGATCATATCCTCTGCTGGTCAATTTCCTGGAGTATTGATTATCTCAAGCTGCCGTGTCTGTGCAAATACATCACCAATGTCAGAAGACGCCCAAGACACCGTGGAAATAGAATGTCGTATCATGGTTTATGATTCTATAACACTTCGTTAAAGACCATCATGCTCAATGTTTTAAATTTAACTTTTGTTTTCTTCTGTATTTTTTGTTTTGTGTACCTAGTTCCTAGCATAACAATCTGCCAATAATCTGCAAATGTTGTGTTCCTATTAAACCATTTACTTAATGAACATGCTTTCAGAGCTAACATAAAACATTTAGTAGTATTTAGGGGCCAAATCCAGTCCACCAATACATTTTGTGTGACCCACTGGATGGTTGGTCAAAATCAATGTAAATTATTTGTTAATATTGTTATGAATAAAGATGCAAAGCTATGGAACAGAGACGAACAATGTCAACAACTATACAACATAATGACATAATGTACAAATATAAAATGGACGAAAATATAATATTGCAATAAGACTCAAACCTCAAGTACAATTTGGTATATACAAATTTTCTTTAGGTACCATTTACTTCCTAATAAATTGCTAATCGTGCAGATGTATACATTATGCAATGATACTTTGGTACCATTCTCTATTATATTTTAATGAAAGGAAGATATTTCCTAACAGGAGTAGCTAGAGATGGTAGGGTCCACCTGGATTGCTTCGGCATAGCTCATTGTTTATCGTGAGTTGACAAAGTTAAAATTCAGTTGCAGAGATAAGAATCCAGAAGGAACTGGAACTGTACCAAGAGAGAACTGAACCCACTTAAATGTGCCAAATACAAAGGAATGGCTTATCTTGACAGGTCGATAAAAAGGGGCTTTAGATTTGCACCACTGTAAGAAGAATGTCCAATTTATTTTATCTAATCTTTGTCAATGGATGATTGTACTTCGAAGCGAACCAACATTAATAATTTAAACTTCAAAACCACAGGTGTAGCTCAAAATACATTGAAACAAGCACTAAACAAACCAACCAAATACATGAAAACGGGACTCGTACGTTCTCCTTACTTGCAATCTTCTGGCACTACTGTACTCCTCATCCTGTTATCAGCATCCTGACACAACAAGCTATAGGTAGCTACGTCAGCGCTACTATCAGAGTAATGAAAGTGCTGTATCTGGGGAGTTCGGAGCTTCCCATTCAAGCCATCTCTCTGGAGGTCGGTCTTATCAGACACTGAGCAAACAAATGTTCATCACGTGACATAAACAGCTCCTCGTATTATCTTTCAGCGGCTTCGCATGCGTGTCTGCCTGACCATGAGGCAACCTCATCTGCATAATAACAATATATCTTTCCATCAGTAAACATAGAACGGGATATACTCACGAGCACTTTCCTCAGATGTGGCCATGGTATGTTCTCTTGCCTTAGCTTGACTTTTAGATCTTTTGGAAAGATTGACCGTCACTTCCTGTACAGAAAAAAACAACAAGATTTAGTTAAACATTCACAGTTACATTGCATTTAACTATCTTTAATGACTGTACAAACAGTTTCACAAAATACCACAAACTTAATTTTAGAGCAACATCAATAGGTTCATCATCTGTTGAGTTATAAGTATAAAACTAACAGTTTTTTTTTACACTGTTATTGAAAAGTTTGAAGGTACATCATTTGTCCATGGAACTCTGGAGCTCATATTTTCATGACCAAGAAAACATCCAGAGTTCAATTGAAAATCCGGGCAAATATCAAGCAGGAAAAGAATACAAGTGTGTTTGTTTGTGCGCGACCTTAACCCTGACCCTTTGCCAATAGAAATTTCATATGGCATCAACAGTGTTGCGCAATACAATGTGACAGCGTTCGCCTATAGGAACATTCTTATTAAAACCGAAAAGAAAACAAATACAATATGTAAGGAAAAGAAAAACAGTTCTTCAAATACCCCTGATACTTGTGTAAGACTAAAGCATTAGCTCAACAAACATTATTGTCAAACACAATCAAACAGCGGCGTACATCTTTTTGCACTGGCTGGCAAAAAACTGTCTGACTGTGGTATTATCTTTTCGTTTTTGTCCTCCATCAAATGAGCTATCGTTGACATCAGTTATTGCCATAGCTTATTGCCAATAGTGCCATCATTGTGACGTCTTTATACATCACAATATCAACATGGACATTAATCAACTTCCATTTTTGCCACATAAAAAACCTTAGGGGGCCACATTTGCCCCCCACACCATTAGTTTGACACTTGTGATGTGGGCCAGAATCAGATTTAAGTGCTGAAAACAACTTGGATTTACTAACCATTAACAGTGTTCCACTTGTGTTGTTGCTGTATAATGGTTTCACAATAATGATTTGATAATGTCATATATTTACAGACCGTAAACATATAGTAACAAGTTTTATTAAAGGTGTTTGAGCATTTATTCCGCCTGGAAAAGGTGACAATGGCAATTTTCCATTTGATGAAACACAACAATTGGATGCACAGCCAGAGAAAAAAAATCTCTCATGCAACCGACTGCTGTCAAACTTGAAGTCTCTGCCATATGTTCCTTGTTGGCACAGATTGGCACAAAGGAAGGAAGAGCGGTTGTGGGGGATTGGTGGTTGTGGTCTGCGTCTAACAGACTGACAGAGTTAATAAGGGACAGTGCTCCGTGCAATCTGTCGCAACATTGGGTGCTGTGGTGAGAGATTATCCCTGTGAAACAGAACGATAACGTGGCTTAGCTAATGGAATCAATGCTGGCCATATGGGGCCATTTCATCTTTGACATTCACCTACAATAGGCAGGCTTGAAAAATGATAGGGACCCCATGGTTACAGTAAATTGTCATACGTGCACCTTTAGTTTGAGAGCTGACAGCGTGACATCTTGCAATTCACATGCGTATCAATAATGCAGGTTTTATACTTGACTTATGTCAGACAGTTGACGTTCATCCTCCAACAACCATTGCTTTAACCAGTTGGACTTTAATGATGTGACGAGGAACATGGAAGGTCTCGGAGGACGACTGTCATCTTTCCGCTGTCCCTGTGTCACACAGAGTTTAAAATTGTCCATTTTAATAAGTCCATTAGTCCAGAGTCCAGTCCAAAGGTTGACTTCTTCTCGGCTGAGCTGACAGAAATTGCTGGTTGACTGACATAATTCTGTAATCATGCACGGAACAATAATCCGAGACGGAGTGAGCAAGTGAGTGTGAATGGTTTAACAACGGGGAAGATACAAGAGAGGACTGGACTGAATTACTGGAGTTCTGAATCACATCTTTGTTCAGTGAACATTAGATCCAAGTACATTTCAAACATGCTTGAGAAAATTTTATTTGAAAGACATCTTTTGTCCGTGGAAATTAACTTCACTTGGTTTGTCTTGCCTATAGCAGCACGTTGCCCTCGGATTAAGGTATTTTTTTCATTCCTGACGTTCATCTACAAGCCATTTACTTGAGTGAGTGTTCATTATCAGTGTGAGTGATTGCTTGTTTACATGTTATTTAGAATGGACCGGATGCCCCTTGTCTCTTTACCATAGTAGCAATTATAAAAAGTATGTTACGTTGTGTTATGCTTTGAAAACATTCATATCTCATTTAATTAAAATTGTGCTGAAAGTTGCTTGAAACTATTTATTAAACATTTTATAGATACTGTACCTACCGACTAAATAACACAAGTATTTATTGGTAACAAATATGTGTAATTCTATGTGTCTGGATACAGGATATTAGATGTAAAATTAAAAAAAGAATCCCACCAATGAATTCATTCTACTACCCTATTCCAAGACCTTCATAGTCCAGCAGGTCTCCAAGTATTGCTATAGTCTAAAACAAATATGTATGGGAATAGTTATAGGGCTAGGTATCAATAAAACAGTTCAAATACCGATACCTAAAGGCTGAAGAGAATATTTCGTTATAGCTTTCGTTGAGAAAATAAAAATAGTACAAACTAAGGACATTATTACCAAACCGCCCATGTTTTGGGGGCAATATTTTTGAGGAAAACTTTTTGTCACTTCATCTTAATAAGGATTCCGTGTAGGTTTTTTATCTTCTGTTGGATTCATTGAGCTCTAATTGTTGGCCATGGTTGGGCTTGCATGTTCTTGGCTGCATGGTGGTGAAGGTTGTCTATTGTGCTTGTGCTATATGAGCACTACAGTATCCTGGGAGCCTTCCCTGGTACAAAAGTATATGATATAGGTGTTGCTTGATGTTTCCCTTGAGTCATCTTGATGCCAGTGTAGTTGGGTTAACTTCTAGTTTCGAAACATAATAATGGTTAGTTGTTGCTAACGCAAGCCAAGAGTAGTGCATAACTCGTGAGAACTTAAAATATTGTCTTTACAAAAAAGTAAAGCAAAGAAGAAAAGATAGCAGCCAAAATGCAGTCCCATTTGCCTCATAGATGCATAAAACAACAGGAATGAAAAAACGACAACAAGTAATCGTTTACACATTTATCTATTGAGTTTTGTGTAAACGCAAACTCAGCTTTGGCTTCATGTTTCCATCCATCTTTTGTTATATCTGAAACATCGCACAGCTTTTTTCATGATCCAGGTTTAAACGTTATACAATAGAATTTAATAAATATCCATTATTTCAGACTTGCCGACCCCGTCATCTGTAACATTGTATCCTGGTTCAACTCCCTCCCTACCACTATCTAAGCAGAAGTCTCCCTCGTAATAAATCTGCTTTTGACTGAACTATACAGGTGCTCAGTGGTGAGGAAAGTAACTCTAATAACTGAGGACGCCTTCCATCCCCTGCACCACTCCATCACGCTGCTGCCTGCTGCATTGACGGTTCTCAACTTTATAAAAATGAAATCTTCTTATTCGTCCCTTAAGTGCTATTGATGAAGCCGTGCTGAAGGAAGACAAACACAGATGTAATTAAGATTGATCAAACTTTCAAGAATAAAAAAATACAATCTCAGTCACACTTTTCGAGACAGTGCTGTAAATAAACATTTTGTTCAGACCACCACCTTAACTGACAAGTATTACCCTTTGTGTGATTGAGATTTTCAGTCCTAATCAATATTAATGACTGTGCAAAGACTGAGAGAAAATGTGGAATGTCAAAACAAGAAATTCAGATTCAGAGCTGATCTAAATTCGTGTATCATTTTGGTACTTTTCTGCTGAACAGCCTCACACCGAATCTGGTTCTACCGCCCACACAAAGGCTTTTACTTGATAAGCATTACACATTTCCCTTCGGCATCCTGTGGATGAAATGGATAATTTGATGCCAATGCTCTACTCACAAGTGTCCGTGCAAGTCAAGTTCATGATGTGCGAGTGAGTGAGGAGCTCTGCCAAGAAAAACACTCGCACTTGACTGGCCTCTTACTTCGAAATGACTGGACTTTGTCTTCGACCAGAGACTGCACACACGAGTACACACGGTGACACTACATTCAAAAATGCAGTTCCCTTGAGTGACCGGTCGCTCAGATGGCCGAGTGCCTTAAGCTGTGAAAGCTGTCTAATGCCTCTGCCAGCCTTAAAGAAAATGACTCACACGCTAATTTATTGATATTAATGCTCATGAATCTTATGATGATGTATTTTTTTTATTTTATTTTAATCACTTCATGTTTTATATTTCAGAAGTGAGTTCCAAGTTGCAATTAGGTTGACAGTCTATAATAAGCTTATTTAATCTTCTAAAATCAAGTGAAAGTGAATATGCATGTTAAAAAACAACAAAGCTAAAATATTAAATTTTCTTTTATCTCGTATTCTTTTTCTACAAAAATGTTTATGACACTAGTGTAGAAACAATTTAACTCTCATATGAAATTTTCATTCTTTTGCAATAAAGAAACATATGTTTATAGTATGAAAATAATAGATATGCAAGTAATATTGAACAAATGATCACATCTTCGCCAAGTTACACAGCCGTAAAAAAAAAATTAAAAGAAAGTAGAATCGAAATTTAGGGGTCCACAAATTACAAACAAGACTAAGTTTTATGTAGGGCACAAGAAAGACCCATAAAATTAAACATTAAATTATCTAGAAAAACAAAAGAGGACAAATCATAACTGAAAGTTTATCGTGAATAAACACAAATTTTAATTATAATCACAATCATACAAATATTAAGGCCCAGATCTGATATTAACGTCATTACAAATGTAAGTGTATTTTTTTTAAGCCACTAAAACAGTTTCAATTGTAACCATCAGAAAACGCATCAACATAAATTAACCACGTCGTAAATCCGGCAATCATAATGAAGCTCATTTAACACATAAGTGTTGACAAACACAGTCAGGTTCAAAGGTCACATACTGAGTTACTGTGTGTTTGCTCTACTTCTCTAGGACTTGATGTTTAACAACCCGATGAGGTCAATAGCATCAATATGCATCACTGACGTGGCACAGAACCCTGGTCCGCTGTTTTCAATAACACGTGCGACTGATATGAAGCAGTACATTGATCTAAAAACTAGTTGCATACGTCTCGCAAATGTTAAAATCAATATGGACTTGCAGTGCAGCGCAGTAGCCAGATAATAAGCTACGTCAGAAACAAACATAAAAATATTCAGATGCCAGAAATATTAAACATAACTAGTAATATATATAGCCAATTTTGAGATTAGCATCCGGCTAAGAGAATTACCTTTTTCTTAAGATTTACTTTTTAAAATGATTTACTTTTTATCTATATTAAGATTAAACAAAACATTTTAGAATTAATTAAATGCACATAAACAGATGCGAACAACACAAAAATCTATATAATAGATTTAGTATATAGTGGCAGAGGTGTTGCATTAGAAAACTTTCCTGCCTCCATCAAGTTTCTTCTGTTCGTGACTATCTTGTCTTGATGTGGTCAAATTTGCAGCAGGGAAAAAAGATGTTTATTGACTAACATAAAGTGAGAAAAACCAATAGAGGAATTTTCTGCCTTACAATGAAACTGAAAATGCAAAAAAAAAGAGTGTTTCTGTGAACACAATAAGCTCTTGGAAAAACACATCGGAAAAAGATTCCATAAAAACATATTTATGCTCTCGGATCTCGAGGCTAAACAGTCGCCCTACTCCATCACTTTTTGCTTTGTTGTTGTTACGCAACTGCCAACATCTCTTTTTTTTTTTGGAAGGTCATCTCAGCTTTCATGCTCTTCTCTCTTCCCCTTTTTCATTTTTTAATTTGTTTTTAGTCAGTGTTAATGTCTGTGCCGGGTGATAAGTGATAGAAACTTGTTTTCTCTGCTCTGTTTTGAAGCCATCAATCCTTAATTGGCCGTCCTCATTATAACCGAACAAACGCAAGTATCGTCCCCAACAAAAGAGAAACGATGGGAGCGAGGGAATGAGGATTCACTGGATGTTAACAGAGAAGAAAGGTAGAAGAGAATAATGGTGATGGAAGGCTGCAGGAAAAATACACAAAGCTGATGTAAACACATAAGGCAGCGGCGACGCAGGCGAGAGATTTATAGCGAGCCGAGGCTGAGCCTGAATTAAAGTATGAATCACCGGCCTGGTAGTAAAACAATTCAGCACTAGAAGATGTCAGCTGCTACAAATGGATATTTTCATACAGCTGCATTACAAAGCTAAATTGGATACATAAAAATAGCACCTATTGCTGTTCAGGTCACACAGGATACTTTGTTTACCTCCTAACACCAAAAAACACCGAAGACATGCTTTCATGTCATTCTCCCAGGACGGAAACTTGTTTTTGTGTGTTCCTGGTGTAACTCGGTGTTCCTGCTTGAAGTGGTGATTTATGGTCGCCGGAAACTAATTTGTCCATTGAAGTAAAAGAGCCTTTCAACTTTGATTCTCCACTAAAGTTCCTCACATTTATCCTGAAGCTTTTAGATCAGTTTCAAATAACCTTCTTGTCGGGTCTGGGTAAAATCTGATTCATACATGTTGTGGTTTTTTCTCTCATTGCCGCACAATCTTATGAAACCCTCAAGATCTGGCACTAGAACTTCTACGAATTAATTCTGAGTGGTTTAGTCAAGCTTGTCACGCCTCCGGTGATCCAAGTCAAACAGTGATTGACATAAGAAACTATGTCTCAAGATTACACAATGCTATTATGCTGACGACACTGACATTGTTTTATGAATCAGGGACAACAGCGAGGGCGAGTACAGGAGTCTCATATGTCAAACCAACAACGAAACAGAAACACACACATTAAACCAACACAGAAAACAAAACAAACATTAAACCAAACAGAAACACACACCACCAACCAAAAACACAAACACCCTCCCAACACAAAAATATCAAATTCACTCAAATACAGTAAAAGACATACAAAGAAACACAACACAACACCAACGCCACACAAAAACCTAAATACATACACAACACCAAAACAGAAGCAGAGACACACCTACTTCCCAAAAGGAAAATAACAAACACCCTAACACCCCAACACACGATCAGAAACACACACACCATCCAAAACAAAAAAACAAACATTACCCCAATACCGAAAAACACACACCACCCAAAACTTAGCACAAGAGAAAAGACACACACACTTACACACACATCAAACCAACAACGAAACAGAAACACACACATTAAACCAAGACAGAAACTGAAACACACACATTAAACCAACATAGAAACACGCACATCAAACCAACAAAGAAACAGAAACACACATTAAACCAACACAGAAACCGAAACACACACATTTAACCAACATAGAAACACACATATCAAACCAACAACGAAACAGAAACACACACATTAAACCAAGACAGAAACAGAAACACACACATTTAACCAAGATAGAAACAAATACATCAAACCAACACAGAAACGCACACATTAAGATAACACATCAAACCAACACATACAGCCAATACAAAAACACACATCAAACTAACACCTAAACAGGGACAGACACATGGAACCAAGACGAAAACAGACACATCAAACCAACACAAAAACAGAAACACACACATTAAGATAACACATAAACCAACACATACAACCAATACAGAAACACACACATCAAACTAACACCTAAACAGAGACAGACACATGGAACCAACATAGAAACAGACACATCAAACCAACACAAAAACAGAAACACACACAGCTCTTGAACTCAGTCAGATTCTAACTGTAAGAAAGTGTTATACAAGAAAGCAGTGTTTAATTATTTATGTAGTCTGTTTGTGTTTGGAATGAGAAATGTGTCTCAATCAGTGTTAACAATATTTGAAGGCACATCGATTTTAATTTCCTCAGCTCTTACAAGCACAGACTACAAAACCACCCAACCAGCTGGTATTTATTTAACTTCGTCTCCATGGCTGTCAAAAATAACAGCATAAGCGATCATGCCTTTCTATTGAACCAAGTTCGCACTGACACACTGAAATCTTCCTTCAATTCAATCTGAAGTTAGTGGAAGCATTAATGGTGCAGAAAGACAGATTTACTGTCTCGCAATGGCAGTGCAACCTGGTCCGAAGATCAAAAACAGATGTGTCGAGGTCTTACTTTACACAGATCAATTCAACTATCACATATTATATAAAGACTGTGATGGAATTATTGCTGCATTACTCAGTCCAACCCTCCTTGTAGGGCTGTTTGACTGGGAAGGAAAACAAGTTGCATTTTTTCCCCTTTTATTTTTTCAGTAATCGCGATTTAACTGCTTTTTTGTTTTTTTGGGGTGGGATACATTTTAACACATAGAATAAACCAATGTATTGTGTGACCAACTATATTTTTGATACAAACAAAAAAATATTGACTTTAAATTTTGTAACCATGTAGTGGTATTATCATTAAGTTGAATAAAATCATAGAAAGAAACAAAGGACTACAGAACAGTACTGGTGGGAACAATTATAGAAAGAAATGATTTAAAATATGTAAAAATGTGGATTTCAGGGTAACTTTGCAGTGTTGTTTACTCTTCAGACTGCCAGGGATCAAAGTTAGAGGAGCTTTTCTTCTTTTCAAAATCCAAAGATGCTTCATTCGTGTTTTCTTTTGGTTCTACCGGCACTGTTTTAAAAAGATTCAACAACAAAATAAAAGAGCTCTTCTAACTGCCTGTCTCTCTGTCTGTCTGCCTGTCTACCTGCCTGCACACCTTGTTTAACTGTCTTACTCCATCTCAGGATCAGCCGCCAGCGACAGTGAGCCAGCAGACTGCTCTGAGCCTCACTGGAACCACTTGCGTGCAAGAACATATAAATATACTAAAACAATCTGATGTTTTTTCACAACACCGTTTAAATATTTCAATGCACTGTTTCAAATTGTTAAAATAAGAAATGATAAATTCATTGTATGATAGTTCTTTGATGCTTCAATAAAGGTGTATGAAATAAAATAATAAGTTGTTTTTTTTTATTTAAAATGAATATGGAAATATTTATAGTTTGTTCATTTTTGTGGTGCAAATAAAGCTCAGTTGTTATGCCATTATGTCCTCTGCAGCTAATGAAACAATAAATAAGATCCAGCTGATGACTGAGGGCGAGATGACACAGCTGACTAGAGCAGCTTTTTAAGTTAATGTGTGGACATATTTTGGTTTAAAAAAAAAAAATGAAGGCAGTCACAACTTTGTCAAGAGTTCAAAACCCAAGTCAAGTACTTGCACAATACAAGAAATATATCCTTGTTCCTACAGTACAGTGTAATTATCTTTCAGAAATTTGTTTTTTTTAATTTTATTTTGATGAAATCAAGCATTTGTGCATCTTTGCACACTTCATAAAATTATATTTATATAATATTTTTTGGACTTTTAGGCGCACTTAAAATCCTTTAACACTCACTTATAATCCCTTGGACCTTATATATGAATTCTGTTTGTACTTACTGACCTCTTTTATGCAGTACAAGCAGTTCAAAAATCAGTCAAAATGTTCGCAAACTACTAACCAACACCGCCACATGCCATGGTATTCACTCTTTTCCCACTTTCCCACTCTGTTTTTTTCACTCAGGACATCAAATCCTTGCAATCTCCAACTAAATGCTCTCTAATGACAAGTGTCGACGCTGCGCCGCATTCAATGGGCTTAATTATCCAGTGTATTCTATGTATGAAATTATACCCATTCATTTTAATATTAAGCATTATAATCCAGTGCGCCTTCAGTCACAAATAAATGCTCTGATATCAACTCATTAAACCAAAAATGGATAACTTCTTCATGAACAGAAAAGGTTAAAAAAAAATAGATATTTTATATGCATACAATTGGGCCTGCATGTTTCAACCCTTGTCAGGGTCAAGGAGACGCTAAAGCTCGTGAACAAATGTGTTTGAGGTATCCCTTGTGTTGTCTAAGGGTCAAGGTGGTCAAGGTCTATTAATACATATGCAGTTGCGGAGGTCATTCACCGTGAGTGTAACAATCCTCGTTTGCTTTATTAAACAGCAGTGCTGGTGATACAAAATGTGACGTGAATGATAATATCATTGTTGTCCTGTATTATCCGTGATTTTTGCTTATTTTCGGTGTAAAAGAAAAGGCACGCAGAGAGGTGCTGGAAATGATGGAGCGCAGGCTTTGTTGTTACATAAATATAATTTGTTAATCAGACCAACCTTGCCTCACTTGCTGGAATATGAACTCGCTCATCATTTTCGTTCTGCCTCAGTCGCCCACCCCCTCACACCACCACCAGCACCACCCCTGCCTTCTGCTCATCTGCTCCGCTGCTCACTATCCATCTTCATCTTTCTTACCCTCTCCCTGCCCCTCCTATCAACTCTCTCCATCTTCACTCGCACAATCAGGCCTTCTGCTCACAGAATGTAAATCATATTTCAGTCTCTTTCATCAGACTCCACGTTGTCTTCATGTTCACTGAGCAATACCCACGGCACCAGCCACTGCTATTTATACTTGACCAAAACGTAAGAGGCCTAGGACGCGTCTCTGTTTTCAGCCTGCCCAAATATACACCTCTCCGGGGAGATGACATCAGAGGACGAAACAAACCTGACAGATGGATATTTGGGGGGATTCGGGTCTCATAATAGTAATGAGAAGTCACACCGGCTATGATTGACTTCACGTCCTGTTAGCGTCGAGTGGTCCGCCTTCACTTTTACTCATATTTTACTTCAATTTTGTCTTTGAACATCACATTTGCAATCTCATTTTTTTAAAAACAGATTCATGATGTTGGCTCAAGAAACCATGTTCAATTGAGCGCCCACATGTGCCTGTGTAAGCCCAGAAGATAAATGTTAAAACCAGATATGAGTCTCCTACTGGCCAAGACTCTTATCCCTCCGTATAAGCAAGGAATTTAAAAACAGATTGACTTTTTTTCATCTCTATTCCAGTGAGGACGTCTGATGGACAGATACGCTCAGAACTCTTCTTTGATGGTTACTTTTTTTTTTTTTTTTTTCGCTGAACGATGGTGGAACCTGATGACTGATGAGGTGGTGTTGGAGAGGGAAGATAAAAAATGCCGGGAGAGACATCTGCACTTCTATTGGCTGAAACTTCAAACGGGGCCATCTGGGCCCACTCACCATGTCCAGCCTGCCACAGACCAGTGGTCGGGGCAGCTGGAAGGGGAACCTGAGTGAGGGACCCATTCCAGGCCCAGCATTAAAAGACCATCACCTCGGGGCCAAACATTGGAAGGTGAAAATCAGACGAATACCTCAGATGACCTTTAAAAACCCATCATGGACAAGAGGATATTTTCTGTATTTATTAGTGGGTTTTTTTAGCTGACCAACACACTGACGTCATTTTAAAGAGCACAGTGAACAAAAAAAAAAAAAAAAAAAAAGATTCTATAGGAAATTTAGTTGGAAAAAAGTACATTTAATAAGTAAAAAATGAAAAAACATTGGATAATAATAATAATTGAGGCTTACTGTAGTGAGACAGCGAAATGACAGCATCAAAGAGAGATAAAATGATAATAATAATAAAGTTAAAACATTAATTCACCAGGGTTGACGAAGTATTAACCTAATAAAATAATAATAATACTTATAAGTAATTAAGTAATAAATGTTACGTATTCAGAGCTGTTCATCAGTCTGAGGGAAAGAAAGGAGCAGTTCCTCACCACTTAAATTAATGATTACAAAAAAATAACAACTAATGAAAAATTAAAACTAAATCAATTATACAGTTAAAACTAAATAAGTGCATTGGGTTTTTGTGAGTTTAAACTTATTCTCTCATATATTGCACCAGAACATGTTTTGTTAGCTGAAACTTGGATCAATAAAGTTTTATCTATCCATCCATCCATCCATCCATCCATCCATCCATCCATCCATCCATCCATCCATCCATCCATCCGTAAGTCTGTCTGTCCACCAATCTTTCCATCAATTCATTTCATTCATTCATCCATCCATATGTATCTATCTATCAAATATTCTATAGGAGATAAACAAAACAACACAAACAGAAGGCCAGTGAAACGTTGTAGTCTAGCAATGCATGCTGGGACCATTTTCAAAGAGGAATTCACCTCCAAAGAACTGAGACTTGTTTATTTTTTTGTAACTTCTGGAGAATGGCTTCATTGGTGCTTGGTTACGTTTTTCTATAGCTTATTTTGTGTGTAATCTTATTTTATTCTCTTTACCCTGTACTGGCACCACAATGAATCTCTGTTGTGTTCACAGCACGGACCATAAAAGTTTCTGATTCTCCTTCTGGTTCTGTTATTTTTACGAGCAACACCTACCGTTTCTGTCTAAAACGTCAGTAGAAGGAAAAGATACAAATGAAACATCTGTTTGTTATACCTACCCCATATACTAAGCCAGTATAAATAAGTTTATGATAATTTTTCTGCTATTTGAAGTGCCAAAACATCGTACTCGGCGACCTTCGAGGCTTCGATCCACTTTTTCCATTTGGCATAATTTCTTATTCACTAAATCATAAAGGATTTGCACATTAACATCTATCGCAAATACAAGCACGTTTTCAAAAGTTGCTCTCTTATATTCAAAAATTGTTCCAGCACATGACTGGGATCCGGTGAAGTTGGCTGTGGACGGATTTCTGGTGATAAGTTCCGGACCAGTTCAAGTTTATGAGGGGTTTTGTGAGGAAGGCCCTAAGAAGAGTGAGTTACGGTAATGTGGGCTGAAAGTGACAAGGCTGTGAACGATTAAGCAGGTTTAAGGTGGTTGTAAAAGGTTATTATGAAGCCATCGCTAAAAAATAAAAGAGTTCCAGGGTGGTGTGGAACAGGGGCAGGTCTAGAAAAAACAATGATATTGTGGCAATAGAGGGCAGAGAGTTGGCAATATAACGATATATAATATAACTATACTAGATGAATTGTTGAGTTTTCGTCAGCATGAAAACTCACAGCTGAATTTTACTTTGGGCTAACTTATGGTCATTGTGAAATATTATCTGGAATAGTGGTCATTATTTTAAACCGGTGGAAAAAGAAGGACTGGAACTCCATCCATTAATCAGTCTCACTTCTACGGAACTCTGTGTGAATCAGAGAAAGAGCCCGGTCATCGCTAGAAAATGGATGAAATCTGTAGCCTTGGGCAGGAAGCTGGTGTCCCTTTAAGAGATGCAGTGAGAAGCCTTTCACTCGCATCAGATTAGAGTGAGAAGGAACTGTCATCTTGCTATTCTGTGGTATTTTAGAGCGAACTCTTGTTGAGAAAATGGCATTGTTTACTTGTTTAGTCCAGCTTCTTATTCAAAGAACCAACCACTAGCATTGACATAAACACATCTCCTGAAAAGGTGGTATTTTTCCCCAATATACCTCCCTTTTGAAGCTTTTTTTCCCACCTTATCATGAATAGAACAGCTAGAGAAAGCAGCGATGACATTCAACAATGTGTCTTTTCGATTGCCATGGAAACAGGAATCAACAGTACAAACTCGGAGCCTTGACATCTACAAACATATAAAGATTACTATATTCAAAAGTTACAAGTACTAAAATGTGTCTCACTCTCGAGCGAGCTGTGCTGGCAGGGAGATCTACGATAATAGATCCGTGTTATGACCAAACAGCAGGCACAAATGGAACGTCTTCCAAGCACCTCAATCACTGGAACTGTTGGCAAGTTCAGCTGTGATCCTCCAGAGATGCATATTTATGCTCGGAATTCCATTAAAGACTTGGAAATACCAGGTGGGCAGTTATGTGAATGGGACGCGGCTCCTGACACGTAACTGTGAGCCTATTCTGGGTAGCTGAGTAACAGGTCATCATCAGGGGGCGGACCGGTAATGCATCACACACGTGGCCTTCCAGCTCCATTAAAAGATTTGAATCTGTGCAATGGACACGCCAGAGATGCATGGTAAAAGTTAATGGAATTTTTACGAGCTCGATGGACTTCATGAGGAATGTCGGTGTCCTCATCAAGTTTGGATCAATGTCCTCGCCAGTGCATTGAAGCTTTTAGTTTATTTTTGAGTTGAGAAAAGTGCATTTGGATTGATGGAATGGAAAATCAGTAAATGCAAGACTCACTTCCATATTCACACAGGCTGACATTTAAGCGCATATGCGAAATAAATGTCATCATGTGGAGATGAACTTCACAAATCTTTTCATCATCTCTTCCTATTTTAACAAATGAAATATCCAAAAACAACATCTGTTTTAAAGCAAATTAAAGCCACTTTATGAAACAGGTGGATAGCTCGCTCTGGTTTTGAACTCTTGCGCATGTTAGAAATGATATTAAGCAAGAGGGAAGCATAGAGCCAGCGGCTATTAATGTTGCAAAAATAAACTCTTGACAGACGGCTTGTCGCCATCACCGATGACTTTGTGACAGAGAGAGATGACAACGTCTGACCACAACATTCCCGCTCATGTCTAACATAAGGTAGATCTGGTTATTCAAAAGCTGACTTCACCTTCCAGATAAAGCTGGTGAAGAAAAGGGAATTAAAATGGTGTGATTAATCATTATTATAACTCATCTTAAACTAATCAATGATCATTTATTTGGATAAACTATTTTATATTTAAGCCTATGCTGCGTTCTTTAGGCAAGGAAAACAAAACTCATTAATAGAAATAAGCATGATTTCTTGTTTTGAAAATAGATCTTTCAGTGTACATAGGTAATAAATATGTATGATCATACGACTAGTTAAATCAATAGAGGGGTGTTGACAGGGGGGACTGTGTAAGCAGTGCATGTCAATATAATACTATTTTAGTTAAGAAGACGAAAAGCTTTTTATATCTATAATCTGGGTCTGAATTGCAACATAAATTGGAGCATTCACAAGTCCTTAAACCATTTATGATATGATTGTCTGTGATTTGTGAAATGAACACTTATGATAAAACGATCTGAAAATAACCAGTTTAAACATGCGCTGCTGCATTTTTTGCACCCGCAGGCATGGACTCTAACCAACAAAGTCACCAGATGACAGTTTATCAAGCACCAAATATGCTGCACTGCCACCTGCTGGAAAACACTGGAACACTTGAGGCAAGTCGATTATGTGCTCAAATTATTGAATCAATTTATCTGACTCATTATCAATATTTTAAAATGCACTAATAGACAAGCATGAGTTGACAGAGACCTGCCTGTGACCGCAGGTGACGACAAACACTAATGTCTCCGGCTGAGGAATAGACCGACAGTTGCATCGCTCACATATGTAATAACAGGAAAACAGAGTGTCCTCCCAGTGCAATGATTTCGGGCAATGACCTAACGTCCACCAGGGAGGACATTAGTCATTGTTATGAGCAGCTGGCCAATGACACAGCACTCTTTACTGATGGGAAACTGAGCAAAGACAGAGAAATACTGCGCTTCATTGGATTTTTTTGCAAAGAAGGCACTTGGTGTCCACTTGCTTTACTTGTTCGAGAAAGAAAAACAAGTAGCGTACAATATTATAAAATACATGCTTCGATCGATCCAGTTATTTACTGTGTGACAGCGATTTAAGTTTGTGTCCTGCAACACGAAACGAAAAAATATCTTGAAGAGGAAGCACGCTTAAAGACATTACCAAGACTAACCTAATTCAACATTTAAATAACATATATGTGGGAGAACAGGAGCGTTTTTAAAACTTGTAGCAGGATATAAGAAGACAGTCTACTGTCTACACTAGGAGCTCAAACAATATTTACAGTATTTCCTGTCTCTGTAGCATGTAAGCCTTTTAACTTCTGCTATCATTTTATTAATGCAATTAATGTTATTGAATATTGTTTTGATTGTTTAAGCGCTTTGTGTCCCTGGTCTAGAAAAGCGCTATACAAATAAAAATTACTTACTTACTTATAAACAAGCTTTAAATATAGACTTGCATCCATTTAGAAATATATAAATTGGCGATGAAAGACCTTTTAAATGGTTTTAAAAGACAAGTTACAACAGCTGGCGCACAAAAGACGGAGCTATGATATAAAAACAACATTTAAAGAAGAGAAATAGTTTAAGTTTTAAAAAAACAAAATAGGATGAACATATTATACAAATAATGTGTTTTCTTGCATGCTTGATAACTAAGAAAAAGGACAAACTTAAACAGTCCGGAAATATAAATAAATAAAAAAAATGCTGGAAGCCTTAGGCAAACTTACCAACATATCCTACCTTCATATGCAGTGTCTAAAACACTAAATATGATGAATAATAAGTAGCTACTGAAATCCATTAGTGAAACCAGTTTTTCTACACCCACTCAGGTGAATTATTATGCTATCAAAATGAGCAAATTGCTATTATTCTCTTCCCTTAAGAAAGGTCTGGTGAGTTTTTGCTTTGCAAACTTTGGACCAGGCCCGGTGTGAGTTAATACGAAGCCCTGGAGCGACACAGAACTAGGTTGAAGCTGAATGGAAGTCAACAATACGTCAAGCCTTAAACAGATTGACTTCCTTCTCACTTTCTTATTTGCGATCCGAAGTGTGTTTGACTTAACATTTCCAGTATGGGGGTTCGATATCCAACTCTGATTAGTCTCCCCTGAGCCCTGAGGGAAATATACGGCAGCCAGAGTGTTCTGCTATGTTGACCATAAAACGTTTAAGCATTTAATGCTGGCAAACACAGAGAGTGACCTTTCATTTCCCCCCCAAAAAACCTTAATGTGAGAGTAAACAGCTCTTGAGAGACGGGAAACAAAAACCAAGAAGGTGATAAAAAGGATTCCTAAACATACAAACGGCTCTAGAAGAAAGAATGCTTAACAGTAAGTGAGTAAAAGCTAGATTTTAAGATAAAAATGTCAAACCATTCAAATAAGATTGGACTGATACAGAGCCCCTAATGGGACATGGAAGAAAAATATATATATTGCGAGATCATGCAAAACTTTTTTTTGCGAGATCTCGCAAAATTGAAATCCTACTTATTGGGTGAAAATCTTAGATATTTTTAATCAATAGATATGTCAAAAATGAATGAATTAATGAATGAAGAAAATATCAACAAACATGCATTAAAAACATTTAATTTTAGAGAATCACCGTGAACAGTTGCGCTGATGCTTTTAATTTGAAAGGAAGGACTTTCTAAATTAAAGTGTAACTCATGAGTGGAGAAACACAAACAACCGATAGATTGACAGCATTATGATGTTGTTGTTAAGTTACGATGACTCGACCACTCGCTGTTGTTTCTGTCTGTCTGAGTAGAGATGCTGAACTGACATGTTTGACCCGCCTTATGATCAACGTTTATCATCATTAAATATATAGTGTTGAATGGGTAAATTTAAGCGTGAGAACTGTCAAGTGTGGTGTGAGAATGGGTCAAGACTGTCACACTGAAAGCGTGAGACTTGGCAGCCATGTCCAGAGGATTGCAACTGGTTGTTGATGAATCTCCGACATCTCCTAGAGCGCAGTAGGTTTTAAACCAAGAGAGTCCCCTGTCACTTGAAATCCTCTTCAGATGCCCTTCACTAATGTTCAAAGCATGCTTGCGAATAAGCACAGATCGAATGTCTTTATATTAAAGGCCAACTTCAAAATATGGGGTGTTGTCTCCCAGTCTTCATTGTTTTGGTCTCGGGCCAGGACGTACTTCCTGCGTCATTGCAAGATCACGTTATATATATTTTTTTATTCCATGTCTCCTTAGGAGCTCCGTAGTTGATGCATTATATTTAGGAGAAAATGCTGATTTTTTTTGTTATTATTATTATAAGAAAAAGGTTAAAATAAACAAATTGAAGAGACACAACCACATCAACATAACGCCCAGCTTGTGTTAGAAAATAAAATAAATAACAAATTCAACCTTTAAACCAGGGGACCTCAAAGTAAATCATGCAGTGGGTCAAAATATTAAAACAGTCTCAGCTGCGCATTTATTTACCAAAGTCTTGATCATAATATTAAGTTTTCATTCTTGGAGTCTTGATCTTTCTGAATGATCTCTGCGATTGAAAATACATCCACTTAGAACTTGAGAAAACCATCCGTCAGGCAACATAGAAGAGTCAGAGGGCCAGATTTGGCCCCTGGGCCATGAATTTGTCACAGCTTGCTTCCGGCCATCTGCTCTGAAATACAATATATTCTGTAAACCGATCCTTTAAAACAGATGCTCAATAAAGACCTGATTTGTGAAGCACAGTCGTTGGATGGGAGGCAATAAAAAAAGGAATTATTGTTTTGGTTTGTCCATGTATTATTCAAAGTTCAATGAGAATAATCCAGTCATAATGTTTCTCTTGTAGAAAAGTGTTGAGAGTTAGTTAGAAAATCAGCAGCTTTCTTTAAAGCAGATAACAAAGAGTGACTGTTTTTCTTTTACGCTGTAAACTCAAGGGAATTCACTCGGAGATATAATGTTACAAATGTGTGAAGATTGAATTCAATAGTGGGAAAAAAAAAAGGATTTCTCAGCCAGTTATGACAGAATCAACATTTCTGACAAGTGGTTTTAACACTCTTTCCATTCATCGCACGATAGTGCTTTTTGGCTCCTCGAACATATGCTCAAATTACAAGAAAACAGAATATAAGAGACTCAGTGGAAACTGAGAAGCAGGGCAGAAAATAGCGAGAGACCGTCTCTTAGATTTTGCCTGTAGTGATGTGGTTCATTACACACAGCAATCTGTTTTTATCACTGAGACCAGATGAGGAGTCCACACTGTGACCTCAGAAAACATGTCATGCTGCTCCGGGCTACAGCCATGTACCAATTACAGGGTTATTTTTAAGATTTCTCTTTAACCATGAAGCCCCTGAAAACTGTCACGGTGTCAAATATCAGCGTGTGTGGTTGGACTGCCAGAGGCTGGCACCCATGACCTATTCTCTTTAATGCCTGGCTCAGGAATGTATCCTGTTTTTTTATGTGTGTGTGTGTGTGTTTTTCATTTAAGAAAGTGGTGTCAAAGAGCGTTACACTTGAAGAAGGTAAACCATGGAGCCTAAACTGGGTCAACTGGTCCTTTCAGTCGCATCATTAGAGTTATGGTTTTGCTTCACTTCCAACACACTTAGATTTTCCTTCCCATGGAGCCAAAATGAGATGGAAAGTCAGTGGTGAGGCCTTCCTGCGCGCACTCGTACAATGACGTGTCCTTTTGAAAGCTCTTGGCCAGAATCAATAAAAGAACCAGGGGAAAAAAGAAAAACTGCAAAAGATTTGTTACTGAAGTGAATGCAACTGCTGACTCAAGCAGAGAAAGAAAAGCTTCCCGAAATGTTCCATCTTGAGTTTTTAAAATGAGTTTCTTATTGTACGAAGGAGATGTCAAAGAGTCTTAGTGTCAGAGAAGCTCAAACAGCAGAAGAGATTCAGATGAACGTGCGTACTCACTGGGTTTGGACGCGTGGGCTTCTCAAACATCCTCTTCAGGCTATCGAGAGGAATGTCGAACCTCTCGATGGTCTTGGCAGCCTGCAGATCCTCCCTCAGAACCGACCCTCCTGATGGCTCGACCCGGGGCCCGGAGTGACAACGGGAAACGCAGTCCGAGGTCGCTGACACGGCGCTCGCCACCTCCTCTCCATTTCCTGATTGAATTTCCATTGTTGCAGAGAAACCGTATCTCCCCCAACCCTTCCTTCTTTTTTTTTCGCTTCAGGACGGTGTTCAGATGAGGAAGTTCTATTGTGCTAAGGTGAGCCCGGGGAGGGGTGAGGAAGCCGGGCCAAGAAAGGGTAGAGACCCGGGAGAGGGCGAGATGGAGATGCAGCGGTAGGTCTTTGTCTTGGAGGCTCTCCGGGCTGTGCAGGAGCGGCAGCTGGCTGGAGGAGAGAGGAGGAGAAAAGATTTAAGCTCAGAGAAAAACTTTTTCCCTCTAGTCTGCCCTGTAATTATGCAAACACACAGAGACCCACACACACACACGTACGCACACATCTGTTAAAAACAGTGTGCGCAGAGCAAAGCAAACCAAGATTTGAGATCGGACTAAAGGGTAAAAGATCATCTCAAACTCATTCAATAACATGGATGGACTTTTGCAATCAAAATATCCATTTCATACATGATTATATATTTCACAGAAACATGACATGAGTTTCAAAAAAACCCAACATAATTCATACCTGTCTGCAGATTAAATAGATAATTAGCTCTAATATGTGATCGTGAAATGGAGAAGACTCCGCCGACCCCGCTATTAACTTTGACAACATTATTACACACATCCTTTCTAATTTGCATTTCACATTTTAGATGCTCCAGGGGAAAGCGAGTCGAAGGGAAGGAGGAAATTACATATAAGCTCAAACACTTCACTGACATTTTAAGCATAATTTGGTCTGATTTATTTTTAGTTTTTTGTTCAAATATTGCCGTTGCTAAACAGAACCGTGCAGAACAGAAATGGTCAATACAAATCAATAATTAAAGAGAAAATCTAACTGTTTACATATTGATTGTTTGCCAGGTCAAACTCTAGAGCAGCCACAGCTCATGTTTTTTTTATATTACACAAACTCTAACATCTTAAAGAACACTTATTTCAAATGTAACTGCTCAGGACCACCCAATTTAAGTCATTTACACTTTTATTTCCCTTTACACTCATGAGTTGTGTGTTTTTGTTGCGTTCTTCTTTGATTGATGTGGTCGAGGTCCAAAGAAGAGCCTCAGTCATGGATAAAATATTGGACCAAACTTGTTTTCTTCAGACAATGGTGATGCAATCATGTGACTCACAGACGGAAAAGAAAACATGGAATGCCTAAAAGCACCTTATTTGTCAGTACAAAGTTAAAGCAATTGATTTTATCAACTTAAGAGATTTCGTTCAAGATCATGAACACATGGAAAGTTTCTACATAAGAAGCTCTTAAAGTCAAATCTTATTCCTTTATCTTAATTGTTATATTCTCCAAACAATTCACCTTTAGTTGTACCAGCCACAGGGATTCTGGGTTCATTCACCTATACATCTATATGATCACCAATAAAATAGAAATCTATGTAAATTTGAACCATAAAATCAATGTAGTCGTTCTTCTTCTATTCGTTCTATGTTAGTCTTTGTATCCTTTGTCTTTGTTGTTTTTCTTTGACCTATGTTCTTTGTCTTTATCTTTAGACTTAGATTGTGTCATCATCATCATCATCATCATCTTCATCGTGTTCTTCCTCCTTATGTTCTTCTTCTTATTTTATTTTTTATGTATTATTTTTTATTGTTTATGAAAAATTGCTGGCTATTGGAAAAAAACAATTTCCCGAAGGAGACCTCCTGAGGGATCAATAAAGTTTTACCTTACCTTACCTTACCTTACCTTCTAAACGGCGGTCACCAATAGGGCTGTGTATTGGCAAGAATCTGGCGATCATTACGCATCACGACATGTGTGACAATACAATAAATTGCGATATATTGCGATACTGTAGGAACAAGGATATAGTATTTAAAAAAAAAACAACACTTTTTTCTGGCTTTTACAACAAAGAAATGAGCTAATACTTTCTTACACCCCTAGTTACCAACATAGTGCCCATGGGAACCATATGGTGTCCTCAGGGACCATGTGAAAGTGCTTGTAGGTGCTTCTCAAAATATTAACAAAAAAATGTAAACTTATATAAACAATAAAGTGCATCAACAGTCTAAAACAACCTGGAGCAACATGCAATATGCAGTATCTGTCAGTGTTTAATTATTTAACTTTAATCTTTGTTTTACAATGAGTCAAGAAATCAGCTTTAAAAGCTGCTGGTGTATCCTTTTAAAGTACATATTTTAACTGTCTTTCGTTTTTGATTGTTAAAGCGCTTTGTGACCATGGTCTAGAAAGGTGCTTTACAAATAACTATTTCTTACTTAGTTTCTTTTTCAGTCATTGCTGGCATTTTGCCAGTTTTGTTGTTACTTTGGCGCCAACTAGTGGCCAAAGGTTTAATTGTATCACATAAATGAATAAAAGCTGTAAACATTTGAGTGTTTATTGTAAAACAAAACAACGAATGATTGACTTTTATACACACAGTATTGAAATATAAACCATCAAATAACTGAATTAAAATAAAATGTTTTAAAGTTTCAAAAAAATATATCAATACAGTGCTATTGAATATTGATACAGTACGATACAGTATTGGGAATAAAAAAGAATATTTTGATATACCTGTATATCGTTATATTTTCTTACACCCCAACAACCAACATAGTGCCCATGGGAAGCATAAGGTGTCCTCAGGGACCATGAGAGTAGCCCTCTGACTTTTTTTATTAATACATTCTAGGATTAGTAACCGTCTAATAATGTATAATTTCATGTTTCCTCTCTTATCAAATCATTATTTATTATTGAAAAGATAAGCCAATAACAAGTTTTTATTTGTTTATTTATCATTGTTGATATATTGAAAGCCACCCTTGTTGTTCAAACACTCCTTCGGAAACTCTCTCGGTATCAAAATGGTTGGAGATCCCTGCTCTAAAACATAGTTATGAACCTCAAATAAGCAACTTCTTATTGTTCTTTTAAAAAACACTTATCTTTGTGCACTTGCTTAGATTATTTATCAATACTAGTTTTGAAAGTTGAAATGAAACACATTAATATAAAATCAGTAACCTCTTTCTTCTCCCAGATGATGTCTGAATTGCTCTGTCTTTCTGGCAAATAAATCAGGGAAAAGGCAGCAAAGCTCCTGTGGCGAGCCCTCCAGCTATTCCACAGGATGTGTTGTTCATTTTTCATCAGCCGTAATCAAGCTTCCTTTAGTACTTCCTGACTTCCGCAACAGCTCAAGACATCCTGGAGCACACTTTTCCTGTATTTCTGTTTTTCTTAAGTCGGCTTCAGTGTGAAAATCCTCACAGGACCGCTTCCCTGATGAACTGCCGGGTTCATCTGAGCGATTGGCTGTTTTGTTTGAGTTGGCGGTGTGATGGAGAGCGGCTGACAGAGGGATATAAAAGGACTGACAGCTTAGACACAGGTCGACAGAACAATGACATGAGAAGAATGAGACAGTCTGAGACAACGGCGCGAGACATCAAGGCGAAGGGGAGAGAAAGGAGCCGGGAGGCAATCCGGATAATCCAATCTTAATGAATGAAGCGCCATGATGTATGTATCTGATCGTACTTCTGAGGACACGCTATCACCACCAGAGCCTGATTCATTATTCAGATGGCCCCGAGGTGTGTGTGTCACTTTCAGCTGGATCCTGTGTCCGTCCGCGGCGCTCGGCTTTCAACAAACACACTTACCCACGTCAAACTATTCTGCGATTCTCTGCAGCACTTCATTCCGGCGACTACAAAGGCAGTTAAAGGGAGCGAGCAGGAGGTATACTCGCACAGTAGCAGCCAGACTAGTCGGTCTCCCACCGAGCGCCACAACTATTGAAACACAAACCACGTAGTGCTCCGGTGATACTTGTGAAACTGCTTTAACATGCTTCTGCGTGAGTCAACAATACATTATGGATGCAGACTATATACACGTGTCCTTTGCCAGGATAGCAATAAACCAGAATGAGTAAACATAGATGTCAAAGGAGAATATAAAAAATACAGTTGAAATTAAAAATACATGGAGAGAGAGAGGGAAGAAAGAATGGGGTAAGTTCAGGGGGTCTTCTGCCTCCCTTGTTAGTAATTAAGTAAGTAATAATAATAATAATAATAATAATAATCTCTATTTATATAGCGCCTTAAAGTAATAGTTATTTGTAAAGTGCTTTTCTCGACCAAAAAAATACACAGTAAAAATACATACACATTTAAAAACTCTTAAAGGCCAAGACAACATAGAGACAATCACAGCAGCCCACGGAAATTAGGAAAAAGCCTGCACGAATAAAATGGTCTTAAGATGATTCTTGAAGGAGTCAAGCGTTTCTGGTCAGTTTTCTGCAGTGTTGTACCAGAAACATCAAATACAACACCCAGGTTTCTCAGGCTCAGTTTGACAGAGTGACTTAAGTCAACCAAGTACTGACTCAACCCTGGAACCTTATCATCAGGCGCAATAACAAGAGTTTGAGTTTTGTCCACATTAAGGTGCAAAGTGTTTTCACTCAGCACATTGTTGGATTTCTAGCAAACAATTGACTAAGCTGTTCAGCCTCTGGGGCTCAGTTGGATCAAATGAGCAGTAGAGCTGGATGTCATCAGCAAAAATGTGGTAAGAAACATCAAGAAATCTCTGAATGATTTTACCCAGGGGAATCAAGTACAGCAAAAAAAAAAATAAAGGACCCAAAACAGAACCTTGAGGGACTCCACACAACAGATCCGCCGATTCAGACCTCATTTGACTGGCACTGAAACTGCGCCCAGAAAGGTATGATGAGAACCACCTGATCTGGTGATCAACTGTGTCAAAGGCTGAGGACAGATCCAAGAGAACCAGAACAGTGAATTGACCCGAGTCAGCCGACATCATGATGTCACTGGACACTTTCAGTAAAGCTGTCTCCATAGAGTGATGTTTGTGGAAGCCAGACTGAAACTTCTCATGGATGTTACTCTGATCCAGGAACAATGACAGCTGCTCAGACACCACCTTCTCTAAGATCCTGGACGAGCTTAGTAATAGGCCTGAAATTACTGAGGTTAGTCGGGTCCAAGCCTGTTTTTTTAATAATGGCTCCACAATTGCATGCTTAAATGCATTGGGGAAAAAAACCTGAAGAAAGGGAGAGGTTTACCAAGCTTTCCTCACCCTCCTTGTTTCCCTTCCCACAATGAAACCAAAATCTTGCATGTTGTCTATAAATATAAACGATGCTGTTTGTCTGTTAACGTGAAACTGGTAAGTGGAGAATATGAAGGTAGACCAACACTCCTCTCGTCATTGACTGAAAGAAAAAGGTTAAGTAAATATAAATATATAATATAAAGTCAAGGCTGAAAGCAGGTCCAAATATTATATTACAGTAATGCTGCTTATGCATTCAAAAGGTCATTGCGACACTCGGCTCAAAATATTTCTGAAATCACTTCAATTCTCAAGGCTCTTCGGCCCTTTTAGGGAAAGTCTTTACGAATAAACGAGTCACCAACCGAAAAATAATTTGGGGTGAGTCACTTAAGAAGAATGTGCTGCCGAGTCCATTTTTGTGAACAAGTTACCCACTTTAAATAAATACTGCAGCGGTTTGTTCTAGGAAATGAAGCCGGGAGTCAGTTTAGAGCACAATAAAATAGGTTTTCTGATTCGCCCCGGGAGATTTATTCTGCAAATAATTTTAACTGCTTTTTGTGTTTCACAAATGTTCCTTTGATGAACCGTGTTCACGCTCAAGTCCTTGCTGCGAAATACACTGCTCGAATCTGGGAAGCAGAGCAAAGGAGAAGTTAATGAAAATCAAAGATTTATTTTTATCCCACTTTGTGCTTTAATAAGAACAGATTTGTGCTTCCTCAGGATCCTTATTGTCTGTCATTAGCAATTAATGAACGACTCTTCATTAAAAGCAGAGAAAGATTCCACATCATTCGATGGGAAGTCAGTATTAATGAGAAACACACCCTGAAGGCAAATCTATTTTCCTCACTCTGATTTGATAAACAAGCCATAACATTATGACCACCTGCCTGGTGTTTTTTTATGAGCTGAACCGACACTCTTTTGGGGGTGTTGTAACTGCGCATTGGTCAGTACCTGTATAGTGGTATTCAAACCAAATGCTGTATAAGAAAGCTTGTTACGTGAATCGCACCTGAGTGGGCTTTGTTTTTTTAGGTACTTACTGCTGGGTCGAAAGTTAGGGGATAGTCGGAATGGCGGATCAGAGAGGCCGTTTATCAAATGTCTTACGAATGAAAGAACCTTGTGCAGTTTCACTCAAGTTTTCTCATTCCTGATGATTTTTTCTCATCTCGCACTTAGAGGAGAAGGAGTACATTAATGGCTCTTTTTTTTCCAGTTTTCTCGATATATCAGTGATTAAATAATAGAAGAAGAAAGGTTCAGCTAACTGACGTGATGATAATGATGATCACTTCCAGACGACGTGTAGTGTCTTCTGTGTCCAACAGGGAGAAACCAAGGGAAGGAAGAGATAGATTGAAATCTCCACTCTTCACATGGAA
Organism: Callionymus lyra; assembly: GCF_982586985.1. NCBI lineage: Eukaryota > Metazoa > Chordata > Actinopteri > Syngnathiformes > Callionymidae > Callionymus > Callionymus lyra. The sequence goes on from NC_141822.1 coordinate 24,219,340, forward strand.
GATCGTACTGTAGAATATTTGCCGTCCTTGGTTGACATGGCAAAACTTCGAGAGTTCGGAACTTTATAATTGAGTGTTTGATAGTTTACCTGAATCTCCTGAAACACCTCCACTTAATGTTTGGACATGAAAGTTGGAATAATAGTTTGTGTCATGTAGAAAAAGTATATAAAGGGTTTACGTTCAAAGGAAGTAAAGTGCTGGTAATAGCCTGTACAGTCCAAATTCAAAAAAACGCTTTGTGCTTAAAAAAAGGTTCAAGCTGGTTGTCATGGAAACAACACAGACACAATTCCTCACAGTGTGTTTCTATTCACAGACACATACAAATGTCCACTGTTAATAGGAAAAAGTTTTTATGGAAATTGCTACAGTTACCAGTCGTTTCAAACAACAGAAGGTCATGACCTCCTCTTCACTCTGACAACTTCTAAAAAGCTACTGCAGACTTCAAACACACCACTTTAGAAGCAGATGAAGAAAGATGAAGAGAATAAAAACAATAAACGAAGTGTCATAATAATGTGAATGTAAACTAATAATACCTAAATTATGACTGAAAAGTTACTACAAAGGTTTACATGCGGCCCATTAGCAACCAGAGAACGTAGCAAAAAGATTATTTTAGAGGCCAATGCTTATTCCTAAAACCATAAAACTGCTCCTAACTATTCCTAAACAATTCCTTTATAGCTCCTCTGCCATTATTTCACCACAATCTTTTTTGCCATCACGTCATGTGATTTCTTCTGTATTCATTTGAAACTAAATTTCACGTTCCTACACAACAATTTGCAAATAACAGAATCTGGAAGTTGTGAAAGTTTTTTTGCAACACCAAGGGAGGTGTGAAACTCTTGCACAGACTAGAGCACTTCCTCCTACAGACACGCCGATACTTCCGGCTCACTTTCTCGGCTTACGAGGAGAGAAAAAAAAGCTGCAGGTAAAGGTCAGGTGGCAGCTACACTGCTCCAATTACAGAGGTTCTACCTCCTGCCTGGTGTTCATTAGAGCACAGCAGGTCATCTGATAGCCCAGCTGATGGGCTGGTCCCGGAGAGCAGTATGGAGTGAGTGGAAAGAAGAAAAAAAAAATCACAGGGTGTTTGAAGAAGTGATAGACCTCCATGAGGTGTATTTGAGCAGTCTAGTTCCCTTCACAGTGAAGTCTCTCAATGGTCAAATCACTGAGGGCAAGTATAACACCAGCTTATTGTCAACTAAGAGTTGAATTTGGTGTAAATGCAAATATAATATTGTATAAAATATATATTGGAAATTGTAATCATTTATGTAATGTGAGAGTTCAATTTTTTTTTAATAAATACATTTACAAATAGATGTGCCTTTAATTTATTTTCAGAAATGCATGTTTTATACAGTGAGAGTATTGACCGCACCTATTTTTTGGGCAAAAATAATAACTCTATAAACATCAAAACGCTGTCCATATCTTTGCACTGTCTGCCCTCTGCTGTTCAATCTCTGAACTGTAAAACTGAGACATTTGAGGCTGACAGCGCATGCTTGTGACGTCGCTCTTCAGGACAATCAATTACACAAAAATACATTAAATAACTTTAGTTTAGTAATAACACCGTGTAACGCTTTACTAAATAACTTTTAAATCGTGTCGATCACAGATCAAATGATGATCCAAGTTTGACGATCCCGACATTAAACTCATTTTTCAATAAATCCTGCACGACGCAGTATCTGTCAATACTAATGTGATTATTGAGTGTTTCTTGTATTAAAATCGTGTTTAAAACTGTATACATAAAACCTTCTATGCACGTGCACCTTTGTTGAATCAAATTCAGACTAGTTTATTGCGTTTGTTGTAATATATGATGATACCGAGTGTGTGTTTATTATTTACATTTATTTTCAAAACCTAATTAGTTTTAAAGCAGGGAAGACTCTAAGAATACTTTTAATTTGACTTGTTTATTATAATTTTTTATTAATTGTTATAATTTTTTAGTTATGGACTTTTTGTGATCACTTAATAATCTTGACACTTGCCGGGTTCTTTGTTCCACATTGTCACTCTTAGTAGTGTGTTTCACCAACTTGTCAACTTCACCAACCGACTACATATTTTTCAGGTTAAAGGGAAACAAAGGTTACAATTTAACTTTTTTTCTTTTGTTCTCAAAATGCTCATAAACAACAAACTATTTATTTGAATAAATACCAACTTTGTTTTTCTATATGTCATTATTGTGGTGATACCTTTATTAGTATGTTGTATTAAAGGATCATGTGTGTGTGTGTGATGACTAGTACATTTATAAATTGGTAGTTATACTTCTAGTTCCTCAGTGGAGGTATCAGGGAATGATGACTTGGCTGCAGAGGAGGATCTGTGAACACTGAAATTAAAAGTAGAGTGAGAGAATAAATAGTTACAGTAACGTTATGTGTTACGAATCTATATAGGATATAAATGTAAGCATTATTAGGTTGAAAAGGTGATGAAGGCTCATGATACGTTGTCTTCATTTTGAAAGGCCACTAGGATAGCACACACTGATTAACTACACTAGTCTTAACTCTTCCATTTTTCTCATCAAGTAGTGAAGATGTTCTCATTTCAAATTGTTATTTAGTGAACAGCAGGTAACAGCAGCTCTGCAGATGTTAGCACAGGATAAACAGATGTGGGTAACATTTAGGCATCATGCAGGTAAACATTATACTTAGAGGGAGTGATGCCACTTTATTTTTCAAAGCTGAAATGCAATAATGTCTCAATTGAATTTAGATAAGAACCATTCTGGTAACAACACTCAGTCCTTACTGGAATGACTGGGGTGTGTCCCAGTGGAAGAGAAAGTGTGTGCAGCGACTGCTGACTTTTGTGTTTGTACAATCAGTCCGATGTTTGTTCTACAGTATGATGAGCTATCATAGGTCAAAGTATTCTTTTTCTTTTTCAATATTTACATTTAAAATTCAACCATTTGTAGGTATAATGTGTCATTCTTTAAGCTTATATATCTAATTGTATTCATTTATATATTTATCCAAAAATGTAAATGTCTTGCTTTTATTTTGAATTGCTCGGTTTTAACCAATGAGCAACACGAGGATAACATTATATGTGGACAGAAATACACCCCATGCAGTGGCATACCATGGTATCACACCAGTCCATTTACTTCATTTAAAACACAACTTAATTTTGCTATTATTATCCCGAGAGCAGAACATTTCTCTTTTACTATCCTGCCTCGCAATTCATTCTATCGAATAGATCCGGGCTCTGTCACATCAAGCAGCTACTGGTATGTTATTTTCTGTGTTCTTTTTGATTCGGGTCCCTTTCTGATCATCATACAACTCCTGTGGCTCAATCTGTCCATCAGTCGCACTTCATGACAGATGGTTGTGTAGCCTGTGGTATGTAAATGAAGCTGCATTTATCAATCACACTGTCATATCTGTTGTAAGTTTTATTGATTCTGTAGTTAAGTATTAATTGCAAACCAAGGTAGAAATACGTTTCTAATAAAAACCTAGATGAATTAATACATTTCACAAGACATTAGCAATATAATATTTGTAAAAAGAAATACATAATAGCGAGTGGTGAGGCGTCGACTTAGCACCCTCTACTGGTCAGCAGCAGCTGATAGCAAGTAGACGCCTTTATCCAAAGCGACTTGCCATTTGCACCTTGGCCACTAGATGTCGACAAATATCCGATGTAATAAAAAAGGACATTTTATTATTACTTTTTGATTGATTGATTGAAGGAAAGAACCGGAAGTTAGCAAGACTTTTCGAGAGTAACAGTTTGAGTGATTGCTAAAAGAGGAAATTGAATTGTTTTACATTAAAACGTCTGAAAATAATCTAAATATCAATATAGATGCATTTTGTCTACCTGCAATTTTTGCCTTAGCCACTAGATGTCGACAAATATACAGATACCGGCACAGAAAGCATTGTTTGTTTGTAGTTGCGTCTTGTTCTAAAGACTCAGGGGGCCACATGAGCTGACCTCAACTGTGTCAACGTGAAAAAGAGTTTTAACTCTTCATAAAGTGTTCAGCTTGAAAGTGATATTCGAGAACAACTGTGAGCCTGATTATCTTGATCATGAACCTCCGTACTAACGTTGTCTTCCACGACCAAGAAATAACTAAAATTACAGACTTGACAACAGTAGAAAAAGCAAACCCTCTTCCAGTTGCCCGTCACGTTTCCAACGAACGGCGCTGCCACATCCCAGCCCCCTCCTCCACACTCGCCCCTCTAGCTGCTTCCAACTCCTCAACCTCCCCCCCCACTCCCCTCCATCATCCCCACCTTCCTCCTCTCGTGGGCCGTTGCCATGGAAGCTGATTGGAAGGATCTCTCGCTCCAGCATACTGCCACTGCATCCTTGCCAGCAGAAAACAAAACCGAGACCGATTTTTCCACTCTGCATCTAGACGTCTACTTTGGCGACGGCTTTATAATCTATTTTACGGGAGTCAATACAGTTAATAACACAAGATAATGATAAGGAAAGTGACACAAAGGGGTGTTGAATAATAGGCTTTTTAAAAAAAAGGGAATATCAGACATTTATAATACAATTCTAATTATTGGTAATGGATGTAAACAATCACTTCCTCATCTGAAGTGTCTCATTGATAGAGACAAACTATTATGGTAATAGAATACTGACAAAAGCTGATGTTCTTCCCTCCTAACAATAAAATGACTGCATGTCCATTCATGACATCACTATAGCAACTGTCTTTGTATCTGAAGAACTTGTATCTGAAGGGACAAAACTCCCTTCCAAAACATCCGAGGCGAGTAAAATATTCATTGGAATCCCTATTATATTATAAGTTATACGTTTATCCGTGTGACTGCCAAGTATCTTTTCAATTATTCAACAATTAACATCATTTTAACATATATATACTTTTTCCTGTTTCTTCATTGATCAAGCTTTACAGTGATACCAACATTTTAAAGGAGTAAACATTATGCAAGTTGAGACATAATGAAAGTCACACATCAAATATTGATCCTTATTGACCTTGTATTAAGCAGGTTGACCAGAATTTGTGCATTTTCACTTGGTTTAATAATCTATAACTTCCTCAACAGTAAACACAGGAAAATGTTACTAATGTTACTGTAACCGCCTTTACAAGACCTGGTAATACTAAATCAATTCAACTTTGAACTTGTATCATACCTACTTGTCGTTCCTCTTTGTCCTCCTGTGTTCGCGTCAAACACATGTTTCTTGTTGGTCGTGTTTACTTTCTCTCTGGAGCTTCTCTGAACGATGATGATCAGTAAGAAAACATATCGATTACATTGATTCTGATCACTTTTAGCAATATGTACTTGCGTGCTAACAGCTGCTAGCGCCAGTTTAACTAATGCTAACTAAACCAAACGGTTTACGAGGTGTCAAAACTGTAAAAAACGTCAAGTAATATATTAAATGTTATGGTATTACCTGAGCGAATTCTCTAGAAGACGACATTTTCTTGTTACTTTTTGATTGATTGAATGACCGAACCGGAAGTTAGCGACACCTTACAAGAGTAAAAGCTTTAGTGATTGCTAAAACAGGAAGTCAAATAAAAATGTACACTTAAACGTCTTAACATGATCAAAATAACAATATAAATACATGCAATATTATTTTTGACAGTGAATGCTATTTTCAATTTTATTTAGAAGATATATTCTCTACTATTTTTCATTGAAATTTAAATAAACGATTTTCTTTAGCCCAATTTAAATATATATTTTAAATATACACGTAGCTTGTCTTTGGAACAGGAATTTATCATTATATTGTAGCATATTATTTACATTAATTTTATTGTCCCTGTTAAACCTCATTTAATAGTTGCATTAAGATACTTTTTTAGTAACTGTTTTTTTAGTTTTAGTTTTAGTTTTTTAGTTAAAATGACAGAGCCCGGATCTATCCGACGTAAATCTAAATAAATTGCGAGGCAGGATTGTAAAAGAGAAATGTTCTGCTCTCAAGATAATAATAGCAAAATTAATTTCTGTTTTCAATGATGTAAATGGACTTGTATGATACCATGGTATGCCATTGCATGGGATGTATTTCTGTCAACATATAATGTTATCCTCGTGTCGCTCATTGGTTAAAACCGAGCAATTCAAAATAAAAGCAACGAAGACATTTCCATGCAAGTATCTAAACCTTTATAGTTTTGATTTATTGAGTGAAAATCAATGTTTCTGTTTATATTGTTTTCCCCTTTTTCATCTATGTAATGTCTTTTTTTATTCTCTCTGGTTCTGTTTTATTGTTTGAGAGAAGATACTGATCCAAAACCATTTAAATCCCAGTGTAACTTTATTCATCTTGAAAAAACTTGAGTTGCTCATTGAAATGGGGTTGAGGGGTTTTTATTTGGTTAAATGAGGGTCTCCACATTGCTGTATGTACCCCCCCTCGCCCTGCACTCACCATCACCCCCCTCCCCTCGCCGTGATCTCTTGCCTCACCTCAGTCAAGCTCCAGTGCTCCAGTCGGCAGCAGCTCCCAGCTAACAAGTCTTTGTGAGGAGAGGGAGCGAGAGGCGAGGAGGAGGGGGCGAGAGCCAGAGAGGCAGAGCGAGGCAGACGAGAGAGCGAGCTGCCAGCATGAGCACAGGTTGAATGCAGCAGAGAGAAGGGGATTCATCAGATAGTGACAGAAGCAGAGGTGCTGCACAATAGTGCCAGAGGCTGCCGGGGTAAGGCTGGAGCAGCATCATGGCAGCGCTCACCGCATCATCACCACCACCACCACACATGGGCACGGTAGGCTGCTGAACACTGATGCAGAGGAAGAGAGAGAGACGAGGACTTCCTGGATCAAACAAGCTCTAAAAGAACAGGTCAGTGATGACGGGAATGAGGGGGGAATAACATCCTTCTCACAGGATGATGAGCGTCAGACGGGTTTCAGTCAGTAAGAATTCCCTTGTTGTGATGAATGTAGATGGGAGTGGGAGACACGTGAGCGGGCTTGAATATGCATGTGTGTAGGTGTGTGTGTGTGTGTGTGTGTGTGTGTGTAGGTTTCATTGAATGGCACCGGCTAGAGGAGCTTGGCTGAAATATTTTGGGGATGCATCAGTGGGGGGGGGTGGGGGTCGGAGAGGGGAGGGTCGGGGGACCATCCTGCCCAGGACCGAGACAACTGAATCACCATCTGTGTCATCGTCACATACAGACATGTCACTTCTTTAATGTCTACCGAGCTGCCTTTGTAGTGTCATACAATCGCGACGTGGAGGACTTATAATAAAACAAGGAGGCTTAATCCTTAAGCACTCGTCTTGGATCCTCATCAAACTCTTATTGAATCACCAGAAAGATGTTTCAGAGCAATATTTTCTTGTCACAGAACCCGAAACACACAGACAAAGCCTGTTGGCCCAGTATCCGTCTTTGCTGCATGTGATGTAATGCTAAACCAGTCCAGTCACAACCAGAACCCTCTTTTTTAACTGACTCTAGTGTATGTGTACATGCAAACACAGTACCCCATTTTTGGACCAATAAACTGCAAAATATTACAAATGCATTAAAAGGCGTTTAACAGGATTCAACCATAGTTAAGTCCATTTATTTTTTACTTGTTTTTAATGTCTAAACTAGAGCAGTTGTAATTAATCCTTTTCTGTTGATTATATATCAAATATCCAAACGTCATCTTTGTCAACGGAAGCATCCGCCGGCGATACACAATAGAAAATGAATCACTGAATTAACTCGTCTAGGTAGATAACTACTATATTATAACACGTTCACGTCTAGGATGACTCACCAGCATCAACCTGTTGACTGGTACCAACTTCCTTTCCTTCTGGTAGGTGAGGGAAAGTGGGAGGAGCCACACGATGAGCGGAATCCTCAAGCGAAAGCTGGAAGAGGGCCCCTCTCCGTACCTGTCCCTGCAGGGGTCCGAGGATGAGGAGGTGTCCTGCAGCGACAGCGGAAACAGCAGCGACAGCCTGAACCACCAAGTGCCCTCTGGACTGCTGGACTGTAAGCTCAGAGCTCCTCACGGTCAGACAGGGACATCGATTTGAACCAAAAGTAGCTCCAAATTCAAGAGTTAACAAACAAAGTAGAAGGCGCTTTGTGACCATGGTCTGGAAAAGCGCTATACAAATAAAAATGATTTACTAACTTACTCATTTGAAAGATAGACATTTGTCATGAACACTTTTTGCCAGATCAATTTTCTTTAAGCAGAAATATGCATGCATTTTGGCTCCCCCTTGTTTCAGAGCAGCGCAACTGCATTGTCGTGGAACCTATGTTGCATCGTAGACACGTAGCAATATGTGCATTTGTTAAAAAGAAAGTTGCGTCAGTTTCTCTTTTTATTATATAGCATATTTATTTTTATTTTCCTGGTAACTTCCAAAAGTCTCTCATTACGTCTATGACCCACTGCTATAGTTCTGTGGTCACATGACACTCACAGACTCTATGGGCGGGTCATTCATTCAAAGTTACATCATTGCTAAAATAAAACGTAGCATATCTCCCAAGTCATGACTGTTTTAAATAAAATCAATGATTACAGAAAACATTAAATAACAATTATAATAGTGCTTTCATTTACCAGGACTGAAGCTACTGTCTTTAGCAGTAGCGAATTCAATTTAGCGTAAATTAATAATTCAATGTAACATGTAAAATGTTACACTTTAGCAATATTCTTGATACAAACAATATATACAATTCAATGTGGATAATTGAACCAATCAGCTTTAAATGACCAGCATACTGGTCAACAAATGTATACAAATGTAATCTAATGGCATGAGTAAAGTCAAACAATGTTTAAGTATGTATTAACAATATATACATGTGTAAAAGGGGTTTATACATTTAAATGGTTAATTATTATCTTTTTTAATTAAGTTAATTGTATTTCAGGTATATCAAACAACGCAAATAAGCAACAATACACATCATTTTTGACACATCCAAAAAGAAAAAAATATATGTGAGCAAGTATTGTGTCAGAAACTTGATGTAGAACGACACCAAGAGAATACTTGGGCAGAACACAGAGGCAAAAGGTAATACAATAATCCTTTAAAGATTAATCATTATTCTTACTCTTTTTCATTTATCTTTGTTATTTTCATAACCATAAAAACAAAGCAGCACATTTGATCAATAAACATTGTTGAGAAATTTTGATTTCCAGTTCCTGTTTAGCAATTATATTTTGTTAGCTTCTTTGGTTTTGTTCAGTTTTCATACCGATCAATGAGAGAAATTTTTAGATTAAATGAGAAAGAAATCGACTTTACAGAACTAACAAAACAGAGAATTTACGACACAACAGAAGTACACTTTTACAACACTTGGGGGAGCCAGAAACAATATTTTAACACCTACAGATTGTGCCTTTAATGCGACGCATGATTTCACTCATAGTCCACTTGTTTAATGGGAAAGAAGCTCATAACAGCAAAGACAATCTTTCCACACAGAACTAAAATTACTGTTGCATCCATTCACCTTGAGTGAGTGAGTTTTTTGATGGTACAAATATTTATTTTCAGACTAATATGACAGATATGTTTCTCTCTTCTTCCTCCTGTGCTTGGCTAGCATCTTCTCTGCAGCAGCAGGCGAAGCGAATGAGAGGCCGAAATGTGCACTTCGAGAGCGTGACGGTGTATTACTTCAACCGGCGTCAGGGTTTCACCAGTGTGCCCACGCAGGGCGGCAGCACGCTAGGAATGTCGCCGCGTCACAGCGGCGTGAAGCACTTTACCCTCCGAGAGTTCGCCATGGAGCAGAAGAGGAGCCACCGAGACATGCTGAGGGACCATCTGAAGGAAGAGAAGCTCAATGCCATCAAACTGAGAGTCAGTCGGAGAAAGAAAACACAATTATTTTTGATAATTTTGACACTTTTCGCATTGTTCTCCAGCTGACGAAAAACGGCACCGTCTCTTCGGCGGAGGCCGACACTCTGACGCTGGACGACATTTCCGAGGACGACCTGGACGTGGACAACACGGAGGTGGACGACTACTTCTTCCTCCAGCCCCTGACCACCAGGAGGCGCCGGGCTCTACTGCGATCGTCCGGGGTCAGGCGCATCGACGTGGACGAGAAACACGAGCTGCGGAGTCTGCGCATGTCCAGGGAGGAGTGTGGGTGCCGCTGCCGGGGGATCTGTGACCCCGAGACCTGTGCCTGCAGCCTGGCCGGCATTAAGTGCCAGGTAAATGGAACTGTGGTGAGGCTCATCTATAATATTAAAAAAAAAAGCCCTTTTCAACTCCAAACACCAAAATAGTTGCTTTACAATTGGACCCAAGCAAGTTATCGTTAGCATTATTAGCTTGTTAGCATTACAAGTTTACATTTTTGTGACACACACATCAAAGTTCACACAAGAACAAAATAATTCTGAAAGGAAAGAAACATAACAAAGACTTGAATATGAATATTTCATATTATGTTGTATTATCTGTAAACTTACATTTACAAATTACCGTGTGGATCCAGGAGACATTTGAAGAATTTGTTATTCTTTTGAACTGTATATTTATTCCTATAACTGTCGATCGTTCACAATTGTTTTAGGGTTGCTAAATCTCTAGACTCCTTCTTAGACAACCGATTACCCAGGAATGTACATCAAATGATAGTTACCATCAGATTTTTTTTTATATATTTAATTTTCTTGTGGTTTTATTCTACATGCGTTCATTTCATCACATTTGTATACTTTGTACCATAATATGATGTCATCAAGGGGTCTTCTGACATTAAATATTTATCGACCATCTCTTATGTTGTTTACAGAAGTTTTATAACCGTAGTGAAACGAGCAACAACGTGGCTTCAAAAAATAATTTTAAATATTGAAATATGTGATGCTAGAGTTAATATCAGCAGTTCTGTTAATTTACGGGTCAAAAGAATTGATTTCAATTAATTGATTTCAAAAATAAAAAACATTTAAAAACCTCAATACAAATAAAAAATACTGTTAAATAAAATAAACAATGATCAAATAAATAATTAAATACTGAATGTACTCCGCACATAAGTTTGCTCCAGAAATATAAGATTAATTTAACATGTATGGACAGAGAACAAATAAAATACAAATCTTTTTAATCACATTGACAATCATTTTAAATTTTATACCAAGTCCTCAAAATAGTTACTAGTGATGGTCTTATGAAGCTTCATAAAGCAGAGTCATTATTTTCAGAGTCCACTAGATGGCGGTCTCTGCAATATTTTACTTTGTTTTGAACAACTGTTCTAATTAATCATCAAATCAGTTTTAAACTGATGGCGCCACCTACTGACCTCTAAACAACATGACACTGCTTCATGAAGCTTCATCATGATTCAAGAGTGATATCCTGGATCAAATTTATTTTTTGGATTCAACTTTTGTTCTATATTGACATCTTAGAGTGAAGCTAAGACGAATCTGAGCTTGTTGTTCCTCAGTTCAATTGAGAGTTGACTAATAAATCTTGGAGTAATCTGCTTCTAAACACATGTCTTAAGCTTTTTCTGCTGCAACAATAGTCGAGTGAATTAAAATCAGATGATCTTACTTGATGCCAAATAAGCTTAAAAAAGGATTGCATCGTTGATGCCATTCCTAACATAACTTGTCTTCAAGGTTATTTAATTTCCTAGCTGGTCTACAGTAAGGTAGTGACAGAATCATTGAGTCTGGCTCTGAATTAACCAGGGATGAACTGTAGCTTCAACACATTAACTACTCATTGGTAGCGATGATAGTTTCCTTGTGTTGACAAAAATACAATGTATTTCCTGGCATAAACGTTCACGTATAGGACCTGTCATTCAAGGTTAACTGCAAGCATCACGATCAGACAGACGAGCCTCTTCTTTCGTCTGAGCTCCGGTGTTCTCTGTGCAGGTGGACCGCATGTCCTTCCCGTGCGGCTGCACCCAGGACGGCTGCAGCAACACCACGGGGCGGCTGGAGTTCAACCCGGTCCGAGTCCGCACCCACTTCCTACACACCATCATGAAGCTGGAGCTGGAGAGGAGCCGCGAGGAGCAGCAGCACCAGCCGGAGCCTCAGCTCGTAACCAACGGCAACGGTTACCATGGCGACCCCTCCCTTGTCCAGCAGCAGCAGCAGCAGCCGCCGCCACCGAGCCTGCAGTTTCCACTGATGAGCAACTCGGCACACATTCCCATCATGCACCTGCAGAACGCCAGCGACTCTGAGATACACCTGGACGAGGAGGAAGAGGAGGAGGAGGAGGAGGAGGAGGAAGAGGAGGAAGAGGAGGAAGATGAGGACGAAGACGACGAGGATGACGAGGCCTACGAGGAGGATGAGGACGGCAGCAGTGTGTGCAGTGGCCTTTCAGACTGTAGCACTCATAGTTTAGAAACTATTGAGGACGGGGATGAGGATGACGAGGAAGACTGGGAATGTGCAGCCGACGCCACAAACCCGCCCTATCCTCTGCCGTCCGTGATGGGCTTCTCCTTTTCAAACGCTCCGTCCTCAGTGCAGCAATTCCCGACAAGTGCACCGTTTAGCAGCGAGAATGTGGCCACCGTTCACCCAGACACACACACCGACCCTCAATGCCAGCCACAGACTGATCCCTGCTCACGTGTAGACACCGGCAAGAGCAGCAGCGCCCCTGCTGTTGACTCTGGTGAACTGCAGCCCGAGATAAGTCCGGAGCACCAGGCACAAGCCACAGTGACGAAGCAGGAAAACTTAGAGGCCTGAAGTGAAGCCCCTGCACCAGAAACATGTGGCTAAGCAAACGTGGATAAGTGCACTTCCAAAGAAAGACTGAGAGGAATTGAGCGGACTCGTTTTTAGCATCTTTAAAAAAAAAAAGAGAAAAAAAAGGGTTTTCTGCTGGAAAGGTGTAACTTTCCAGCAAACTCCGGCATGTTTTTTTCTGCATCCATGACGAATCCAACATGAATCTGAGATGCTGGTATTATTTCCATTGTGCTGCTGCTAACTGTCGTGAACGCCTGAGTGTCTAGCATGTATCCAAAATCTCCAATGATGTCAACTGCTAAAACATGAGTAGGACAAAGACAACACTTTAAAAAAAAAAAAAATCAAAGTATTATTGGTTTCTGTACGGTTGGATTATTGATTTCTGTGGTGCACCTTAAGCCATAAAGTTGAAACCTTTTTTTTAATAATTCAAAACAGTTTGTGTCAAATTCATTTGTGTTTTTGTTTTAAAATTTGCTTGAAGAAAAGTTGTTAAGCAGGTTTTTGATCGGTTGAACTTCAGGATTGTATGTGATGGTGTTGAGGTGAAAAAAAACCAAGAAAAAAAATGCTGATACGGTGAGTTGTCAGAAAGCCACAAAGACTTTTGAACCTTCACTAAAGGGCCTGGTAAGGTCCTCTGAACTGACTGCCAACTTTACTGTCAGTGGAATAAGACAAACATAAATAAAAAACCGTCAGTATTTAATAATAAAAGAGTTATTTTGACATTATGATAATAAAACATCCTCTTTTATCTGGTGTTCAACTGCTTCAGTGTTGTTCATGGGAAAGCCATGTTTACATTCCTAGAACTGCCAGTTCTTAGTGTTGTGTTCCTGCCAAACCGGGGATACAAACATGACTCATCGTTCTCAATTGTCATTTTTAAGATTTGTGATTAAAAGCCATTTTATCACCTGTTATCAAGTGTTTTGATTTCTCACATTCTGATGATGATCATGAATTAAACTGCAATAATGTAAAGATGACACATTATTCTTACTCTGTTCATTGATCTTTGTTATTTTTAAAAAACATTAAAACAAATCATTCGAACTATAAAACTTTGATAAGGATTAAACTGTAACATCTGACGTCTCCAGAGAGTATTTCAAATGGCCATGATTGGCATTGCGTTTCACGTGTTTGTCCAGCAGATGGCGGTAGATACAAATCAACCAACTCAAAAGCTTTGAACGCTTCCCTTGACGGATCCTTCTTTTTTTAATAGAGCCTCATTATTTCATTGATATATAAAGCGCATAATTGGACGCTGATGCCTTCAAGCACAAAATTAAACACACGTTTGTAAATATAAGAGTCAAATCGACGAATAAATATCTCAATTTCAGCACAAAATGTGCGTCTATTGATCCGCAACATGCAGATAATGATTAGAAAAGGATTTAACACGTGACTATTGTGTTGTGGGTGTTGTGAACAGATGTTCATTTAACACACGCACTCCAGCGAGAAAGCTTTACTTCTCATTAGCAGCTCAAGGTCTCATCACTTGACCTCTGCCCTCTCGCGTAGGTGGAGGTGTGGGTCCTCTGTGGCCCGGAGATGCTCGAGGAGAAAAGGGGGACGGACCACATGATGACGATGACGTCCGTTTCCCAGCAAGGTATTGTGGGAAAGCAAGCTGAGAGATGCTGCTGATCAATCACATGCCTGAAGGCTGTGATGTTCAGTTGCCAGGCAACAGAAGCAGCGAAGCTGGAGCAGCGAGAGATCAGGAGGGAGTTGCCTTGGTGGGGGGGGACGTCTCCTTCCCATCTTCTCCCCTCTCACCTCTCGCTTCTCCGGCAGCGCTTGTGACACCAGTTCTCCATCATCATGCTCCAAACATGACAATATTCTCACACAAATTAAAAATCAAACGCTGGTCAGAGACTCAGCGGATGAGACGTTAGTCTGGGTTAGAGGTGTCGAGCTCCGATGGAGGCCCCGGAGCTTCCTGCTGAGGCCTTTGAAATACATTTCCTGCTTTCATTAGCTGATGAAGTCGTCATGGAAACAAAAGTTCATCCAGCGTGGTCACTGTCATCCAATTATTTTAGCGTAAGGTTTTCAAAATCAGTTGAGAAAAGTGCGATTATGTGCTTAAGACGTGGTGCCACATCCTGGGTAAACGTGGTCATCACAGCATTTCTTTTAAAATATATATCTTTTATTCTCTTGTTATTTAAAATGAGCAACACTTTAAAAACACCACAAGCGCAATGATAGAGAAGAGATTATACTGGTCGGCTTATGTCTCCAGGTGATGGGTTAAATGTCTTTTATTTTGTATAACAGCGTGAAACACCGTCAGCAAGGAAAATAAAATAAAAAATCTGCCATGACACACACACACATCCACGTTAAAAATGCTATTTATACTTTATAGCAATTGAAAACTTTCTCACTCGGACGTTTACATTCTGGCTCCCGAACAAACAAACGAACACACAAACACGGAATGTCTCGCTCACTGACATGTACGACTGGTGGTTTGTAGCAGGGGGACAAAAGTGCTCTTACTTCAGTGATGCATACTGTGGGCCACATATGTACAAACCCAGAAACACGCCACGTTAAAACCACCAGCTTCCCGCAAAAACACAAATGTATTCAAACATTATTCTTTTTCATAGATGAAAGTGGTCCCGGCTCTGTGTTTTCTTTGAAATGAAACACTTTTTAATGATCATGTCGTGCCATCCACTAGGGTGTCGGGGGGATGGTGGTGGGGGGGTGGGGGTGGAACACATAAGCACAAAACACTGCTATTGTTTGTACAAGCAAGTGAATGTGACGTGTCGACAAGGAAAAAAAGGTTATTATTAAAAACCTTTGTAAAAACTTCAGCAGCAACAGTATAAACTGAATCAACAAAAGTCAGTATCTGACTGGAGCTAAAACCACAAAATGCAAGATCGTTACTGAGCCATCTTTTGAAATAAGAAGGGGAACCATCACATTATTCGGGGGGGATTTTTAACTGACAGACTTTGGCTGTTTTATCACTGAGGCGAAGCTTGTCAGGACCAGCTCAGCCTTGACTGTACTTGGAGTTAACAGTAGTTGTACCTCAGTGAAGTTATGCTTTAGGATCCTAGAAAAAACGGTTACCATAGCGAGTGGCTGCACAGTGAGCTGAGGTACCGCTGTGAGTGGTCCTTCCTCAATAGGCTACTCTTGTTCTTGTGTAAGATATTTCTGTCATCCACCACCAACATACCCACTGGAACCTTACTAATGGCCCTACCTCAATAAACTGATCCATTGTCCTGCCCTGCACCTACTTATACCTCCATGGATTTCTGCTCTACCATAACTCTACTTCTGTACCTAAGTGTAATAACTGCTGCTGAGCCCTACTATACCTCAGTAAATGGACGCCTTGCCCGCTGTTATTTCCAGCATTCCCTCCCCCTTAAGCGTGGTCATAACAGTTGAGGCGGAGGATGGTCTCACAAAAAAAAAAAAAAACATCCCACGAATCAGTAAAAAAAACATTCATTCTCAATGAAAAAAAAAAAGATAACGAAGCAGATTACTTGTGAGGTGATACAGCGACTGATCAATTCAAGACACTGGATTTATAGTAGTAGCAGCGGCACTAGCTACAGACGACTCAACAGTACACTCAAGTGTCAGATAGTAACAACAGCCAATAGGTATTCACAAGCGATTTTTGCAAGGATGCCTTTCTGTGTTCTACAGCTCCTCTGGCAGTGAGGGCCGGATGTTTTTCGCTTCCAAACCGTTCACCTCGACTATAACAATCACGGCGAGTATTGTATGTTCGTCAGAAGCTGTGAACAAGCTTCGTGTCCATAAGTCCTTTCTCAGTTCATTATAGTCCCTCATTTCTTTCTGTCTTTCGAGTCTTTTCCTTTGTTTTCCTTCTCCTGATTCTCCTTCTCATATTTGTCCTTGTCTGATTTTGTCACGCTGTTGTACGAGGGCGGCGAGGCGGTGGACGGGGTGATGTCCGTTTTGTCCGAGGTGGATATCTCGTTGAACTTGCTGATGACCATGACGTCCTTGTCCGGGTCGCGCAGGCCCTCCTTCAGTTGCTCTTTGTAAAGTGCCGACGCCTTCTTCAGAGCCAGGCGGATCATGTACCGCCGCATTGCCCTCTGGATGATGGTGGCCGACATGTCCTCCTGCCTGCGGCGCAGCGTGGTGGTGATGGGCTCGTAGGACACCTTGGAAGGATTGGAGGCCATGAAGCGGTCCTCCATCTGCCCACGCAGCACGTCCATCTCCCCGCTCTCGCCCAACACCCTCTTGGTGAAGGCGAAGAGGATGTCGAGGCAGTGGATCCGCTCGCCGCTGACCATGGGGAGATCCATGGAGATGAGGGCGATCATGTTGGGCTTGGGTATGCGCAGCGGCGGGTCCAGGGCGTCGGCGAAGTCCGAGAGCTTGCAGTACTCCACGAACTGGGTGGCGTCGGGATCGAAGCGCTCCCACACTTCGTAGAACATCTCGAAGTCGTCCTCGCTCAGCGGCTCGGCGCTCTCCTCGGTCGCCACGCTGAAGTTCTCCAGGATGACGGCGATGTACATGTTGACCACGATGAGGAAGCAGATGATGATATAGCTCACGAAGAAGAAGATACCCACAGAAGGGTTGCCACAGTTGCCCTTGTAGTTGTTGCCCGGGTGCTCCAGTTGACTGTCGCAGTCCGGCTCGTACTTGTTCAGAATGGGCGCCAGCAGCCCGTCCCACCCGCCCGAAGTCGTGATCTGGAACAAGCAGATCATGCTGTTCCCAAAAGTCTCGAAATTGAACATGTCGTCTATCCCCGACTCCCGCTTGACGTAGGCGAAATTGGACATGCCGAAAATGGCGTAGATGAACATGACCAAGAAGAGAAGTAGACCAATGTTGAAAAGGGCAGGAAGTGACATCATCAGGGCAAATAGAAGCGTCCGAATTCCTTTTGCGCCTTTGATAAGGCGGAGGATGCGGCCGATTCGGGCCAAACGGATCACTCGGAACAGCGTCGGAGACACAAAGTATTTCTCGATAACTTTAGACAAAAACATACCTAAAAAAAAAAAAAGAAGAAAAGAAACACATTTAGATACACAAAAAAAATAACAATGAAAGACTAATGACTTACCTACGATTGACAGAATCACCACCACAAAATCAAATATATTCCAGCCTATAGTGAAGTAATAGTGACGCAGGGAGATCATCTTCAGCACACACTCCCCCGTGAAGAGCACGATAAACACCAAGTTGATCCAGTAAAGGATCCTGTCCATCTCTGGCGTCTGGTCGTCCGTCTCCACCATCATGGTGACCATGTTGAGGCAGATTAGGATCATGATGACGATGTCGAAGGCCTGCTTCGTAATACAGTCGAACACGCAGCCTTGAAACGCATTCTTGGAACAGAATGACAACAGAGAAGGAGGATTAGTTTCAAGGTATCTTATCTTCAAACTGTAGGTCTTTTAGTAAAACTGTACGAAGCTGCTCTTCATAATTTCACTTCCTACCGCTGGCCGAGGGATCGGTTTCTGAGGTTTCTTGGACCCAAGCTTTTTCATGGCGTTGTAGTATTTCTTCTGCTCCTCTGTCATGAAGATGTCCTGACCTCCAAAGTAAAAGAAACAAAACAGAACTTGGTTACAATCATGAACCTCGTTTATAAAACATGTTAGCTTAAAATAAGATATTTTTAGAAAGGCTTAAGTTTGATCTACTACCATTGCTAAACATATACTTTGGAGAACGTTACAATGCTTAAGTGACTGTGCTTTAAGAGACAACGCAAAATATACTAAAATGAATGAATTAGTTTTTCGGAGTCATGCTCTGTCAGTTTAATTTTGGGGCTAAATCGTTTTCAATTGTAACACAAAGTTTCAGAGTTCAATTGTTTGTGAGGGGCTTTGCCAATTGAATTTCCATCAAATGGAAACTGCAATTCAACATTGTTCAGATAAACAATCCATATTTAAGACCATGAAGGCCATTACTACTCTTTTTTTTAAATGTCAAAAACTGTAATAAGGCATCAAAATATGCTTTGATTTTCATTCCGGTTGGTGTCAGAATGCCACTATGGTATAATTAAAAATGTCATTCATTACATCAACTTTGTGTTTCATTAGAAAGTGATCTAATTTATGTTAAATTAATGTTGAATGGTAAAGGTAAAGATCATATACATGTATTGATATAAGAGTCTTCAAGTTTGTTGTGGTATCTTTTGCGATGCTAGCTGTAGTTGTGTGTGTGGATGTGTGTGTCTGTGTGAAGTCTACCAAACAACCGCAAAACGTTCTGCCTGAGGTTTTATTCTGTTCTGTACTTAAATGTGACCTCCAAGTGACGACTGTGTTCCGTCTGTACATCAAGCTTCCACCAGCACAGCCGCTTGAGTGTTGTCGAACAAGGCAAATTGAAGTCTGAGTGCTGCTCACTGATTGGATAATGCGTGTCTGCAGGGAGGCCTAGTGTCGACTCAAACAGCCATCAGTGTGACGCTGTGACTTCAGGCTCAAACAAATACACAAATTCGATCTCAGTCAGCCAACTTTGAGCAACACCCTTCTCCTCTTCTCTCTGATCTTGGCCTCTCATCCTAGTTCCCAGTTAATTTGTAGTCCACCAGAGTTTGACTTGATCAATTTATACTCTTTCTCGTCTGATCTCAAGTTCTCCTTCACCTCCTTTTCTTCCCCCACAAATCCCTTTCTTTTCTCTCCCCATCTCTCCCAGCCAGTCACAGCAGTACGCTGTCCACACTGGTTGTGCTTGAGGTTTCTGCTGTTATAAGAAAGTGTTTTCTCTCTTCTTTAATAAAGAGATACAACTAGAAAGTGTCTTCATAATGTTGAATTAAATGTATAATTAAATGCTTTTTTAAATACAAATTTTATTGATAAACACACTGATGTTTGTGCCTTAATGCACACATTTACCTCCTTATTTGTATTATATATATGTAATAATCAGCAATTATATTGTTGTTTTAAGTGAATAGAACACAGCAGAACATATAATACAATATATAAAAGATGTATACGGAAGTTTTTTAATTTGTGTAATTTGTTTATTAATAAGCTTGTGAGTAGAGAGGGAGGTGAAATAGTTTATTTTGTATTTTAATTTCATACAAGGTAAGCACTTTATTGATTGTCGTAATATCACAAATATCTTAATTCCAGATTCATTATTGATCTGAATACACCAAGGACATATAGAATGAATAATAGAGCATATTATTGATATAATAAAAAATCGTACAGTTTAAAATAGGAAAGTAAGATTTAAACTAAACAAACACGAACAACAATACATCTGATTTCCTTTTTAACCTTTGTGTTGTCTCTGGGTCAGTGAGACCCGAAAACAAATCCAGGGAAGTTGTTCACCTTGACCCAAAGACAACACAAGGGATACCACAACCAAATTTGTTTTCGGGCCTCCGGGTCACCTTGACCCTGAGATAACACAAGGGTTAATTAATGACAATTAATGAATAATTAAAATAAGAATTAACTGAACTATTACATTTTTATGTACGCCGGGTGTTTCAGGAAATATATATAAAAAGGTTTAAAAATGAAATAATCTGAAGAAAGTGTCTTCTTTAATTGGCCAATTATGCTTGAAGAATGAGAGAGATCAAATGACGGTGCATGTTGTGTTTACTCAACTGAATACCAAAGCAAACATATCAAGTTACTCAGCGTTTGTCTGCTCTCTAATGGATTTGAACTGCTCTCAAATAACCCTGTAGGAAAGTTTTCTGAAACATAGCCATGAGTTCATTCCTCTGATTGTTTCTTCTGATTAATGTATTGATCACATTTGAAAGGAAGTGATCTACGATCGCCGCTCGGTTTGTACGATTCCGATACAATCTGACTCAAGAAGCTAACAAGCTGTCTGAAGATGTCACCATGATGTGAGTTAATGAACACCATTGTGCGCAGAGCCCCGTCGGTCACACTGTCCCAGTTTATCCTCCCAAAAAACTCTCACTTCAACTGCAACTTATCTTTTTCTTCTGCTGGTTGAAGTTGTCGATGATGACGCCGATGAACAGGTTGAGGGTGAAGAAGGAGCCGAAGATGATGAAGATGACAAAGTAGAGATACATGTACAGGTTCACTTCGTACTCCGGCTGATCTTCCTCCTGAACAGCAGGAAACCACGATAAAGAAATGTTGTCCGGAAGCATTTACTTTTATAAATTCAAAGAAGAACCACAGAGACGTACATTGCGAGAGTCCACAGCTGCATACATGATGTCCATCCAACCCTTGAATGTTGCCTGTTGGACAAGTTGATTTAGTTAAAATAACCACAGTACACATACGGTATTCTTCAGTGTATATCGATTAAATATCTTGGTCATCGCCGGAGTTGACATCTTTCTGTACGTAACAATCAGAATTGTTGATCCAGGAAAATCTTTATATCATTATAAATGTTTATGACAGCTTCCTAAATTTGTTTTTGTCCGATAGACAAGCACTTTAGTCTCGTGTGCTTTTAAAAGAGAAAGTGTGTCCGTTTCCCGCCATAATGGGACAGGGAATCATATTCCACTTAATTAATATTATTATTATTATTATTGGTTCTTTCTCTTCATGTTCTTGTTCTTATTTTATTTTGATTTATTTTTAATTTTTAATAAAAAAAAATTGCTGTATGTATTGGCTATTGGAAAAAAAACAATTTCCCGAACTCCTTCGGGATCAATAAAGTTTTACCTTACCTTACCTTAATGGTGAATATAAATGTCAAGAAAATATTTATGGAAATAAAATATTGAAATAGAGACGTCTACTTAAAACCTCAGCTCTTAATCCTCATCCTTCCCAACCTGTTATTCCGGCTTTTAGGAAGACAAAGTTAACGTTAGCATTATAACAGAAAAATGAACTTTAAGTTTGAAAGAAATGTTAATGATAAAACAATCTGGATTACCATCTGGAACCAGCAACCTTTAGAGGGATTTGTCAACTTTGTAGAAAGGACTATAGAACTCTTGTCTTCTTTCTCCATGTTTTGTGGGAGACATTGAGTTCCCGGTTGATATCAAAGATAAAAAGTCTATCTTCAGCTTCAAACCTACCACTTGCAACAGAGCCAGATATCCTGCACCAACATTGTCAAAGTTGATCTTGACGTTCTTCCAGCGGGCGCTGTCGTTGACCAGGTTCAGACACTCGGACTTGTTGTTGACAAATTCGATGGGGATCATTTCGTCAGTCGTCGTGTTGACGCAGTAATAGTATTTCCCGGCGAACAGGTTGACGCCCATGATGCTGAAGATGAGCCAGAAGATGAGGCAGACCAGCAGCACGTTCATGATGGAGGGGATGGCTCCCAACAGTGCGTTCACCACCACCTACCAAGATGGAAACCCACATTCAGAAACATGCATGTCACTGTAAGCAAGTTATTAACTTAAATCTCAATTATATGCTTACTTAAGATCATCATTTAACTTAAAAAGCTCTTTAACATATTTGTATCACACTACAATCTACGACCATGAACGAATAGAGGTGGAAAGTGGAAACTGAAAAAAAAACCTTCGAGAGGAGAGATGAAGTCACAACATTTTGTTTGACTGTAAATGAAAAAAAAGGCACAAAAAAGAAAAACATTACAAGTTAAAGCACAACAAAAGCAACGTCAGAGAAAACAGACATATCCAGTCATCAACTGAGACAGTGAGAGAATCATGCAGAGAATATTACAGTAAGAAGTTGGCAGTAAAAGTCCTGAGCAGAGAACAGCAAAGATAACATTATTTCTTCAAATAAATTCATAATTTCTTACGTATTTACATCATTTATTTGTTAAATCACCTTTTCATTCTGCTAGCCAAAGACAGAAAAGTGATCAATTGTTGTTAAGGTCAATCTTACCCTCATGCCCTCAAATCGAGACAAGGCCCTAAGAGGTCGAAGGGCACGCAGGGTCCGAAGAGATTTGATCGCGGTGAGCTCGGAGTAGCCAAGAGCGTTGGCGACCAGGCTGACCAGAGACACCTGGAAGGAAGATTTAACAGTAAGAATAATTATAAACGTCACATACAGTGCGGCAAGTTTAGAGGATACGCACATCCACGATGAGAAAGTCGAGCCAGCACCAGGCGTTGGTGAAGTATTTTACGAAGCCGTACGCCACCCACTTCAACAGCATTTCCAGGATGAAGATGTAGGTGAAGACCTTGTCAGCGTACTCCAGCATGGTTTTGATGGTCCTCCTCTGTTCGATGTAGACGTCCTCGAAAGCCTGAGACGACAGGAGTGGATTTTTGTTCACATCATAGTGAAGTAAAGTGATCACGTGGAGCTGCTCAATAAAACATAGAACATTGGATTATAAAACATCTAATCTTTATATTTATGTATGTATTATATATGTGAAGTTGTTCATTTGTGTTTATTGTCACCGCATGTCATCAATCCTGGAAGTCTCCACCTTCAATGGACTCCTTGTATAAACAAAGCGGGTCTGATTACAGATGGCTAGAGGAGGACTGAAGCCATTATTACATCATAATGGACTCTGCTCTCGGAACCTCTCGTTCGCCTAGATTGCAGACAATCGGGAGAACTTTATAAAAAAATGACTTCAAAACATGGTGATGATGAGGGTCTTACTGCATCTTGTGAGGAAGACTTCAACTTTTGAAACATGAGAGTGAGTCAGGAGAGTTGGTTTTCACATTTGTTGCCCTTTAAATAATTCTGTTTAAAGGTATTTTTGCATACATATGACTCAATCATTTATTTATTTACTCCATCCGTAGTGGAATTTTAGGATTAACTCAAGGTTGTTCAAACATTATTCGTGGAGGGCCACATTTGATGAAGTAAAAACAAAGCAGGGGCCAAGACATCTAACCAATTGTTAAGTTAAAAAAATAATAATATTGTATCGTCAACCTATTCAACACAACATTTATAACGTCTTCACGTACAGAAAAATAAATTTATGAATCAGCATTGACACGTTTTACTTTCTAGTCTCTTTTCTAGTTTTATAATCGACTTTTATTTTTGACAATTTTTAAAACTATAAATGTTTATGATCGAATCATACAGAGGTTGTAATGACCCGCTCTACTTACTGAATAAGACTATGCCTCTCACCTATCACAGCAAAGGGGGCGTGGTCATGTGTTAAGATCACATTTAAAGCACCTTCATGTCGAGACTGGGAGACGAGTTGTGTATTAGCCGGTTCAAATTCTCTTCGATTTATTTTTCTGCACGTTGAAATAACATTCTCATAGTTTTGTTCAAAGTTGTGTGGATTTTTGTGTAGTGTGGATTTGGGTCATTTTCTTCCAAATTTTGAATAAACTGTTTATAGTCCTTACTGAGCCCACACTCTAGATATGCCAATCCAAGTGGCCGAAAGAAACCTCTCCTGCAAGTTAATCAGAAACATACAGTAGCGTGACACTTCAAAACTCATCTTCAACATCAGGATATGGTGTGTGTGCTGTAACTTATTATCTCAGGGTGGCAAACTCTCACCAGTGCGCCGCTGCTCAGCAGGATCATGAAGATGATGAAGGATTCAAACCAGTTGTGCTCAACAATGATGAAGCAGGTTTTCCTCAGATTCCACCAGTCTTTGTAGCGCTCTCCTTCCTCATTAATCTGGCAGCACTGGAACCTGCTTACGCAACCTGCAAACACCGGCAAGATGACCAGAATATGAAGGGAACAAAAAGGGAAATTTTATTTTCTGCATCCGTTTCCGGTAATATATTATTTTATTATTATATTTATTATTCAAAAATAAAATAAAAAAATAAAATTGAAAATCAGTCTTGCAGTCTTTTATAAAATGTATACTAAAGATTTAGGATGCAATTAAAGTAGTGGAAATATTTCACAGAATGATTTGGTCATAAGTAGTATCGCCAATCTGTCCCTCACCGTCAGTGAAGCAGGCCTCCGGGTCCAAAGACTCCTCGGGCTCGAGCTCGATTGAATCCACCCCGTCTCCAGGAGGACGGATATCAACAGTGCTGCCCTCCGAAGAGCTGAACTGCCGAGGCTCGGTATTGAGCTTCTGCATGGACGAGGACGAGGACGAGGACGACAGCCCGACGTTACACTGAGACTTCTGAAACCACAGACGATGAGAGTCACGGAACTTGAAAGTTTAAAGGGTAGTTTATACTTACATGTTCTTCAAAACACAACTCTGTACCTCACTGGTAGATCAAGGCAGTTTACAAGCTCAGAGTTGTTTCTCTTCAACGTCATTGAATCGTTATCGTCTCATGCAGCTTTAGTCAAATGTACCTACAGGCTTCGAATCTTAAAAATGTTGGAGTGAAATCATTCAGCAACGGAAGACTTTGGAGTGGCATAATTTCTCTGTGGGTACATTTGATTTAGCCTCACTCGGAGGACGAGTGCATGCAGTTTATCAGTGCATCATCAATCCAAGCCTGAAATTGTCTCAAGCAAAAAGTGTGCTCATGTATTTTCATGTCAACTGCAAAAATGACCTCCAAACTGTGGTGACTCACCCACCTCCCCCCAACTCATTATAAAACACACTTCCAAGAAGTTAATTCCCATTTTTAAAAATAATCTAAACTGGAGCCACGGAGCGTCTGGTGAGCATTTTCTTCAGTGACATGAAGACACGTCATTTTCATTCCTTCAAAGCAGTGTACAAGCTTCTTCTGTTTTGTGTTGACGGATCGCCACATTAGCTTACCAGCAAAAACCAGTACTGTGCACTGTTTACAAGACAGCATGTGGCAGGAAACTCCTAAAAACAAGTCTGCATGGGAACCATCTTATCTTCCCCTTGTATCAGCAGAATTTGTTCTGCCAGCTAATCTTAGATGTCTGGCAACCCTCTCCCTGCCTTTTAATGTACGTTGTTATGATGTCGTCTGCATAAAGTGAGACAGTGTCAGTGCCCGAAGGCCTCCTCGCAGATTTGCGAACGTGTTGCTGTGTGTGTCTGATCTGTCTGCCGTGGGCACTAAAGTAACATGTCATCCAAGACAGTGCAGCAGCCCTGATCGCCATGAGACCCAGCTAATACGGCACGGGGATGATGGAAGCATGCTGCTCACGAGTGCATCGTTTTCTGGAAGGACTTCCCCCTCCCACTTCTTTTTCATGCCCTTAGTAAAAAAGATTACCGCAGCGCAGCAAAACGACAACACACATCATTGAAGTGGGTTTTCAGATCGCTGTATATGCTAAGACTGGTAGTATGATTAACAAAATTGACAATTATTAGAGTGACCTCTCAGTGAAGGTTTTAGAAACGGGGGAAACTTTTATTAGGTTAAGGAAAAGAGGGTACAAGGGGGACAGAAAAACCCCATTCAAAAATTAAAGTAAATTCCATTTGGATAAAAGTAAAATGATAATTATTACATAATACATAAGAAATATTATCATAATCTGACTCCTTTTGTTAATTGTTAGGGGGCACTGTTAATGACAGCAGAACCCCCATTACATTTTTAAACATATACAACATAACAACTTATTTTAAAGAATTATAAACGATATTATTTTTTAGGATTATTTCCATGAGACCAAATTTAAGGCCCGTTTCCATCTAGAGTGTTTTTTTGGTTATTTGCTTTTGCTTTGTCATCATTTGTCATTTACGTATATTTGAATTAAAGTTTTTTTCTAAAGCAAACAGCAGGTATAATACCTCCAGCTACAATATATGTTAAGCTGTGTGATATATTTTCAACATAATAGTATCTTGTTTTAAAACCTTTTAAATGTGTTGAACAAGTAATGCATTAGACTATTGTGGAAGAAAAACATACTGCTCACTATTATAAATGGCTTTCTTTTATAGAACCAACATTAGTTAAGAAATGTGTATCGCTGATTACTACTTTCAATTTAACTTGTGTTCAAAATATTACGATCAACTGGAAATATTTTATCATCACTGATAAGCCAAGTTCTTGCTGTAATAAAGATAATATCTTCAATAAAACAAACTAATGTGATCATATCTCTGACTCCATATTCATTCTAATATTGTTACTGTAACTGTGTGTTATCAGATTTTGCCGCGCTGCAAACGTCAAGTCGAATTTCATTGTATTAGTTTTTCGTTTCATCCTTAAGAAGGATCCCAAAATGTTCTTACGGTCTTTCAATGAGTTTAAGTTTATTCCTGTAGATATCACAGAAAACAACTGCATTGAAATATTGTACCAACTATGAACCAGACAAATGAATTTTGTCCACATTTGAAAAAATTCATTCCTCCATTCGGTCTTGTCTTTCCCCTCGTTTTCCTCCACCTCCTTCTTCTGTGGTCTTTCATGTTCACAAGTTGGGTGCCAATCAAGTCCAAAAACCAAGTCAAGACCAAGCCATGAAATCAAAGGTATGTCTGATGAGTTAGTTCGGTTGATGGGTCGGTGGCAACGCTCATTCCTAATGGTTTGTATCTGCAATACATACAAGCCTGATGCTTGGAAAGAGATCATGAAAGGGGGGGGAGGGGTCAAGGGAAAAAAAGATCACAGCATTGAGTGTGCTGCTGTACGGGAGGACAGGGTAAATAAATCAAACAGGGGAGGGATGGTGCGTTTCGGGACGGAGAGGCAGACCAGGCAAAGAACGAAAAAAATGGGCAATCCACTAACAGTATGACAGGTATGTTTTTGTTGTCTGTAAAATGGCATCCTCATGGTTTTGTGCTATGGTACAATGAAGATGTCTTACAATTGTCCTCTCACAGAAAACCTGGAGAGCGTCTGTGACATGGCTGCAATAACAAACGGGGGTTAAACAGAGTAAGTTCACACGCATTAGACCAGCAACACAGCCTCAAGGCTGCTTGACCCTGAAGGGAAAACACACATTTAGATTTGTGACAATCAGTCGTCCGATTCTCTGAACATGACCCTCGATACCACTACAAAGAATAACATGTCATTTTCGATAACGTTGTTGAAACATCTCTCTATTATTGTACGCAAAGATCAGCCCATATATAGAGCAAATATTCTCCAGGGTTGGCTTAAACCACAGGGAATTGGCACCACACCCAGAGTGGCAGGTTGACATCAGTTGGAAGCTTAAATTTTGTTCCATTCATGTAAGCATCAATTATAAAGTAAGTAAGTAAGTAAGTCATTTTTATTTGTATAGCACTTTTCAAGACCAGGGTCACAAAGCGCTTAAACAATAAAAACAATATTCAATAAAGTATATATTTTAAAGATAAAGTTAAAAACTGATAACACAACAGGAGTTCCAGAACATCAAGGAAAAGCCTGAACAAATAAAAACGTCTAAAGATGTTTCTTGAAGGAGTCAGTAGATCCATCAAGCGCAAAGAGAGAGGAAGATCGTTCCAAAGCTTAGGAGCAACAGCCTGGAAGGATTTCTCTCCTCTGGTCCTGAACCGTGTGGGAGGAACCATCAGTAGATTCTGATCCACAGACCTCAGAGCCCGAGCTGGGGTGTAAGGCTGGATCAGATCACTGATGTAAGGAGGAGCCTTAAAATATATAAAGTATAAATACATAAATATAAATACATAAAGCTGAAAGGTAATTTTTAAAAGTACTGGTCGATTACTTGGTGCTTCACGATATATATAGTATATGAGGTACATGGAGCTTGACAATATATACATAGTCTGGACCATGTAATATGATCCATTCAATAAGATGCACATCAAGAACAGAGAAAGTGCTTCGAAATTACATTAATAAATTATCTTGTCCCTCCTGTGAGTGTTTTAGAATGAGTCACATTCTCGGCAGCACAGCATGTTTCATGTACAAATGAGTCAGCGAGTTTGCTTGCCCGGCTGACCGTTGATTAAAAGACAGTTTTACTTTTGGCAAATACAGCTCTGATTACAAAGATGCGGATGTCTCGTCTTACCTCTTTGCTGCCCTCCGCGTCCGACGAGTCGCTGCTGAAGTCCTCCGTGTTCAGGTTCTCGAAGTCGGACTCGCCCACAGCGATGGGCACCGTGACCGTCAGGCTGGGGTTATGAATGAACGACATGTAGTCGCAATCGTCCATGGGGTACTTGGTCGTGCTGTCGGCACAAACGCCGACCACCAGCCCTCCGCCCGGACGCCCGTTTCCCTCGGCCATATACACCCCACTGGGGTCTTTGGTGATCTCTACCGTGGTGTGATTGATGATGCAGTTCCCTTTCCCGTTGCTGTGAAGTTCATCCAGGGGTTTGCTCTCCTCGGTCAGGGCCGATCCCTTCCGGTCCCGACCGAAGCAGAGGCTCAGCAAGAACTGCCGCACCGAGGATTTGACAAAGTTTATGCCCCGTTGGATTCGGCCCACGGCGATTTGTAAGTTGTTCATCTCGCTGTCGTCGTCTGTCGCTGCCAGGTTGTCGCAACTGAACGAGCTCAGAAGAAGAGCCAAAAACAGGTTCAAAACCTGGATGGAAAAGAGTTGTGATTGTATTAATATCACAAATTCTTATTCTTTTTTTGATCAATTCTGAAGAATGGACAACATACCACAAGGTTTCCGATGACCATGACCATCATGAAGACGATCAGACACATGGACTGGCCGGCCACCTCCATGCAGTCCCACATCGTCTCGATCCACTCCCCGCAAAGCACTCGGAAGACGATCAGAAAGGAGTGGAAGAAGTCGTGCATGTGCCAGCGCGGCAGCTGGCATTCATCGGAAATCTTACACACACAT
Organism: Callionymus lyra; assembly: GCF_982586985.1. Taxonomy (NCBI): domain Eukaryota; kingdom Metazoa; phylum Chordata; class Actinopteri; order Syngnathiformes; family Callionymidae; genus Callionymus; species Callionymus lyra. The sequence goes on from NC_141822.1 coordinate 24,248,841, forward strand.
TCCTTGTAGCTTTTCCCGAATAACTGCATGCCCACGACGGCGAAGATGAAGACGATGATGGCCAGCACGAGGGTCAAGTTCCCAAGAGCCCCCACTGAGTTCCCGATGATTTTGATCAGCATGTTCAGAGTCGGCCATGACTTTGCTAGTTTGAAGACCCTCAGCTGGTATAACAGAAAAAAAAAACATGTCTAATTTAAGTTATAAACCCGTGTTGTTGTTTTACATAAATACTAACAAAAAAATACTAATATTTTGTAGACACATTCAAACATAGTCGTTTAAATTTCCAATTTTTACAATTCTTTTAACTTTTTTTCAAAAGACATACATACCTTTTTGTAATATAAACATTAAATAAACATGAATTGTAAAATTGTATTGTATATATTTAAGTTGTATAATGTTATACACACACAATCTGTAACTTTCCACGACTTGGAATTAGGGCTGGCTATCAATCAAAAACGTTCAATATGGGTACCAATACTGACAACTTTGCTTTTATACCAGTTCCTTAACAATACTTACTGTAATACCAATTATATGGGATTAATTATAATCAAAAATTTAAATTATATTACACATATTACAAATCTTGAGTTACATATTTCAGCTTTGGTTAAATGCAGTTTCACGCTGTTTTCTTACAAAAATAATTATTGCCTCAAAATAGCAAATAAGTTAATTTTTTATCTACTACTAAAAGATGGAAAGTGAAGTATTTTCAGTCTCATTTCAAATAATCTTTTTAATCTGGTTATGGAAACTTGACACCGAAAGCCGAAAAAAGGAAGCATGTTTTTAATCGATGCTACAAAAGAACCAAAGTTCTGTACCTAGACTTACTTGGAATGGTCATAACTGTTGTAAATATTTATGAAGGTAACACTCAGTGTTTTTAAATATATATTTTCCATTAGGCATATACATTTGGGCTCATCAGTTAAAGAAATACATGTTTGTAGATGTAATACATGATGTAAAGTTTGCAAACTCTCACCAAACGAAACGACCTCAGCACAGACAGCCCTTCCACTTTGGCCAGTCCAAGCTCCATTAAACTCAGGCTGACAATGATGCCGTCAAAGATGTTCCAGCCCTCCTGGAAGTAGTAGTAGGGGTCAAGGGCGATTATCTTAAAGCACATCTCTGCAGTGAATATGCCAGTGAACACCTGTAAAAAGAAAAAAAAAAAAAAAATTTAGACCTTGGTCCTTATGATAATATTGGTTCAATCTTAGATTACTTGCCAGGTTTCCGACTGAGAGAACATTGTAAAATTCTTTAGTCATAGGGTAATGTTCCATGGCCATGAAGAGGGTGTTAAGGACGATGCAAATTGTAATTGCAAGGTCCAAAAACGGGTCCATGACTACCATACTGACAATCTTTTTGATTTTCAGCCACGCAGGACAGCAATCCCAGATCAGGCATGTGTTGGCAAATCTATACCAACAGGGGGGGCACTTCTGTCTTGACTCCTCCAGTTCTGAACAGAATAGTCAGCGTTATTTTTTTATAAGTTAAAAAAAAAAAAGTATGATGCCATCCTACCTTCCATGGTGTTTGTGAGGATGCTCACGACACTCATTTCTCTCTGTCGTCCACTTGGCTCCTCTAAGTAATCCATGGAGGAGTGGCGAAAGCTGGAGTGGCGTTTCTTTAGCTCTGTATCGGTCGTCGTTCCCTGAGGAAAATAATAAATCTCAGAAAACTTGGGGCTCATTTAAACTCATTTTTAGTTCGGAGATCAAAACAAATGGGAAATTAATTGACAAAAAACTGACAATGAACAGAACTTTATGTATTAAAATATACTAATAATTAGGAATTTTGCTTCAATTGATTAATTGATTTTCGTTCCTTAAATTGATTCTTTCTAAATTTCCAACATCAGTGTCTGAAAATCGTTTGAGAAAACATAGAGTACAACTGTGAATCTATTTTATCTAGTTAAACAGAGAATTAAAAACATTATCACCGACAAACTGGAAGAAACTTGTGATGGTCTGATGAAGCTTTATGAAGCAGTGTCATTGTTTTAAGAGCCCACTAGATGGCGGTCTTATCACATCATTTCTAAACTGATAGCACCGCCTACTGACCTCTTACACTGCTTCATGAAGCTTCATCAACCCATCACTAAAAGACATCAGTATTTAGGGAGTAGCATCTATACCATTTGTGCTAATGTAAAAATGCTTTTATATTTACAAATAAAAGATATATATTGTTCATCATCTGCTAGAAAATAAACTCTGCTTCAGTGCTGCAACATCCTCTGGGAGGGACTTCTGGTATAGAAATGAATTAACAAATGTAACTTAAATAAAAATAAATGAAATAATAAATAAAACAGAAAACAAGATACAAACAGAAGTGATTTTTACTCAACTTAATCAAAATAAAAGGACAGGAATATCACAAAAAAGGTCAAATAAAGAATGAAAACATCGAGTCACCTCAGGCACTAGGAGACCTACAGGTGATGCGGTTACAGAAGTTCCACCGACCAGAGAGACCACGCCGTTGCAGTCGACGGCGCAGTGCATCTTGCCGTTGGCGGGCAGCATGACCCGCGGCGCCACCAGACTGGTCTGACTGACGGCGCTGCAGCGGCGCTCCAGACGACGCGGCAGGAACAGCGAGCCCCGTCGACTGTCGCTGTCCTCGAAAGTGCTGTGCTCGTCGTCCGCGAAGTCGTTCTCGGAGCCCATGTCTCGCGCTCGGCCACGGAAACTGAACAGGCTGGCTCGACTGTTCCGGCGTGGGGAGAAGAGAGACCCACGGATGCTGAGGAGAGACTGGGGGGCAGAGACGGAGGAAATACAGTTTAATAAAGAAGATTTCACATGTTTTCTGTTTAGACTTTGTGTGATTGTTTGGACTTGTTATGTTGACTTGGATGTGTTATTGTTGTTGTTGTCGAGAGGTACTTCTCTCTACCTGGTTGGGCGACGAGCATCTTTTCTCGTAGGAGAGTCGGTTAGCATCGATGGAGAACCTGAAACTGGATCTCTTGATGCTGTCCTCCGACTCGGATTTGCGGAACTTTTCCCGGCCTGCCCTCTCCTCCTCCTCCTCCCTTTGCTTTCTCTTCTTCCGCCTGTTGCGTCGCTCCTTGGCACTCTTGGAGCTGAGCTTTGACGTCCCCGAGGAGGACTCGGTGGCGGCCCCCCCTCCTCTCCCGCTGTACTCGCCACTTTCTGTGGCTGCTGCCGCGGCAACCTGCCAACCAATGGGAGCGCAAGCACAGTTGTCATGGTGACCTAGTGTCTTGAAAGGCTCTCGTGCTGACTGGAGCGGAGGAGAGAGTCTGGCAACTGAGAGCAGTCACAGCAACATTAGGCGACAAAAAGCAGGGTCCGACGTGCAGACCAGACATATTTTTGAAAAACTTTAAATATTATACGGCAAACATACCCAAAAATATTCATCTTTTTAATATCCTAGTCAAATAATAATCCACATTAATAAAACATCGATCATTCGTCTACCAGTCGCACCATAGGTACTTGAAAAGTCATCTGGAATAAATTAATCGCATTGTTCTGAGCTTCATCAAAAGCACCATTACATTAAAAATAAACCCCAGATAAAAACAATTTTAATATTTCCTCCATCGACTGACAAATAAGAAATTATTTTTTACTAAGGATGACGGCGAGAGTGGACTGTAGTCAAAATGGTAGCTGCTCCTCTAAAAGGTCTTCACCACATTAATAATGAAATTATTACCTGCGTCAATCAAGGAGCAGAACACCCGCATAGAGTCGGTTATATTTGCAGGCAAACTGCTTCTTTCTTTTGGTCAGATTTTTCATTTCATACACAAACAAAGTGTTTTCTCTCTTTATTTTTGAGTTCTTAATAACTGGATGTTGACAGGCAGTAACTTCAAAATAAGATAGTATGGCCACGTATCATTTCACCGCTACATAAATCCCAGAGATAAAGCTCTAAGTCGTGCCAACTATTAGCAAGAATAGGAGTTATGTGTCACATTAAATCACCCCCCGAGAGCCGCAGAGACAGTAAGGTAGCCGGCCCAGGTTTTGAGACAATGCACCCACTCAAAAAGATTTAGGAGTGGGGATAAAATCATCGCCACGACAACCGACCAACAACAGCGATCTGAACAGGCATGAGTTGAGATAAAAAGCAGAGAATAAGCCAGTTAAGGAGGGCACAGCTGTCTCATAAGTAACATAAAGCAGTTACCGTCTTCAGTTCTAGAATAGAATGAAGAATAAATGCTCTGGTAACATTGTTTTGTTGAAAATTACCTTTAGCTTAAATTGTTGTGTGATCAGACCATGTATAAACAAATTCTATATACACCAGCTTGTATGTGTAGCTTGTACAGTTCTTCTAATATACAGGCAAGAAAATATGTTATTTTGAATCAGGACGCCATGCTTGGAAACATCGGTTTATGTAAATAAAAAGATAAAAAGTTCAGATTGGGTTGATTTCAACTTTGAACACCGTTGATGAATTTGGGAAAGAACCACAAGATGCTGGCACTACTTGAAGTCCAGAAAATGAGGTAGTGACACTAGAAAGGCACTCAGAGGGAGCAAACCTCTGCCAAACGGCATGTTGTTGATTTTCACCCAAAAGCATCAGCACTAAATTTTATAATTTTTTGACCATTTTATGTATCAATACATTTGACAAAAGTTCAATTCAAACAAGATGCTTTGGACAGCAGGTGGCAGTAATCTTACGGAAGATAATTTTGCACCACAGCTCTCTCTCTTTCAAAAGATTTCTATATAGTAGCCCATAGAACCCCTAAAAGAAGCCAATCATCAAACCTGAACACAAGTTTTGCCAACAATAACACAACGTGTTGCTTCTTTTAAGTTGCTTCCAACTGTTGAGGATGAGAAATAAACCCATATCTTACCTGGGCCTCCTCCTGTTGCCTCTTCAGTTGCTCCAGCATGGCCTGAAATTCCTCCTCCTTTTGCTGAGCTTCCTCAATAGTAGCCTGGTTCTGCTCATCATAAGCCATGGCCACCACAGCCAGAATCAGGTTGACCAGGTAGAAAGAGCCCAAGAAGATGACCAGCACGAAGAACACCATATATGGCTTTCCAGCTGCACGCAGTGTCTGTTGAAACACATGAAATGTTGCCACTTTAGGACATTCAATAGATCAACTGTTGTTCACTTTCAATGGCCTGACAAATAAAAAAGCTTTTTACATGTGCTTTTATTTTCAACCTTTGAAATGTCAAGTTTCAACAATGGTTTGATGGAGCACAAAGCAAAATAACCAGCTGGTTATTTTAGAAAAAAAATCATGCACAATTCTAAACTCCACTGAGAGAAATTAAACCTGCTATCTATAGCAACCCACTGAACACATGACCAGGACGAAAATTCAAAAGTAATACAACAGTTATACAAACCTGTTGGTAAAGATTTTCCCAATAGTCCTGGGTCATAAGTCGGAACAAGGACAGGAAAGCCCAGCTGAAAGTGTCAAAACTGGTGTAGCCGTAGTTTGGATTACGACCCGCCTTGACACATACAAAACCTTCCGGACAATGCCTATCAAGACACAAGCAGCATTATATCAGATAATACTGTCTTAATGTTGAACAAGGACAATCCTCGATACTGAAGCACTGATTCATTCATGCATTAAAGGGTCATGCTTCGCTAAATAAAGTACTTAAAAACAAAATCCCTCACTTACACAGGCCTAAAAGACTTAGATAATTAATAAGGTAGGTTGTGACCCTTTCAGAACACAATTGCTGCGACTACCAAACTGTCCCATTTCCACTTTGTTTCCATCTTGGGAAGAAGAAGAACCGTTTCCTGCAGAGGTTGAGTACTGTCCTTAAGAATGGAGTTAACCTTTCAATGAAGCTGCCCAAAGTACAGCTCTACAGTTTTATGTTGAACAACTGTTCCTGTTTCCATTGTGACTTTGCCTGAGCTTTGTCTGCTTTACAATGCAAAAGAGGGGGTGACGATGGTCTAGTAGTAACCAATTATTTTAGTGCAAATACAATCGTCGTATTAGGACCACGTAAATGTCATATACAATTTGAGACCATTGGTGATAGCAGGTCTAGACAATGACCGGGTGTTTCGTGCTATGTCAGGTCTTACCCGGCACCACTGCCATTTCCACAAAGTAGCGCATCCCTGTGGCCTGGAAGGTAATAATAATTATCTGTAGAAAAGCAGAAAGGTAGTTAGATAAAATATAATGTTTTTTTGTTTTTTTTTAAAAGGCAGTCACTTCCATGGATTAATAACCTCAATATTTTGTCAAGAGAGCTAGTAATACATCTGCCCTTTAGCTCAGATTATTGCTAATGAAGGTTTGTGACTCATTTGCCATTAGGTCTGAGTATGAGGGGATACTTCCACCATTCCCCTTATTTCTCTTTTTCATTCCTTCACCCATTTAGCAAGTCTTTTAGCCACCATTATCTCAGTAAAATGTCTTTCATAAGCAATCATACAGAATAGCATTTTGCTCACCAGCATTATTTGAGTACTCTGTCCAGTTAAAGTCCTCGGTGCTGTTTTGCAAAAGGGTTAAGTTCAAGTCCATCAGAGTAAAGTTGAGTGGCATGGAGTCGTTTCCAGTGCTGTCGCTGCCGTTGGTTGCGTTGCTGAATAAAGGACTGCGGACACACTTTTGTCGTAGGTTGCCCATAAAGAGCTGAAGGCCAATGAGAGCAAACACACTGAGGCAGAAAACGGTGAGGATCATCACATCTGACAGCTTTTTGACGGACTGGATCAGAGCGCCAACGATGGTCTTCAAGCCTAAAATTTTGGAAGAGGGGAGATGGAGTAGAAGATTACTACAAGCTCTTTTAAAGACTTGTTCAGAAGTAGGACCCGAGATATAAACAGACGTCTGCTTCATCGAGGCAAACAAGTTCCTCTTACTTCATTAAAGAGTGGATTATTTCTTTTCTAATGAGCGTGACCTTCGACTGATGATTCATTCGAAAGGTCAAACAGAGCTCTCCTTTTTTCAACTGCAAAGCACTAAATTGTGTGCAATGTCAACAAGGGCGTGGTGAAGTGGTTGTGTAATTTTGACCACACACACATGGTCCACTTTTAAGAAAGCGGAAAACGACCTAAAATGCTTTTGAAATCAATAACATTTTGCGTAACATTCATAAAATCTGTACAAATGCCATTCAACGTTGAATGGAAACCATCATAAGAAGCATATCCGTGTTGACAGTGCTCACTTTTGTCTTTGTAGTGAATGATAACAAATTATGTGATGATGCAATAATAGTGTCAATTATTGCATCACTCAATGGAAAGCCAAGTCTCCACAAACACAAACATCGAACAGGGACATGCAGAGGAAAAACAAGGTCAAGAGGAAACCCTACACACACAAACGCCTGCCACCAGAAAATCGGCTTTTGCAATGTCTCATGCAAAAAACAAATGGTACACAGAATCGACTAGTAAGCCTCCCAAGGCAAGAATAGATTTTTTCCCAAAAAGAATTCTGCCTTAAAGGACGTTTGAAAAAGCTCGGAATCCTGTCAATCGTTGCCGATTGAGGCCAGGTTCCAGCTTTTACTGGCCAAGATGAGGGACAGTGACATCCATCGCCAGGTTTGGCTACAGTGAGATGAGCTGAGAAGTTAGTGAAACGCCAGATAGCCATTAGCATTAATTGAGCGATTTGGCCGAGGGGCGGGGGGCTCTCTCACCTGGGATGACTGATATAGTTTTCAGGGCCCGCAAAACCCTGAATGTTCGCAGTGCTGAGACATTGCCGAGGTCCACAAACTCTGTGACATATCTGTAAGGGAGGAGGTGGATGGGAAGGGGAGGATGTGGGGGTGGGGATCAGGGATAGGTGGTAACATATGGGCAAAGGTAGGGAACACACACATTCGCACGCACACAGATCAGACAACCATGGTTTGACAAGACAAAAGGAAGGGTCGGGTGAGGGGTGGGAAGGAGGGGAACGGCAAACAGTCACGCACAGAGACAATGGCAGGAGCACGGGCAGAGGCCCAGGGCGGCCTTACCTGGTATTACTGAGATAGTTTTCAAAGCTCGCAATACTCTGAATGTGCGCAGAGCTGAAACATTGCCTAGGTTTACAAACTCTGTTATATACCTGCAGGATTAAATCAAAAGTTACCACATTGTAGCACGTTAGGATAAACTTCTGTGTGGGAAGAGAAGTTCAATAGTTTAGGACCAATAGGAGTTTTGAAAAAGCTAAGGTCACTGATTCTCAACTGGTCTGTTAAGACTCCAAAAATGGGCTACAGAGTCAATTTTAGTGGGTAACAATCCTTTCTGGAAGGTGGAAACAAATTTTGCTTTTATTTTGAGAAGACCTAGCTTTTGTGTAGAGACAAATGTTATCTCTACAAAAGTGCACCTTGCCTTTATGTCAGTGCAGACCATTTTCAAACTAATGAATACTTGTGTTTGAAAACTGGATTATTAGAGAATACTCAAGCAACTTGATATCTTATTTTCTATTTAATTTTCTGCAAAATGTTCTTATATACTAAATTTGGATTTCATTGTTTCACTCAAATGATATGGTTTAATAAAAGCTGTTAAATAATATATATTCAGAATGATCTTGATCCGGCTTTTAATTTAGGGCTGATACGAGTTAGATTTATGGCTAAGAATAATGAGTTAACTCATGATAAAAGTTGTAAATGATTTGAGATATTCTTTAGAAAAAGCCAGGTCTAAAATGCTGTTTTCAACTATACACTCTATGTTCTTTGAAAGATTTTTTTGTATACGGTTTAAACGATATAGTTTGATGTGATGACCTTTATTGCTTAACAATCTCACATTGTACAAATAAAGATATCACAGAATATCATCTTAAAGGCCACAAATCATCTGCAGCCTGCAAGTTTCCAACACCTGGTAAGTAAGTAAGTGGTTAATGGTTATTTTTAGAGCGCCGTGTGCGGACGGTAATGTCTAGGTACCTGCTGTGAAACCTGATGTGATTAAAATCTGCTGACGTTGACAGATTCTATCGTTCTTAAGGATGTAAAAAGGTTCTTAAAAAGGATTCGGTTAAGAAGGAGCGTTAAGATACAGGGTTTTTCCCAGACATGTTCTTAACTGCCTTCTCAGGAGAATCATAAGATCAAGCAAAGATGCTTCATGAGAAGCTCTTTGTGGTCTTTGGTTACAACTTTATAACATATCAGAGTTAAATGACATCAGTTCCCTTGATATATGTGAAATGCCACAGGGTTGACGTTTATACACCGTTGTTACAAAGCACATCAAATATGTTAAAGGTTTTCCTTTTTTTTGACGTGGAAACCATTAAGATATTGTGTGTTTGTCATAAATATTCTATGTCCTTGAATGCATCATTTGTGAATGATGCATGATCAGTGCAGCAAAAGTTGAGGTGTGTTTCTCCCAGTTTCCTATGCATATATGTTGACTCATTTAAGCAGGTAAATACAGAAGCATGCGTTTAATAATGTTTTATTGATAAACTAGACTCACAAAGATTATTTAATGTTTAATGAGTTCAGTCATACGATTATTATAAACTCATGATGTTGATCACTAAGAAAATGGTTAAGAGTGGGTCAGTCCGATCTTACATTTCCTTCTTAGTGAAAGATCTTCTTAAGCTAGGAGCAACTTCAAGGGAACACTTCCTTCTCTCAAAGTGTTCTTAAGAACGCTCCTGAGAAGATAATAGCAGTGAGGAGCTTCTTAACCAATCTGGGAAAGTATCAGCCTCATCTTCAACTTATTTTCAATATAAAGAAAGGAGTCGTATATAAAGTTGCTTTCTCAAAACAGAAGATAAAAATAAACAAGCTCATGCACCATGTGACCTAGAGCTGAAGGCTTTGTTGTACCTACAAGACAAGTAGCTGCTGTCACTGAGGCGTGAAGCAGCCATGGGTCAAAAAACTACCTCGTGTTTTGAGGGCACACGAGAATAGACTATTGGTCAAGTAGAGTTGACATTACAGACTGAACTCTGAGAACCGATGAAATAGAATTAGGCCTACTAGGAGTTCTCACTAGCGCATCGGAAGATGATGTGCTGATTAGGATTTGAAGCCTCTGGCTTTTTAATCATTGCCAGATCATGTCACTCTCATCCTAACAGTGATTGTCATAATACTTACGCCATAAGGATGACACTGAAATCCAGCCAGTTCCAGGGGTCCCTTAGGAAAGTGAACTTCCCCACACAGAAGCCTCTGGCCAAGATCTTTATGAGAGACTCGAACGTGTAAATCCCGGTGAACGTGTACCTGGAGATGGTAAAATAAAAGATTTGCAGGGAAGTTCGGTGTGTGGTACTGCATGACTCTACAGGCTCGGACAAACTTATCTATATATACATAAAATAGTAGGTTTGTGTTGTGTGCGTCTACCTTATCTTAATGATCTTATAGACTCCAGATGTTCAATAAGAAATAACTTGAAAATTAGCATGACCTCGTAGTAATGGCTTTAAGGGGAAATTCCAAAAATGATTTTGATTTAATTGTAACCAAATTAGAAAAAACAGTCAGGGAGATTTTCAAAATGTCAGCTCCTTTAACTAATGGGACTTTTTACTAAGGGATTGCAAAATAAGGAAGAACTCCCCCATGAAATGTCAAATACACTCAATGGGCAACGGCAAGTATTAACTGTGAAACCAATAAACAAATACAATTTTAAATCAAGCAATATCTTTAAGATTTGTTTTGAGAACTGTACAGCATCATTAAGTACTCAGTGGAGACCTCTCCCAAGATTAATATGTATACCCGAACCATTTAACCCAATATTGTTATAATACTTTTAAATAAGTATATGTATATGTTTAGGGGGATTTATCATACAATTAATACACCCAATGAGACAACAGAAGGCTGCCAGGAACACACTGACACAACACACACAGCAAGGGATGGAAAATATTAGTTTTTTCCGATTTAGATTTGACTTCCAACAGTAATTGTGGAAGCCAGTCAACTGTTGTGTGTAGGAGGTTGTATTTTACAAACATCCTGCACTTGGCATTCATTTACTGTGCTTTCTTTCTTTATTGTGCTTTCCTATTTATTTATTTTTCATTAATAACTGCAATGCCCCGGAGACTGTCACTGTATCAACCAAAATGACTTACTCTACATTCTTGGCCCATTCTGGGGGATTACTGAGGGTCATGAAGGAACAGTTGGTTAGGATGGTGAACATGATCAACATGCTGAACATCGTGGAAAATAAAGTTAAGGAACATGTACTTAGAAGCGTTCAGAGCTTGTTGAGACCAAACCAGGATTGATATTGTAAAATAATACCATATACATCTTTAGATTATTATTATATTAACATACATGTCTGCTTCCTAGTGCCTGTACCTTTGGATTGTTATCTCTTGAACTGAACAGCTACTTATACTATCATCCAGAGCAGAGGCCACTGTGCTAATAAAAGCCCAGGACTATAAATGGAACTGAAAGGATATGAGTGAACTAAAATTCTTATAGCCACCCTCCTGAGAGGATTGAAGGGGTTGAGGATGTACAAGGCAGGAGTGGCGTTGAAACGGAAGATTGCCTTCCCACGATTCAATACTATGAAGGTCTGAAAGACAGAAAGGAAATAATTCATTAAAATTAAATACATGTAAATGGAAACCAGATTGAGAAAGACCTTCTGATTGCCGTAGAAGTTGTCCAGATCCTCCAGAGGGGTGGACACAAGGTGAGGTGGGATGTCTCCGTATATAAACGGGAGTGACTTCCCAGCCTCCAGGTCACTGTTTGGTTTAGGCCCATTTTCGTCATTAGTGTCAATGTGTCGCTCCACCCGCGGTCTCCGGGCCGCCTCCTCAGCGATGCGCCTCTCGATGGCGGCCAGCGACTCGGGGACGAAGGGGCGGAAGCTGTCAGGTCCGGGCGGTACAAGCAATTGTGCCATTTTGTCATCCTGCTCATTCAGAGGGCAGCAAAGGGCTCAGCTGGGCCATGGAGCTGAAATGAGAAACAAATGGAAGAGAGCAAGGGCAAAGGTCAGGGGCATGTTTCCCAAAGTAGACAAAGATTAAGCCTGATGGTCGACCTATCTTTCCGTTGTCAGGATCAGCATCATAAAAAATATTGTTTCAAGAAATGTATTTGTCCAGCTGCGTGCGATCATCTTTGTTTGCTTTACAGGTAAACGTTGATCTGTTTCAGTGTCTCTCAAAAAGAGGTCTGTACACATCAGTGCCTTCAGTGTTCAGAGTGGTTTATACAAACTAATGGTAAAGTTCTTCCGTGGCTGAAATCTTGTCGAATGAGAGGTTACGAGAGCAGAGTTCATGACGTAATAATGGTCTTCACTCCTCCTCTAGCGAGTTGTAATCACGGACGCTTTGTTTATTCAATGAGTCACTTGGAGGTGCAGACTTCCAAGATTAATGACACGTGGTGAAAAACATTGATGGTTGACCAATCACAGCATAATTGGTGTGGTTTTCAGTGTGTGTTTGGGGGGGGGGGGGGGGCTTTACACATTTCTAATGTAAATATTTAAATGAAAAGAGAACAGACACATACTGATGAGTACAATAGAGGTCGAACATCTATTTAAGACACACTTAAATCAACACATTAGTTTTAGATTAATCCCTCACAAATGTACACATAAAACTGATCCATTGCATCAAGCGAGCCGGCTTCTATCGGTGCAGAATAAGACTAAAAAGAAATATACAGAACACATTTCTATTACTTCTTTGTACAAAAAAATATTACCGACATAATCAAAATATCGCCATTTAATGGTCATTATTTCTGAACACAGGAGGCTGGAGCATCATCAGATGATGGATTGTGAAAAAAAGCAAAGAAAAAAGGGAGCCCATGATAACGGTTCTGACTAATACATTTGTGAAAAATCGATTCCACAGTGTTCTTTATTCCATGGCCTGCCTGGTGATTCTCATCAGAATAACCAGCCCATTGGTCTGCTCTCGTAATCACTCATCGAGTTAAGATTTTACTCAAGTGTTTCTTGGAACCATTTAGTGTCTGAAATATTGAAGCAAAAACCTATTTCATGGCAAAGCGCATTGGAGAACATCGTGTGCAAAGAAACGAGAATCAATAACAGGACTAGAGAAATCAAATAAATCGTTAAAAGCTTTTCCATTAACGGTTTAATGTGTTTTTTTTTAATTCATGCCCACTATATTAAAATGAATATCCACCAACTTTAAATAAAAGCTAAACAGGAACCACAATGGCTTTTAGAATGAAACAAACTAACAAGCTATTGATTTGTTTCAACCCCCCTTATTCAAATAAAAGGTTCAGAAGCCAATCATCGTCCCATTGGGAATTTGTGGAAAGACACAAACAGCTTCCAAAATAACCCTGGTGTGCCATTACGGTTCACTGGCAGCACCTCAGAGTCTCTCACAGGTGCTTCGAGTTGCTCTTAGAGACATAAAGATTCTTGAAAACAATGCATCCGGGTTTCGTTTCATCTGCTCATTGGATATCTTAAAAAAAAAAGATAAATGTTGTTTTGTCCACATCACTTCACTTAAATTAACATATGAACATCATATTGTGCATATTTTTACATACTTATTTGAATCTTTATCATATATGATTAAAGAAAAATATATATTTGTATGTTAATAGTAAACCTATACTGATTTTTTATGTTATTTGCTACCTTGTGTTGTAAATAAACAAGGTTATGATGCAAACATTTGAATGAAAGAAATTAATGTGAAGCATTTATGGGACCCTGGTCTAGAAAGGAGCTTTACAAATAACCTTTACTTACTTAGTTACTTACTTATACTGACAGTAAAGTAGTGTCACACGGCCCAACAGCACGTTAAGTCATCAAGCATGTCAGCATATGACTCTCACAGATGACCCTGGACATTACTAAAAGTAATAATATTTGTCCACTATCTTATTGATAACATTTACGTTCGGGCGAAAAGAATATGAAGTTTGGTCGGACAACGATCTAGTTCGACAAGTCACCAAGAGGAAGGAGAAAACAGTGGCCTGATCCATCCATTCACCTGTTTGTATCTCGATTCTCCCTCGAGTCAATTGTGACACGAAGAAGTTGTTATGTAATGTTACAATAGACTTGTGTCTCCAGATGCTGATAGTGACACAGGCACAAAAACACCACATTAAACGTGACTCAAAGGGGGGCTGAAAGGGGGCTTGTTATACCTGAACAACTGTGGAAAGTTATTAAAGTCATTAAAGTTATATTCATTATATTTATTTATCATCAAAAAATAAGAAACAGTATAATCAACATATTATTTTAATGACCATGATAGTGATAGCAAAATTGTTCCTTTACTAAAAGTGACATATTTGCCAACATTATTGCGACTTGTAAAAAATTACAAAACTAAATTAATAACGATTATTTACCTTTAATAATAGCTTAAAAATGAGAGCAATATTACCTTTAACCTTTTTCAAAAATGGACAAAGGACATTTAATCCATAAACACACCAATCGCTATTGCATTGTACATATTGAAATCTTCACGCTTCTTTCCAGTGTAAGGAAGGTCTGCCTGTGAAGGCAAACAGACGTCTAGCTACTTCAATAGAGCAGACGTCACGAATACGACATCCAATGTGTTTAGAAGCAACATGTCTGCTTTGTTTGTTGGCTGAGATGATCGAATTTCATCTGAACATTGAGTTAATGGGGACTGCTGTCCGTGGTGCTGAAACTGGAGCGCTCAACTTCAGAAATAGAAAGACTTAAAATAAATATTGAGACTCATTTGTGCCGGCTTAGTTATTTCATGTAATCGCTGCAAACTCTTTCAGTCAACAATAAGTTAATATTTCATTTTAAAAAAGGTATAGCAAGTTTTATTAAATTTCTATTCTTAGTCTTAGTAAATTAGTAAGTAAGTAATTTGTATTTAAATAGCGCTTTTCCAGACCAGTGTCACAAAGTGCTTAAACAATCAAAACAATACTCAATAAAATATATACTTTAAAGGTCATGATAACACTGTCTTGGTCTTCGACTTAGTCTTAGTCTTAGTCCTATTCTTATACTTATTCTTATTCTTGTTCTTATACTTATTCTTATACATGTTATTATTCTTATTCTTATACATGTTCTTATTCTTATACATGTTCTTATTCTTATTCTTAGTCTTAGGAAGTGATCATATTTGAGTGTATAGCTTATGTTAAAGTTTATAGTTCATTCATTGCTTATTAAATTCAGTCCTTCCTCTGTGTAGATAGGATGTTTAAATAAGAGCAACAATGTTCATAATAATAAAGGTGCTCCAGTGAACAAATATGTTTGCTTTGGTTACAAGATTTTTCTCTTACTCAGTAAAATAGTTCTATGCAAGCTAAGGTAAGTTTCCATGTAAACAATAATGGTAATAGTTGAATCAAAACTGTGAAACTGCAGTTAGTCCCAAAAAGAAAGATGAATAAATCTGGTGTTAACATTTTGCTAAACGAGCAGCTACATTATTTATGAGCTACTGATTTAAAAAAAAAGGTACAAATAAAAACCCTTTTTCAATAAATAAATGAAACCATATTAATAAACCGTTTTGACTAGAGCACGTGTATCTGTTGACTGTAAACGCGGTTCGTGTCCAAACGCTCGACAGATAAGAGTGGAAATAACTGGTCACAATGGCGACAGGTGTCAGCGCGTACCTTAGCTGTCATAAAGACGCCGGAGGGTCGCAGCAGCGGCCGCCATGTTCGCTCAGTCTCCCCCCTTTTCTTTTTCCGCCTAAACGGTATAAATAACCGAAGTGTTTTGTCGTCAGCCGACACGTCTCCACCCAAACGCCTCCAGCAACACACCAGTGACACACCGAGGTTGGAGCTTTTTTTTTGATGGCGTGTCTCAATCCCCCTCGAGACAAGTGCATCTGAGGACCTGGAGCTCCATCAAGTTACATTTTAAAAATAAATAAAATTGGATTTTATAGTTGCACAAACTCGGGATATTGTGGTATTTTTTTCCATATTATTTGAAGGTGATGATGACACAGTTAATGGAGGTTTAAAAGAAAGGGGGACGTGTTTATTAGGAGCTGGGATCTACAAGGACGTGTTGAATGAATCTGGGCGTGTCGTTTTGCCAGATGTTTCAATCCCGAAATAGAACCAAAATATTACCGAACCTTTTCCATTGAGCAAAAAGATCGGTTGAAAATTGTTCCCCATCCCTTTGGTTTGATGGTGTTTGGAAGGGCCACCTGTTTGATAGCAACCTGTTTATGCTTAAAATAAATCTCTAAATAGATCATCTCAAATGAAAAATCCTTACAGTAAATCTCTAATAGCATCAATATCTTGTTTTTTCTTTCCGCAAACAAAGCGAATTAAGAAAAAAACGCAATTAGCGGATGAATACAGAGTCAGAGCGAATAAAACATGTCGTCGTCTTATAAAGTTTCCCCCAAACAACACGTATTAACTTTTTTTTTAATGAAATGATATGAAATGATTCGATGTCAAATAAGTAAACGGGTGACACATCCATCGGTTACTCACCACCGTCACGGTGCCCAGCAGGTGGGGACCCCGAAGCTAGATCCCATTTTTCACTCGCGAATAATCTCTTTTGTTGGTAGGATGAGCAGCGATTTTGAGGATTAAATCTCTCGTCTGTTGTCCTTTAAGTCCTGGCCGTGCTTCGAGATGTCATGGTTTTAGATCGTTCTTCTCTTGCCTCTCCAGCCGCCCTTTCACGCCGTGTGGGAAATCAATGCGCGCTTCCGGTTTTCTGAGGCGACGCGCAGAGAGAGAATGTCATTAAGTATCTGGTTCTTTCCAGAAGTTGCTATGCATTTATTTTTAAAGGGTGTACTTTCAATAGTGTTTTGGAGTAACAAGTAGATGATCATGACATTTAAAAATGAATATATGTATAAAAAATATAATTAAAAAAATATACTGCGTGACGAATTTATGAGGAATATTTAATTAAGAAATACGACAAACAAAATCATTAGAATAAACCGAAGCATATTTAAATAGATTTCATTGTATCATTCATTCAAAGATTACGGGTTAATAGTTGTTTTTTTTTAGTCCTTAAGCTAGCGACATTAGATCGGTTGAACACTTTATTGTACTTATCTTGAATTAAATGAAGTACTTTATCAATGTTGCAAAGATTTTATTATGTTCATATTTCTTCGCGATGAAAACTGACATCTGTTGAAATCCAGTAGTGAGTCATAGCTAGAAGTCTTTAAACACACACCTTGGTTGTTTGTGACATCTGCTGGATATTTGATGTACTACAACCATTCTCTGTTTTTTTTCCATCAACTTTGATAGTTAAAAAACATAAACACCGGGAAAAAACAAATAGCTTGTTACAGGATAGCATGTATTTTTTACACAATTTACAGTGCTTGTCTCAAGTACATATAAAAGACGGTGTCAGTTTTCTTTTGTGAAAGTTGTGTGAAATCCCATAGCATCCCCGGCCCCTAACACTCCCAATAAATATTATTTTTTATTCTTGGTTAGTGTATATTACTGTGTTGATTTTTTTTTTAATTTGTGCTTGTTACCAACCGGAAATAAATAGCAACGCAAAGCAGGACAACAGGAGGAGAATAGGAGTAACTAGAGGTTGTGCAAGATGGGTGGAGAAGGCCGACTTGCTGTGGCAACGCCTGACGGGAGCCAGACGATAAAGGAGTGTTAAAGGATTCAAGTAGGTGATGTATTTAAGAATACAAATTAAAGTTTTTTCTTTGGATGTTCTTTTGCTTATTTTTGGGAGCTACAAGTCATCATGTTCCCGAATACATTTCCAAAATAGAATTCCAGTCCTTTTTTGGCAACTATCTGAGACTTCACTGCAGCCTTAATTAGAAACCAAGTGATGAATGTAAAGGTTGTGTTCTTGCCGCGGTATCATCCGACCTTGTTACATCGCAGATCTTTTACACTTATCTACGAGTCCTTTACATGTAATACAACAAACACCTCTCAAGTTGTTTGCATTTTTCACTTACACGAACATGTCAATCTAATATGAGCCCTTAAAGTTGTTGGAAATATAGAGGATATGAGATGATGATGTTTACTTTGGGAAACAGATGATTTTATTTTCATTGGTACAGAGATATACAAAGTTATTAAATAAAGGAAAAGGCTACTTGTGATTTCAGTTGATTGATCGAGTGATCAGTTGATGAAAGAGTGTCAGTCAACTGTGGCTTTTCAAGAGCCATGTGAATAAGTCTGTCAACTCAGTTTGTCGTTTTTACACTTTCCTTCTTTGTTGTTCCGCCGAGAACAACAGATCAAAAAGAGCAACATGTGATTGGACAGACAGTAAAAACAAAACTCATTATCTCAGACGGTCGTTGGTGGAGTTTCACAATCAGATTGCCAGATTTACATCACAATGTGAACATGGGTTCCACTTGCCTGAATGATTGAAACTCCTACTGAGCGCATCACTGGCCTGCAGAGTATCTGTTTGTTGGTTAATCAGATGGAATCAAAAGATGGAATTCTCATATAACTTTGAACTTTTTAACCTTCTTATTGCTGTTTCATATTTTTTCTGTGTGTCTACATGTACCTACAGTATTGACCCTTACATATATTTGTATTGTTATTAAATGTCTAAATGTAATACATTTATTATGTTTTATTTATAATTGCAGGACGTCTGCTTTAATTCACAGTGTATTGTTATGGAATACTCTCTTGTAATAGTGAATCCGTGTTTCCACAGTGCATGTTCATATCACCACAAGTAGAAGGATTGACACATAAACACAGACATGCAAAGTGCCGTCACATGACCGGGCAGGGCCTGTAGGTGTGGTCGTCTGCCAAGGAAGGATTAGACTGTCCTCCTTCTCTCTCCTGCACTCACTTCTAGTGGAGGACCATGGGTGGCATCTGTGCTCACGGGTGAGTAAAACATTTAAAAACAAATGTTATTTTTGTAAAATGAAATATATATAGATAGAGAGAGAGAGAGAGAGAGAGAGAGGAAGAAGAACTCGGGGAAGAATCAGAGACAGTCTGTTGCAGCCATTAATCCCTCTTTCAAGAACCGGTGTAAGCTCATTTCAGACTGATAATTACTGCGGGAACAACATGGCTGAAGATACACATGCCTGAACATAACAAAGATTATAGTTTGGAAGACAAACTATTGCTCTTGTCATCATTACAACATTTCAAAGAGGTCAGAATATGCCTTTAAAAAGTGACATAAATTCGGATTTACTTGGGGTTAACTCTCCTCACTATTTCCTCATATATGTAGAGTATAACATGCATTATTAAATCCCAAATGCACTTTAACTCAACTTTCATAAAGGGAAATATAGTATAATTTATAAAGGGAAAGAGTGGGATAAAATTGATGAATGAATACATGCACTTGAGTCTATTCAAGACTGGATTGATATCTGTTATTTTCAATAGTTTTGCAGATACAAAAAGTAAACGGCTTAATTGAACTAGTTGGAAATATATTTTAGATTAAAAGTAATAATATTTATCCAAAAGTCTTGATTCTTATCTATTTATTCCATCAATTACAACATGGTTCTTTATGTTTTTAAAATGGTTTATATTCGATACATGATCGTTTAATTCCTAATGATAGTTTTTAAAAGTAATTGTAAAATATCCATACACGACGTAAATTGTCCTCTTGAAAAACATTATTCTTAAACTCTATATTATATTAGCTGAAATAAACATGTTAAATGTGCGCATGCGCGCTTCCTCTCGCTGCAAGAAAATACCCTGGAGAGGACTGACGTTCAAGCAGAAACGAAGCGCAATAAACGCGCTGGAAATTCTCACAAAGTTGTTGGATGAGGTGAGAATGTAGTTGGAGTTTTTACCTGTTCATCTCTGGCTTGCACCACTGCAGCTGGCATGACGCTTTAGGCGAGTCGAAAGTGCTGATTAGAAACGAAAGCTTGTTCAGTCACAGGTAACCATTTGTATTTCTCATGAATCCACTGTCACCTGATTTATTTGCATACTTTTTAAATCAAATAGAAAAAGGGATCAATCGAACCAGGCTTTCTTAATTATAAAGGGGGTACATATTTAATACGTAAAGCAGTTTTTGTAGCGTTTCTTTTTCTTGAGCATGGGAGGAGTTTTTTTTTCCAGAAACTGTTCTGGAACTTGTCCATCAGGGTTTCACAAACCTATGAGGTATTTGACGAAGGCATCAACATACTTGTGATGTCCATAACGTCTTTACATCATTTTCCTTTGTCACATTTCGAGTACACCAGGCAGTACATGGGGGTAGTTGTGTGAGTTAAACTGATTATAAATACATTTGAATAAATAAACATTTATTTGTGATCACAAAGAACAAACGCATGACCAGATATAAGTAAGTAATTTTTATTTATATAGTGCTTTACTAGACTAGGGTCACAAAGCGCTTGAACAATCAAAACAATATTCAATAAAGTATATATTTTAAAGATCAAGAAAAAACTGATAACACAACAGGAGTTCCAGAAAATCAAGGAAAAGCCTGAACAAATAAAAACGTCTTAAGATTTAATCTCTTCCTCTTTCAGAAGGATTTTATTGATGTTAGGAGGACTATAAAGTTTCCGATGGAGGAAGAGCTGAGCCCACTTGAGAGGGACCTCTCCCTGACAGTGGTCCTACAAGGAGGGCTGGAGGAAACCACCACAGTGCACGGCAGGTGAGTTACATCACTTACACATCACTCGAAATTTTATTTCAAACTTCTTTTTTTTTTACATTGCAGTAAACCCGTGATGGACCTGTTGGTGACTCTTTGTGCAAATTACCGCCTGAATCCTTCGGACTACACCGTGGAGTTTCTGTCCCAGAATAAAAACACCATCACCTTTAAGCCAAACTCGCCTATCGGGTCACTAGACGCTGAGAAGATCGTACTGAGGCCCAAAGCAGTGGAAGAAAAAAGCAGTAGGCCATACATGCCTGAGGTAAGTGTTTCTAGTGGCTGTGACTTTAGTTTCATCCAAGTGTATTCATCCGTCTCACAAAATACTTAAAAACAATCTAATAAGGTTCTTTGCATTCAGGCCAGTGTGCGTCTGCTGATCAACTACAGTAAAGCCCACAAGACGGTGGTGCGCGTCAACCCAAAACTGCCGCTTGAATCGCTGCTTCCACTGGTGTGCGACAAGTGCGAGTTCAACCTAGAAACGACCGTCTTACTGAAGGACGTCCAGTCCGTCGAGCCGCTGGACCTCACCAAAACCTTAAGCGATCTCGGCCTCAGAGAAGTCTATGCCAAAGACACGGCTGCCGGGGCGCTCGAGGATCTGGAACCAAAGATGGCGGAACCAGGTACGATGGATGTTATTTTCAAAGCTTTTTATTGTCAAAACTTAAATTGTTTAGATATTATTCTTGTTTGTTTTTTTAATTTTAAGGCAACATTATGAGATTATTAGTGTTTTCCTTCCACATTTGTTAATGCTCTCATTTGAATAGTCATGTCTTGCTAAGTAGAACTCTCTAGCTATTGGTTTCAACAAGCTATTCACTCTGTAACTGTCACATGATCACCAAACTGCTTTAACGGTTTCGTTCAGAGGCATTGTTTTCAGATAGACAAGTGGGAGACCGTTTCATTTTCTTGAAAATTTGCGAGGATGAAATTGATGTCAATACATTGTCACACAAGTCACACTATGTGTAGCCAGAAATGTTCTTTTATATCCTACTTCTTGTCTATCTATATGGCTAAGCAATTCTGGGGAGAAAATCCAGTTGTGATGTACATTTAAATCATTTATTTTAACCAATGTTGCTATTTGTATTCTTTTTTTTTTGGTCATACTATACAAGTCAACAACATATAAAACTCCTGGGGCCAAGCCTTTATACTATGATGACATTAGATCAATTGATTGATACAGAAATTGATTTGAATGAAATATATTTATTACATTTTTTAACTGTAAAACTTAAATAAAAGGGCGCACTCACAACATATCTGGAATTGACAATATAACAAATAATAATAAATAGCACAGATGAGAGTTAAATAATAAATACAACTACACCAATGTAGGAAAAAAAACTTTTTATCTGTCTGCTGTTTTTGCTTCCACCTATTGTAAAATGTGACATTTCATTTGAATCAAAACTGGTTCAGCCTTTAACAAGTTTCCAGCAGCATCTACAGGATTTAATAACTGTAAGATGACACGTTGGTTTGAGTGGATCACTTATACTTTCTACATGAGACAACAGAAAACATTTAAATGATGAATAATACATTGATTTGCTCCGAAACAGTCGAAACACCAACAGATGTCTTGTCCTCAACACCTCAGCAAAAAGGTTCGCCATCAGCAGCCTAGAGTAGAAACGGTTGAACACACGTCTGTGCAGTGGTAACGCAGGTGCTTCTATTTGCAGTACCTACGCCAAAGAAGAGCAACAATCGAAAGGAAAAAAATGGTTTTCTAGGTTTGTTCCGAAGAAAGAAGAAAACGATGGAAATGGTAAAGTATTACTTGATTAAATGTATGTATTTGATTGTATTATTTATGTTATTTTTTTCACATTCAGACCAGTGTCGCCAGCCCTCCTACTTCTCCGGGCCTCCAGAAACATGCCAAAGAATTGGACGTCCCCTCCTCTTGCACACCTGCAGCAGACATGCATAAGAAGAGACCAGCACCACCTCCACCTGTCGCTCCATCCATCAGTTGTCCACATGACATGACCACCTGCCATCTCAATGGAGGACCGGTATGAATCTACGTTCTCTCTTTTTAAAGATGATTCCTACAAACATCTGATTATTCTCACCTTAAAGAAATCAGCGGATTGCACCTTAAGAAGTACCAAGAGAAGAGCTCCGCCTCCTCCATGTGGTTCCTCACAGCCAGAGCAGCCAGATGAGGCGACTGCAGAAGGTAAACTCCTCCTTTGACCTTTTCATTAGCGTGCGCTAAAAATGGTTGTTTACATTCAATTCCTTATTTAAAATAAGTGTAGCTTTACATAATAGAGCAGCGATCAAATCATACGTGATTTTAGCCCCTTGAGTGGCACTGGTGTGCTCAAGTCGCAAGTGACCTTTTTACACTGATGCGGTATAATAAAAATACATTTAAAGTGGGTTTCGGAATCCTTGGATCCGCCAAATCCCACGACCTTTAGTCGGCGTCGCCAGAGGTCAAGTCAGTTTGACGTTAAATCAAGATTAGAATGTCAAAGTGAATACCGTCAAGTGGGAGATTGAGTCTGTAAATCCGCCCTGAAATGTAGCTTTTTATCAGTGGGAGCAATTTAACCTGCTTGGGGGCAATTAAAGTGACCCTGTGGCTCGATCGTGGAGCGGTCCGACTCCTGTCTGCTCCACTGATAGATCCCTCGATTGTCCACGACTTCGCTTGTCTGTGTTACTCTGTCTCACTCTGTGTGTCCTGTCCTAGAAAACGAATCTATTTGATGCATTTTCTTAATTCTTATGTAATGTTTGGAACTGTCATTTAGATGGAGCCAGATCTCTCAGCTGTTATGTCTAGACGTCAGCGTAACAATAATGTTCCCTAAATACTGTGTATTTGACTGGGCTTTACAGCGGTGAGTCAGAGACGGCGTTTTCATTTTAAGAGCGACTTTTTTTTTTTTAACTTGCCAAGAAAATAAAAAAGGAAAGAATTCAAGAGGAGCCTTTATATCCTTTATTAAACAAATGTACATGTTGAGAGTTTGAAAAAAAGGAGAATTTTTACCATTGCCATTGTGCTTTTCTGACACTATGGGGAGCCAAAAACAATATTTTTAAATGTGAATGGACCTTTGGTGACTTTTTCACAATAATTTTAGAACCAAACTAAAAAAAGAAGTAGCTAAATTAAGTATTGGATGGAGGTCGGCATCTAAGGTCATTTGTAAAGCTCTTTCCTATGAGCTGTTCTATTACTGAAAACTATTTAATGCCATTGATTACACTTTAAAATATGTTAGACCTTTACACTATAGTTGTAACATTTTGCTAATTTTAATTCAGATATGTTTAAGGGTATTTATTAATGTTAAAAAATATTATATACTGTACAGTATTCCCGAAATGTTGGCTGAAACGGTAAAAGGAAAATGCTGGATTAAATTCTTTCTGTAAAGCCAATTTAAAAAAGGGATTAATCTCGCCTATAAATCTAGTTCGTTTTTTGTGCTCACTACAGTCTAATTCAGTAAATCTAAATGCATACAGTAAAGCTCACGTATGTAAAATTTATATTTGAAGGATATATCTTGATTTAAGTCTACAATGGCTCGCTGGGCTTCATGTTCTGGACATGATAAGACTTAATACATTCTGGACAGGAATGTTAATTCCATTTAAATAGATGATCTAATTAGAGAGAAGACCATGTCCACTCATCCCCCTTTTTGGTATCATTTCATCTCCATCTACTTTAACTTTGATCAGTGATTAAATAATTAACATTAACAAGTTGATCCAAATGTGTTGGAGTAATTTATTATTTACTATTATTGATTATATTATCAGAATAAAAGGCCATTTTTTTTGCATCATTCAGGGAAAGTTTTTCAACATTTAAATAAGTTGGTGAGTAGTTGATCATTGCCAAATGTGGAACTATTCATGAATAAAACATCCTATGAAAATAAAAATAAATAGTTAAATATATTGTTAATTCTGAACAAGAGAAGCCCATAGAGGCCGTAGTAAAATCCTGATGGTTCAGTATCTGATGCTGTAGGAGCGTCTTGGTGTTTCGCTCTGGTTGTTGTCTTTTAGCTGCGATTGTGCTGAGCTGGTATCATTCCAAGGTTGTTTGAATGCCTCCTGGCCTCATGACCCTGCCCTCCCACACTTGCATAATAAAGTTAGAAATTTCCGCTTAAGATGCTGTTTTAATTTTGTTGCATGAAGCTTAATTATAAAGGTCGCGCTGGAGTCTTTCAGTCTGAAGATGGCCGCTCTCTCTTCCTGCCCACAGACTTATCACTGCCACTGAGATCTGGTGCTGCTGTTTCTTCCTTCTTGTCATCCTTCCACTCTTCCTCTTCTTTCTGTCCATCCATCCTCCTCCTGCTCTTGCCCTGCTGTTGTCCGCTGCTTGAAAACAATTGTATTATATTAACCTTGTGTTATCTCAGGGTCAAGGTGACCCAAAGGCCTGAAAACGAATGTGTTTGTTGTATCCCTTGTGTTGTCTCTGGGTCAAGGTGAATGACCTCCCTGGCTTCCATAAATACATATGCAGTGGCCTTGACCCAAAGGCAACACAAGGGATACCACAAATGCATTGTTTTTCAAGTTTATAATAAAAAATATATATTTAGATGAGCTTTTTAACTACTTTATTCCTCTTCATAACCATGAAATGCTCTAACTTTTGTGTTGTTTCTAGGAGATGAAGACTTGATAGAGGATCTAAAAGAAAGCGATGAGTCGGGCTCTTTGATCCTTTCCCGCTCTTCATCCTCATCTCCGCCCACGTCCGTCTCCTCTTCATCCTCGGCAAGTCAATCCGTGACTCATCTCGCCCCATTTCAAAGTAAGGACCTGACGGAAGCGCACCACGCCCTGGCCAAGGTCCTCAACTCTTCGGTGTCCAAAGGAGCTTTGGTGCAGCATCTCAGGAACAGCAGCATCAAGTACAGCAGCTCCACTAATCCATATGGGGAGAGGGTGGAGGGTGGCGGGGATTTCAGAGGGGAACTAGAATCCGTTCTTAAATCCAAACTGCATTCTGAGAACGAATGGGAGGAACCTGCGTGGAAGAAAGGTGTCAACACTTTTAAAGTACTTCCAAAAATGACCAAAACCACAGTTGAATCTCCAGAGAATGATCCGGAACCTTGTCCGTCTCCACCTCCGAATGATACTCCTCAAGGTTCACCTCCGCCCGAGGGTGAGGACAGTGAACACGAGACGGACCAGAAACATGAATGCGAAAATGATTCTCTCAACCCAATCGCGGACCAGTGTTGTTCTGAAGTGGAGGTTGAAACCCAGGTTAGTCAAGAAGTAGACGTGGAAGTGGAAGATGCATTTGGAGACGGATCAGAGGAGGATCTGGCACCACCAGTCGAAGAGGAAGAGAGGCTTCAAATAGACCCAGAAAGTGCACCTGAAGCAGAAGAAAAAGTAGAAGACGAGGACTTCCCTCCCCCTCCTCCTCCCGTCTTCTACAATGATGACGTTCCTGTAAAGGAAGAGAGAGACCAGACCGCTGCCACCCCTGCACCTGTAGCCCCGACTTCAAACTGTCACCTGCTCACGGAGCAGACCGATAATGACACGCCGGCGCCGGAACCCCCGGAGAAGACGCTCTCGGCGCCGACACGGTTCGCGCAAGCGGTGGCGCTGGCTGTGCAGAGATCTCGCCGGAACAGCTGTGCCAATGACAAGCTGGCGGAGGGGTTGGCAGGCTTCAATGGAGGCCTCTCTTGACCACCCCCGTGGATGGAGGACAATACGACGTGCCTGTCTTTTCTTAAACTTATTGTAGGAGAGAGAGAGAGTTATCACTTCAAATAATGCACCTGAAGAAGATTTTTTGTCACTTCTCTGTATAATTTATTATATTTAAGCACAGGTTGGTGTTATTCTTAATTTGAATCCATAGCTCACTTTACACATCTGCTGTGAAGGCCAAATATTCTTAAGTTCATAATTTATTTTTACTGAAGATTTCTTGTTTTAATCTCCTTTTCCCTGCAAAAGCTTTGTTTAAAGATGTGCCAAATCGGATGTAACGCAGAAGTTCTTTCATGTTGCTGTTGTAAGGATAATAATAACATTATTTTGCAGTCTTGCTCACACTGTCTTTTCTTTTCTTCTTTGTCCAGTGTAGTTTTGCTTTCACACCAGCAGGTGGCAGAAGCGCGTCGCTTTAAAGAGTCGGTTCCTAGAAAGAGGTCTTCTTCAGGCCAATTTGAAAATAACATTTAAAAACCGGGTTTTTTATCAAAAAACTGTCTGATATTCTACATTTATTTTGAGAGCCTGATTTTTTTTTAAATGAGGACCTCTAAATCTTCCGATTTTTTAAGAAGTCTAAAGAAAATAAATCCTGCTCTTTGCCAAACATTTTGACACCTTCGTGGATAAACTCGGTCCACTTTGCTCTCACTCTTATGTCTTTAACGGACCTGTAGCTCGGGGCGATACTGCACAGCTATACTTGGGTGCCAAAAGAAATCTGCACTGCTACTGTATATGTATTGATCCAGTCCTGGCCTTGGAGGAACAGCAGGAGCAACGGAGAGACCCAGCCAGAACCGCCTGTGGCTAAAGCTCCTTGTTTGCCAGGCTGGACTGTGTGGGCTCGCTTCAAGACTTTCTCTCTCTCTAATATTTCTCACTCCACCTGAGGAGAAAGCGGGGAGGATGGGTTACTGGTGGATGATGGGAGGTGACCTTAGACCCTGTCGTGTTTCTGCGGCGATCCCTCCAGAGGGAGCGCCCGGGCCCTCAAGGGCACAGCCATGTCACAGCGCCGTTGTCATGGAGAATGCCATTACTGCCCCTAAGGGAGAAACAGTCTAACGTTTAAGGTAAAGAAAAGTCTGAAGGAGAGACACGGATGCTGCAAAGTAGCATTTTTATTCCCCCCCCTCTCTGCCTGAAGCAGTGATATCCAATGTTAGTGACAACTCTGACATTATCCCTTTTTTCCAGTGAAAGGTTGTATTTCAACTTGAGCCCAACTGTTCCTCTCCATCTCCTGATCGTGCAGACAACAGATACCTGGATGGATAATGGGGGTACAGCACCAAATGCTAGCCTGTCATGTACATTTATGTGTGATGTAATCAGTGCCGGTGAACCCATGAAGGAGGGAGCGTTGAATCTTTTTCTCCGGGGGATGAAATGGAGTCGTAAATCTACAAGGACGCTTCAGTCGCTTCCACTCAAGCTGTCGCCAATTATTTATTAGTGCTCAATGGTGAGGATCACAACCCACAAACAATTCAACTGTCTTTGCATGTCTTTTTTTATTTTTATTAATTCCATTACAGTAATATAAAATTCTATATACATAGAAATTAAAATATATTATTTTCCATTTCTTCAACTTATTTATTTTAATTGAGCATTGAAAAGTTAAATCAACATTTACACACATTCATGTGTCAACTTTAAGATTCCTACATACAGTATATTCAGTATATTTTAAAGGTTATATACATCGGGGTTTCCTGGGTTAATTAGTTTATTTCCCTGGTTAATTTATAAAAGTTATTTTTAAATTAAAGTTTGAAACGAGTTTTATATAGATTTCAAACACCAGATCCGATCAAAGGATCACGTGATGACAGATAATCACTTTATAAAATATCATGAACAAAAAAATAATAAAATACATATTTTAATTACTTACGGTAAAAGAGGACCAACAAAAAAATGAAAGATTCCACAGAAATTATAAAAAAAAAAGCTTAATAAAACTTCTATCTTTTTTTAACCATCAGTAACTTTATTAACAAAACAGACGCACACATTTACGGCTTAGAAAATGTCGTAAATAATTACGACATAAACAAACGCGCTACAACAGAAATACTGAGATGATTAAATTTATCTCCGAAATGGAGTTTTATTCTTACGCATCCTTTAATGGCACAGAAAGAAAAGTGATCCCATTTTAAACTTATTGATACGTAAGTACATTTTTTCAAATCCTTTCACAGCGTAGTGTGAGCAGGTATGAGCAGCAAAGCTAATGAAGTTTACCTGACGTTGATGTCGCGAATACTAAAAAAAACAACTGAGAATTGTATCTTTTTTTCTAAACATGTCTTATTCTATTCGGTTATGGCTCATACAAAATAAAGTGTAAATGACACGCAAATTTAAAAAAAGTAAATGTTTGCCAAAATACAGATTAGTTATACTTTCACGTAAGTGTGGGAAGTTTCCTTAAATTTAACATCCGAGGAAGAAAAATGTTTTCTATTGTATTTATGAATACATTTAATGAAAATTAAAATTTTTAATTGTATTAATATAAACTTTCAAAGGTATTTTAATTGATGCTATAACAAGTCAAATAAGTTTGTTTGTTTCTCTGATATTCTGCATACAATGATGGGGAAGTGTCAAGCCAAGATCTTTAGCAGTATAATCTAACTTTTGTATTTATAATCTGCAATTTGTTTGCACTTTTCCATCACAAATGAAATCTTTCTCTTATTTCTGATTATAGGTCTTTCTCTTCCCTAATATTTTCTATTTTCTTGGCAACTACTATTTTCAATAGTGTTGTTTTCCTTTAGAAATGTGTATTTCTTCCCTTTGTTTAGAGATTCTCTTCATGTTGGATGCAATATTAAAAATGTTGGGATTTGGATTTTCTTTATACTCTATACATTGACTTGGTTTATAGATTAAGAGTGACTAGATAATGATGATAAGTAAAGGTAGGTTTAAAGGTTATGTCATTACTTGGTAGTTGATTATAAGAATCTATATTTAATTATAAATCAATATTTTTGCTGCTTTTAGATACGTATTTACATTTGTATATAAATATAAAGTGGTGATTAAAAGTTTTGACAAGTCAAAACTGTCCTGAGGAAAAGTATACAAGGGAATAAAAATAGCCTATGAGGCCCGAAACATTGTGCTTTGGCCCACATGCAGGAACCTACTGCACACACGAATAAACAAAAATGTTAAATCAATACAACAATAGCTGGACTACACAAACACCGGTAATGTCTATTTATGATTTATTTATTCCTTCATCTCTTCATTCATCTCTATTTAGTCCTCCATCAGATGTATCTGCTTTGTGGTTAAAACATGCCCACGAGCTCAAACGAGCCCGAATCTGATTATAAAACAGCGAGTAGGCCCGAGGCGCGCTTCACTGGCTACACTTGATGTGTGATGGAGGTGCACTTGTGCATTGTAGACTACTAATATATGTGTGTTTACATGGCACGTCCATGCTTGGCGAGAAATAATCAATAGATGAATCACCCAGAGCAGTGTTGTTCTCAGTGCAGCTATTCTTTTCATTCACCTTGGGAGCGGAATCCATCAGGCCTCCCCCAAAGTGAGGCTCGGCTGCCTAAAACATCACCAGTGCTTGAGGGGGCTTGCTTGGAAAGTGATGCAGGGAGAGCACAGTTGACCCTTCACCTCCTCCATGTTTGCGCTCGCTTCCCTCCTCTTTGGCGAAGCGGCAAATCACACAGTTCCTGCCTCATTGGCATTGTCAGGCGCTTACAGTAGTGTTTCTCTGCATTGTGCTCGTGGTTAACTGGTTCAAATGTTATGGAAATGATATTTACCTCCTCTTTGATGCGCTAAACTCCTAACAGGCGGGTCTGTTTTCCCTCTCTGCGGCTGAGGCGAGAAAAGAGGAGCTATAAATACAAATGATAGGGGAACGTTGATGCCCAAAACGGAGCTGCATTGTTGGACTAAACCTCTTGAATCCCTTATCTGCCAAAGATATTCTTTTATTCTAAATAAAAAAATGTATGTGTTGCCCTCTCATTAATTTATCAAATTATAATTCAAAGTTATAACTTATTGTTTCTTGCAACACTGTTCCTTCTTCCCGACGACACATTCATATATATATATAACACTGCCCATCGGAGCTTGAAATAAAGAGAAACTTCGAAAGTTTTTTTTACTGTTATTATTACAGGACCTCTGCTAATTTGCTGTTTTAAATTTATACCAATAGGGGGCACCATAGTACCTGCTACTGATCCCTGAACGCTGACGCTCGTCGAGTTCAACGCCGCTTTTTAATTACATTTGATGTCGACACAAAACTAAATTTCACAGTTCTTATATTTATTGAATTAAAGAATATATATAAAAGTATGAATTAGATGGGAATTGTATATACGCATTTACTTTTTTAAGTATCTCTTTTGATCAACTCTAAGTAACAGGTTGAAGAAAAGTAAAAACAAGTGCATGCATGTCAACGTTTACTTAAATATTTAATAATAATTCATTTACTATTTAGCATTTTTCCCAAAACTTTTTCACAAGTTATTCTAACTAATTAGAGGTATTTTCAAACATTAAAATATAGGTCTAAAAGTAAGAATGGTATTATTATGCTTTGATAATATCTATTATAATCATTGCGCACTTTCACAGTGAATCAAAGTCAAAGCCTCTTCTTCTTTTTAGATAAATGCATGTATATTATCCAACTTTATATGTATATATATATATATATATATATATATATATATATATTTTGTTTTTGTTTTGTTTTTGGATATAATTCAAAACTGTATTAGTGCTACTAATAATTGTGATTATTTCTAAATAGGTGGCTCAAATTTCGAGTCATTTAAAAAAGTAGAGTTTTGACTGTTTGAGTTCTTATAGGCATTCTGTGTTGGATGCGACAACGTTCAGGGTTGTTGAATATGTCCAGTAAGCATTTCAATACCTGATAAGAAACACAAGTAACTTTAGTGGTTCCCAAATATTTTCTTTAGGTTTCATCTGCGCAAAATGATCATCAATTTGTTTTGTTACATATTATGAGATCAATAAGGAAACATGTAAACTAGACTTCAATACATAATTATATTTAGAAATTCAATATTGGGTTTAGTATTGTTAAAATAATTGTTCAATTACATTCAGGTAAATAGTAAATATTTGGTTACTGGAAAGAGTTATGACTTCATTCTTTCTTTTAAAAAAAAAACCTGCAATCCTAAAAACTAAAATATAAAATGGATTCAAACTGCTTCTTTCTTCTTTCCCCCCTTTTTTTGGTTGTCATCATTAATAATTCATCTCTTTCCCTGGATGCTAAAACAACAACAAACACAACAACAGCTCAGATAATGTATTCAGTCAAAAGCGTCTTGTATTGGGAGTGGAGAAGAGGGGACAGCAAAAATGTGCACTGGAGTGAGACAAGAGAGCACCCCGACAGGGAGAGGCTCAATGTCACTCCACAGCGTGGCATGAAGGAAGAAAAACAAACGCCAGAGGGGGATGAAATAAAACATTTATATCAAGTAAAAGGAAGACGCGGTTTGTATGTCATGAAAGCCCAATTAGAGACATTAGTGTCCTTAAATGAAGGATCACAGTGAATAATTTGCTTCTGCAATTCTTTAGCAAAATGATTGTACCATTGTGACATTGGTGACAAATACATATATTTTAACAGGGGGGAAAAAAAACGAGAAGAAAAGCTTTCAATGCAGAGAGGGAATGAAAAAGAAACAATAACTCAAGGTTACTTGGCCGCTGTGCCAGTTGTGCAAGGCAGTCGTCCATTGACTCCGCTGCCTTACTTTAAATCTCTTCACTCCTTCATTTGGAGGAGCTCAACCTTGAATGTCTCCAGTGTGAACCAGTGCCCCGGCTTTCACATTACGCCAGAATGGATCCTGACTCATTCAATTTAAGCCCATCAAAGACGCACAATACAAGGCAAATTAGCTGCCATTATTTAGACACTTGCATGCCCCCAAATTTGAGGTTATGTGACAATTAGTTACATTTGTCTCCTCACACGCATGAACCCTTTCAACACCCTTTTTTTTGTACTTCCATGAAATAAAAATGGATTACAAAATGTGTCATTAATATGTCATAAATGATCCAAAGCCCATCTTCCTATTAAATAAATATCTTGTCTTGCAGTTATTCAGTTCTCTTCAAAAAATAAATTGTTATAATTAGAAATGAGTCATTCATGTATTCATATTAATTTTAAAGAACCTAGTTGGGAAGAAATGCTGTATAGTCTCTTTGATATTGAAAAAGAAAAAA
This sequence comes from Callionymus lyra, assembly GCF_982586985.1. Taxonomy (NCBI): domain Eukaryota; kingdom Metazoa; phylum Chordata; class Actinopteri; order Syngnathiformes; family Callionymidae; genus Callionymus; species Callionymus lyra. Next base: position 24,281,652 of record NC_141822.1, read on the forward strand.
GGTAAGTTACATTTGATTACAATCTCTAAACCTGGCAAGGATTTTGATAAATATTTAATGTTCCTAAAAATGTTTGTATGTAATATAATGTGAAGAAAGAACTACATTAATTAATGATCATTTGTGTTTAAGTTTATTTTTACACACGTAAACAACTGAATAGTTAAATAGTAAAATAACTAATAAAATATGACTATTTAATATTTTTTATCATATTTTTATATTTTATTATCAAATAAAAACGTGATAAAATAGGAATTTCATAAATTGGAAATTTTTTCAGGCTCTGCTAGAGAAAGTATTTCTTTTGCTTTGGCTGAAAAATGACTATAATTGTTATAGCTCCCTAATCCCACGATCAAAAAAGAGTCTTGTATTTGAGACATTTAGAGGATTTGAAGTTAGTTCGGACATTGTAAAATTGAAAGTTGAGTCGTGAATTTTAACTTCTATAATGTACAATAGTATCAAATCAAAGTGGGTCTCACACACACACACACACACAAACACACACACATACAAGCATACATGTCTGTTACAATTTGAGTCAACAAAAAAACCAGGCTTAAAGATTTACTTCATAAAATCTGTGTCTTTGTAGAGGTCACTCTAACTGTTATCCTGTGTATTGTTTTGAATGAGTGTTCTTTTAACACTTTTCTATTGGACTTGTATTCATGAAATTGACTGCAATTCACAATTTAATACTTTCATTTTGTGCCAAAAGAATGTCATGTAATTCTCAACCATAAAGAAGCGAATAACTAAGTCTTCTTTATCTTTTTTTTTAAAGAGATACTGAAAAACCATTAAGGAACCCCCCTCCATTTAATTAATTAATAGTTCACCCAGAATAGTTTTTGTGTCTTTTTGGACGAAGTAAAGAGAATACGACTATCAACAGGGTGTTCAAGGTTTCACAAGGAGTTTTCGGAATCCGCCTTCCAACTACGGTGAACGTATACAACACAAGGTACAGGCTGCTTTTTTGAGACACATCTGGCTGTGGAGCATTCCAGAGTAGGACCACCTACTCATGAACACTGGTTCCAATGTTGATCCATTCTTGTTGAGTGGAATGACGATAGAAATCAGTGAATTCATGAAAATCCACCTTTCATTCTTTATACTCACTTTTACTTCTACCTACCTAATAATCTACAGGTTTCTGACTTATACATCAACATTCCCAATGAGCCAATGCTTCCTGAGATAAGGAAAATATTATTTAAATATACAGTTGTCTACATAGGTGCAGAAAATGAGCGAGTTTTAGGTGAACTATCACTCAAAAAACAGAAGTGATACTATAATGAGACCACACATGTCAAGAGCCAGATATTGTTGAAGATGGGGGCACAAATCTAAACTTTCTGTATAATTTTCTCCAAAAGTTTATAAAAATGTCTTTCATTGCTTGTGTTTCTCCAAACCTAACATTTTTCGTGTTTAGGGGATTAAAGTTTATTTCCTCAAACATGCCAAGTTGCTGTGTAACTCTTGCTTATTTTCTTTATTAAAAGGAAGTGAAGAAGCATAAACGGAAAGATCTGGCAGAGAGCATAGGCCAGCAGGAGCACAGGATTACAGTATTTCTTTTCAGCAGAAAAAAAAGAAAGATAAATGAGAATCTTTAAAGGCGTTTAGTGATTTCTCTCACCTGGAGTCCGTGTTGACAAGACGTTCCTGGTTTTGTGTTTCTTTGGCCGAAGCCCCAAATTCAACCTGCGCCTCAGTCGTCCACAACATGGAGCTCTTTTTTCAGAATCATATGCAACCTGGATTTTTTTTCTTATCTTGTCTTGGCCTGGCCCTCCAACTTTACATATCGTCTATGATGTGCCGAGGGTGAAGGTTCAGCGTCTCGGAAAGATGCAGTGAAAGGCACTGTTTTGTGTGTGTGTTCACAACGGCTATGATGGAACATCTCATCTAAAGAGTTTATTGAGGAAAGGGTTTCATTTAGCCGGTGTTTGTGAGCGCCTCAGCTTTCTAGAGGTCCTACCTGAGGTTTCTTTAACCTCGCCAACCAGAGGGTAAACAAACATACTCAATGTTATTGCATGTAAGCATTTAATGTAAAAACACATTCCGTATTCTTCAAACTGTCAATCTCTCTAAAAAACCTGCAGAAAAAACCTTGAAAACTAACAGATGCATTATGTAAAAAAAAAAGCATAGATTTCCTATAACTCACCTGAAAGAAAGGCGATAGTGCCCCCCTTAGTCTGCCAGAAATAATTTGGTGTGCATTCAAGTATAATTTGTATTCATGCTGCTGCCTCCCGCCAGTTTCTCTGCTTCGTTTGATGTGGGAAAAGTTGTTTCAAATGTGCTTTTGTAATTCCACAATAAAATAATTGCTGTGGGACTATTTCTGGTTATCTTTTCTTATTTTCACAAAGTGTCAATTAATCGCCTCATATTTCACTTTGTGCAAAATTGAAAAGAGTGAAATGGGGGAAAAATGGGCAAAGATGGTGTTAAGAGAAATACATAAGCTATCTTCTTTTTTTTTTCAATTGACCACTTAAAGGGTTGTTTTTGAACACAATCTTTAGTTGCATCACTGACTTTCCGTCAATCAACGCACCGTTGCATTCACTGCTCGTCGAACTAATACACAGTAAAGACAGTGATGAAGATCAGCTAATAATAATCAACAGTGTGTATTAAATAGATCTTGTACCTCTATTGTACTCATCAGTGTCTGGTTCTACAAAACTCTCTTTTCTGAAAACACTTTGTTTTTTCTGGAAATGAACTTGTTTACCAAAACCACACCCACTGCTATGGTTAAGCATAAATGTTTGTCATCCCGCATCATCAATCCCGTAAGTCTTCACCTCATAGGGACTCATTGTATAAACAAAGCGGGGCTGGAGGAGGAGTGAAGCCATTATTACATCATAATGGATTCTCCTCTCGTAACCTCTCGTTCGCCGAGATTTCAGATGGGGGAGAACTTAATAAAGTATTAACTTCAAAACATAGTCATGATGAGTGACTTACTGCATCTTGGAGACTTTAACATTTGAAACATGTAAGTGAATCAGGATTGTTGAAAAAAACAAGATTAAAAAAAGAGTTTTGTAAGACAAGGACAACTGAGCAGGTCACCTTATTAAAATGGACTTGCATAGCTCTAAAAAGATATGGTTTACTAAAGATAATCCCAACCCTTAGTTGATATGAGGGTGAGTAGAAAATGAGTCAAATTTGAGTTTTGGATGAACTAACCAAAATTATCCATTTGAATTGTACTAAACTTAAAGACCTAGTAGAAGCTCTAGTAGAAGAACTCACATTTCTCCGATCCTTAAAACTCTTCACTGGGTTCCAGTTTCTTTCAGGATCAACTTTAAAATTCTGGTTCTTACTTTCAGATCTATTCATGGTCAGGCTCCTCCTTACATCACTGATCTGATCCAGCCTTACACCCCAGCTCGGGCTCTGAGGTCTGTGGATCAGAATCTACTTATGGTTCCATGCACACGGCTCAGGACCAGAGGAGAGAAATCTTTTCAGGCTGTTGCTCCTAAGCTTTGGAACGATCTTCCTCTCTCTTTGCGCTTGATGGAGTCTACTGACTCCTTTAAGAAACATCTTAAGACGTTTCTATTTGTTCAGGCTTTTCCTTGAATTTCTCGAACTCCTGTGTTGTTCTCAGTATTATCTTGATCTTTAAAGTATGTACTTTTTTGAGTATTGTTTTGATTGTTTAAGCGCTTTGTGACCCTGGTCTCGAAAAGCGCTATATAAATAAATATTACTTACTTACTTACTTACTTACTTACCTTCCAAACCTCCTGCCGTAACCGACATCAAAGCACTTGTCAATTTCTGTGATGAATTACAATTTGAATTTTCCTTTTTCTAAATGCTAGACGAAGGATAAGTAATCAAAAGTATTTTTAAAGTAATGTTGAAAGAAATTCTTGACACATTTTCAATTTAGAAGATCAGAGTCACTGGACATACCTGGTTAAAAAAGGAAACATTTGGACACCTCAGTACAACCAAATTCAAACACAATGTTTGTTTGTTTTTAATTTGGGAGACGGAGACTGAAGGTTGTGTAACCGGCACCTGAAAAAATGCATGTCACATCTGTGTGTGAATGTCATTTACACAAATTAAATTCAACTTTTACATCCACGTGTAAAACATGCCTTAGTTAATGAAACATCCTTCTTGTTGTCCCAGGGCGACATAAACAACATGTTCTACATGTCCACTCATCCACTCTATATTTTATGAATTTTCTCTGATGTGTTGTGTAGTCCGATGCGGATGCATTTTTCTGACACGTCTTCAGAATTGTGTGTCTGTGTGTGCAAGAGTGTGTGTGTCTTCAAAAGCCTTACAATGCAGCAGCTGCGTCTTTCACTTTGTCCTCAAAATCAGTTTCCCAGGAAAAGTTCTGCTCCAGCACCCAAAGAGACAGTTTGAAGCAGAACGTTAATAAAACATATAAAGGTATATAAAATGTAAATATTTGACAAGGAGGCAACCTCTATCATCCTCAAAAGTAATATGAATTCATGGAGTGATACCTGGAGTTTATTAATTCAGGGCCACCGAGACCGCTGAATAATGAAATTTAATGAAAATTTTAGATGGACTAAAAGTCAAAGTGCTTCTGTCATTAATTTTAAAGTCGCACACATACCATCTGGGTTTGCTCAGTAACGATTAATTCCTTCACCAGGATTCACGGTAAAGCCTTGCAATGTCTGAAATGTGGGAATGACTTTTGTTATGAGTTGATTTCCTGTTTCATTTGAGCATCAACAAAAAAAATACTGATTCTGCATCCTTGTTATCTTAATTTTACATATTTTAGTAGGTAAATATGAAGTCAACACACACACCCTTAACCCTTTTACATGTGACACATCCTCTAGATCAGTGGTCCACAACCACTGGTACCATTATATGAAGCATTTCATTCATTCTTTCTTAATTCATTCTTAATTTAATTTAATTTAATTTAATTTAATGCATTCATGTCTTAACAAGAAGGATCTGTCTCGCCTGCAGTTGATTCAGAACTCTGCATCGAGAATTCTAACCCGCTCAAGTAGAAGAACTCACATTTCCCCGATCCTTAAAACTCTTCACTGGCTTCCAGTTTCTTTCAGGATCAACTTTAAAATTCTGGTTCTTACTTTCAGATCTATTCATGGTCAGGCTCCTCCTTACATCAGTGATCTGATCCAGCCTTACACCCCAGCTCGGGCTCTGAGGTCTGTGGATCAGAATCTACTTATTGTTCCACGAACACGGCTCAGGACCAGAGGAGAGAAATCTTTTCAGGCTGTTGCTCCTAAGCTTTGGAACGATCTTCCTCTCTCTTTGCGCTTGATGGATCTACTGACTCCTTTAAGAAACATCTTAAGACGTTTCTATTTGTTCAGGCTTTTCCTTGATGTTCTGGAACTCCTGTGTTGTTCTCAGTATTATCTTGATCTTTAAAGTATATACTTTTTTGAGTATTGTTTTGATTGTTAAAGCGCTTTGTGACCCTGGTCTGGAAAAGCGCTATATAAATAAATATTACTTACTTACTTACTTAATTACTTACTTACTTACATTTGAGGCGACACAGAAAGATTTATTGATTTATTTTAACAAATTTAAATGAATAACATCCGTTTTATTGACTTTACTAAGAGGTGTTTTGTTTTGAAAAAAAAGACCACTTTCCTGGAAAGTAACTAACTCAAAGCAATTGTTTTGGTCAAGTTTGCTAAAAAAAGATGAGGAAAAACAATGGTTAAATTTGTTTCTATGTACTAAATGTTTTTCTTTGACGATCATGCAAGAAAAAAAGGCGACCTGGCCTGGCCGTGAAAATAATGCATATTTGTGATGCAAAAATAAGGTTTGGAACCCATGTTCTACTTGGAGGCCAAAACTACACAGCTATTCATCTTTTTTAAATGACTTAAAATAACTAAGAAAACATTTTGGAAAAGGTTAAAAAAATGTATTGTTGAATGAAATGATGCAAAGTGGCAAAATAAAGGAATTTAAAAGGCAGAAAATATATTAATTAAAAGTTTACAAGATTCTTTAAGTGTCACCATTGAAAGGACAAATCAAAGACTTGTAAAAAAGACTAAAATATTAAAAAATAAGACCAAAACATTTGAGGACAGACTCCCAGGATCAGAGGCAAAGGTGGGAATGAAGGCCAAAAGTAATTAAATAGTTACAAGAGACTCTCCATTAGAAACATTATCAAAGATTGCTGTGACAGAATGATTTACTTTGCATTCTTTCTAGGAGTTTTGTGTAAAATTTTTATATTACTTGTTTTTAACTTTTAAATATCATGGTTTGCAGTTGGGCCTGACATCATCAATTGAATCGATTTGGAATCAAAACCATTATTAGATAGATAAATGGATATTAGATAGATAAATGGATAGACAAAACGTTATTAATCCCTCTAGGAGTGGACATCTCCTTCGGGAAATTGTTATTAAAGCAAGAGATTGATAATTTAATACAACTCACACTGATTTCACCTGCTGATTCTAGGTGGGCCATCAGGACAACAGCCGTTGAAATTACCATCATCATCTGTATGGGGAAAGCGAGGGCTTGAAGCATCTCATTCAGGTACTCGAACTACACTACCTCATCATGCTGACTGAAACCGTTATTTCCAGGATGTATGAACATGTGAAACCTCACGTTGTAATGAAAGATACATGATTCTCACACTCACTCGCTCAATAATATTGTTGTTGATTTTCAAGTACACTTTGAGACCAGAGGTTTTGGGTTTTTAAAGGTGCATTACTTTAGTAACCGTGGTTCTACGAATGCACGCTTTACCCTCTACAGGCTTTCTCTATGGGAATAGAACTGTTGTTTAAGGTAAAGAGTAAAAAAAAAAAGGGCTGAACGATTACCAGTAGTACCAACCATCACAACAGAACCCTCTAAACCTCCGTGGGACTGCGAAAACACCTGGAAATACATGTTTATATCACACTTTTTTAAGATGTTTTTTGCAGGATTTTCAAAAGATTTTGCAGTGAATGTTAACAAGGCTAAAGGTTTTCTATTGTTTGTTTATGACTATAATTGATTTCAATGTGCTCTATTTGCCTTTATCTTAACAATGGATTTATCGCTATTTCTAAACCAACATTTAATTGAATACATTTTATTGTAATATAAATTATTTATTTTTATATAAGAAGAAAGCTATGAAAAGAGCACATTAAAAAAATATTCTCACATAATTGAGGAAAGTTATTGCAATTAGCTTATTATTATCTATAATTCTTCAACCCTAATTTTAACACAATTCAGCCATTTTATTTTAAATTAATGGATTTAAAAATCTTGTGAATTGAAATCTGATTGATCCGGGAACCCATTGATATGATTGATGTTAGAGACTATTATATTAAAATATGCTGATCACAAAAATAGTATATTTGTCTCATCAGAGTTAATTATTATTTAGCTGTCATCTGTCTCATCATTAGAAATATGGAACATAACAGCAAATAAAAACAAAATGAACAATTTCTCCACAAAAATAACCACCAAACATGTCCAGATGAAACTCTGTGCAGTCCACAGAGAGTTTTCAATGAACGTCAGGTGATGTTAAAGCAGAGATTATAGCGGAAGTAACAGACCCGTCACACAGACAACAACATTAAAATCTTATCATATTAATAAATGATATATTAGGAAGTGTTGGACTTGCATCGGACTTCTAATACGACAGTATTATTAAGCAGCAGAGCTCACGTCAATCAGTGTATCGCTGAAGAGAGAGAGATCCTCAAACCCTTTGATCCATCATAAGTCTCTTTAAAGTATCGTCCAACGATCATATCCTTGTGTTTTCCAGTGTCCAGATCCAGGGTTTCTTCTAGACTTTGACTCTATTCATGCTCCCTGACAGAACGTTCAATACAGTCTGTCTCCCGCTATCAGCTTAATTAACAAATAATAAATTAACAAATAATTTGTATCAGTGAGTAAATCAGAATATTTTTTATAATATTAAACATATTTTAAAAAGTCTGAACTCCATTGTGTATTCTTTTTTTTAACCCATGTATAACACAAGGGTGATGGTGACCCAACTGTTCACCTTGACTCAAAGATGACACAATGGATGCCACAAACACATTTGTTTTCGGGCCTTCCGGTCACATTGACCCTGAGATTAAACAAGGGTTAAGAACATCTGAACATGATGTTTCTGGTCGATTCCTGTTGTAAAGGTCCGTGGCCACACGCCTAAGAAGCATTTTGTCGAAGTTGAGTTAAGTTAATGAGTATAATAAGTGTAGAATTCCTGGATCAGATCCAGATCGAGCGAGAGCCTGAGAGGCGGGGCTTAGAACAATAAAAGAAATGACCCACCCTGGTGGAAATATGTCACAGAATTATTTGATTCAAAACAAGTTGTATTCACCACTTTGAACTTCCAAAAAAAGAGGAAGAATGTCTCATCTTTGCATCAGATACTGTGAGTTAAATTCTTTATGGCAAGTTCCAGATTGCATGGTTTTATAAAATCCAGACGCGAGGTTAGAGACGGTATGAAAGGTAAAAAAAACATAATAAATTACATAACTTGGCTTGTGTGGATAAAAGCTTGAACAAAAGGCGACTGGAGCCAGTCCGGTCTCAATAAATAATAACATACGATAGCAGCAGACACAAAACAAGCATCTGAATTGTTCATTACCTCTGCCGCGCTGCCTCACCTCTCTCTCTCCCGAGTAGGTATTTCAAGCTCGGACATCATACTGCAACTTTTCAAACACTTCTTATAATCTTCGACGGACCCTCCAGCCTTGTTTCCTTTGATTTCAACACCCTTAAATAACCCTTCAGACTGCCAAACACGAAGAGATAAATTATCACAAATTAAAAAGCTTTGTTTAATTTCAATGTGCTCAAACTTCATTTCCAGGTCAGAACAAAAAAAAAAAAAAAGCTTCATATTCAAAAGGTAATTTTCCGAGGACAATGATCGTCTATCAGGTGCAGCCTTCAACATTTTATCTGAAATTAATCTTTTCAAAATAGACATTCTCCGTACGCCATAGATTTGCTATAAATTAATTGAGTTATCACGTTCTTTTTACATGCAGCAAATTAAGTCTGGAGCTAAATTGGACATCAATAAAACATGAATCGAATGGCTTTTGCCACGAGGCAGAGCATAACAGTTGTCTTCATACCTGCCTGCTTTAAAGAGCCTCTGAGTGGCTTAGCATCGGGATAATAGAGCCGTGAGCGGAGTTAAGATCCGAACGCATCCCCGTGGCTTGCTCGTCCTACCCATGTTCTGGAGACCTGCTCTTGTCCCTGCAGCACAGCGTGAGCTCTACTTAGCCAGGTATGAAGGTTCTCAGAGCCACCTAAGAAAGCCTTGTCTGCTCTGAACCTGGACGAGATTGAATTCTTGTTTCATGGGTGAAGAAGTGTATGGCACCTCGGTGTGACTTCTTACAGCGGTATGATGTGTTGGTGATAGTAATGACGGAATAAGAGAGAGCGAGTATGTACTTCTTCTACTTGAGTTTGTTTAGTTCAATTTATCTTTGGACGACCTGTTGAGAGTGTTCCTGTGTGGCTGAGATAGCCGGCGACCTCCTATACATGTCATAATTGTCCTGTGAATTAATGTGTCTCAATAATTGCTAGGGTTGTGTATTGGCAAGAATATGGCGATACGATGCATATACGATACGATATATTGCGACTTTTAAACAGCACTTTTCCTTGCTTTTACAACAAAGAAATGAGCAAATACTTCCTCTAATGAACTGTGAAAGTGCTTCTCAAAATATGAACAATAAAAAAAGTAAACTTATATTAACAAGAAACAATAAAGTACATTAACAGTGTCAAACAACCTGGAGCAACATGCAATATCCAGTATCAATGTTGTTGTTTTTTACTTTATACTCTGTTTTAAAGCCAAATTGAGTCCAAACATCAGCTTTAAAAGCTGAGGTTAAATATATATTTAAGCTTTGAAACAACATTTTACTTCAATTTTTTTTCTTTTCTTATTTGATCTGTGATAAACATGATTAAAGAGTAAGTTAGTAAAGCTTTTAACGGTGTTATGACTAAACTAAACTTGTCAAATGTATTTTTGTGTCAGCATTGCTCATCCTGAAGTTTGTGGAATTTAAATTAAAGCTGGCGTCTTACACACAAAACTCGGCGCTGTCAGCTTTTATTCAACGAGTATTAACACAAACTCTCTATTTATTGTATGAGGCAGATTCCAATGATGAACGTTTGTTATTGTTGACTTTCATGCGTCGACTGAAAGTTTCTCTCGTCTCTACAGAACAGTAAAGTTAACTGTGCTATTGACATATACATAATCGGGAATAAAAATATCGCAAATATCGTTATATGAGGAAACTATGGCAATTATATGGTGTAAGAAAATATCGATATGAGTGGGAAGTAAGAGCGAGAGAACACATGGAAGACAAGAGGAGTAGAAATCGGATGGTTATGCTTTTTCCCAAGACGTTTCATTAAAATAAACAACTATTTTAAAGCGTATCATGAGACACGATGCGAGGAAAGTATGCGCTGAAGTGGAATAGCTGCTGTAGAAGATTATTCAGCAACGTGAACAGACAAAAGGGAATCTCTTTGTCAACTACACAAAGCAAAGAAAGATGGTCATGTACTGGAAGATGATGTGCTGCTGAGGACTTGTTTTGGGTTGTTTTAAGAAATCTTAACGAGTAATTCGGTCTCTCTCCACGACAGCTGCGAGATTACGGTACGATTTTATGTGTATACTCCACAAAGATTTAAATATTTGACATTTTTTAAATGAGGACATAAAGAAGAATACGAATATGATTTAAAATCATATCTATAATTATGTGGGTGGGCAAACAAAAATGAATGATTTCAGAAAATGTCTAATTATTCCTCTATATGAACAAAATTTAAAGGATGAAAAGTGATAAAAATTCAACCAAAATACTTGAGGAGGAAATTATTTAAATAAACAATTGTCATCAATAAATGAATACAAATTGAATTAGGTAAAAGAAAAATGTAAACAACATAATTTAAGCTTATTAATAAATGTTTTTTTAAGCTGTGAATAAATAAATATATATATATATTATTGCTATATACACATATCTATATGCTCAGTTTGGCCTCATGAGTAACTAACGTACAGGCAGACAACCTCTATTTTTTCTGACAATAATAATGCAAAACTATGTAAAAAAAAAAAAAAAAAGTTTTTCGATTGAAGTCAAAACATCTTTCTCTTGTTAGTTAACTTTTGAGCACCGAGGGGCAGCAAGTTCAGAAGCTGAAGTCTTCTCTGCCAAACAAAGCTGTCATCCTGATGAACAAACGCTTCAATATTGGGATAAAAAAAACAACAAACAAAACAATAGATTGCCATCATTTAAGTGTACATTTGGCAGCCAAAAGGTATCCCCGCGAATCTAAGCAGGTATACTGTCGCTCTTTTTGATGATGTTTGTCTGTGGAGTGTCAGAGCTGTCAGGCGATGTTGTCACATAAACATGTCACTCCGTTTTCGTAAAGCCCCCCATCCAGCCGCCCGACAGCGGAGCGTCTGATAAACCTCGCACAGTGTGACTCTTCCTAAACAAACAAACCTAGACAAAAGACGTCCAAATTCTTACGTGTCACATTTCAGCTCTTTGAAAAAAAAAAACCTGGATAGAAAAACACTGTCTGTTATTTAAGTAGCATTTTGAATGGTATTAGAATACATGAGGACTCTCCACAGCGAGGTGATCTCCCCTGGTTCCTAATGTACAACTGTTTCTTATGGACAGGAGAGCCAGGTGAAGGGGGCGGGTGGGGGGGTCTGTCTGTGGGGGTGATTGACACAAGACCACATTAGGAGCAGCTTTTGGAAATGGGTCCATGGAGACTTGGTGGATTGGGTCTGCTGAAGGAACGGTGTCTCCGCGAGGAGCCGTGCCTTCTTAACCCCACTCATTGGTATGCCGATGTGCGGGCAAGCCACTCACTCACTCACACACACACACACTCACTCACACACACACACACACATGTGCAATCCCACTGAGAACCGGTGATGATATGCGGGGTGGAATACTGAATCAAAATAGATTCCAATTAGCAATAACATATTCACTCAACATAAATATAAATGTGATAATTAACTTTTCAGTCAGGGATCTGATGTTTGTCGTGTGCGCATTAAAGGCTATTTCCACTTAAATTTGAGCCGCAGACCTCGCCGCACCACGTTTCTCCTATTTCAAGAACATTGCCACTTAACACTTTTGTCTTCATGTTTCATACGATCGCTCTGAACGCGTCGCCTACTTTAGATTTTGTTCATTTAAGTTCATCCTTTTCCCAAAGCAACTTTCGCCCATGTTTATCCTGTGATCAAAACTATCTAAATCAGGGACGAGGTGTTGAAGTTGTTTCATCCGTATTACGATGGGAAAAAAGTGTTTAACAAAATGCACAATAAAGGTTTTATTTGATGACTGTTTAACATGTGCTTTGAATTGTTTATATCAAAGCACAATGTTTTTCTCTCTTTGATGTGCTTTCTCTGTTGTTAATATACAGTATATATGCTATTTATATGATATTTTGTTGGCCTTTTGAGAACTTCATGTCTTAAGACTTCAACAGCTTCTCTCTCTAAAGACCCGTTGTATCTCTGTACCATGTAACAAATAAAGTAAAAAAAAAGGTCTCTTTACATCTAGAGGAATAAGAAAAAAAGATCAAGGGTTAACTCAACAGAATCTGAGATGATCTACACTTTTTTATCCATTGACTGTCTGTTATATGGACCATGGTTATGTAGTCTATGTTAAATCTTTTAAGTAATGATGGCGACTCATTTCTCTTTACTTAGCTGATTGGTTCTTTCCATAAAATGAAATATAAGGTTGTCCAATAGGGATTTTTTTTAACCTGACTCCTGTACAACACAACTAATGGTACGAACCCCATTAAAAAGAAAAATAAATCCACTCAGTAACTCTGATAAGACTAAAAGAAACTAGCCAATAAGACTTGAGTTATTTCACACTTTTTTTGTTAAGAACATTATTTTGCATGTGTTCGTTCATACTTTTGATAGATGGATAGATAGATAGACTTTATTGATCCCTCTGGAGGTCTCCTTCTGGAATTTTCTTTTCCAGCTCACAGCAAAACAATAACTATTAAAAAGCAAATGCAAGATGAAACAATCTAAAGATAAAGAACATGATCAAAGATAAATAACACAAGAAAAGAATACAAGGATATACATGGAATATCATCTTCTCACTCCACTCCTGCCCCCAAACTCAGAACTAAACAGTCTAATAGCATGAGGAATTAATGAGTCCCTGAGTCTATTAGTGTTGCATCATGGGAAGGAGCATTCGTGCTCTATCTGCTTCTCTGCTCACTGATGACAGTGCTCAGTGGATGATGTCATCATCCATAATAGAGAGCAGTTTGTCCAGAGATATCTCTGCAACTGTCACCAGTGAGTCCAGCTTCATACCAATGATGCATTCAGTGAGGATCTATTGTGTATCATAAAAAAAAAAAAACATTGCAAACATTGAGAAGGTGTGTCCAAACTTTTGGCCTGTACTGTAGATCATGTAAACTGTCATTTAACGCAACTTTACGAACACAGACAGGCCACTGCGATCAATCCTTTAAAACAATATCCTGCATTTCTATCTACAAAGAAAATAAAACATGTTATTTAATTGTTATTAATTAATCTACTACTTGGAGCAATAATAGTTTACCTATTCAAATGCCTAAAAAAAGGGGAATAAACCAAAGGATGATGAATGTAGGGATAGAGTTTCACTGCGTAGAAGTTTCATTACTCTTCAGCATCTACACACAGCAGAAAAAAACGCAGAAATCCAAGCAGAAACACCCGCACTCGCGCACACACATACAGACAGACACACGGAACGTTAAACATGTCAAGTTTCACCTTGGTAGAAACAAAAAGACACAAGCCCTTGAGTCTCCAACCCCCCCCCCCTCCACACATGTGACAAAAAACAGGCAAATGTTTAAATTCGGTTTCAGATCTCACTTGTGGTCTTCAGAATTAGAAGAATAACATGTCAGCATCGAGACATACTCGGCTGTCAGATGGGGAGACAGAATATCACTTTACCCTATTGTGACTTTGAACTATATGACGATAAGCAGACAGATTGTTTTTGTCACACGACTACCTGACCTTGAACCCAGACGTTCGCTTTTTCTGGAAAACCGATCCAGCGAACATCTAAAAATATTCCCATCAGAAGCAAACTGATAGAATTTACAAGACCTAATGTCATTGCAAAGAAATATTACCACAAACGTACAGTACATATTTTTGTCTTTATCATTGGACGGGAGTGTTCATTTGGCAAGTGGCGGGGGTCGAAGGTGAGACAGGATAGATTTGAGTACGCCTAATGAAAGGCAATATAAAAGGTGCCTCTTGTGTTGTTTGAAATCGGCTTGTTTTGTTTTTTTTGGGGCTGTTACATGTGCTGCGACTAATTATACAAGCGAGGTAGTCCTCACACATTCAAAAAAGAAAAGTCGACCATTTTTGACATGTTCATTTAAAGTTACTAATCAGATGTAAATATGCAAAGCAGGTCCCGATGGGATTTCTTTGAAATGCAAATCCAAAGTGCAAACAAAGGTGGGGGGGGGGATGAAGGTTCTTTTTTTTAAACAATAAAAGAAAATGTCTGAGATGGTATTGTCGCAACATCCTACTGCAGTTTAATGTGTGAATATAATTGAAGAAGTCTTATAGTGTAGATTCTTTTCAGGGGTCATGGAGATGTCAATCTTGGAATGTGATCAGACTTTGGTGAAACAACCGATCTTAAATCTTTGCATGGATTTTTTTTTTCATATATCTTGTAATCTATATCCTCAAAGGCAATCAGACATCTGACCTCTATGTACTGTTGAGTACACATTTGCTCCATTAATTCCCAAACACCCAAGATCATTTCTTAAGCATATATTGTCAATATTCCCAACAAGACCTAGTTGAGAAATAAGCGGAAGGAATGGAATAGAACTGACATTCCATCAACTTTGTTTTTATTCTCTTTTTTAAAGAGATTTGATTTTTCTAGTAAGGTAGCCTTGAGCCGAATGTGAAATCTAACTGTTTGGGCGGTACTCTGTTTAATGTTGGTTTGGAAAATTGTGTTATTTTATCAAAGACTCAAAATGATTAAAATTAAAAAAGCAAATACATGCAAAGACATTACAATTGATCCTATTGATCATGTTAGGTTCTGTCGGATGATAATGATATCAGACTATACTGCTTGTTTATGGTTAGGAAACTGGACTTTTTTTGATGGGGTTTGTTGGTGTGCCTTTTATTGGATTAATAAACATTACTGATTTTTGATCTCCTGCAAATATGTGTCTATAATATCGCTGTTGTTGACGAAAATATGCTTTAAAACATGTTCTATTATCCTCACTGTGAACGTTAATTTGTGGTATGCAATATTGATTGGCTAAGAATTGCATTTTGTCGCATTTCACAAAAAATTATCTGATTTAACTTATTGTTGTTTTACATTTTAAATAAATATATAATATTTATAATAAAACATGTTTTTCTAATATTGAGGAAATAGTTTTCGTATACAGTGGCTGTCTCTCAAACTCAGTGTCCTGCCAGGATGTATTTTATTTGCTTTTCTCATCATATACTTGTGAGTACTACTCATTGTGTGTATGTATGATGGTTGTGATGGCGGTAGAAGATTATTCAGTCGTACATCGTCACAGATCCGGAAAAAAAGAAATCAAAATCCAGCAGAGTTGCAAGATCTTTGGTTGCTGAAAATGAATCGATGTACAGATAAGATAATGATCGTACTCTGATGTTCAGAATCTTCAGAAAATATTATCGTACAATTTTATATTTAAAAACTCAAGCTAATATGCCATTTGAAGTTTTCATCATCTGTATCTTAATTCATACAACCTTATTTTTCTTATATAAAAAGATCAGTTAATTCAATTATTTTAGCTCAACTGATCTGATCGAGCTTTGTATTAATTATTCATCTGTTCTAGACTACATTCTTGTAGTAGAAATAACTGTATATCAAGGGCCTCCATCTTTTTTACAATGTCAGATAATTAAGAAATAAAGATTATCACAACCCCACCTAGCTAGTTGAGTTTGAAATCCCTTCTAAGATGGTTAGATGGAAACAATTCAAGCGACAAGAATATCTTTAAATCCAGAAACATTTGCTTGTGTAACAATGACCTGTTTTTTCCTCCTCTTGATACCACATTAAATATAAGGACGAGGGCCTAAAGAGAAGCAACACTACCTACATCTGCCATGGTTAGTTTGAGATGCTAATGCTAACTCGTCCATTAGCAGTAAAAACAGCGGTCCAATCTGTCCAGACTACCCCCTCCCTCCCCGACATACTGTTGACATTCTTGAAATAAAGGTTTTATGAGCCATTTAAAGACAAGGCCAGAGCCAAATTTCTGACTTGTATTCATATATCAAATGCAACGTCTGATAGTGATCTGGTCCTATTTGCCATTGGCCTGCATCTGAACACGTAAACGGGCATGACAGTGTTCTCCCCCTCCTCCTATCATAACAGCAACTTACTGGCCAGTTATCTGTTTGATGGGATGTAAAGGGAAGGTCAGTGTTTCCATAATTCACTCCAGAAACATAAATCACATTATATGATCTCCTCCACTGAGAGTGCTGGTCAACCCGGTTCATTCAGAATGCAGAAACGACCAATTCCCCTCAGCACGGTATGCTTCTCGGCTGCGTTTTTCTTCCAAAGGCATTATTTGTCACTTACGATCCACCTGTACTCTCGGATTAATCTTTATAATAGCTGAGATCAAAAAGTAATTTTCTGCGCGTTAACACAATATTAGCCTTCCAGAGCCGCGGCTGCAGCCGACAAAAGTCCCTTTTGTGGTCAGCGATGGGAAGCATTGGAGGGAAACTGACTTTTATTGACACGCGGCTGTCAGAATAGAGACGGCACTGCTGTTCATTTCCAATTTCAGCCCACAGATTGGAATCCGCTGCCGGGCTCTCCAGTGTCTCAAGCACTATTTTCTGAACCCATGGTGTGGAAAACATGATTTAATTCCTGTTCAATGCGTTTCATCGGATTCTCCATCTTTCCAAAGCGTCTTTGTGTGGCATCGTATTGAGGAAGTAACTGTGCATCTCAGACATTAGCAGCTCGTCCACTTGTGAAAAATGATCAATATTATTCATGATGTGACATGATAAAAAAAAAGATATATTTTATTGATTGATTGATTATTATTGACAGTTCCAATCTGTTAGATATGCATGGACGGAAATTGGCCAGAAAATGTAATCTACACTATTGCTACCCACATCGTGAGCTACCTACTTACTTATAGCAAATTATCTCACATATTTTGTTCATTTGGGTAGCACATGTAACTATACTTAGGAACTTAAGCAAACTCTCACACCGATGCTTCTAACCGTCGTGAAACCTGTTACTCAAAGTAGATTTATAGATGTATGTCATCTTTCTATCACAGTTGTGCTCAATTCAAATATCTCTGACTTAATCCCTATCAGCACAAAAACTGATTTATTCTTGTAGACCAAATATGTAATAAATGATATCCAACCTAACAGTTTAATTACAGAAATTCATTATATAGTATACTTATATGGATGGAAAATCCTTTTTTTTTATTTTACTGAATGTCCAGCATATAAATACATTTTGGTTGTACTTACTGACTTTGATCCAGTTGTATTAGGTACATTAAAACAAAATGTTGGTAAATAACAAAGCTGCACTAAGTGTCCCCGGAGTATTACTTCCCAAGTCACTGTAGTATTAGTTTGCGATTCTCAGACGAATACACATATTTCTTCATGCAGGTGCTTGAATGTATATGTTGGTGAGAAATAAATAAGTCGGAGAGAAAAAAACACAGTAATTGATTTTCTAAATGGTTATGATTTGATACCTGTGCAAACATTTAGACGTCGTCAGCCTTGATCTACACTTGAGATACTTGACATTAAAAAATGTGTACTAATTGTTTGGTTTACTAAAATAGTTAGGATTAAGACATTTTATATAATAAGGTTTAAATGATGAAATGACACAATTTATTTATACGTTTAAATATATAAAAACGGACACAGGAGCATGCACACACAGAGTACTGAAAAATATCTCTACATGAAATACACCACAAAAACTGAAATGTTTCAATCTTCTCTGAATAGATTTTTAGTCACATGCACCAAACAAGTCCACACAAATGTCTTTAAATATATTTAAGCGAAAAGAACAAAGCCTAATAGGGTGAAAACAGAAAATTGTTTGTGTGTAATGTGGTCTGTAATTTCTGCAACACAAGAGTTGATAATACTACAAATATATCCTTGTTCCTAAAGTATCACAATAAATCTTATCATTGTTCCCTGTATGCTAATTGTATGGCCAGATTCTTGCCAACACACAGTGGTTAGTTTTTTGTTGTGTATGGAGCAGCATATCATTGATATTTCCCACTTCATGTGACTTCCCTTTCACCAAAAAGGTTAGGATTATTTTCAGAGAAATCTCTTTCTATTAAGACTCATAGACAAAAATGTTCATTTTAATGTAGGACTGGAGCTCAGTTTCATCTTCCTCCAAAAAGACACAAAAGACAAAAAACTCCATATGCCTCCATATTGCTCGTCCGTTATGTCCATGTTCAAGAGCACATATACAGTGGGGCAAAAAAGTATTTAGTCAGCCACCAATTGTGCAAGTTCTCCCACTTAAAATAATGACAGAGGTCTGTAATTTTCATCATAGGTACACTTCAAATGTGAGAGACAGAATGTGAAAAAAAATCCAGGAATTCACATTGTAGGATTTTTTCGTTAAAAGAATAACTTATTCTCCAAATGTCTGACACAAAGGAGTGTAAGAGATAGACATTGAACTCAGTGAAGGACGTATTCATTTCTTTCTGGAACAATTCTTTACGCCGAGCCTTCAATAGAAGATGGACTATACAGATGAGCAGTGAGAAGGTATTTGGATGTTTTTAAGCGACTTTGAGAACCAGTCCTACATTAAACTAAACATACTGTACATTTTTGCTTATAACTCTAAAAAGGAGAAGATTACTCTGGAAATATTCCCAACCCTTAGTTGACATGAGGGTGAGTAGAATATGAGTGGCCACAGCTTAAGGTGATATCATTTTTTTTAGTATGTAAATCCACAATTTTTACCTTGTTTTAAAATTGAACTTTTTCTAAGACTTCACAAGGTAAATTTTTCGGAACAAAAGAGTTTATTCGGGAGTGAAGAACAAACTAAATAATAGTTGTGTATTTGTACTGGTACACATTTTGTCTGCAGCTAAATAACCCTGAGAACTAAAATGATTCTTTTTTCTTTTGTTTCCACTGCTCCGTACAATTTGTGACCTTTCTACCTTAACAGATGAACAATACCTTAATCAGGTAATTATGTATCTTTTTGCCTCGCGCTCTTTTGTGAGGAATCACAATTGCTTGAGGACTAGATATTAGTCACCCACGGAGCAGAAAAGGGAAGTTACCATCAGCGGACGCGTGTTTTGCTACTTGTTGATGGGCTATTGTGGCAGACCTGGCACTGAAGTAGGCTTTCGGGGGCAAAATAGAACGAGGGATTTATCATCCTGTATTGAAGTTCACCCCGAAAGAGCTAGCATTTCACAGGAGCTGCACGCTGACCTTTCCGACAGCCAAAAATGTCATTGAAGGTTTAAGGCAAAGAAATCCAGTCGTATTTAACCAAGCCTTCAAAATCTTTGACATTTCTTCTGATGTTGCCACAGGATGGCACCCTGAAGACTAGGAGCTGGCCTTCTCATAGGGAGCTTTAGCTCTGCACACACACATGGAAGCAGCCCCCCAAACATCAGCCCTCCCTATGAAAAGAGAGGATTTGGAGATGGCTCGTATAAGATAGCATTTGATCCGTTCTTTAAAGCCTCCTTTTCATTCCCACTTGAATGGGTTATTAATTAGAGGAGACACCTGGGTCATGTGGTGACAATTTAAGATTATTTTAGAACAATCGTCGGCGCTGTTAATATAGCTTTTTGTTGCCACGCTTCACCTCTTACCTTTTTCATATTTATTTTCTGCTTTAATTCATTCATTTCAGTCTCTTTCACCCTCTTTTTTCACTTACGTTGGCAAAGGCAATTTTGTACCCCGAGCCTCAGGATGACTTCATAATGTTTCACGTCATATCCCTTTTTTGTAAAGCATATTGCTTCCAGACGTAAGGAAAAGTAGAGTGTCAAATTCACATTTAATATCATCGATACATCAATTTTTTTTCTCTTCAAAACAGGTATCAAGATGCAGAAAAAATACAAATACTATTCGGTGATTAACATTTCTGTTTTCTACAAAGGCCTCATGTGTAATGCCCTTTGAAATTAAAAGATGAAAGATAATACATTTATAAAGCTCTGTACTAAAAGATGTTATGCCAGGTAAGAATCATCTTTGTCAACTTAAAAGGAGATCCATAAACGATAACTTGTATATTTCTATAGCGAAGCGTCTGAAGGCTTTAGGTTAAGTGACAACACTGTGTAATGTAATTTAAAATATCCTTTTTCTTTACTTTGAATATATGTACAAATTGTAAATCAAGAGGTTGCGACTTGACTATAATCTCATAAAGTCACATTCGAGCTTTATTCTATTCTTGAAATGCAAAATGAATGATGTCTGAGACTTTCTTTAACTAGACTAAGTTAAAAAAGTAATGTTTTTTGCATTGTAACCCAGGACTTTCAAACATAGTTGTCCCTTTTGTGTGGAAGTTTAAAGCATTATGAATGTTTTGACATGCTTTATAAGCCTTATTAGCCACACATTATTATAATATTATCATAATAATATTATAATATATTAATATATAGTATTCAGGTTTAATTTAAACGAATTGACGGCATATTATTATACCGATAGATACGGTTAAACTAAAAAGATTGTATGCCAACGGTATAAGTAGACAGAGATATTCCTTTCTATTTCCCTTAAGTTTATTAGATATCTACAGAGCCCCGAAGCAATTATAAAAACCACAATGTTAAAACTCATTGGAACTGAATGGACTCATGGGGATTCATTTTCATCTAGGAACAAGTGAGTTAAGCCTAAAGCAGTGGAAGATTTTAAACAAATTAAGTTGGAAAATCGTCACTTTCTGACTTTTTGCTTCACTTACAGTCGGTAATACTGTATATTATTAATATTGTTTTTAATGTGTTAGCTTAATTTGGAATCACATTTTTAATAAAATGCACACACATATTCTGCTTGTTTTGCCACTAGATCCGACTGCGCTGAACTGAGGCCGAACTACAGAACGGCTGCTAAATCCGGAGGCAAAAAAAGGCGACGGGCGACAGTGGGTGGAGTCGGGTGGGGAGGCTGTGAATAAGAACTCGGTGGTGAAGGTAAAGGGGAGGATGGGTGTGTGTGTCTGCGTGTGCATTGAGAGGACACACTCTCGTCACCACTGGATACCACTGTGGTGGTCCGTTGCTGATTCACATCCCCCTAATCCCAGTTGGCAACCTCTTGGACAGGCGCGCTCACCACACAGGCGCAAACACAAATACACACTTTTCTCAGTACACCACCCCCATGCTGCTGAACCGCACTCACTCTTTTAGAAAACGGGGTACAATGGCTATACACAGGACCCAAGAGGAAGACTTCGCACACTGGTCGTCAGTGGAGAGGATTGACAGCCTATTTTGACAAAAAGCGCTAAATTATGGCCTGTGGAAGAAAAGCTTAACTCGGACGAACTTTGAAAAGTCCAAACAAATGTAGTATTTTTTTTTCCCTGTCCGTGGTGAAGTAGAGTTTAAAAAAACAGCAGGATCTCCGAATAATAAAGACGATTGTATAGAACCTTCAAAGCCACTTGAATTGGTGAAAGCATCGGGAAAAAATGGAATTGTCTGGAATAAAGAGGACGTGTTAAAGGCATAAATAAAGATGAAGTTAGCGCAAATATAAAAGGATAGAGGTGAAAGGTAGTTGACCTACACGGCTTTCTTTCCTTAGATATCTGTGGACTTTTTAAGGATGTCGTTAGGAAATCTTTTAACGGGAAGTGTGGATAGACCTGTGTTTAATAGAGTTTTCAAGTACTCAATGGGCGTTCGAGAGTGGAAAGACAATACATGCGAAGAGTTGGAAAGAGGTCAACCTTTAAAAAAAAAAAACCCGCTGGCTTTCATGACATGATGAAATACAACAGAAATCTGCTCCGAAGGAGTGAGTTGTAAAGGGTTGAGTTTCATTATGTGTTTTTAATTAAAAAGACAAAAAGGAAACGTGGTGTTTTTATGAAGGCTTGGTAGGGAAAGGTATGAAAGAAGCGTTGCTTTGGTTAAGAGTGGAACAGCATTGAAAGTTTCTTTAGCTGAAGTTGTGTAAAGCAAAGGTAATGCAATCTTCACAGGAGTTAAAATTAACACAGACATGAGGACTACCGCATATTGTGTGTTGTTAACAAACTATGATTTAGTTCTTTTAAGCCTTAAAACCAAGTCAAAAGCAAGACATAAAGAGTAAGAACCTCCTTCTCCAAGTTGTGTTTATCTGTCAAAAAACAGGGAAAATGTCCCATCCAGAGTGAAAGTTAGATCAGTGTGTATCCATATGCACGGTGATATAAAGAATCATCCAGAGGAGCCTTAAAGTAAAACCTTTAATTAACCTTTAATTTTAAAACCTAAAATTCCCTCTACATTCAGTGATGCAAACTGATGAACATGCTACATTTATCCCTGACGAGGATATATTTTGCCTTGTTACAACATGATAACATATAGTGTTTGCTATTATGTTGTTGTGTTCCCTTTCCGTCCCTCTTCTGTATCTCCATTGACAGTTTAATGATACCCGGCTGGAACCAATCTGCAATCGTAACCTCTTTAGCTGCTCCTTAAGTAAGTAAGTAAGTAATTTTTATTTATATAGCGCTTTTCCAGACCAGGTTCACAAAGCGCCTAAACAATCAAAACAATATTCATTAAAGTATATACTTTAAAGGTCAAGATAAAACTGAGAACACAACAGGAGTTCCAGAAAATCAAGGAAAAGCCTGAACAAATAATAACGTCTTAAGATGTTTCTTAAAGGAGTCAGTAGACTCAGTCAAGCGCAAAGAGAGAGGAAGATCGTTCCAAAGCTTAGGAGCAACAGCCTTAAGCTTCCTGGTTCTAGTCCGTGGTGTCAGATCTCTCATTCCTTGTATTTTCACCCTGTTGCTTTTAAGCTTTTCTTAAGTTCATTCTTTCTGTGTGATTTTGATCATTCGAGTGATTTATGTTCTATCTTTCTTGTTTTCTTTACTACTACTGTAGGCCCGTGTTGACAGTTACGCCGCTTTAAGCTTCTTATTTTCTATCCGCGTGTTTTGTTCTGATTTCAGGTTATTTCTGTATCGCATTTTCTCTTGGTTTTGTTTTGTTTTTTTGTTCTTGTTGTCGCTCTACCTGATGGTCTGATGAAGCTTCATGAAGCTTTGTTTTGAACAACTGTTCTAATGGAACATCACATCATTTTTAAACTGATGGCACCACCTACTGACCTCTAAACAACATGACACGGTTTCATGAAGCTTCATAACAACATCACTACCAGCAGCTGGGTCCAGGTAGTTCTAGTATCCGTGACATGAATTAAATATACATTTAATATTTAGAGTGGAGACCAATAGACGGGTCAGTGACTGGCCCGTATATTATATGACTCTGTGACCACATGACACGTATCTGATTTCAATGTGGTTACCGAAGACGGATGTTTGACTCGTGGGTGCATTTTTCCGGTCACCCGGATGAAATATCAGATAATGCATTTTTAAGCTAGGTCGTGATCACACCTGTGGCTTCATCACAGAGTTTTCTTGTGAAGCTAGAACATAGAGGGGCAACAAAGCTGCTTGTCTAATGGCGTTTTTCTTTTATTTAAAAAAAAAAGGTGTTCTATAAAAGATCTAACATTTCCAGTGATTTCACTTAAACACACAATTACGTTTGGTGTTGACGTGGAGCTTTGACACGCGGTGTTGGCGCTGCCGTCTGGTGTCCTTTCACTGAAACAAAAGCGCTTACCTTTGCCTGCGATCCTCTCACGGCACCTCGTTTAGAGAAAGAGGGGAAAATTTCTATATGAATTAATTACAAATGCTTGGAAATGTCAAGTATAGATAAAGCTTAATACCCCGTCTCCTCCCTCCTGCAACAGAGAAGCTTTTAAATGGCTCTCTGCCAGCCCCTATCTTCCGAACGACACCAAGGTTACTGGGAGAAGCTGAAATATTCATAATATATGCAAAACCACCGCTGTCCATGGACAGTGTTCATTGGAATTCAAGAGCGAGCTTCAAACCTTTGACAACTGCTTAAGTAATTAGTTGCTGGTAGAGCAACCAACCCCCAACACACACACACACATCCTGCTTAACTGCTCATAACTCCCAAATAAATGCAAATATTCTATACTTTGATTATATATTATAAACCAAGCAAATTATGATTGGACCTTGTTTTATGAATCCTTCTGATTTCTTCATATTCTCATCTGGCCTGAATCTTCAGTAAAGTAAAGTAAAGTATCAGTAAAGACTGTTTTTTCTAAAGCACCTCAGGTCTTCTCAGCTCCTTCTAGTCACTTCCACTTAAGTCTCTACTCTGGTCTCCTACCTGCTCTTTTGTGCAGCTGCCGAGGACTATATGGGCCTAAATTTTCATCCCAACAAGTTGTAACTAGATATTGATGATGAGTTTCTTCCCAAAATTTTTATTTTTTGAAAGTTGTACTGACTTTTTATTTTAAATCATTTTAAATCAACTTCTTTCCACCAGCAGGGTTCAATGTTGTTGTGTTATTTTGTCTTTATAATAAAAAAAGAAAAATCAAATCAAAAGACATGTCATAAAGTGCTGTAGGTTGAAAACACATGAAAGAAAATGCGGTTTCTTACAGTGAATACCCACAATCAATGTCTGTTTTAATTTAAAGTTACAGATGAAAAAAAAATGATTTGGATTAAAAAATAAAATAAATGAAACACTGAAAATGTAATGAGTTTATTGCAGTTTATCGTTGGATCCCCACATCTTGAATCCCATAATAATTAGTGAACTATAAAAACACAACAGTAAGCTGTTCATCTCCACTCACATTGTGGTTTTATACCCAATATTCTTTTAAGCATTTATAATATCATTGAGATTAAAGATTATGGAGGCAGAACTCGCACGAACAGCACACACTAGGGCCCTTTTAAAAGGGTTAGGGATTCAATCAACAGTTGCTTCTTTTATTATTAAGATATCCTGAACATTTCAAATTAATATTTTCACATTTTATTTTGACAAATTTGGCTTAAAGAAGGACAAACAAACACAATAACAGACATAACTTCTTTACCAAAGGTAAATTAAATGAATAACATAACATAGTTAAAATCTTTTTTTATTTTTATTTAATCACAACTAAATGCAATATTTATTTGTTCATTTAAGTCAACATCAACTGTATTCTAACAAAGAGAAAGAGGTTGTACTTCCATCGACTGAGCATAGATTGCTGTTCTATTTACCACTAACCCGTGGAACCTGAAAAGACACGACTGTAGGTTAAAAATGCAGTTTGACATGAACATGTTTTAATAATGTTATTTTTAAACATACATGCAGACACGTTGATTAGATTGTCCTTGTTTGTGTTTTCTATTGCTTATTTTCTAGTTTTCTTATTTCATTCTTTGATTCTGAACTGTCGCCATTAAAAAAACATGTAGTGTTTACAACACGGGCAATAAACGTTTCTGATTCTGCTTAATACCACTTACCACTCTACATCTATCATAATGTATACATTGTATATTTCTGCACCTTTATCTTTAAGAATATATTCACACTTTGACCTACTTGACCTTGATTGCGATGATATCTGTGGCGTTCCGCCGTTTTTTCTTACACCAACAAATTCTGGCTTATGTCATTTTTAATGGTCCGACAACATGTTTTGTGTGTCGCAACAAAGGTAGAATTTAGTGTTGGACATGCTCCTGTGAAGCTGCTGGCTTTATCAGCGCTCTCCTTTCTCCACGCGGTCGGTCCGTCAGGGCCGGCAGCCGCCGCACAATGAGAATCATGCCCGAATTGGAGCTGAGCCAGAACCATTCAAAGCAACTCCCCGTGCCTAACGCGTTACCCCGGCTTATTAATCTGAAGAGACTGTGTTTTTGTGTTTACTAAGCATGATTCGCTTCTAATTAAAGTGAAATAATTATACTTCAAAAGGAGCCGGGGAGGGAGGGTAACTGCTCGAAGACGTGAGCGCCTCTTGTCACGAGGAGAATTGGCTGAACCCAACAATGCAGGACCCTCCAAGTTAATCAAATGCGTTGCAGGAAAAGTCGGTTTGGGTCGCCCAAACCCACGGGAAGTTTACCTTCACAACACGGGAGTTAATGTTTCTGAATCACAGAATTCAGGGATTTTATTGTATGTATTTATTGTTTTTATTGTATTGTACTTCTGGCAGAAATCGGGAAGGACTCTCCGAACATTGCCACTGACTCTGAGCCTCGGTTCAAAACGGCTCCGGCTGGTGTGAACAAGTGGACCACCCCTTTTTTTTATGAGCACAAGTGTCCTTGTCCTTGGTAAGGCGAAGGTCGATGCGTCCGTCCGTCCGTCCCCCCCCCTCCTTTCTCTCTCCTGCTGTGGCGCTTCCACTGGCCATTCATTTTGGCCAGTGATGGCTCTAATAACATCTCCATCACATTAAAGCGAACCAGGCTGAGGAGATGTTAATACTCCCCTGCACTCGCAGGTTGGGAAATTGGACATGTATTACAACAAGTGCTTTTTAAAAGCCTGTGCGTCCCGCTCTATGGAAACACATATTCATAGACCGCCTGCTTGTGAAGCTCTTAACACTCTGGATTTTCAGGTTGTGACAGTTCAAGGGAAGCAGCTCTGTTAACATATTCAGAATGGTCCCGTTGCAAGGCCACTTGTCCGAGCCCTATTGGAGTCCGCGCCCTGCTCAGCTGACAAGGCTGCTGGTGATTTAGTTTGGGTTTTTTTTTTTTTTTTTAAAGCTGCAGATTAGAGGAATTTGTAAACACTCAACTGGAAAGCAGGATCGACAAAGACGATACATTCCTAACGGTAAAGGCATGTGGACAAGGCTCGTCATCATTGTGTATTCTATACAACACTCACTAAGATTTTCTTAATGTAAAAACACAGTCAATGGAAAAATGTGTACTCAATGGAACCAGAGAATAGTCCGTCTGTGTGTGTGTCTGCCGTTATAAATGCATTTTATTCTAACCAAACAAGGAAAATAAATACAAAAAGACTCAAGGTAAATTAACAAAGATATTAATGTTATTTTTAATGACAGGTAAAATATATATATGTGTATGTTTTCTCATTTTTTGAATGCATGTAAATGTAAAAAGTAAACTCTGAAGCCATCCAGTTAATAAGAATAATTGCAAATAATCCCCATTGTAGCAAGTCCCCTGTGTTTTTCTCGGTGTTATCTTGATCTTTTTAGTATATCTTTTTTGAGTATTTTTTTTGATTGTTCAAGTGCTTTGGGACCCTGGTCTAAAAAAGCGCTCTATAAATACAAATTACTTACTTACTTCCCTAGTATAAAGCACTATTGGAAATGGGTTAGATGGACAGGTACTTTATTAGTCATACTAAATGACCTGAGATTTCAGTCTAGTTTAGTTGCGTCATTTCTTAAACACGCTGCATCAGTGATAGCGATCCATTGTTAGTAGTAGACCTTCCATACTTGTGAAAAAAAACAACAACTGTAACTTCGGTCAAATTTTTTGGTTGTGAACCACTGAAAAATTGAACATAATATTTCCTTTTTTTTCATCCTTTACAGGAGGTTTTATAGCACTACCTAATTTCCCTAAGGAGAGCTCAACAGGGATTAATAAAGTCTATCTAATCTAATCTATAGACTGTACAATATATACATTTTAGTATCTGTAACATCAACTGTCTGAACCAGGGTTTTGAAGCCGATCCAAAGTCGCAGCCATCTTGGAAACTTAATCTTACTGGAACCCGGTCAAGAGTTTGGGAAGAATTCGCTATGATTGGATGATAAATCTGGGCCAATTAATTTGAGGCTACTCTGCATAATATACACTTCCTAAATGGGAATATAATAATAACAACTGAACTGAACTGACCACTATCCACCGATGCACCGAGTCTGACCAAGTTATTAGTCTTGTTAAACACACTGAATAAATTGTGATGTTAGCCTTAGTATTGCTCATTTCAGTGATGCACTACAATGCAATTGATTAATAAATGTAAGTTCACTCTAGGGCTTCATGATATATTCCCTTTCGTTTATTTCCGCGCTTCTGTGACGACATGATCAGAGCAAATCATCACTCATAACGCTCAGTTTCGCAAGAAACCGATGTATGTACCGCGAAAACTGAGCGTTATAAGTGATATTTTCAGAGAGGAGCCGCCGTTATGTCGCGATATCACCGAATAAATAACAAATCCAAAAATTGACCTGATGCAAACTACTTAGCTCATTAGCATAAGGTGAAGAATACAACCGTGACGAGATGAAAAGTTCTTACAATATGTTGCTTTAACAAAGGTGGTTGAAATAGATGAGTGACTGGATCATCTATGTTTGAGTAGCTCATAAGTCAGTCTTACTTCCGTGTATATACTGACCCGCACTAAAGCAGCGCTTTGGCAAGACGCGTCGCCATAGCAACCGAGCCTAGCAAGCTGCGTCGCACATCTCACAAACGGACCGAGACGTATACCACAACGAGACATAGAAGTACAAATTGACAACTTTACAGAACGTGACACTGATTGGTCAAAGTGCACTTTTAAGAAATGTTGCGACCAATAATAGATTGAGCAGTACAAATAAATGAATAGACAAACCAGATTAACAATCTTTGGTGCACACAAATTAAAGTATAAGAACGACACGGTCAAGATGACATTATTCTAGTGAGTGTAGCAGACACAGATTAATTCCTATTCGTGCTGATTGTATGTCAATTACTTTTTAGCTACAGCCATATGTGTCCAGCCCAGCGCTGTGAATAGCCATACTCCTTGAGCTAAAACTAAACCGTACTGAACGACTCATTGTTAGCCTTCAATAGACTATCTTGGTAGCACAGATGGTTCAGTTTGAGTGACAGTCTTGTGTGTGTAACGCCCTCAAAAAACTGGTTCCAGCACCCTGTAACAAATGCTACAAAAAAAAGTTGTATTGTCGCGGAGGATATGAATGTAACGACAAATCTAACAAGCAGATCGCTTTTCATGTACTTTCATGCGATTGAATTGATGATGAAAATCTGCTGGATTGATGGATACGTGGAGAGATAAATGGCAGCGTTGGTCCTCGACTGGCTGACACTGACGGTCACCATGGTGAGCGAGGGATTGATGGCACTCATTGGCAAGTCGAGATGTATACATCATGTTGGTCCAGGGCTGTGGCATCCAGATGGACCCGGCCCATCCATTGTCTGTCAGGGACACATCTGTTGTAGAAGTGCTGCCGTCTCCTTCTTTCTTTTTTTTTTTTCTTGCTCCGCTAACGAGTCTTTCAACCACCATATAGGTTCGTATGGTTTGTAGTTTTAAGTATTGAGGAAAAAATTCTTGTCTCACAAGGACAAGGTTCAGCTGAAGTAGCTTTTGTCAGCGGGACAAAGCATGTTTCTGAAAGTAAGATGTTAGTTATTGTACCAACCCTTGTGCACCAAAGAGAAAGTATGGGGGAAAAAAGTATGTAATACATTCGATTTTCATTCCGACAGGAACATGCTTTTCATCCTGTCTGTCGCTTTGTGAGAGCTGTATATTTACAATTGTAGTGTAGAGGAGAATCAGCCCAGTCGAACTGTCTGCATCAATAACAACAAAATACATTTATTACTCAATAGTGGCTATCTACGGTTATTTATGGGTTTTATTTCATCATTCTATATCTTGAATTTTTTTTTCTTTATGTTTCCCAATCGTGAAGAAACCTGCACTCATCTGTGCGTTCTAAATAAAAATAATTGTACGCAATGAATTCAAGGCATTGAACATTGAATAAATGTAGGCAATAAGAGTCAGACTTATTTAATGTAAACGGTTATTTATTCAAAGTTTTATTGGGGAGTTGAATGAACTAATGGACTTCTTAGATGATTTAATATAATATAATAATAATAATTTTATTTATAGAGCACTTTTTAAACTGTGGTTACAAAGTGCTTTACATAAAATCTAACAAATACAGTAAAAAATGACACAATCCATTAAAACAGCACAGTAGTAAATCAAGATAAAACAACACGCGTTCCATTCAAGGAAAATATTATGAAATAAAATGATTAAACACTGAAAAATTAAGGAGAGTAAAAGCACATTGATGAACCCAAGGGCTAAGAGTTAAGAGGCGACATCACACAAAAGCCAGTCTGTAAAAGTGTGTGTTTTAAAGAGATTTAAGTATTTAAGTTGTGCATATTATTGGTTTTATTATTATTTCAACAAAGCAAAATTTTAAATTCAACTTCAAATTAAAAATCGATCAAACTTTAGCATAGTTATGACTGACAAATACAAGAATATTTCCTCCGTAGTCCAATAAAGTATGCACTTTATTCCCACATCCAAATATCGATCGTTGGATCAAATTCCATCGCAATAAGGGGAAGAGGATCCAAATAGATCTGGCTGTAAACACTGTTGACGGACTACGACTGACACACGTAGAGAAATTGTTCTCTATTAAGACCTACTAGAGGCCAGTACTGAGCTACATGAGCTTGTGCTATAACTGCGAGATTCACAGAGTTCATTCATTAGGGTTGTGGTTGTTAAAAAAAAATCAGTCTCATGCACATGAACAACATGGACAACTTATCAAGTGTAAGATAAGATAAGGTTACGGAAAGGATTCTTCCACTCTTCGTGCAGCGTCGATACTTTAGACCAGTTGCTGGAGGAGCAATTATTTTGAGATCGATATCGATTGTTTTAGTTTGTTTCGCCTGTTTAACCAATCACTGCCTTAGACTGATGTTCGACCCGCCCACTTAATTTACATACGGACAACAAAATGTCAAAATGTATAAATACTGAAATAAATTGAAGACAAAATGTATAAATGACAAAATGTGCATTTATATGTAAAATAGCTCCATTCTTTGACAAAAATTAAATTAGAAGTCATTTATTTATATTGACATTTTGACATATTGATATTTATCCACACATGTATTTATACATTTATACAATTTGTTATGTATTTATACAGTTATTTAAACATAAGTCATTTTTTGTCCTTCATGTCCGAGTACTTGCCTCTAGTGTTGCACAATTTACAGACCACATGACTCTTGAGGAAGTCTTAACTGGTATGTTTTGAAACCAAAATATGTCCCAACATCCAGCGAAAAGCTACTGATATCAACTGTATCCTCTTGTCCTCAGTCATCGCTTGTTTTTTTTCTTGTTTTTTTTAATAATCGATACAGTGCTCTCAAACACAGAATTGTTGAAAAGAATATCGCCATATTTACATTTAAATCTAAGTATGTGTTCCGGTTTTGATTTCGACTTCTGTGAAAGCGACTGTTGCGTCAAATTCCCATACACACACACACAAGCAACCACACCGCAACACACACATTCCAGTTACCCAGCCAGGCACTTCATGGCGTCCCCCCGTGGTGTGAGGTGGGACTATGGAAGCATGGAGTTATTCACTGTCTGCCTACTTGGTTCTAATAGTCTGGCACAGCGTGACTGACGCTGCCGCTCTCAGCCGTGATTGAGTGTATTGATCCCGAGCCGGTGCTGCCGGCATGCTCCCTGGACACCGGGGGCGGGAGGAGACCGACGATCGGGTCCTTCAGCGACGGGGAAGACCCTCTTCATCGGCTTTAATCACCCGGATCGATGATTAGCAGCGGTGACTCTCTCGCGTCTCAGTGACGTCCATGTGTATGTTTTTTTTTCACCGTGGATATAACCCTGTTATATCTTACCTTACTCATGTGTTGTGTCACTCCTGAGCGTGTGTGTGTGTGTGTGTGTGTGTGCATGTGTGGTAATATAGCGCATTGAAAAGGCCTTCTGCTGACTGACCATATTTTTGAGTGAAAGTGAGGAAGACGGCGATAGGACTTGATTAGAGGGAGGGGAAGAAAAGGCACAAACACATGGAGACTGTGGATGAAGAAAGACAAAGGCGGCTTAGGAGCTGGAGGGTCGGGGGGTCTGGGGGGGGGGGGGGCGTCTCATAAGTAATGGAATCTGACAATAGCAACTGTTGAATCACCAGCCGCTGTTTGGGGTTGAGATGTTTTCTAACGCTGTCTTTTAACCCCCCGATAAACTCCAGAGAGTCACGTCTTGTACCTTCTCTTTCGCTCATCCTGTTGTGGCATACGTCCAAGTCTCGCGACTCAAAGCTTTTAATCTGATCATTATCCTGGTGCTGAGTGTCAAGAGTGCAGCGATGCTAGTAAGTGATGTTAAGGCTCATAAGTGAGGCTAGCTTATTAGAGGTGTTGGGAAATGTCAATTATATCGATATTTATACTGTGATATTCTTTTCCACGATACTGCATCGATATTCAACATCACTATATATTTATGTGTGCCATTGTACAACCCGAAAGATCCTGGCGATGACTGAGGACGAGAGGATACAACAGCAGCTTTAAAAGCTGATGTTTGGACATATTTAGTTGTTTTAAATATATAAAAGCAGTGACGACTTCATCAAGAGTCATGTGGTCTGTAAATTCTGCAACACCAGAGTAAAGTACTCGACTATACTACACAATGTATCCTGTTTTTTAAGTATCGCAATATATGGTACCGTTGCCCCTGTATCGGGATATGTATAGTACTGACATATTCTTGACAATACACAGCCCTATTATTTATATTGTGATGCAGACCCACTAATGAACAATGACTATTTTTTGTCCAGAATAACCATGCTTAATGAATATCCGACGCTTCATCTTTCTAGTTCAGTAGAGAAGTCATATGTGACCCTAACACCCGATTCTCAACAAAGAGTGGCATGGAATGAAAAATCGCTGGGCAGCACTTTGAGAACAATTGTGAGAGATAGCAACATCACTTCATTCACGAGTCCAAAATAGGTGATATGGATGATATTGACTCAGAGTTCTTCTGTCTGAGTCGAGTGTAATTTAATGTGTGCCAATAGTGCTTTATGTTGGAAATTGACCAGGTGCACTTTACCTTTACTGATGGTTTTCTACCCAAATGATCTGATTGACAGAGACGTTGAAATACAGAATTGAATACTATTTTTAGGGCTTGTTCCAGCTTCTTGTGAAAATGTAAGTTATGCATTTCACAAATGTCTAAGCTCTTGGGTTTAAGTTCATTACAGTTCATTTTTAAATTATACAAAGGGTCAGTGATCTCAAAATATCGGCCCCCGGACCATTTGAGATAATATTCTACGGCCCTCTATTATACAGACAAATAGTTTAAAAGTTAAGAAATACAAATAGAAAATGGCACAAATGGAAACAAATTACTTAGACTTTCAAGTATGTTTTAGCATAAGAACTGAGCAATGTTATATTTTGCGTTATAGCAGCTAAATACTTAATGTAAAGGGGAATTCGGGCAATATAGGCAACTGTGTTACCAGAAAAAAGTCCATAACTAACGTTGACAACTGTAATTTAAACTTAAGTTAACGATTACTCGAGGCAGGAAACAATATATTCAGTATTTTGTTTGTTTGTTGTTGAGTATTCAAATAATTAAAGTATTTATTTTCGACCTACAGTGTATTTACATTTTTATATTATATTTTTTTCTGCGCCATCAGTTGCAAACCACACTTTTTTACTTCCTTTAATTTTTTTTACTTAATTTACTTTTATCGCTCAAAAAAGAAAGAAGTAGAAGACCCACGTTTGTTTCTACAGAAGGAATTTGTTAAGATAAATTTCATTGGACAGTACAAACAACCGCACCTAATGTTTTTAACCTTTAAAAACATCAGTCAATATATATAACATTTTTGTAAATGAAATGTTTTGTTTTCTCAGAGTAAAAATTGCAAAGGTATCGGAGGCTTCCATTGGTCACATGAGAGCTACAGAGTAAAAAAGTGGAGCTACATTCTCTAAACCTTCCACTCAGTCCATTCTAGAAGCCTACTCGTGAAATCTACTACGTAAAACTTCAGAGGTTTCTGGCCCCTGCCCACATCTGAGAGTTCAGCGCCTTATCTGCAAATGAAATCACATTGCAACGCCACGGAAATGTGTGTACGCTTTGTTTCTTTTCACCATGGGAAAGTGGCAGAATGTGTTGAAAGTCTATATGGTGCATAATGTCCGCTAATGGCCTCTTTCCATGCACGTTGAGTACAACGGAGTCTAGCACATGATTACCCACAGGCCAACACTGCATGTGAGGAAAACACAAGCCAGCGGCTCACAAGTGCTCATTTTCAATTACATTCTATTAGGAACTCCAACAGTTTCCGTCCTTCTCAGAGGATCCACTCGGTCCGCACACCCACTAACCCGCACACACTCAATCCGGCACCCAAATGGGCCAAGAGCCCGCTAAACACACCGACTAGTGGAACAAAGCATGATGTAAGTTTCGAGAGGCACTTCACGCAGAGAATCCGCAGCTCGGCGTCTCTTCGGAGAGTGAGGGTTTGGAGGAGGGAAGACGTGAAAACCAAATGACTGTTTTTAGAAGATCCACTTATTCCTGATGAAGCAAAATCATTCTCCCCTTCGGTGAAAATGGCTCTTGTGAATACAGAGGATAGTGCACACTAGAGATGGGTGGTTATTGTTCAAGAGGACGTTTTCTAACTTGAAAAATAGCCCCCTTCTGTCGCCGGTGGAGTGCTTTTCTTCCACCGGAGCCACGCCGAAGTTAAGGCGTTACGGTATACACAGCTAATTAAACAAAAATGTGGTGTCATTAATGATGGCGTACAGTTAATGGCCGCGGAACAGAGCGGTTGGAGGACAGAAACGGATCCCTGCTGCATGTGACTAATGTGTGACATCAGTCTTCACTAATGCACAACTGACAGTCCGTCTATTCGCCGTGACACGAGCCAACCACCCTGTTGTTTCACTTCCCGGTTCCAGAGGAGTTGATGGAGGCCGTTGATTGTTGTGTCGTTCCCATGACAAACAGGAGGCAGGGGAACCAATTAGTTGCGACAGCTTTTAACATTCCCTTCAAAAGAGGAGTGGATGCTCGCGCTACGGTTTGGCTTAATTATTAAAAGGAGACGATTTCCCAAGGCCACCACGTACAGACACATTACTAATTCATTTTTCCGAGTATGAAAGCGTCTGAGGTTTTTCTGCGAGTTTTCTCGTTGATCACCACTCCGAGCGAGGCTTGCATGAAGACAAAGAGAGATGGAATCTGAATCTTTTACCGACGATTTCTTGAATAGCAGTTTGGGTTTAGATATTAGTTCAATGTCTTCCTTATTAGGTTCAGATGAACTCTTTGTTTTTAGTCAGTTGAACTTTTATAATATGTTTATTTACCTCATTTATTGATTCACTTTCTGCTGCTTATTCCCTTATTAGGGTTTCAAGGGGGGGTCTATTCCGGCTTCTTGGGCGAGAGGCCGGGGACACCCTGGAAAGGATGCCAGTCCGTCACAGGGCACACAAAGACAAAAAAACATTCACACACACACATACCTACAGAGAATTTCCTTAAGTTCCCAATCAACCTCTGTTTGTTTTTGGAGTCTGGGAGGAAACCGGAGTGCCCGGAGTAAACCCACGCAACACAGGGAGAACATGCAAACTCCACACAGAAAGGTCACAAGTTGCCTCATCATTCCATAAAAAACATTATTCAGCTCTCTAATCCGATCAGATGCCTTGCTGCCTAGTTAATGCCACCACAAAAATTCTCTGTTGCATTTACAACACTGGCTATAAAAGTTTCTTATACCGATTCAGTTTTGTCTGGCTTTAAAAGGTCTGTGACATGATGTTCTGAATTTGTATTTTGTACGAAATGTTCTTGGATCTTTCACTTAAGTATATCTTTTGAATTTAAAGGCTAAATAAGTGAACAAATATTCAGAATTTTATAAAGATGAGGCTGATTTTCAATGTACAAGGCCGTCACCAATTGAGAGTAACCTTCCTTTTCCTTAATAGTTTGGTTTTATTAGTTAAGTTAGTTTGTTAGTTTAAAAAAAAAACGTTATGGATAATATATATATACTAGTAGGTGAGTCTATATTGTCTATATCTCCCAAACAACTTGACAAAATTGCTTGGAAATTAGGATTTAGACCACCGACTTGTCAGTGAAGGTATGAGAGGGGAGGGTAACTCCATCAGGTCATGGGAAAGGGGGCACAAAGGGGGGCAAAAACCTCAATGAAAATCCAAATGGGTTACATTTTTATTTAATTGAAACCATATGTATTACGTAAAGACTTTCAGGAGCATTTGTTTATAGTAAGGGGGCAGACAAGGGGCATGAACCCCCCATAAAATTAAATTAGGTCCAATTTAAATAAATCCATACCATAAATAATACATAATAAATACTGGTGACTTTATTACTTCAGTTGTTACAGTCTAGTAACCAGAGAGACGAGGATCTTCGCTAAAGAAAATTTAAAAATGTTTTGGTGGGGCCTCCCATAACTCCCAGAATTCTTCAACGCCTCGCGTCTTTTTCACACCCAAGTGAAAGTTTCCACGCCGTGTTTTCTTTGTTTTGTTTATTGTCTAACGAATCATCTGGCTAGGCTTGCTGCTGACTTGTTGGACTTTTCTGTGTAAATGGTTCACCACAGATGGCAGCTGCAAGCTCTTTGGGCCAACTTGTTGAATCTGATGGATAGTGAAAAGGCCTCCGGGCTGCATGTGCTGGCGCTTCCTACCCTACGACTTTCTTTCTTTTTTTGTCTTGTTTTTTTTTCCTTTCTTTTCCTCTCCGACTTTCTCCGTATTGATTATAAAAAAAACCCAACTTGCACCACTCAGATATATTATCTCCTCTCCTCAGCATGTCTCCGCCGCTCTGACTGTTGGAGGGTCTCCAGATTTCTCAAACAGGCCTGATCCTTTACAAAGGTGAGGGGCTGCAGCTCGTTGTGTTCCAGCACAGCAGAGGTGAATGCAGAGAGCTCTGTGTTCCTGGCACACAATTCCGTTAGCACGCTGTCACGTCTCTTCAATTCTCTCCTCCTCTGATGTTACCTGACAGGTAAGGGTGTGTGTCTGTGTGTGTGTTTGTGTGTGTGTAGTTTCCTGCATTCTGTGCAATTGCGGCAGAAGTGCAGAAGAAGGTGAGGGAGAGGAGAGGACAAACAACAGGATACGAGAAGGGGTCGAATCAGAGGGGGCGCATGGGAGAGGACATAAGGAAAAGGAAGGAGGTGGGAGGTAAATAAGGCATGAGTCGAGGGGAGATGTGTGTATATATATGTGCATTGTGGAATCTATGTGCGAGTGTGTCTATTGATTTGTGTATTTATGTGTGTGTGTGTGATGGCAGTGCCTTCAGGCTCCTCCAGGCGTAAGAATCAGTGAGCAGGTGGAGCGCACAGGCAGCGCTGTCTTCTGTCGAGTCCCCGCCGTATCCTGTTTTGTCAGGACCCCTAGAGCGAAGACCCGGGAGTCGGACGGTGTGTGTGTGTGTATGAAATCGAGGTGTGTGTTTTTTGAGTGCTGGGGATATACGCTGTGATCATTAGGATTCACAATGGTTTTGACAGAACGGTTCTGGGGAAAAAAAGCCCGGAGAAAAAAAGGAGACTCGCTCGACTTGACTCGCTATCTCGCCGATTAGCCGTCGTTGCTAACATCATAACGTACGGAGTGACTCGAAGGAATGGTGATACTGATCCACTCTCTGACAACAAAATCGTCCGTTAACTCTCCTGTCACGATTGATTTTTTTTTTGCGGCAGCGGCCTTACCTTTTTGTCCAGGCCCGAGGAGCGCAAGTGTTGAGTTCC
Organism: Callionymus lyra; assembly: GCF_982586985.1. Taxonomy (NCBI): domain Eukaryota; kingdom Metazoa; phylum Chordata; class Actinopteri; order Syngnathiformes; family Callionymidae; genus Callionymus; species Callionymus lyra. The sequence continues at coordinate 24,319,900 of NC_141822.1, forward strand.
TGGGTATTTACGCTACACAACACATTTTTCCAGTTAGGCTTGTGCTAAATAAATCCACTAGTCACACAACTGGATCTCTGGACGACTATCTCGCCCAGAAAACCTTCATGCACAATTTTGTGTGTGTTTGTGTGTGTGTGTGTGACTATCCTCAGTGTGTAAGTGGCTCAGGTGGTAAAGTGAGGACGTCCTAATAATAGCCCAGCGTCTCGACACTGGTCCACAGGCTGTAGCTGTATTGATTCTGCCTCTCCGTCTTCAGCCTCGCCCGGCATCGTTAAAGAGCACAAACTGGGGGTTTCATGTGGAATCTTGTGCAATTCTCCAACCTGAGCACTGTAAAGCGGAACACCCCTGGAGGAGGAAGAGATAGGGCACTGTTATTTTAATTGTTTTTAGTGTTAGTTGACCACACTGGGGGCGAGATCCCGGGGGACGAGCCTGTAGCCCGGGTCCTGACCCTGAAACGTACACCCTGCTACACCTTGTGCAGACGTGTTACGGCGGTATAGGTGCAGCACGGCTAAAACAGATGTATAAAGAGTGTGGTTTATAAAGTTTTCTAAAGTGATTGTGTAGTCAAACGGATCTTTAAGCATTTCAAGGTGTGTATTTTCTTTATCGCTCTTTGCTTTTTTTTAGGATAATAGGTAGATTACTCAGCTCTCGATCTGAGAAGTGTCTGAAATTTGTATTCAATTGAAAGTGGGTCCTTTTTGTACATACAGACTGGTTTCTTTTTCTGAGAGTTTGAATAGAATGTTTTAACTATTCATTAGGTCGCTGCTGTAGAAGACTTTAGCAGACAAACCTGACATCTTGTCTCTACTGAAATGAAACAAATAACATTCTTAAATTCCAGGTTGTCTCCCTGGAGCGTGTTAAAGTCTACAGTGCATCTATCAGCTGACTGTCCTATTTTAGTTTAAGAGACATCATACTTACTTGTGTTATACATTTTTGACTGAACTAATACTGTATATACTTACTCTCAGGTTAGAATCTTACATTACTTAGTTAAGATAAATTAAATGTTTACCTTTGTTGTCTTGAAATGTATTTGGCAACCCACCTTTTCCACATAAAAAAGCGTGTATTTTTGTATTTGTTTTATATTCAAACAATTTCCTCTATGGACGGCCATACTGAATGTACACACATACATGCAATGTAATTCAACACACTGTACACACTTTGGAATGATCTTCCTCTCCCTGTGCTCTTGATGGAGTCTTGTTTATATTTTATTGGGTATCGTTTTGATTGTTTAAGCGCTTTGTGACCCTGGTCTGCAAAAGCGCTCTATAAATATTACTTACTTACTAACTTGCATAATGTTTTGTTCTCTTTTTTGATCATAATTTTTCTTTCACCCAAAAAATGAAAATTGTTGGCCATCAATAGACTGGCCGCTATCGCAACCCTCACATTCATCTTCAAATTAAATTGACAAAAATATCCAATGATTCCGACCCTTTAACTCCCAGAGCAAAGAAATGACTTCAGAAATATGGAAAAAAAAGAGTGAAGTACCTCCGTAGATCCTAGCCGGATCCTAAGTCCAGTATCAGGAGACAAGTGCAAATGAGGACAGTATCCAAGACAAAAGATCTTGGATGGAAACTGACCATCAGTGAAGGAGAAATCCCTGTGTGGTGTTATGATCCACCACACATAAGCTCTCCATGAACAGGCCACGAGCACCAGAGACATTAAGGCCCAGATCTACCATACCAGGGAAGACCCAGGTGGAGGACAAAGAGGGAGTAAAATCTAAAGTGAGGGTGAATGACAGAGCCAGGAGTTAATGTTACAGGCCAACAAAATGGTAAAGGACCAACAACTGAACATTGTGATCATGGATAAGCAGCAGAGGAAAGCCATTCTTCATGTGAGATGTAGAAATCCTCTGCGACGTCAAGATGAAGGAATATGAGAAACTTCAATCTACAGCTCAATGATATTAACAAAATTTCAAACATCGATATTTCCAACAGATATCTCTTTTTGATAAGATATGACCTATTTGAAAAATAGATATTTTTCTGTGAAAAAAAATCATTATAATTAATGCTTAATTTATTATAACTCAGGGTCATAGACATTATCATAAACGTACAAATGACATATACATAGTTTTAGTCAGTATATGTATAATGTATTGTACTACAACTAGTTGGAAGTGAAACAGCAGTGCAATATTTTATAGTCCTCATAAGATATTAAATGTTTGATGTATTGAAGGTAATTTCTTGTCTGTGTATACACACAATGGCAATTCTAATATTCGGGATTCGGAACCATCTCACTTTTTACTCAATGTGTTCTGTAGATCGAAGGACCTCTCACAAGTTTAAATGTTGCCCGAAGGTACCGACAATTCTCTATGCGGAAGCTTTTGTGTACACTTGTAGCATGTCTTTATCATAGGTATACGCATCCGTCATATGTTTGTGTTTGGGGGACGTCGACTCATGGAGAAACAGAGCGAAAATGAATCGGCAATTACACTTTTTTGGGGGTTCCCCTGGGATGGCTGAGAAACCGCATTTGGGGTCGGTTTGATTGGCGGGTGCATCTTTACGACTGGTTCAGTTTTACTTGCTGGATGAGCAGGGATATCGAGCGATATAGTGATATAATTTTAATATCTTGATAGAAAAACGATTCAGCCCCACTAGAAACATACAAGGGAGATATATATATATATATATATATATATATATATATAGGTTTATATATATATATAAACCTGGATGCAGTACTCACTCTGCCTACGTTCATGTAATCCTGATTGCTCTTTTCAGATTTATTTTCCGTCATCCCCTCTTTTAATCGTCCCCCAGCTGTGGTGAGACGTTGAACGGGTGACTCCAGGAGCAAATCTAAAATCTTCGCCGCGCTCCGTCTGCAGAAGAGTTGTTTTATCCTTTGATCTACAGCACATTAAAGTAATACTGTGGGTTTGAAAAACCATTAGATGGCCTTTTGCAGGGCAGCGGGTCTCTTTTTAAAAGCACAATGAACCTCCGCGAGGATCAGGTGAGGAACTTGGTTTAAGGTACAATAACACGCACTCTTAAATTAGTCTTAAATGGTGTTAGCCTTCAAATAAGACCGTTGACTCACGACCCGCGCTGCCAAGGTCCAATTACACCGACGGCTTTCTCTCCGTCCTCACCTGTTGAGAGCTTAAATATTCACATCCCGCGTCCTTTTGTCTGTAATCCCGGCCGTCTCTCTGTCCGTCATGCTCTCTGTCCGTCAGGCTGGCAGCTCTGGTGGAATAGAGAGTGGGTCATCTCCCTGACAGAGCTCAACTGGTAGTTATGGCAGCCTCGCCACGGTTGGCTGGCTCCACGCAGTCACCAGGAGACAGGGGATCATCAAGTCTGTCCTCCTACGACACACACACACACACACACACACTCGTCTTAAAGTGTGTTTGAGTGGAAACGAGCATTGATAGCCACACAGATACAGTCATTAATATTTACAGGGTTTTTAACCAGGGTCGCTTTTCTAACAAGTGTCCTCCACGCAATCTCGTAGTTGGGTTCCTGTAGGGAGGTGGTTGTTGAAGCCAGTGATGACCAGTGAAATTTAATCCAAAATCTAATCTTATCTATAGATAATGTTTTTTTAGCTGCTGGAAATCTGAAAGATGCTTTTGAAAAAACAATTGTATCAATTGTACTGCAGCAACGTTTAAGGCAAAAATGAAAATTCCGTATTAATATAATCACAATGTCTTCATGAACATTTCTGTTTAATTTAGTGCACATTGAAAGTGATAAATAATCCTGCAATTTAAAGTTAATAAATGAACCCCACGTGTATGGTTTTAAAAACTATTTCCATTTTTTCTAAAATAAATAAGGTGCTTTTATTTTTCAAAAAGTCATTATTTCGAAAATGACCTTTTGTATAATTGAACATGAAATGAAAACTAAATTAAGAAGGCAATCTAAGATGAGTATAATTAATTAGTACAATGTATTATTTAACCTTAAAATACAAGCATCAACTTTGACATCTTTTGTTAATTATCTTTTGTATTGATCAAAAGTACTTTATTGGTGTTGTGGCAAAAACTTTTCTTTTTTTTCTTTACAAGAAATCAATATAATTATTACAGAGGTATTGTAAATATTTATTTCTTAATGATGTGCCCTATGGTTAGCCTTTATTTTTTATTAAAACAATGAATATAACAAAAAACTACAGTAAACTAAAATAAAATGTTCTCTTGGATATTAAGTTACAACTGCTATATTATTGAATGAAAAAGAATAGAAACATGTAAAATTCCCATCGGACTAGTTTAATCTATTGCGTGTTTTAAAGTTGTTCCTCATTTTGATAGTAGCCCATATTTAGGGGAACGATCTAGTACAAACCCGTAAAGCCAGTTGTCAAAAGAAAAGACTGATAGTGCCTTTACACTTGTTTCACCTTTTATTTTAACTGTAGTTCTTGATTTGGTCCCCGGTTATTTTTTTTTATTTGAGATTATTTTAGTGATTAAAGCTCATTAGCTGCTATTTAAATCTCCCCCTCTAACCACTCGATGGATGATGTTGGTAAGACATCAGGAAGGCTGTGGGCTACCTTGTTTTTGGCCGCCCAAACTGAGACATTACTTTTTTTTACATTACCATTGATTCATGAAGTCCTTCTTGTTTGTGACAGATGACTCTGATATGTTAACATCAAGGCTTAACGACCAAAAGACTAAATTAAGCAATAATCTATTGTACTATATTACATAAAACAAAATGGTAAATTATATATTTTTTTTATTGCTCATTCTGAAGGTGTCGAAGGCCCTGAGATGTCCTTCTGTTTTAGTAGCATACAGGTTCTTCTGCATGCTGGAAATATGATAATACATACATATATTTCCAAATGTATTTGTGGTCAAACTAACATTGTTTATCTTTTAACAAGAAAACTTCCTAGTCTTTCAACTCATTGTTCTTTTCCTGAACCAACCTTTGACCTATAGCCCATTTCTGCTTTATACTTTATTGAACATTATTGCAAATAGAACCAGAAAAAAAATCAGACCCTTATCAGCTGACTAAATCTCCAACTGGGAACGTATGAAACGTGGAAGCCGAGGCTGAATCCTGCTCTCTTTCACACTTCAAGCCCGTTGTTGCCCTGAAGGCACCCCACAGTGGTCAGCAGAGGCACCTCGACTCGTCTGTGGTTAGGTAGCAACCAACAGTGTGATCTCTTTCAGAAAATGTCTTCATTTGCTGAATAGCACCTCAAAGGGTCAGCAAAGTCCACGTGTGTGTGTGTAAATAAGCTTTCTTTAGTTGATACTGGAGCCAATAAAGGATTGGTGGTCCAGACCACTTGACAGAAATCTTCTTAAAGATGCTTTTCTCTCATTGAACATCTGCTTTCTTGATCTTTCTAAACTTTTTTTTATTTTATTTTATTTTTACTGTAGGATTTCTATAAATACGTTTGAAATCATGGCTGACCTCTTTAGAGATGAAAAACCTTCGGTGTACTTGTAGCTCCACAGTTACAGAGCAGCTCCATAACAAAGAAGGATGAGGCCCTGGTGAGCATCCCAGTTAGTCTACGCTGCCATGTTTTATTCTTCTTTGCCACTTAATGTCCCATTTAAATGTTCTGCGGCTTTCAAATATGAATCATGAATATGTGCGCCCGGGGGTTGGCCAGCAGAGTCTATTAGAATACATCACTGGTCTACCAGGGGACCACTTTGTGCATCCCACTAAAACCTATCATATCTCTACTGCAGAGGGGGAGACATGACTTCATGTGTCTTGTGATGTAAGTATTATTACAATTCATGAAATTCAAACACTTATGGCAGTGCCATTAATTTGGACCATAAGCCATCGGGGAGAGATTTACAGTGGAGTTAAGGGGCGATCACGCCATTATAGGACTTGGGAGATAGACGGAGGGAGGTAGCTGGTTTTTTTCGGAGCCGGAACTTTGGCACGGATTGCTTTATGTACGAAAACGCCACAATTAATATTTCTGTTTCCCGGCTCTCAGGTCAGATTCAGAAACATTTCCGACAGATGAAGACGGGGAATTGTTGAGCATTGAAGGTTCAGCAGTTAAAACATAACCCTTGCCTTCTGGCTTGGCTCCTTCTCAGTCTACATACAAAGTGCTGAATTTTGCATGAGCGCCTGAGCGTATATAGCAACTGGAACCCTATAGTGTTGTTTACTGATACTTCCTCGAGGCGTCTCACTCTGTACAGCCCATTCTGATAAGAATGCGAGCAGCTGAGACCTGTCTCCCGTCGGTGCCGTGTGATGGTCTTGTTATACAGCAGCGCATGAAGAAACAACGGGCAGAGGTCAGGACATGCAGACGTACTTTCCTGCTTCAAAATGACCAATCAGGAAGTCTGCTCCCAGCCAATGTTCACATCTCTCGTACAACCTGAACAAATTGACACGTGACTGTGCTGTGGTTCGGGCCGGTCGTTCACGCTTAAAGTACAACCATATTTATTCCCCCTCGATCTGGAAATCGATTTTAAGATTTCATTATTGTGCGACGTGATGTATGGAAACTTTTAAAATCGCATCTTCCCTTGATAAAGAATCACAAGCAGACGTATGACTCATGCCAGTTACTCAGACAAGGAATATCTCAGAGGAATAATTCAGGGAAGAAATGGCCGGGGCGGTCGATACATGTGTAATTTGTCAAAACATAAACGACTGAAGAAGACATAGGTACTGGGCTTTTTCCCAAAGGTGAGAAAAAGGTGATTTGATGTGTACTTTACACCCTCAATATGAAAATAATGGGCTTGAAATGTTATTTTAGCATTATTTTACTGAGTATTGTTTTGATTGTTTAAGCGCTTTGTGACCCTAGTCTGGAAAAAGCGCTCTATAAATATAAATTACTTACTTATTTACTTAAAAAATTGAAAAATAGTTCCCAATTATCCAATGGTTTTTAAAAAAGAAAAATGTTGCTTTTATTTTTCATGAAAAGTTTTTAAGAAGTTTAATTAAAATTATTATTATTGTTTGATATTTCAAATTGCACTTATTATTTTTGGGTGTTATAGGCAGAAAAGTAAGTCTATTTGACGGTCGCGAATGGGGCTCCCTTTTTCTTAGTCCAAAAAGACACACTTAATAAAATTCAAATACCTCCATGGTGCGCGTCTGTAACGTCCCTCTTGTATTGAAGGCTGGACAAGAGGAAAAGATAAACAAGTCTATATGTTAAGCTTGTTTGTAGCAGAAGCTAAAAGGGTACGAATACAGGAAACATAGGGTAAATATCGCGAGAGCTCCCAGTGTAGAAAGTAGACATTTACTGTATTTTTGGATGAAGAAAATAGAGCACAATTTGTGACTGTCAAATTTATATACATTTCTGCCTATAACTCCAAAAAGATAATAATTACTCTGAAAACAACCCTTAGTCGACAAAAAGGTGAGTAGAAAACAAATTATGAATTTTTGTTATTCCAATAATACTACTTGCTTTAATAACTTTGCCCAGGTATGTAAGGTATGTGGGGTTTTTTTTTTAGTGAGGGCCTGATGCAAAATAGTTTAATAAACAACTTGAATAGAAATGACAAACATGTAAATAACAATGAATGATTTAAAAAAAATCCATTTGAATGAAAAGATCTAAGAAGAGAGAGGGGAGGAAAGCAAGTAGTCCAGGAGGTGGAATTCTGGAAATCGTCCTTACTAGTATGTAATATATATGTATTTTTTAATGTAATCAAAATTGGACGTAAATCATGGGGGTCTTCCGACCCCTTTAATTGGCATTAATAGATACATTTCTGGATATCTCCTTTAAATTTATTACATGTATACATTTATACAGATGGTACATATTTATTTAATAAAAATAATGTATCTAAATGTTTATAGGTTTCTTCTTCCCTTGTAGTCCCTCCTTTAACTTGAACCAATACAGTTGACCTCACCCCAAAACCTACACTGAGAGGTCAGTGGTCTACATTCAAACTGACCAGCTATTTTGTCGAGGGGTTCGTGAGTCAGTTCAGAACAGAACGACAGACAAACTATATACTGTATACAGTATATGGATAGATGGATGGATTGATGGATGTGTATCTATTCACGTGTCACTGCTTATCAACGAAGTGGCCTTAATGTTTTCACCATAGCAACTGACATGTTCCACATCAAGACAGAAAACTATTCCATGATCTGGTAAAGACTGGCGAATTCTTCACAAAAAGCCACTTTTTCAAAAGAGGCAGTTGCTACAGAGAGGACTATAATAATCTGCAGCGAGCCGCTCTGACTCTGTTTGCTATCATTTGTCACATGGCCACAGTGTTATGAGTTCAAACAGAATTCGGCGATGGCTCACTGCGCGGCGACACCATGGTTTTTTCCATCTCCTCTAACCCACTTTCAATTTCCTTTAGGTATTCACAGAGTATTGTCTTGGAGGGAGAAAAATCCACTGAGCATTTCAGGTTCTCTGACCAGAGACGTGTCCTGATATCTGGAGTATTTTTGAGAATGATAACGGCAGTGAACTTTAAGCAAAGTCCATGCCAAGAACACGGTTATTTGTTTTCACGAGCAACTACACTATGTCGAAGAAGTCATCCCCAAACTTTTTTTGTTTTAGAAAAGTGTTGTTCTGGATGGTTTTTCGCTCATGAACAGGGTCTTGGAAGCGTCTCCTATTTCTCTACAAGTGGAGCGGCTTTAGTGTAACTTCAGCTCCATTGAGCATCACCCTTCAGTGAGTCTGGAGGTATCTGATCGAGTCCATCCATGTGGAGCGCTATTGAATAAAAAGAGTAAACCTCAAGGACATGGTCCACCACACACACATTTACCAAAAAACACAGAAACCGTGCAGACAAAAAAACATTATCCTTGGATACAAAGCCCACGCAGGAAGCAAAAACCTGATGAAATGATGGTGATTCGAAATGAGTCGAGCTTTTCAACATCCGTTCCTTGTTCCAGGAAAACTTTCACAAAATATGATAAGGTAAGTGGGAATCTAAATTAGTTTTGACATTGACCAGAATGGACTTTGGTGGATTAGCAGCCAAGTGAAAGATTGAATTTGTCAAAGTTTCTTACTTTTCGTAAAAAAGAAGGGAGCTACGCTTTCACATTTTCCTGAGCTCTTTTATGAAAGAAAAACACATGTGGCATCAAGCATAATAGTTTACTGTGTAACACTCACTTGATTGACAGTCCAACTGTTTCATAGGGAAATTGAAAAAAAAAACATCTATGTAGAGCTTTTGAGTGTTCAAAAAGAAGTCAAATTAAATAGAAATGTGAATTTTAACCTTCTCTGGTTCTTTAATGTGTACAAGACTGAGTGCTAAGGTTTCCTAACCGACAGTATTGTTGACTTCCAAAGTCCAAATAGATTAATTGGTAACCAAAATACTATCTGTCTTGTATTGGTGACCTAGCTAGGGTTGGTTTAGCTCTTGCTAAGGTCTTGTCGATGATGATAAAAGCAGAGTTTGATCGTGGATCTTTAAAAGTGTACACATCTCAAATTGTTGAGTGAGACTGGTCAATGTATACGTAATGTATACATCCTGTTAGAAGCATGGATAATGACGGAATATTGGTAAATAAAGCCGATGATAGACTATAAAATACTCCATCATCCAACCTTCTCTTGCACCATTGGGGTTGATTTATTATCCATTTTTCATTTCATTTTCAATTCCTTCAATCACTACTTAATGGAAAAAAGGATGGATTACCAGATTGACAGAGGAATGTCTGAATGGATGAGTAGATAGATTGAAAGATAGATGGATGGATGAAGGGCTAGATGGATGGCTTAGTGGATGGATGGATGGGTAGAAGGATGGGGTTATGGATAGATGAATAAGTAGATCGATAGATTGATAGATGGCTATATAGATGGCTAGGTGGATGGATAGAATGCAGAGTAGATGAATGAGTAGAATGGATGAGAAGATGGATAATGATTGATGGATGAATAGATAAGTAAGTAGTTACATTGAAGTGGCATCAAACCTCCATGAGTATAAAGTGTTTTTACTGTGATTTGTTATTTCTTAAATATACCATTTCAACTTTGCTGTTATGCTTGGAATGTTTGGGGTTTTAACTGTTACCCTTTAAATTGTGTTTCCATTTTTAAAGGTTACCTGAATCCCAAGTTTATCATCCCGAACTTCGGTAGTATAGTCTAGGTTCTCAAGGAGGATAACACCTGGACAGAAATCTTTGAGCATGGGGTTTGAAAAGTTGACCTATTTATGTCTATAGTGGGTTTTTTTTACATTCCATTTATGTATTTATAGAGACGTAGACAACACATCTAGCTAGACCTGGTCATCAGCAACACAATGCTCGACGGTGAAGCATCAGTTGTTTAATTAACCGAGTGGAAGCGAAGTGCTAGCACACATGGTTTACTATAAACAGTGTGATTAAAGCAACCAGGACGCAGAGTTGGGGAAAAAGAAACATAATTCCAATCACCATGGAGACGTGGGAGGGAAAGTAGAGGGTCTGAATACAGAATTTTTTTTTTTTTTATTCATTATTTTCATAATGACTGTTATTATGCTCAGACTCTGATTGAATTCCATTTTGTCAGTCAGGTTTGTGGCGAGCCGAGTAATTATCGCTTAAGTGATACTAAGATTAACGGCGGACATTTCCATGGTCAGAGCTGTTTGACGAAAAGAAGCGACTTGATCATCTTTCCTCATCAAAGGAAACACGATGAAGACCGAAAGAGCACAGATGTGGTGAATACGACATTCAGACGCCATTACAGCCTGTCTTGGGTTTTTTTTATTTTAATGGAAGAGATGCGTGGATGGATTGAGGTGAGAATCTTCACATGGAAACAAAATCTTTTAATGATTAACTGTTTATACGATTCTACACGTACGAACGCTGTCGTGGTGATCGAACAAAGAGCGAGGTGAGAAAGGTGAGAAGAAAACCGTTGGACTTAACATGAAACGTAAGTGGAGATTGCAAGTGTTGAGGTCTTATTTTAAGTGAAAACTGCCTTATTTGACTTAATGATGAGCTAAATTCACATGATGAGTCCAGAAAAAGGTCTAAAATTACGATATTAAGGTCCAAAAATGACTTAATAATAGTTATAGTAATATTAACTTGCTAATGGGTATGTATGTATGTTCTCCCTGAGTTGTGTGTGTTTACTCCGAGCACTCCGGTTTCCTCCTACAGTCCAAAAACATTCAGAGGTTGACCGGGAACTTTGTCCGTCGGAATGAGTGTGTTTGTGAATGGTTGTGTGTCTTTGTGTGCTCAGCAAAAGAATGGCGTCCTTTCCAGGGTGTCCCCCGCCTCTCGCCTTAAGAAACTGGGATTGGCTCCATCCCCAAGCGACCCCCATAAGGGATTAAGTTGCACAGAAAATGAATGAATGAATAAATGTTTACAATAAACATCTTTTGATTGAAATGAGACTCTTAAAGCTTGTCAGGTTAATATAGCCTAAATTAAGTCTAATTAAAAATGACTTTACTTGTGATAAGACGTTAGTACTTTCTTAGGATTTAGTTTTTCCAGTGTGAATTCAAAATAGATTCATCTTTATTGGCATTTTTGTATTTTTTAATCATGTATTTTATTCATTACTAGTCGTAAATATGACATTATGCTTAAGCAATAGTAATAAATAATAATTTTACTGTATGAAATGTGGCCCATCAGGAAATGTAATTGCCCACCACTGCTGTACAGAATTAAAAATGCACAATAACGACATTTCTTTAAGACTTCTGCTTTTAAAACCGTATACAAAACAGAATGTTTTGCAGTTGGACGTAGAAGAACTCCATGGACCCTCCTCCTGTATGTCCCCCTGCTGCGAGGTAGCAGCAGGCCTGCAGCCTACCAATGCATTCAGTGAGGGGATTTAGTCCAGGGGGGGCTAATCAATCACTGACAGATTACCTCCAAAAGCCACTTCCACAGCCATTAAAGCAGGACAAATGCAGAATTGCAACTGAACAAGTTGGATTTTTTTTTCCATTTTTTTTAAGGCAACACTGGAACTTCCTGGTTATTTGTCAAAGTCACCGGCGCTGAGCCGCATGACTGGCCGCGCGAGAGTGCGTCTCAGCCGGCTGGCGTGCTCGGTGTGTGTCAGCCAGAGTGAGCGAGCGAGCGCCAGACAGTAACAGAGAGAGTGAGTTATTGTCGAGCGTGGCTCCTTGCTCCATGTGTGTGTGTTTTTCGCGCCTTCAGGTGTGCGAGTGTAGTCGTGAGCCCAATGGAGCCTACAGTAAACCACATTCCCTTTATTGCCAAAATTCATCCGTTTATGCTCAATAGGCCGGGCTCGGATCCACGTCGGGGGTTCCACCGGGGGCCACGGTCCCTCGCTCGTGAACGAAGCTTGACCACACACAAGTGTCTCCACACATCCTTTTGTTCTCTACATGAACCCCCTTTTTTATTTTACAACTGGAAACACAGTCTGTACTGTTCTAATCTCTCTCTCTCCTCCCTCTGGACTCTCTGCTCTGAGATTCCCCATCATTGTCCTCTATTCACATGGGTTTTGTTTATATCAACTGCACTTGATAGAAGACTCTGAAGAAATTGGATATTATCATTTTGTTCCTCGCCCGGTATCACCAGGGGAACTCAGCCCATTCTAACGGAATTATGCAGTTTAAAGAATGGACATGTTCCCGGAGAGGACCGCTCTCAAATTGATTCTGACGTCTCCGCGTCTTCACAGACATCCCGGGTTAAGTGCCGATAATTATTTGAAAGAATAATAAAAAAAAATAAAAAAATAGGAGATAGGTTTGGATGCAGCGACTTCAAAGAGGCGGCGTGCGTTTTCTCTCCTCTTACGGTGTGAGTATAGATCCTTTGTAGCTGCAGCTCTGACGGGACTTTCATTGTGATGTATTGACAACATTCAAATACATATAAAAGAGCCAGTTTTGCTAAATTAAAATATTACAATGAAAAACGTCCTTCAGTACAACAACGTTAATATCTAGTAATCGGTGTGAAGCTCCTTCTTTGAATTTGTTTGACTCGAGTGTCAGAACTTAAGTACATTCTTAGGATTGTCTCTTGAGTACGAACATTCCTGCTGAATATTTTGTACCACACACTACTTGAAAAAGCCGAAATTCAAAACATTCGGCAGTGTTAAGAGGTCTGAAACTTCCCAAAAATGTATCTTACAACAAAAATTTAATTTGGAATGAAAGCTTGTTTTAAGATGTAAAATGCTTGTGTTATGAAGTGATTTACTTTTGTTGAGTTAATGTTAAGTATTAACTGTAAACATATCAATATATAAAAAACAGTTGGAGTCTCATAAATCTCACCAATGTTTTGCTTGATGGCGATTGGCCTCTCAAGGTTTTTAGGGGGAGGGGTTACCGGATCAGTTCGAGGGAAAGGGGTCAAATGAGAATTCAAATACATCCAACTTAAATCATATATGTTTCACTCAAATTAAGAGACATTTTCTGAATATTTGTTAATGTTAATGGGGTGCAAGAAGACCCACATGAAAAACTGAACATGTCCAATTTTCAATGACATTTCTACCATGTTTAATACGCATGATTTCTATAATTTGAGTTATTTTAGAAAATGTTTAGTCCCATAAAGCAGCCAAAATGACTCTCATTTCTCCTCCCCCTCTGTCTTGTTAGTTTTTTTTATTTATTTTAAGTGTTTTTTTTTAATCCCCGGTTATACTAGGTATTTCAGCTCGGATATAAAAATGTTCTTTGTTCACAGTGTACATGACTGTGTCATTTCTAGTAGTTTGCATGTAGAACAAAAATTTAAGAATGTATAAAATGTGTTTTTTAATGTATTATTTATTGTACAAAAAAGTGTGCTCTGGTGAATTTAAATCTCAAATTCATTTTTCACTTTTGAAATCCAACATGGCTTTTTTCTTTTTTTAAACCATCTTGTGTTACTTCCTATCTTGTACTGCGTGTTGGAGGGAAGAGACGCAAACAGTGCATCTGTGAAATGATAAAGACTGACACGGAAGTCCGCAGGCATTGGAGTTGAAATTTAGATGGTCATGTGACGTCCCCCCCGCTCGCCCACCCACCCCCCTATGACCCTGGAGACGATGGGGAGAAAGAGAGAGAGAGAGAGAGAAAATGCACACACATATACAAGAGGCTGACTTGTGATTGTAGGTACCCTAATGTGTACATTCTTTTGTGCAGTGTGTGTGTGTGTGTGTTCGTCCTCCCCCTCCTATTCAATTAAGAGCTTAAGCTCATTAGTGGCAGACTTACATCATTACCTCTCCAATGGCTAATGAGTTAAAATCTATTTAGATTTATGTTGCCGTTAAATCTCCTCCACCACACGCTCTTCCTGGCGATGACCGCAAATCAGCGGGGAAAAAAAATAAAAAATGAAACCTTGAAGGCTCCGTGACTCGGAGATATCGAACGACTCTTACCTTCTTGGAAATCAGAGAGAGAGAGAGAGAAAAAACGAGGTTTTTTTTGTTGTTTTTTCTTCTTCTTCTAATTACTAACTAATAATTAGTGCCACGTAACCGCCGCGATTACACAGCGATCGGTGGAGCTTTCGATCAATTTTAATTACGCTTACAAAATCCTCGGTTGCACAGAGCAGGCGTGACAAATGTAATGGATTGACGGAGTGGCGGGAGAAAAGACAATGAAGCTGGAGACAATGAGCGGCTGTTAAGCTGTGGGCCCTGAAGCTGCAGCAGGTACAAGAAACACTTTTTTTTTTCCATCAAGTTTACTCTCCTGATCAATCCTCTTGTTTTTTGTTTTTTTTTCCATGCCGGTGACTCGCACAAATAACCCGCCGCGGTTGTCGGTGGGGTGATTAGGAACAATGAGCTGACAGTTATTCCTAGCTTTGATGTCTTGTTTAAATCTGCTCTCCTCCGCCCGAAGCTTTGATAACGCGCTAACTGGGACATTTTCCTGCTAATTAGGGCTTCAATTGCTAATTCCATATAGCGGCTATAATTATCACGGGGAGATTCACAGGTACACTCCGGCAGCACTCGCAGGACTGATGGGCGGGCGGGTTTCGTTTCCCACATGCGGTGAGCAATTCCACGGAGTTTCCAAGCTCTGGCCCGAGCTGCCCTTGAGGGACATGCATCAGTAGAAGAATTGTCTTAAAATACCTTGAAAGCTTCACAGAAAGATGTTTTTTTATTTTTGTATTCTATTCGTTTGGATCAAGGGGTTGCAACAATTGCAACTTTTTCCGCATGTTTAGAGGAGGCTCGTAACTGTCGTGTAGCCTGTTACACGCGGTTGCGCAGTACAACCACTAAACGGTTCCGTCTCTATTCAAACACCTCATTAATCCCATTACAGCAAAGCCCTTCTAGTAGATAGACATTATTTATCTTTGTACTTGAAGTAGGTACCAACATAACAGATCAAACACACAACTTAATTTACTCTATTTTTCGGACTATAAAGCTTGCATAAAATCCTTTATTTGTCACAAAAAATGGACAGTGTGTCTTATGTTTTGATTCAGGTTTTACTAACTAACTTCAAAAGATTTTAACGTGAAGCCATAGCGCTCAAAAATCTGTTAAAAATGTTGGTTAAACTAGAAGCTGCACCAAGAATCCCCGTAGTATTACTCTGGAAGCTCCTACAAATATAATTTACTTACTTACTTACTTACTTAGTAATACGCTTCATAGAGTAAAACTACTTAGCCACACTATATTTGGTAATTTAACAACATTATAAACCATATACTGTATGAGTACAGTAAATACTCATGAATGAATAAAATTGTTGTAATTGTCTATCGTTTAACATGTTGTTAATAAGAGCTTGTGATTTGTTACGGACAATAAAGTCTCCAAACTTTATTGACAACACATTCTGCTGTCTTAGTCACATGACGTTTACATCTCTAGTTTGTATCTTGTACGACAAAATACACTGAAAAACTTTTCATTAAAGGCACTGCGAAACACTGCCAAACTGTTCAGGCTTCTTTGCCCCAACTAGCTGGGATAGGCTCCAGCCCCCCCCCCAAAGAGGAATCAGTTTTCAAAAATCAATGAATGAAAGAGAAAATGCGTATAATGTGATGCAGTTATGTAACAGGATCCCAAATGTGTATGTTTACAATGTTGTCATTTTGATTAATACAATCTTTAGATATTTCTATTTTTTAAAAACGATTGTGTCAAGCTCATGGTCCAGGGGCCATATTTGACCCACCACGACACCCTTAAATACATGGTTCCGACGAACCATATACGCGGCCGCGTGTAGTGACGACCTCCGACAGCTAGATTGCAGTGTTTCCGCTTCAGTGCGACTCATGCGGAATCCAAAAAGGCAGCATCGACAAATGTCAACAGTGAATTGTGAAGGTGAATATAGGTTTGTGGTTCAAGGAGCTGATCTGTTGAGTCATATTGACACAAAACAACAAATGTAGCCTCAAAGAAAAAACAAATAATGCAAAAAAAGCGACACTGTTATTTAAGTTTCATATTCCTTGGTGAAACATTATCACTTACTTACTTATAAACTGTTGGATAAAGAGAAGATGCTGCATAAACATGGATGAAACGTTCATAGTTGTCTTCGTCAGTTGCTAATGGAATTTATTTTAGATTTGATTATATACATATTATATTGACCCAGTTTTTTCTGTTTTAAAGAAGAAAAAATGTCCATAACAAACACTTTAGGTCCATTTAGTGATGGGAAAAAATGTATACTTGCCAAGACAGTCTGGACACTATAGAATTTCATTAAAAAACTGTCACATGATCGTACGTCAACACGTGTTATCCTATTAAATGTGTGAATGACGCCTGGAAACAGGTAAACGTCTACAGTTAAGCCAATGTATTGACGTTGAAGTGTCCTTTTGTTCCAAGTTGTCTATTTTTAATAACATGACATATTAAACATCTCGTTACGTGAGGTTTGTCGTTGACCATGTTCAACCATCATCATGAAAGAAACCATATGGTGTTCTGCTTGACACCATATCAAGAAGATGAACTGTCAACAGTTTCCACCCACACACACGATGAAATTATGAAATGTACCATTTGCATTAACGCTTACTGTGTCCATCAGTGTTATGTTTTTTTATAGTCTTACCTATAATAATGATAATAATAATATAATCTATGAATCTAGTTTTACTTGACAAAAACGGTCAACCCTGAATCCCATATTGCTTACTAACGGTGTAATAAAATGTATTGATACAGATTTAAATTTTTGTCTTTTCACATTATATTTTATTCATTATTATTTCATGATTTATATTTCATATACGTGTGTGTAAATAACCAACTAACAAGGTTTTATTTTTTAATTGTGTGTTTGCAATTAAACTTCCAAAACTAGAGGAACAATGAAATCCCGCGGGATCCCGGCAAAGACTGAGGACGAGAGGATACAGCGACTCCGGCATATTATACAGTTGATGTTTGGAAAGAATTAGTTTTTTTTAAACAAATATATAAACAAATAAGTTAAAACTCAAATGAGACTCATGTTCTGCAACACCAGAGTGAAGTATTCTTGCAAAACTACAAATATATAGTTGTCCCTATGGTATTACTATATTGTGATATGTATTTTATCACCAAGTGTGTATCTTTAATATAGTATCTTTAATTTAAAAAAAGCAAGTAAATAATAATTGATCATAGAGTTGAGAAATGAAGAGAGATGCAACATTTTAAAAATGAAGGATTTAAATCCGATTTTTTCATAACGGAATACTATATTATTAAGTATTAGTGGCCGTAGAATCCAATGAAACCACCACTATGCTAAAACCAAGCAGTTGTTTTGTCATTGTTAAAGTAAACCAATTAAGTTGAGACGCTCACCGGATCTCCGCACGTTGCACAAAAGCATCAAATGAACGATTGAAATTGAAAATACTTGAGTTCTGTTTTCATGTTTCTTGTTTCGTCCGCGTCCAGACAAAGCAGACGCTCATAATAACCTTATCTGCAGTAATTGGAATTGAGAGATTTTTCTTTTTTTTTTTTTTCTCTTTGCTCCTGCCTCCCGTCAGCCCCCCCATCAGGCGCATGCGCAGTGGGGAGTGTACTGGTCAGCGAGAGAAGCAGCTGTTTCAGGGGCTGGTGAAATTCCAACATGGCAGTGGCTGTGGTCAGTGTTTCCTGCGTTTTACTTGGGATGGTTTCAGCTCGTTCGCAGCCCGTCTTCACCTTCGCCCGCGCAACTTCTCCTCGTGGATCGATGCGACCCTGAACCCGCGTGCGGAGAGGTCGACCTGTGGCGAGGAAAAGAGAAAAAAAACAAAA
This sequence comes from Callionymus lyra, assembly GCF_982586985.1. Lineage (NCBI taxonomy): Eukaryota > Metazoa > Chordata > Actinopteri > Syngnathiformes > Callionymidae > Callionymus > Callionymus lyra. The sequence goes on from NC_141822.1 coordinate 24,338,257, forward strand.
ACCAGGTAAGAAGGATCCGCTGCATCCACAACTAGACGGGCGCAGGCAGGGCGGCGGGCTTGGACACGTCCGGGGAACGTTGACGCAGAACAAGTCGCGGTTGTTTTTTTGTTTTTTTTGTTTAGTGACAAGTTTCCGCGGAACATATCGCGCACATGGCGCGTCCTCGAGCCGCCGCGTAGGTGCACCTGCGCCGCCGTCATCTCGGGGTTTGCTACACCCGGGGCTTCTCACCCGGGGATCTCGTGAAGAAGGGATGAAATGAAAGTTTGTTCCTGGAACAAAAAATATAGCATGACATTGACGTGTCGAGGCGTCTCTGCCATTTTTAGCCTCCAGACTTTGTAGTGACAGGCGGTGTTTGTAACGTTCCAGGTGTGAGGAGAACCGAACAGAACCTTTGACGTTCCTACTTGTGCTGTTTTTTTGGTTAAATTCCTCTTTTTTTTTTCTTCCCTTCTTTTTCTCTCCTTCTCTGATCCAGCACGTCATGATCAGCAGCAGCAGCGTCTATGGTAGGTTTTTCTCGTTTATTCATATTGTTTTTAATGCTGATTGTTTTCAATTATTAGGTTGAAAAATTGTCTGTTGTGCAGGCTTTACTTTTGTTTTGTTTTTTGTCTTTTTTTTTAATATTCTCATCCGTATTCCAATTATAAAAAGTTCTACATCTATATTGAGGCAGCCTTTTTAAATTTCACTTCATTAAAATAACGCAGGAAACCTTCTGTAATATTAAAAAAAGTCAATCTATTTTTTAAACTGAGAACATAAGTAATTAAATATCTAAAATATCCAATTTAATATTGTGGTTTATAATATAAATTGATCTAAGTCAGTCTGAAATCCTACTATTCTTTTTTAGTTAAATATAATAAATAAAAAAGCTATATTTCTCAAACTGCACTTAAAGTAGACGACTTGTGTAATTACTAATCAATTCATCCCATATAATAAATATATTAAAAAAAAAAGTTTAATTTTCAATAGTGCTCGTGTTGTCATCGTGGGAAAACCGTGTGTGTGTTCAAGTCCTCCACATTTATATGGAACAATGGCAGATTGTTGAAATTGAAAATAGTCTTCCCACTCTTTTTTTTTTGCAAGCAATTTCATAATGAACTGTTTGTTTTCTTTACACACACACACACACACACACACACATAAGCACACACACACACATCCATGACACAGACCCAGAAGACGCAGCGGAAGTTTTACGGGACAATCGTGGGTTTCTGTAACACTTATTAAGCGAGGGCTCGACCTTTCACCTTTGATCTGTCGCTCTGCCCTTTCTCTCTTACTTAAGGCGCACACACGCACACTTTCAGACACACACTCAAAACATGCCACCCTTAACCTTATTTTGTATGTTTTTATATGTAAAAACATGTTATTAGTTAAGCTGTATTTAAGTGGTTCCTGGATGAAGTCAGTCAGATTTATGCTTTTTTATTGGGTTATTTGTTCCCCTTAATTCTTGCCTGGCAGATAATAACATCTTCTGTGTTCATCAGACACACTGTATTATGTCTTGCTTTATTATTTCAATAGAAGATGAGGTTGACCTTTTGTGGGAAAAGAGAGCTTCGTCGTTGTAAACGGACACACGGTATCGCTTCGGGAGTGGGTGTGTAAACTTCTAGTGTGTGTAATGTAAATAAGCGTCGCCGCTCAGCCACTTGTTTATTCCTCCGGTTTGTTTTGTTGTAGTTCCTCGGCTTAAAGATGCGTCCGGCATCCGGTGCCAGCTGCGTTATGCGTCGCTGTGACAGTAGCAATAATCCCCCTCATTATACACATAACGTATCTCCTCATATCGCCGACAGCCTCGCTTTTTTTTTTTTACGGCTAATAGGAACACAGAGAGGGGAGTTAATAGGAAGAGACGGAAAAAACTGCTTAACAAACAGAGACCCTTTTACTTTATTTCTCTAGAGTTTTTTATTTGGTCTCAAATGAATCGAGCTCGGAGGGCGCCCCCTCCAGTAGGGGGGGGCATATAAATAAATTATCCTGACACTTTCTATCAGTCTGTAATGTTTACCATTAAAGGCTGCTGCGCTGTACCGGAGCCACCAGCGGTGCGATCCAGCCGGGGGTGGGGGCCCCCCTGTGGGACCCCGTCCAGATGTGAGACGATGTGTGGTGTAAATGTTGTGCTTCTCAAGACATTTGTTAGTCTCTCTCCGGCTCGGGTCCCGGTATCGGCGGATCCTCTGCTGTCTGCGCGCCCTGACAAAAGGGGCCTCTTCAAACGAGGATCCGGGCAGGGTTGTCATCTTCTAGCAAATATGTTAAGTGTTATCTTTTGTGCGCTCGGCTTGCCGAGCAGAGCCTGGACCCCATGGGAGCCCCGGCGCATGCAAATAGAACAAATCCCTCTCGGACCTGTCTGTCTGTTTCACTCTCTCCATCTCTCTCTGTTTCTGTCTTCCCGAGCCCACCCCACCACCACCACCACCACCCCATCCTTCTCCCTCCCTATTCTCTTTTTCCTTCCCCACGTTTGCCCGACAGTGCGTCAGCCCGTCTTGTCTCCTTGCTCTCTCATCTATTTCACTCTTTGTCCACTTATTCCCCCACTCTCTCCCTCCCTCCCTCATCACTCTCTCTTTCCCTCCCGTCCCAGAAGACAGTGCCGGGGCTGTGTGTCAGCTAACTGTAGCGAGGCTGTGTCGTCTTTGTGTGTTTCCCTGCATGCTCGCTGACAGCCCCCTCCTCGCCGATCTAAGTTCCTTCTCCTTAGACGGCAGGCAGCTGTCGGTAGCGCTCGCCTCCCCGAGACGTGTTTCACTGTAGATGAGCGGACGCCAATTCCTTAAAATCTTTTGACACCCTGATCCCCTCGCCTCGCCTTCTTCCTATCATAAATACTCTCCTGCTGTAGTTTTGTGCTTTGGGATTTTATTCTTTTTTTCTTTTTTTTTTCCAGTAGGCCAAGTGTTTCTGTGACTGACAGTTGCTTGTTGATGGATTTTTTTTTCTTCTTTTTTTACTTCTTCCGCTGAATCCCACACATTTGGTTTTTCCTCCATAAAACCTGATGCTTCTATCCTGTGATCTGGTTAATTCTGTGCACCGTTGCCAGCAGTGTTGTAGCTGAAAATCCAATCGTTTCCCAATAATTACTTTCCAATCAAGTCATAAATGCCATTAAGAAATGATCATTTAAAAAGTAAATATTGTTCCTCCGAGTTTTTATATAAATGTTTTGAGCTGGAGGAGTTTTCTTGCAACTTTCGAGGTGGTGTAGCTCAAGATACTTTTTCAATTGTTTGATATTTGTTGACTAAACCAAACTTTTCTTCTCTGAAAGTTGTACCTACTTATATTCCACAATAATAGCGTAATAAGAGTCTGAACTAATACTATTGGCATGAGATATCCAGTCATTGTCTCAAATGTGAATTGTTAATACACATATACATGATCTTTAAAGATCATCAATCTTTGTTGTAGTGTGTAGGGGGCGCTATCTTAAAGTCTGTCACAAATGATCATAGATTGTTAAATAAATAATGGAGTAAGTTCTTAAATTGCAAAAAGTAAACAAACAAGCCAAGAATGAAACAGAAAATTGTTTTATTTTATGCTCTTGAATAAAAAATGTCAGTATGATATTCCAGTAGCTGAAGTAGTTCCCGGGGCTTGTAATGCAGAAATAAATGCTGTACTTCACTTAATAGATGACACGTGTGACACACTTGAGGATCTAAGAGTCGTCAGAACGCAACGTCTCTTCAGTTTCTGCTGTAAATCCACTATCCTTGTCCATAATTGAAATACTGGAAAATATATTTGTTTTTATCACGAAAATCTGAGTAAATATTGGTCAATCCTAACAAGTACAATGTAAGGTACATTAAGATAAAAAGACATGCTTCTAGAAAGTGGAATTAAATTATTATTAAAGTTTTATATATATATATATATATATATATATATATATATATATTTTAAATATATTGAGTCTCAGTTGTGCTGTTTGACACCTTTTTAGCTTGTCTTGTTTCCTAGATACTGCATTTTTTAAAGTATGTTGCTTCTCCAGTGACTAGCGAAAAGGTTGTGTATAAGTTAGAGAAATTCTACAGCAGATGAGGTTCAACCAGGAGGTCTTGAGGGAAGGTTCCACAGCTAGAGCGATCAGAGATCTACACCCCCAAAATTTCCCCGACTCGTAGCAGCCAGCGCTGCTTATACCCACAACCCTTAAGCAGACATTCGGCTAAATTCATTTCCATGTTAATTCCGGCATTAAAGGAATTATCTCGCTTTCTTTGAACTCTGGATCCTGCACAATGTTTGAAGTCTGCTCGTTTTTTTGTCATTTGTCTTTTTCATCGGGTTAATCAAAGCTTGGAAAAATAGTTCTCCTGTACCTTCCCTTTTTTTTTTTTTTTTGCATTTCCCGTTTTTATGAATTTTAAACACCCCCATTTACCTTTCATGGCAATCTCCAGCAACCACAGCCCGGATTCCCCATCGGATATTAAAGCATTCGGCGTGTGGGGAGCGTTAAATATGCTAAGGAGTTAATAAAAATAAAAAAAACTTGGAATATTCCACACCGTTAGACCTTGACAGACACATCACTGAAGCAGCTTATCCTCTACAATGTGCCTTCAAATGAGAAAGTGCTGCTTCTAATTAGGTTATTGGCATGGACGTCTTAAGTTAAATTGTGCATTGATATGCACAAAAGCTCGCCGCTCATTTGGCTCACCGGGCGGAGGAGAGCGGCGACCACGACTGCCTTTTTTTTTTTTTTTTCTTTTTCTTTTTTTCCTCACCTCCCCGACAAGTCCGGAGAAAATGACAGCGAGGAGAGAGGAAGGATCTGACTGTAATCTCTCACAGCCGCTGCTCTTCTCCGGCTGGCTCCGGCTGGATGATCTGATTTTGTTAACAGCACGTCTTGGCTGGATAGTGGCCGCCTGCCACTGCCGCTCCGTCCTCCCTCCGCCTCCGCCTCCTCCTCCTCCTCACCTCCTCTCCTCCTCACCTCCCATCTGCAGCGAAAGTTGAGTGTCTTGATTAGCCTGGCATCTGATGCAAGGAAGTTGAGCACTTTTGACTCGTGCGGCAGTAAAAAGGTGCGTGCGCTAATGAACAATGGCTTATCGTGGACGTGTGTGTGTGTGTGTGTGTGTGTGTGTGGGGGTGTGTGTGTGTGTGTGTGTGGGGGTGTGTGTGTGTGTGTGTGTGTGTGTGTGTTGAAGGAGGAAGTGGCCGGCTGCCAGGGGACGGACAAAAGGATGTAGAGTGGCTGGGCGTGTGGCAGAATGACTGCGCCGCCTGGGCAAGATGGACACAAACTGAGAGTTTGCAGCAACTACCTTTCAAAACCTTGAAATGAAGCAGCTGCTTCATTCACTGCTCGGAAATGTCTCGAGCTCCTCGAGTGCACTTTGTGATGTCGATGAACACTTTGTGATGTCGATGAATGGTGCCATTCCTTGTTTAGGAGCCAATATTTTAAAACAACAAAGTATTTTAAACAGTTGTTGCAGTTTTTATAAAACTATATTTTTAAGTTTGTCACTTAGTTGTGTTTCTCTTTCAATTCACTCCTTGGTTACAATTTTTTCTATGGCATATAAAATAATTTCTACTTTCTACTAATCAAATTACTGATATCTTTCTTTTTAACAACCTTGTATTGTAAGTTTCAGTATCTCAAAGTATTACTTTCTTTTCTAATATTCTAATCTTTAGATTTTCGTCCTTTATTAATGTCCTTATTGAAACTTCTTTCCCTCATTATTTTTCGGGTTTAATAACCAAATGCTCATAATTATTTAAAAATTGGATGCTAAATGTCTGGCTACTTTTAAATATTTAGTTTTCTTCTTTATCCACTTTGTTTGAGTACAAGTACAATTTTTTTTACCCCTTTCTTTCCCTAGAAATGTAACATTTATATTCAGATTACTTTGTACATTTACTTAAAAGTGAACATGATATTCCTTTTTTTAATATTTTCTCAATTTAAGAAAAATACTAATTTTCTATATTTACTGGTTGTAATAGTCTAACTTAATCTAGATAATTTCCAAAAAGCTTTGATGTCGTTTCAAAAGTAACTTCTTCCTGATAAATTAGTTTAAATATTATATTCAATTTAATTATGCATATATAATATATAACTTTACTTTTGTCTTTTTTTTTTACTTCAAATATATAGCTAATTATTTTTGAAACTATAACAATATTCACGTATTTTGATGATAATTTATCTAAAAATGTTTGCATCACTAAACTAAATGCATTGCATTTAAGTGCAGTCCGACTCTTGACTGTCCCCCGCTCTGCAAGACTAACCTCCCTCCCTGCTGTACACTGTTGTCTAAAGTTGTTGTGGGGGCACTATTTTTTTTTTTGCCTGCCAAAGTGTGTTCACGTGTCCATTATTTATGTGCACGCTTGCTGTGCGTGCACGACAAGTTTCCGCTACTGGAAACAGGCGAGAGAATGAGGATGTTGCGTGTACGACTCTGGCAGGATGGACACATGTGGTAGACGGCTAATGATAGCACGCAGCGTATAATGAGATCCTACTCTCCGTCTGTCTCCACTACCTGGCATCATGCATTAACCATACAAGAGGAAGAGGAGCCACGCATGGTATTGACTTTTGAGTGGGTGTCTGCTTGTCCGTTGTTGGTTTTGTTTAGCACTCAGGGGTCAGCATGGCTGCAAGCGCCGCACATTTATAACAAGTATTGTTTTGTTTTTTTTGTTGTTGTTTGTGCTTCTTTTTTTTTTTGCCAAAAAAAAAGGATCCTCTCCTCATCTGAACCTCCTGAGCTCTGCTAAATGGTGATAAATTGATTTTGGATGTGCTGCGATGTATACGCTTAACAAGCCAAATGGGTTAAGTTTGTAGGTTAGTTTTTTTGCACACCAGATGATTCTATTAATGTATTCCTCATAATCCAGTGTACGTTGTGGGCAGCGAGATGTTGGCAGCGCTCCATCTTCTCTCCCTGTAACATATATTTATCCTCTTCACTACACAATCCTCTAGGCTGCTCCGATCCCCAGGGGGTCCCAATGACATGCCTACTAATGTGTGCTTTGCAAACGGAGTGCTATTGTATCCCCTAAATCTCACAAAGCACTGTATGATTTGCTCATTGTCACTAAATCGCTCTGCTTGTGCCAAGTACTTGCATCTCAGAGAGGCTTAATGCTTTGAGGGTTCCAGGGACAGCTTTGAGTTCCTCTTTTGTTGATTTCGGGGAAAAGTGCCAAGACTGCTGCGCTGAATATTGTTTTGAGTACGGAGGAAGGAGGGGAAGAAGGGCCATTGCCAAGCGACTCCATTGAGCCCGAGTGAATGGGCCATTCATATTTAGGAGAATCACCCAGATGCCATATTGTTGGCTCAACAACGCTAAATATTCTCCAACAAGGATGGGATTGTAACAGGTTTTTAGAATTGCGCAAGTGCAGAAAAGGACATTTGGACATAAGAAAAGCCCAGCCTTCAGTGATTCTCCTTGTGGGCTGAAAAGAACTGCATTTCAAGAGTTTGTGTATTACTAGAAATCTTAATTCATGATAGTTTGACAAGAGTCTATCATTTTTTTTTTTTTTTAGATTTCTTTATTCTTGTATCCAAGAATTCATGGCCAGGATTCTGCGGTTAAAAAGATAATAAAAGCATGTATTTCACTTTAAAAGTGAAATTCACTTTATCGTTTCAAGGATGCTTAGCGTTACTTCGGCCCAGCCCTTTGTAAAAAAAAAACACTTCTTGAGGTATCGTACTTTACCAAGCCTTTGTTAGAAGTCTGTTACACCGTTACACAAACTCTACCTAAAGCATTTACCTTGAAATGAAAACATAAAATGAAACATTTACACTGAAATATCATTCATACACATTAAGACAAATCCTCCAACATATATATATATATATATATATATATATATATATATATATATATATATACAGTATATATATAATATATATTTAGACTCCCGAACTCAAAATTAAATTATTAATCCGATTTTTATTAAGTTCAAAGTCAATTGTAAGTGAGTCTAAAAAGAGGGGCTGCAGACGCCTTAGGATCCGGAAATTTTCACTTTAGATAAAGATGATGCTGCTTGAAAATTGGCAGGAAAACTACTAACCTATCTGGAAAGGTTTTAGGTTGGAAGACGACTTAGGGTAAATGGAGCCAAGAGGGGGCAGAAAATCAAATTTTTATAAAGATTGCACCATATATATATGACGTACTTGGTTAAGGCACCTGAAATTTCTCTCCTCCCCCTCTTTGAGCTCTTTAGTTATTTGATAGTCAAATCATTTTTTTTATACCGAAGCAACGGCAGGTATTTAATGTCATATCTTCTGGTACAAAATCTTTGTATAAAGTCTATGTGACTTGAAGAGTAACAAGACAAAGAGTCTATTTGCTGAGCTAGTGTGGAGTAGTCTAGTACTTCTTGCCTACTCTAGAAAACTATGCGAAGACCGGCGTAAAGTAAAAAGCCATTAAAAAAACAGTATCAACTCTCAGATGAGTGCCTCGGTTTAGCCAATTTAATGTATACGATGCTGAAAAGTGCCATCGTGATCTTTTGTGTATTAATCATGGCTTGATCTGTGCAGGGGAGGCTGATCAAATTTATTGTTTGTCTGCGCGGGACAGTAATGGGTGTTTAATTACTCAATAAAAGCCCTTTTATAGATTCCCGGGCCTCCTGTGTGTTGAGCAAATGGTATTGATCCGTCTTCGGCCTGCAACATGATCGCTGTGAAGGAGAATTAGAGCCGTTACCCCGGCTAGCGTTCTCTCATTCATTAGCTGCATTAGCCAGGGGGTGGTTAAGACGTAGCATTACTGTTAATGCCAAAGCCCCGAGGTTCTTTCAGACGCTGCCCCGTGCGTTGTTAAACTACGCCACCTTTTTTATTCTGTTTTTATTCCTCCTTTTATAAATATGGATTTGGGTATAAATGAATAACTTTGAGTAATGTGGGAAGTCTTTCCGCGGGTCCGCCCTGAACGGTCCACTCTCCCGTCGCAGGAATAACGCACTATAATCCGCAACACTAAATTTGACAACGTCTTTTACCGAGCGGTGAGCTGTATTAGCCCGGGCCGCCGTCTCGGCTGCCTGTTTAATCCCACCTCTTCCCCACCTTCTAATCTGTAATCTGACGGCGCCTCCGCCTCTTCCGTCTTGAGAGGTCTAATTCTGAATCCTCCTGCTCAGAATATACACGGAAAAAGGAGGGAAAAACGATGACGACATTTAGCCTCGATCTGTCCGTGCGTTTTCTGCAACAGAACATGGTGTTTATGCACTCCCTTTTTTCTTTTTTTCTTCTTCTTCTTGTGTCTGCCTCGCATCCATTGTTCTTTTATGTTCGCAGCATATTGATGCTTCTGTGAACCAGCTCTACTTTTTTTTTTCCTCTCAAACTGCTGCAATATCTTCCCTTGATGTTTCCATATCAAATGAATGTGGCCTGTTAGAGACGTGCCGGAGTCAGTTGGGTGGCTTTGTGGACCAAAAGAAAGGGCCCAGCCAGGGACAAAGAAAGAGACATTGTCCATTCTGGACCGTACAGTTTCTTTGTAGATAAATGGATTTTCATGCTTATCAACTCCAACACTGACATGAGTGAAAACTGTGGAGAATGTGGAATTATTGTCAGTGGCTCGGCTCAACACATGGACAACTGTAGCTTGGAAGTGCGTGTGGTCCTCCATTGTCCCTTGAATTGGACGCTGTAACATTAATTTGGCAGTAATTAGCACCTTTGCTGACACGAGTTATCATAAGAGCCAAACAAAGATTTGAGTCTCTTGTCGTCTTTGAACATCGCGTTGAAGTCATTTTCTCCAATATACTAATGTTTTTGTGTTTTTCAAAGTATGTTTTATCAGTGTTTGGATTTGTGTTAATGGTTCGATCGCTATTGCATCACTTCTTGTTAGTTGATTCATTGAGCTTGTTTTTTTTTTTTTTAGAAGAGCTTGATGTTATTTAAAACACCTATTCCAGATGCATATTGACAATGAATATTTCTAAAATATTTAACTTTCCTAAATAATCAAAACTGAATTTCAACGAAACCAAATATTATTTTGAGCTACAGTCGACCGGTCTGTTTACAGTTGATTTCAAACACCACTGACTTAACTTCAGATTCATAAACAGGTTTAAAAACTCCTATCAAAATAAGTAAGATGACATCTTCTTCTTTTAAATAGATGCGATCTGAATTACATGTGCACTGTATGTATTATTAATGGAAAAATATAACTTTATTACTGAGTAAATTGAGATTAAAAATATCGAACTGCATATTTTTATCCTCATGTCGAATCCCTCCCACTCAGAGCGGCGTGAAGCAGTATAATCCAGTAGAAAGTTTTCAGCCCGTGGCACTTAATGTGTAGATAAAAATGGATATACAAGAGCCCGAGTGTGCTGTGTTCAAAACCCGGGTGGAAGTGGACGTATATAAGCAGGCTGGCCCCTGCAGGCGCACATTAAACCGCTATCCTGTGGCTGCCTGTGGCTTCACAATGAGGAGCGATGTCTACTCGATGCGGAGCCACTGATCTAGGTAATCTGCCTGTGCCGTGGGACACGTCTATTGGTCCACAAATCAATTGGCTTCATGTACGTGCCATTAGGCTAACATGGCGCTGCTGTGGCGCTGCAAGCGGTAAACACACTCCTTAATTCCCCAGGACGCCCGGGCCAGGTGGACACTCCTATTTTCCATTCTGTCGTCCTCTCACATCCTTTTCCTCCCTTTCCACTTCAGTCAATGCAGCGATTCTCAGCGGATGAGTGCTTACAGGAGTGTTGCTTGGAGGGATTGTGAAGCGTAGAAGAAAAAGGAGAGATTTTGGCCGGGGAGAGCCCTTGCTCGTGCTGTGTTTCTCCACTATTGTGTCTAGTGAGTAAGTGATCCCTGGAGAGATTCAAGCCGCATCCGTGTCTCCGTGTCGTTCCTTAAATACCTCTTTCTCACTGTCCTCGTTACGTCGCTTCCTCTCACCTTCTCCCGCGACGAAAACGACCACAACGCATCAAAAACATGATTATAAATCTTGTGGATTTGCATCAAAAAAGGAACCTTCACGTAGGCTAATGATGAAGTTAAGTCGGGAGCCGCGGCGTGATAATTGAGCCGTCCCGACGGATGAGTGTCGCCCGGCGGTATCGCTGTTGTGCGTCTCATTTCCCCGTCGATCGGCAGATAAGATAAGATGAACGTGAGACACGCGCCTCCATGATTGGCAGGGTGAGCGCTCTGTGATTAAGCCAGCGAGCCCGAGCCACTTAAAACCCGATCACACGTGCCGAAGAAGTTTCTGGTTCAACCGATAAAACCCCCCCCCCCCATCATATCAGACTTAATATTTGCTGTGGTTGCAGGTTTTGCCTAAAGCGTCGGATGCCTTCGCTGTTGCTAGGAGACGTTGAAAAACCCTCTGACACGTCTGGTCAGCCGTTCAAGTTGTTGACAAGGGCCGGGGCGTCCACAACAGCATGATAATGTCGACATAATGAAATCACATATACACTCACTGTCAGTATCGTTGGCGTTGATCTGCATTCCTCCAGCAAGTCAGTGGTTATCATGGAGGCAGAAGAAGTGAGTGGACGTCGTCATTATCTCTTTTCAACGTGTGGTTGAGTCTGATTCTGATGTCCTTGTTTTATTGACTATTTTTCCTAGAATTTTCAACTTAATACTGCTGTTGGATTAGTGCATGAACGAGATCGAAACAACTTGATTTAACCGGGACAATTTCGTCGCTTCATAAACAGTCAGCCCAGAAGGTCAGAAGGTCGACCATCGACGGCAGCAGTCAAGGGAACAGATTTGGCTTTTCAAAATAAAGGCGTCAGCAATAATTAGCAAAGCAAATACTTGGGTACTTCATATTAAACTCCTTATGGCACTGCCAGGTTTTTGTTTATTGTGGATTTTCATCTCATCTTGTTCTACACAGCAGTGGACAGTCTATCTATATATTTCATTCACTAGTTTAAATCAAATCATACAATCATAAAATGTTATATTTTAATCAAACAATATGTTTTTACAGATTTAACAGAAGATTATTATTTGCGCAGCTAAATCATACCTGTCTCTTTCAATGCACAGAATATTTATATCAAACTTAATTTAAGTAATGTTACTTTTATTATTGTTACCTAATGTTGCATATTGTGTGTCATGTGATCATTTTCATCATTTGATTTTACTAATATTTATGGCATGTGTTATGATTTTTTTTTATCATCCATCCAAACCATCCGTGTGGCGATAACGTTGTAGTTTTATCTTATTTATAATGTTATTATTATTATTATGTGAATGCTTTCATAGGTTTTGTATGGTGTCTTTTGTGTTTATCATATTTGACAGCTTTAACAGTCATTGGTGGATATTGTTTAGTTTTTTTATTTAGTTTTTGTCATAAGTAGCTTTATTGAATTACTTACTAATCCTTAAGGGATTGATACAGTAGTCTTTTATCTTTATTTTCTGCTAAGGACACCAGTGCATTATTTTCAATCCGTCCACATTTAGAATTTCACACCAACCCTTAGCTTTATTTTTGCTCCATATATGAAGCACCCACAGTATATTTTCTTCACCTCATTCAGATGTTTGCCACCATGTGCTTATTTTAGTTTCTTTGAACAGTGTCTATATTTCATTTTAGAAAACCCATTCAAACCCAAAATCCTAGATCTAATCTTAAATGACAGCTGAAAAAAACAAAATATGTAGATAAAAGAAATGAACAAAATAAAAATGTTTTGAAACACAATTGTATTTTATTCAACTCTTTTTTTTTAAATATTATTGTTATATTGATAGTTGCATTTATTTATTGTGTACATCTTCGACATGGGGGGTACTTAACTTGCTTAGTGCTATAAATTGTCTTTTTTATATTTAAAGTCTGAATTGCTTAATCATTCATTTAAATACACCAAATATATTTTTATATCTGTTAACCATGTTTTATTTTTACTTGTTTGATAATGATAAATTAGAGATTAACATTTAATTTTCCCATTTAAAATGATAACCTTACTTAAACTTAACACGGCCTGTTTTATTTTCTATTTTGGGATCAAACTTGATCCGCCTTTTAGGCGAGTGCTTGTGTAACATACTATATCTGATATCTATCGCCCCCAATTGCAAGTGAAGAGTTTCCCTGCCACTCGTAGTTACCATGACACGTACCAGAGCTTTCCAAAAAACTAAAATACCACAAGGCTGAATTTGCAGCTCCTCGTCTGGCCCCTGGTCCCCCAGCCTTGACTCACTCCCCTCCTGGGACGTTGGTGCTGGAATGACATTCGCCTTCCAACAGAATGACTCCTTATCTTATGTCACAACTCATCTCCTCAATAAATACACCCTGCCCTTTCCTCCCTGCGCCATCACACTGTTTCCACTCTACCTGATCATGTTCTTCTGTGGACCAAATCTTCTACCATGACACTTTCTCAACATGAAGTTGTTTAGTTCCTTAAACCGGATCCGTCCATTACAGACACAGAATCTCTCTCTTCTCCTCATGTTTGCCTCGGGCTTCGAAGCGCAGCCGGCAGTAATAAAGCTGTAATTATTTATTTAGCAGGAGTGTGAAGAAGAGATTCTGTCTGTTGCTGTGAGAAATATTACAGGGAATTTAAGTGGAAGCAGCAATAGACGCGTTTGTCAAGGTCCTTGCTTCGTCGCTTCACAGGCTTTGAGATTTGTTTAAAGTGACGACTGCAGGGCTGCTAAGTTTCACACAAATGGGTGTAAAACGTGTTTTCACTCCATTAGTTCAAGAGTGAATAATGAATGGCAGCAGGTAGTACATGGGCGGCTTTGACTCCGCCAAGTACTTCAATGTAACTAGGATTGGCAGATAAATTACTTTGCAAATGGTTAAGGTAAATGGGTCTAAGTTGGTAATGAAAAAAAAAAGATGTCAAGATTAACTTTGACTGAGGATGGACTGAGAAATGGTAAAAGAAAAACACATTAAATACAATTTTATATTTAAGAGAATTCAAAAAATGTGTAGAAATGTGACAAAATAAAACGATAACAAATAAAGGATTTTGTTGCAACAGCAGAACTGTTACTATATATATATATATATATATATATATATATATAATCAAACATGTTTCAATGAATGTTTTTGGTATGACACAATAATGGAAAAAAAAGTTAACAGAAGGCATATCAGATTGGAATATAATGTAGTAATAAGTGATTAAAATAAATACATCATGTTGGCACAGACGTGCGTGTATTAAACCAGCAACACACGGCATGAATATTAAATGGTATTTCCATCTTTTCCAGACAAGACTTTGCACACAATCTAAAGCTGTAAAATCATGATAATGACAAAAATTCTGATTTAACTTTTCAACGGATGTAAGTAGTCGTTGACTCTGGAATTAACTGAGTTATTTGTGGAAGTGAATTTACAAGACTTACCACTATCTGAACCCCACACGTTCTCATCACAAACACGCACTCAATGCTGCATTCACAGACCTCTTAAGGCTGAGCTGTGACTCTCAAACGGCTATTAACGTCTGACGAAAATAAAAAACAATTGACTTATTTAGACCTTGAAGGCAGCATTAATTAACGTCTTAGTCCTGATATTTATAGTTCTTTCATACATTTTTTTTCAAGTTGCATGTTTGTGACAAACATTTTTCCTCATACACACAAATGCAGCAGTAGCTTAACAAACTTTGATAATCAGTTTATTCTCTCGGCGGATGTGTGTGTGAGGAGCAGAGTTGTGTTGTCAGCAGTGGCAGCATAAAGTCTGTGTTCAGCTCAGTGGTGACCCCGCGACCATGTTCATCAGCTGTGAATGTGATTACAGTTATCGATCCAGAGACGATGACATGATGCGGGTGGAGGCACCTGAGGAGTGTGTGTGTGCATGCATATATACAGTATGTGTGTCCTGAAGCTTGCATGTGTGTGTGTGTGTCTCCATATGCCGGTGTTTAAACCGTCTCGGTGTGTGTGTGTGTGTGTGTGGTAATGTGAGATCAGACGTAGCCTGTTAGCCAGAGTCTTGCATCTGCTGTCAGCTACTCTCTCTAACTCTGTTAAGGATGTTATTGATTGCTCATTATTACCCCGTTCTCTGAAAGATGAGCGTCCCCTATGATCACATTAAATCTCTCCTCTGTCCAATTCTCCTGAGATGCCTTCTGCTCATCGGTGCCCATCAAATTTCTCCTCTGAGATCTGATATCAAGCAGCCTGACGTGTTTTTTTTTTTATCGCCCCGGTTTCTCTTGTTTGATTTATCCCAAATAACTGTCTTCTTTTTTTCTTTTTTTAAAGACTTTTTTGGACTAATTGATGTTTGTACTCCTGTGTAATGGTAATAAGCGCACATGCATGATATTTGAAATTATGATTTGTTTTCTTTTTATTATCCCAAAGAGGTTTTCATGTTCGCCCTGTGATCCGTGTTTATTGACTTGATAGCAAAACACGGCGGGCTGACAGGAGGAGTCATAATATGTACTTTATTTTTCTCAGAGCGGGGCTATTTTTCGCGCTGCGGTGTTTTTTTTTATTTAAAAGACACCAAACACTTTTTCTTTTTTAGAAAACGATCTGTCTCATTCAAACGCCGGCAAATCCGGGCCGCCTAGAACAATGAAGTCCTCCAAGAGCCGTTTAAGTGGCCCCCCCTCTCAGGTGGCGCCTGGGTTGTCATATTCTTTCTGCTGACGATAAACAGTTGTTGGCGGAATAATGCGTCCGCCAGAGCCTGTAAAAGTTTGGGTACTGTTGAAATCCAGCCCTCATGTGAGAGGCCATCTCATCGGCCCCCTCGCCCCGTCCCCATGAATAATGCAGAGCTATCGACTGTGTCAGTTCGGCGCAAGGAGACGCAGCGGCAGCCAGCTTGATATTCAGCTGCCGAAGCTGACTGGATGCCCTCACTTTGAGACAAACTGCCGGCAGACTGCTCCGACTCCGGAACAGACAGGACCCGAATCTGCTGGTGTGAGATGTGTTCCGTGTGTGCGGTACTTTGTGTCCCTGAAAGGGCCCGTCAGTAACCTGCACCGCGAGTGTGTATTCAGAAATCTCCACGCATCCCAATTTCATTTCACTTTTACTTTTCTTTTTTTGGACCTTCCTTAAGTGTATTCTCGCAGCTCGAGTGAGAATCTCCTGCACCCCCCCCCCCCCCTCGACACGACCAGTTCAGTCTCAATGCCACCGATCGATGGCGCGTATTGATCGGCTGTTTGACTGTTTAGACAACCTGTGTGAATTCCAGCATAATGCAAAACCTCAGTGGATTTAAAAAAGAGAGGCGCCGGGTCGAACCCCGGACGCTCGTGTCCTGCTAACGGCTCCAAATATGCGGCGCGTGAGTTTAAACAAGAGACCGGGAGCCGCTGTCAGACGGGGTCGGGATGACTCATGCGAGTCTGAGCAACAAATCCTTCCCCGTCGGTGTCAATTACACTCGTATCATGTAGAACTCTCAAGTGTTAAACCGGGATTTGAATCCCGTTTTTTCCTTTTGTTTTCGAATTTAAACATTCATTTAAAAAGTTATAATTGGATTCATGGAACACAATCTGTATGATCTAAATGGAATTGAGGACTAAACGTTCAGAATGGATTTAATGAACGTTCTGAAGGCCAGATGAGATTGATTGATTCACCAGGAAACACAGTTACAGCTTTTGCATGATGATAACTTCTGCGTCGGTGACGCCTCCTTATCGGCGATCAGATCCAGCACGGTTCCTTCTTCTGTCTTCGAGGTCATTTGAAGGACGTATGCATCACTGTAGTGATAAAAAAAAAATGTCTGACGATACAAGCCAAATGTATTTGAAATCGCTTTAAAAAAAATGATTCAGCAAGACGCGGAGGGGAAAAAAGGCGTGAGTTGGCACATGCACGTGGAGTGTGCAGGATTTGATACTTCAAATGTGCGCAGTGAAGGATGGAGTGGGTTCACAGCCTGGGGGTCGAGGTTATCCCAGCCAGGGCCTCCTCGGTAATCCACACACACCACAGGCGCGTGAACACACACACACACACACACACACACACTTTAGCACGTGCTACAGTGGCGGGAGAGGCTAATCTCTCACTCTTGTTCAACCTCACCCGCCAACTCCCTATTTTTTTTTTTATTCATACATTTTCTTAATTTTCTTTTTTTAATTTTGAGTTAAGATCTACATGGAGAGATTGAATATTACATTCTAGGAAACGTGTCGTCTTGGAATCGGTTTTGATGGACACACACACACACACACACACACACTGCGCAGACAGACATAAATGCATCCACAGATGGTGACACTCCAGCAGTCACTCCTGTGCTCTCTGTCTACGTGCCAGCGATGATGAAACACACACACACACACACACACAGACATATGCGCGCACACACGCGCACACAGCCTGCCGGCTACAAACACGGCGATGCATCATTGAGCATCGGCTGGTTTTTCTCTAACTGCTGAGGGGAAATCAGTGTGGTGTTAAGTAACCATTCATGTGGAGCCACACACAAACAAACAGCACACCTCCACCACTAAATATAAACCCACCTCCGCTGCAGGAAATGATAATAAGTCTGAATAATGAGAAAGTTTTTTTTTGGGGGGGGGTGGGGGGTATCTTTTTTTTCTGTTTTCTTCACGAGAAAATATAGATTGAGTGTGACTATTTTGACAAACACCTCTTATGTGCTTTCATACATTCATTTGTTGATGTGTAGTTAATGTCCTCTCTCTGGATCGGGGGGTGGTGTTTGTGTGTGTGGGGGGGGGGGGGGGGGCGCCGTCGCCGTGTGTGTGTGATGTGGAACTTCCCGAGGATTGTATTTGAATAATGAGGCAGGCTGGAGCGTTCTCTTGTGCGTGAGTGTCTCCACGCCGCCGCGGCAAATGACCTCGGAATAGTTGTTTTGGATTAGCCATCAAAGTCTTCCCTCCAAGTGGCCAATAGATAGGTGCTTCCAGAAATGAGTCACTTGAAAATGATCATCGCCCGCCCGTCGCTGTATAAGATAATGGATAACCATTACACTCCATTTCTCCCCCAGCTCCTCACCCACACACACAACGCCTGCTCTTGAAATATGATGCATCCACTGTGCTTAGTGAGCACTTAATGTCCGAAAGCACCGTGTTTGTTGAGATTTACAAGCGTCCTGGCCAGAGGGAGGGGTGGGGGGGGCGAGGAGACGAGTGCGTCGCCGGCGTCTAATGTTGTTCACTCAATAATTATCTCATTTTATTTACGAAGACGGACAGCTTTAGATGAGGTTAGAGGCGTCCTCTCTATTATCTCCACCTGTCACCCCTTCTTCTACCCCTCCACACCCCCCTCCTCGGATGAAGGCCTTTGAGTCGAGGACTTTACTAACTTTTTCTGTGGAGAAAAAAAACACACACAACAGCAAAAATCCGAGCCGGCTGCAGGATCAATGTCATTTCTAAAAGGATTAAGCCTCCTCTCAGAAATCTATTTTAATTACTGCACACACAGGTAAACAAAGTGCTTGTGGTTCACAGGTATGGATCCGGGCGTCACAAGAGTATCGATGGCATGTGGCCCCTATGTTAACCTCGGGTGGCTCCCAAATCCCGGGGATGGCGCTCGGGCGCACCAGAGACGTTCTCGCTGACACACTCTGGACAGTTTAGTGACATTAGTGCAGGCGGGCGGCTGAGAATCTTTGTTACTGTTTCCTCTACTTTTTTTTCTGTCCTTTAGCTAATGCTGGGTCGTGATGGACGGACTTGGTCGTCCACTCATCTTGCATTAAATACTTTTTAAATGTGGACACCTTTTGGATCTTGAAATGACTTAAAAGAAATTATATGTCCGTTAGTTCATTTTAAACGTTGAGATGACATACAGTATGGCATTCTGTCTTTACTTTTAAAAGTGAGTATAGAAGTAATTAAAACATAATAAGAGTCGTGATAAAACATGTAAGTGTAGTAAATTAACTTAGCTCGATGCTAATATTCAGCAACATAATTGCAACACTCGCCTTAAAATGTATTTCATGATGATAGTTTTCTGCAGTAAACATTGTCTCTTGTAATAAAGAATCAGTGGTTCATGGTTAATTTGATAATCTTATACTTAGTCAGTTCTATGATGTGAAGAACATAAGCAGGATGTTGAGTTTACATTGATTTATTTTTAATAGACAGAAAGAGAAAGAGAGTAAATGTCATGAATAGCACTTTCAATTCAAAATGTACTCGTATTAATAACGGCTCTTGTAAAGAAAGAGTTATGAAGTTACTCCAAGTTTTCTTCACTCAAATAATGGAATTTAAACTTGTGAATTGATTGTTTTAGTTAATGTTCTATTTTTTTTTAATATAAATACGGTTGTAGACAACTTAAGTGTAATTATTTGAATTATAATGTTTGTTGGTTTGAGTGTTAGAATCCTATTTCCATTTCCAATTAAATAAATAGTTTGTGTGATAATTCATTTTGATGTAACTATTTCATATAGTTGCATAAAAGCTTATGTTTTATTAATTTAAGAATGGGTTTTTGTAATTTCTCTTTTACTTAGGTAATTGTAGGTCTGTCTTGGATTACTTTTATTTTGTATGAAAATATCAACTTCCAACTGATAAAAAACGGACTTGATGTCTTTGAAGTTCATTGACTTGTGTTAAAGGCTTTACAAATAAAATAAAAAACCCTCCTGTTGATGCTAAATGTCACGTCCTTTACTCCCGGGGCGGATGTTTACATTGATGCTTCTGCTTCTTTTTTTTTTCGAGGTTTTGCCTTTTTCTTGGTGATGAAAGCGGAGATGTGACGATGCTGTCAGGGTCGTGACACTGTTAGGGCTCAGCGTTGCTAAGAGTCTTTACAGATGTTTTGTTCACCAGATAAGAATAATCAGTTTGCCTCAGCAGGCCTGATGTTCCTGGCTGCTCTGTGTGTCCTGCATATATGTGTGTGTGTTCGGTGTGTGTGAGTGTGTGTTTGGTGTGTGTGTGTGTCTTTGAGGACAGGCGTCGAGCCGGGTGATTAGGCACGCTGCGCTAGTCACAGGAAATGGAGTAGCTGACGGACAGGCTGAGTGCATTATAGATGAATGCTGTGCGTTCGCCGCTCCCGGGCCTCCACCGAATATCTCTCAATTTCCTCTCTGAATGACAAAAGAAGCTACGCACAATTTCCTTGATCCGGAGCATTTGTTTAACTGCGCCCTACCCATTTAACCCACCCATTCAGTCGTCTGTCTAGTAAAGGAAATTTAGACAGTGTCAATTTATACAGCTCGGAGGAAGATCTGATAGCGGCGGGCAGGGGCGGCGATGATATGCCGCTGGAATTTACTTAAGAGATTCGTGCTACTTATGGCCCGACTTTTCTCTGCCAGCTAAAATTAGAGTCATAATTAAATTTATTTCGGAATATATTACAGAGGGTTTCTATAGTGTCGGGGTTTGACGGTCCAAACTTTGTAGAATCCGGAGGTCAGAGATCACAGACGAGAATGAAGGGTTGATTCTTATTATTTTTTTTAAGTTGCTGTCTGTCAAATATCCTTATATTGAATCTGCGAGCTGTCATCGCGACAGCCCCTCCCCATTAACTGTCTTTGAGTTAGTGACAGCTCATCTCTCTCGGTCACTGCTCGCCGTCTAGACTTTGAACCTGTGCTGTTTACTCCCTCATCTGTTGTTGTTTTTGTTGTTGTTTTCACCGACAGACTAGTCGTTGTAATAGCGAGCCGAGCTTCAAAGTCTATTTGGGTTGCGCGGTTATTTTAGGAGGAAAAAGGGAAACAATTTTGTTGTCTATAGGGAGGCAAGAGGAATTATTTTTGAATCAGTGGGAGCTCTGTTTGTTGCTCATTTCGGAGAACAAGGAGGCTTCCCGGTGGAATTTTAAGCCAAAAAGGAGATTGCTTTTGTCTATCCCCCTTTTTTTGTTTTGTGTCCCTTTACAATAGTTCCCAATATTTGTAATTATTCCCCACTGTGTTGATGTGTTTCCATTCTCTATGAAATTATCTTTCGTTTTTATCATTTGCTGTTAAGTCTTTTTACTGTGACGCTTGATGTGTTTGTTTTATTAATGAAAACTCTTATTTGTAATTGTACATTTATATGCAATTTGTCTTTGTTAAATACATTATTTTTCTGCAAACGTACATTATACCATTTTTTTTAATTTATTTTGTATTTATTTATTAAAAAATCCATTAATATCACTTAATTTATGTGGCGTTAAGACAACCTTATTTAAAAAGCCAGAACTAATCATTCCTAGCAACCCTAAAACAATGGCAAATGAAAAGCGACTACACATTTTGGCCTGAAAGTTGTTTTTTCATCAATAGATTCATGGATTAATGAATTCAGATCATTTTTTAAATTATCCCTTCCTCGTCTCATTATCAACATTTCCTGAAAATGTTTTAGAAATCACTCAAGTTTTTTGAGGTATTCAGTCAGAAACACGCACGGTGAAACACTTGCTAAAACATAACCTCCGCTTTTCGTAATGAATGTATTATCCTTGAACAATTATAAGTTGTTTCCGATGTGGCCTTAAAACAAGATTTTTGTGAATGAAGTTTGAGAGTCTTTCTGTGCTGCATCAAAAGAGCATTCATGAGATTTAATTAAGTTTGTGCATGACGTGTCCCTGTCTGTATTGCCTGGAACAAAACCATACATTGTATTTATTTATTTATTTTTTAGCACCATTGAAGCAATTTATTTAAAGTTTGATTTTCTAAGGTGTTCTTTATGGCAATGTAATTCCGTAAAGCATTGAAAAAAGTAGGATGTGAATATAATGACATTCCATATTTTAAGCATAGCCAGTGAGTAAATCCTTAATTTTCCTGCTAAAATAGGTATTTGGTTGACATGGTTTGATTTAACGTTTATATATTTCACGTATTGTTATTGCTGCAAGTGTGAGATTGATCAATTCAAGTATGGATTAGAGATTAGATTTGTATAAGGAAAGACTTGTTTGTTATTGTTATCATTATTTATTTCCTCTTCTTGATTTTAAAACCTAAATTTGAGTCACTTTCAAACTATATGACAGCTTAAAATCTGGACCTGGATGTGGAATACTTTACTTAGTTCACATTTGGAAATGTTAATAATGTCATAACAACATAATTTACTTTTTTTTTTTTAATATAAAATTTCCCTTAACATGGTGATTTAGTTGATTTTATGGGCATTATAATGAAATAAATTGTTTACAAGGCTTTATAGAATAGGTAATGATGGTTTATAATAACGTGTGTTATGTATCAAAAGGTCTATGAGACATTATTAACTTCAATTCACAATTATTGTGTTGATTTAAAAACCTTTTCAGAAAGTAAGATTATGTTGTCTGCAATAACATTGTAATTAAAAGATAGTGTTTCCTTTATATTTGGCATTTTTAACATACACCACTACACCATTACTTCTTCTATAAAGTCCTGTAAATGCTTTTTAATTCCTTGTAAATATGTTCACAACCTATTACACATGAGACCTTCATAGAAAGTGTTGGCCTGTATTTATATTTACAGTTTTACCTCATTTTGCTTGTGTAGATTTTAAATTGAATAAACAAATAAACTAACAAAAACACTGTTTTTAGTGTTTTCAACTATAAAAAAAATGCTTTGTAGCTGGACGTCTATAAATTATGCCTGAATTTAACCAGACTCATTGGCTGGTGACGTTAATGTAGGACTATTTCTATAATTAATTGCCTTTTTAGATGATCTAATTGCATTATGTGGCTGTGGAGTACAGGTTGCAAAGCCAAGTGAGTGTTGCCCCGTGGCTCGGTCACAATGTGTGAGGGGCTCATTAACAATGTAGTGGAGGTTGTCAACCACACGGAGAACACACTCGCACACAAAAGCCCAAACAATATCTGCATCTTGTCTCGCATGCAGTGATGTAGCGGTTAAGAGATGCCCTCTGGTGTGTTTAGGGTTGATTAGATTTCCCTGGAGGGTTCGCCAAAAACAGGCTGAACTTGATGAAGTTGTCTCATGTCGTCGCTTGGATACAGTAAAGAGAAGAGAGTGGATTTAGAAAGAAGTAGAATATGACTTAACAGTGGAATGGAGGAGGGAAAAGGGGGGGGGGGGGTCCTTTGTGTCTGTTTATGTTAGCAAACACTTGGGATGTGTGTGTATCGCATCTCTTTCACACACACACGTCCACGCCGCTTAATTATGACGTTACCAAAATGGGCAGTTTGCTCTGACACCCCGCTTGCAGAATCACACAGTGGATGGACTTAAAAGAGCTCATTAGGTCTCTCTAAAGAGCTGTTTACTGCACAGACACACACTCGCCGTAATAGGCAGCTCTGTTGATGCAGATGGACGCCGAGTGTAATGAGAACGATTAGACTTTTTCTTTTTCTTTTTTTTCTTCCTTTCAGCGGAGGAGAAGAAGCCTGCAGAATTTGTTGAAGGTGGAGAAGATTTCTCTGTTGGATGTTGTTTCAGCTGAGGGGCTCATCCTCTCTTTCCCCTCCTTTTCTAAACATAAACACATTTAGCTTTGCAGCATGTTCCCCGTGTCCATCTGAATGCTTCGCAGAATCCCCCCCCTCGGGAAAGATTTGGGGACATGAAAAGTATCATGAAACCCTGCAGGGAAAGAAAGATATTAAAGGAAAATGGCCTGCATGGTGTTTTTTTTTTAAAACATTAAAAAGCCTTGAAAGTTTTAAAGGTTTGATTCAGTAGTTTTTTAATTATTGTTAAATACATTTGTGTCAGTATCGATCCAAATACTTTTTTTTTTCTGCCGTTGACAACCACATCAATGAGTCCTCTGTGATACTCAAGGTCTTTTAAAGTGTAAAGGATTTTTTTTTTTTTTTTTTGTTCCCTCCTCTGCTCCTGCAGCAGCCGTTCCTACACTCGCCGGCGCACAGTGACTTTGCTTTGCTCGTCGCCCTTGGTTTGCATCACGTCGAATTAGAGGATGCACCTTGAATGATACGAAAGTCAATCCTTCTCCATCTCTTCCGTGTGTTTTTAGAAGAAGAAGAAGAAAAAAAAAAGGAGCAGTGGGTTCAAAGTGGTCGGTTCAAAGCATCTGTCCCTCATTTAAATAACGTGGAGTAATCGTTATTACCTTATTTAAATAGTGCAAGTTATCATGTGGCCTTCATTTGCATTGCAGGGGTGATCACGGCGTCTCCGCATTAACCTCATTATAGACGAGATGAAAGTCCTGATGGAGGCTGACACTCTTTTATATATGTTATCTTTATTAATGATGGACTCGGAAAGATTCATGTTTCTTTAAATGGAAGACTTATCACACTTTGATGGAGTGTCACGCTGAATGGAGGAGAAAGAAAGTGTAATTGACAATGTATTTTCTTTGTGTTTTCCTTCCATCATCGCACACTAACACTGCTCCCCGATGCAGTCTGTCTTATAAAAGGCTAATCTGTCCGTGCTCAGGTGGTTTATAGTGAGTTTGTTTTGAGCTATAAAATTGATTGTTATGGCAATTAAATGTAATCACAGTTTGTTTCAGTAAAGTGTAACAAAGATGAAGATGAATTATGTTTCAGTTCATGAGTAAACCCTGTTGAAAGTTTAACTGACAAAACTGGCTTGTCGTTTTAATTTCTGACGAATGTTTCTGGAGTTATTTTGTTCATTGGCCTGACGAGTCTTGAAGTGGTTTGTTTTCAAAATGCTCACTTTGTGTCGCGCAATCAGCAGGATTGATAGTTGGCAGAACACACTTGTTTTTATTAGTCGTATCATGACAAAAACATTATTCCTCGTCAATAAAACTAGACTCCAGGGATGCAGTCAAAGCATTGCTAACTACAAGATAGTTGGGAAAACACAGTTTAATTAAATCGTCCCAAAAAGGTTTGTTCTACCTTTTAATAAATTAATATATTCATATCATAAATTGTTGGATTTGTGTACGTTTAATAGTGCATCAGGTGGCAGAAGTATACTCTCCTCTTTTTTCTCACTTCATCATCTTTCTCCCCTTTTCTCCATCCATCTGTCGTACCCTAGCCGGATACAGAGTCTAGTTCTGCTCAAGGTTTCTGCCTTGTAAAAGAATGTTTTTCCTCAACACTGTCACTGTGATTCACTCATTTTTCATTCACTGGGATCTGTTTTTTTTTTCTTCCATAACGTCTCACTTAAATAAAGTGTCTTGAGATGCCTTATGACACCTTAAATTAAATTTAAATGTTTTTGCACTGCCCAGTTAAACTAACTTGGTCTACTTAACTACTTGTGTTAGACATGAAATCCTGGAGGCTCATTCCCATTGGAAGAATCCAGGATTTGTCGAAAAATGGAAGATTATGATATAGTATAAGCAATTAAAAATCCTCCTCATTGAATGTTAAATAAATAAGGTGTTAATTTCATCTTGATTTGGATGTATTTATGTATTTTCAAGTGGGTTAACTGAAGGACGGTCATAAAAAATATTCTTTATATAATATAGAGTATATGGTTTGTATATTATTGGAATTGTGGTATTTTATTTTTTGCCCCATTTGTTCTCCTTTTTCTTGACCTGATTCAGGTGCCCTCCCACCCTTAAACCTTAGTTAGTAGACGTTCTGTTTAGCAGTTTGTGAGTCCGTAGGACGTTAAAATCAAGTGGCACAAACTGACACAAACTGACTATTTTAAAATATATATATAAATGAGATGGAATTAAGTTTTAGAGCAGGTCATATAAGGTTTTATCCTGCCGACAAGCCTATTAAATAAAAATGAAGGTATTTTTTTCTAAGTAAACATCTGTGGAATTTTTTTGGGGAACAGACAACAGCCAAGTAACTGTGTTGGACAAATGGATGCTCAGAGCTGTATCTCCAAGGTTGTTATCAACACTTGACCCTTCAGAAAAAAGAAAAAAAAAAACACATTTTCTTTTAGCGCACAAAGGCCAAGAATTAGTTCTGGATGACAACTTCTGCAATGTTTTGATGAACACTTGAGAATGATAATTATCTCAGTGAGTGTAGAGTGGAACCGTCTCTCCAAACACGTGGACATGTGAACAAAAGTAAATATTTCTTCAGACCACAGTCCAATCACCACTTCATCGACGATGTTCCATGTATGGCCGCATGACTCCGGCTTGTGAATGGGATGAGGTCAAATGTTGGACAAGAAAGAGAAGCAGTACACTGATGGATGAGTACAAGAATGAATGTGGCGTACATCCTTTTGTGTCCATGACTACACCTCGGCGGTGAGTGCTGTAGATGAAATGCAGGCCAAAGAAAAGATGTTAGACAAGGTTATAGTCTTTATAATTAGAGTTCTGATGGAACAAACTCGGCTCGTGTACTGTATGTATTGGACATTACTTGACAACAAAGTACACTTAAAATCTCCCTTTCTGTTAGTGATATTCTGTAGCATTCAGTGGAAAATGTTGTTTATTTGCTCGTTCTTTTATATTTTCAGGTAAACGTTTAGCTTTCAAGGATGCTAAATGTTTTCTGAACCTCAAATAACACGCAGTTTGGACATCTGCTTATTCCAATACAAAACAGGATTATAAAAAGTAATTTGAAGAGAAGGTATATTTACCAAATTGTCTTTAACAGGAATTATGTTTCTGATTATGATATTGTATCATTCATTGCTGGAGGCTCAATCTATCCTTAAAATCAATTTTTAATCTAAGTTTAAACACTTATTTATATGTCAAGACATCATCATGACCACATACATACCTTGATTTTGAGCAGACCATCCATTTACAAATAACCATTACTTACTTACTTGCATGTCTCTTTAATACATACTGTAAGCAGAAAAGTTTCTTATTTTGGATTGAATCAAGAAAAATACCTTTATAGATCTGACTTTTTGGCGGTTTATTACTTGAGAATATAAGCTTTTATTGTGTGTAAATCAGTTACAAATCCCCTCAAGCGTGGCTAATTTTAATTTTGTTCTGTGGATTTTTCAACTTTCTGCACATTTGACCACGCATCTCTTTCATGCGAGCTCCTCTTTCACTTTCGTCGAAGACATTCCAGAAGGGCCGACGTGCTTGCCAGCTCCCGCTCAACTCCTCCCGGCGAAAATGTTGTAAATTAACACAATTAACAGATCACCAATTTGCTAATTAGCCACTGGCGTCTGTTGAGAAATGGCTGGAGAAGAGAACCATAGCAGAAACGAGAGTCGAGGGACCTCCCACTTCCTTCCTCTTTGCCTTTTCCTCTATTTTGTTACCAAACAAACACACGTCTAAAGAAAAAGAGAGCAAGAGTGTGTTTTTTTTTTTGTGTGTGTAAATGGATGGGAAGGACGAGCGCATCTGTTTTGCCGTGAATGATTTCTTTGTGTACGTCTTCTTCGACTCGTGGAAGCGCTAAACACACCGACATAAACCAATTCAAATGTCGGCTTTGCTCATGAGACCCCCGACTGTGGAGCTCTACACGCCGCCTCTGCCAGTCAATAAGTCCGAGGAAGCTGCCTAAATGACATCAATATTATCCCTTATTTGTGTGCACTAAGTCAAATCAAACAGAGTTCAATCTGCTGCCGCCGCCGCTGTCATTACGTCCAGCCTTTGATAGTTGCCACGGCTTTGATAGTGAGACGACGACGGAGCCACTGTGTGACAGTCAGTGTTTGCAGATGGCATTGGCTCGGATTAAAGGAAACAGTGGCTCTCCAGCCTCCCGAGGCAATAAAGGGGAGAGAGCCAGGTGAGTGTTTCTGAGATGAGATGGAGCAAGGAAAAAGGGAGGGTGGGGAGGAGGCAAGCAAACACATGGGGAGTAAATAAGAGGAGGGGTGGCCAGTAAAGAAAGAGCAGGGAGGGAATGAAAGGAGGAGATGTATATCAAAATACGGAGTCAGAATAAAAGAAGGCTGGCGAAATGAAGAAAGATCTAGCAGGTGGAAGAGGGAGGGGGGGACAAAAAAAAAAAGCTAAGCAGAGACTAAGAGGGAAGACAAGACAGCGGGGAGGCAAGAAGATGGGCAGACAGGAAGGCAAAGGGAACGTGTTGAGAGAGGAGGTCAAGGTGGAGATGTGCAGACAGAAACTAAGCTTGAGACACAATGTGTTGTAATTCATAGCTTGCTGCTGCTGCTGCTGTGTGCATGCCTGTGTTTGTCCATCTGGGTCAGTGGATGTGTGTGTGTGTGTGTGTGTGTGAGCACGGTTGAGTGCAGGCGTGGAAAGTGTGAGCTTTGTGTGTTTTTTGATGAAAGCTGAGGGAGGGGAGTTCTGTGAGAGGGGGGTGTGTATGTGTGCACGGCGCTTTGTAGCACACGGCAAAGGCACATTTTCAAACCCTTCTCCAGCCACCTCAGATGAGCTGGAGATTATAGGGTGACCCTCCGAGCCTCTGTCTTATTGGTCTGGCCGGGGTGCATTAGGCTTCAGTAGCCGGCGATCCCACTCTTCTCTACCTGCCGACTGTGTCCACGATTCCGAGAAATAGCATTTGTAAATCGACGTTTTGTTGCTTAACTGATGGGTGTTTCATGTTTTCTTTTTTGTCTTTTTTCCCCCTCACTTAGGCTTGAAGATGCAGTGGACCCCGGAGCACAGCCAGTGGGCCGAACAGCACTTTGACATTTCTTCGACCACGCGCTCTCCAGCCCACAAGGCGGAGGCCTACCGAGCGGTCCCCGGGCACCTGCAGCGGTCCGCGGCCTACCAGTACGCCTGGGCTAACGATGACATCTCGGCCCTCACGGCGTCCAACTTACTCAAGAAGTATGCAGAGAAGTACTCCGGTATTCTGGAGATGCCGGTCTCCTATCCCGAGGCGTCGGCGGTGCCGGGACTGATGAACGGACGGAAAGTCGAGTCCGAGCCGTGGCAGGACGGCGTCTACCCCATGAGCTGCATTCCGGAGGGTGTTTCTGTGAGGAAGGGAGGGGTGGCGGCGGCTCCCGAGGTGGTGGCTGGTATGTGTAGCTCCCCTGGTCTCGCCTCCAGCACTTTGAGTGAACCCAGTTACTCCAGCAGCAGCTGTGGGAGTCACACCGCCACCGCCCTCCACTCGTCCTCCATGGCCTCTCAGGAATACGGGGCGGCGTACAGCGGCTCCTACCTGCACAGTAGTTACAGTTCCCAGTCGGCTCCCACCCCGGCGCTTCCCTCCCCGCTCCACAGCTCCGGTCTCCTGCAGCCACCTTCTCACCCCACTTTGGTCCCGGCGTACAACGGAGGCTCCCCCAACTTGTCTAGTTATAATTACCCCCCAGCAGGCTACCCGGCTCAGAGCTCCGTCGGGCCGGGATATAGCCCCGGGGGAGCCCCGCCTCCTTCGTCATACTTGCCCTCAGGCATCGCTGCACCAACACCTCTTCCCCCATCTTCCACTTTACCTGGCTACCCATACCAGAACCATAACCTGACCCCAATTGCCCCGACTCCGCTCAACAGTAGCTCCTCCAACTCCCTGAAAAGGAAAGCCTTCTACATGTCAGGCCAAGGAGAAATGGACTCCTCTTACGGTAACTTTGTCTACAGCCAAACACGGGGCTCAGCTGACGGTCCGATGTACAGGGTGGCAGACAGCAGCAGCGCGAACAGGGGCTCCAACGGTGCCGGCGGTGGAGGGTTTGACAGGAGCGCAGAAAAGTCATCTTTGTCGTTCAATCCTCAGAAACAGTCATCGATGCCCTCAGAGCAGCAGCAGCAAAGGAAGTATAGCAGCCAGGCAACTGGTGGGCCACTTACTCCTCCATCATACGTCTCCTCTAGCCTGGGGGGCTCTCGCTCCGCAGACTCTCTCGCCAGCTTCACGTCGCCCTCCCTCAGCGATCAAGGCGCAGAGGATCACCGTCTCCACCTCTCCCACACAACACCAGGGGCTACCTCCTCCTCATCCACATCCTCTTCACGACACACCGAGGAGCAGCTGAAGACTAGTGACCCACACCTGCTAGACATGGTTACATCTGAAATTGTTCAACAGGGTCCCCCGGTGGACTGGAGTGATATTGCTGGCTTAGAGTTGGCCAAGGCAACCCTAAAGGAAGAAATTCTCTGGCCGATTCTACGCCCCGACATGTTCAGCAGTTTAGGACCCACCCCTCGATGCGTGCTTTTGTTCGGACCCCAGGGCAGCGGGAGGACATTGCTTGGCCGCTGCTTGGCCAGTCAACTCGGGGCACCCTTCCTTCAGCTGAGTGGATCCACACTGGCGACCAAGTGGCTGGCGGACGGCGAGAAAATTATCCGAGGATCTTTTCTCGTGGCCCGCTGTCGGCAACCGTCAGTGTTGTTCATCAGCGAGGTGGACATGCTGCTCTCGGCTCATCTCACCGATGAAAGTCCCATCAACCGACTCAAGGGTGAGCTACTTTCACAGCTGGACTCTCTGCTCATGGCGTCCAGCGAAGAAGGGATCAACCAAGTGTTGGTCGTGTGCTCCACAAGCCGACCGCAGGACATGGACGAAGGCTTGCGCAGGTACTTCTCCAGAAGGGTCCTCGTGACTTTGCCAGACGGTGCGGCAAGACACCAGATTGTGAACCAACTTTTGGCCCAGTCTCAACACAAGTACTGCATGAGCGAAGAGGAGCTCGCTCTCCTAGTCCAACGCACTGAGGGCTTTTCTGGTCTGGACCTGGCCAGACTCTGTCAAGAGGCCCTCGTGGGTCTATTACACGTGTCTGCACAGGGCATGGACATGACTGGAATGTTGTCCAGAGGACAGATCCGACCCCTCACCTACCAGGACTTTGAGGGTGTCTTTTGTAAATTCCAGTCCAGTATATCACAGAAAGAGATTGACATGTACACTGAGTGGAATAAAATGTTTGGCTGTAGCCAGTAAAGAAAAAGATTCTGCCCTGGCAAAAAAGAAAAAAAAAGAATAGTGGCATCAGAATCCCCCTCAGGGCAGAGGTATTGTGCCAGAAGTAGAGACACACGAGGCCAATGCAAGCCCCCTGAGTTCCTCCTGGCAGGGTCCAGATGCACCAAGAGACCTGGGTTGTGGAGACGACAGGCAGTTTTTTTTTTTGCTGTTCAAAAAGCAAGATGTTTAATTTCCGAAAGTGTGACGATGATGAAAGCCAGACATTGTTTACACATAGCAAGAAGTCCACCGAGTTGTTTGTGTACATATCATTATGTTTCTGAGATTTATTTGGCTATCCAAGTGCCTGAAGTGGTGCTTTCATAGTTTCTCCTCCATTCGCCTCACGATCTGCGTTATATGGCATGAGCTGATGATTATTAAAAGCTTTAAACCCTCAGCTGCAGGTCTCAAAACAAAGATGCGACGTCGCTTTCCGTGGCTACTTTTTTGTCTCGCTCTGAGGCAGAGCGGCAGTAGTCCGGGGGACACCTGGTCACCTCTTCTCCATCCCTATGTCTGAACAGAAACGTAAAAACACACAAACTCAGGAAAGCTTTTTGTGAATTGTACAGTACCTCAAGATAGCTTGAAGCGAAGACCTGAGAGGGAAGCGAAAGGAGTCCGACGTCCATCTGAGCAGTACTAGTCGTACCTCGATGAATGTACTGGTCGTGTTCCCAGAGAGCAGAACGTAATCACGACATTATTTTTATTCTGCTGTTTGTGTGCCTCAGTGACCCCCCCCAAAATGATTCGCTCTTGGAACGTTTAAATTGTGTTTACAGGGGTTGTGTTCAGCAGCAAAGACAGGAATCGGCTCAAACCTGTTACGTAAATACGAAAATACAGCCTAGATGTTTATTATTTGTGTTCCACATCAACTAATACGTCAGTTGGTTCCCCCTCGAGGTCTGCTTCTGGATAGGTAAGGTAGGTGTAATACATCCAACATAAGTATAGTCAATATCAAGCTTAAGAGAAGGAATACATCACTATTGATTAATGACTTTAAAATGTTCAACATTATCCTATTATTGTTATTCAGCTCATTGTAATCTCTCATTCCACAAATCCCATAATGTGCACTGCAGAGGAAGCTCTGATTCCAGTGAGCGTTTGAAGAGTTTGTTTAGTTATTATTATTATTATTATTATTACTTCCATTAGATGAGATGGTGTGCAACTGAAAGCAGCGATTCATTCTTGTTTTGCTAACGTACGTTAGCATCAGTGAAAAACGACACGTCATCATCGAGCTACAGCGAAGGAAGTCGGAAAACTATTAAGTTTGTTTACAAAGGTACAGCATGAAGCACAGTGTTTTATTTACACCCGTATTAACACGAGGAAATTTGGGAGCTTCTTTTTTCCCTCTCATTTGAATGTATTAACGTCTCTTCTTGTCACGGAGGGCAGTTCTAAAGTGTCATGAAAATCTGTTTTAAGACGCTTCAATGTTTGTGTACTACTGCAAAAATCTTATTTTGTCACTGATGTATCCCAAATCAATTTTTTTTTCCTGCTTTTGTATTTATTTCATATAAATAATCGTGTGGAAGAAGAAGAAGCAACACATGTGCAGGCCATGTTTCTGAAAGCACCCGTGTGTGTGTGTGTGTGTGTGTCGGGAGGTTTGGAGGGATGGGTTCTGCTGAGCCTCAGCAAAATTGAGGGGAAGAGAAAGACAGCCGGGGTGGTGTGGCGGCAGCACAAGTGTGGGGGGGGCGAGCTGAACGGTCCGTCAGGAAAAAAAAAAAAAAAAAAAAAACACCCTCGAAACAATCTGCACCAGAATTCCTTCTGTCAGCAAAGCCTCTGGAGAGAGAGTCCCTTTAGACCGAAAACCCTACTAATGCACTTCAGAGCACACAACAACAGCACAGGCGTTATCTCCCCTTCTTCTTTATTGCTTTACGAACAAATGACTTGAAACGCGCCGGTCAACGCTACGCTTGTTCCGTGCTCTTTCTTTTTGTGTCTTGAGCTTTTTCTACATGATGTTTAAAAACAACTTTAAACAGAACACTAGTGTTCTTTAAAGCATTTCTACCTCATGGCTACAAAAAAAAAAAAAACTTGTGGTATTTGATTTTTTTTATTTTTTATTTTACAAAAACATCCACGGGGAGGGCAACAGCACGGAGGAGTCACTGTAAAGTATGAAAAGACAAAAAATGGAGGCAGTAACAACACGTTTCACAGTCTACCTCAGATGACTGTATTGAAAACTGAAGCGCTGCGGTACGACACCGATGGGAAGGGGGGGGGGGCGGGAGGGGGTCGTCACAATTGACTTGTGAGGAACATGTGGGTCATTCCTGACCCGAAAATGTATAATCCAATACATTTGCTTTAATCTCTTGTGAACTACTGTGGTCGTGTGAATGTGTATATACGTGGGCACACTCTCCTTCTCCTTTTTTATTTGGTGTGTTAAATTTTTATAAATTGTTAGTATATATAACACACTTGCACAACTTTAATCTCGAGTGTAATGTGTTTCTGTTGTACATAGCTATACATACAAGACAAATGCACCACTTGTTTATATGTGTGAATATGTTGCCATACCTGCAGTCAATGTATTTTCATGTAATCCGAGGTACAAACCGCAACATACGATTCATTAAAGACATTTTCTTGGGAGTCTTGGATGTTTGTTTTTTTTATTTTGTTGCGTCTCATGAAGATCGTGGATAGTGGACAAATAATAATAATAATAATAAAAAACAGTGGATTGTCCCCCTTTAAAGAAGAAGAAGAAAAAGAGGGTGAAAAATCGCCTTAATGAGCGCTGAGTTACTCACCCTTGTGTGCAATTATAAAATCATCCACAGAAAGCCAGAGATGTCGCTTCTCTCATTAAAATGTAACAATTCATTTCTCTCGCCGCCGTACGTGTGGCAAGACCAATAACATTAAAGCATTAATTATGTTCCTCCATCACAAAGACTTGTGATTGTGTGAGTACTCCTAATGAAAATGATGTGCATTTGCCCACCACATTTCCGAGGTATCATTATATGGCTGGCGCCGAGGTGCAGAGAGCCGCCGTATAGCCCGTATAATTATTTGTCGAGCTCTTCCCGGAGGTCAGAGTTCACGGAGGGGCTGCTGCTTTCCTTTATTTCTCCACTTTGATAAATGCATGAGCTGTGATCAGTAATAACTTGTTACATGTAGTAGTTGCTGCAGTGGAGAGGCAATAGTTTTAAGAGTTGTCTGAGCTTTTACGCGAACCCCAAAAGTTCAAACATTTATGAGGCATTTACTGCCAAGAATATATATTGGCGACAACCGTACCCTGAGGGACTCCATGTTAAAACAAGCTGGAAGATCTGAGGTTAAATATCTGCACAAAAAGGAAAACTTAGCTGGTTTAACTCAAATTTTAGACAAAGAAATGCAAAGCTTTTTGGCACAAATGAGGATAACCCATGACAGCGTCAACCTGGAAGCTCGCGCTGTCCTCGTATCTAAAGGGCTCGTGCTCTGGCTTGGCTGCTTCTTCAGCAAACAAAAAAAAGCCAAACTGTTGCTCAGGCAATTGACTTTAGTAATAAATATTCAGGAAAAAAAGACGAGAGCACTTCATTATTGTCTCGCTACAATTACATTATGAACGCCATTTCCCTCTGCCAAGGAGGTGATGAGATCATGTTGTCTTTAGGCAAAATAACTCAAACATTTGCAACAGATTTCACATGAAATCTACTCAAAAAAGCGGATTTAAAGCTGAATTCGGTGTGCGAGCGAGTTCTGAAATTAAGTTCTTTTGAATTAAATGATTAATGGAAGTAGTTGTATTTAAATGCTAGTATCTAAATATATCTAAAAAAAAACAAAAGTATGACGACCATAATGGGTGTTATTGAGTTGTTTTTGTTAAAATACATTAAAGCTCTTACAAGTATTTATTTAACAAAAAAATACTAAACAAGTTGACTTATGGGATACTTTCGAGGAATTGTGTCAGAATTCCATCTCTGTAAGGTATTTACTCAACAAACTGTTATTTTCGTTAGTTTTTTTCTTCAGTATTTGGCCTGGTTGCTTCTTGGAGGCCCTCTAGTGGAATTGTGTCTTCCAACATTCTTTAGCCTGATTTGATGCAAACACAAACCACACAAAGAGTTTCCAAGTCTCGTTCTTGAGCAAGGAGGAAACTTCACAACCCACCTCCAACCTGGATCATCATCTAAAGAAGCTTTAAGACCACAAGTCTTAGCGCCAACAATAATGGTTTGTGTATCAGTTTGGCTTTTTAAGAACCTGAAGTTCTCGCTAAGAATTCTCATTTTGAAGCTTCAGAAATACACCATTAGTTTAACATACGTTCTTCTCTTTACCTTCGCTAGTCTTTACACAATTGTAAATGTGGTAAAATTAAAAAATCTTGTCCAAATTTCACCTCTTTTTTGTCAAGTTTGATACGTTTACTGACTTTTAAAAGCTTTATTCAAAACTTGTTCAAGGTAATGATCTTGTTTCTATTCAATATGATCTCTTTCCTCTGACCTTTTTCCTTCCTTCACCTGGTTCTTCCTCTTCTTGCCTTTCATCTTCCTTGAAAGTCCTCTCATCTCACGGTGAGTCTCACCCGAGAGGAAGGACACACCGTCAAGGTGACCCCAGGAAACACCCCTGATCTTAAGAGCTAACGCGTGCTAGCTTCTCTACAGCTAACGGTTTCTATTGTTTTTCTTCTTCTTGTGTTTTGTCGCACGATCGTCTCCGGAGCCGGAGGTCAAACGGCGTAAGAAAGGAGTTGTTAGCGGAGGGTGAAGACGGTATATTATATCTTGATTTCCCGTCTTTTCAACTTACTTTCCGCGCGTGGAACCCGGGGGTTATCTGCCACAACAGCGCCTCGTCCCTTTCACTTTGGTGGGGTCGTCGCTCCGTGAGCCTCGCCCCGCTCCCTTTATCCTGCTCTTTCCACGACAATTAAAATATGCTAAGTGATCATTTTCCTTAAGTAGTCTTAAATGTGCGATCTATTCAAATACGAGGGGAAATTGCCCACAGCTCGCAAAAAAAAAAAAAAAACGTCGGTGGTCGAACGAGGGGAGTAAAGCTGGAATAAATTATGCAAATAACACAAAGGACTTTAGCACTTGAAAGCCTAATTTTCCTATAATCAGCACACTGTCGCCTAATATTTTTTTCCACACCTCTTATTAAAAGTGACTGTTCTTCGCCGATCACGGGGTTGCTCTATCTGTCATCGGCTGCGGCGGGGAAAAATGCCCGCCACGCTTAAATGCTAAAGCATTTTGCCGGAGCTTTTAGATGATGGTTACATTCCCACACAAGTAATTATGCGTCGGAAGAGTCCAGAAATAAGGTTTAATTATACAGTAATCGTGGGTGATGGACACTAGGAAGTGGCGAGCGACGCCAGACTGCAATCCATCAATGACAAACCTCCGGCCATTTTTTAATTCCTTCCTCATTTGCATCCTCACCTCCCGAGTTGTGCAAATGCTGTTAAATGTTAATAGGAGCTGTCTCGCCACTCAAAACGCTTAACGCCATTTTCTTTTTTTTTTTTACTTTTCTCCTTCCTGTTTCATCTTTATCATAACCTTCTTTTATATCTTTCTCCTCAGACATCCCTGTCATCCCTCCTCCCTCCTTCTTTCCTCGCAGGCCTTCGCCGTGGAAGCGGTCACTGATGCACTAATTGGGTGCAACACTTACAGTTTTATCTCCCCCCGCCACTAATTGCGGTCCACATGGAAGCAACTCACCTTATGAGGAGGAAGGTACGTATGGATGGGGGGGGGGAGGGAGTGTGGGGTGGGGGGGTCTGTCCGGGGCCTTGAGTGAGGATTCCTTTCCTCGCGGTCGGGCGGCGCAGACTCAATGCGAGATTGGACCCTCTAGCCATCGCGCTTTAATCCATATCCCGCAGGATCCCAGACTCAATTCCCTGCTTCATTAATTGAAAACGATGGCCTTGTTTTAAGGTGTGAGTGAGTAAAACCACAAAAAAAAAGGAAAAAAAAGCATTTTGTCTGGTCTTGTACCTCAAGTAGCAGCAATCTCATTATGTCTGGACGCTGCATTTAAAAAAAAAAATAAAGTGCTATCATCTGAGTCTTGATTGTCTCGTCGGAGATAAACACCCTCTCTCTCTCTCTCTCTCTCTCACTGTTTTTTTCCGCCACTCATTTGAAGTCTTATCAGCCTTTATGGAAATAAAGCCGTTTCTTAATAAACTCTTCCGCGGGCTTTTGGAGACTGGCGCATAAACACCTTTTTTCTCCGCCGCGACGCCATCATTAGCGCATCTTGTTCAATGCTTTACACATAATTGGAATCAACATCTATTGTTGGCTGTTCTTGACCTTCCACTTGTTTTTTGCAGCAGACGCTCGGCGGCGTCGTATTACTGGTGAGAGAATCTTAAGCAGCGGAACACATGCTAAGTGTCTCCGCTGTGTTTTATCAGCGACGCTTCTCTTTGAATATAACTTATATCCTGCGGCCTGATTATTTCAGCGTGATCCCCTAACACTGGAATTCATCTCATTGTCTGTTTCTTCGGCGGCGAGATAGTTTCCATAACATTAGATAAGATCCGTTTATATGTGAGGAACATCAGCGCAGACGTGAGATCTAATTGAATTAGTAAGTTGGGAGTGTTTGGGTTGGATTTTAGAAAGTCGCTCTTTGCTTCACGTCCTCCAATGGTGCCATTTCCATTGTTTTTTAAAATCCTCTAGGACATGGGAGTCAAACCCAATCACACCAGGGGCCACAATATTTAATTACATGAGTTCAAGGGCCAAACTAAATGTGTATTTACAAAACTGTCTGTAACAGGAAGTATGAGTCTGATATTGTATTTTTAACGTGTTTTTTTCTTTACCCATAACTGACAACATGCGCTCTAATTGAGACATAATACAGAGTGAATAACATTTGTTGTAAAAATATCATTAATTATAATATTTTGATGTATATGTATATCAATTCAAATATTCCAAATGTATTAAGTTCTTATATGGTGGTTAATTTAACCTTTAAATTAATATTTAGATAACCAAAAATAAACATGTATAAGAATACGCTTTAGGTAAGTATTATATCATAAAATATTATATAATAATAATAATTAATTAGAATAAAACATTTGTTAATCACTGTTATCGGTTAAATTTGAAGTACACAATGTGAATCCTATTTCATTTTTTTCAAGAATTTTGTAAGTAATATTTTGTCCCTATCTACACATTTCTTAATTTGAATGAACTAAACAGATTATTTCTTATTATTGTTTTGTTGATCATGTTTTTCCAGAGACACTTTTTTGAACAGAAATTTGTGGAACAAACTGTAAGACTAGTGATGAAGCTTCATGAAGCAGTGTCATGTTGTGTAGAGGTCAGTAGGTGGCGCCATCAGGTTAAAAATGATGTGACGTTTCATTAGAACAGTTGTTTAAAACAAAGGAGGAGGAATAGTGCAGGGACTGCCATCTAGTGGACTCTGAAAATAATAACACTGCTTCATGAAGCGTCATCACTAGTTTTACGTAACTGGTTCAAAATGATTGGACGATGACATGTCAATCAAACTCAACTGCCATTTTTACCATCTCTTTGTGCTGCCTGAAGCGTGATACTAATATTACTTCTAATAAATAATTTAAATAATAATATGGATATAACAAAAAATAATTCTGTAATTGAGTCGTCTATTTATATGAAAGCTGACGAGGTTGAATCTAGAGTCGGTTAATTGTTCATTTGTTGATGAACCAATGACAGCCGTGGCGGCGTCTCGTAGTAAAACATAACTTTAACATTTTTACAACAAATGTGACTTCATTATATGCACAGAAGGATTGTTAAAGTTTTTTTGGAATGGTTTACCTTTTAAAAAAAATAAGATGTTGCTGCTTGTTTGTTGGTTTCCTTTTCTCTGAGCAAAAAAATGATGAGGTCAAAGTTCATATAGTTTTTTTTTAGAAGGGATAGAATATGAGCCAAGGAACTCCTCAAGGTCAGTGAGTGTTTTTTTTTTTTTTTTCTTGATTAACAAGTGATTTTGGAAAACGGACGGTCAAAGTTTTCCGATATGTATTATTCATTTTTTCTAAAGTTGGTGGATTTTTCAGGCGGAAAATAAAGTTGAGTAGAAGATTTTTTAGTTGTTGTTTTTTTGGCTTGAATCTCTAACACAGCAGCAGCTTGGGACCTGTTGAGAGGATTTAAATCCAATTATTTTAACTTATTTTGAGGCGTTTGTTTCTATTATATCAGACCTGGGCAAAGACTATATTTATGCGGCCCTTGTAATGTCAAAGTATGATCATGTATAAATGGTCCTAATGCATTAACAAATGTATTTTGTATTTATTATTCATTTACATGTTCACACTTATTTACTTTTTCCC
Organism: Callionymus lyra; assembly: GCF_982586985.1. Taxonomy (NCBI): domain Eukaryota; kingdom Metazoa; phylum Chordata; class Actinopteri; order Syngnathiformes; family Callionymidae; genus Callionymus; species Callionymus lyra. The sequence continues at coordinate 24,377,598 of NC_141822.1, forward strand.
TGTGTGTGATTTTTCGAGTATATAATAATCCCTCAAAATATTTTTTTTGAGTTAGTTAAAGAATTATTTTGAAAAAAAACCTCCTATATACAAGAACAACAATAACAACAATAACAGCAGCAGCTTATTTAGCTTAATAAATGTCACAGCCTAATGACAAATGTCCTTTTTAAGGGATTTTTATGTCTGTATTTTTGCTTGACGGCCCCTAACAACATTCACAGAATTTAATGTGGCCCTTGAAGAATTATAATTGCCCACCCCTGACTTATATTTATTAATTTAGTATATATTTGTGAACACAATAGTAGAAAAGTCCTTGTGTTGCTGCCGGTCTGAGCTGCGTGTGTCCCCGGCTAGCTTCAGCTCAGGTCATTGAAAGTAGTTTCCCTGCCTTGTTCAAAGCCTAATAATTTCCCTCCGACATCAGCGTATTTTAAAAAATATATCAAGTGTTCAAGGTCAGAACATTCAGGAGTTTATTTTTACTCTCCACAAACTTTCAGTGACGGTGTTGTTGTCGCCACGTGTCGTAAACGTCTCTGACGTTGAATCTCGAATCCAAGCTCGTCTGAAGACGGTGGTCCGGCGCCGGCGATGCACGGAGACCCCTCTCTGGTCCTCAACATCTGCCATGCAAATGCGGGCGTGATTATGCAAATATATGATTATGTTAATGGTGGTCATCTTCAATAATGCATGACGCCGCCATATTGATCGCGTGTCGCTCGGATTGTCATGCAAATTCCACTTTAGACGCTTTTTAATTGACATTTATCCGAGTTTTTCCAACTACAACTTTGCTTTGTTTCGCGGAAGAAGAGCTAATGATGTTATTGAGTGAGGTTACTCTGTGGTATTAGATGTATCACTGTCAGCCTTCTTTCTTTTTTTTTTTTTAATCTCCCCATCATTGTGTAGAGTTAATTAAATAAACTTGATTTTTTAATGAAGTTTCTCTTTTTGAACAGTCAGCAAATTACATAAACAAATTATTGCATGAAAACATCTGACTTTACTCCTGATTTCTTGTGTTTTAAATACGATTTTTAATATCATATACTACTAAATAAAGGGGAAAAATTCAGGTGAAAATGTGATTGATTCTTTTTTCAATTTTTTTTTCTCAATGACAAAGTTTAAAACACAAGAATTATTTCGCGATACCCTGGAACTGACGCATAAATCTTTATTTCTGATTCATCTTCATCATTCTACCTCGCTCCTGTGTGTTGTGTGAGCGAGTTGCTTCCTACTATTATTATACGTGAGTCACTGAGACAACACACACCTCTGCCAAGGGCCTTATTGTCAAATGAACAAAACAACAACTCATCACTAAATTGTTTTATTGGTTTCTGCCAAAAAAAATGTCCTAAATTGGTTTTAACTCACGGTCTTCAGCACTGCTACAAAGTTTCTCACTATAAAAATGACATTTTTAGTACATAGTTAGTAATTAGTATTGAATTTTATTTTGTTGGTGCTATTAAACTTTATCGACATCAGCTGGTCACAAACTCTTCCGGTGTGTATCTGGAAGATCAGCTGCTCACATTAAAACTCATGGCCGTGACTCATGCGTCTCCTCCAGCAAAGAGTCGTTTTTTGTGTGTTTTTTTTTTTTATCACTAAGTTGAAACGCTCCTCCGTCACAGCCTCACAAACCCATCTCCGCGGTCGTGTTTGTGTGTTGTCGCAGCGTTTGCACCCGGGGACGAGCTGTCGTGTTAGACCCGGAGTGACGGACGGACGGACGGACTGACAGACAGCAGGGTCGTCTCTGGAGGATTCCCACTGAGGAGGTGTCGGGGAAGTGAACCATCAGAGACCTTGATGTGTATCAGGAGACTTTTTTCTTTTTTTTTTCCCTTTATTTATCTGCAGGTTTGTTAGTTTTTTGAGTCCTCATCACACTTACTAAGACTTTCATCATCCCAGACGTTGATGGACAGACAGACAGACGACGCTCTCTCTCTCTCTCTTTGCGTTCCTTGCGTCTGTGATCGATTTTTATCATCGCACATTCTGTTCCATCATCTGATGCTTTTTTTCTCTCTCTTTGGCTGCGAGGAGAATCCTTCACCGCTGCACCTTGTTCTATTTTCTGCTCGGCGTTGGAGGTTGCAGCTCGTCTCTTGATTCCTTCTCGCGGTTCTGACGCCGCGGCGTGTAAAACTGCAGATGGAGACATCCAATTAGCAGCCGGTCGGGCTGCTGTTAGCTTAGTTAAGAAAACACACACATCACACGGCCGCACAAACACACACACAAGGCTAAAAATGCACACAACCACTTGCTGTTTCCACATGAGTGGCCGGCGGGGGGGGTGGGGGGGGGGGGAGATTGCAGGAGGTGGTGTGGTGGCAATCACCCCATCATGTGTGCTGCCGGGAATGACTTCATTAGGACGCTGGAAGTCAGATGCCTGGGAATTGCGTCAGGGATTGGATGGCGGCGCCGGGAGAAGCAGGGAAACGAGAAGTGAATCCCTCTTTTATCTGCCGTGTGATGAAGAGATCCAAATCAACAGCTGTCAGTCAGGTGAACCCGAGGGTGAAGGACCCCCGGCAGCAGATCAGGGGGACAGGAGGCGGGCTGGTGAGGGGGGGGGTTCGGAGAAGAGGGGGGGGGTCAGGTGGAAGTGATGGGAGTAGGAAACAGTTGGACTGATGAGTGTGGAAGGATTGAGTCCCTCTCGTCCCTGGTTTGCATGCGGAGGATCTGCTCGGGTTAAATCCCAGTGAACGACATCTGGAGGCACGAGAGGAGCTTTCGGCTCAACAGGACTTTCTAGGAAGTGGCGAGAAAAGAAAAGGTTCACAACTGTCTCAGAGATGGGGTCGTGGAGGCAGCAGTCTCAACAAAGAAGCCCAGATTTCCTGCTAACCAAAAAGCTTTTTATTTTGGGTTTTTGAAACAGCATTGGTTCCTAAATAGTCCCTGAAAATAATGATTGGAAACATTCATTCATTCATTCATTCATTCATTCATTCATTCATTCATTCATTTTATCCCTTATGGGGGTTGCGGGGAAACTGGAGTCCATCCCAGTTTCATTGGGCGAGAGGGAGGGGACACCCTGGACAGGACGCCAGTCTGTCGCAGGGGCACACAAAGACACACAACCATTCACACACACACTCATACATATGAAAATTTTCCCCAAGTTCTCAATCAACCTCTGTATGTTTTTGGACTGCGGGAGGAAACTGGAGTGCCCAGAGTAAACCCACATAACACGGGAAGAACATACAAACTCCACACAGAAAGGTCACACCTTCTTGCTGTGAGGCGACCGTGCTAACCACCCTCGATATGTTGGGGTCATACTTGGGGTTCATTGGGTTTCTTCTTCCGCAGATTTTTGTGGGGGGTTTCACAGATTTTTGAGGGATGTAAATGTAACTTCTATTGGATAATAGAAGTTACATTTCTATTATTTGATCATCGAAGTTACATTTGAGTTAACAAGAGTCAGCAAGTTTTCAGATCATAAGATGACATTTTGACCAGTTTGAACGTCATTTTCACTAGCAAACAAAAAACCTCTTTCGCGTTCAATAAATCTTAAGTGCCCGTCTGGTGAGTGTTGTGCGACTTAACAACCTAAATTTGTTGTGCGCTCAGATCCTAACTTTTGCACAGAATTACATTTGTGCCAAAAAGCCAACCAATCACAGAGGGCAGTGTTGCGTTCAAGTGTATCAATATTTCAAGCCCTACGATGTCACCCTTCTGTCCATCATCTGAGCTGTGAAACAAAAATCCTCATCATCATCATCTTCATCGTCATCACTACTGCTCATCACATTCATCGTCATTCATTGAAGTCTTCAATAGTGAGTACAACTATTTTAAGTGTTTGTTGTACTTATACAGCGTTATATTAAATATTTGTTCATTTCAGAATAAATTTAGTGCTGCTACTGTGTGGATTTTCATTTATCACAATATTGTGGGAACTGTATTGTAAATAAATAACAGATTTTCTTGTTTCATTGTATTATATTTTTGCTAAATTCACGACACTGCGGATATTTTGATATCTCGTCTTCTTCTGCTGTTTAAGAGTTAGCATTTGGATCTTTTTAACACCATCACTGTCTTAAAGTTTACAGTCATGTCTTTTTTACATTTTTTATGTGAATGTTGATTTGGGATTTTATTTATCCAAATTTTAAAAATACATTTGAATTGCTTACTATTGTATGTATGTCTGAACCGCTGCCCTTATGGTACCTGGTACATTTGACTCTGACCAGCAATCATGTGATCTGTTTCTCCTACAAATGGTTGTAATCCTTCTTCATGTTGTTTTTACTTTTTACCACTCGAGAAGAGTGTCCACATCTTCCTACGATATTTTGTACTTATTTATTTATATTAATACTTTTTACTCCTTGTTACAAACCAGCCAACAACAAACAGCTGAAGATCTTAGTGATGGTGATCAGGTTTCGTGGAACAGTTGATAATGTTTGATGATACAGTGTTATAATTATTTAAGCTCAGTTCAAATGATTTAATTGAATTTGTGGTTCAAAGCTGAAGATTGTTAAGCAGAGAGTGCCATCTAGTGGTCGTCGAAATAAGGACAGTGTTTCGTGAAACCTCATCAGACCACCAGAGATCGAGAAGCCATCAAAACGAAAGCATTCCCAAATGTGGTTCATTGAATGAGGAAGACCTGAACACCAGCATTCATGTTCCTTAAACTTTTGTGTGATACACCAGTGGCAGAAGGCATATTTAAAAATTAATATATAAATGTTAATAAATGGGAAGATAAATTGTATTCAAAATTGAATATAATAATCTTTACATTAAATAAAAATCTAATTTAATGACAAAACATTTTCTGAACATACATATCAATGAACACATCTCAAGACACAATGAAAATAATGAATCTGGGTGACAACCCTCCACCTGGATTCTCTAATAGTCAAATGTCCAGGTTTAAAACCCAAACAAAACAGATACAAAAGCCTGACTGATCTTGACAGCAATTAAATGGTTTGAATTCCAGCACAACACAACTGTTTCGTCGACTAAAAAGCAAACAAACGTCCGACCTTTTTTGTTTTTTAAATCAAACACAGTAACAAAAATAATCAAAAGTGAAGGTTCAATACTGATCAAAAAAGTCATATATTCATCAGAATAAAATAAAATAAATCTCTAATAACTCTTCATTCATTTACATTTTATTTTAATGAAATTGTTTCATTCGCTTCAACTTCCAGGTTTATTCACCAAAATAATGCATTCATCATTGAATTAAATAATATAAATGATGCCCTTTATATTTTAATAAATAAAACAAAAAAAATGTATTGTGTATTTTCTATTCAAGTAACTGAGAATCATTTTTCCTGCTCAGCTGCTGCGTCTATTTATATTCCAGGTTGTTGTTGTTTTTATTCCCATGTTGGAATGGCTAATGTACTCAATACAGTGAGAGTTTGTCGGCACCTTGGGTTCCTTGGGCTCTTGGTTCCGAACACAAATGGAACCCAGCGCTGAGGTGAAGGTTGTTGTGACGGACAGAGAGAGAAAAATACATTTAATAGTAATTATTAGTTTTGTTACAAAATATCTTCATCCGTCACATTCCTGGTTTGAAAAAAGGTGAAAGTGCCTGCTGATGCTGGTGATTGACAGCTCAGACTCGTGAGGGCAAAAACACACGTATCATTAGTGTTGGGGTTGAAATCCGTGTTCGCAAAAACCCGTGCATTGGTGGGTCGTGATTGGTCGACCCCTCGTTTTATTTCCCCTCAAACACATAATATTGATCTGGACCTGATGAAGTCGTCCATAAATCCGGGTCCTTTAAAAACCGGAGCAGCTGCGGCTCGGGATGACGTGCGCACATAGATCAGGGGAGTAAATGTGGAGAGTGAGGAGGAAGGTGTGTGTATGGTGTGTGTGTGTGTGTGTGTGCGCGACCAAGGTCAATCCAGATTGAGAAGTTTGTCAGAATGTGATGACATCAGCAGTCTGTAAACTGTTATTGGCTCTAGCTGAGTGTCGGCCATGTCCATACCCTCTGAAATCACACACACTCGCACACACACACACACACACTGGCTGCCACCACACTGCCAGAAATGATTGCCTCTCTGAGGTTTGTTTTTTTTCCCCTCTTCTTGTTCACCTCTCTTCTCTTCTCCGCCACCGGCTCGCATCCCCCCCTCCCCCGGCCGACGCTGCACCTTGTTCGCAGGAAAACACACTCCTGGAGACATTAGGCGTGGAGGATGAAGAGCGCCGGCGTTCCTGCCGCTCTCTAATGACATTAAAGACGTTTCTTTTTATGCCCAATAAAGAGTCGTACACGATGATTGATCCGGGAGCATCGACGCTCCGTCCCGACACCAATGAAATGGTTCTGTCAGCGACTCCATTGAGTCATCAATATCCCACGTAGTTATTTCAGTTTTCTCACCCCTCCCCTTCCCGAATCGTTTAAAGTGAGTAATCATCTGTCTGGTCGCTCTCGTCTCAGGGGTTTGATCGGATAGCGTTTTTGAACAGCGGCGGAAACCTGCCTGACAATCCAACAAGCCACTCACTGAAGATTGAGAGGGCCCCATTATGTCGGCTGCCTGTGGCCATATCAGCCGGCTTTTCTTCTCCCGCCAGCGCCTCTACATAACACGCGGCGGTAAATAAATCACAAGCTCCGACTCCGTTTATCGATCTGCCCTTCGTCGAGCTCCTCACTGCCTCTTTTTTTTTATTATTTAAACCACTTTACCTTGCCCCCCCCACCACCTCCCCCCCCCTGGCAGGATGGATTGTTGCTCGCCAAAGGTGACGAGATTATGGAAACACTAGGGTTCGGGGGAAGTGAGCGACAGAGTGTTACGCCTTCATTAGACGACGTATTAATTGAAATGATTTCAATTAAGGGGCAGATTTGGCGTTCCTGCAGGGGCGGAACCCGGTCCTGCTGGGAACGGTCTATCAGTGCCATTGTTTCAGCCAAGATCAATTAGTTATGGAGAAGTAATTGAACCCTCTCCGAGTGCTTATTTAATAAAGACATACGGCTCAATTAACTATGAGCCGGGCTCTTGGATCGTCCAAAAAAAAAGCATTTCTGACAAAGCCTTTTATTGATTCATGGTTTTTTTTACATATAGAAAAGGTTTGTGGTGGGATCCCTTAATCAGACCAGAGCAATGTATGGACCTGGGGCCACTTGTGATATCAATTTAAAACTACTGATCAAAACAGCTCACTACCAATTTTATTTTGTACTTGTATTAATTATTGATGACTCATTTAATCCCCAATATATATTCTTAAAGTTCATATTAAATTAACATCTTTTTTTGCATAGAACTTTTAAATAAAATCTATACATCTATCTATATATTATAAGTATTATTTGAAAACTATTTTAGCTATTTTAAATATTAAACAATTCATTATATTTTCATCGTAATAATGCTCTTTTTCCTCATCCTTTCTTTCTTTTGGTTTGACAGCCTATCACAGAAGTCACAGGTTATAACAGGGAAGGGCAATAACATGTCCTCAGGGGCCACATTTGAAACAGTGGGTGTAGTAAGGGGCCATCAAGCAAAATAAAGCGGAGAAAAGCATAACATTAAATTGTAAAATCAAACTAAATAAGTTCACAGAATATAATTGTATTGGTTTTTATACAAAACCATTTTAATCATTTGAAAAATATATGTTTTCATGTTTGATTAAAGGTTACTTCACATTAGTATTTGAGAGGAAATAAATGATCACAAAAACTCTATTCTATCCCTTATTTTGTGTGATATTTTATTTCATTCTATTATTCTGTACTGACACCACACAAAAAAAAAATTCTATGATGTGTTTACACTGACAATAAAAGTTTGGCTTCTGTAGTAGTCCTTAAACAAAAACCCTATAGTCAGAATTGGAACTTATTAATGAATAGTTTAAAATAATACTAAATAAAATAGTTACACATTTCACTATGTCCGGTATAAAACAATCATTTAATTCCCTTCTCCTTCGCCTCAATGAAATTTAGTGAACCTGAGTGAAACAACTAGATATAGGTAGATACGGGTAGATTATTGGATGTTGCTGGGTTAACACATCTGCTCTTAAATGGTGACCCCTGACCAAAAGGCTGGGGCCCAGTACAATAACAACACACAATTAAACATAAACACACATCTAGCTAGAGTGAGACAAAACAAAAATAGCTCAACTCTGCAGTGAAACCACAAATAAAGTTATTTAAAGTTATTAACCAAAATATATGGATCAATGATAATAGTTTAACCTTTGGTGGCTCCAGGGACGGTTGAATTTGAGATCCTGGTGAATTAAGAACAATCGCAGAAGCAAGTTAAAATTTGGAAATAAATAATTAAATAGCATTTAGAAAAGTTTGAAGTACATATCTTGTGTGTTTGTGCTCCCATCATTCATCCTCTCACCTGTCTGTCATCGGCTCGTCATCCTGACACGATCAGTCTTTTTGTCGATTGCTTCCTTACTGATGTTCGCTCAGAACAAACACAACTTTCTATTCTTAAATAGTATAAAGCTACAATAGTTTTTTTTCTTTGACAAATTCAATCTGCGTGAGTTTTTATAAAAATTGTTTCCACTCAAGTGAGTCTGATGTCGGATTGTCGTTGAACTTTCCACGATCGGAGGTGAGAACAGAGGCGTGTGCGGCGGCTTCACACACACATCCGTCCCTCACACAAACCTCCTAATTCTCTGACTCGCTCCGGCTCAAAACCCGGGAATCGTAATGAAGTTGAGACGAGGGAGGGAAGTGGAGTGAGTCAGAGAGACCGAGGGACATGAACACATCACAGGCCTCACCTCCCTCCTCTCTCCCCCGTTTGAAACAGTCCAGGATGGATTCAGGGCTTTTCGCTCCGTCTTTCAAGTCGAGACGGATCTTATTAGTGCCGATCGTCAGTCGTGGGATGTTTTCTGCCCAACATTTAACCCTTTTTAAAACACACTTTTAAACTTCGCTCGTGGGGAAATAAGCTCCGGAATGACGGAGACGCTGTCAATGTGTTGATGATGAGTAGATTTATATATGTGACAATTTGTAGTAGAAGTTTTCTTCATTCATTACAGGCAGAAAATATAAAAATACAAATATGAGAAGATGTCTGTCGTCTCTGGAATGTTCTGTAGAAGGTCCTCCTCTACTTTCTCTGACAAAGAAACACTCTGAGACAGATCATGTCATCTTATTGGTCCAGCTCATGACGGCCAAGCATCTCTGACGTCTGAGAAGAATGTGGAAGAGACGTGGAGAGAATAATAACATTTAAAGAATGGACGTCAAATTATCAATGGACCAGAAATAAATAACCTGCTTTATAGAATCAAAAGTGATTGGAACCCATTTAGTTTTGCTTCTTATTGACTTGCTAAACTAGCTAAAGTACCTGGAGTAAAACAAAATGAAAACCAAACACTCAATAGAAGCATACTCTAGAAGAGAACATTTTAAGGTGGATTATGGGCCACACAAATGTAATATTTATTAAACATATAATTATAAATTAATATGAAATTAAGGATAGAATTGGAATTGGACCTATTTGAATTTGCATTAGTATTCAATTCAATATGATTTGAAGTTTAAGTTCATTAAGTTAAAGACACTTTAAAATTTAAGTAAGACTATATACAGTCGGAGAAAATAAAAAACAGGTCAACAATGAGCGAATCACAAAGCCTTCCTCTTCGCCCGCTTTCTCTTGACCTAAATGAGTTGACTTTCACCCTAAAACCTTCACTGCGAGTATTCTACATCCTATAATCTACTTTTTATTTACTCATAGTATATAGATGGTTGTTTTGTTTTGCTAAGGTTGTCTATACAATGTCCTAGTTCGTTAATGGGTGGTTTTTCTTGTTCTTATTTTCACACAGCAGGGGTTTTTTTCTGGATCATCTAAAAATGTTCTGTATTTGTTAAAAATGTAGAATGAAATAGTTAAAGTTAAAGTTTCTTTAACCACAAAAGTTGCAAAAACAACCGCGAAAATATCCAGGGCACAGTTGATGAGCTTTAACTAGCTGCAGTTCATTCAGTGTCCACTTGAGGCTGGCTGGAGACCGACTGAACGTCACGGACACTCCAGTGCTGTGTCTCAAATCGCATACTAGCGTACTAAAAGTTAGTATTTTTAGTACGTTAGTGTGTCTCAATTCTTAGTATGCGAAATTTAGTGCGCCATGCATACTAAATTGGCGTACTAACACGCCCACAAAACTAGCATGGTTCGATGGACACTAACCATACTAAACAGCTGCCATTTTAGTGACGTTTTAAACGGAAGTTAAGTCATATATAAATGCATATATATGCATATACTTAAATGTGTATTTTCCGCAGCAGTAGAAGGATAAACACGTCTTCGCTGCTGATACCAGCTTAAATATCTCGCGATTATTTAGATTCTCATATTTTTTCTTTATTTCTTTTTCCAAAGTTGCAAAACGTGCTGCCAGCAGGTGTCGGCGATAGCGTTCAAACAGCTGCTTGAAACATCGTTAAATAGAAGTAGAAGAAGAAGCTGTCATGTGATTTCCGGTTAGTGTGTAGCTTCAGGGTTTGATTTGAGACATACTATCTGCGGAGAATTTGCGTACTAGTTAGTATGCATACTAAACTGATGCATACTAACTTCTAGCATACTAAGAATAGTATGCGATTTGAGACACAGCACAGGAAAAACTATTTACAGCCTTGTTAAAAAAAAAACTATTGGGTCTTCAACACTAAATTTGCTGGCAGTAATTGATTTTCTAACATTTTTGTGAATGTGTGTGTTTAATTCTAATTATAAGGGAGCGTGTATTAGCCGGCTTCATTGCCCGATTGAAATTCAGGCTGACAAAACTTTACCAAAGTCAGGCTTAACTGGAAAACTGGCTTTCCAAGATGGCCGCAATCGTGAAATGGCTGCTATACTGTTGATCAGTAGAAAACAGGTCGAACAGTTTGTACAAATCCTATAAAGTCTAGGGCTTTAACCTCGGCCACATAAAGCCTGCTCAGAGCCCTACGGAATATCACACAGTCAATGATAACGTTTCTGTGTTTTCATCTCATTGACTGACATGTTGTTAGAGGCCATACGAGTGAATGAAAAATCCTTTAAAACCTCCTAAATCCAGATGCACCTAAAGATCAGCACTAAATATAAAACCTAGTTATTTGACTAATCGTGATATTTTTAATGAATATATTCTTTACATTTGATTGAAAACAAAAACGGTGGGGAAACATAACCTACTCTTGTGATACTTCTACTTTAAGTCTTTGGTTTTAATATAAAGTATTTGAATTCACTCTGTGGGAAACTGTCCCGTCTGATTTTATTTTGAAACTTGTTTTCTTTATCCTTCCTGAGTTCCTCGGCGCCTGTTGCAGCTGCAGCTTATCGCGCAATCACCGCCTCGACAGCAGAGCTTAAAGCCACCTGTCCTGCAGCAACAGGCGCCAGATTATAATCGTCACTCCCTGGTATGTACGTTCTCTAAACTTTTCTCTTGGATTACTACTGTTTCTTGTTTTTTTGTGTTTTTTTCCTCCTTGTGCCTTAGCCTACTTTTTGTCGTTTTATCCAGCGTGTGTGTGTTTCTTTTAAATCGCCGCTTTCTTGTTTTTTCAGTCTCCTCCTGCGCTTTGAGTTTCCTTTGGACTGTGATCTGATCTTCGCTCACAACCGAAATACACGGTTGATTTGAAATACACATCAATTGGACATTTTCATTGAATGGAATCATTTTTATTATTTAAAAAAACCAAACAAAAATCAATGTGTCTCATAGTTTTTTATTTGGACAGCCACCTTGAAAAGAAAAAATCAGGAGATCAATGAACTTTTGTGACGAAGACCTTCGCTAAACTGAAAATTGATTGACAGAGAGTATTTTGCTAAAAAGAAAATTAAGAATTATGAAGCTCTTTGTGCGTTCTGCTAACCTGAAATGAAGTCCCTTGCCTTTAGACGGATTCAAGCTTCTGACAGTTCCATGACTATATTATGAAAACGTGACCAAGATAAATGAAGTATTGAGGAAAGAAAAGTTAACTGAGAAACATCATGACTGACTTAGATTTAAGGGAAGTCAAGGCCCAAGGTCTGTGTAGTGAAGTGAAGTTGTAGTTCCAGTGTGGACGGACCACAGTTCGACGTCCTGCTCGCTCACATCGTTTCCTCCTCGCTCCACCGGAATCAAAGGCTGAGAACAGGAAGGTGTAGCTGAAGGTAAATACCTCGGCTGACGCTTTCAAATCTCCTCGATTTAGCATTTAAAGATCTGTTTCACAGGAGTAGCTTTTCTCCCACAACCCTGCCGTTCGAGGTTCCCTCCTCCACGCCGCTTAAACACTCTTTTTGATTTATTATAATCTGCTCTGATCCGGCGTTATTTCTCGCCGCGTTATCATCTCATCTCCTAATCATACAATTGTCTGGAGAAAGCCGTTGCATCGATTCCACGGGAATGTGGATTGATCCGACTCCATTTGCATGGGAATCCATTCTCTTTCCAGCCCCAAAGATCATAATCGATCAGCTGGGATAGCGGCTGCTTCTGGCCCGCTGCCTTTCAAAGGTTAAGGTGAAAATTAATTTGCTTGTTCGTTAGTTATATTTCAATCCTGTAATTAAGGCTCGCCAATGATTAAAATGTAAAGCGATGGAGGCGCGAAAGTGACTTTGATTGCCCTTTTTTTTTCTTCCCATGGAGGGGCAAGATGCTGTCGAGATGACCGTCCACTGCATCCTAATGAAGGACAAGAGGAAGGTCTGGCAAGCATTTATAACCCATGTATTTACTCGGTAATGACTATGCTAATGTAATTTATATTAATCTAGATCATTCTTTACATTTCAACCTTAATATTATTATTCTTTTTTTAACTTTACTGACACAACATGGCCTGTGGAAGTCCAGCTATAATTGGTCCAGTACTAGTTAGAGACTGAACCTAACCGGATTTCTTTGTTATAAAATCCACACACAAGTGCAGAAAGATTCTGTTGAATCAGCTGATTGTCAATTAAAACAGCTGATTTAGCACTTTGTAGATCGCTGGGTAAAACAAAGTAAACGTTCAGAATGCGTCGGCCCAAATATGTGACGGACCACCAGGCGTTGCCCGGTACTGACCGACTACCAGTACCTGGTCCAGTGTAGAATATAATTGTGGACTCTGGACATCCAACATTAAACGAAGTTCACCAACTTCCTTCATTTCCTACTCTCATATCGACTAAGAATGGATTATTTTCAGAGTAATCTGTTCCTTTCTAGAGTTATAGACAAAAATGTTTGTTTATTTTAATGAAGCGACTGGAGCTTAGTCCATCTTTAAGCCTTGACAAGAGGCGCCTTTAAATAAAATGTATTATTATTATTTAAGAGGAATTGTTCCGGAAAAAATTTAACAAGTCTATATTTTAAGATGGTTAGCCTAAATATTACACACTGGCAACGTGTTTCAATGAGGAGAAACATCAAGAAGTAGCTGAAAGAATAGAATATTTTACTATAAACACACTTGAAATATAGACTTATTATTTAAGTGATTTTTGAACAATTTCTCTTGTCAAGGCTTCAAATCAAGAGTACAGACGAGCAGTATGGAGGTATTTGGATGTTTTTAAGTGTCATTTTGGACGAAGATGAAGACGAAGACAACTGAGCTCCAGTCGCTACATTAAAATGAACAAACATTTTTGTCTATTACTCTAAAAAGGAACAGATTACTCTGAAAATAATTCCAACCCTCAGTCGACATGAGGGTGAGTAGAAAATGAGTGAACTTTTAACTTTCGCTTTAAGCTCTCTTGATCATGGTGTCTGGTAAGGGAAGCAAGATTGTTTAATCTAAAGTTAAAAGTTATTTCACCAGTCTTTTTCCAGTCACTCTGAGTACTCTCTCACTATTCTTAGCAGGATGTTATTTCTTTATTTCATTCATTCTACAAAGATGTATTGCACACATTGAAAAAAATAGACATGAGAAATTGAAAATTCAACTAATTGTCACATTAAATGTTTTATTAAAAATGGCTTTTATAGTGTATTTAATTCATCAGCAAATAGACTTGTGGCAACATCACTCACTGACCACGTGTTGTCATATATTAGAAGATGGTCAGCTTCTCTGCCGAGGTCTGACATGTTCCCCCGATCGTTTGAAGAAGTGAAGCCTCAAACCTTGATGCCATTGATTCAGAAGACTCCCCAAACACTATCAATATGTAGAAAGATCAGCAGTCCGACGCGGCGGATTTACATTCACGTTGGCTATATCCTCGCACCAGAGTCCTCGGGTGCATTTAAATAGATTTCTCTTTTTTTATATCCAGGCAGGTATATTTCATCAGCCGGATGATGGGAGTGGGAGGCCAGGGACACGGATGGTGCTGGTGTTATTGACTTCTGGACAAATGCCACATGCACGTGAGGACGCCGTACATGTGTGTTTGTTGGTGGGCTTTGTGTGTGTTTGTGCTCCCAGCCTTCTGGACAGGGCCGGGGGTGAAGGGGAGCGCTAACACACTCTCCTTGTCAGCGGCAAGGGTAATTACTCCTGGCTGAAATTACTCAACATTTGTTTATAAGCTCCCCTGAGCGCACTGTAAATAGATTGTCTGCTCAAGTCCAATGGCATTGAAGTCCCACTGTCCCCAGCAAGGCCCTGGTGCTCCCTTCAACGCCATCTTTATCGCACAATTAGACTCTTTTAATGCATGTTTCGAATGCTAAGCTATGCTTCGTGTGTCAAGTGATTTTTTTTTTTTATGTATCCTCTTGTTGTGTTTGATCCCTCAGCACGAGTTCTTGATGTTTGATTTCTTCTTATAACTTTGCATGTGGTCAAGTTGAATCTATTAATCCTGTATTGATCTCAGCATGGCCGCCCTTTTCACGGCTCGGCTTCGCCGCCGCTCGCTATCTCTCCCATCTCGCATCTCCCTTCGCTCGGCACCGACAATAGCCGAGTCTTTTTAGCATGCATATGAGGAGGAGGGAGAAGGAAGGCACTCCAAGTCAAGGTCCATCCATGTAGTGATTGTATGAGATAGTTCCTGTCAAAGATGACAGTTTGAAACACTTGACCCACAAAAATGAATTCTTTGCCGGGGCCAAGTGACAGCCCAAAGTAATTCATTCTTTTGAAACGTGGAGGGAGATGGAGAGAGAAGTCGGCAGACAGGGGAGTGACATAGAGAGCGATAGAGCAAGACAGAGAAGACGGTAAGCAACCGAGAGGAAAAAAAAAAAGACGAGGGAAACAAAGCGAAAATTAAAGCAACACTTCTGAGTTCTGCCACTGAGGCTCCTGGTGGTTTTCGAGCTCATCATCCAGTATGGAAGAATACAAATCCAGTCTTGGCTCGTCGACGACAGGACGTGTGGGTGGAGGAGGAGATGATGCGTGGATGAGGACGGCTGAGCCAAGATGTTGTAATTGTTCATACTGAACCAAAAATCATGTCTGCTTTTATTTCTGTTAACCATTTCTACCTGAGCTTTGAATCATTCATCAAAGATATTAAAGAGTTGTTTAGATAAAATTCACAATTTCACATCAGAAAACTTTTATTGCCTTTTATATCCAATTTAAACAAAACACTGAAATTTGTTGTGGTGGAAACTACAGAATACAGTGTGACATAATAACAAGATAAAAGAGATATAAAAGAGATTCATAAATCACAATAAGTTTCAAATAAATAAGAGACATTACCATGAATAAAATAAATAAATGGCATATAAATATATAATGAATAATTAATGGAAATAAAATACATTGCATTTAGTTAAAAGAGCAAAAAATTGAAATGGGTCAAATTTCACAATTTCTACAATATTTAATATTATTGTAATGACCATACTCAATGTGTGTACAGCCACATAGCCTCCTTCCTCCTCAGAGTTCTTATGTTTTTTTTATTTTAGGAATTTCTATATTTTACCTCTTCTTTACATTACTTAAGCAAACCCTTTTACCTGACTGGCCTCGGCAAAGCTGGGTATTTCACCTAGTAGTTATAAGAAGAAAAATTGCTCTGAAAAGTCTAATAAAAGAAATCTAAAAATAACTGGATAATAAACATTTAAGTTCTTAAGCATGAATAGCTGATTTCTAGACATGTTCTGTTTGTTAGTAACATGATGCACAAGAGTTAATACTTCAAATATAGCATAATAATAATATATATTAATACATATATATTTGCTGTACATTGGTGAGAGGCGGATAGACAATAGTTCAAGTTGACATGCTGACCAAAAAAGGTTGCTAGTTGGCATCCAAGATGAGGACGTTATGGATGTCAAGAATTATACAGAGACTTCCAATAACCGGAAACATTTGATGGGATACTCCTGTTAAAGACATTTTGATGAATAAAACATTTGTACTAAAAGATTTTGCCCCTTATTTAGATTAGATTAGATAGTCTTTATTGTAATTGCCACTTTTTTCAAAGGTAAAATAAAATTGAAGGTGCTGTCGACTCAAATGAAGTGTAAAAAATGTAAGAACAATAAATATTAAAAAGAAATATACATATTAATTATAAAAGAGAGAAAAACCCTACACAAGAAAAAGTGGGTTTAGGGCCAAGAAAAGAGACATTGAAGTGTTAAGAGCCATGATTACCTTAAAAACAGTTTTGTATATGTGCGTTTGACACCTTTGCCCTACTTTGATCTCTGAATTTGAAAGTGAGTCGATAATAATCTAAAGCTTAAGGTCTTTTATGATGAGGAAATGTTATACAAAAGTAGCTTCTGTAAGTTTGAGAGATCATACGAGCTACGGAATGACATAGCATTGGTATCCGGAGCCAGAGAATCAACCCTGACGTCTTTCTCGATCGTAACAAAGTGTCAGGATGAAATTCGGCGACAAAGACATGCGGGTGTCGTGCAGGAAGGAGAATGTCATTACGACGTGCTAATGATGATCTTGATCGCGTTGCTCTGTACACAAACCTCCCAACATATGTCGCTGTTATTGCAGACGGCCACGCCGGCTAATTTGTCTTAATTACGCCGAGTCCGTCCCTGCCCGTCCACGGAGGGACGGAGACACGTGAGATGGAGTGGAGGGTGGAGAGCACAACATCTGTCCGTTCAGGAGTTGAAACTCACAACGTTAATGAGCGCGAACAAACAGCGCGCGCACGCCGCTCCCGATATATACTGTAAATGCTAATAAAACCGTCAGCCGACCACCTCGCCACCATCCCTTAGCCCTTACCTCCCATGTCTTGCTAATGGCGACCACCACAGAGGTGACTGTGTGCAAATAGGGCTGTAGCGCCCGTGGCCATCCATCACGAGGCCCCGGAGCAACATTACACCGCTCTAATGGCCCACTCTGGCCTTCCTTATGATATTAATCCACTGCCTCGCCGCGCTGATTTCATTTGTAAAGCGGCGAAGGGGAGACAAACCGTGTTTTTTTCGTTGTTTTCCGCGCAGGATGGATGCGATGCGTACGCACAACAACACTTCTCACCTTCATCAAGCACGGATAATAACACAAAAAATAGATGCTCACAGTCTCCTAACCAGTTTGTACCTGAGGACCCTCCACCTGCCATTTTGAGGGAGTCTAATTATACAACACCTCAAAGTAGCTCAGCACGAAACAGAAGAAAATGAGCCTCTTAACAGAGTTTTTTTTCTTCCGTGGAGGCAGTGGTAGTGAGCGCCGGCAAAACAACAATTAAACTGCTGCACGCCGCACACTGACTGAAGGTTACATTCATCCTCACAGGCTTTTTATTTACTTTGAACGTCTCACAGTTGTTTGCCGGGATATTTTACCTGAAGTGGCGGTTGACTGTGTTAGCTGTGATTGACAGTTTACATTATATCGGTTTTAATCGTCAAAAGAGCGTTTTGTTTGATGATTTATTACCAGCACAACAGACCAATGAGCTTTTTTTTTTATTTTTCCTGTGATCCCTTCAAGTATCACCAGCTCATCCAGCTGCTGGTGTTTAGAGATAATATCTAGTCAAACAGCAAAGAACAGTTTCTGAATTAAGAGTTAGCATCATGATCAGCCTCGTATCTCCATGGGTTGGTCGTCTCCATGGTGCGAATCTTAATGAATGATATTAACCAATCTGCCTTTTACTGAAGCCGAACCTGTTGTCTTCTGGTACTTTATTACATTTCTCTACAGCCTATCCTGGTTACGTCGGTGACAAGTTGACCACTTATGAGCTCAACTTCCACAGATCCATGGACGTGTCAACACAAAGTTGAGAAAGAATTAAACTCGACGAAATATTAATTAAAAACTAAATTTTATAATTTTGTCTTCTATGCTCATGTATCAGGTTGAACTGATCTCTCATCTTAAATTTCCGTTTGTAATTAATTATTCTATTATCTATCTGCAGCGTGAATTCTGGGCCGCTCTAGTAGGAGAACTCACATTTCCCCGATCCTTAAAACTCTGCATTGGCTGCCAGTTTATTTCAGGATCAATTTTAAAATTCTGTGCTTTGTGACCCTGGTCTGAGAAAGGCGCTTTACAAAAAATGACTTACTTTTTCATTATAATTTATATTCATTCTAAAAGCAACTATACTTATAATGTTGACATTATTCACTATATATTCTCTTATCATTGGTCATGACTCATGAATTATCTTGATATTATTGTAATGGTGATTTTTACTACTTCATTCTCTCTGGACGTCCCATACAGAGAGTCTGTGAGTGTCATGTGTCCACCAAACTACTTTAAGGCAGTAGATCAGAGGCAGCGTTTTCATATCAAGTACTGAGACTTTTTGAAGTTACCAGGAAGAAGAAACCAGAAATGGATGACAAAGGCAAAACAAACAATATTTTTTTAGCTACATATAGGGGCCTCCAATAGTGCTATATAAATATTGAAAATTTGTATTAATTACATCAACCCACAAATGCAACCAAATGTCAGATTTGTGAGAAAAAAACAAAACAATTACATCACCCAGTGCCCGGTGTCTTGGACCAGCCAGGAAATAGGAAGCCTTGAGGAACCACGGTTTCTTATTGTCATCTTACCCAATGCTAGCAGGAATACGTTGAAGCATGTGCTGCACTCTGATGACTATTTTATTTATTTTGAATCGTCACTTCCTGTTTTTCCCTTTCTCTCCACATGAACTTGACTAATGGCATGTGTTTGCTTCCCTCTACTTTTTTTTGTTTCTGTTTTTTGTTTCTTCTGTTGTATTTCCTTGTTTAAATAGATTTTTTTTTTTGGACCTTTGGACATTTTATTGTTTGTGTGATTGTGGATTCTTGTTGCTTGTGTTTTGGACATCAAGTTATGTTTTATATAGTATTGATCCTGTGTCTGTTTGAGACCTTTCGTTGGCTTTTGGGTTTCATTCTATTTAGATAGATAGATCCTTTTATTTATCTCCACAGACAAATTCATTCGTCCTGGTAGTTTAGACATTTGTGTCCTTGAACTCCATAGTATCATGAGCAGCAGCTGGGTGCATCACTTACAATAAAATATGGGTTCTTCTTGTGAGTTGTTCAATAAATGTGGTTTAGTTCTGCCAAAAAACAACAAAAAAAACATCTGAAAATGGACCCAATGGTTTGACTTGATTGATGGTTTAAAGCGTAATCGTTGCTTCCACAAAACAACCTTAATCAATTAATGTGTTTTGTTGGGTAGGTTAGTAAATGAGTAGCAGATTTTGAATAGACTAATAATATCACCATCATGTTTAGGGGTCTCAATCTCTCAGCCCAGGATTATATATGGGGGATGACAGTAAATGCCCCATTTGTCATGTAGTTGATGCGGTATATAAGTCATGTAGCAGGCAGCAGTACTTACCTAGTACCAGCGAGTTGAGCCACGATTAATTCATTAAATCAAATGAGACACTCAATAAAACTACTGAGAGAACTTTAACATTAACTAAAATGCCAAGAAAACCTGAGGTTGGAACGTTCTGCTCCTGCAGGGATCATGGGGGAGCTCAGTTATTAAAAGCTACATTTTTGTGTTTTTGTGATGTATTTTGTGTTAGGCAAAAGCAATATTTATTTATTTTAAATTATGTTATTTGGGAAACCTTCATTTTTAATTATAAAGAACTAAGAGTTTATTACAGCAATTATATCATAACATGTGCTTCTGTCAATCAAGTTGTATCAACAACGTTGCTGTTTTTATTTGTTGTGTTATATTCTCATACTTGCAGGAAAAGCATGAGGAATCGTTTTAATGTATCTTAGGGTTTTGAACTTGTTGAGTCTGGTTCCATATTAGCTCAGATAAATGTTAAATGAGTGTTGAACCTGCGTGAAGACGGTGAACGTCCGAGGACCGGGGGAGGCAGATGGTGGGCTGAGAGGACTCGCTGGCCGTTCTGAGCCTTGATCTTCTTTGTTGCCTTTTAATTTTTAACCACACGCCCTCCGCTGAGCAAGAACGCACACTGTGTCTATAACACACACACATCTGAATGTCAGGCATAAAAAAAAAAGAAAAGTGGACCAAAAGGACGCAGAGAAAAAAGCCTTCGCGTTTCCTTCTAAATATCATGTACATTCCGTAAAGGCAACATTTTTTATGATTTCAACCCTGACACACACATGAACCCAGATATGGTTCCTCATGTGTGTGTGTGTGTGTGTCTCCCTCCAATTGCGAAACATTAGAGCTGCAACCCCTGACAGAGAGCTGAAGGCTTTTAAAACCACGACGACAGCCCTCGCAGTCTGCAGCAACAAGCCTTTTATCAAACATTAAATACATCACGGCGCTATAGTAGCAGCGATCTGCTCCTCGCCCATACCGCCTTAAATTATAAACAAGGCAGGTCTGTCCTATGTAAAAATTTCATCGCTCGCCGCGGATGAAGGGAGCAGTTGCAGACGAGCGGAGGAGTGGAAATGAGGAGAGCAGAGGAGCGGTGATGTCTGGCGTTGAACGTGTTGAGCCAGAGGTCATCCCAACTCCGGCGAAAAAAACCCTGAAACAATAGAAGACACACAGATGCACGTGCGCGATTCACAATGTGTGCTTGTAAATTGTTTTATTCACTTAAAAACACAGGGATTTGAATAACCCCCCGGTCAGAAAAACAAACTTGGTGAATACTGAAAGATTTTTTTTTTGATGCCTTTATTGAGGATTGACGACGCTTTGAGTTCATTTGAATCTGCTCGCATGATGTCCATGAAAACTTCTAATATGTTGTGAATACTAATGGCTCAGTGGGCAGCGTGTGATAAGTGATGAAATGGCTTTGAATGCAGCACGCCGTCCTTGGCTGACTGGTGGGCGCCGTTTCATTATAGACGCTCACTGTACTTTGAAAATTAGCAAAACCTGGCAGATATCAACAGCCTCAAAAGCCTCGTCTTTAAGCACTCCTCTGTATTCTTGCAGCCCTTGAACTTCAAAAAAGAGAGAAAAAAAACAGAGTGGATTGAAGATACACAAGAGACTGAAGTGATATTGGTGAGCAAAGAAAAATTAATATAAAAGTAAAACACTTAAAATACAAGCCTCTTTTGGCAGAAGTAAAATAGCTGACAGACACGGCCTTGTAGCCCGGTGACAAACGGGGCTCGTCGCGAGAGACGAGCTTAACATTTCTATAGATTCACGGTAATGAAAGGATAAAAGAGGGAAGAAGAAGGAGCCGGCACTTTATTGTAACATGCATGATGAAAGACAAACCAGAGACGGCGGCGTCGGGTGACAACGGAAGATAAAAAAAACACAAGCACATTAGTTAGAAATCGAGAAAAGGAAATTAAAAGTTGCCGCCCGGAATCAGAGGAAGACTCCGCCAAGAGGTCACGCTAAATATTCCAGAAGTGAACGTCTCATCCGGAATCTGAATATTAGCCGGCTCGGTTTAAAATGTAAATATGCCATTATGCTGTCATTACAGTGTTCACATCGCCGGGCCCACAGGTCAGACCAGCCACTGTTAATTTTGCAAGGCAAAAGCGTTTTTTTTCTCTCTTCCCTCCCCGCCGTTCTTGAAATGTTAATAACTTTCTATTAGTTAATGTAGCGTGACTAAAATTCCGATTAGATATAATTCATTTTAATATCTGTGACTGGATCGGCCTGATCATTTTCCGCCGCGTTCTTTCGGCCACATTACACGATTCTAAATTGGACTCATTTACATCAGCCGGTTAAATCAAGTCTTTCTCTTGCAATTTAGCTGTCATCAAATCAATTTTGTAATTTCCTTTGCTCTTTGAGGTACGACTGTTCCGAATTGAATAATACCAGCCATCACATTTAATTATCCGTTATAGCACGTGTCAGGACGGGAGTGGAGGCTGCGGCTTCTCGAATGTGACGAGACACAACTTCATCAAAGCGCATTACACACAATATTGCGTTGGACAAGCGTTATTTTCCCCTCATTGAGTATTTGTTTAAAAACTTCCCTCTTAATCATGCAGCTCAGTAACTTTCCTCGCTCGAGAACGATGAACTTTTCCATGGGTGTGCGATGAAAAGAGAAAATAGATGAACGCTATTATGTTTACAATTACAAGACTTTACTTAACGGGTTGCCAGACTTGACACTAATTACCGTCTTCGCCTCTGAATAAATCGTTGAAGTTTATTTCCAACTGACGATTCTAATGTTTTCTAAGGACAGATCTACATTAGGTTACTTCTCCGACTAGGTGAAATGCTGGATTGACAAAAGTAACATCTGCACAAAATGTACCGTAAATCTCATTGCCTAGTCAAACACATCCCTCCTCTAAGAAGACACTAAACTAAATGTGTTTTGAGTCCATTACATTTGATCATAACCTGAGCATCCATGTAGTTTTTGCAAGTTTCCAGATTAATTCCTGACATTTGTTGTCTCTGCTTGATGTAAAACAAATTCAACTTTCTATTCCAATTAATCGGGTATGGTTTTGGGCTCTTGAATTAGACACTAGGGTACTTTGTTTTGTTTTTTTAAGTGGGGGACTAGAGGGTCGTCAGAAAAGTTAGATTTATTAAATTTTATATAGTATGATTTAATGTGAATTAATATATATTTTGACCATTTTCCCTCAACATACAATCATGCAAACTGCCTTAATCTTTGGATTGGATTTGGAAGTGTCCCATTGTACCTAACCACACCACCTGTGATGATGTCACATTCTGTGTCAACCCGGCTGTTTGTGACTCTTTACAGGTAGTTTGTAGTTCGCTAGTGAGCAGAAAATTTCTGACAGAAAAAAAAGTCTTAAAGAGGTTGATCAACAGCCTTGCAGTGGAAGAGTCTGTCTTTAAACAAATCTAAGATGGTTTTCATGGTCATGGACTTCCAAAATATGAGGCGATTTACAGACAAACTGAAACTTGGCCATGATTGCCAGAAATGCTTAACAAATAATACATGTAGAAAAGTGAATAGAAGTAAGGAAATACTCTCCAAAAGTAGTTTTTTGTGAAGTGCATTTCCAGCCATAGGCTGAATGTGTTCTGGGGGACCTTGCCACAGTGATATTGGTTACCCCCGCACTAGGACAAGCAATTCAATAATATGTTATAAAGTTTGCATTTTTGTTAGCATAACCCTTGGCTAGCATGGAGACCTTTGCGGGCTCTGAGGTCTGTGGATCAGAATCTACTTATGGTTCCACGCACACGGCTCAGGACCAGAGGAGAGAAATCTTTTCAGGCTGTTGCTCCTAAGCTTTGGAACGATCTTCCTCTCTCTTTGCGCTTGATGGATCTACTGACTCCTTTAAGAAACATCTTAAGACGTTTCTATTTGTTCAGGCTTTTCCTTGAATTTCTCGAACTCCTGTGTTGTTCTCAGTATTATCTTGATCTTTAAAGTATGTACTTTTTTGAGTATTGTTTTGATTGTTTAAGCGCTTTGTGACCCTGGTCTCGAAAAGCGCTATATAAATAAATATTACTTACTTACTTACTTACTTGCTTTCAAAGAGACCAACATCAACATCCTGATAGTTCTGCCTTGTTGGTGTCCAAAGTCAGAGTAAAGATCAGGTCCTGCTGATGGTCATTCTGCCACGTCCGGAAACCACACATCCACCTACTACTTGTTTGGTTATGGACACAACATGACTACCAGCACCAGAAGACCAACCCGACACAGCCCTGAAAAGAGCATCTGGATGGATCTTAGACAGGAGACAAACCCAACTTCTGATCCATTATGACTTTTTACAAATCTGTGTTTATTATGGTTTCCTGTGGTTTCAGAAGCACGAATTGAAGCTGTAAACAAAGAGTTGCCCTTCAGCACCTGCTGTCTTTCTTCTTCTGACGCCTGAATTTGCAAACATCTCTGCTTCCCTTGGCAAGAAAACATTGAACACGCGGCAGTTGCAGGGATTTTCGGAGAGGCCGCTGTGGGTTAGGCAGGCGCTGGAGTGAAGCTCCCATGTGGCTTTGCTCAATGGTGACTGAACCATAAGAACTGGGGGACAGAGGGCCACGCACCGTGGGGACTCTGGGATAGATCCGCCTCTCCTGGAGGACCAATGCCTTAGTAAGTGGTGGTGTCGCTCCAGATCAGAGGACAGAGGGGCTCTGGAGGGTGTGCAGTGTAGGGTAAGGAGACAGGAGTTGAAATAAGGGAGAGATCCGGGAAGGCTGAGGTGGTAAGGACTGGGATGAAAGGGCAGGTCACTTTGGGAATAAGATGCTAGAGATGTGTTTTACTATCATATCAGAATATCCAACCTGTGGGTGGAGACTAACTGTAACTGGTTTCACTAACATATTCTGACTAACAGGACTCATTATTACTATTTAAATATATACTGTTCACCACGTAAAATAAAGGGTCACCCTCAAAAATTGCTGAATCATTGCATTTAGTTCTGACTGGCTTACACCTACTATTTGACCGTTCAGAAGACTGTGTTCGTAAATGTGTACGTTGTTGACGTCCATGTTTTTTTCATCTAAGGGGTCGTTTGTGTCGCCATCTACATCGTCATCACCGTCTACATCAACATCACTGTCTATGTCGTCACCACTGTCTACTTTGTCCTCATCTCCATGTTGTCGTCGACCATCCCTTTTCGTCTACATCGTTGTTGTCTGCATCGTCGTTGCCATCTATGTCGTTGTTGTAGGTAAGTAAGTAAATTGTATTTATATAGCGTGTACGTCATTATCTACGCAGTTGTCGTCTATGTTGTTGTAAGGTAAGGTAAGGTAAAACTTTATTGATCCCTCAGTTGTCTACATAATTATCGTCTATGTCGTTGTTTCCTATGCAGTTGTTGTCTACTTCATTGTCGCCTTTGCCGTTGTCGCATACGTCATTGTCGTCTACGTCATTGTTGTCTACATCATTTCCGTCTACGTTGTTGTTGTCTACATTGTCATCTACATCTTTGTTGTCATCTACACCATTGTTGAATACATCGTCAATGGTGTCTACTTTGTTGTTCTCTACTTTGTTGTTCTCTACGATCTTGTTCTCTACTTTGTTGTTCTCTACGTTCTTGTTCTCTGCATTGTTGTTCTCTACGTTTTTGTTCTCTACGATCTTGTTCTCTACATTGTTGTTCTCTACGTTTTTGTTCTGTACGATCTTGTTCTCTACATTGTTGTTCTCGTCTACGTCGTTGTCGTAGTCTTTCTCATTTAGGATGTTGTCGTCAAGGATAATATTTGGCCGGTTTTCAGGGCAGCTCCTAATGTTAGTCAGACTAAAACTAAAATTGCTTTTTAAGATAATACTAGTTTTGTTTCTCAACATCTTCAGCATCAAGTGTTTTAATCTTGTTTGTTAATTCCAAAAAACATGTTTTGAATCCCGGTATTACCATATTTTGTAGAGTTGCCATTCTAGTCATGTGACTATAAAGAACAAAAAATATATAATTTAATCAATTTGCACCTAAATTTAATTAAACTTGTCAAGTTCCCTTTGTTGGCCGGGAGAAGTGGTGCATCATGTGACCTCCATTGCTTTTTTTAAGTAGCTTGTTGCAAAACAGGCCGACACCAGCGTAGCCACAAGAGCTCTTGAAATCCTGCAGCATAACCATAATAACAGTTTATTTTCTACAGCTCTCCATTTCAGTCGTGTGATGAGAGCCAGCAAGTGCTTCAGCGGCAAAACATCAAACCTCCAAACGGTTATACATCACAGTGTATGTATGTTAGAAAATTAATATTCAGGTTTGTATCTAAAGTCTGTGGATTTAAAAATCTTGTCTACTAAGAAGTCAATGTAAATTGTTGAGTAGATTTTATAAGCATTAAATTGAACAATAAAACACAACATAAACATACAATAGTATAATGACATAAATAAAAAGCCTGTTTGTGTTTGTTTGTTTTTTTAATAGAAAAGTGAAAGTGAGTGAGCTTTGACCTTATCTGCCATCAGCGCTTTCTTTGTTGTGTCAGTTGTCATGTCAATCAAAGTGCACATTGTCATGTATGTCATCGTCAACATTTGTCTACATCACTGTTGCTGTGTATGTTTTTGTGTGATTCATTGTGTACCTCGTTGTGTATGTCATTGTATATGTTGGCGTTTATTTTGTTATGTATTTTCTTGTGTATGTTGTTGCGCACGTTGTTTTGTATAATTTCGTTTACGTCATTGCTTTTACATTGTTGTTATCGTAATAATCGCCTTCATTGTCTACGTCGTTGTCATCCAGGTTATCAGCTGTGTCTCCTATGTCCAAGTTATTCTCATATACGTTGTTGTGTACGTCGCTGTGTATGTTGTTTTTGTACAGTATTTGTTGACCACGTCATTGTGTACGTTGTTGTTTACGTTGTGTGTGCTGTTGTATGCGTATTTGTATACATCATTGTTTATGTCGCCTCTATTTTGTCATCATCGTCTACAGTTTCTATATTATCATTGTCTAGGTCGTCATCTTGTCAAATATGTGTATTGTTTACGTCATGATATATTGCTATTACATTGCCATCATTGTCCCGTTGTTGTCTACGTTGTCACCTAAGTCATTGTCTACATCGTCGGTTACCTCTTCTATGTCAAAGTCATCGTCTAGGCCGTTGCCCACGCCTTCATCAATGACGTCGTCCTCAAGTTGTCTACATCGTCATTTCAATGTAAGCTGTTTGTCTTCAGTAAATCTATAAATCATGAAAATTAAAACAACATATCATCAGCATACCTGCATAAGCAAAACAGTTGAATCAGTCAAGATTTTTAGGTAAAATAGTTAAAAGTTTAAACTTATTTTTCTATGATAAAAATAACATTTAAAGACACATTTTCAACTACTTTTGAAACAATTTTCCAGAATTTTAAAAACCTTGTGTTGTCAGTAAATCCTCCAATGTTATTATCCTCCTCCATAAAACGAGTGGTGTTCCCGCTCTCACCTCTGGATGAGTGTGATCCTCTGACTCCCCTTGTCAACGACTACACTACAAACTGGCAGTGGAGGGATTTGCAACCTAAGTCCATCCCGTCTGAGATGCATATCAAGTCTGCAAATGTCAGATAGCAACGTTGCTGTTCAGGTAATCCACTGTCGCCGACACAAACTTGTGTGGCTCAACCGCGAGGAATCAACCAGCGATGTGTTTAAAAGCCGCCGGACCCTATAATGTACAGCCATGAAAGGAGATATGCAAGTATAATGGAGAATAAATGGAAGCGCAAACTGACAACCGCTTCTAAAATGAGGTACAAACCCCCTTATCAATGCGGAACATAAGCAGCTGATAGAACTAAACTCTGCGTCCCTTCATCTTCATTTTTTCTGATCTCTCCTCACTCCCCCTCTTCTCTCTCTTCCCATCAGCGTAACATAGAGAGCGGCTGATGTTTTAATCATGGCTGCGGGGCTCATTGTGATGTGCAGCCACCTCTGGGTCTCTAATTGTCTCAGGCCAGGCTGGCTCTGCTGATCACCCTGCGTCTGGAATGGCTAATGACTCTCGGCCAGATAGAGAGACGGAGACACATCATACACACAACTATCTCCACCCCGTGTGTGTGTGTGTGTGTGTGTGGTGAAGGCGTGTTTTTTATCTTTATGTGAGCGGACGCCATCATTCACCGTGTGCCTTCGCATGTGAGCACATAATAGAACATAGAATTAACTGCACACAGGCCTTCATTACTGACGCTCCACTCAGGGAACCATCTCGGAGCTGGATTCTGCCACCAGACCCGACGCTCTGAAGTCAAACGCTGTGCAAGTGTGTTGTGAACCGGGACTTATCGAAAGAGCGTTCGGTCTTTCTGACAACTTTACTCTTGAGTGACAGTGCTGGTAAATTGTGTTGGTTTTCTACGATTAAAATTCTGAGCACTCACTGGACAAAAAACTTTATTCTGGTCATTACAAAACTGTAGACGAACGGCGTCAAGCCAGAATCCTTTAGACGTCTTAGTCGCAGCCTAACAGAAATGACCAAACTGTCAGTAACAATAAGTATCATGGTGATATTGTTTTTTATTCGTGGGGTTTCACTATATCTTAAATATCTGTGTTTTCCTCCTCTATGAAACAACTCCTTCAATATAACTGTTCTGTTATTGTGAGTCCCTGTATAATTGTTGGCATTAATATGTTCCTTATCTTATCTTAATTACAGTCATGTTTATTGGTCACTAACATGAACATTAATGTAGTTCGATTTGAGCCAGTGGGCTACGTAAAATGACATTATTATTTTAAACTAAAAACATTTTACCAGAGAAGAAAGTAAATCCGATTAAGCAAAAAATAATAACTTGATGACAAAAAATGAGATTTAATCATCAACTTGATTTGATTTGAAAAACTAAATTAAATTTATTTTCGGTGATATCTCTAAAATGTAAGAAGATAAAATGTTTTCTCCCTGTGTCTATGTCCGTCTACTCTGAACACTCTGGTTTCCTCTCACAGAACACACTAAGGTCGTCTGTAGGTCCGAGTGTGCTTGTTTGTCTCTTTGTTAGTGACCTGTTCATGGTGTCCCCCTGCCTGTGGCCCTGAGCAGCTGGGACATGCTACAGTGTTTTTATCCTCGAGAGGACATCAAATGGACCTGACACAAACGGCTATTCTTAGAACGAACCACTTTGTCCTAGATCTGACTTGCCTGCCATCCGTCAGGTGACGCAGCCCTCCATTGGTTGATCTCTTCTCTCCTCCACCAATCATGTGCCCACAGCAGCATGATGAACAGGACGCTCATCTTCAGCGTGAACCGAAGGAGTACGAAGAGTAAAAAGACTGAGTCTTTGCTGACTTTCCTGCCATCAGGAAATTAAAAAAGAGGATTTTAGTATATTATAATGCAATGTCAGAATCAGAAACTGTTATTGTAAGTGTTGTAAACACAACATAGGATATTTATGTGGTGTCAGTACACAATGAAAGAATGACATTTTGTTTAACACACAAAGTAAGGCAGTCATTCTGCAGAATCTATAACCGGAATATTGTGGGAAAGGAAATGGTGTTTAAAGTACATAGTAATGGATCCATCAGAGTCATAAACTGAACCAAAACTAATCATGATTAATTTTCCTTTTTGTTGCGCACAAGAAGAATTGCCTGTCATTCTGTGGACTTCTTAAAAGCCTCGCTTGAAAGTGAATTATTCTGGTCGGGAGGTTAAACGGTTCAGACACCATGTAGACACCATCCACCATAAGGAAATGATGCCTTATGAATCATACGTTCCCTTCCCTCTCAAAGTCCAGACCTTAATCTCCTTCTAAGCTCCGAGCATCAGCCGGGCTCTTCCAGATCAAGTGCTCGGAGCAAAGTGTCTTATCCTGCTGATCGTCTGTCCACCTGTGGACGAGGCGTTCAGGTGTGGTGGACGTCAACCCTCTAAGCCCCATTGTTGGTCTATCTTCTTTTTTTGGGGGGATTCTTTTGTCTCCCGCATATACAACCGCACAATCTTCATTACCAAGAAGATCTTAAATCCTGGTTGTCCATGTATTTCTGATCAATAACCATCTACATTTTTATTTGAGGGACGCTTAACCGGTCCAATAGAGACCTGGTTGTGGACGTTAATAAGCAGCAGCAACTCAAGTGTTGCGTACACTTAATAACAAAGCATGTGTGTGCCCCCCCCCATCCCTCCGCTGCCCTTATTAGCATACAATCTGAATGCTGAGAGCGCCGACAATGGTGAGGTCAGTGCCGCTGGATGGGGTCAATTCTGAGGACGGCTTGGCAACACGCTCTGTATGTGTCTTTGCATACTGTAGGAAATCTATTGTGGTGGGAAGTTAAGTGGCGGTGAATGCCAATAGTAGACCTTCCAGACTGCCTTCTTGAAAATACAAAGCAGGGCCTCGCAATGGTGTTCTGCCTCGTCTTACCCTTTGAAGAGCCAATCCACGAGTTTAACCCCAAGAACATTATCTCTCTCCTTTCTCCTACGAGCAGAATGGCTGGCACTCATCACTCAGGAAAAAAAAAAAAAAATACAATTTTGTTCCGTCCAGCCCACGATAATCCGAAACCACTTCTAGAGCGCTGATAAGACAACCTATTAAATGTAATTATAAAATGGGTGGTACGATTTGTTAGCGCCTCGGCTATCTTCAAAATGTCTTAATGTCTCGCAACAGCCCTTGTGATTTAAATCATTTTAGCATTTCCTTGCAATTAGCCGTCACATAATAACACCGCGGCTAATTTCTGCACCACGTTTGACATTATAAATGTAATTGGCTCCCATTCACGCCGCAAATGTGACACATCTATCAAGCCTCGTGTGCGGCATTTATGTATGTGTGTGTGTGTGTGTGTGTGGCCCCACAAACACTTTTTTCCCCCCTTCCCCAAATCTATCAACCTACATTGTTTTAACGGCTAACCATTGATTGCATTTCCCACTTTCAATTTAACGGCCTCAATAAAAATAAGAATCTATAATGCATTCTAATTACACTTCTTAGCTGACCTATGTAACGACTGTTTCCCGATGAAGGCTCATTAATTGGCCTGTCACAGTTCAGTTGGAGGCTATTGTGCCACTGTCCTTTTCATAGGCATGACCAGCATCACTGAATGCTCATATATATCTGAGCTCCAATAACAGTTATAATGCTATTAAAGCGGACGAGACGCCGCGATGCTGCTGCTCTCTCTAATTTGAGACACTGACTAGAGGGCTGTGTGGAATATTCTCCGGGGAAAACCGGTCCCCAATGACTCCGGCATATGCCGCACACTCGCAAGGCATTTATGTGCACACACATATATAAATGCATGTTTTAATTGCACAGAGAGTGTAAAGAGAAGCTAATAATTCGTCCTCGTAATTCTGTGAAATAAGTATTTTTTTATGCACTTGTGTAGTAGCAGTAAGTGCCGTTATAATTAAAGTTGTCATTATGGAGTTTAACTGGTCCATAAAAGGTCCTATTATTTAACCTCTGGTAACAAACAGAAGCAGCACTAATTATTCAGACCTGGGAACTGGACAAGCCAGATGCAATAACATTAGGATCATTTTTATTTTTAAACTCAAGAGTTATAATTCCTAGAAAAGCACTCAAGAAAACAGATCAGCCATGTTGTGATTTTATATGAATAGTAGCTGAAATAAGTCAGGTATGTTGTTTGGCTTTAGTAAGAAATAAAACAGAAATCACTTAGACAGAAATTAAAAGGATAAGGATAATTAAAAAAAATATTTCAACAAATAACCCCCAAAAATATCCATTATATATATTTAAAATTTCATTTAAATTTGACGTACTTTACTATTCATGGGATTCTTCTGCCACCCCTTACTATTAACACACATTCTGGAATGATCCCTTATCTAGTTTGTAAAACATGTGGTTTCAATTACACCAAAACCCTTTCATTTTACTGTATTCAATCCCTTTTTTTTTTAGCATAATAAGCTTTTAAGAAATGTTGCACAAAACTTTGGCAAGAGCTCGGTTAGGTCACTCTGCAGAAGATTTGAAAAATTTGTCGAGAGATCCAGGTGGCAATTTGTCTAACCCTAACCCTAACCCTAACCCTAACCCTTTTCCTAAAACTAAACCTAACCCTAACCCTATCCCTAAAACTAACCCTAACCCTTACCCTAACCCTAACCCTAACCCTAACCCTAACCATATCCCTATCCCTTTCCCTAAAACTAAACCTAAACCTAACCCTAACCCTAACCCTAACCCTATCCCTAAAACTAACCCTAACACTAACACTAACACTAACCCTAACATTAACATAACCCCCACCCTGACTCTAACCCTAACCCTGTTATCAACTGAATTGTTAATCAAATATTTTTATCCTCGTAAAAGTAATACACACTGGTGCTGAGACATGTAGTTCACACTTTATTTGGTGTTGAATCCGTACAAGTTGGAGACCATAAGTTCCTTACAACATCAAACTGAAAGGATGAATTAAAGCATTTTCTGGTTTGGTGTGTTGAAGCTTCACAGTATGCATTGCTGAAAGGTTTCACTGGCCTTCTGTTCATTTTATCTTAAAATCATTAATGTGGTAATATTATATATTACATATATCACATTGGGTTTTCGTTTTCACCTGGTTAGCTTAGGGTAGGAAGAAATGGTGACATACTGCAGGATAGTAGAAGTGGAACCATGGGTAATATCGCTGCCTAAACCCACTGAGCCATGATTGGAAATATACAACAAATTAAAATGATTTCATTTTGCATCTTAATTACTGTCAAATTATGTTTCCCTTACCATGCGATGTTGAACAAAGAGGACATGTACGGGCTACACCTATGTTGGATTTGGACTGATCGCAGAGGACGGGTCTCATACATGGTCTGATCTCAGAGCGGAAGCAGAGAGAAGAGCTTCCAGTGTCAAAAGGCCTCATCGTAAAGAAAACGGGATGATTAATAGAGGTTGACACAAGATAGCAGGATGAGCCGTTGAGTTGAATTACATCACCAGCGATGTTATTCAACATCTGAGCGGCTGCACTAGAATGTGTTCGGATCCTTCTCAACATTACTAAATCATTGAAACATATTATAGAAAAGCTATAATCTCTTCTTCACAAATGTCTATCGGAAACTTCCCTCCATTATTGGCAGATCTCTCGGTTATCATTTGATCTGAGAGAGATACAGTTGACAGTAACGGCAACTTCAAGGATACATTAAATCTCCCTTTAAATCAGGTAAATTGAACAAAGAACCTTCTGTAAGTGCACGATGTTGGTAGATTTGAAAAGACTCCCAGAGAGAGAGACCAGTGAATGCTCCTGATGAATCATTTATTATGATTTCTTTTCTTTTTTATACCATGAAAACTTGCTTGCTCTCGTTTTAAAATCTTCCTTCACTAACACATATTTAATAGAGTGATATTTAGAAACCCGCCACTTCATACATACATAATGGCATAGCTGGTCAAATTAACCTTGAGCACATCATAATTACATTTTGTTCCGTTCGGATAGCTTTGCCTAGTCATGCAAGTCACACGGTGAAGGGTATTGTTGTTGGACAGGGGGCGTTGTGCCATTAAGCTTTTTGCTGGATTCTAGTTTGATATTCTTTTCAAACAACATAATGGTTTTCAGGGTCAGCACATTAAGACGTAAACATTGCCTTAAGTTTGTCTTCATAACGTGACAGAGCAAAGAAAGATTTTTAAGATCATTAAAATAATTGAACAACCTTCATAAACCTTTTTCAACAAATGAAAACGCCAGTGTGTGCAGGTTTCCAAGTGGTCACTGATGGTCCTGCAAGGTTTTCAATCTTGCTTTTAAATGAACTGATTAGTTCAAGGGTGAGTTTTGGAAAACAAACTACAAAAACAGACTTGGTAATGGTTAAGCTCAATCCTGTGATCTTCTGTACTAATGTATCCAAATGAAATGGTTACGGATCCTTTTCTCTGCTCTCATTTGCAAGGTAATACTTTTGCCTAAAATGAAACATGTTATTACAAATAAGTTTAACATGAGTTTTATTGCCACTGTTAATATGTATTTATATATATTTATTTGCAAATTATACAATTATTTTATTGCTGTATATCTTTTTTTTTTTAACATTAATTTGGCGGTAAACATACCATGTAGCTCTGACGCATTGGATCATCAGTTAGCAGTTAGCTGTTGAAGCTACAGGTAAGTGGAAACAAGACATTGTCAATTAACAACTTTTGCCAAGTTTCACATTAATATGGCCTTTTATTTCTGACTGCTGAATGTCTCTTGGCAAGTACTTTTTTTTATTTCATTTGGTTTAAAACTGTATTAATCAACCAGGTTGTTGGCTAACAAAGCTATCGAGTGTCTTGTCTGTGCTTCGTGGTGACTATTGTTTCTTACTGCTCTTGTCAAAACGAAAAGATAAAGACAAAAACCGAGTGACTCAATTCACAACGCAAGAGTACAAAGGCTACATATCGTATGTAAAGTCTTACCTGTAATAATAATAATCTCTATTTATATAGCGCCTTTCTAGACCAGGGTCACAAAGCGCTTTGACAGCCATTCGCTGATGGGAGTAGGCTGCACACACGTGCCGAATCTACCATCAGGAGCAATCAGGGTAAAGTGTCTTGCTCAGGGACACAACGACACAAGCTTGTCTGGAGCTGGGATTGAACCTGCAACCTTTTGGACTGCAGGCAACCATTCTACCATCTGAGCTATGATGCCCCTAAATAATAGCGGCCATTAGCTAAAATTCTGAATGAACCTAACTAACAACCGTTGCCCTCCTGATTGTTACCAAGATTTCAATCCTACAGGCCTATATTAATGCTTTTCGGAAGGTTATTTTGGGGTTTTGTGGCTCAGCATGCCCGAGAAATATGAGATCAAACTGTAAGATACAGACGCCTAAACTCACCCCGCTGAGAAGCTTCAGTTGAGCTGCCAAGATTATTTTTAAGTTTATAAAGTGACCCCAAGTAATCCCAAAAAACAACACTTCCTTAGCATCTTAACTTGTATCAGAGAATAGCAGAAGTGCATTGATCATCTGATCAACTATTTTTTAAGTCCTTCTTCAAGGACCCAAATGATTCACTTGCTTTATTTGTTTTGCTGTGATGTGTATCTGTACTCCCATTCCATATTGACCTTCGACCCTTTTATGCATGATTTCACCGATCACAATTAAGAGAGTGTGGCCAAATGTCCAAAAAAAATGTTACTGGGATCTAAGGGCTTAAAGCCCCTGGAAAAAAGCACAATTTCAGCGTTAATAAATATATAAATAAGAAAAATTGCAGCGTTTAGTTTGTCAGAGCTTAATAATGTGAGCTAGAACTTTATTTTAAACATGATGTTTTGATTCTAATGGTCTGAAGACCTCAGCCAGATGGGAGAAGCTCAAATTAGCGGTGTCACATCAGCACACCTGTTCCTGAGGTTGCCGCACGTGTCGCGGAGACACCGAAAAGGAGGCCGAATCCATCACAGAGAAAGACTCATCAATTCATTTCGTCCGAGTCTGTGTCAACTTCAGCGAAGCACCAGATGGTGATGTGGAAGGATGTGGATGACGGACCGGAGGGTGGAGAGACGCTCATATATAACGGATGCTGGTTACACACATTATTACTTACACTTCACTGTATTTGTATTTGTAGTGGAAGGAACATCTGGAGTTACCTTGTAGCATTTGCTCAGAGTTTATCCCAAGTTATGTCCACCGACAATTTCTTTCATCAATTTCTGTCCATCACCACACAGAGCTGGCGATTAATATTCACTCCATGACAAGCGCTCAGCTGTCACTCTGCCAGTCATCTGTCAGAGCTCGGCTGTGTCGTCCAACATACTTGAATCCTAATGAGGATCCTATTGACAACTTATAGCAGAAACCGCTGATGAACATTGATTGAAAAAGGTTTGGCTCCAAAGAGGAGACTTTCCGGCCTGATGTGAACTTGGAACACAGCAGTGAACGGACAGGATTGGACCTCTAATGTAGAGGTGAGAAGCTGAAGCGGAAGAAAAAGTCGTGAGAAGTGACGTGAAGACGACTCGCACATGCCTGTGCTTGATGTGTGTTTGTAGCATGAAGGTGTAAGACCGTGTTTTCTTCACACTTATGGTTCCTGCGAGCCCAAGGCTGGCGTTAATAACGAAGACAGCACTTTCAATAACCTTGACGGACAGATTAAAAAGGGGATTCAATAGCAAGTCTTTCCCATGAGCACTCCATCACGGAGGCCGCCATCCTTCAATGCTGCTCCTCTCTTTCTTTATCGTCGGCGCCTGTCAATCACTCGGTGGCTCTGCAAAATGGTCTCCGCCACGTCTGGTTGAGGCGCTTCGTGTTGCACATTATCATCCGGTCGTGAGTCGGTGAATGAGCGAAGAAAGAGGTGGGCCGAGGGGTTGACGAGGAAGATATCAACCCCACGTGGTGCTTCTATCCAAAGGTCCGCACGCGGAACCGTAGGCCGTCTCTTTCTGTCTCCACAGACTGTCCCTGGCTCACATGGGTGGCCTTGCCAATCTCCATTACAACCCGCAAGTCTTTGGTTTCTAAACAACCCTCGCTTAAAGTGCCTCCGCCCAACCTCCATCCTTTTCAGAGCTTCAGAACACGCAGGCTCTGATCCCCCCGCCCTCCTCCTCCCCGGTTTTCACGGCGGCTTTACTCGCCGGCTTTGAAAGTTCACAGCCTGGCTTGGAGGCACAGAGAGGAAAATCAAACTGCTCAAGGCAGGCAAGGATCACAGGTGAAACCCTTCCCAAAAAAAAATCTGATGTGAATTCGGGAGACATGTTGCCTCAAGACGGGTTGAAAGAGTTCTTATTTCGTGATGCTTTGTCTCAGAGGTTCACTTAATTTTTATTTTCGGGGGGCCATTTTTTGACAGTCATTTACTTGCCTAATGCGTGGGCAGCCATTATTAGTTGGTGGCTAACAAGGAAATGATGAGGAGGCAAAGTTGAGCAAGGGTTACCCCCAAACACGTCGTCCACGGTCTATATCAACAATGGTGATATATCGGCTAATTAAAGGTTCCAAGTGCCTCCTAATTGCCAAGACCTCTGACCCGCCGTTACCTCCTTGGAGAGGGTCTCCATCCCCGAGGGTATCGGGAGACACCAATGAGCATGTGGACACGCTCAGGCACCTGTGAACACACATCCCCCGTGCACACACCCGCGCACAGCCAGCTACCCCTGTGATCCCTGAATGTCAGGCTAAGGGCATCCAGAGGCCAGCAGTCCTCTCAGCCTAGCATACCAGGGAGTTGATAAAGAGCATGAAAACACACAGTGGGCAGTTTAGCCACTATAATCTTGGGGATTACAGGTCAAAACGATTCCAGACATAAGGAAAAAATGAGTTTAGATGCCCTTTTGCTACAGAGGATGAATATATGATGTGCTGCCACATCAACAACTGCGTCTCGCTGGAGCTTTTATCGTGACTGTGTCATGTTTTAACACAATTTGAATACTTATAGTTGGATCTCTGCAGCGTTCGTGAAGTGGAACGGAGCACCATCTTTTACAAGAGCACAAGGACAAAACAAGTTTTGACTCAAATCAAAGAGTTAACATCCTCATTAGTGCTTGATATTTTATCTCGTTAACTCTTATTGCTGCAATGCATTATGGGATTTGTAATCTAAGTCAGCACTTTTGACTGGTTAGCCATTGACAACAGATGTTATAAAATTGAAAAATATTATTATATAATTGGCTTGACTGTTATCTGCTATAGGACACTAAGATCATGCCAAGATATATAAATTCTTACTTATTCATTGACAAGAAAAGAGCTTATTCACGTTTTATTTATTCTTCTTTCCCTCCAATGTTATTGCTTTTTATTAGTAATGACTCTACATCAGTTGTCCCCAAACTACAGCCATCCATATTTTGCCCGGCCCTCTGAACAATACCAGAGAGCCCTATAATTTTTTTTTTTCTTATACACTGGTTGACAAATACAAAGGGCCACCCATTTTCTGAGTAGCTAAAAGTTACCTTGTGGATTCAGGTGGTAATTTGGAACATTACCGAAATTCCTTTCTGTCATATAATTATCGATTTTTCATCACAATCTCACTGATCTCCATTTTACAACCTCTTTGGTGGAGGCAAGAATGAGACCCAGCGATTGTCAACTGAACAAAAACATTTCAAACTGTGATCAAACAATATTCAACACAGTTAAAGACCTACAGGAATGGCATATTAAGATTAAGCATCTAGTAACACCATACTTGTTCATGGATTAAACATGTATTTTTATTAACCAACAAGAAAATGTATTTATTAACTTACATTTTGTCCAACATGTTCTAAACCTGCACATTCCTTTGTATATGTAACCCATTATAGCTAGTCATTAAATCATATGATATGGTAATAGGAAAGTCTGTGGAGGTTCCTCTTGGTAAATGTGCAATGAGGTTTTATTTAATTCAGCAGAAAAAAAAAGCACTCAGCAGCACAAATATAAATGTCTGTTTCTATTTTCAAGCCCATTAGATCTCCACTCACTGATTCAGTCCTGCTGTTTATTAGAGCACTCATGGGATTCAACGTGTTAAACTATCACTTCAGAACTTAATCTATCGTTTAATTAAACTTGTCCAAGATGAAAACAGAGATGTCCTCTTCTTGAATTGATGCGGATCATCCATTGTACCGGCCATCTCTCCGCTGCCGGCCTTCTAATGAAGATGTGTTGGGATAGAGATTTGCCTCCATTTGCATGCAATTACAGCATGTTGCTTAAACACCAGAGCTGTCAGCGTCCATGCGTCCACATATCCTGCATCTGCAGTTCTCCAGAGAATAACTACCCCCTCACACACACACACACACACACCATCACCAGCACACCCCCATTCCTCCAAAGTCACTGCTCTGTCTCGGCAGTTTTTGTAGCAAACAGCCGTCACCCATTCAGACATGTGAAATTGCAATCATCGCCGTCTCTGGACGGCCGTAATTAATGTGCTCCATCACAGAGATTTGGACGGCCAGTGTGGAGGATGTAAGGAGCCAAGCCAGCAGAGGACATTGGCTAAATGATGTGCTATTATTTGGAGTGTTTGGCCATTTGTAACGGCGAGCGCGGCAGAATGTGTGATGAGCAAAGTGGAACGTCCTCTCAGCGCCATCATCATTCTGTTCATTAATTGCGTTGTTGATGGCCGTTGTTTCCGCGGCAGGTTGGATGTCATGAGTGTTTATGGGTCCGGGGGAAAGCATGCGTTCTATCAAATCCGGGGGTTTTTTGCTAGAGGTTTAAGTGGCTGGCTAGTCAGAGAAAGGTCACAAGTTCACTCCATGACATATGTAATGAACGAGCGCTAACATCCGAGTTGTGCTGGAGCTTTCCATCAGAAAGTTTGGACAAGGCAGTGGTCCAGAGCCCATCGTTTACAGGTCTTCTGTGTGAAGTCACTAAATAATTTAGACAGAGTCTTAATGATCTTTAAGATCTGGCTGCACCTGGACACAAGAGTCATATCTCTCTGTGACTTCCTACTGACACCACCTCTCTGTTAACTCACCCAATGGTGACACAGACGACCATCAGTTGATCCAGAAAACTTCTGTGTGGCCACAGGTTTTATTTCCTATCAAAAAAATGCTGTTTAACCAAAAAAGTTTTTGCAGACACCAATCATTCGACACTTGATTATTTAAACTATGCTCTTGTTTGGTTGGAACTACACTTGTAGACAAGACCTAGACAAGACTAAGACCAAAACCTTCAAAAATATATAAATATTACACACATAATTTACACAATAACTTGCTTGAGATAAAGACGTCAGCATCAGATTTTGAGTTGATTTTGTCATTCATCTGTCAACTGATCTCTGTGGAGTGAACTTTAAGGAAGCGTTTCAACATTTATGTCATGTGTCAATTAAGGAGGGGAAAACAATCCCTATCCAATATGCTTCAAGATCACTCTTACAGCCTGAGACGGAGTTAAACAGGGAAGACAAGATTAAGAGGCTGTCGAGACCAAAATGAAGCCAAGTCCTCAAGAGTGGTCTCCAAACTGGTGTTAAGATTAATACCTAGTTGTAACAAAGGCCTGCACCTATTCTGTTTTTTCTTGGATCTGTCAAAGCGTTTTGTGAAACACAATAGAGATATAGTTCTCAAAGTCTGTTTTATTGTTGTTGTTTTTTTTTATCAAATAAAGATCTCACCTGTTTTCTTCTTGTGAGATGTTTAAGTGGAAACATGAGGCAGGAGCACACAATGATAAAATTGTTATTCTGCTCTTACTTCAATCCTACAATAACCTTTAAAACGTTTACATGCTAAAGAGTAAAGCAGGTTCATGAACAACATTAAACACAAATAACAAACTTCACACTTTCATGCACTGATCAAATTCATCCTCCTACATCCCTTAAAGTACACTTTAAGGCTCATGTTCCAACAGTGAACTGTCGATATGGACAGTATTTAAAGGGGAACGTTGATTAGCATGCTAGTTGCTAATGCTACAATTCTAA
Organism: Callionymus lyra; assembly: GCF_982586985.1. NCBI lineage: Eukaryota > Metazoa > Chordata > Actinopteri > Syngnathiformes > Callionymidae > Callionymus > Callionymus lyra. The sequence goes on from NC_141822.1 coordinate 24,418,091, forward strand.
AAACTTTGAGTCAATTTTTTCTCACTTATTCAACCATGAAACTAAAATAAAAACTTCTTGAAGTATACATTTTTTCGAAATACCTTGTTCTGAATTTCCCCTTTGGGAAGTGCCCTCGAGGTGTAGAACCTCTTCGAGAGTGGTGACGATTTGTTCAAAGTTCGGGAAGATCTTGAAAACAGATGAGATAAACATTACGTATATCGGGCGAATGTGAAAACAATCAAGTGGTGTGAATTGGGAAGTAACCCTAAGGAGAAAAAGACAAAAGAAAAAGTAATCTTGTTTTTACAGAGTACAGTGATTTAATGTTCCATGTCTGTTTCTGCCCCTACACTCTCATAGAAAACCTGTAAAGACGCAGATTGGTCGTCTTTTTATCCGTGTCGTGGTGAACACACAATCATGACTCCTGCAGTACCTTTGAGCAAGACTCTGACCATGCTTTCTATTCAGGTAACTAACTTTGTGCGCCTGTTTTTGAGCTGCTGTTGCTCCAGTCATTAGTCTCACAGATCTGCGCGGAGGCTGTCTTTAACTGATGGTGTCAGTAAACAAGAGGCCACCAGGAGCGAGCGATAAAAACCAGCAACAAGCGAGCAGGGGGTGGGAAGACTGATCGGATGACAAGCGTACAGCAGCATGTCCCATCAGTCTGGCTGACAGAGCCGTCTCCTCGCAGACAAATTAGGATTTGGGATGTGGTGTTGCGCGTCCGCAGACAGAATAAATACATTTTCTTCTCGTGAATCCTTCTTTTAGTGATAGATTCATCGCCTGTGGGGCTGAACATGACAAACTGGCATTAATGTCACAAGACGGGGTGAGAAAACATGGGAGGGGTGGTGCTGGAGTTGGTGGACACCTGTTTGTGTCACCAGACGTTCGCGTTTGACTGCAAACAAATTAAGTTTCTGTCTGCTCGCTGAGTCCGAGCTGCAGGGCTTAAATATAAAGTATCATAAAATCAGCCACATTTGTAAAAAACATTAGGTTTGGTGGTCCACGAGTGAAGTGAATACTAATCATTGTATTTGCTTCATTGATTCGAAAGAGTAGCTGCTTCTCCGTGTGACGCCTTAATAAGTGGTTTTGACGTCCTTGTTAAGCTGCTTTAGTGTTGACTTTTTAAACATCACACTTCTCACCTGAAGATGAGATCTAGAGACCGACACTAGTCTTACACAAACACAACTTTCCTACAGTGCTGACCCACAGGTCTTTGAGTCAAGACCACCTTAGCCCAGTCCAAGACAGAGTCAAGGCCCCAGACTTTTTTTCAGATTAAAACCAGGAACAGAAAAGTACACACATTATATAACTTGGATACGTTGGAGAACATTACCATCGTATAGGATTCATTTTTGCTCCGAGTGAGCTGTAATGAGGTGTGTCAATGTTTGTGTCGTGAGTGTAGGAGCGGAAAATTAACCGCGCTCCATTAGCATGGCCTGAGATGGAGAGAATCGGAGACAAAGACAAGACCAAGACAATGGACTCTAGAGGATCTGGACAAAGTATGTGTGACGTCACCCTGAACCACAGTTTTGAAGGCACTCTTCCATCTTGGAAATGCAGTCTTCTGATTTAGCCAGGCTCCGGTCAAGTGTGTGTGTACAGATAGTGTACAAATTTGTCTTTGCCGAAAGTGAAGTCAGTTTTAAGCTCTTAATATATATATTTTTTTTACACGATAAAGGTCTGTATTTTTGGCGTGTACATGACTTCTGGTCTTTCTGCAGCCAGCCTCAAGTGGTCAATCGCTGAACTGCATCTTTTTGCACCCCAGGCATTGCCTTCACTTTTAAATAACAGTTTTGGGGGAGCAAGACTAGACCAAGACACAAATATACCCCACTATCAAAAGTGTCTCATTTGAAAACGTTCAAAGATGTTTTAAGATTCTCTGAATAAGTATTTCTGATTTTGTATTATTATTTATAATATTTATTATTATTTATTTGATAACATAATAAAATATGAGTTTGGAGTTCTAAAAAAAAAGAATAATGGAATAAATCTGATAAGACTTGAAAACTCATAAGAATCCACTTCGATTAATAGTGAGATCTGAAGAAAGTCAACAGATGCAGAAGCTAAAACCCCAATATTGACGGAGATGCTGTTGCTAGTTGTGTTTGAATTGATCTACTGAGTGTTTGCTTGTTCATCTTAAGGTTTCCTCCATATACCATAAACTGAAAGCTGTATTTTTGTTGTAAAGGAGCCCATTGTTGACATTCAATAGGTTCAAAACATAAAACTGTAAAATCAGTGCTTCTTAATGATTTGATGTTTCAAATGAGCAAGATGTTGTGAAATGTGATTTTTGAAAAGTTCATGAAACATACCAGATGTGCAGGACGCAACAGATGAATTACAGAAAATGCCAAATTAATTAATCAAATTACAAGATGGTCAGAAATACAGATGTTAAAATCAATAATCTTTAACTTCAATCCCCAATTAATATCCAGTTACAATTTTCTTTTTGGTTTCTGGTAAGGCAGGAAGTATTATAATGGTAATGTTTTATTTCAATATTATACATAATTTATTTGTTTAAAATAGCACATTTTAAAAAGATTCATATTTTATGTAAAGAAATTCTTATCATGGATTACTTATTATGTTACTTATAACATGGACCACTAACTTTTCCTGTTATTAAATACTTCTGTCTTTATATACATAAATAAAGTTTAGACCTGGAGGTTTGTAGGTCTGTAGTTTTCACAGTTCACTATTGCTTTATCCACATATACAGCAGTTTTTCTTTGTTGTTTTTTTTTAATTTATTTTTAATTCAATTGAACTCTTTTAAAATGTGATAATAACTAACTTGAGGAACAAAGATAATCTCGTCAAATGTATCCATTTATATAGCTTTGAATATATATAGTTAAGATGAAATGGACCAAATTTTCAGTGAAAACGCACAAAACATATCAAAACAATTAGGATCAGAGAAGTTCAGAACTATCAGCTGAACGACCCTCCAGCCTGAGGCCCAATCTGAGCATCCATTTACCTTTGGTGGCCCCCGATCAATAGAGTTTGACCCCCTGATCCAAACTAGACTCATCCCTACCTAGTTCCCCAAATGCACCAGCTACACCTCACTCACTTTAAACAAGCGGTAAAGTCACCAGTTAACCGCTCGTGTTGCGTCTGTGGGAAGAAACCAGAGTTGCTCGGAGAACAGCTCTGGGGAAAACTTGCCGATACCAAACAGAAGAACCAGGTTCACCCTCAACCGAGTGCTCTGTAAAGCCAGACTTGAACCCAGGACCTCAATAAAAATGTTTTCTCTGATGTAATGTTTCCTACATTTCCCATAATTCCCATGGAAAGGTGTCTGCGTTGGACCATGGTTGTGTGAGCAGTGCGTCAGCTCTCCCTCCTTCAAGAGGCTGTGATGAATTTTTCACCGTGTGGTTGTTGATTGCCGGTGAAGAATGATGAAAGAGGTCGTTTGTCACTTGATTTCCAACCGACTCCACCTCCTGACGGCTGATGCCCGGAGAGATGCAGCCACAAGAACAAGTGAGTGTGTAGATGATAATGAATCACTATTAGGAAGATGAACCAAACTGAAGTTATCTTGTGTAAGATATTTATGTTGTGGTTGTTTTGTTAGGATCAGGTCACGAAAGTTCACCAGGACCAATCGTCATGAAGGAGGTTGATCAGGTGATATCCTGCGAAGATGCTCTTTTCTGAATACCTGACAGATGACTGAGCAGGTCCTGTGAGGGATCTGACCAACATGACTCACCACTGTCCCCCACAAACACCAGTAACAGGCCCTTCTTACTCTAAGCTTGGATAACATGACAGAGATAAAGCAACATTCAGTTACATCAATAATAAATGAATGTTTGGTGGTATTAAAGTATGAATTAGGGGAAGACATAATAAAAACTGTTGTTCTCTCTTCTAATTTTAAATCTTAGGAAAACATCTTGTTTGATTGAAGTACATAATTGTTAAATAACAGTTGAAAATTGTTTGATTACAGTCGAAAAATGTTGATTCCAGATGAAAATTATTTGATTTCAGATTATAATTGTTAGATTTTAGTTTAAAATTATTAAATTTGAGCTGAAAATTGTTTGATTTTAGCTCGAAATTGTTTGATTTCAGTGGAACATTGTTTGATTACAGTTAAAAGATGTTGATTTCAGATGAACATTGTTTGATTTAAATTTAAAATTGTTTGATTTTAGTAGTAAAATGTTACATTTCAGCTGAAGATAGTTTGATTTTAGCTCAAAATAGTTTGATTACAGTAGAATAGTATTTGATTTCACTTAAAAATGTAGATTTCAGATGAAAATTGTTTGATTTCAATTCAAAATAGTTTGATTTTACTTGAATAAATGTTAAATTTTAGCTGAAAATTGTTTGATTTTAGTTGAAAATGGTTTGATTTTTAGTTGAAAAAGGTTGATTTCAGATGAAAATGATTTGATTTCAGTTTAAAATAGTTTGATTTCAATTGGAAAATGTTTGATTACAGTTGAAAAAATGTTTATTTACAATTGAATAAATGTTTGATAAAACTGAAAATGACATGACTGTACATTTAAAATGTATACACACCAAAACATTATTACTATGATTACATGGAATGTTAACCAGTGTAGAGGACACGATGATTTTAAAATCAACAATAGAAAATGTGAGTGAGCAGCATCCAAAAGTTAGAAAAACCAAGTCAAGTTCTTTAAATGCGGAGGTGGTGCACCAGTAGGAGTTGCCAACTTGTGATGGACACAACTACTTGGACCAAGGCGGATATTTTCTATAAATATTTGAAATTCTGCAGATAGAGAAACAACTGCCAAAAAAACGAAAAAACTCTGTGAGCTCCACAGTCCAAGTCTGCAGTAACAAGTGACGCGTATGGCGAAGGCAATTAGGATACCTGATCTTGAATCTGCTAATAAAGACAGCCTGCAGAGGGCATTTAGACTTCAGTGGGATTAGGAAGATCTTTGTCATGTAGATCTTCGGCGTGCCCTCGGCGTCTGAGATAAAATGAAGACGAATCTTCAGCGGAGGAATGAAACGAAGGGAAGGGAGTGGAGGACACAGAGCTCTCAGCTAATGACAGGGCTACTCTGCATCACTGCACTGACTAATGAGCACTCCAACAAGGGTGAGCTTAAAGACCAGTGCACGAGGCCGTGCACGACAATGTATACGCAGGGAAAAGTGTGGAATGAGAAGGAAGGGAAGCGGGAGAAGAGATGTTTCCCTTCCCCTTTTTTTTCTTTCTTAAGATTCATAGTGCGTGACAACAGAGAAAGCTCTTAATAATTCATATGGTATTGATTCAGGTACTTCCTGCTTCACTCCCACGCCCTCGCAGAGGAAGCCCACCTGTAGACTCCCGCGCCAGACCACCTCCAAGAGGATCGCATTTAGTGGAGGTGTAATCATGATGTGCACAACACACTCTCGCCTCATCTCAGCTTGGCTTTTTCTGCATACCATTCTTGAAGAAAATGTTCTTTATATTACCTTCACCTTGTTCTTTATAATAATAATAATCAATTTACACATGAACATATGTGGATCTCACAAGGATTAGTCATAAATTATATCTATCTATATATAGATATATATAGAATGTTTGTGTGTGGATACTGCAGGGAGTTTTACATTAAGAAGTACATTTCTCTATTCCATTTAATAATTAAAATTAGAATTGGAAAAATATTTGTTTTCACTGTGAGAATCCAAACAAGATAATTTATGATAAAATTCTATACTAGGAACAAAAATAAATATCATGCCTTTCAGTTAATAATAAAGACTTATTTTATAATATATTTATATTTCAGGATAATAATACACTTTCTGATTAATTGAAGCTGTGGAGCTCCATGATGAAGTTCAACGCTTTCTTTTGCACACACATGTAATTTAAAAATAATTAATACAAGTATAATTACAAAATATGAATCTATCCTGTGAACATGGGATTTTAAGGTACTATATTACATTTATTTTATTTATTACAATGACTTTTTAAAATGTATTTATGGAAAATACACAACTATTAATATAACTATTGCAGGTATTTAAAATGCTTTATTTCCCTGCTAATATTGTATTGTATTAATAATGTAAATAATGTATGCAACATTATTATTCTCAAAAATAGTGAGTATTTAATGTGGTTATTCTCATTTAAATGTATATATAAAAAACGGTATAGGGTGCATCTACACATGATATATGCTTGTGTAATAAAACTTCATGTTGATAAAGCTGTCGGTGTGTTGAATTTATTCCTCCCTGCAGGCCTGGTGTGAACATGTGGAAACACTTCCAGAACAGAACTCGTGGACAGAACATGGCCTGCAGTCGAACAGAATGAATGTATTTAGTTCTTACGTCAAACTTCCAGGAGCTCAATGATTTGTGTATGAATGGAAATAGAAGAGGCGTCTAAAGATATATTAAAAACATTTAAATACATCAAGCTTCCTAATACTTCCTGGAAGCACGCGCGCTCGACCATTATCGTGAAGAAACGTGTTTTTTAAATGTGTGAAGTGTTTTGATAACGAAACTAAATAGTGAGCGACATGTGTTGGTTTCATTCCTACTCAGATACTGCCATCTGCTGGTGTATTGAGAGAGCTGCAACACTGCGGTACATTGTTTTCTCAATGATTATGTTAAAAATGATGATTATGTTTTTATGACGTTAATGTATTATGACGAAGACTCTTATGATGATGATGGTGTAGGTATATGAATATGATTCTTATGATTACGATGACGTTAATGTATAATGATGAAGACTCTTATGATGATGATGGTGTAGGTATGTGATAATGATTCTTAGGATTATGATGACGTGAATGTATAATGATGAAGACTCTTATGATGATGATGGTGTAGGTATATGATAATGATTCTTAGGATTATGATGACGTTAATGTATAATGATGAAGACTCTTATGATGATGATGGTGTAGGTATATGATAATGATTCTTAGGATTATGATGACGTTAATGTATAATGATGAAGACTCTTATGATGATGATGGTGTAGGTATATGATAATGATTCTTAGGATTATGATGACGTGAATGTATAATGATGAAGACTCTTATGATGATGATGGTGTAGGTATGTGATAATGATTCTTAGGATTATGATGACGTGAATGTATAATGATGAAGACTCTTATGATGATGATGGTGTAGGTATATGATAATGATTCTTAGGATTATGATGACGTTAATGTATAATGATGAAGACTCTTATGATGATGATGGTGTAGGTATATGATAATGATTCTTAGGATTATGATGACGTTAATGTATAATGATGAAGACTCTTATGATGATGATGGTGTAGGTATATGATAATGATTCTTAGGATTATGATGACGTTAATGTATAATGATGAAGACTCTTATGATGATGATGGTGTAGGTATATGATAATGATTCTTATGATTGTAATGATGACGTTAATGTATTATGATGAAGACTCTTATGGTGAAGATGGTGTAGGTATATGATAATGATTCTTATGATTGTTACGATGACGTTAATGTATTATGATGAAGAATCTTATGGTGAAGATGGTGTAGGTATATGATAATGATTCTTATGATTGTTACGATGACGTTAATGTATTATGATGAAGACTCTTATGGTGAAGATGGTGTAGGTATATGATAATGATTCTTATGATTGTTACGATGACGTTAATGTATTATGATGAAGACTCTTATGATGATGATGGTGTAGGTATATGATAATGATTCTTATGATTATGATGACGTTAATGTATAATGATGAAGACTCTTATGATGATGATGGTGTAGGTATATGATAATGATTCTTAGGATTATGATGACGTTAATGTATAATGATGAAGACTCTTATGATGATGATGGTGTAGGTATATGATAATGATTCTTATGATTGTAATGATGACGTTAATGTATTATGATGAAGACTCTTATGGTGAAGATGGTGTAGGTATATGATAATGATTCTTATGATTGTTACGATGACGTTAATGTATTATGATGAAGAATCTTATGGTGAAGATGGTGTAGGTATATGATAATGATTCTTATGATTGTTACGATGACGTTAATGTATTATGATGAAGACTCTTATGGTGAAGATGGTGTAGGTATATGATAATGATTCTTATGATTGTTACGATGACGTTAATGTATTATGATGAAGACTCTTATGATGATGATGGTGTAGGTATATGATAATGATTCTTATGATTGTTATGATGACGTTAATGTATTATGATGAAGACTCTTATGATGATGATGGTGTAGGTATATGATAATGATTGTTATGATTGTTATGATGACGTTAATGTATTATGATGAAGACTCTTATGATGATGATGGTGTAGGTATATGATAATGATTCTTAGGATTATGATGACGTTAATGTATAATGATGGAGACTCTTATGATGATGATGGTGTAGGTATATGATAATGATTCTTAGGATTATGATGACGTTAATGTATTATGATGAAGACTCTTATGATGATGATGGTGTAGGTATATGATAATGATTCTTATGATTGTAATGATGACGTTAATGTATTATGATGAAGACTCTTATGGTGAAGATGGTGTAGGTATATGATAATGATTCTTATGATTGTTACGATGACGTTAATGTATTATGATGAAGACTCTTATGATGATGATGGTGTAGGTATATGATAATGATTCTTATGATTGTTACGATGACGTTAATGTATTATGATGAAGACTCTTATGGTGAAGATGGTGTAGGTATATGATAATGATTCTTATGATTGTTACGATGACGTTAATGTATTATGATGAAGACTCTTATGATGATGATGGTGTAGGTATATGATAATGATTCTTATGATTGTTACGATGACGTTAATGTATTATGATGAAGACTCTTATGGTGAAGATGGTGTAGGTATATGATAATGATTCTTATGATTGTTACGATGACGTTAATGTATTATGATGAAGACTCTTATGATGATGATGGTGTAGGTATATGATAATGATTCTTATGATTGTTATGATGACGTTAATGTATTATGATGAAGACTCTTATGATGATGATGGTGTAGGTATATGATAATGATTGTTATGATTGTTATGATGACGTTAATGTATTATGATGAAGACTCTTATGATGATGATGGTGTAGGTATATGATAATGATTCTTAGGATTATGATGACGTTAATGTATAATGATGGAGACTCTTATGATGATGATGGTGTAGGTATATGATAATGATTCTTAGGATTATGATGACGTTAATGTATAATGATGAAGACTCTTATGATGATGATGGTGTAGGTATATGATAATGATTCTTAGGATTATGATGACGTTAATGTATAATGATGGAGACTCTTATGATGATGATGGTGTAGGTATATGATAATGATTCTTAGGATTATGATGACGTTAATGTATTATGATGAAGACTCTTATGATGATGATGGTGTAGGTATATGATAATGATTCTTATGATTGTAATGATGACGTTAATGTATTATGATGAAGACTCTTATGGTGAAGATGGTGTAGGTATATGATAATGATTCTTATGATTGTTACGATGACGTTAATGTATTATGATGAAGACTCTTATGATGATGATGGTGTAGGTATATGATAATGATTCTTATGATTGTTACGATGACGTTAATGTATTATGATGAAGACTCTTATGGTGAAGATGGTGTAGGTATATGATAATGATTCTTATGATTGTTACGATGACGTTAATGTATTATGATGAAGACTCTTATGATGATGATGGTGTAGGTATATGATAATGATTCTTATGATTGTTACGATGACGTTAATGTATTATGATGAAGACTCTTATGATGATGATGGTGTAGGTATATGATAATGATTCTTATGATTGTTACGATGACGTTAATGTATTATGATGAAGACTCTTATGGTGAAGATGGTGTAGGTATATGATAATGATTCTTATGATTGTTACGATGACGTTAATGTATTATGATGAAGACTCTTATGATGATGATGGTGTAGGTATATGATAATGATTCTTATGATTGTTATGATGACGTTAATGTATTATGATGAAGACTCTTATGATGACGATGGTGTAGGTATATGATAATGATTGTTATGATTGTTATGATGACGTTAATGTATTATGATGAAGACTCTTATGATGATGATGGTGTAGGTATATGATAATGATTCTTAGGATTATGATGACGTGAATGTATAATGATGAAGACTCTTATGATGATGATGGTGTAGGTATGTGATAATGATTCTTAGGATTATGATGACGTGAATGTATAATGATGAAGACTCTTATGATGATGATGGTGTACGTATGTGATAATGATTCTTAGGATTATGATGACGTGAATGTATAATGATGAAGACTCTTATGATGATGATGGTGTAGGTATATGATAATGATTCTTAGGATTATGATGACGTTAATGTATAATGATGGAGACTCTTATGATGATGATGGTGTAGGTATATGATAATGATTCTTAGGATTATGATGACGTTAATGTATTATGATGAAGACTCTTATGATGATGATGGTGTAGGTATATGATAATGATTCTTATGATTGTAATGATGACGTTAATGTATTATGATGAAGACTCTTATGGTGAAGATGGTGTAGGTATATGATAATGATTCTTATGATTGTTACGATGACGTTAATGTATTATGATGAAGACTCTTATGATGATGATGGTGTAGGTATATGATAATGATTCTTATGATTGTTACGATGACGTTAATGTATTATGATGAAGACTCTTATGGTGAAGATGGTGTAGGTATATGATAATGATTCTTATGATTGTTACGATGACGTTAATGTATTATGATGAAGACTCTTATGATGATGATGGTGTAGGTATATGATAATGATTCTTATGATTGTTACGATGACGTTAATGTATTATGATGAAGACTCTTATGATGATGATGGTGTAGGTATATGATAATGATTCTTATGATTGTTACGATGACGTTAATGTATTATGATGAAGACTCTTATGGTGAAGATGGTGTAGGTATATGATAATGATTCTTATGATTGTTACGATGACGTTAATGTATTATGATGAAGACTCTTATGATGATGATGGTGTAGGTATATGATAATGATTCTTATGATTGTTATGATGACGTTAATGTATTATGATGAAGACTCTTATGATGACGATGGTGTAGGTATATGATAATGATTGTTATGATTGTTATGATGACGTTAATGTATTATGATGAAGACTCTTATGATGATGATGGTGTAGGTATATGATAATGATTCTTAGGATTATGATGACGTGAATGTATAATGATGAAGACTCTTATGATGATGATGGTGTAGGTATATGATAATGATTCTTAGGATTATGATGACGTGAATGTATAATGATGAAGACTCTTATGATGATGATGGTGTAGGTATATGATAATGATTCTTATGATTCTAATGATGATGTTAATGTATAATGATGGAGACTCTTATGATGATGATGGTGTAGGTATATGATAATGATTCTTAGGATTATGATGACGTGAATGTATAATGATGAAGACTCTTATGATGATGATGGTGTAGGTATGTGATAATGATTCTTAGGATTATGATGACGTGAATGTATAATGATGAAGACTCTTATGATGATGATGGTGTACGTATGTGATAATGATTCTTAGGATTATGATGACGTGAATGTATAATGATGAAGACTCTTATGATGATGATGGTGTAGGTATATGATAATGATTCTTAGGATTATGATGACGTGAATGTATAATGATGAAGACTCTTATGATGATGATGGTGTACGTATATGATAATGATTCTTATGATTATGATGACGTGAATGTACAATGATGAAGACTCTTATGATGATGATGGTGTACGTATGTGATAATGATTCTTAGGATTATGATGACGTGAATGTATAATGATGAAGACTCTTATGATGATGATGGTGTACGTATATGATAATGATTCTTATGATTATGATGACGTGAATGTATTATGATGAAGACTCTTATGATGATGATGGTGTACGTATGTGATAATGATTCTTAGGATTATGATGACGTGAATGTATAATGATGAAGACTCTTATGATGATGATGGTGTACGTATATGATAATGATTCTTATGATTATGATGACGTTAATGTATTATGATGAAGACTCTTATGATGATGGTGGTGTAGGTATATGATAATGATTCTTATGATTATTATGATGACGTTAATTTATGATGATGATTGTTATTAGTTTTATGATTAAGGTGATAATAATGTTATTGTATATGGTTATGATGGTTATAGATAGATAGCTAAATATTTATGATAATGATGATGGTGGGGTGAATATCAGTTGATTATTGTTATGTTGTCATGTTGATATTAAAATGATGATGTTAATATATGATGATATATGTTAATATATGATGTTGATGTTGATGATGATGATGTGAATATATATTATGGTGATGATAATAATATTAATATATGATAATAATGTTAATATATAATGATAATGATGTTAATATATAATGGTGATGATGGCGATGATGTTAATATTAATATATCATAATAATGTTAATATATGATGACGGTGTAAATATATGTTGATTATTGTTATGTTTATAATAATATGATGATGATGATGGTGATGATGTTTATATTAATGTATGATAATAATGTTAATATATAATGATGGTGTAAATATATGTTGATAATGGTTATGTTTATAATAATAATACAAATAATAATATGATGATGGTGATGATGTTCATATTAATATATGATAATAATGTTAATATATAATGATGGTGTAAATATATGTTGATAATGGTTATGTTTATAATAATAATAAAAATAATAATATGATGATGGTGATGATTTTCATATTAATATATGATAATAATGTTAATATATGATGATAATGATGATGATAATGATGATGATGAGGATAATGTTAATATATGATAATGATGATGATGATGATGGTGGTGTTAATATATGTTGATTATTGTTATGTTTATAATGATATGATGATGATAATGATGATGATGATGATTACGTTAATATTAATATATAATGATAATGTTAATATATGATGATGATGATGTTAATATATGATAATGATGATGATGATGATGGTGTTAATATATGTTGATTATTGTTATGTTTATAATGATATGATGATGATAATGATGATGATGATGATTACGTTAATATTAATATATAATGATAATGTTAATATATGATGATGATGATGTTAATATATGATAATGATGATGATGATGATGGTGTTAATATATGTTGATTATTGTTATGTTTATAATGATATGATGATGATAATGATGATGATGATGATTACGTTAATATTAATATATAATGATAATGTTAATATATGATGATGATGATGTTAATATATGATATGATGATGATAATGATGATGATTACGTTAATATTAATATATAATGATAATGTTAATATAGGATGATGATGATGATGGTGGAAATATATTATGTTAATTATTATTTTTATATTAATATGATGATGTAATATTAATATATGATTATGATGATGTAATATTAATATATGATAATGTTAATATAGGATGATGATGATTATAATGATGTTAATATATGATTATGATGATGTAATATGAATATATGATAATAATGTTAATATAGGATGATGATTATGATGATGTTAAAATACTATTATGATGATGTAAAAAATAATATATGATAATAACGTTAATATATGATGATGATAATTTTAATATATAATGATGATGATGTTAATACTAATATTTGGTAATATTGTTAATATATAACGATGATGATGTTAATATTAATATATGATAGTAATGTTATTATATAATAATGATGTTAATATTAATATAATGATGATGATGATGATGTTAATATTAATATATGGTAATAATGTTAATATATGATGATTATGATTTTAATATATAATGATGATGATAATGCTGATGATGATGCATATGTTAATATATGTTGATTATTGTTATGTTTATAATAATATGATGATGATAATGATGATGATGATGCTTATGTTAATATATGTTGATTATTGTTATGTTTATGATAACATGATGATGATAATGATGAAGGTGATTATGATGTTAATATATGATAATAATGTTAATATATGATGATGATGATGATGATGATGATGATGATGATGATGCTTATGTTAATATATGTTGATTATTGTTATGTTTATAATAATAATATGATGATAATGATTAAGGTGATTATGATGTTAATATATGATAATAATGTTAATATATAATGATGATGATGATGATGTTTATGAAAAAACATTATCATGATGATCAGTGATGACTGGACAATCACTCTGTTGAAATAAATGTTTGTCCTCCATACTCCAGTGAGTCATCAGATGAGACAGTGAGTCTCTTCACCTGCAGCTCTGACAGTCACTCTCTCTCCTCCAGACGGATGGAAAGAATGTAGCCGTGAGAGATTGACAGCAGATCTCTTTACATGGGAGCCAGCCTGGAACCAGAGATGGAACAAAGTGGAGTACAGTAGCAGATGTTTAAAAGGTCATTAACTTGGGGGCCACTTAGGCTAATCGTATGGATGAGTGTCAGTAAAACTATCAGCCCTATAAAGTTTAGTCTGCGCGCTTCACTGCAAAGATACCGGTGACCTGCCTTTAATATTTAGAAGCATCTGAATCAGTAGAAAAACATAAAGGTTCATGGTTAGTATTGTAGCAACATAGTGTCATTAAGTGAATAAACCCAGTGTGTTGATCCAGTGTTGGAGCCTGTAAAGCTCCGGAGCGTGACGAATGTGTTTCTCTGAGCTCAGCTGCATTTAAGGAGCGAAAGATGCTGCGCCGTGTCCTAAGAGGCTCTCAGGATTGAGTCAGGATCGAGGCTCTCAGAATTGAGGCCCTCAGGATTGCAGATAGAGTCAACCAACAGGGCACCTCCTCGCTATCTGTGTCCAAACAGAGCTCCTGCGGGATCTCATCCCTGACAGAGCGCCACGCTAAGCTAGGATGTGTGAAGCATCGCCGTTCATCCTCTAAGTGGTTTACATCTCTGCAGACACGACAAGGACCTGGACGGGGTCTTGGTCAGAGTCTGCGGGGGCAGACGGAGGCTCACATGACTGATGCTGAGTAATGGAGAATGGAAGCGGTTCCTGGAAGATCACTCCGGGGTTCAGCTGTCAGGTTTCACTCCTCATCAAGTGGATGCTATTAAGTTGCATGGAGTGTACTTTAAATCAGGTGATGTTTGATGGATCGTCCTCACGCGACCTCCCTGCAGGTGCGACAAGAAGAACGTGACGAAGCTCTTTGCAGCTGTCAATGCCTCATCAGTCATTTTTATTTGACAGAAAACTCACTGTTGTTTGTGTTTGCGTGAAGCTGCCATCAAACAGTTATACTTGACAATAGAGTAGAACATGTAGAAAATGTTTATCACAGTAAATGCTAACATTTTTTAATTTATTTTTATAGTGTATTAACTCTTAATACAACTTGCTTAAATTATTTGTTTATGACTCCCCCCTTTTTTTTCTCTGTCCTTTTGGTGGATATTTTTAAAAATATATTTTTTATTTTTTTGAGGTTAAGGTTCATAAACATTTAATTTTTTTTTTTTTAAATATAAATCAATCAATAATACAATTGGATGGATGGATGGATGGATGGATGGATGGATGGATGGATGGATGGATGGATGGATGGATGGATGGATGGATGGATGACAAGAACAAGAACAAAAAGCAATAAAAAGAAAAAAGTCAAGATGACACAATCTAAATCTAAAGATAAAAAAAATGATATAATGTGGCCCCTGAAAAATTACAACTTCCCGCCCCAGCTTCAGAGTTACCTCAAGATTGAAAGACACAGTGGAGATAAAATTCTATGAAGTGTAACGAGATGTGACATGAAACAACGATGCACGTCATGTCTGACATTTGAAATCAACATGACATCGTACATGTCAGCCGGTCGTTCCACGCTTGCATGACTTAGTGAAGTGAAACATCATCAGTGACATGAAGAATAATTAAAAAAAACTTGTGAGTCATTATGTGATCTCATTTAATTCTAAATCAAATTATTTTTACACAGAATTATTATCTATTGTTATTTATTAGTTTTTTTGTTACGTTTTGTTGTTTTAGACCTGGACAAAATGCGGCGCATTTACTGTATTTATGTGGCCCTCATGATGTCAAAGATCATGTAGAAACAAACAAGTGTATTTGTTATTCATTTTAATTATTCACTATTAGTAGTTAAATATGACTATAACTTTCTTTTGTTTTGTCCTCTGCTTTGTGTATTTATTAGTATTTATTTCCCCTGAAAAATATTGGAGTAAATATTAAATGATACAATTAGAGAAAGTGCTTTTATAGCAGAAAAAAAGGTTATTTAAAACACAATAAATTAACAATTTTAGCTTATTTAGCTTGATTTTGATTTTTGCTTTAATAGTTTTTGCTCTTTTATTTTTTCTAGATAGGCCCCTCATAACAGCCTCTGTATGAAATGTCATGGAGGAAATCTTATTGCACTTCACTGTTTTTTAAAGTGTAAAACTCACTTTTTCTTGTAACGCACTGAGAGAAGAATTATAGTGTTTCCCATGTATTGGATGCATATTACCTAAAATAAGAAAAATATAAAATTACAAAAGCGTAAAATAAAATGAGATCTCACTTCCTGAAACTGCCCACGATAAAACAACACTTAAATAATTTTAACTTAAACTTACGAACATGTACAAAAAAGTAAGAGAGAAAGAAAGAAATCTTGCGCCACAAAACAATTTTAACAATACTAATTGTGTTTTATTTGACCTCGGTAAATTGAACATGACGTCACTGCTGTACTCAATGTTGCCACTTGAGAGCAGTAGTCTACAGCGGATTTTAGTAAGTTAGAAGTTAGTAAGTAAGTGAGCTTTATTTGAACTGTCAAATAAAATTAAAAGCTAACGAAAAACTTTTTTATATCCCAATAAATGCCAAATGATTGCCTAATAAGTAATGAATATTCCTCTGATACTAATAAAATTTTTATTTATTGACGATTATTTACACCTTTATTTAATGATACAAAAGCTATGCATGTTTAATTATTTTAAATTGTTTCAATGTACTTGTGAATATAAATTATTTTCGCAAAGAAAAAGGATAAATAACAGCACAAACCCTTCCAGGAGCCGAGGTCTCAAACAGGCAAGTTCATACGATTGAATTCATTTTTTCAGTGGGTAATGAGTTTATCCACCTAAAATGTATCTAAAAAAAATTGTATTTTAAGTTCATTAGAAGTCAATTTTGTTGTCCAATTTAAACTGATCATATCTGTTACACTTGTTTGTATCTTTAAAATATTACAAATATTAAACTGGAGATTTTTTTGTACAACAAATAAAAAAGTTAACATTTTTCTTTTATGTTACAGGTGGTAAAGATTAATTCAAATCACAATAAAAGGGATTATAGAAAGGCGCTATATAAATAGAGATTATTATTATTATTATTATTATTATTATATCAGAGATTATTTATGCTTGAGGTGAGAAACTATTTACTGTTCATGTCCTGTTGTTTTTCAAGTGAATGTCATAAGTTTAGAAAAGTTTAGTAGTAATGGTTTAATTTTTTTTAAAGTAAAATGAAGCTGTTTTGAAGGGCTTGTCCCTGGCATGACAACAAAAAGAAAATGATGCTGAACGTCCTTAAGTCACAGCAAAACCATGTAGACACAGTGAGTCATCCACACAGCTTTTTATAACTTTGATGCACTTAATAAAGAACATTGTGTTTATCAGCAGTGACATAAAACCGGATCGTCTAACTTTAAAGGTTTTCTTCTTGCCAGGATGATCATTAAAGCTCCTGTTACTGCCTTCACTGATGACTGCGAGGGGATAATGCTTCTCTGACACTTGGACAAGTAATGGTCCGGCGGGTCCATTACTTGTCCAAGTGTATGATTGGAATGGAGGGGCTTTCTGGAGTCTAAACTCAATGTCATTTGCCATTAATCAATGAGGAGATTGATCAGTGGGCGTCTTTACCTTCGCTGACATCTTAGTAAAGGATTGTTGTGACAAGACAGTTTCAGTGGCGAGCAGATTAAGTCTTGAGGCTTAACATAGATGTTCTCAAGTAGAATTTATCTAAATCATAAAATTCTATCCATTTAAATATTACCCGGTTTGTTTAATTGTGATCCGAGCTAAAGTTAAAGTTAGAACTTCTTCTCTGATTTTTCTCCTTGTGATGCATATATAAAAAACACTTCTCATGATTTTATAAACACATGATTTACTTGATGACTCTGTCATTTAAATTGTGTATGATTTAGCTTTTGTTCCTCTCCAAGATGCAGTAAGTCCCTCATCATGACCATGGTTTGAACTTATTAATCTATTAAGCTCTCCGCCTTCTTAAATCTCAGCGAACAAGAGGTTACAAGAGCAGAGTCCATTATTACATAATAATGGGCTTCACTCCTCCTCCAGCCAGCTGTAATCACGCCCGCTTTGTTTATACAACGAGTCCCTTACAGGTGTAGACTTCTTGATGTTTGACCAATTACAGCAGAGTGGTTGTTGTTTTGATAAATAAGATTACATCTCCAGTAAAACAAAGTGTTTTCAGTGAGTGGGGCTTAAGCACATTTTTTCATGTACATTTTTAAAAGATAAGAGAATGTTGTACAAACGGACACGAAGAAGAATATCGCTCATGGGCAGCAAATGGCCCCCGGGTCACATATTTGAGGTACTGTTGCAAAGAATGACTCCAGGGAGTCTGACCTTTGATCCTTTTTTTAACTGATTTCCTCCATAATATGTTTTTGTCTATTATCTGAATGAGGAGAATACATTTCTCTATATTTAATTGCAATTTGTTAACATATAAAAACCTTCTTTTTTGTTTGTCATCCATACAGCTAAATATATATAGGTTATGTCATCTTATATAGATCTATCATGGATAAGACATTGACATCAAATGTCAAAATGTACAAACAACATTGTTGTACTTATAATTGTGTTGTTAATTCCTATTTAAAAATATGTGATTATTGCCATTTAAAGTGACACGTTTAAAAATGGTGTTTCTGGTGTGTCAGAAAGATGTACCTGCAATCTCTTGTGCGGCAACGGTAAACATGCATTTATTTTTGTAAATGATATTAAGACTTTTATCGAATCATTTCCTCACAGTAAGGTGGTCACATGGACACTCACAGACCCTCTGGATGGGTCGCCTGGGCAAAGGTATGTGAAAAAAAGTTAATAGTTAGAGAGTTTTAGTGCTCGAGTCAAATCGAAACCATCAAAACTCATCCAAAGATTATAGTTTAAATGTTACATAGTGTAGCTTTAAGAAGACTGAGTTGGTAAATATAAATTGAGATTAACAAAAATATATATTTTTTTAATTTAGGTGTGATTTTACTGTGTATGATCTATATACACCGTATTTATTTGATATGATTAAAACATTGTCAGGTTGAGCCATCTTCAGAAACACTAGGGGCCAAGTACCAAACCCTGTGCAACTCCATGTATCTTCTCTGCATCTAGATATTGTCGCCTGATGTTTAAAAGCTCTTTATCTGACTCTTTTTTTTTCTCAAGTATAATTTCATTTCCCCGTCACATGCCGTTTTAAATTGCACGGGTTTATTATCTTTAGAGCCTGGAACAGTGACACAATAACAGCACGGATCATTGACTTGATGCTTTGGGATAATGACGTAGAAAGTCCTTTAGTAATAGAAAACGATGTGTTTGACTTCCCCACGTGGAAAATACACATATGCCTGTGATAAAAAAAACCAAGAGGCTATCAATCTTGAATCATTCCGGTTTCCTGCTCGGACAGCTGCACACTTCCATTTTCTTCCTGGAGGATTTGATCCCAGCCACCCGCTGACCGGGGTAGGGACCGCCATTCCGTGGCAGCCCACACTTGAAGAAGACGTTAACACAGGTTGACCAGCCGCCACACAAAACGTCATCATCCTTACTCACGAAAACATATCCTGACAGGTCCATGCAACATTTTTTTTTCTTTTTCTGTCGCAAAAAAAAACCAGCTCTGGTGATAAAAATCATGTTTGAAATGTGTTTAGAGCTGTCGGTGGAAGCGTCCATCGACGAGCCATCCAGCGTGATGGTTAGGACAAGTTGCCACGGCAACACTGGCTCCTGATCCCTTCCCGACCGGCTGCTGGCACAAAATGAGAGCAGGATAGCGAGACACAGGCTGGAGAAAGGAGCAGGGGGGTTGGAGATTGCTTCAGTGGACTGGAGGCCTGCCAGGGGTTTGACAAGAGTGCGATAATGAACAGGAGGGCTGGTGGCATCACATAGCAAGCTGGTCCCTGGAGGGATGACCCTCTAATAGTTAGGCCGCCCGGAACCATCAACCCATCGTGAACTGACAAGATGGAGCACCGATGAATACACACACACACACACACACACACAAGTCCAAGTGAAAGTGCAGCACAATCATCAGCTGTTATAATCAAGAGATAAGTGATCTGTTTGCAAACACTTCCTTAAATCCGGGTTCGAAACGTGTGTTTATTTGCGGCGTTAATCAATGAGTCAACGTTGTGTACAGCTCGGCTCAAGAGATAAGAAACAAAAAACTCCCACAACACCTTCACGTTGACACGGAGAGACACACATGCCCACACGCAAACCCACACAGACGTGTTCCTGTTCGCCGTCAAGATCCTGCAGCTCCGAGAGAAATGCTGTGTCATCAGAACAAAACTCCAGATCAGGAAGATCAAAAGAGAAATGGACAGATGATGGATGGATTGTAAGAAAGATATAAAACAAACTAATGACATTAGAATGAAATAAGGTATTTTTTTTAGTATTGTCTAGAATGAACAGAACAGCAGCTTAAATTAGGTCTGCAATGTCATCACGATATCCGTAAATGAACCCAAACCCTTGGGGTACCATGAGTGAACTCATTTAGTGGGTAAACAAGCACTTATTTCCCATGTGCTCTCTCAGCATTAACCTCAGAATATCATTTTGTTAACAAGAGGAAAAAAAATACATCTGTTCCTATAATAATCAAAAAATCGATTTTTTAAATGATTTTTTAATCGAAGTTGAGATTTCAAGATTAGCTTGATTCTGCTGCCAGAGGGAGTCATGTGACTTGTTTGCGATCGCTGAGGAGCTTCCAGATGCTGCCGAAAATCAGCAGCACTTTTGACCATCTGTGGTGAGGATCAGCGCCTCAATCCATTACACTCACAAGTGCATTGTTTCAAATGTCAATGCGTGTGTCTTGTGGAAGCGCAAGGACACGTTTCCATGATGACGGATTTTTGACTGCAATATATTCAATTTTGTTTCGCTTTGTCGAACAAGTGAATGAACATGTTGATAAAGATTGATGTATTTACTTTGAAACAAATGTTTCTTTCATCTCTGTTTGGGATTGTATCATTTTCTTGTTGTGGTTGTTTACTACATCAGCTCAACAGTATGCAGTGTCCAAAGTTTCGAGTTTCTGCTGAGATCGTCTCTTAAGGAGAACAATGGGAAACATATAAATGAGGGAAAAAATATTCAAAACATTAATAGACACCACAGTTCAAGGTTAATCACATTTATTGATTCTGGATAAAGTCAAACATTTTCTAGAATTTATTAGACCCAATCTTGATATATGAAACTGTTCTATACTTTCTGTTAACCTTTTCACGATAAGACTTTACATCCTATGTTGAAATTGGAACTCTTAGTTTGTTACTTGAAGGGATGATGTTATTCTATGTTAATCTTTGTTTGTTTGTTTGTTTGTTTTGTCTTTTAATATCTTTGTGTTTTTTCTCTTTTGATCTATGCTCTTTATATTTTCACTTTGTTATCTCTTGGAACTTTGTTCTTTTTACTTGCACTTTTTTCTTGTTCTTGATTTTATGAGAATTCTGTACCTTCTTTTGTCTGCCGTGAGCTGGAAACCTAATTTCCCGAAAAGGGATCTCCAGAGGGATTGATACAATTAATTTAAACTAATCTAATCTAATCTAATCTTGTCTACATCTATCTACTGTCTTGAGTTTAAAAAAGATAATTGGTACTTTTTCCCTTGGTCTGTTCTAGTCCAAGAGAACTAAAATACTGTAGATTTTCCCCCTGATTCTGAGAATTAAAAAAAAAGAAACCCAAATTTAAAAAAAAATAAAACCAAGGTTCATGGCTAAAGTAAGAAATATGGAGGGAAAAGGTAGCTCCATGTTTGTTTATTAGCTGATGCTAGCTAGCGCTAGTTTGCTTCAATATGACAAACCTGGTCTGGTAACCTTCCACTTTATCCAAAAGTTAACATTTGGGTCGAAGTTATAAATAAACAGTTAAAAAGTGAAATAAAGGTAAATAATTCTGCAGCAAACAAACCCTGGTGCTTAGCATTAGGAAGCATTAGGAAGCCTTAGCTTACAAACAAACAGAGAGCTAAAAATGGGTAGCCCCTCTAGGGGAACCTTCACACATGAACCAGGAAATGTTTTGTATCTTTCTCATCTGACATTTGCCTCTGTTCTTGAGGAAAATCAATTTAATCCGTTTGCTTAGAACAAAGCAGGTGAAAATCAAATGTTTGCATATAGTCCATTGGGAGAAAACCGCTACGTTTTTCATCTCATATCGTCAGACATAGCTATACTTGCTTTCATCCGAGCGAGCTTTGAATCAATATTTCATGCATTTTTGACAGAAACAACAACAACTATTAACCTGTTTGGTTTTTCAAGCTCTATTTTATTGTATAAGAAAATATTTTGCACAGGAGAACCTATATATCCGCCTTCACCAAAATGTCAAACATATGCTGTCGACGATTCCCATTGCATTTTCTATCCACATATGGCCATCTCTGCGTCGATGAGTACATAAACACATCCGTGCACCGCACACACACATTCCACACTGACTCAGAGTCACACTACTCTGGCACCTCAAGTGGACTCGCCAGGAGAAGGGGACATGTTCCGAGGGATGACACCTCTCTGTGGCGATGAGCTGTGCAGTCATAGGCGTTTAGCTGTGATGGCGACACTGACATTAGACAAAGCCATCGCACAGCCGCCAGCAGTATCTGGGATTGACACGCGGGTTATCGTTGACATGCCAACACTGCGTCCGACTGCGTATTTCCCACGAACCTCTGAGCTCTGCTGCTCCACTCCAGGATGATACCATATGAAGACCGGAGGTTGATCTTGGGGCTCGCGTTGGGAAATACCGGAGCGGGATCTTTGTTCGTACGTTACTTAACATCAGCAGGTTTTCAATGATCAAGAGGGGAAGTCGTTACTAAGTCGAGGTAATGCTCAGGTGTGGAGGGCGATGCCAGCAGCCGTTCTCACCGCAAACTATCCTTGAGTGGATTAGAGGTCCTGAGCCAGTCACCTTCTCTAAATTGTGCCACATACTGAACAGATTAAGCTGAGAAAAGAATGGACCTACTGAGTTGATAGTCGGGCTTAAGAGAGGATATTCTTCAAAGAAAAACGCTTTCACCAGCACGGGCAGCAGAGGGGCGTCGAGAGGTGCCGGGAGCTTACGATGGATCATTTATTTGCAGGGAGATGCTGATAATAACACTGGCAGGCGTCTCTCACGCCGGCGACTCATCAACACCAGTTTCACAATCGGTCATTATCATCTTTATCAAGTTCCAGTCCCTCACAACTCTGATAATGTGAATCAAACGTCGGTATAGCTCACCGTCTGCGCAACATTTGTGATGAAAGCTGAGGCTTGTTTTCCATTTGAGCCTCGATGGAGACAATGGTTGTACACAATGATAACTATAATAATAATAATAACAATACATAGGTTTTATGTAGCACGTTTTAGGGAACCTAAAGATGCTTTTCTGGAACTCCTGTGTTGTTCTCAGTATTATCTTGATCTTTAAAGTGTATATACTTTTTTGAGTATTGTTTTGTTTGTTTAAGCGCTTTGTGACCCTGGTCTGGAAAAGCGCTATATAAATAAATATTACTTACTTACTTACTTACTTTACAAAAACAGAAACCAAAAAGGTACAGATTGACAATACATACAGAACAAACATACACAAACAGATACCCTATTCTCCACACTAGGCATTAGGCACACCAGATTATAAGGCGCACCTTCAATGAATGACCTACTTTACTGTTTTCATAAATAGGGCGAACCTGATTATTAGTCGCATAGAATAAAAGATACAGTCAAACGTTTGACTGGGGTTGTGTTGCATCCATTAGAAATAGCGTTCCAGTGGGTAGGGGCGGCTGTTCCCTATGGTGTTGCCTTTGGTCCTGGTGATGGAGGTGAGGGTTTTGCCATCAGTGGAAAGTGAGTGTGACTATAGGACGTCTGTCAGGCAAGAAGGGGCAAGTGGAGGGTGGATTTTTGGCCCAAACCATGATCCTTTCCATTTTGAGTGTCGTCGACATAGCAATGAAAGTGATGTCCATTGTGACTGATGATGTAGGGGGAAGAGGATGGGGCCAAGCACTGAGCTTTGGGGGACTCCATGTGCGACAGGGGTGGTACGGGATTTGTGAATGTTTATTGCGATACAGTGGAATCTTTCAGACAGGTATGAGTTGAACCAGGACAGGATGGAATCAAAGACGCCTATGGATTCCAGGCAGCTGAGCAGGACGGAGTGGTTGACGCTGTCATAGGCGAATGTGAACAGGTGAATCTAAATAGCGCTGTTTCAGTTAAGGCCAGATTGGATTTTTTTTTCATACAGGTTAATGGAGGTAAGCTGTGAGTTGAGTTGAGTTGCTCTTTCCAG
This sequence comes from Callionymus lyra, assembly GCF_982586985.1. Lineage (NCBI taxonomy): Eukaryota > Metazoa > Chordata > Actinopteri > Syngnathiformes > Callionymidae > Callionymus > Callionymus lyra. The sequence continues at coordinate 24,443,054 of NC_141822.1, forward strand.
TAGTTTCGAGATGAATATGAGGTTGATGATTCACACAAGAAGAAACCTCATATCTAGAGCAAAACAAGAGGGACTAATAGTCTAGAGCAGTGGTCCCAACCCCCCTGTTCCGGGGACCGGTACTGGTCCATGAGGCATTTGTTACTGGGCCACACAGCAAAAAAATTGAATTACTGTCTGAAAGGTGTTTTATTTTAAAAGAGGATGGTATTTTCTCTGAAGATAAATTTACATTTGACTCTTGATACGTCCAGACACTTGTTTAGTAACATATACTAAAAAAAAATAAACATGTAAACTACTGAAAATCAGAGACTAACTGCATATACACCTGCTTGCAAAAACAATTCAGCGATTTGATGATTCAGCATTAAGGTGAGGTGTATTTTTATGCATTTATACCATTTTTTTTTTACTCTTTTCATTTGCAAGTTAGTGAATTTAATTCCAACATTGAAAGGGTCTGTGGTGCAAAAAAAAGGTCTGGGACCTGAGGTCTCTTAGCAGCACGCCTGAGCAGTTGCCACCTGATTGATTTTTTTTGTGTTTGTTAAAACATGTAAATAATTCATAATCAATAGTCTAATCTACCGAAGATAATGACGTGAACCAGCCTCTCGTTTGATATGGAGAAGCACGAGCAGGTCATAGTAGCTGTTAAAATTCAGGTCAGTGTCAGAAACATCATCATTAATGGATTTTCTTGTAGATTTTCCGTTTCTGACTGTAAAGTTGTTTAAACTCTGACCTTCTTCCTGCAATGTGGCAGAAAAAAAAGATTAACTTTAACCCTGTTTGCGATGAGATGCAGATATATTTCGCTGACTCCCCCAATTACAATGAAAACAACCAGTCAGATGAAGGCGGATGAACCTTTGAACAGGTGATGTATTAAAGCTTCAAAGGACATTTTATGTTTTGAATTTGGACTCAAAGGTGATGCTAAGCTGGAAAGATTTTATTAGTTACAAATTACATTTCTCAGTTTCGTGGTATGATTAGAAAACAATCTGGGGTGTTAAGACAAGACAATAATCATCATAACAGATTACACTTTAACTCAAACAATCTCTCTTTGTGCCATAAGCCGGGAGAGATTTTTTTTAGTTTTGTTTACCATTTAGGGTTTTTGTCGGTACTATCACTGTTAAACTTTTCTTTCTCACATGTAGTGTTCTTGAAACTTATGGTTAAATTAAATAAGATTAGAGTCTGGATTTAGTGTAAACTTCTTTGTCTAAATCGATCTTCCTCCTCATAAAAAAAACAACAAATCCAATCTGTTTTTTCTCAGGGTTTTGACTCCTTTGCGAAAATTGAACATTGCAATGATCTTCATCACGATGAAGTACGTAGTAGTATATACAAGTCAATTGTTATTAAATTTTTGGTCAGAATAAAAACTGTAAAATTCTTAAAGATGTTTCCAAATTTGAATGCTTTGTCCATCTTTGAGGATTAAAGAAAACAATAAAATGACATGTAAAAGAATCAGCTTATATAAGTCCAACACCATGGTTCTCAGGCTGAAAAGGATGGGATGTATTTTCCAGGTTGAAAGTGAAATTCTTCCCCAGGAAGGATTGTATATGAGATTGAAACAAATAACTGATGTGTCTTGGGTCATTATTCTGTTGAGATAAATTAAACCTGCTCTCTATTTATTAGTATATATTTAGATTCTTTGAATAGAGACCAAAACAACAAGAGACAATTGTCCAAAATCAGAGATAAATAAACATCAAGAGGAGCCGGTTCAGTTGGTGTCATTTTAAAATAGACAACTCCAAAGTGAGGTATTCTAGGCTAGTCCAACTGAGAGGAGATTATGTTTCTAGGTTGATCTGGGAGCACCTTTTTATTTCCAGTTTTCCGGAAAGAGGAAAGTCGACCTGAGCAGCGGTTGCAAATGGAAGATTGATGGATCAATTCTATCACTTAAATAATCTGTAAATAATCTTTTATTCTACGCGTTACTAATCGGTAAACATTCAATCCACACAGCCAACAGTACTCGTCCCAATTCATCAGCTCAACTGATTCGTATCGTCATTCTCACAGCCACAGTGAAAGTGACAGATATACAGATACCATTCTCTTCCCATCCTTTACTCCTGTTCTCGGTTTTTGAATGAGCTGGTTATGAGTGGATTATGCTGCGGGTGATTTAATGACTGCCGCACTGGCTGCAGTACAGCGAGCGTCGCTCTCATGGGCTGAGGTCAGAGGAAATGCCTCATCGTAATAGAGATCCTTTACAACCACCAGGGGAAATCATTGCCGGTTTGTTGGCAGGCCATGTAATTAACCGTGTTAGCTTCGCTACAATCACAAAAGCTGCGAAATAAAGCCAGAGCAGGTCGCAACCTTTAAATCTCGTGTCACATGGAATGGGCGAAAGCTGTCCGACAGCAGGTTACGACTGCACATTCCTCCGACTAAGCCAATTTGGAATGATTTCGCACTGACAGCAGTTGAGGAAACGTCATATTGATTGTGTTTTCTTTTTTTTTCTTTTGACTGAAAACCTCAAAGGAATGTGATCTTGATGAAGGGCAGCGTCAGGATGGATGAAGCTGTCAGTAGTTCTGACCGCGGACAGAAACGTAATTCACTATTATAGTGTGTTTTCAGGACGAGGCATTACGCTTTTGGATTACTTTAGTCACCTGGTAATAACGGAAACACCAGGAAAAAAAAAACTAGGCATTCAATGTCAGACTCAGCTCGTGTGTTTTAATGATCAACGTTATCCAACGTACAAAAATAATTATTTATTCATTAAAATAAAGTAAATATATCATTAATACAAATCTTTTTTAAAAGAGTACCAAAATATACATCTAGTGTCTGTTAGATACATACTCGCCAAAGCAGACCGTAAGATTTATTTAAAGTTTTTACGAGGGCCGGGGCAAGGACCCCATTAAGGAATAAATATATTCACATAAAATGTTGTAATTTAAACACCTTTCTTAACGTTTCCTTCTCTTTAAAATACTGTTATAAGTTGAATCTATGTTTAATTCTTTTCTAACGTATGATGTTGTGTGTCAAAACTATTTCCTAATAGGTTTATTAGTGGACCTCCTCTACTAATAATGGTTATAATAAAGAATTCTAATCTGAATAAACATCTTTAATTTAATAGTTGATAATCAAGAGATGTATTTTATATTGAAAAAACAACATATCAATTCAATATGTTAAGTTAATATTAATTAATTATTCATTGATGAGGCAAGAATGGGTTCACGTTGCCTGGAAATACATACAAACTCAAATGAAAACAAATAGACTAATTTGAAGAAATAAATTCAATGGTTAAACAAATTTACATCAATTTTGAAACACATTTTTAACCTCTAAAATTATGAACAAAATAATGAAGCACTTTTACAACAAAATCAATCAAAAACGATTTTCCAAATTATTTAAACAAACAAGTTTGTGTGTTTATGAATGTTTTTTAGAGTTTTGTTTTGCTCTTCTCAACCACTGTAGAGGTTGAATATGTGTTAAGGTTACTATATCTTTAGAAAGATATACTTGCTACTAAAGTAGAAACAAAAAGTTTTAGAGACAATAACATCACCATGTTGAATGCTTGTGAACATACAGTATATCGCATGTATTGAATATTTCACTGTATTTCCTGGCTTCCTTTATTGGTGGTAAGAGAGAAGAAAAGGAACCAGAGGAACCCGAGGAAGTAGGTGAGCACATAATCCATCACCATCCACAAGCCCTCCAGTGATACATCACTGGATTCATCATTCTACAATCAGTCTTCCACGTGCTAAATCATAAACCAACTGCCACCCTAATGGCTGCCTGTCCCAAGCTGGCCGTGTGTCACACTAGTCTTTTTTAATTAGCAAGTTCCTGGTCAAGGTTGTATCGCGCAGTAATGAGAGTATCCCGCCTGACAATTCATCATAATGTTGGTGGGCACATTGCTGATTCAGCACCTCGGCTCTATTCTTCTGAGGGTAGACGTTGTTTTATTATATCAATAAATATGTGGAAAACCAAATTATATTCAATCTCAATTTTTTATAAAGCATTATGTTATTGATTAAATGTAGTATATTCTTAATAGGCGAGTCCTGGACTCTCTTTCTGTGCTCTCTGTTGCATGTCAGCCCTCCATAGTTTAACATTTACCCTCTCCACTCAATTATTTATTGCACTTTTAGTGCTTCTATGGAAAAAAAAGCTAATTTCCGTTCCTTCCTCCAGAGTCATAAAGCAATGCTGCTGGATACTGTCTCATAAAAACCATGAACAGATAAGTGTTGTTCCACATACATCAATGGAAAGCAAATACGATGTTATCGCTTCATACTATTCACTTTCAATAAGCCTCACTGATAATGACTAGTAAGAGAGCCTGTATAATGGAAACAATGAGCTAAACCAACTGTCTAATGGGCCATTCGATGGAACTGGTGCCGTTGTCGCTTCGCATTTGTAAAGAAATCCACATCTTACTAGACATCGGCAAGACACGGATGATCTACAACCACATTAGGTATATTGTAATAATCTTTTTAATGTTACTCCGAGGTCACATTTTCTATCACCACCACGTAAATCTAAACCCAGACTCGGCTATACCAGATAACAGAGGGAGAAAAAAAAAACACATCAAAAGTTTAGAAACATTCTTTGCAATCTTAGGAATAAGATCCTCTTGGCATCTAAACTAAAGCAGTGAACATGAAGAGACGACAGAGATCAGAATTGGTTTAGAGTCACAAACATTTTTAATTGCAAGGAGAGTTTAATACAGTCTTCTCAATCATGTCCCATTTTTGCTCTGAAGCTAGAGCTGTCATGGTCGCATCAGAATTAAAACATGGAACAGTTAAATGAAGCAAGCGAATATTAAGCAATATTAAGCAAATTAAAAACACGCAGTTCTTTGAAAAACTAGCAATGATTAACACGCAAAGTTTTTTCAGCAAATATGATAACACTCAACACACTAGCTTAGTATTTTCCCATCAAATGTGTTTGTAAAACCAGAATATCTATGTCAGAGATCTATAAACATGCAGCTTGTGGGCCATTAAAGGGCAATGAGATGATTAACTGCGGCCCTCCATTTGATGTTTAAGGTCTTATGAGTCCATGCTGAGCAAAGGACTCCATCTTGGAACAATTGCAGATGAATAAGAAAAAAAAAATCAGAACATCAAATTCATTCATTGAATTCATACAACTTCCATTTTTTGGTTAAAATGGAACAGATTTCTAAGCTAAAAAACACTTACAAATATTGCCTAAATCAACAGTGAAACAAAACCAAAATCTTAAAAACATTTAACAACAACATTTTTGGATTTTCTTTCCTTTAAATATGTAGATATGATTTGAGAAAAACTCAAAATATGGGTTTTTGGAATCCTGTAAAGATTTGATACGTCGAAAATGACTTCTGTGCCTAAAGTCAAGCAGATCTGGACTTATAACTCCATCAAACCAAACCATTAAAAGCTTTATTATTTCATTACAGGCCACATCACATTGTGGGAAACCTGAGATCCTACAGTAACAATTTCCTACAGGCTGGTAAATAAACCACTATGCGGCTCCAGAGTCCATCAAGTGTTTCAGCACAATGGACAGCAACTCAATTTGACATCTTCCCTCCTATTCTGTGAAACGAATAGCAAAACTATCCATGAAAACTTCATTTAATTTATTGAGAATTACTGATGATACTGTATTTTTTTGCTTTTAACATGTCCAGTATTTCGTTTTTTCAAGGTAAAAATCAATCACAAGTTGATAGTTGGATTCAGAGATAAATTGTATGTATAGCAGCATTGTATTTGTTCACCGTCTCACACAGTAAAAGCTGCTTCTGTGTTTGAAGTATAGTATTCCCAAACTAAAGGTTTGTCATTTTCAAGGTCTTTTAAAACCTGTGCTGGCATTGAAAAGCATTTTCTCTGAGGTGCACATGGAGAGCGACAGATGCTTCCCATCTGATGCTTCCCATGATCCCAGGTAAATCAAAGAGATGACAGGGATTCTGAAAAGGAATTGGAACCTTGTGAAAAGGAAACTTTGATAAAAACAAAAATATGATGCCAGTTGTGGAGAACAAGATGCAAATTATCTGTTTACTCTTTGGCGGGACAAAATGATTAAGCTTAATGTTATTTTAAGTGAGTGAGACATCCACTGTTTATGTCTTCTATTAGGTTATGCTGATCCGGGGAAATGGTTCCTAAGTGCTTCCCGTTCATTGTGCATTTGCAAATGTATGAACAATTAGTTTATTTCTGTTTTAAAAACTACACTTTAATTGAAGGAAATCGATTTTTTTTTTGTTATTTAACGTTTGGGGTTCTTGGACCATGAAAATAGAATTCATCGTACAAACTAGAAAATACCATCATTTGAGAGACAAATGAGCTTTTAAAATCACAACAAGTAATTACATGGAAAACAGCAACATATCAGCCAACTTTTATTATTATCTGGGACAATGTGACAGATGACTTCACATTATTCAGTTTCAACATTGGTCAGATATTAACAATTTTTGTCCTTACTTTACGTCATATTCTTCTCTTGCATTGGTTTACTGTGGGCACTCCAATTTCCTCCCACAGTCCAAAAACAAACATTTGGATTCAGTACTTTCATTTATACATCATGATAGTGTGCATGAATGGGTGTTCTGTGATGTGCTGGGACAGGCTCAAACAATAGAATGACACTTTTTAAGGTCCATTTGGAAAACAAAAAATCCAACTCTCCTGACACACTCCCATGTTTCTAATGTTGAAGTCTTCCTTTCCGAGATGCAGTAAGTCCCTCATCATGACCATTTTTTTAACTTATTACTTCCAAGTTACTTACTAAGTTATTTGCCATCTGTTATCTCGGTGAACGAGAGGTTACGAGGGCTAATTTATAAGCAAATGATTTACTTTATGAATCTGTCATCTAGATTGTGTATGATTTAGCTTTTGTTACTCTCAAAGATGCAGTAGGTCCTTCATCATGACCATGGTTTGAACTTAATCCTCTATAAAGCTCTCTGCCTTCTTAAATCTCAGCGAACAAGAGGTTACGATAGCTGAGTCCATTATGACATAATAATGGTCTTCATTCCTCCTCCAGCCAGCTGTAATCACGCCCTGCTTTGTTTATACAACGAGTCTCTTGGAGGTGTAGACTTTTGGGATTGATGATGCTGCCCTGATGTTTGATCAATCACAATAAAGTGGTTTTGGTTATGGTAAACAAGATGGAATCTCCAGAAAAACTGTTTCAGTGGGAGGGGCTTGAGAACTTTATGTAATGTAAGTGTGAGTTTTGTACAAACAGACACACACTGAGCAAATCCATTTTCTTAAATTGAATTGAATTGAATTGAATTGAACTGAACTGAACTGAACTGAATTGAACTGAACTGAACTGAACTGAACTGAACTGAACTGAACTGAACTGAACTGAACTGAACTGAACTGAACTGAACTGAACTGAACTGAACTGAATTGAATTGAATTGTCTTTATTGTCATTGTACCTGTACAACGAAATTGGCAGTACAATCCCTTAAAGTGCAAAAATAATTGAACACTACAAGCATAAAAAAGAATAGGCTGGACATTTAAAATTACAAGCTTACACACACACTCACACACGCACACGTACACAAATCCACACATTAATTGCCTTTGAGAGATTAAAAAGGTAAGTAAGTAAGTAATTTTTATTTGTATAGCGCTTTTCCAGACCAGGGTCACAAAGCGCTTAAACAATCAAAACAATATTCAATAAAGTATATACTTTAAAGATCAAGATAAAACTGATAACACAACAGGAGTTCCAGAAAATCAAGGAAAAGCCTGAACAAATAAGATGTTTTTTTTATGGTAATATTGAAATAGACTTTGGAAGGCACTTTCGATAAAGAAACAATAATTGCTTTATTATTATTAATAAACAGTACAGGAGTTTGTTTTTTTCCTTTAAAAAAACCCTTTAATTTAGAGTTCATGAGTTTTTTATAATTTCTGTATTTCTCTTCAGTGAAATTTCTACATTTTATTTAAATAAATAGTATAAATTCACAGCCAGTGCCATATCTTTCTGTGACCCTGGTCTAGAAAAGCGCTCAAGAAATACTACTTACTTACTTTCTGAGGAAAATGTTGAAAGTAAAATAAATAAATGTCAATCATGTACTTATCTCTCCTGATGTAACCTATTTAACTCCATTCGTGATTCACAGTGTAAGTTATTGTTGTTGTGTTTTTTTTTCAACTCGTCGCCAGGTAACGCGTTACAACTACTCCACTACTGTCTGCTGCTTTTGTCTGCGCGTCCACGCGCCTCACTCTCCATCCACACCCGCCGCCGTTGGCTTCCGACACCCACCGTCTCCCCTCCACAACAAAAGACCAGGAGCACAGACTCTCTTCTCTCCGCTGACGCTCCTTCCATCGACACCAGACGCGCTCGCAGCTTTCGAGGAGCGGCGGGTGAGATGTTGGCGAAACTGCGGCTGAACGACTGCTTTCTTTCCTGCGTCCGGAGCGCGGCGGAGCTTCTGCGATGCGCTCGAGCGGAGAACCGACAGAGTTGAAATAAAGGGAAAGACGGAGGGGAGATTTTTCCTGCGAGGATGACTGGCTGGTGACAAAGAAGAGACGGGGAGCCCCCTCTGGCTTCGTATCTACGGAAGGGATTTTTTTTTTTTTTTTGAAAGGTGGGGGGACTGGCTTGCTTTCACCCGCAGAAGATTTTTTTCCATCATCTTTTATTATTTGGAGTGGAACCATGCCTGTCCGGAGGGGTCATGTTGCGCCACAAAACACCTTTTTAGGAGTAATAATCCGGAAATTCGAAGGACAGAGTGAGTGCTTCTCTTTGTGTCGTAGTTTTTGTTTTTTTGAAAACAATAAATACATTTCTTTAAAATACAACCAGGGATTGAAATGGAATCTGAATTTGTAAAGTGTATATTACTAGTGCTGAAGGCTGATTTTAAGGATTATCTTATTATCAGTACAATAAAGACATCAATTCTAAACTAGTACAGGCATTTTAAAATGTATTTATTGCCACTAAAACATAGTAAGTCATTAGGACTTTTATTTGGATTTTAGGATTATCTAATTATCAGTATAATAAAGACATACAGTCTAAACTAGTACAGGCATTTTAAAATGTATTTATTGCCATAAAAACATAGTCAATTGTTACTATTATTAATAATTAAACCTATTATCTTATTAAGATGGCATCCATACTTTTGAATTTAAATACAATACACTGACCAGATTCTGTTTGGACACTATAACCCATGATCTTCTGTACCCCCTTTCCACAGATAAGAAATTTGTCATAGCCAATGCCAGGGTGCAGAATTGCGCGATCATTTACTGTAACGACTCCTTCTGCGAGATGACGGGGTTCTCCAGGCCGGACGTCATGCAGAAGCCGTGCACTTGCGACTTCCTGCACGGCGAGTTCACCAGCCGGCACGCCGTGGCCCAGGTGGCCCAGGCGCTGCTGGGCTCGGAGGAGCGTAAGGTGGAGATCACCTACCACCGCAAGGATGGTGAGTTCACCCCAAACTTTCCCCCCCAAACCTTCACACATCCGATGTTCGCCCCCCCCCCCCTCCCCCGGGTGTCTGGTGTGACAGATGTTTGGGTGCTCCGGCCATTAAGTGGTGTTTGACTTGGGCCTGAGATGGACGTGTGGAAATGGGCTTTTAAGGTCTGCACATGTGGTGTTCACACATCCAAACCTTTCAAAGAGAAAGAGTCATACATCCTCTTTAAATGTTGCTGTCGAGGATTTTTCGTGAGAATTTTCTTTCAAGACACATAAAGAAGAAGCAGTTCCATATTAAGTGTTGAGCTTCAGCAACATTCAAAGTTAAAACATGAAAAAAAAATGGAGTTGACGGTTGGATTTCTTGCTCGTGGATTAGAAGTAGGGCAGACAACAGCGATTCATTTGCAGATGCAAATTCCAGTCTGTCGCTTGAGTAGACAATGAACCTAATTCTGCTGCCTCAACAAAACCCATCTCAAGCTTGCCAACCTGTAATCTTAAACGCTGAGCTTCCGTGTCCCTCGGCCCGGCGTCTACCGTCGTGCATTATGTGGCTCTTACAACCGTCTGACAGATAAAAATAGCTTACATATTCAATGCTATTGTCAAGTGCACATTACTTCTATTGCGACACATTTGAGTACAGCTTAAGAATAATGAGAACACCCGAAGGATAAATCTGAATCGTACAGTGTCACATTTTACACGGTTTCTCTTGGGCAGTATTTCTAAGAGAAAAATAAGCACTTTATTGGCACAAGTGAGAAAAACAACAAGTAGAACCAGCCATTCTCCTTAAAAATACATTAGAATTGTAGTTTTTTTTACAAGTTAGACATCTTTTTATTGTTTAAATGGGATTATAGACACTCTTAACTTATATACATGGAGCTGAAAGTCAAATGGGTCCTTTCCAGACTCAGTAAGTCTGGCGGACAAATGCTCTTTATATAATCTGCTTTGAATTCATGACCAAGCGTGACAAATGGTGCTGTTACGACTAACAAAAGCGACTCCGTCAACGTCAGCTCCCATCAGCCGTGGGTCTCAGAACAGGTACTTATTTCTGAAAGCTCAAGCAGGTTGTGTGTATCTTTGTTGACTGTGCGACAATTTGGAGATAATGTCTTAGATGACCGAGGAAACATTTGACTGCTCAGCTTCCACTTGGATTCTTGCAACGACAAGATTCAGATATTAAAAAGGTTCGGAGTAGACATGCTGGAAATCTTTCTTTGACGAGACTTCGGTGGCGTTCAGACATTTTTCAGTGCACGAATCCCACAGCATGGGTTGAAAGATGCAGTAGAACAACTGGCATAAACAGTAGGAGCCTGAAGCTGATGCTTTAAGGTCAAATTATCAAGACACAGAACCATCTATGTATCTTTGAGTTAGATTTCTTAAAGCAGAGCAGCTTTCTTTGAGCCCCTTCTACTGTGCTGCACTACACATTCCTCTGTCTTACATCACTTCTGACAAATTGTCAGGGATTTTTCTTACGATTTCATTACGGTTTCCAGCTCCATTCAAACCCCCACTGACTGAAATAGACTCCGCCTTTGACCGATCACTGCAAAGGGGGCGGTCAGGAGAAGAGCACTTTCAAAACAGCGTGATCCAAAGAGAAAAATGTTCAACTTTTCCTGAACTTAACTTGAAAAGTTATAGAATATTTGAATAAAAGAAAGATACTGTCGTTCTACAATGGGATCTGATATCATTTTCAAAGACCCTGAAATCTTATTAATAAGGGACTTTTAATGGCGAGACTGTAAAGTAAACGAATTTCCACGGGTAGATGTGAGCATCTGTAGATTCTGTTCAACTGCTGTCCTCAATAGATGTCTGATTAGCAGCTCTCTCCTACGTCACATGGACACAGCATGGTGGGAACTGACACACTGACTTGCAATCTACTGGTTCTTTTAAAGACTTGATTCAGATGAACGATAGAGACTCAAACGTTCAGGCATACCTGCTGCAAATCTTTGTTTTTCACATGTGTTCTTTAGCTACAGAAACAACTGGATACAGAATTGGAACGGTTTTGATAATTGTTTTTGTTGTTCTACTCTAATAACACCAGAGTTCAATTGTGAAATGTCCATTTTCGGCTCATTTAAAAAAACAGCTCTCCCAAGTGAACTAAAGAGGGAGTTTAATGCCAGTATGCCAAGGATGCACATCAATTATGTGCAAAGAATGTTTGTTTAAAATATGTATAAATAAAAATGTATAGTGTTTTCCATCAACAAATATGAAAGCCACATGATTCCATTAAACAGATGAATAATTCATGTGTCAGCGCTTTCGTTGCTCGATCCACCGTAATGAATTGAATCCGAAGGAAAGACATTTAGTGCTGTGAAGACTGAATGGATTTAAAAGAACAAAAAAGCTTTTGAAAAACAGCTTTTCACGCAATCATATCCAATAAAGAAAGAGCATTTTTGTCCATCATTTTACTATCATGTCAACAAGTTGGTGACAGTTATGTTTTTAAATCAGTGGATGAATGAATGAAGACAATATGTGGACGGATTGATCGTATCATTAGATTAGTCTTCGTTTCAACTAAATTACGACTTTTTGCAAGAATCACTGTTCTGACATTAATACATTCATTTTCTGTGAATATTACTGGTGCAAAAAAGAATGTTTTGCCGCTGGGATTTGATTTTCTCCAGTGTTTATGAAGAGAGTTAGACAGTTTGAAACTTAACTATTTTCAGATGATCATAAAAAACCCAACACAAATTGAATCATTTACAAGTTAGTTCTGTGCGTTAATGTCCTGCCTTAAATGGATGGCATGTGGCCCAGTTATAAACTGTATTACTTCACCTCAGAATGCAAAAACGTGTGTTTTAAAATTGTGAAAAAAAACAACAAAACCTTTTAAATGTCACACAAGCCTTTATTAAAATGAGTCAGATGTAAAGAACTTAAAAAATGTTTTCTTTCTCTGTCTGTGTTTCAATCATGTTGAACTAAATTAAAATTATTTTATTTTGAATTTGTAAATGCAATATCTTTTGGCTCCTCCTTGTTTTCACTTCTACAAATGTTGCCATGTTTGAAAACAGTTTGGAAATGTTTCTGTTAGTCCATTTTCAAGTCCAATCTTAGGCTGAGTTAAATTGGTAAAGAAGTTGACAAAAGTACTATCATAAAATAAATTGAGCAGGTTAATTTATTGTCTTTGTATGTTTTTAGAATCCCAAGTTCTTACGTAGCATTGTCTAAAGTAAAAGTAGTTAAATTAAATGTCCAACAATGACATTTTATGTAGTTCATGAGCATCAAAACCAGCTTCATTTATTCTTTATTTTAATACACAGGTTTCCTACATGTGGGTCCACAACATTTCAAAATAAAATACTTTTGTTACCTCCAGAGTGTATGTGGTCGACCCATGCATTCATTATTTAACTTTTAACAGTAGAAGTGAACAGGAGGTGAAAGATTGTGGCCCCTTTGGCTAATGATGAGCAGATTCACTGGATTTAAACACCTGGTTCTAGACGACGTTCCACCGTGATGAACACTTATTACCGCGAGATTAAACCGATTAAAAGAACTTGTGGCTGAAGCAGCAAAGTCTGCCGGTGTGTTGTGAGTCAAGCTGAGGGTTCGGTCTGGATCGATCCAACTGGAGCAAACAGCATTAATGAGGACACAAATACCTTCATGTTTCATTGATCTTCAAAACCGGTGCTTTCAAGAGAGGAAATCAATGATGGCAAAACGCCCTCCCTTCACCAGCTGTCCCACAGGAGACTTGGAAGACGAAATACAGGCTTCTGCCGGACAGCCGGCGAGACCTCATTGCTATTTTGTGTATTTAGCCTCTAATTATCGTCTTCTTCTCAAGGAAACTTCTCAGTTTTAACTGTAGTTTTGACAGAGTTTCATCTGTTGGGTAAATTAAATCAACTGACGATTTCTTTCCTGTTTAGTCCTAAAGATTTTTCTCCTGGGGATCTCCCGCTTAAGCCAGTGAAACTGGTTCCTAGTGAAGTGTCCTTTAGAGTCTTTAACGTGGAGTCTGCTGGTCAGCACAATCTAGTCACTTCCTAATCTTTTTTTTTTTTAATAGGATTTTTTTCTTTCTTCTTTTCTTTTGTGAATATGAGGACCTCTGCTATTAAATTCCCAGTCAGTTAATGGCTAAGAGCATTATCAAGACGTCATCTATAATTCAAAATCAAACCACCGTCTAAGACTCGTTTTTCTTCTTTAACTTGGACCCTAGTAAAATAAATAAATGTTTGCTTTTCTATTCACAGATTATTTTCAATTAAGAAGCAACTCTTCCCGAAGTATTCACCCACTTGGTTCATGTTATTTAACCCTTGTGTTAACTCTTGGTCAAGGTGAACAACTTCCCTCACTGGGTCACCTTGATCCAAAGGCAATACAAGGGTTAAAATCCAGGATGATTTTAGGAATGTGGGTCCAAATGCAAATATGGACGATATCTAACGAAGCCTGTTTCTGGATAAGGTTCTGAGTTCTACAGTTTTGATTGATTCTTCTATAACGTTCCAGTTTTCCTTTCGGACAAAATACAAAAGGCTTTCCATGTTTTTTTTTCTACACCATCAGTTTCTGACAAACAGTGTCTGTGAGAGAATATGGATGATGACAGGAACAAGTTGTATATACGTCTCATTGTATTGTGATGTGCCGATGCATTTTTTTATCATCTAAAAATGCTTGTCGGTGCAGAAAAAACGGCGAGAACGGCTAATAGATTGAACTTTAATCTTAAATTAATCTGTTCATTATGCATGCAAATCCCCTCACGTCCTTCACCATCTCTGAAATTACACTGCAACTTTATTTACACAGCATCTGTCACTCAACCAGACATCTGTTTATTAGGATGATAGTAGCGTCTCGCTGTGTTATTGCGCGGTCTTGAGGATGTCAAGAAGTATATGAGCTCAATATAGGCCGAGCTGTAAATGTCAGGCTTAAAATAGTTTTAAATTAGTGGTGCCTTAGCGACCAATTGTTCTTTCTCTTGACTTTGGAATGTCTCTGCAGGTAATGAGGATTTTATGTTGAGAGTTGTTAATCAAAGAAAATATCTTTAACTTGGACATGATGGCCAGAAATGTGATCGTTCGATTTGACGGCTACGGGTTGTTTCCTGGAAAGTAATGGAGGCTTGATGGCAGAAATGTCTTCCCTGACTTTGTCCCCATCTCTGCTGATGATGATCTGTTGTCAGGCCGAGAAGGAGGTGGAGAAGAACCTGGAGAGGAAGATGCAGGGAATGCAGGGAAAAGTTTTTGGGATTAGTCGTCTAGGGAAATGGACAGATGGTCCAAGGAGAAGAGGAAAGTGTATGTAATCAGATCAATGCCATCAGAATATTGAAGGGTTGAATTGAACGTGAATCAGTTTTTAAATATTTGAATTGACTATGTTCTAAGAATGAAAGGTTGAATGAGTTTTTTTCAATAATTGAATTCAAAGAATTTCAATAGTTTCAACATAAATGACATTTTCTTTTTCAAACATAGTTTGATATTCTAAAAAAAAATTCTAGATTCAATTTTTTTTTAAATTTCTAGCGTTTTAAATTCAATATTTAAAAATACTTTCAAATGAGTGAATTCATACTAAAAAACGAATTAAACATTACCTCATTAGAAAAGATGGCACTCAAATACTATACTATAAGAGTGCAGGCGGGATGGATTGATAGACGTTGAGAGGGAAGCTTCATAAAACAGTAGTGAGACGTGATAGTTTAGAGACAGAATGCACTCAAGACTCAAGAGTTGAAGAGACGAAGGTTTTCAAAGGAGAGTGACCATGAAGGACAGGAATAAAGAAGTACGTAAGAGGGATAGCTTCAGTTTGTATGCAAGACAGGAGCTCTTCACCGGATGATTCCAGATCTTTGTGTGCGAAGAATATTATACAAAGAGTTCAGTATGATTGGGTTTATGGCTATTGTTATGATTATTACTTTTGAAATTGCAGAATACAAACCAAAATGAAATTCAAAACTAAAGGTTTCGCTTTCGAAACTTAACCAAAATGGAAAACAAAGTACAGGCCTGTAACTGACCTGCTCAAAAAGATAACAGTATTTTCTCTGCAGGCTGAAAACACAACAGTTCATCAAAACAAATAGTCCTTTATTCCTGCACTTTGGTTCTCTGCATCATTCCAGCCTAGATCTCTAATCCTATGCCCTCTGTTATTCCTGAGTCCAAACTATGATATTTATCCAGATGATAGTCAGTGACTATAACGTGCAGACAAAGTGTATTTTTCATCTTTTCAGTCCATGGTCCGTTTTTACTTTTTTGCCCAGAAGATGGTTTAGAGCTTCAATTAAAGGAACATCATCCCCTCACGTTATAACAGACACATACGAGGAGCTGATCTAAAGCTGTCCGCAGCTTTAATTACTTCATCTTGTTTTGACTTAATATCTTTGATGGCTTGATTTTTCAAATGTTTTTCTAAAATGATATATTAATTTAAGCTATGCTGCATTATCACGGTGGATAACTTTAAATATATACAGTAAGTAAAACAGTACTTTTTTTTAGGTTCAACTTTTTCTTAGCAGGAGAAAGTCAAAACGTATCGCCAACATTTAAGGTCATACTTACTCTAGTCACTCTTCTATCACGAGCACGGCTGAGTAACTTCATGACCACTTGAATGAGCATGAAATTTAACATCCTCTCTCTTCCTCTTCTATTTATTATTTCTTCATTTAAGTGTCATATTTATGAGATTCCTCTTCATGCTAAACTGTTACTGGATTCATTCACATGCCGCACTCGTCCGAGGGGTAATGAGCGAAGCCCTCGGCTCTCCATCTACTGTGACAGGGAAATCACATTTCTGCCAACGCTGCACTTTTTTCTATATTCATGCCTCATAGCAAATCTCCGTCATTATGTCTCTAGAATAGATTTTTATGGGTTGATTTTTCATCGAGCAAATGTTTTATTGGCCTGCTATCATACTTCCTCTGTCCTACAAGATAAGGGCATTAAAATGCTTTTTCAGCAAATCCCAGAAACCATGTTGTACTTTACACATGTGAACAATCATCTATAGTCTGATGTTCACTAAGTAGGGATGTCAGGTGTTTTTTTCTTTATCTAAGGAACAATAACCCATTTTCTGAGGTCATTGCCTTCCTGTTGGGACGTTTCTTAAGTCCTCAAAGGTTGACACTCAAACACATGCTGCTGCAGGGTTGATGTCATTTTTAAGACGAGGTATGAGAGAATATCTTTTAAGCGATATTAAAACCTAAACTTTTCAAAAAAATGGTTTTAAACACCTACATTGTCACATGTTGCCAGAGTCCTCCCAAAATACAAGTAATAAATACGATTTTAGTATGAAATTCAATTAGAACATGTTTGGCTTAGAAAAGAGATCTGGTTTGATTTATATACATTTTTCCCAAGATAAATGGTGGTATGTTTAGCCTAATACACCAATTGATGTCACATTAAGGATTGATAAACGTGATCAGTTGCAGCATATTATATTTAGGATAAGCATATCACTTCTCTGACGGACATCAAGACATCCATGAGCCTTGAAAATGAAAAAAAAAGAGTAAAGATACTATCTTATTGTATTTTAAAAGAATCTTTTAACAAGTGGTCAACTTTTTTTTAGGTTCATTCTCTTCAACTAAAATAAAAATTAGTATCCAATGGAAAAAATAAATAAAAAAGTACTTTTTCATAAGGTGCTAATAACCAAAAATACTGTTTTCAGTAATTGCTTCATAATTCCAATATTAATCAGATTGTTTGATTCTGTTTCTCAACTGTCAATCATTGGTCATTGACTTGTTAAGTTGGTAATACGACGACCTGGACAGGTCGTTATTAACTCACCTAAACCTTAATCTAAAATGTGGAGGTTCTTCAATGATAATGGTGTGAATGGTGTAAACCATGTAGGAGCAGTGGAGATTGGCAGGTTCACCTCTTACAACAGTCAAGCATGTACGCTGTAGACAGCTAATGCATGGGAACCACACACTCGCTGCCTTTTCGTAGAGGGTGTAAAGTGTCTGGCAGCCCATCCCCCTGCCCAGGCTCATTCACCTCACTTGTTGTCACTCCCCCTCCCCCTGTTCCTTTCTGTACTGGTTATGTTGGAAGACATTCAGGCTCAATGGATATGAAAGAACAGATCATGATCCATGTTTAACACAATCATAGGCTGGACTTGTAGATTACTGAATGTATCACCATATATTTCACCGTTTCTCTTTGTGTTTACTTCAACTCTTACTGTCCATTTGTAGCGTCATGTTTTCCAAAGCAGTCAGAAAATAATTGGCTACAGTTAACACAGCCAGCAAACATGTCTTTTGAAATATACTTGTCCCTGTTTGACATGCTAACAAAGCGTGATTAACTGGGATTTATTGCCAATAAGCGAAGTGACTTTTGACCACAACACGGTTGCTTCTCTTTACTTAACAACATTAAAATCATACTTTACTCTGTGTCTGTAAAACAGAAAAAGAAACTTTAAATTTAAAAAATAAAAATAAAAATACTCTTTCAGGTTAATACATGTATTGGACCGGAAGACATTTCAATCTATTTTGAAACCACTGAAATAAGGTGTTGTGCCTACATTCCCAGAGTTAATTGAAGCTTTAAAATATTCATGAGCATTTGTTATCACACAAAATCCTCATTTACTCTCTGACCTCTGATGTGAAATATTGTTTGATTCACTGAAATAGAACATTTTGTGATGAAAGTATTTTGTTGAAAAAGGGAGAAATGAAAATGTTTTTGTAGTGTTGTGGATTTCAATATCACTCAATCTGGTGTACCTTAATGTGTGTTGTGCAAGCGAGTTGCTAGTGCCGCATTCTGTGCAATTGAGCTTCTATTGATGATTTTTCAAGTTATAAAAAATTCCAATGAAAACATTGACTTCTAATAATAAAATGCATGTCAAAATATAACATGCAACAGATGATCATTGTAGCTGTTCAACCACTTAGTATTCCTTCAGCTGCTCAGCCCACATGCAACTGTATCTGATTCCTCCAGGGCGGAGACAGTAGAGCAACTTCAGTACAGGGACATGAATATTTTGACGATTCCTTTTTTCGATCATAATCTTGGTTTCAAGTCAAGTGAGAGATGTCGTGAGCTGTCATGTTAACCGCGTCACATGCGATGCCTATAAAGTTCTTCGCAGCGCATTCCTGGGCTTCAACACTCAAGGGGCTTTTGAGCGCCTTGTTCCAGTCATGCATGTAATGTACAGATATACATGCTATTTGCACAATTGCATGGTCGTCCCACGAGACAACTAGTAAACTTTTCTTTCTTTTGTTTTTATGGTTTTCTTGTTGTTTAGTATCTTGCGAAGCCTTTCCATATTTTCGTCAAAGAGATATCGATGACTGTGTTGATATTCATTGTGAAGACTTTTTGCTGTGATAAGCAATTCTCAAGTTACCTGGCTGTTGTCGATCCTGATATTTCCGGGGCCCTCAGGGAAAATATTGAAACACTTGCCACAATGGAAGAGCATGCGCTTCGTTTTAACAGCTAAAAGTACGAGTGAACGTTCCTAGAGGGTAAAAAAGAGAGACGTAAAAGAGAAATCTGACTAAAAATAAGTCGTTGTTATTCTCTGAGAGAGTCGTTGTTCAATCATATCCTGTTTAAATCCCTCTGCAAGTAGGAAAAGCTCCTGTAATCTATTATAATGAGCCGACTGTAATCACAAGTCTTTCGGTTTTGTCCTGGTTGATGTTTTCTGTTTCTGTTATGATGGTGAAAATCGCCCAAAATTAAGAACTCAAACAGAAGAGAGAGCTCCTGAATCTTATATTAACCTTCTCAAAAAAATACTTTCTTAGAACACAACTCTTCCTGATTCAGTCGTATCCAAAGAGTATTTATATATATTACAGCTACTAAAAGGTTCTTAGTTGCAATATTTACTATAATTTCTGGAAGATAAAGCATAAAGCAAATACATCCTCAGGTGTCTGCGTCAACGTCAGTGTAGTATGAAAGAAACCTTTCCAACATATGAATTTAATCAAGGTAATTTCTGCACAGTTCTTGTAACGCGGCAGTAACACAGCTAGATAACAGTCCTATATTCAATCAGTCATTGAAAGGTGTAAATATGATATTTACATTCAGCCTTCGAGGACAGTCACTGTCAGTTATTTTAGTCGTCATTTCATTTCATGTGAGCAAGACAACTATAAGACACACAACATAAAGTTCCTTTGACAGTTTATGTTGTTAAAAATGAGTTGACATTATAAATGGATTCAGAGGTGGCTTTAGACACTTCACATGATACAACACACATAGAGGGTCGGACTGTGACCCAGATGAGCTGATGTAATGAGCTGGAGATGCTCCCTACTGAGATGGAGAGAGAGAGAGAGAAGGAAAGAGAGAGTAAAGTGTAGGAAACAACGAGAGATATGTCATGAAACCCCTCCGAGCAGGAAAACAACTTCAGACTGCTTAAAAAGCTGTTCATACAAATGTCAATCACACACTATTTGAACTGATTTCGACTGGAGTCACGTCAGATATTGCTTCCGCAGAAATGTCTATGAACGGAGGTAGAAACGTCAAAAATAAAAATAGCTTCCTGGATCGAGTCGTCTCTGAATGTAAATTAATTGACCACGTGGATCAATGTGTGCGCACTTAAGCCGCCCGGCTCCGATGAACCAAAGACATGCAGCATTGTTTTAATTATTGATAGTGGAAATGGAATCGAATGAAAATTTCCAGCATCTTGAAACGAGAACTACTTATGTCAGAGCCTGACACCCCTGCAAATATTGTTGCCAGAATCTCCCTTTTCTCTCTGGTTTTTACTTTTAGATGATAGTTAAGCTGGTTTCAAATATGATCATTATAGTTGGCAAAGTAGTGGATCAATTTAACCCTCAAGGACTCGGGTCCCCAAACTTAATATGGGTCCCTGTTTCTCTTCGATCAAAGCCAGAGTTTCCTGTTTTTTAAAATCTTAAATGACGATTCAATAGTTACAAGCTACTTATAGAAAATCATTAGAGACTAAGAAATAATGTCTACATAAATAACTTTTAGTTTACATGACAAATTAAACTTAAGAAATCAAGAAAAGACTTGTTTAAGAGCAACCATACCTGTTCATAAACATAACAGGAAACAGAAAAAAGAGGGATGTTTATTTTTAAGAAATATAGAAAGGAATATCAGAATAGAGTTAAAGTAGTGTTAAGTATACATGAATAAATCCTCTGAACACTGTCATCAGTGAGCAGAGAAGCAGATGGAGTGCATGAATGCTTCTCCCAAGATGCAACACTAATAGACTCAGGGACTCATTCATTCCTCGTGCTATTAGATTGTAAATTCTGAATTTGGGGTCAGGATTGGAGTGAAAAGATGATTCTATTCCATGTTAATCTTTGTATACTTTTTCTTTGATCTATGTTCTTTATATTTAGACTTAGATTGTGTCATCTTGCACTTTCTTCTTATTGCACTTTCTTCTTGTTTTATGAATCTATCGTCTCTGTTGCTGTATGCTGGATCAATAAAGTTTATCTATATCTGTAAATGAAGAAAAAAAAGAGAATATTCAGGACTGATTGAAAAAATGTCTTCTCTATTTTAATCTATTATGAGAGTTATTTTATTTTGTCATAAAACTAGCTAAACAAATTTTATGAATCTGATCAGTAATATATATAAAAACTCACCTTGTTTGTAGAATAGAAACTCTGTCGGTCATTAAACCGGTGCAATGGCTCGCTCAGCGTGGGCGGAGTTCTACAGATGTGCCTTCAAAAAATACAACCAATCTCCCTTGCATTCATTCAGAGGACTTTCAAAATAGTCTTTGTGTTTATTTCTCATCAACACAATTGTGCTCTTACTTCCATTGTCATGGACAAGATGTAACAATATGTATTATAAAGTTCCTGAATTATAAAAATACTTAAATACAACGGCTTCCAGAGAGAGGCCTGGTCAGGAAACTGAACACATTTCCCATTTTGGAAAGGAAGGCCATGTGACAGTAGGGGTCAAAAGGCTACGTTCCATTTTGTAGGAATACAGAAAGTTTCGGAGAGAAGTAACAACTCTTCAATGTCCAATATCTACCTTTTTTAGAACTGTTAAAAAAAGAATATATTTTGGAATATCATGATTTTTTAAACAATCTCCCAATAAAGTCCCCAAACACCCTGAATCACTCTTTTATTTAAGCTTCAAACTAAAAAAAAAAAAAAAAAAACCTAAGAAACAATGGAACAATAGACTCGAGGATCTGTCTGGTTGTTTTATGAGCTGCATGCTGAGATTTGGCATATTCTGCCTGCGCTCGTGAGACCACATTGTGGCGTCATCCTTCCCTGCCATCTGTGTAATGTCAGATTACCAGGTAGCACTATTAATCCAGCGAGGCTGCGGGACACCAGCGAGGAAATGTAGTGGAGTGATGAATGTTTCAATCAATAAAGACCCGATATCCACCTCAGGTTTCTGCAACAATGAGGATGAGATTCAGCTCCATAATCAGATGGTTCTATAGGTTTTAGTGTGAAAGGCTGCTTTATTAGTTTCTGATGGCTTGCCGAAGTTCCACATTTTGCAACTAATAGTCAGCACTTCTCAGGCCGTTTTGTAATAAAAGGATTAAAGACCAGAAGAGCTCAGATCATCTATTTCTTTCTGTCCATGAAGATGAAGGAAGATGCTGAGTCAACCCAAGGTCACTGATGCTCATGAAAGCATTAGTCAAAACGAGGAGAAATCTTTCACACGCATCATCATTTATAACTTCCGTGCCCTTGCTTTTTATCATGCCAAAAAAAAAAAAAAGTCAAACCAATCAGACCCTTTACACTAGAGTACGCTGCAGTTCCAGTCAATCCGTCGATATAATAAAGTGCATACATGCAATTTACTAAATATAACAAGATGTAAAGTTGCATTTCACACTGAACAACCCAGTTAATTTACAGCAGCGGTACCTGAAATATTATAGCAGGTGTTTTACTGATCATGTCATTGGACAGAACTCATAAAAAAGAAATCACCTCATTGGTTCATTTTCAAACAGGTAGAAGGTTCATTCAATTGAAGCTGGATCTACACGTTCAAAGTCCCGACAATGAAGTTGTGAATTCACTTGCTTAAGTCAAAGCGGAGGTGTCAAAAAAAACAGAATGTAAAAGGATTGTGTGGTTAAGAGACAGGATGATGCTTTAAAGGTAACAAAGACAATGATCAGACCTCAAAATCTAAAAGGAAAATCTGGATCACAGAATGTTCCTAGCTTTGTGTCGCAGGTGCGGAGAGTTTGGTCGCTCTCAACAGGAGCTTTCGGGATCAATCATGCAAAGTAATGGAAATAAATTGAAGATGCGAAGAGGAGTGGGTTTAGAGCAGGAAGGGGTTATCAGTGTTAACAGTGTTAGGAGAGTAGCAGCTCGAGTGAAAGAGAAGATTTACAGGATAGTAGTGAGACATGCATATTCCGTGGATTAAAAACATTATCTGACACAAAGATTCAGAGCTTAAAATGCTCATTGGTACATGTGTTAAAATATAAAAGACCAGAACAGAAGTTTGTAAATCGGAGAAAGCTCAGTCTAGTTAGGAAGGACAGTGGTGAGAAGACGGATGTGTCGGGAAATAATGTTTTTAAAAAAGTGTCTCTTAGCTTTGGGTCTTGGGATTTCCACATGCAGCAGCTTCTCCTTTGACTGGTCATTCTGAGACATTCACAAGGAAAACAAGAAAGTCCTCAAACCTTCTTTAAATCCTCCCATCTTCAACCAAAGTAACTGATTTGGTAACAAAGGTCCACGACTACTCGGTGCGTCCAGTTTACGAAGCATTTGGAATCATTTTTAAAATGATCAACTTTATCTTCTGCAAGTGACCAATACTTCCTCTTTAAAGTGGGAGTCAGTTATATTAGATTAGATTAGATTGACTTTATAAATCCCTCAGATCGGGAACTTAGATGCCCAGTTCACAGCAGACAATAGAAGGTACAGCAAGGTTAATTAATGCAAGAACAAGAACAAATTGCAAATAAAAAAGAGCAAAGTGCATAGAGATAACAAAGTGCAAATATAAAGAGCATAGCATTAATGGAAATAACACAAATACCTAAAAGAATACAAACAGAAAAAAATCATCCCTTCACTATTAACTTCTTGTTGTCTTTACTTTACACCTGTAGGTCGATGGTAATTACTACATCATGATAATTCATGACTACACACCAACATCCATATACATTACATAGCAATTACATTTAGCAATTTTACTTGTAGAGTTTCTAATTCTCTGGCTACAGTTTTTGGCATTCTTCTCTTAATTCAGTTGTTATCAATATGTTTATGTGACCATCTATTTCTGCATTTATCATACTGTATACAGTTTATTATAATTCGTTTAGGGCACAACCTTTTCATTCTACAAATGTAAATGAATCAATAAAGCCATTCTGGTTTTCAGCCAAAATGATCTTTGGTTGAAACAAGATGACGTAAACAAAAGACAAGGCTGCATACGGAGCAGATCAAGAGCTCCCCCAACATTTACCCAACAACATCGGGTTTTGATACAGAAAACTGTCTTTCTTTTTGTCTCATTTGAGTGTCTCACTAAAAAGATCAGCTCCTGCAATCTGTAACAACGTGATACAATGTTCTTCCTTTGATCGTAGCGCTCAACTATCTTGTGAGCAAAAAGGTCTTCAGATCCTCTGCACTTCTTCATGCTTGTGTACGATCTGGACGATAAAGATCATTATATGGATGTGGAAATGAAGGAGCATGCAGGAGGAAATATCCAGGCTGGATGGATGCAGGGAACCTGGTCACATTTTCCAAAGTATGATAAAGTTTGATAACAGAATGTTTAGTTTGTGTCTATATTTCATCCAAGTATTTTTATTTTCTATTTTTTGGAATTGGGCGTGTGAATAAATGTGTTTGTCTCCGACCCTGCACTGAGGCAAGATTCGCCTGGGATGAAGGCAAAAATTTGCATTGGCAGCAGCACCAGGGATCTGTTTGATCTGTCCACTTAAAACACATCAGGTGGCCTTCCTGCCGAGAACCAGGCAGCTATCTGCCTTCTCTGTTCAAATGTAGAAAGAGGGAAAGAGAGAGAGAGACGCTCTGGCCGAGCGACCGGGAAAGATGGGTGGATGAAATAACCAACCCTGGGGAAAAAGTGAAACAGACAAGGATGTAGCGAGTGAGTAGAATGAACGAGATAAGATTAAAGGGAGAGTCAACAAAGGGAAATGGAAAATAAATTGTATTAAGATATTGATTTACATTAGAATGGAAGCGTGTTTTACCTTATCTCACATTGATGAAAGCTGGGTCTGTGGATGAACACGCCTGTTTGACTCTCTCAACATAATCTAAGTGGACACAGACTGAAACCGAATACACGTGACACATAAGCCGCTGTTTACACATAAAGATTGTCATTTGTAAACGACTGAGGTTTTTAATCACGGTCGATGTTTGTGTTTCATGTCGTCTTGTGGAGTTTGAATGCACACCTGACGTGCAGCGACTCTCCTTGTTCTTGCTTCACCTAGACAAGCTCGGCCATTACGTTTTCTAGAACATAATACTGGGGTCCTATGAATTATAAATGCCGATGGATTCCAGGCGTATTTTTAGAGCCCACACGTACACACACATCTTCCACTTGACACACACACACACACACACACACACACACACACACACACACACACACACACACACACACACACACACACACACACACACACACACACACACACACACACACACACACACACACAGATTGCCGGTTGCTTTAAAAAGTTGGGTTAACAAACTTAGTTGAGGACTTAAGAGGTTATTAGTTGTGTTGAGTGTGTGTGTAGTGTGCAGTGTGTAGTGTGTAGTGTGTAGTGTGTAGTGTGTAGTGTGTAGTGTGTAGTGTGTGCGCAGCAGACGTGGACGAGGTGCTGCCTTCACATTCTTTAAGGTCGAGCAGTCAAGTGAGGCACATGTCTATTTTTGTGTTTGTACTTTCTTATCAGGAGCAACAGATTCTTCAACGCATGGACCATGATGTTTGCTCGTGATATAGTGATTTGTTAGACGTCAGAGAGGTGGAGGTTTAAGCTGGAGAGAAGAGTAACTCAGATGTTGTGTACAGAGATAGTTTACATGTCATGTACCAAATTAAAGGGAAACATGTTCTGGCAATACATACTATACATGTCAACATACAGGGGCAACGATACATTGCGATAACAACAATATATTGGGTTTCTTTAATTGCAGTAAAACTGTAATATTGTGAACATAGCAAACCGAAAATGCAATATATGCTTTACATCAGCTTACTATTAGTATTATTAATATTATTTCTCTTGTATATGTTGTACATATTGTTTATACCTATTCAAATTTTTGTTACAAATTTCAGAGTCGTCCACAACCCCGAAAAATTCCATGTATGTATACCAATATGTACTGTCGAATAAAATTGAATCTTGAGTTAAAACAGAGGGATCTTTATTTGTATTTCACAAGATAAGAGAAATACAAGCAAAATAAATAAAATATTTGCATGTTCATTGTTAATTAGAGAAAAGTGCTGTTGAATATTAAAATTGCACATGGGAAAAAACAGATATTTAAGTGTAACAATATTTTCTTACTTTTTAGTTCTTTAAGCTTTGTTTCGATATATTCTCATTTTCTCCATTCTTACAGTTGCTTCACGACAGTTGCTTTCCTCAGTCTGAAATGAAATACTGGTCTTTACTCCTCCTCAAGCCAGCTGTAACGCCCCCAGCTTTGTTTAAACAACGAGTCCCTTGGAGGTGGAAACGTATGGGTTTGATGACAAACATTGTTTCACCAATCACAGCACAGTGGTTGTGGTTATGGTAAACAAGATTTAATCTCCATAAAAACAATTTTCAGTGGGCAGATTTTTTTTTAATGTAAATATTTAAATTAACAGAGAGTTTTGTGCAAACAGACACATACTAAATAGTACCATATATGTATTTTTTAATGCACACTTTAATACACACATTACTTCCACTTTAAATGCCTGATGCAATAAAAGTTTTTTTTTTTAAATATAAAAGTATCATCTAAGAGCTCGAGATATAGACAATGGTTTTCTTGGTAATAAACAAGTCATCAATAGCTACAGCGCTGTAGTGACAAAAAACACTGCTTTTAAATTCCATTTTACATCTGTTAGTCACATGATCCGCACAGGAGTGACTTGATTGTATAATTGCTTGAATAAAACCATAGAGGTGGGATCATTGTACCATGACTATAGAGATACCTGCTGTTGCCATGGAGAGGGAGTCATGTTGAAATAGGGTCGGACTCTGGAAGAAAAAAAAAACTTTTACTATATTCAAATGAGACACTATCCATTCTCGCAGCTGCCGTTTGTAAATATTATTTTTTTATGCAAATATTGTTTTCCAGAGGCAGCCTCAGAATGGATGCCTCGGCTGCGAGGGGAAGTAGAAGGTCTCGTTTCTTAGCAGGGTACGGCTGAAACAAGAGGGCGGGCATCGTAGAGTATGCACACCCCCCCAGCCCCCGCTGGCTTTGACTGAAATGAATGGCTCAACGGCTCCCGGCTGACACTGATGTACTATTTGGGGCAGCATACTGCTTATCCCAGCAGAACACGGGAGTGTCTTAACATGTATCAACCCTGAGTGGGTTAATGAATGATGTTTGTTTACCTCATCGAAGACGCCGAGTCACACAAGCTATGGAAATGATTGAAAGATGAACGACTTTCTCGTCTAAAAATGACAAAATACTTGCACCTAAAAAATGCATGGGGATGACAAAAGTGGATCATTAAAGGCACCTACCTGAGCGTCTTTTTGTCCACGGATCCATCAGCCTGGGCCAGAAGCTTGAACGTGGAGCTAAAAATACTCCTCTAGTGACAGCAGGACACGGAGCCCAGCGTGAAAGATGTCTTCTCTACCGCTGTCCATATTTAGTAATTAAAAGAACATTTATTACCGTGACAGTGGTTTAGAGCCTTTGATTAATATGTTGAGCGGTAAATAATTCAGTTTTAATTCATCTTGCATTACAAGCAGGGATTTGTCAGTGAAGACCTGTCTATACATGTTTAGAATATCATCACGGTAATATTGTCGAAGATCTGAGCTTATTTCTACACTGGAGTCAATAATTGCTCAACGGTTAAGGATTCTATTTATACAGAGGTAGCGATGTAACACATTTCTTTGAAGAATCCACTCATCAGATTTGTAGCATCGTAAAAATAGCAGTCATTACACGCAGTGTTATTATATTTGCATACATGCTGTGTTTTGTTTTCTCACTGTCCTCGAATAACTTCTCAGTCAAATATAATGAGCTGCTCGTACGTCAGAGTGTGTAAATGAAAACGTGGAGCTTTGATCTCGATCACAAATGAGTCTCCGGGCTAACTTTACGTCTGTGTAATGAAACGTTAACTAAGACTTTAAGATTGACGATGCAACGCACATTTTTTAATGAGCGTTTGAGACGACAAACACGTATTTAATATGTTTTTTTTCCCTTCAGGTTCAAACTTCCTGTGCGCCACCCACATCATCCCGGTGAAGAACGAGGAGGGCGTGGTCATGATGTTCATCCTAAATTTCGATTATATCATAGAGGAAGGCAGCAGTGACTCCCTGGAGAAACTCAACCACACCTCCCCCTCCAAGGCTGAGCAACGTAAGTGAATTTGTGCGTCATTTGAAAACATGCTGTTTGGAATATGTGACTTGCAACCTTAGATTGTCATAGCAACACAAGCCTTACACTAGTCTAAATTATAACGTGTTAATTGGCATTTTTATGTGATTTTTTTTTACTTTTTGTTTTTCAAAAACAGGAGAATTTTGGGGAATATGTTTATAAATACATACAATTTATTTATTTATGTTTTAAAAGTTTGTAAACAAAACATAGAAGAAAAAAAAACGACAAAGAATAGCTCCTTAAACTACAGTAAAATTGTTGGTCAGCTTCAAAACTTTATTAATCGTAATAGAGAAATCTCAAATATAAATTCGATGTGGTGAAGTGGAAAACTCTTGCTTGATTTTGTCTTTGGAAATACCTTTTTTTTACTGGTAGTTTGAAGGTGTCTAAATATTTCGGATGTATTTTGACATGTAATTCATACTTGCAAAACTTGTTATCTCAGGGTCAAGTTGACCCATAGACCACAAAAACATTTGTTTTCGGGCTTTTGGGTCACCTTGACCCTGAGGTAACACAAGGGTTGAAGTGAGTTAAAATGCACCTCTGGGCTGTGAAGGTGTAACCAACCCAAATGCGTGGAGTCTCCCCTGCTGTGTGATCAGAGTCTGACATTAGCATGATATTAATGATGCATGCTCCGCCATCTGCTGTATTCAACCCTGGTTAAGGCATATTCAATATGTTCAGAAGTAGCTTCAAGTGTTCTCCAGCTGCACATTGAAGCCTGACTTCTCGCCCTAAGCACCAGAGCAAAAGTGCAGCTGCAGGAATCCCTTGCTAGATGGCTCTTTTGGCATAATAACACCAGCGTTTAGACTTGCTCCGCCGTCATGTCGGAGGTTTGGATCCATTATTTCTCAGCTAAGCACGGTGGTCTGCAGGAGTTGAGAGCGCTCTGCATCCCAGAGCTGTCTGTGAAATAGTGTAAATGCCGTTCCCCAGCGGTCCTCGGCGCTCCTGATCCCTCCTTTCTCTACGGTGTGTGGCAGCGAGGAGAGCGAGGCCTCGCCTTCATTTGTCTGTAATTGGAAGAGGTCTCGTAGCAGGTTCGCGTCTCGTGGGGTTGATGTTGAGAAGTGATGATGCATTTATGTTTGTCGACTCTTAGGTCTTTAGGAAAGAAAGCTTGAATGACATTTTCTACACAATCCTGCCTGTTTTAATAGGATTCCATTGAGACATTTTTCCTGAGTTAAAGTGTGCGTACGTGTGTGTGAGAGAGTAGACTTACAAATAGTTAAAAAAAAAAATCTTAGCATTTAGACTAATGACGGTGAAGATTTATTTGGGGTGCAGGGTGACTTACAAACTAGCCATAAAATGTCATATTTAACAAGAAAACACATTTACTGAAATTGAAACCATAATAATATACTAAGTAAGATAGATTTCTGGAATTTTAGCTCTTTTTTGCAAATTGCAAGGCATCACAAAGGGCGACAAAAGACCCCATGGAAAATAAATTTGTCAAATTTAAATGAAATTAAACCATATATAATAAACGCTAATACATAAGGAATATTATCCTGAATAATAGCTTGTTTACCATTTGTAAGGGGGCGTAAAGTGAAATTTCCCCTGAAAGTTTGAACACCTCTAAGTTCAATGATATTTTGACCATATTTAACAAATATTAAAGAATGATTTTAATAATTTCAGCACGTTTTTAGCAATTCTACCATCATGCATCATGCGCCTGCACTTTCCTCCCCTACCCCTAAGTTGTTTGCGTTATTTCATTTTCAAATATATTTTTATATCATCCATTTTCATTCTTATAATTGTCTTTTTTATTAAAGTCCCCCCCAACCCCCTTTTCTTCAGACCCTTAATCAAGCAAACCTAACTTAGGGAGTATTTTCAGACTAGTTATTGTTAATACTAAATCGACTAGAATGTTCTGGTTGAAGGTGACAGCAGCACGTGACAGCTTCAGCAACTTCATAAAGTCCATGAAAATGTAATTAGGCAACAATCGTTGGAGTGGAAATGATGCGGCAACTCTCACACAGCAGCGTGTCAAGTTCATAAAGGCTGTTGTCGTCCTCTAAAGTTATCAGTGCGGTGCAACGATGCATTCAGGGGAAAATGGAATAGAAGTCGTTCAAAAAAACGGTCTCTCAGTGAAAATATTCCACTGAGCCTGCCAATCATGAAACTTTTTATTTTCCTCTAATTATCTCTTTGTTTAAATATGTATAGAAGAAGTTTGACACAAATTTTTTCAAGGTGATTCACACAAACATAGTTTAGAGATAATCATGAGCTTCCATCACTTTACGGACTCTTCATCTCTCCAGTCAGGGTCGTTGTACTTTATTCTTATGATTCGCATCAAACAGCAGCTTCTGGATAACAACACAACAGTCAGCATTATGCAGTTTGTAAGTCACGCCAGGATGTTGCTGTTTAGCGAGTGTATAGCGGGGCGTATCGTGCCGCTGCTGCTCTTAGATGGTGGGGGTGGTGATCCATGAGTTGTATTATCGGGACGTCGTCTGGGGAATGAGCACCATGCATTATGTGCAGCGTATCGATCTTCTGCTGCCACTCAGCAACGATCCATCCCTCCTGCAAACATCTTAGAGTCCAATTCTGCCTTGATATGGCTGGAGGCACATCTCCATAAATTACAACAAAAGAAAAGGCTTGGTGGCATTTAAAGAACTTAACTGTGGTGTTCCTGAGCGGAAACTGAGTGTTCCACCTCGGATTAACTTTGTATTATCCTGGATATCTTGCTCCCAAATCTTAGAAACAATGGTGGGTCCTGCTCCAAAGAAGAGGCTTTAAAGTGTTTTGAGCAAGCTACTTTTTTCCGACTAAAACTTTTGTTTCCTCATAGCTCTTTTTTCTCAAGGCAGTTTAAGTTTCAGTTGAGTTTCCTTCACATGTCGCCATCCAATAATTCAGGATGTTTTTTTTTTTACAGTACTGTTTCTCCACTGGTGACTAAATAGTTCATATTTGCATAGCACTGATTTACAAGTTGTCTACTAGTGGGGTCTGAAGGGAGTGAAAATTGTGATAACCCCTTGAATTATCTCTGGGTCAAGGTGACCCAGAGGCCTAAACGCTAATGTGTTTGTGGTATCCATTGTGTTGTCTCTGGGTCAAGGTGACCCAGAGGGCCCAAACGCATAGGCAGTGGTGGAGGTCGTTCACCTTGACCCAGAGACAACACAAGTGATACCACAAACACATTTATTTTCGGGCCTCCGCGTCATCTTGACCCATAGCACAAGGGTTAAGTTAAAAATGTTTTCGGTAAAATCCTCTAACTGCAACGGCGACAGAGCCTTCTCTCTTAGGGCACAACAACCTTTTCTGGAGCGATCTAAAATGCAATTGAATTAAATGTGTATTTTCCTGGCAGCACGTTGAACAATATTGTTTTGAAAAGATTTGTTATTTTCTACCAAACAAGTTCACTCATAACTCAATTTATAACAAATGTGAATCAGTTCTCTCTCTTTCTTTTAACACGTGATCTTTAGTTGCATCACCAAATTTGTTTTTAATACCAGAGATCCAGTGGTTCATTTAATATTCACTGGGAATACTACAATCTGGTATCATAGCAACAGGGAGTGCTGTGCATCCATTGGCTTTAGGGAGCCAATGCTGAGTTTTTGCCGTGGACAAACGAGAGGGTTGGAGAGGGTTGTACGAGAGAGAGATCTGTCAAAACCAACAGAGCACAAAACCACATTTGTTCTAGAAAAATAGGATGCGTATTAAAGGACGATTATATCGATACAATACTGTCTCGTCTCATTTGTTAGGGATTGAAGTCTTTCTGTTTTCTTTGTATCTGTACTTGATGGTCCCACACTGTGATGATATTTGGCCAACAATAATGCTCATAATACACATTATTTTTCCACATATTTCAACAGCAGATATATTGTTATGTGTGAGTTAAATATAACACACAGTTAAGTAAAGGTAAAGGTAAAGGTAAAGGTAAAAGGTAAAACTTTATTGATCCCTCAGGAGGTCTCCTTCGGGAAATTGTTTTTTTTACCAATAGCCAGCAATTTTTCATAAACAATACAAAGTAATAAATAAAAATAAAATAAGAAGAAGAACATAAAGACAAAGAACAAGATGACACAATCTAAGTCTAAAGATAAAATCAAAGAACATAGGTCAAAGTGTTGAGCATCACAAAAATATTTAATGTAAAATTGAAACACAGCTTACTAACTTGTTATTCTGTGAATTAGGTGAATTAAACCCAAATAATTTCGGTTCGGAAACGTAACCCTTGTGCGACCTGTGGGTCAAGGTGACCTCGTAGCTGAAAACAAATGTGTTTGGGGTATACCTTGTGTTGTCTCTGGGTCAAACACATATGTTTTTGGCCACCGGGTCACTTTGACCCAGGAGGCTGCACATGAATCAAAAGCTATTATAGATAAAACAAGTTGCACAAATTTATCTTTCTTACTTCAGCAAACTTGCTTTTTAAATCTTATGCAAAAACTTTTTGTTAACAGTTTATACCATAGCATAGCCAACACCTTGAGATCATTGAACATTTATGATTCAACAGACATGCTTCAAGGCTTATCGACTGGTTTTTAAAACTTTTCCATATCAGTAGCCATAATAGCAAAGTAAGCATCAAATTACCAAAATATATTTATGTATAGATATTTCCTTCGCAGTAAATGTCTTTTTATGATGCAACGAACTGTTAGAAATGATTCGTAGTAGGTCATTTTCCCCTTAAAGGAAACATTGATGACTGGTGATCAGGGTTTAATGTGACGCCAAGTCACAGAAGCCATAGAAGCATGGTAGTCATCAAGTTTATAGTTTAATGCTTCCGAGGTAAAAAAATTATAAAAAAACAAACATCATCAAACTAAGTAAACACTTCAAACAACAACAACCCCAACAGAGTTTATTAAAACTATTGGCGCTCTAATAATGTCACAAATATGTGTGTTCTTCAAGGACAAAACAAGGTAAACAAACATTGTAGTGTTGAATGTTAAACGCTGTTTTGTAAATGCCTGGAACCCTGACAACCTTTGCCGCATTTTTATGATCAAGTTCGACAAACAACCTGCATATAGTTGAACTTGTCTTTGCAGTGGGTTGGCCCTGTATGTCAAACACGCGTTCATCCGTTTGTATAAAGACCGGAAAGTTTCCCCGCTGAGCCCCGAAACTATACAAATTTTATTTTGCATTTTACCACCTGCAGTATCACGTGTCCGGTCCGACCATTAATTTAATGCAAAGCAGTTTGGAGGACCTGCACGTACAGCATCCATCTGTCTCTCTGTATTCTGTCTGTTAATCTATATATCTGTCGGTCTGTTTCTCTGCCCATCTGTCTCTCTCTATACCATAACTCCCGCCTCTTCATATAAGTACATACAGTAAATATCTTTTTATCTCTGTGTGTTTGTCACTGTTGGAGGGGCTTGGAGTGGCAGGAATTATCTTCAAAACACCATTAGTGAGATCAATGAACTTGCAGGTTTCAATGGGAGGTCCCAGCGGGACCCTGACTATAAAACATAGTCAAGGGGGAAAGCATTTAAACACACTCGCGAGCACTTTACGTGAAAGTGTCGTCGAAACCCCAAAGGTTTGACTAAGTGTTTTGTTTTTCACCTGTTTTTTCTTTGGTCCATTCGGTTGTGATGGTGATTGAGTATCTGCCGTGTCAGCGTTTTAGAAAGTGAGGAGTCTTTTAAAGAGTTGCTTATTAAGTTATTTCTATACTCATTTTAACCACGGATGTATGAACTGGAGGCACAAAAACGTATGGTTGCGTTCTTCCATCTTGCCAATAATCGCTCATTAAAACTTTGAACGTCACCCTTTGTGGCCCGGAAGCCTGAGTCTCCTCCATGATTACAACATTTCCGGGAATGTCCTCTGGATGACTAATGGTGGGGAAATGTAGATAGAACGCCTGCCTGAGGCAGAAGGGGCATTTGTTTTGATCTCCCCGGGTCTTTTCAAAGAAGCTCCGTTGGCATCGTTTTTCCTCTGGCAAAGCAGCTCACGCTCGTCCCTGTAAAGACGCACAGCAGGGTGTGTGTGTGTGTGTGTGTGTGTGGGCGGTGCTGAACTCTGGGCCTTATTAAAAACCACTGTGCCACACATAACAAGAACTTTCTTCGGTAATTGGTTGAACTTGCGCCGTTTAATGCAAAAATGTGGTAAAATAATGAAATAATGTGGTAGCAATGTGTTCGCTACTTGCTTGAGGTCTTTTTCTGCTGAGTTTTATGTACTTTAGATTTGTTCTTTAACATTCAGGAGTTTCACTTAAGAAAAAGAATCTTGTAGCCGCCACAGAAAATATTTTGTTGAAGCCAAAACAAGCGCTTGAACCAAAATCATTTGTTCTTAAATAACTTATTTTTACTTATTTTAATCTTATCCTTTGAGTTATACTTTGTATGCATCTAACATGTACAGTTTATCAACTGCAATTAAAATATATATTATTAGTAATCAAACATTCATTAACAATTTTTCAACCGTAATCAAACAATTTTTAACTGTAATCCAACAATTTTCAATTGTAATCCAACAATTTTCAACTTTAATCAAACAATTTTTAACTGTAATCCAACAATTTTCAATTGTAATCCAACAATTTCAAACTTTAATCAAACAATTTTCAAGTATAATTTAACTATTTTCAATTCTAATCAAACATTATTTAACTGTAATCGAACACTGTTCAACTATAATTAAACTATTTTCAACTATAATTAAACCATTTTTAAATATAATTAAACCATTTACAACTGTTATCAAACCATTTATTAACAGTTCTATTCTGCACCTTATTCATACTTTTTCTTTGTGAGTTATAAAGTCAAAATGAATGCACTGCTCATTTTTGGATGCTTGTGTTTATCAGGGAAAGGAAGATTCTTTCGTTTTCGCTTCCCGGCCTTGCCTCTCCTGGGCATCAGCAAGCAGTCCCTGCCCCAGGAGGATCCCGATGCTGTCATGGTGGACTCCCCGCGCCATAGCGATGGCTCTGTGGCTACTCACGACTATCAACTCCCCACCACCCGGGAGAGCTGCAGCCCCTCGTACGCCAACGACACCCGCGCTCTCATCGGGCCGAGCCACTGTTCCACCCCAGTGTCCGGGCCTTTGGATCACTCGTCCCCCAAAGGAACCTGGGACAGAATGTACCCGGATCACAATGCCGTCCAGAACCAGACCCAGAGTCGGGAAGACACGCTCGTTACAGCTCCGTCAATCCCAGGCCTCACCCCGACTCCCTCCAGGGAGAGTGTGTGCAGCATTCGCCGGGCCTCGTCCATACACGACATGGCAGGATTAGGGTCCAACTCCAAGATGCCCTTTCGTGATCGACATGCAAGTGAAGGTAAGCTTGTGTGTTATGAAAACATCACTGTGTTATTACCCCAGACTTTTTTATCGCATGAAAAATAGAACAAAATATCCGAGAACTCACAGGAAAAGCGGAAAGTTTATTCATTTACAGACATGAAAGGGATAGTTCACCAAAAATGTCACTCATTTTCCTCCAGGCAGAAATGTACGTCCATATGACGGTCACTACTGGGGCTAACTTATCTTCGTCCTCCAAAAAAAGACAAACTTAAAAACATCTAAATACCTCCATACTGTCTCTCTTGTATTTACTTCCTGAAAAAAGTTAAGAAAAAACTTTGTGTTTACCAGAAGATCCCAAAATATCAGCGTTAATCCTGCACACTTGCTCAAATGTAACCCTGAGAGACTGGAAGCTACGGTACAATCTAGCTTAAAAGATAGACTTGTTTAATTTTTTAGATGCAATTTCTCACATCGGGGCTTCAATAGAAGTGGGACATAACAGTATGCAGCTATTTGAATGTTTTTCCCAAAAGAGTGTGGTTGCACAGCTGCAATCTGAGGCCCCTCCACCCACTCTCTCAAGCCCCTACTTTGCAGACAGCTACCCGCTCTCTCAGGCCCCTCCACCCGTTTAGAAGTGTGTCATTTTGGACGAATTAAGTCAGTTTGTTTGCGTCTGTCGTACAAACTTTTTTGATGATACTCCAAAAAAGACGCAGATTACTTGGAAATACTCCCACATCAACAACTACAATTCCCTCATCAATGAATACAGCTATGATCACACTACTATTAAAACCAGATAAAGACCCCTCCAACCCAGCTAACTACAGACCCCTTTCACTGATCAACACAGACATTAAAATATTTAGCAAAGTGCTAGCCTCTAGAATAGAACGGGTCATGCCAACTCTAATACATCCGGAAATACTCCCACTTCATGGTCGACATGAGGGTGATTAGAAAAATAATTTTGGGTGAACTATCCCTTTAATGACCTTTGACTCTGATGCAATGGGATTTTTAGAGTTTGTGCTGATTGGGCATAGGACAAAGAAAGTAACCCATTGGTTTTGTTTTTTTTCCCTAACTTTTCGAGGGCTGGCCATGTCTTGTCAATAGAAGTTGTAAATGTATTTGTTTAAAAGAATAAAATACCAATTTGCTTTTTAAAAGAAAACTGCAACCGCTTTTTCATGTAAGTTCAGGGTAAATATTTTTGAGTTGTAGACTTTTTCAGGAGCGTGTTCACAAAGTACCTGACAAAAAAAAAAAAATGTCTTCAATTCCCAGACAGTGTCATTAGGATCCAGGGAGAGACTCTGTTGCTCACTTCCAAACACTGAATAAATTGCCATATTAATTACGAAACCCTCCATTGGTCCCAAATGAAATTTGACATGCAAGTGGTGCAAGCGATACGACACTGAGTCACCACGCGGTTATTCAATGTCCAATTCCGTCATTAGCCTTTTGGCCCTCATTTGGATGATGGTAGAAGTGCCCCGCTGCACCGGGGCCAATCACTTCAGCATCTCCATCCAGGATGTTCTCGTTCAATTGCTCCCACCAGGCGGATGCAGCAATATGTCCGCTTCACACTAATGAATTGTTGGTTCAGGGACGGCCGTGCAGGATTGCCACCGTTTTTTTGTCATGTTTAGAAGCTCTTCTCTCACTGTCCGTTGTCTTTCTCTCCCCCTATTGTTGTACGGCTGTCAACGCAGACAATGGCCGCAACATCAAAGGTAACAGCCATCTGTTGCGATCCTGAGTTACTGCGCCTTTTGGATGCTACACTGCAGCATGCCTGTTGCATGAACATGTGACCACAGCTTTCGTTTAGGTGGTCGACCGACGCGACACAAACACACGTCAACACGCGTGACGTTATCTCAGAGACGGCATTTTAACCAGTTTCCCAAAGGAAGTCTTGGTAAAGGTGACTCTTGCATGAGCCTGCATGGAGCAAAATCATTGAAGGAAATACAATTTAAAAGGCTTTTTTTTCAGGACATGATACTTTCTTCTGTCTGTAACATTTGCTTCTGTCCAAGTTTTTTAATCAATGGGAATATTGATACATTTATTTACTGCATGTGTTTCACCACACGATAATGACTTCACGATATATTGTGTTCTAAATACCTAATAGATTTAGCTATATTTAATTTTAAACTTTATTAATTTAATAGGTAAAGGTTCATAAAGTTCTAAAAATCTATATTCCTTTCGCTTCAGCCTTTGGCTCTATATTATGGTATATAAATATAAATATAAAGTGTAGCCTCCATAAAGCAGCTCTGAATTTAAACAAAGAACAAATCTGTCTCTTCCTTTCCATTCAAGTACTAAATCATCTTCTCTGTATACGATCATGTTTAAATGCTTTTGTTGTGAAACTGCTTTTATAGATGTAATCTGACTTTGTTCGCATTGAGGTGGATGAATAGAAACCTGAAACTTATTTGAATTTGTTTTACATGTCTTATCTTGTCATCCCTCTCTAACTTTGAAAGAGCAACAACAAAAGAGTTGAGCGCATTAAACCCTAATCGTTTATTTAATTTTTAATTACAGTTGGCTCATTAAAAGTATACTAGTTATTTATTAATACATGGAAAACCTTTTAACTATTATGCGTATAAGTCCCCTGCAAACCAATTATAGTAAAGCTACGACACAAAAGTAAACTATACTTAGGTTGAAAGCAATGTTTCTCTTTATAATCCCTAATACATACCTCAGAGTTTTTGAGTTGTTTATTTAGTTTGTATGTTTTAAAATAAATGTACCTGTAAATGAAATGGAAATGATTCCTTAACTACTAAGACTTAACTATCTAAATTTTTAATATTTGCAACTTTTGATAGTCAGGGACAACACCGGTCCATTCTGATATTTGCTGAATAAATAAAACAAACACAATATTGTTTGAGGACATGTCTGCATTGATTTAGATTTATTTTCAAATAGTAGAAAAATAGAAATGTGACAATCTCTTACAAATATGTTGTGTACTGTGGAGCCTCCATGCAATCCAGCCTTCCCATAAATCCATGCTTCCCTTTACAATTTCTTCTCTCTCCTGGTTTGCCAGTGTCTCGCTCCTGGATGGCAGGGGGTATGGCTTCAGCTTTTCCTTTAAGTTCTTTTTTGATGACCGCCATGACGTTTCCTGAATGTGGCACATACTGCAGCTGCGCATGCAATCTTTCATCCTCAGCTGTCTGTTTCCTTGTCCTTGACTCTCAATCACTGCATCGTACCTTTGTGAAACTGGGTAAAACTGCACAACCCTCAGTGTCTGGCCACACAGTTGGATCAGCATTTCTCTTTTTATTTTCCACATTTTCGACCAGTGTGTGTGTGTTGTGTGTGTGCGTGTTATCCACTGTAAACCTTTATTCAGTTTCCATAGGGATGATTGCTGCAGAGAAGTTGACGTGATAACCTCATTAAGCAACAGTTGTGGTTCAATATGATGACTTTTCCAACAGTGCGTGAAGTTGTGTATCTTTAATAGTGCATTGAATCATTCTTTCCTTTCACCTACAGTGTTCTTCATTATCTTTTAATGAGAAACTTTGAAAGGTCTGTTCATCGTAGACGAGGCTATCGGAGGATGTCGAGTTTACATTTCAGTATCAGCCCGTGTGATGTGTCGTTTCTCCGTGTGTCGTGTCGTGCTTGAACTCACTCGAGAAGTCAGACCAAAAAAAATCATATTCAACTGCCATGCCACGACATACACTGATCACCGGTCTGAGGAGAAGGAGCTCATCAGTTGATTTCATGTAACGCCCTTTTGTGTGTGTGTGTGTGTGTGCGTTCTGTCTGTTCTCCAGGGCCGCTCAGTCAGATCAAGTCCAGCCTTCTGGGCTCCACCTCGGACTCCAACCTCAACAAGTACAGCACCATCAACAAGATCCCCCTCATCACCCTCAACTTCTCCGAGACCAACAACGAGAAAAAATGTCCTTCTTCCCCATCGTCTGAGAAAACCATCATCGCCCCCAAAGTTAAAGACCGCAGTCATAATGTAACGGACAAGGTCACGCAGGTGAGGTGCAAAATAGTAACACACTTTTGTATTAGTAATACATTGTAATAACACTGTCTACACCGGGGGGGGGGGGGCACATTAGAAATGGGACTGTTGTGAGGGGCCAACTAACCAGAGAAATTAACCAAAAAATGAACAGAAAGAAATTCAAGTACAAAAAAGAGAAAAAAAACATTGTACGTTATTTCACTGTATGTTGTGTTTCATTGTTTAAATATTTTTTGAAATTTGGACTAAAAACTACGACAAAGGACTAAATATATATTCGTATATATATATATATTAAGCACCCATTAAAAATATATATATATTTTGTGCGTTAAGAAATACTAATTAGATTTTTTTTTTTTAAAGACCAAAACTTTATGAAGTTGTATTTAGATATTAATGACGATAATTATAAAAAGAAAGTACAAATACATTTTCATTTCACTCTGATCTAGCAAGGTCCGCCTAAACACAGGCTTGACTTGCCCACTGCTGGTCTATTCAACTGTTACCACGTTGACTGAAGAAAGTTCCAGTCGATAGAGAAAAAACAGGTCATAAGTTGCAAAAAAAAAGTGAAATATGTGTAGTTTTGTCATGAAATTATAAAAATAATTTTCTCTAAATGTATTTAAAGAAAAATCTCAAAGGACAATCAATATTCTTCTCAAAACATGTGAAAGTAATATAGAATTACTTAATTTCCCATTTCTTTATTCTATTTTCTTTAAAAATACTCACATGAAGAATGAATATAAACCACTTAAATGAAGTACTAGAACACATTCAATGTAACAATAGATCTAGTAATGATTGATAAACAAACAGGTACATAATAAAAAGTATTATTTCTGAAACTGTTCGACTTCATCGGTTCATAGTATTTTTTTACCCACGTCATAACTAAGAGGATTTACATGTTTTAATGATCTCAAATTAATGCACTTTAAAACAAAATATGTCTTATGTATTAAAATTAAAAATTTACTTATCTTAACCTGTCAAAGCGTCACAACTTTATGAGCATTTTGTCAAAAATGTTAACACTATTATCATTTGATTGAATTTATGATTAATGGGTGTTCCGAGTGGTGAGACACACAAACACAGGTCGATGGCCGCGAGTGTCCGTTCATCCAACCTCTCCTCCAATGATAATTAATTGAAACCCAAGGGGGTTTGATACGTAAAACAGTTGAGGTGTCTATAACTTGCGGCGTCTAATCAGGGATAATCTTACGGCTGCCAGACAGTGTTGCGAGCGCGAGCTCTACAGTTACACCGCGGGTTAGAGGTGATTCTCACCTTCTCCTGTCACCCCCGAGAGTCACCGCAGAGCACATTGAACCATTCTCAGTTAACAGGATCGAATCCGTGGGCGACTCCTGGACACTCGTTTTTTAAGAAGAAGTACAATAGAAAAGGGGTGCCCAGGCCTCAGAATAACAAGCAATAACAAGCCAGTGAACTCCTGGAGAAGAATCACGTGTAAAAGATTTGACAATTTTTTTTTTTTTTTGCTGTTATAGTTCAGTAAATGATCAGCAACACATGATCAAGTCTGTGGCTCTGAGTTTCCAAGTTTTTCAGTGCATCAGCTCCAGACGGTCTGCTGCGAGAAAAACAAAGCCGAACAGCAGATCTCTTAAATCCAACTGTGAACTCCTCTGAGTTAATAGCAAGCACAATAAAACAGCCTGGAAAATCACACACTCCTTCTGTCTGCACCGTCGCGCCTCAGAAAGATTTGTGTTTTGTTTTTTTCTGAAAATGTACGAAGGAAAACCGACAACGGGCGCCGTTCGTCGTTAGCTTGAAATCACACGGTTTCAACTGATTGACTGGCGTAACTGAAGACGTCCTGTCGTAAACAACACGTAGGTTCATGACGGACCGAAGAAAAAAAAAAACAAGCGGAGAAAGCTCGCCACTCATTTGCATGCTGTTTGAAGTGCGTCCAAACACCGGCTTTCCATTATCCCTCAAGAGTGTGTTTGTTCGTGCCAAGTGTACATAGCTACGCGAGGTAGGTTTAATAATTAAGACGAGATGTTTTATTCACACCTCCACTTTAATTTTGTGACAATCGTCACGAAAGTGGAGTGTGACGGACGTGCATAACGGGAGGAAACGTTTTAAAAAGGATGGACGTGCGTCACAGGAGATTTTGACCCTCGTTGAAGCACTTGTTGGAGTGCTACGCTGATAAATAATGGAGCGCATTCTCTCTTTCTGCTCTTTGGTCGCTGATCGATTTCAAAAGGTTTTCCCATATCGGAGGGTAAAAGCCTCTCACCCTCTTAGGTTTCTTGTGACAAGCTTCTCAACCTTCTGGTTATTTTCAAGGCGATCAGAAACCCATCCATTGGCCCGTCTCCTTAAATGCATCAGTGAAACACCTGGAAACTGATATTCTTGGTGGTAATTGAGGATCTGTCCTTGATAGTCCTCGAGCTGAAGCTCTTACTTTCCATTGAACCCCCCAGTTACGATTATCAGCAGTGAAGGAGGCCGAAGGGTCTATTGAAACGTCGGACACTTGACTGAATAAATACATCCCGCGCAGGGACCTATAATCACCAGCCAGTCTTCGGCTGAAATGGTCCGTGACGTGGCTGTAAAGTTCAGAGCTATTAGGCTCTTATGGAAGCTGGAATAACAAAAGTAATGGAAGCATCATTAAGACTGCGCTGAGAAATATATCGTCCCTGAAGGTGTGATTTTCGTCTCAGTACTGGCTCGTTGATAGTCACAACATACATTCAGTGTCTCGTGTCATCTCCTCATTTAATTTGTGACAGGATATACAATTATTAATAATAATAATATAATTAAAATAACAATCTTAAATGTGTAATTACATTACAAATGTTATGATATGATATGAAATACCTTTATTTTCCCCACGTTGGGGAAATTTTGGTTGTCAGAGCAAAAAACATATATATACTGTATATATATCTAAAATAGGAGTATTTTTCCCGTATATTTATTGTCAAGAGTGCCACACATGCAAAGAGGGATTGATATTGTCAAGGCAAAAGAAGTTCAAGGAGGGAGACACGAAAACACGTCCAATTTTGATTAAATTTAATCCATATTTTGAAATTCAAAAAATAGGAGAAATCCAGATTTTCCTCCTTTCCTTAATTCCAAGACGGCTGCTTGTAAATTCAAATAGGTCCAATTTCAGTTAAATTTAAACCATATTTATGTGTACAAATATGGATTATTTAATAAATATCAA
The DNA here is from genome assembly GCF_982586985.1 of Callionymus lyra. Lineage (NCBI taxonomy): Eukaryota > Metazoa > Chordata > Actinopteri > Syngnathiformes > Callionymidae > Callionymus > Callionymus lyra. Next base: position 24,486,148 of record NC_141822.1, read on the forward strand.
ATTCTAAGTAAGGCAGAATTTCATACTTTCTTTTTTCTAATTGTAAGGGGGCAGAAAGAGGGTCAGAAGACCCACATGAAAATCAAAATACGTATAATTTTGGTGAAATTAAAATCTTTTATATCACATACAAGGTAAGGGAGATCCATGACCTTCTAGGTTTCTTTGTTAAGTCATTGAAACCATGGCAGAAGACCAAAATTCAAATAGGTCTAATTTGAATGAAACTAAAATGAAATCGATATTAAATAGAGATTTTATTTGCTATAAAGTAGAAACTGTGTTGTGTTTCAACTGCGGTTAATAGAGCTCAGACTCTGTTCAAGTAGAATATCACATGGGTCTGTTGGAATATTAATAGCTGTGTTTAATTGATACATTTTGGTCCTGCAGCAAAGTCACCGTCATTATTCATACACGTGAACTTTTCCAGACCTTTGTCAAACCATGAATATCCTAATTAAAGGTCACTCGGAAGCTGCAGGTAGAGATGTTCTTTCTGACTTACATTAACAAATTCTTTAACTTGAGGGACATAAATAAACCATCTGTTGTTGTTCATCTGTTAGATTGAAGGTAAACACCTGCTATACATTAATAAAATAGTTCATTTAATGTTGGGTACATGTTACATGCCAGTGAAAACCTATGTGTAGATACTCAGCAGATCCCATATGCAGGAAGCAAAACAGCATCACGGAGTATCGACTGCCTTCTTCTGGCTTCTGTGATAGAAACGAGAGACGTCACTTAGCAGATGCTCATCTCTGCTGCGAGCTAGCAGCTGCGGGCTACATTAGCTTCCACTGGAATAGAACACCCAGATCTGTCAGCAGTGAAGGTGCACTTTAGGAGATGCAGATGCAGAGATTTGACAAGGACCACGACGAGGTTTCCCTCTTCAGACCTGAGACTTCGCACGACAGCATGGGAAAATCATGATGAAGTAAAAACTGATTCGATATAATACAGTATGAGTCATCCTTACAAGTTTAGAAAAAAAATCTCATTTCAAGATGGATAATAGGTGTGCGTTGCCTGCTTGTTAACAGTAGATAAAAAACCCAGTAGGTTGAGAAAGACCAAATAGTATCATAACTTCACGTTTTGACACAATTTCTACACGATGACAGAGAGTAGTTTGTAGAAAATGTGACTGTTTCCATATTTGCTGCTGTAGAAGTGTTTTTTGACATTCCTGCAATTGCATTTCACTGAAATGGGTGTATTTTTATATCACTACACAGATGGTGCATTTAGTGTCTCTTAAAACTATAATTCTGGATAGTTAATGACCTCATGAACAATAAGGATTAATGTTGTTGTTTTTTGTTTATTTCAATCTTATCCTTTTCACCAGTTTACAGTGTATCTATATAGCCGTATACCTCGTATCATATACAGTTTTATATACATCTTACATGTACAATCCTAGAATTTTCAACAATATTTACTATAATCAAACAATTTTCAACTATAATCAAACAATTTTCAGCTGCAATCAAACAATTCTCAAGAATATTCCAACAATTTTCAATTTTTTTCAGACAATTTTAAACTGTAATCAAACCATTTTCAGCAAAAATCAAACAATTTTTAACTGTAATCAAACAATTTTCAACTGTAATCAAACAATGTTCAACTGTAATCAAACACTTTTCAACTAAAATCAAACAATTTTTAACTGTAATCAAACAATTTTAAACTGTAATCAAACAATTTTCAACTAAAATCAAACAATTTTCAACTGTAATCAAACATTTTTCAACTGTAATCAAACAATTTTCACCAATAATCAAACAATTTTCAACTGTAATCAAACAATTTTCAACTGTAATCAAACAATTTTCACCAATAATCAAACATTTTTCAACTGTAATCAAACAATTTTCAACAATAATCAAACAATTTTCAACTGTAATCAAACAATTTTCAACAATAATCAAACAATTTTCAACTGTAATCAAACAATTTTCAACTGTAATCAAACAATTTTCACCAATAATCAAACATTTTTCAACTGTAATCAAACAATTTTCAACAATAATCAAACAATTTTCAACAATAATCAAACAATTTTCAACTGTAATCAACCCATTTTCAACAAAAATCAAACAATTTTCAACTTTTTTCAAAGAATTTTCAACAATAATCAAAGATTTTTTAACTGTAATCAAACAATCGATTTCATAAATTTCATGAAAACATAAATGTAGTTTTCATTGTAAGATAGATGATGTAGTTGATGTGCTGGTGTGTGTTGTTCTGCAGGTTCTCTCTCTGGGCGCCGACGTTCTCCCGGAGTACAAACTCCAAACCCCACGGATCGACAAATGCACCATCCTTCACTACAGCCCCTTCAAAGCCGTGTGGGACTGGCTGATCCTGCTGCTGGTCATCTACACCGCCATCTTCACGCCTTACTCCGCCGCCTTCCTCCTCAACGACATCGAAGAGCAGCGGAGGCGAGAGTGCGGCTACTCCTGCTCGCCGCTCAACGTGGTGGACCTCATCGTGGACATCATGTTCATCGTGGACATCCTCATCAACTTCCGCACCACCTACGTCAACATCAACGAGGAGGTGGTCAGTCACCCGGCTAAGATCGCCATCCACTACTTCAAAGGATGGTTCCTCATCGACATGGTGGCCGCCATCCCGTTCGACCTGCTCATCTTCGGCTCGGGCTCTGATGAGGTGAGGCCACGTCGCCGGCTGAGTGCTCCGGATTTAATCCAGAGAGAACCCTTGTTCTTTTCCACAGATCCTTGAGGATAAGTGTAGTCGTTGATTTGATAACCGCGGGAAGCATCATCATCGTGAACTCTGTCTCTGGTTTTGTTGTCAACGTTTTGCTACAACATTAGCAGGATTTACACACGGCTAACGGGATGAGACAGCTTGTCCAAACTACAGATCTGTTCGGTTCCACCTCTTCCTGGTTCTGGACCCACAGCTCTCAGAGTCAGTGTTGTGAAGCCGTTTCAGTGAAAAACTAACCGAATTAGACAGTTGGCTGTCACATCTTCTTCCCTCGGCTCCTCTTTCGTCAGAGCAAAAACTGCGACGCCGCAGGCCGTGTAACTCAGTTAAAAGATCTCTTTCCCTAAACCACGTCAAACTCAAGGCACGGGGGCCAAATACGGCTCAACAAGGGATTCCATATGGTCCACTGAAAGGTTGGCTGAAAAAAATAAATGAATGTTAATGTTGATATTGACAATCGGGGTGTCAAAGCCGACACGGATGACAAATCATAACTGCCTGGAGAAAAACCTTACACTTACAATATATACATGTCTGTGGAGTGACGCTGCTCTTGACCAATTAGGCGTCTGTGTTTTGGTCATGTGGTGTGAGATGGGAGTTAATGCTGTCAATAAGGTTTTGAGACTTAATTGTCGGCGACAACTCACAAGCTTTTATGGACGATAGATACATCCATAGATAAGTACTACCATTTCAGTCATACATAAGTGTATATTTTACTTAAACAGATTATGAAATGTTCATAAATTACACAATAAATACAGTTTAACTCAATTGTATTACTTCACTAGTAATACTAAGTAGACTCACGGTCAGGTTTCATAGCTAACCAAAGTCTTTCTCATTTTTTTTAAAGAGATTTAGAAGTGACGTGTACCACTTAAAATCAGTTCACGGTCAGTAAGTAAAACCAGAATAAATACATGAGATTTATAAAGCGCACTTCCGATGTTTGAGAAAACAGAAGGATTTTACGTGTGCCTAATACACAAATGTGCAAAAATTAAGTTCTCTGATGTAGCTGTGGTGGCTGTAATTTCATACCTATTTGAAGTGGGTCTACAAGAATTTGTTTCTGTTTGATAACTACAAGAAGGGATTTGCTGTAATGGGTTTTAATATAGTCAGAACCCTGTACTGGTTGTTCAGTGTAGCTGCGACTGAAAGAGCATAAATAGCCATCGTGTAATTGGTTACACAACGGTTTTAAGCTTTGATTACACATAGAAAAAAATAGTATTGACATTTGACACCCATAATCATAACCTATAAAGATATCAGTGTTTAGGCTTCACTGAGGACAAGATTTTCAAGAAGAGAGAAATGTACTTCCTACTTTCTGTAAATGGGAAATATACAAGTTTTTTGGCCATCGACCTTGACTGCTAAAAGATTTTGCCCCGTATGTGATTGAGTTTGACTCTCCTGATCTTCACACTCGGCCGGCAAGAAACAGTTCATTTCGCACTCGAATTCAAGGAGCTCTTTATATCTGCTGATGCATTATTTACCACGAGGTGTGCCGGGTGTCCGTGGCTGCAGGCTGGCACTGAATGTCAGGCGGAGATAAAACAGCTGACACTTGAGTGATGCCACGGCACCTCGAATGTCTTTCTCGTGAAAAACAACCAACGGTGACGAAGCGTGCCCCCCCGCAGTCGCTGTCTGAACTTTGCAATGGTTCAGATGAAAAGTTTCAAGAGTATTTTTAGCATCGATACACCATCCACACTCTTGGAACTTCAAGGTGTGTAAATTTAGCTTTTTATGCAGATGATTATTTTTAGATTGTTGCCTGGATACTGACAATACAGGAAGATCATTTTGCTAATTTGTTTTGATGAAGGTATAGCATGCCAGGTGTTGTTTTACTGTATTTATTCTCATTTCCCATGATTATGAAGTGATGCTTCACGAAGGCGTGTTGCTCGTCAACCATATATACCACTAGTTGTTGAGAAACCGTGGTCATGTAAAGAAACAATTATCATGACTCATCCTTCAAGAGAGTAATTACAAGCTTCAGTTCCCATGGTGACAAGAAAGTATCATGAAGATTAACATCACAAGTCACAGCAGAAGAAATGATCACAGCATTAATGAGCGTCGGTTTGACCTCAGGGTCGCGTCTCTATTCCAACCAAAGAAGCCTCCCTCTGCACTTTAGCCTCACTTTAGTCGCCGTCATTAGGGTTTAAGCGCCTGTTGGACCGAATGGGATTAAAAGATGAAGAAATTGATTTCTACAAATCCACTGGGATTGTTCATTTATTCATTTTCTTTTTCTATTCATTTTATTTTGAGTCTGAATATTGAAAGGGATCTTTGTTTGGATCATCCAGACCAACCGGACTACCACATGTCTTAGTTTCTTAAGAGTCTTGGCTGTGTATAAATATGTCAGGAACAACTAAAAGAGACAAATTCCAACACTTTGATAGTAATCCGCACTTCTGGGTGACACATTTTGTAATGAGTTTGTGTGTAATGCATTACAAAAACACTTAGAGGAGCTTTAAGTGAAGTTTTACTGTTGCAATCTGGATTGTTATTATCAAACATAAGGTAAGGTAAGGTAGAACTTTATTGATCCATCAGAAGGTCTCCTTCGGGAAATTGTTTTTTTCCATTAGACACAGCAATACAGCAATTATTCATAAAAATAAAAAACAAGAACAAAGAGAAATAAAGAGAAAGAACAAGATGATACAATCTAAGTCTAAAGTCCTCACCACTTTTGAAGACATTTCCAATTGATCAACAAACTATACAGGTTCAATTCTTGATTCAAAGCATTGTTTAACATCTTAATAAAGAAGTAAAAAGAGGAATGTACATCACAACTGTTATAAGGTAAGGAAAGGTAGAACTTTATTGATCCCTCAGGAGGTCTCCTTCGGGAAATTGTTTTTTTTCCAATAGCCACAGCAAATACAGCAATTTTTCATAAAAAATAATCAAATAAGAACAAGAACAAAGAGAAATAAAGAGAAAGAACAAGATGATACAATCTAAGTCTAAAGATAAAGATAAAGAACATAGATCACAGAAAAATAACAAAGACAAAGGATACAAAGACTAACATAGAACAGAACATCCAGAAACTTTTACTCCACTCCTGCCCCCAAACTCAGAATTGTACAATCTAATAGCATGAGGAATGAATGAGTCCTTGAGTCTATTAGCGTTGCATCTGGAAAGGAACATTTTTGCTCCATCTGCTTCTCTTCACTGATGACAGTGTTCAGAGGATGACTGTCATCATACATGATTGACAGTAGTTTGACATGATGATTGTTGGATTTATAATGTGTATAATATGTTAACTTTATTTATATTTTATTATTAATTAATTTTTCACAGTTTCTGTAATGGTTTAATTTGAACAGTGTAATATTTTATCGATCCTCTCTGCCTGGGAGCCTGTGATTGGCTCCTGACCACCAAACTACAGCAGTGGGTCAAAGTTTTCATGAAGTACTGATTGATTTTTTTCATCATCATTAACTGACACAACAAACCTTTATTGTATAATATAAAAACGAGACATGTAAAATTGGGAGAAGGGAAATGAATGTCATTAGCGCTACATATACACTAAGGGGAGAGACACGTCATTGTCAATCTTACATATTTACTCATTTTCTACCGCTTATTTTCATTGTGGGCGTTGTTAGTGGGGCTGGAACCTATCCCAGCTTCTTTAGGTGAGAGCCGGGGGACACCCCCTGTCCAAATCAACCACCAGCAGATGGTTGTTTGGCAACATGAGTACGTTAATCATATGGAATTAGATACAAATGTTTGGTGGTAGAACAAACACAGAGACATTAAGTAATATTGATATTACTCATATTTAATATTGAGTTTCATCCCCTTCTCTTAATTAAAGCACTATAAACACACTATACAAATGTTGAAGGGAGAATGAACTAAAACTTCCTTGTCAAAGTGATCAACGTCTCTACAAATATTCCACGGAATGTTGTCCTTGACAACAAACGGCTGCATTTTGAAAAGGCGGCTAAAATTACTCTAATTAAAGATGAGTCACCTTCAATATCTGAGGCACAAACAGCTTGGAAAGAGATCCTCAGTAGATCCCTTTTTCCTTCACGCCTTCCTTCTGTACCGTCACGGTATTATTAAACAGACGGAGCTGTAGGTGTTTTTTTTATATATCGGCTATGAATATGTAATTAAAGGTGAGCAGCTGTGTTGAATAAAGGCTCCCAGTGGGATCAGCAACTGAAAAATCAATTTGGCAAGTTGGTCTCAGTTCTGTGTAGCTGCACGGACAGCAGTGCTCATGTGCTCAACCGCCTTACAAATGTCTGTATTAGAGATTTTGGAAACAGCTACTTGCAGATGGCGCCCCCTGCTATGGGGTCTACTCCCACAGCCTGTTCTTCTTCCCCCTTCCGACAGTCGGAAGCCCATTTCTGAGAGTTTCTCGAATCGATTTTTTTTTTTTTTTAACACGGCTGGTTGCTATCCCAAATTGTTAATTTCCTCTTCATTCTCTCACTTGCTGTGAGTCCAGATTTCCATCAGCGTGTTGCCGTGCCGGCCAGATTATGCATTATCATCTGTGGCTGTTCAAACAGAATCAGCGGTGGAGAACCTGAGGCGGTGCTTGCTCACAGGGGTGTTCACTGGGTAAAATGGAACTCATCTGTTTCCGTGTATGATTCATTGACGGTTCACTCAGTTGTCGGTGAGATGGGAAACCGGCCGGATGCTCACGGCTGAATGATGGTGGTGATTTAGTGGGAGAATTGGGAGGATGAGGATGCTTTTATGGAGCCGTCGGAAACGGGTAAAGAACTCTTCCTCGCCATGACTGAGCAGTCTTGTCCTTTATGAATAGTTTAGCTTTTAGAAAACAACAAAAGAACAAATATTTGTATCTTTTTTAGCGTTCCCTCAACTCCCTAAAATGTTATCCCAGAAACTCCAAATATGAATTTTTCTTTTTATAGAACGCACCAATAATTAGTACTAATAATAAATGCATTTGTTTACTTGCAATTCTCTTCAGCTTATCAATTTTTTATCTGTTTTCTGAGAAAAAAAACCCAGTTTCTATGGATAAACAGAAAGTAAAACTATTATTCAAGGGAAATTGAAATAGAAAGAAACCATAAAACATATTTTTATTTCTCTTGAAAATCGCCAAGTTAACCCATGTAATCTCAGGGTCAAGGTGACCCGGAGGCCCAGAAAACAAATGTATTTGTGGTACACCTTGTGTTGTCTCTGGGTCAAGGCTAACGGCCTCCCTGGCTTCCATAAATACAAATGCAGTGGTTGAGGTTGTTAATCTCTACCCAGCGACAACACAAGGGATACCACAAACACATTTGGTTTCGGGCATTTGGGTCATCTTGACCCTGAAATAACACAAGGGCTAAAAGACGGACCACAAATAACATTTTTTATAATCAAAGCTGCTGCTAACATGTTTATTAAAGTCACAATCTGTTAGAGATTGTAATAAAAATACTTGAATACATTAATAGTGGATGTAGATAAATGGAATATTTGGCAGCAATGTAAGAAAAACATATATTTTAAATGGTGCTTTGAATCTGTGTGTGTGTTTGGTTTTATTAATTCTGGTAATGCCCTGTAGGGAAGGATTAGGAAAAGAAGGATTAAGAATATTTTTTATCATAAATTGAAAGTGTATTCTTAAAAGATTACAAGGTTAAACTTATTAATGGATTTGCCCTCTTATCTCACCTCCTCCACACCGCACCTTGTTTGTGTAGCGACGCTGTGTTGCTGCTGCATAACTTTAACATTTTATTTTGCTCCAGATTCAGCTTCTAAAGAGGAGATGTTTGGATTGTATGTTTTTTTTTTAAAACTAGAAGGATCTTTTGGGAATGTCCCATTTGTTTAGTTGCTCTTCTATGTTTAGTCTGGGGTTCTACCTTGAATCTCTGGCTGATAATGAGGCGACAAAAACAGCAGCACACTCGCACACACTGTTAAGAATGGAAGCTCAAAGATCTCTATGATGTCGATTAAGTCTTATGTTTGAGTGTGAAGGCATCCATGTTGACCACATGACGACCATATTTAGCACCAAATAAAACTGTTTTTTTTTCTGCTTTCTATTTAGACAACTACCTTGATTGGTCTGCTAAAAACAGCCCGCCTTCTTCGCCTGGTCCGCGTCGCACGTAAGCTGGACCGCTACTCAGAGTACGGCGCCGCGGTGCTGATGCTGCTCATGTGCATCTTTGCCCTCATCGCCCATTGGCTGGCCTGCATCTGGTACGCCATCGGCAACGTGGAGAAGCCTTACCTGGAGCACAAGATCGGCTGGCTGGACAACCTGGGCGTGTCGATAGGTAGCTATCATCCGCCGGCAAGTTATTTTTTATCTACTTTAAAAACTCATAACTTCTTCTTTTTGTTTCAGGGAAAAAGTACAACTACAGCGACCCGAGCTCTGGGCCGTCCATCAAAGACAAGTATGTCACGGCGCTGTACTTTACCTTCAGCAGTCTGACCAGCGTCGGCTTTGGCAACGTTTCCCCGAATACCAACTCTGAGAAGATCTTCTCCATCTGCGTCATGCTCATAGGATGTGAGTAACAAACACTGATCCTCGGGTTATCTGTGGAGCTCGAATCATTTTTTTAATCGTGTTTTGAATGGGTTCTTGTCAATGAAGGTATATTAGGTCATAGTGTCTTAGAGATAAATGCAGTTTATATGTAGGCATCATTCTATGAAAACGGTGCAATTCGTTGTCCAGTTTATTACGAGTACACAAAAATGTTGAAATAATAAATATACCAAAATTCAAACACAAAATTAACACCTAAAACCTCAACTGAAAATGTCAATTTTTTGTCAATTTAATTTCAGATGAGCAAAGCCAAACAATATTAATTTAATAATAAGAAGTATATTCTTTTGTAAAAAAAATGCCCTTAAACATATATTACATTATTTTTTACATATTGGCCAATGAGCTTAAACTTGACACATAAACACTATAATATAACACATGTAATATGACCTTTGTACAATTTCAAAATTAGAATCAAAATTTTTCAAATTTTAAATTTTAAATGTTGAAATAAATTGATGTCCTACAATGTTGAAAAGATGAATAACCCTTGTGTTATTACCCTGTTATCCCTTACGGTGCCTCACAGTGAGACGAAAACAAAGGGATACCTCAAACACATTTGTTTTCAGATAACGCAAGGTTTCATTTGCTCTATGAACAATAAAACCTTAGTAAAATAAAAAAGGTTTATGGCAAAGGTGGGGGAAATATTTAGTAAAATAATAGTAAATAATGGTGATTGAGAGAGGTAGTGACGAGTATTGCACGTTAGCATTAGCCGCATGTATTTGAGTGACATGGTAAAAAAGCTGACTCATGTCAGTCAAAAGTTCTTGCTCCCCCTCGAACACCACTCACCGGACCCCCTGCCGTCTCTTTCAGCGCTGATGTACGCCAGCATCTTTGGGAACGTCTCTGCCATTATCCAAAGGTTGTATTCAGGTACTGCCAGATACCATCTGCAGATGCTGAGAGTCAAAGAGTTCATCCGCTTCCACCAAATCCCAAATCCGCTGCGGCAACGGCTGGAGGAATACTTCCAACACGCCTGGTCCTACACCAACGGCATCGACATGAACATGGTACGGACTCATGTTTTGTCTACGACCATCGGCCGTTTGTTCCGAAAACAAACTTCCCTTTGTGTTGTTTTAACAAAATGCTCTTAAGGATTTCTAAGAAGAGCAATTTCTCATCCGCTGGCTCGTCTTATCAGAGCCTCTGCCTCAGTTACTGCTCAGTAACTCCGGCTGTTTCCGTCCCAACTGTTCATGGTACTTATATAAGTTTGTCTTTTCCATGTCTGCCTCATGCCAAATGGAATGATCACACCACTCTGGTAAGAGAAGGAGGTACATGTGCTAACAGAGCGACTGTTGAGTGTTTCAAACCCTGCTAGCTGTGTTGAATTAAACCCGTCAAACATTCCTCCATATCACACTGTGGGAGTGGGTTTGCACGTGACGAGTGGTCATCTACGTAACATAATCACCGGTGTAGATTCATAGTCGGTACTCATGCATGCTAGTAGCGGCGGCGGGGGCCTCACTGCCAGACGTGCCCCCCCCCCATCCCGGGTCCCCTTTTTGTGCATGAAATCTGTGTATCCCAACACAAAGCCATGATATTCATCTGGTACCAGAGACAGAGTGAATCACGCCTGTGAGAGTGGGCACAGCCTCGCCGGCCACTGCCAGGCTTCCCTCTCACCGTGGGAGGTTTGGCTGCATGATCGGCGACGGCACCTGCGCTTGCCAAATGTTGTTCAGTCTTTCCGTTTCAAATGTACTCATTAGTGTCTTCTGAGCAACAGAGAGAGCCCGCCCGGAGCCAGCTGATATTTCCTTTGCTCGTCTTTGTGTCCCAACGTTGTTTTTGTGTTAAAATGACTGAAGCCCCCCCCCCCCCATTTTGTCACGCCTTATGTTGTTGTCACTTTGGTGTTAAAGTCTGAAAAGATTTTGGTTCTTTCAGTTGTTGTCCACAGAGCGTTAGTTGTTTTTGTCAGTGCTGACTATCTTTGTCTGCAATGGTAAGTCCATTATACATTTATTAATGTGCACTTGGGATAAGAGATTTTTGGTAACACTCTAGAATGGGGAACACAGGTGATGGGTTGACTAGGCATCATGATACAGCATCAGCTGCCTGATGCTGTATCATGATGCCTCATCGACCCACTAGGGAACCAGTAACCATTAATAAGCTAATTATTCACGTGTTTTAACAGCAGATTTGTCACTTGTAATCCATAATAAAGTACTAACTCTCACCTTGTTCATTGTGACAAAAAAATTCTACCCTTAACAGCATGTTTTTTTTACTGATTATTAACAGGAAATAAAGAAGTAATTAGAGAATAACTTCTGACAACTAACATCTCTATGTTTACTAGTGGAAATGGTCTGATGAAGCTTCATGAAGCAGTGTCATTATTTTCAGAGTCCACTAGATGGCGGTCTCTGCATTATTTTCCTTTGTTTTGAACAATTTTTCTAATGAAACGTCACATAATTATAAATTGATGGCACCACCTACTGACCTCCGAACCACATGACACTGCTTCATGAAGCTTTATCAGACCATCACTCATGTTTACCTCTTTTTAGGTGTAAGTACCACAAGAGAAGTAATTTAGTATTTATAATACTGTCTATTTCAAAGTAAAAAAAACACAACTATACAAATATACAAGAGATTTACTCAAAATAATTTTGAATTGTGAAAATATTCAAAAGTGGAAGCATATTCATACCTCAGTATTTGACAGTTATAACGTCAAAAATGATTTAGACAAATATTAACAGAATCCTAATTACTTAAGATGGTCTAATGAAGCTTCATGAAACAGTGTCATGTTGTGCAGAGGTCAGTAGGTGGCGCCATTAGTTTAGAAATGATGTGATGTTTCATTAGAACAGTTCTTCAAAACAAAGAAAAATAGTGCGGAGACCGCCATCTAGTGGACTCTGAAAATAATGACACTGGTTCATGAAGCTTCATCAGACCATCTACTAATTACAATACGTATTGAAAATTGCAAAGACTTATTTAGGATGCTATAAATACTTATGGAACTAATAAGAAGTAAATATAGAAAATCTAGTGTTCAAAGTTAATCTTTAATTCTTTATTTTCTGTTAATAGTCAATAATTAACATGTTGTTCAGCTTAAACTCCTTATTATCATGTTATTAAAGGTAGAATATAGTCTCAATGAAGGAGGTGTAAGTAAGTACATAACGTCTATGTAAACTAATCTAAGTACTTTATAATGGCTAATTTGCTGTTATTACGCGTATACATAAGTATCTTATTAATAGTTAATGTGTTCCTCGTTCTTAAGTGTTTTTTATTATAATCAGTTTGACTTTAAATTTGACGTTAAATTTGTTGTAATATTTCAACCTGCATCTGTAACCAGTTGTGATAAGTTAAAAACAACAGAACAGTTTAATATGGATGTTACTCGGTCTATGGTTGATATCGCTAGTGTTTCCAGTGTTAATCTATGGATCGCTGAAAATATTCCCTTTAATTGTGTGTCTTTGCAGCTTTTTAAAGCTTCAATGTTTTGTTACTTTTCGTCCAGAGCGTATTTTTTTAAGATGTGCTTCTAACGTATTAGGTTTTGAGAAGAAGGAAAGAACACAAATGGCATTAGTTATAGTTTCTCTGGGAAAAACAATTCTAACCAATTGGACCGGCACCTCAAATCAAAATTCCCCACACACCTGAGCCGACGTCTGAACGCCTGCTCTCACTTAAGTAAGACTGACGTCGGTGTATGTTCTGCACTCAGGTCCTGAAGGGTTTCCCAGAGTGCCTGCAGGCCGATATCTGCCTCCACCTCAACAAGAACCTGCTGGAGGGCTGTAAGGCGTTTCAAGGCGCCACGAAAGGTTGTCTCCGTGCCCTCGCCATGAGGTTTAAGACCACCCACGCACCCCCGGGAGACACTCTGGTCCACGGTGGCGACGTCCTCACCGCGCTCTACTTCGTCTCTCGCGGCTCCATCGAGATCCTCAAGGATGATGTGGTCGTGGCGATTCTTGGTAGGTCATATTGTTATCGAAAATGTCTTTTTTAAGGGTATATAACATGTATTTATAACCCTATAGAAGGTGCAATCAACTGCCAAAAAGTTTAATTTAGGCTTTTTACTAAAACCACATGATTACCTTTTTTCTTTGAAAAACCATGACAGTTGACTTACAGTGAGTTATTTATTGTTTTATTTTGTATTTATTATTGATGAAAGGAGAGTCGTAAAATGTTAGGATTACAAAAGTGATGAAGGTAAGTGTTTTTTTTGTGTTTTGTGCCACACGTACCACGGATGAATAAACCAGTAAATCCGTGTGATTACATTGTCATGAAAACTGAAGTGTCTCTAGTCCCGCCTACACAGATTCCATGTTTGTTTCTCTTCTTGGAAGTTTAAAAAATGTCTCTATCCGTTATAGAAATGAATGTAACTTCCGTCTCTGACTAACTGCCCTACAGTTATTTGTTGCTCAAAAAAAGTTGATGGAGACTTTATATGATTAAGCTTCACTTTTTTCCCAGACTATAGTGAAAGACACGCATGGAAAGCAGAGTATAGATGATTTTATTGTAGGAGACAATTGACGTACCTGTTAGAAAAAAAAGCTTTTCCACTTGAAATGAAGCAAATGTGTTTGGTGTGTGTTACTGAGTCATTCCTCCAGACAGCTGTGTGCTGTTGATACAGGGTTTTGAGAGATCGGTGTTGAAGGTTAACTCGTTGATTGATTTTTATTCCATGGTTGCTGGCTCTGATAGAGATGACTCATGTGGTCAGGCCAGGCAGGTTAAGATGGAGTATAAGCACTTTGAATAAAGAGCGTGATGTTGACAGTCAGATCAACAGTCAGTCATCAATTTGGGAGAAGCTGAAGATAATCGATGACATATGTTTAGTTGAATCTACGTACGACCGCCTCGATAACACTGATGAATGAACATTTTTCACTGAAAAGTATCCTTGGAAGCTGATGAGTGCATTTTTTATATCTGGATTTAAGACTTCCAGGATCACTCATATGTTGTATAAGCTTTAAAACTTTGTACAGAACTAGCAAAGAACAGACAACTTTACCTTCTTAAATATACAATACAATCACTAAAATGCATCAACTGTCAGTTGCCATCTCTTGAGGTTTATGGATATTTATTATCATTCCAGTTTAGAAATAATAATTAGCTCCTTGGCAGAGTTATGCCTAGACACAGTGTTTTTCCATTTAATTATTTGTTACATTGAACCTTTTTCGCACTGCGGATCAGTTTAATGTAAGCCTTTATATTAATGGATACAATGTTATATAAAATTAGCAAAACTAAAATAGCAAAAAAAAAGAAATTACATCTCACCGTAACACTGAATCAGCATATGCTCTGGACTGGGGTCTTTGCAACAAAATGGTCTCTTATTGAGTTTGTGTTTTCTTTAAATGTGGCCAAAAAATTGTATTGAGGTGTCAAGAGTCAAATGCCAATACGATATAAAACCTCGATTAGACAGTGATAATCTTTTTTTATTTACAAAAGATTCAGGAACATGTACAGAGCGGTGCTTAAGAACTACTTGATTTAAAGTATTTTTTTCCCCTCGAAAGAAGATCTGTTCCTTTTATCTACGCACCTTTTATTTGTATTTTTTTTACTTGACTTTTGTCTTTACAATTGTGTCCAAGTTATTACATTTATCAACTAAAAAACAAATCTAAAGTCTATGACGAAAAAAACATGTTAGATACCGACTTTAGATGAAATATTTCTTGCTGAAACGTATCAAAGATGAGCGAGAATCGAGCAAAAAAAAAAAAACACCCTTGAATGATTGATTAGACGGAATCATGTGATCAATTATGGTGCCTGGTTTCTAGGTGGAAAACCCTAGAAACTGCAGAATCTCATCCATGAAACATTGAAGAACAGCCTAATGCTTCATTCTATGAAGTCATCTGTGATTAAAGTAGCGGTTCAACCAAGCATGAGCATGTTGTGACATCTGCTCTTCACTTCTGCCCACAAAGCAAAAAATAAGAAGCCATTAGACGGAGGCTGTGGGAACTCACCTTGTCCTTAAGTGAAAAACAGTCACAAATAAACGGCAGATCTCCACGGGGAGCGTTCTGAAAAGTTACTACACAGAAAATTGTGATTGCGGCTTCAACCCAGCTCGGAACAAAGGCCGACCAGAGACGTGTGGGGGAGGACGCTATAGGTGGGATGAGAGGAAGTGCAGCAGGGGAAAAAAAGACACTGCTCTTAAATAGAGATTGATGTTAACAAAAGCACGTTGAACATGTGGGCAGATGAAGACAAAAGAAAGGATTGTAGCCGGTTGAATTGACAGAAACTCGTCAACTCCTTTTGTCTTTTATATAGAAGTGAATCTACATAATTATATGTTAGGCTAGCCGATGGGATTAAGGTATGTCCACTGACACGATGAGGTTAATTTGACCAAGAAGTAGCTTTTTTAAATAGAAATGTTGAATAATTTTCTTCTTGACTATCATACTATTTATTAGCATTTTTTGCCTGATTAGAAAATGTTCTTCTTGTTTTCTTTAAAGGCAAGAACGACATCTTTGGTGAGATGATTCATCTTTTCGCCAAACCCGGGAAGTCGTGCGCGGACGTGAGAGCGCTGAGCTACTGTGACCTGCACACCATTCAACGGGAAGAGATCCTGGAGGTTCTGGACATGTACCCGGAGTTCGCCGATCATTTCCTCACCAACCTGGAGCTGACGTTCGACCTACGAGATGAAAAAGCCAAGGTTAGCTCCATCAGTCTCTGAACTAAACAACTTAGCTGTTTCTATTGATGCAACTTTGTGCAGAACCACATGAGATACATTAGCGTTTTCATAATCCTCTTAATTGCTTGAATTCAATTTCAGGCTTCATTTTTCTCCGCAGCCTGGCGTGTGTTTAGATGCAGTGTGTGTGGGTAAGACAGTATTGACAAGCTGTGGGCCATTATCCTGATATATTGAGTGTTGTGTAAAGCCAGTGACTTATTCGCAGGGTTTGTATTAATGGTTGGTCTCATTTTTACTCTCGAGAGACAAGTGCAGCACCCCCTCATTTATTACCTCTGCCAAGATGTTGTCTTTGCGAGTCTGCTGTTTCCATCTGTTAGCAAAATAACTCTAAGAGTCACGGACCAATTTAAATGGAAACTTCAAGAGATGTTAACCACAGAATTACATTTTAAATCTTCTGTTGACTGGGCCCAACCTCCTTGCTCTGTTTCTACTGGGTCGTGTGGATAAGTTCTGGAACACTACTGCCACCTACTGTCCCATTGAGAACATTTGAATTCGACCATTGATTCTATTTCAAATTATTAAAATGTACCTTATTCAATAATGAATGAATACCTACTGTATTTAGAGCAATGACTTTGTATTAAAATGAATAATTAAGGCATGACCAGGACAGAAGTTATAGTCTGAATTGTCATCTTTATATGATTTATCATAATGAATAACCTGATAATAATCTTTAACACACCTTCAAACCTTGGATGATAGGTGTCAAACTCAGGCTCAGGAACCGTATTGGGCCTGTCAAGTCACATTATCAGGTCACAACTATTAAATTCTAGTTTTATGACTAGCTAGAAACTAGTGATCGTCCGATGAAGCTTCATGGTACAATGTCATTATTTTCAGAGTCCTTTTCCTTTGAAAATGTTCCATTGAAAATCACTGTATTTCTGAACTGATGGCGCCACCTACTGACCTCTAAACAACATGACACTGCTTCATGAAGCTTCATCACACAATCACTACTATAGTTGAAACCCATGGACCAAGAGTAGTCGATCATTCCTGCAACAGTTGAGTTTCAACATTTGAGATATTGAAAGATATTTTTGTCAAGAGGGACTTTTAATGAAAACCATGAATTGAAAATGTATAGATTTTTGATTAAACTACTGATTATTTAAGCGCGACAATAATAAAACTGTGTAACGACCTTCGTGGAAAAGAAACGTTGTGGAGCTGACGCTCTCAAATTTAAGAACAAACAAGAACGGTTCTAATGAAACATCACATCATTTTTAAACTTATGGCGCCACCTACTGACCCTTAACAACATATCACTGCTTCATGAAGCTTCATCAGACCATCACTAGGTAGTCTTTTTGAACTCTTAATGTAGTATACATTTACTTTTTGTTTGCGTTTTAAAAAAATGATCACCCCCCAAAAAACATATGTATTTGAATGAAATACCATCAAATGATTTTAGTTTGGATTAACATTGAAGTTTCTGTTTTCACCAACAGACGCCGTACATGCAAACTACTGAAACTGAAGGCATCAGTTGTCGCAAGAGATTGTCCTACAGGAGGAAGTCTTCCACAGGTCTGTGTGCTTTTGGGTTAATATATCAAGTTTGGGATTTTAAAGTTTGGGATTTTGATTAAAGAAACGATATGTAACATTTTGTCAATAATATTATTTATCATATTTCCGTTAAGGTTTAATTTGAGCAGTCCCAACTCATCTAGTGGAACTCTAGTCTAGTGGTACTGAGACATAAGTACTGAGAGATTACCTACCGGGGAAGCAAAATAACAAAAACATAACACAAAATAACTATCTATGGATGGATGGATGTTTTTTAGGAAATTTGTAAACAAATGGAAAATTGGCAATTGAGACTTTATGACATTGGAGTTACACTATTCTGACACAAGGGAGCGCCACAAACACTGTTTTAACACCTACATATTTGCCCTTTAAGAATCTAGATCCCTTGCACACAGTTAATGAGCAAGGTCGTGTTGTTTTGAGATTTAAAAAATGTTCTACAAACACTGGGACATCAGTGATTCATAAGATATGAATAAGATGAGTTAAGATGATTTATTCATCCCACAGTCTGAACATTAGAGTTGTTACACCAGCAAGTTCACAGCAGAAACTATTTTGAAAAAAGTGATTTTAAAGACAAATCTACAATGTTTTTTATTCATGATGCTATAATAACTTAGTTTACTTGTGTTCTCATATATTTACATCTGTAAGTCAAGACAAACATCAAGTTTAACAGTCAAATCAGTTATTCTGTCTGGCTTTGCAAACACTCCTGGTCATTTTTTCATTGGCTCGATTAGACATCCCATGATTTACCTTAAAGCGTCATCTCACTCTGGCCTTCTATGTGTGTTGGAGAGACTTTAATAATCCTTATCCTTAACAGCGTCTCAGTCAACTTTAAAAAAACTAAATATTTAATACAAAAGCAGCAAGATTTTGTGCAGAATATTTACAATAGGCCACCATCAGTTCTATATATAAAAAAAACAGTTCTCAAATCTTCACTTTGACTCCACTGGAGACTCACAGAGTCAAATCCCTGATGACCACTGAGGTAGTTTTGCGAGCTCCTGCCACCATAAAAAAGAAAAATCTCATCCGGTTTGTAATCCTGGCTCACTTTCCTTTTCCACTGTACGACCGACTCTCCCGAGTTTGTGTTTCACGAAACACTTGAGATTGTGTTCACGTTGCAGCTTGAGCGGCGCCCCCCCCCCCCACCACCACCTCCCTCTCCCCTCAGAACCGAGAATCGCTTCCATCGCCGGGCGTTCTAATTTCACATCAAAGTGCCGAGAGAGTTCGGATCAGGAGTTGTGGCCCTCACGGCAGGCATTAGAGCTGAGAAGCAGGGATAAATCAAATCATCGCCATGGTTACAAGCCGTCTAAATATGGCCGTCTCCCAGAGCCCCCCCAAAATATTCTAGCAGCGCCTGTAGAAGTGGATTTCACTCCAGCCTCCATCGAACGAACTGATCTTAAGTCGTGGTTTCTGACTTGTTAATGGGTGACATGGTAGGAAACATCATCAGCATTGTTTGTCCTCAAATGAGCCCCAGACAATGATGCCACACAGCCTCAGAGGAAGCAGAGAAGTCGCTGTTCTCCCTGTAGAGTATCTGATTAGTCTCTCTCCAGGATCCCACTGCAAGGAGTCAGCGGCCACCAAGAAGGGGAGGAGGATATTCGCCGCCTCAGCAGCCGAGGAGAGGCGGGAGTCGGCCGACGAGGGAGACGAGGACGAGGACGAGGATCAGGACGAGGAGGGCCGCGAGGAGGAGGAGGAGCAGAAGCCGCTGTGCTCGGGCGTCCCGGGATACCCGGTGGTGAGGGACCACGCTCTGGGGCTCGGGCTCGGCGCCACCCCGGACGCTCACGTGGAAGACGCCGCGCAGAACCACACGTATAAAGGTGAGTATCTCCTCGGGTTACTTTGAATCTCCTCGCAAATTCCCAATGAGCCCTTGCTCTAAAAAATAAGGCTTTCAAAACTGTAATTGGCTCCAAAGTTAATTTGTAAAAAAACAAATCCCTCAGCAGCACCCGAAGAGACGATGTCACACCTATTAAAACGCAAAACATAGGATTATGTGTCATCACTGTGAAACACAAAACCCATTTAGTAGACATAAAAAAAATAAAAAAATATAAGAGGATTAAATTCAAGGGTCGTACTATTTGATCAGAGGTCATGGGTAGAAGAAGGAGTCACATGGTTGACATTAATTTCTACTTCACTTTAATCTGTCCCTAAGGCTAGTAACCTTTATTTAAAGACTGTTGTTAACAGAACTTGTGTTAATCTTAGGGTCAGGTATAGTTCACTAGGTCAAATTATGACACGTTTCAGGACAAAATCCCCCAAAAATGATTTGACTCTTGCATTACTCAAATCGACTGAAGAGTAATAAATCATTTATTGAGCACAGGTAACCTTCAGTTTGACTTCAACACAAACACACATAATAATCGCAAACATGGTTTTGTTTTGGTGGTTGTGTCTTCCATTGTGTACATTTCTATATTTAGCTCAACTACTTTAACTCATCCCATAATAAATGTTGACTTCATGAGCTCTGGACAAACGGAGGGCGATTTGTTGGTGTGTTTAGTTAAGACTAGAACTCAAACAAAAAAATAAATAAATAAAAGACTAGAACTCAACTCAGGATTAATTAATAAGTATTTTTATTTTCATTTAATTCACTAGGAACGAAGCGAAAATTTTCACTGAGGTCCTTTCAGACGAGCAAAATATAACCAATAATAATAAGAAGATAATAATAACATGATATTTATAAATCAAACTTGATGGGATCATCACAACATCATTTAGACAGAGATACTTTAAGTCTAGAAATGTATCTTTGGCACAAGTACTAACGAAAGAAAACTAGCAAAGTACTGCACCTGTGCATATCTTTGCAAATAAGCTAATTCTACATCAGAAACTTCAAACAACTTCATAAAAAGTGACATTAGCTTGTTAGCATTGAACAGTTAAGGTAAGGTAAGGTAAAACGTTATTGATCCCTCAGGAGGTCTACTTCGGGAAATTGTTTTTTCCAACAGCCAGCAATTTTCCATAAACAATACAAAATAATAAATAAAAATAAAATAAGAAGAAGAACATAAAGAGAAAGAACAAGATGACACAATCTAAGTCTAAAGATAAAGACAAAGAACATAGGTCAAAGAAAAACAACAAAGACAAAGGATACAAAGAGAAACATAGAACAGAACATCCAGATACTCTCACTCCACTCCTGCCCCCGAACTCAGAATTGTACAATTTAATAGCCCGAGGAATGAATGAGTCCCTGAGTCTATTAGTGTTGCACCTGGGTAGGAGCATTCGTGCACTCATTCTGCTTCTCTGCTCACTGATGACAGTGTTCAGAGGATGACTGTCATCATCCATGATGGACAGTAGTTTGTTCAGTGATCTCCTCTCAGCAACTGTCACCAGTGAGTCCAGCTCCATGCCAACAACAGAACCAGCCCTTCTGATCAACCTGTCCAACCTGTTGACACTCCTCTTGGACACATTTCCACCCCAACACACCACAGCATAGAACAGGACACTGGCCACCACAGACTGGTAGAACATGCAGAGGAGCTTCTTGCAGATGTTAAATGATCGAAGCCTCCTCAGAAAGTACAGTCTACTCTGAACCTTCTTATATACATGGTCTGTGTTGCAGGACCAGTCCAGTTTACTGTCCATCCACACACCGAGGTACTTATAGTTGTCCACTATCTCCACCTCGTCGCCTCTGATGGACACTGGGCGTGGCTTTGTCCTGGACCTCCCGAAGTCCAAGACCAGCTCCTTGGTCTTTGAGGTGTTCAGCTGCAAGTGGTTCCTCTCACTCCAGTCCACAAAGTCACGTATCAGACTCCTATACTCGTCTTCGCTGTTGTCCCTGATGCATCCAACAATGGCAGTGTCGTCAGCATACTTCTGGACGAGACTCAGCTCTGAGTTGTAGCAGAAGTCTGAAGTGTAGATGGTGAAGAGGGGAGGGGCAAGTACTGTCCCCTGAGGTGCTCCTGTACTGCACACCACAGTGTCAGACCTGATATCCTTCAGCCTGACATACTGTGGTCGATCAGTAAGATAGTCCGTAATCCAGGAGACCAGACCAGGGTCCACATGCATCTTCAGTCAGTTTGTCCTGGAGGAGAATGGGTTGGATAGTGTTGAAGGCACTAGAAAAGTCTAGGAACAGGATTCTCACTGAATCGCTTCCTTTATCCAAGTGGGAGTAGGTCCGATGCAGGAGGTGAAGGATGGCATCTTCCACACCAACTGCTGGCTGGTAGGCAAACTGCAGGGGGTCTTGCGCGTGCTGGACTTGTGGCCTGAGATATTTGAGGACCAGCCGCTCCAGTGTCTTCATCAGCTGCGAAGTCAGTGCCACCGGTCTGTAATCGTTCAGCTCGCTCGGTCGGATCTTTTTAGGGACTGGAACGATACAGGAAGTCTTCCACAGAGTTGGTACTTTCCCCAGCCGTAGACTGAGGTTGAAGACATGCTGGTTGAAGAAGTTAGCAATGGTCCTGCAATTTAAAGACACATATTTTGACTCCAGGCACATGGAAATGTCTTATGTCATTAAGTTAAGTTTTCACTTTTAAGCTACAAGTTTAATTTATCATGTAATGCATCTAATTGTACTAGGTTAGTTTAGTTTAACCATGATTTTTTTTTTAAGCTAAACTAACTTTTGATACAAAAACTTGACATGATAAATTCAATTAAACTCCATAGTTTGGTTTATTTATTTGAGTGTAGTTCAGGACAAATGTGTTGCAGCGGTGAGAAGCCATACAAGTATAATCCCATTAAGTCTGGAAGGAACCACATACATTTAATTGACATGTTTTTGTATTATCTTGCTAACACACAAACTCACAATCTCCTTGGCAGAGGTGATCAACATCCAACACCAGGGAGATACTTTCATACCGAGCAGCAGCGAAAAGATTTGCTGTGTGAAACGAGGAGTCCTTGCGCGACTCAGCTCCCCCAACGTGCAATTTAAAACTCTTAAAAAATGCAAAGTCATTGAAGACGCACAGAGCAGCACTGCTGCAGGACTCTCGTGTTCCCAGAGCGCCGAGCGAAAACCCAGCGTGACTGTGCGCCGAGATGAAGAAAGTGTGTCAGTGTTGATTTGATTCTAATATCCCTTAATTCAGCGGTGTCGGCCCTCAGAGGATTTCTGCCAGAGTGAACAGTGATATTGATTCTTATAAGCGGCGCCGTGAGAACGGGAAGTTTTTTTTTATTTTTTTAATCTCTTGTCAACACTGCTTGTTTTTTCCACACCGACACAAAAGATGAGGAAGTGTGTAGTTTCTCCATCAGTGTCACACGTGTGTGTCCTCCTCGACTCCATCGCGCAGAAATGTTTTTTCGGACTGTATGTGCGAAAGTAAAAGCTGCCAACATGCAACTGTGTTTTCGCTCTCTAAAAAAGCAGAGCTCCGTGCCGACGAGTGGGTGCGTCAGCATCCGCGGGAGGCGACCGAGGAGCCCGCCCGGTGCCGAGAGACCCCGGCCGTGGAGGACGACAGCGACACGGACCTGACCTATGGAGAGGTGGAGCAGCGCCTGGATCTGCTGCAGCAGCACCTCAACAGGTCTGTGCCAAATCACCTGCCTTTCCATAAATAGACGGAACTCATTATTAATGATTCCCAGACTCACGTTATAAGAGCTGACTCTGGGTTTTTTACAGGCGCCAACTGGGAGGTTGTAGAAGCTGTTTGGCCTGGTTTTCTGAATCCCCGTCTGGCTCGTGATTGATCGAATGGGGATAAATTATTGGAATTCTTATTATTACAGTTTGAATTATGCATGTCAGTGAACTTGTTTGTGCTCGGGGGCCACGTTGACCCTTGCCTGGCCCTGCTGAGGTCAAAGTTGATCTTGAAACTACGATTTATTTTGTATTTATATCTATTATTCATTAATCGTCTAGTAATAAGGTTGTTATTGTATAACTTTTGTCATCTGTGTTATCATTTATTGCCCATCAAAAAATCAAATTAAGTAAAGATTTAAGTTAAAATCAAACAAATATTTTGGGAATAAAGCATTTTTGTATCAGATTAAAAATACATTTATGCATACAGTATACAGTAATATAATAATTTTAGTATATTTAGCTTGATTCTATACTTTATCTTGGCTCTATGGCCCGTGATAACACCCTATACACCACTATATAATGTGGCCACTGGTGTGAAGATAAGACGGTGGAGTAGCAATCATGTATTCAGTATAAAAGTGGGCTGTGAAGGGAAATAATATAATTAGTTGTTGTGTGTGAGAGATAGATTCAGACAAGGTTCACATTTGTTTTGTTTGTTTCTGGAACTTGCTGTTTTCTAATGATGTGTAGAGTTGTATGTGTCAAGATGGCTTACATGAAAGGTACTGCAGATTTGTTGACTGATCTTGTTGTAGGCAGTGGAATTTATATTCAGATGACAAATGCTATGTCTGAATTGTAACTTATCCCGACTGGACGCAGCTAATTCGTGGATTATGAGGTTTGCAGATGACACAGTTATCTACATTTGGCAAGAAGATTAAATTAAAAACTTTCGAGCTAGAAGAAGGAGGGAGGGGAAGAAAAAAACATTCAGGGAGGGGAAATGTATAATTTCTTTAAATTCACAATAAGTGCAGCAAAATGTCCAAAAGATGGCGCCAAAGTCACAAGAGTCTTTCTTTACAAGTAAACAGAGTCCAGAGTCCTTACTCTCAACACAGAGTCCAATAAAGACAATAAGGGAAACTCCAGAAAGAGTGGCAGCAAGACGCATAATCCACTTTGAAAAAAAACGTCAAACCAAAAAACAGAGTAACTTAAAACACTGACAAAATAATTTACAGCAAAAAAAAAAAATTCCAAGGTGTCAGAAATTAGTAGGTAGGAATGGAAACAAGCTAACGCTGGTCTGCAGAAAGTCTGGCGTTTAAAAGGGGCTTCGCTGAGGTTTTTGATCGCAGACAGCGGTGCGTCTGTGTCAAACCCGGATCAGGAACTGCTCTCGTTAATTGTCGACAGTTTATTTTAAGCCTAGACTTACACAAAGCCAAGCTCACCAAAAAAGCCATTTTTCATCGACTGATTTCTGGGTTGTTTTGTCGGTATCTGTATACACTCATTATCTGATGGTAAACATTTTTATCATGATATATGTTGAAGATTGAACTGACTTTCTGCCACGGATCAATTTCCAAAACACAGATGCAGACTCTTGCTCAGTGGAAGCTCGGGAGGCCGTCGTCTCCATATATACATTCCTCAGATAGAACCGCCTCCCTAATAGACGATAGAAAGCTGATTACGGACCACGAGACTCTTGAAGGCTGGAGTGGACTTATGGTCTGTATCTCTGCGTCAGAGTCGTCTCTCAGGGCTCGAGTTACAGAGCCCGTGATCCGGGCCCCCGGCCCGATAACGTGAGCGTAGACATCGGCGTCCAGACGCTCGCCGCTGCCGCGTTAATGTGGAGAGTGTGTGATTCTCGGCTGCTGCACTGATACAGCAGAGGGGGAGGCAGACAGTCAGCAGCTGGCTATTTTTAGCACGCAGTCAAGATGCAGAAACATCCAAAGCTCTTGACATCATTCTCCGAGTGAAAGATGGATGAAAACTTGGGAGGAAAAAATTTGTTGGAGACTTTGGAAGAGTAGTTGATTTGTTCACGAAGTGAGTTTTTAGGTCTTGAAATTCTAAAGCAAGATGTTTCAAGTTTTGATATTTGTGTTGTGGGCGTCTCTCGTGATGTAACCTGCAGCAGCAGGTGATGACACACACACGGCGCTGGAGTTTTTTTTTTTAACCTCCAGTTTAATATTCTCAGTCTCGGGTGCGTCATCACCAAGTTCCCACTGTCGACTTCTTGTGTGAGATTCCGTGACTGCACATTGTCTTCATCACATGTCTGGAAGCTTGAAAGTGTATATGGAGATCAACGTGAGCTTCGACCATCAACTCTTTGGGGTGGAGCTCCCTCTAGTGTTTGATTTGTAAAATGCAGCTAAATGTCGTAAGCGTACGCAGAGGAAATGTAGTGTGGAAGTTCAAGCACAAATATTGAATGTAAACTTATTTCATTACAGACTGGAGTCCCAGATGACGGCAGATATCCAGGCCATCCTGCATCTTCTCCAAAGGCAGACAACTGCCGGCCCACCAGCTTACAGCACCGTCAGCTCCAGTCCGGAGTACCAGAGACCTGCCATCATGGAGCAGCCGGTTTCTGTCCTCCAGCCTGAGCTGAGCCTGGACCCGGCACCACCGAGGCCTCAGGTACACCTCCAACCAAACTGGAACATCTATGCATTACATACGTCTGCGAATATATATATATATATATATACACAGTATATATATGTATTTAGATGACACAGTATTTGATATATTTGTGTCTCAAAGTATTTAAAAGATTAGAACAATGTAGGAAATATTTTATATAATTATTGTTTTAATGTCATTACGAATATGCTATATATTATTTATAAATCATTTTTCAAGAATATGGCCGATTTTCAATGTTGAAACCAAAGGTATTTTGAAAAAATTTAAACCACATTTTCATTGTCATTATGAAATGTATGCTCTTAATATTTGTCTTTTAGCAGAAAGAAATAAGATGAATTAAAGCAAGAACAGACAGGGGTTTGGAAAAATTTCAAATATAAAAAATATATATACAAACGCATCACATGTAGAGATGTTTTCCATACATGCCTTAGTTTTTGATAGTTTTTGATCTTCAATTTTGATCTTATTACATCTTTGTCAGTTTTTTAAATTTAATTAAATAGGTTGATTCATGTAAATATCCAACATATCTGTAACTCTGTGTATGTCATAACACGTGCATCATCAATAAAATATATTTTAAAATTAACTTTAAATAGAAATTATCATTTTGCTTTTAAGAAGGTATTAAGTTTCCTTAAGTGAAATTATGGACAACAGACGACATTAATCAAACCCTTGCTGGAGCCGAGGACTCCAACAGGCTATGATTGATCTGAACACACATTCGGCGGCTGCTAACTATAAATGGATTGGTACTTTATACTTGCTGGCTTAGCTACTCAATAACATCATTCTGACAGAGAATTTACCCCAGAATCACTATGTATCTTTGTCTATTTTGAAAGTTTAGACCTAAATTCTGTTAGAAAAATCATGCTTTTAAGTAAATGGATGCATTTTCGCTATGATAAGAGAACCAAAACTTTTCGGGACTGAAGGCTACTTAATGGTAGTATTAAACAATAGTGGTATTAAGACTTACCACTGCTTGTTTGATAAAAATGTACTCATTAAAAATATATATATATATACGTAAACTTGTAATAATAATAATTGTGATAGTTATGATTGCACTAGAAATTGATGATATTTCAAGAATAATGTTATTTATTTTAAAAACATACGTGTTTTGGTGCATTTTTGTTTATCAACACCACATATAAAAACAAAGAATGTGTTACACCAGCTTTGTTTTTAAATTAAAAAACTTTTATAAGACAGAATGATTTAAGCTAAATGTATCATCTCATTCTGCAGAGTCCAGAAAAGATCCAGAGCAAATCCAAAGAGCCCCTCCCGGTCCTCCTCCACACAGAGTCTCTTCCCAACGGGACCTTTGCCGGACTGCTGGACAGTGAATCGGACGTGGAGCTGAGACACAAACAGAACTTTGGCTGCGAGGCGGAGCTGCCGAGGCTCCCGTCCGGCCGCCAGGCCTCGCTGCCCGAGGTTCCCGGCAGCACCGGAACCTCGGCCCTCCACAGGCCGGTGTCTGACCCGGGACTGCCGGCGAAGTAGTCCTCGCCACGTCGATGCCGACTGAAGCTCCTCACTCGCTTGACTCAGGGTCTAAGAACGAGACTGAATATGCAAACGAAACAAACTGTAGACACTCTTCCATCCCTCCTTCCTAGAAACAAAACCCTTCCACTCTCTGATTTAGAAGTCCGACGTCCATTCGTACCAGTTATTTACACACTATATCACTGACCAGTGTAACGTCATCACCTGCTGTGTACATACTTGGATAGAACACTGCCAGCAGCAGCTTTTTTCCTAGACCAGTTATGCATGTTCATTCCTTTTTTCTTTCCTCGTCTTCTGTTGCATGTTTGCTCACACATCCACACACACACACGGCGACTCTTCAGGTGACGGGCGTGACCTTTGACATGTAGCGATCACTTCTGAGTGTCTCTTCCTAACTTTCCAGCGACTCCTAAAAAAAAAAAACCGAGGATGCCTGCCTACTGCACATCGCCACACACACCACTTCAAACACCAGTGACGTCGAAACACCCGGCTGGCAAATCCAAAACAATCAGAGGTGGGACTTAAGTGACCAAAAGAATGCTCATCATGCCTTCATCCCCCCCCCCCCTCCATGCTCTGCACCTCATCCCCTCTCTTCGCATGCTTTAGGTCTTCCATTCAATTTTCATGCCAGAGAAGAAAAAAAAAAGAAAAAATGATTCTTGTCTTCTGGATTCGACTGTTCAGTCGTCAATAGCCTTAGCTTTACTAGCCTGCTCTAGCCTTTACACGAAGCTCCGGCGTTTAACCGACAACAATCAACAGTTGTAAAATGTACAAAAAAGCCTCCTAGGGTTCGAAAAACCTGCATGATGAGATTTAGTCATTTTTAGATTTCCTCTGACGACGCTGATTCCGACAGGAGCTCATGTACTGCATGGAGACTGCACTCGACAATACGAGGTCTCGATCAACTGTGTGTGACGTGATTTGAAGCGCAAAAGGTACAGCACATAAATCACCCCGAGAATCAGAGAAAGTCTTGATATTTTTCTAACTTGAAAATCTTTCATTTTGCCATTATTTTTGTACGTATATTTATTTTAGTTTTTTAAAAAAAACCCAACCCTGGCGTCGGGAGAGCTCTGAACCTGCTGATGAGATGTAGCACGAGGACGGATGCTGTCTCTAAAAAATTGCACATGGATTTCTTTTTTTTTTTATTACTTTTCGGGTGGGAAGCCAACACTGGAACCGTTGTCACTTTGTCTCCCTCTGTCCTCATCCCCGGCTGAGATCCATTAGGCATGAAAGAGTGGGTAAGATCTGGGACGGGATGATGAAACGTTCCCGGGTGTGAAGATGAAAGGCTCGCCATCACTCTCCCTCCTGACACGTGGCGAGGCCGGATCACGACGCAAGGAGCATTCAAAAAAACGGAAGGACTCGCTTTTAAGTTGGTGTTTCCTTCTGCCGTCCGTCTCTCTGAAGCACAGATGTAGAACAAAAGTTGCTAACGAAGAAATGTCGGAGCAGTTTGTCTACTGAACTTTCATTGGAGCCGCAAACTTTTGCACAGAGATTAGAAAAACTCGCTGTAATGGATATAAAAATGTCACTTTTTAAAAATTAGTGCTGTTCACAATTGTTTTTATGCATTTTTTAAATGTTTGCCACTGTATTTTATACAATGCAACACTTAACAGCTAATTTGAATGTTTCTGTTCTTGACTATATTTAAAGAAATTAATTATATTGTGTACATAGACTGGACAATATGCGCAATTGTATTAATTAATAAACAAGAATGCTTACAAATGTCGGTGAATTTGTTTTCATCTGGACCCGCTGGTGATGAGAACACTGGTCAAGAATCTACTGCCACACTTGCAGCGTCAACAACAGAAACAGAACAATGAAAACGTAGAATCATAAACCTCTGGCATACACACAAGGAGCATGGATTTGTTATTCTAGCACATTTTCTTGAGTACAAACCAGTCATTACTTACCAGTCTGGTCACTTCTCTAAGTGATTCAAGTGAAGTGAGGAATCAATAATGTCTGTAGAGATAACAAATGATTGTGCCACATTCAAGCACTTCTTATTTTCAGTCGCAGATGAAGACAGTGATCTGTTAAAAGCTTCTCGTCCTCTGACTGGTTTTGAGTTTAAATAATAGTGCCTTGCTTGACGGAGTTTGACACTTCTGCTATAAAATGACTTATTGCTGGAGTTTGTGATGGTCAATCGATCAACTAATTCCATTAAAGCAGCTCTGGGTACCTTAATAATTTTTTTACTAAAATAACTTTATTAAAACTAGTTGATTGACTCATATACCGTGACTTGAGGTGTTTTGTGTGATTTTTATTTTCACTGTAAAAGTTCTTGGGGATGGGGGTGTGAACATGCTACATATTTTTCTCAACAGAACCTATTGAGAGAACAGCTGATATAGAATCTTCTCAACAAACTGCAATCAGTTTCGAATCAACAACCAATGAACTTGGACTATTTAGACTTTCTTACATGCCATTGTGTCGAGCGCGAGACTCATGTTGTGTGAACTATGAAATCACAAAAAAAAACAGTGGCAAGGAAAAACTGCCTCTGAGGCAGAAACCTCTGGACTTTGTGTGCATGGGCTTTTAAAAGTCTGAACATACGTCTTACTTTTTGTGATTATAATATAATTATTATTATTATTATACAGTTTGTCAGCAAAAAACAATTGACATTTAAGTTTCATTCTAGTAAATTGTCACAGTTGAGAAATGCTTTTCCATTTAGGTACCAAGTAGTGTTGACGAAAAACATTTGTTTTATACCAAACACATTTCACAATTACAAAAAGGTTGAAGCAATATAAAAAATTAATACAAATTATAGTGCAAATAATGTATTTGATGTCTTATATTGTGTATCATTTGTCCTACGCTTCGGAAGCCACCGTAGCCAAACCCGCTGGTTAAAAGTTTACCATCACATTTTATTTAGTTAATTACACAACCTTTTTATACATCAATGATAGAGTTATGTTTTCAAACATAGTTAACGTCATTAACACAATTCATGTTTAATGTGATGCATCAATTTCTGATTTTTATTGGAGTTAAATGATATAAAAAGGGTTTCCGAAAGTTCAGATTCTATTTGGGTCCGACTCAAATATGGTTAAGACTTGGTAAATACTTCATAATCTTGCCCTAAACTGGCCTAAATATACCTTTAACTTCCTGGTATCAACTCTACCCTGGTTTCGAATGTTAACACAACCTTTGTTAAACATGGATAATTGTTGGAATAATGGATAAAAGAATTGAGACTTAAAATACAATTAAAAGTTTGCTCTCTAATCTCATACAACTGCTTCAATAATGGACACATGTATAGAAGCACAACCGTGTTACAAAGTGTTTATTATAGAGTGGTGTCACTTTGGCTCAACTACAATGAACACAGAGGTTAATTCTTCAGTTGTTAAAAGTATAAATCTGTAGGAATCACATAAATGCAACAAGTGAAGATAAAAAGTTACACACAATGTGGCACGTTGACTACACAGGCAAACGTGATGATTGGACCAGTTTGAGATCAACGTTTGTGTTCATAGTGTGTAAGACACAAACAATGAAAAATTTGACACAGTGAAGTAAAGAAACTGACTAGAGGCAGCTCATGAATTCTTTGGAGTGGAAATAGTCCCTCAGAAACAAAAAAAGAAACTCATTCAGGAGTTGAAGTTCTCCGTGGTTAGATACTCTCATCGTCTATATACGGATATACAGTATATAAACTGACATCTTTAACTAACGGCTAAGCGATACAGGCAATAATAACGTCTCATTCTGGCCTCGGCGGCGAGTCTACTGGCCTCTCTCTCCATCTTCTAAACGTCAGTGGTCCCCGGTCGACTGGCTCGTCTCAGACCTGAGCTGCAGGTGAGGCTGGACTTAGATGGACATTGTACTTTGGATGAACTGAAAAGGAGAGAAAACCAGATGAGACAAAATAGTTTGATACATTTTGAATTACTGTCTGAATTTGTCTTGTATGAAAGCCCAAAACTTGATCAAATGTAAATGTGCAACGCAAATTTAAAGCCCCAAATAAAATCTAATTTTAGCCTATTATTCAAGTAGACTAGAACCTTTTCAAAATGCTCTCAAATCCTTAACAAATTAATTTAAAATGAATAAAACCAAATTTACAGTAGCAAAAATGATCTTATTAATGACGAGGTGGACTCACGTCATCGTACTGGAAGCTGACGGCGCCCTGCTGCATCGTGTCCCTCTTGCGGAAGGTCTCTGAAATGGCATGAAAGAGGATGCGTCAGAGACAACGGCGCCCTCTCGTGGCAATGCTGTTGTTTCTCAGCACCTGTGAGAGATCTCAGCTTGACGCAACACGCGACGTAATCGTCGAAGAAGATCCTTCCAGATTTGCTGTAGCGCTTGACGATGGCGTTCAGAGCGTGAGGACTGAGGCGATATCCTGTCAGAGAGAGAGAGAGAGAGAAACCTGGTCAGGAAATCAGAAGAAGATAATCATAGGTTTGTGGTTCAGGTTTCTTTGTTCTCTCCACTCCCACGACAAACATGCCTATATTTATACCTGATAGACTTTCTCAAACAGGAAGATGAACGGAACATGTCAGCAGTGATTCCAGTCTGACATAAAGACTGATAAAAGCCATTATGACGAACTCAAGTGTAACAATTATGCTTTCGCAGATAATTAGCAGGACTTAATTAAGCGCGACTATCTCTATTAGACGCTCCCGACACGGGCCATTAAAGAGACGCCATTTTTTTTTCTTTCCGAGCGCGTGACTCACCCATGGCGACGATGGCCTGGTTCATCTCATGAGGCTCCACGGTGCCACTCCTGTCGCGGTCGTACATCATGAAGTTCTGCTTCCACCCGTTGAGTGCGGCGAAGAGCTCCTTGAACTCGTTGAAGCCCATTTTGCCGCTGTAATCTTTCTGTGACACGGCAGTGAAGGAATCGAACAGGAATGGGAAAAAAAAAAAAAGAATGTGGCCGCCGGGGCTGTCAGTCCGCATCTTCTTCATCAGTGTCCATCATTGTCATGATGCACTTGTGAGCAAAAGGATACGTCTAGCATCGCGATCATGATCCTGCAGGTTTCAAGACTGAACGCTGCAACGACACCAAATGTTCAGTCGACAGGTGAACACAATTTTAACTCGATTGTAGAATCAATCTTAAGATCCTTTTATTGATTTACAAATGGCTCTTAATAGGGTTTAACGAATCAGCAGTTGTGAATCTAGTCCAGTATTTAGTTTGACTTTCACATTAAAATTGTCCTTGAAAACATATTTTCCCAAGGTAAAAGAGAAAGTAATCCTCCAGCGTTTAAGGACTTTATAAATGTGTGACATTAACAGGTAACAAAAAAGAACCTCTGTTGAAATGAGGAACTGCTCACAATTGAACCGTGATTGTCATTGTTCCTCATAACCCGTTTATTTTTTTTAATACAAAATTAATAGGAATTTCAAGATTCAAACTAATAAAATAGTTTGCATTTATGAGGAGGGTCTATTTGAAAAAATGTACTTTAGAAAGTACAAATTATTGGTAAATTGTCATTTATTCAATGAACATGGCCCACTCAATCTTGATCCATGAACTCCAGTCCAACCTATTCCCCTCCCCCCTCTCGTATTTATACAAGCAAAGATATACTTGTTCAAACATGAACTACTTGGAATGTCAAGACACGATTGGGATGCAGCTAATTTTAAAAAAGCTACGTTCATTTCAAGGGTGATAACGACAGAAACGACAGACATTTGATTTTCTTGAGTGTAGTGAAGGAAGAGACGTACGCGAGTACGTACGCGAGTAGCTGCCGGTGAAGCCGGACTGGGTCAAACACCTCTGGAGCTCCTCTGCATCCACCTCACCATCCTGGGACGAGGATTAAAAGGACATCTTTATCTTGTCAATACATTTTAAATTAAGATTACAAACACAGCACATTTTTCTATTCAATTGTATCGTAGGTCTCAAATCATAACACATATATAAGTGAAATAAAACTACAGTATACAAGAGAAAAAGGAATCCCATCCCATTGGAAAACCGTGTGAAAACTTGCAAAATGTCATATTTGAAAGAACAATGATTCACCTGGCCTGCAACAGCGGTGAAGTAACCCCACATGGGATCGTTGGCAGCAGGTTGTCCATAAGCACCAGGATGGCCATGAGCTGGATATCCTCCTGCTTGTGGTGGTCCTCCCATAGGCATCTGTCCTGGCATCTGTCCTGGCATCTGTCCGGGCATTTGTCCGGGCATTCCATGTTGAGGCATCCCTGGCATCTGACCACCGTACTGCAGAGAAAGAAACCAATTGTATGTAATTAAAAGTATTGTTGCATGATGCAGTGATGCACAATGTGAAATTTACGTCATTGAGGGAAGAGTTGACATTGACCCTTTTTTGTTTCCTGGAACGACAGTGTGTTTCTTATCATCACGGCGGGTGACCAACACACAAGACCAATCCGAGTTGTCGAAAACAACTTTCATAAATTCATAAAGTTGGTCCAAGAGTCCACGAGCAAATCATTTAACAGAGTAAGATGAGCTCTCTGATCACTTATTTAACTGATTAACCACAACACTATTGTTTTCTCAAGATCCTGATTTCGCATCATATATCAGCATGATTATGGTTCACTTTGATCGCCATATTTCTCACTATACAAAAAGGAAGTATATGGAAGCTGAACTTATCACTGTATTATTGTGGTGATCCAAAAGTAAACTGCTAAGGATTATGGGAGTGGGTGACTTTTGCCCTTATTGTTAGACAGAAATGGAATCAGAGTTGCAAATCAACACAAACGCTTTGGAAACATGACTGTGTGCTTGTGTTGCCTTTGATGGGTGGTGCATCTATTGTGACAAAAACATGTTTAATGTTTAACCCGTCTCTACAGTGACATATGGTGGTGTAGTGTTCAGAGCATTTGCCGGGGCAACTAATGTGATGAAATAAGGGATCTTGGACCTCCATTTAACTGGTCTTGGTTCCCAACATCGGTATCGGCCCCATAAAAGTTGGATCGGTGCATCCCGATCAAATCAATATTATAACCATTGACAGTTGACTTTTCTTTCTCCATGATGTAATGAGATCAAAAGAGGTCATCGTCATTCCTGCATGGCGTAGGCAGCTTGGCCACAGACTATTATATTCCATGTGTCTGGTTACAGCTCCTTCATGTGTTTATTTACAAAGCATAGTTTTCCGAAAGTTAGAGTATGTCCCCGTTTCACGTTTCATTTGTAGGAAAAAGAGAAATTCTCTAACTTGATTCCCTTCAACCTGTTGGATTTTGGGGGCTGAGGCTTTCAGGACTATTTATAGGTTTTGGTTTAAGGAGAATAATTGCATGCCATTTTATTTTTTAAAACGCAGTTCCCTTCAGTGAGTTTGTGATTATTTGGTAAAGATTTTTCTATCAACCTTTTTGTATACATGATTTAAAATGAGCTCCCCCTCACTGCAACGGACACCTCCAGTAGGCATTATACGTAATTATGTCATCATATAAAAATGTGTGTGTGGCATCATCTAGCAACTTTTGTATGGAGTGAGATTACTGCCACCGGTTTGAGCGAGTGTATCTTGGTTGTTTTACACTCAAAAACATTTTTTGCCTGCGCGCTCAACCAGTCATACACGCGTGTTCAACATGTCAAAGCGCGCTATAGCTGTCATACACGCGCTCAACTTCACTGCTGTTTTAAATTGATCCCTTATCGGCCGTCGGATTATCAAAAAGGCTGATGCCGATATGCCTCAAAATGCAGAATATCGGCGTCAATAATCGGTCTATCCCTAGTCCCTGAGTCTATAAGCGTTGCATCTGGGAAGGAGCATTCGTGCACTCCATCTGCCTTCTGCTCACTGATGACAGTGTTCAGAGGATGACTCTCATCATCCATGATGGACATAGCTGTGAGTCCAGCTTCATTCCAACCACAGAGCCACCCCTCCTGATCAACCTGTCCAACCTGTTGACACTCCTCTTGGACACATTCCCAACCCGCCACAGCATAAAACAGGACATTAACCACAATCAATCATAGATAATCAATGATCAATGATCATTCTTAGTATAGCATAAAGTCTACCGTAGTGTTGAGGTTGGATACATCAAGTAATACGTATTTAGTTCCTCTATTTAATCCTAATATATTATGTCATTCATTCACGGTAAATGTGAATATATTAAGTACTTCATTTGCAATGTGAAATTAAATGTAAATTATTTTAAGTAAATAGTCACAAAGTATTTAATCTTTGAATGTCAATATTTGGGTTTTGTGTCTGCCTTGGGTCCACATTGAGGAGTCATTTGAGGTGGTTTGGGTATCTGATAAGGTGCCTCCACGACGCCTCTCTGGTCAGATGTTCAGGGCATGTTCCACCGATAGGAGACCACAGGTCAGACCCAGGACATGCTGGAGACACCATGTCTTCCAGTTGGTCTGGGAATGGCTTGGGGTCCCACAGGAAGTGCTTAATACTCAGTGTGGAGTACTTCCGTCTTCTCGCTCTTCCAGGTACCATAGTGAAAAGGAAGATGGGCGTGTGTCCGTGTGTACAGATCAGGACGTGCAGGAATGTGGTGCCATAAGTGAGCCATTATATAGTAGTTATATAAATAGATGAGACAAGTTTAGTGACTTAAATATACCGAAACTGTTTTGCAGTAATACAACCACACCTAATAAATAAGCTAACTTTATTGTTTGTCAATTGATATTTCATGTTACGAACCGACATGTCGTGTAAATAATGTTTGAAAGACGAGTTCAGTTAAAACCATGAACTTAATCCTCCAAGAGAATCGGTGCATCTTTGGCGAAAACTTAGCTGTTAGCTTTTTTCGGTGCTAATGCTAACGCACACGGAGTCACGTACTCACCCCCCCATATCCTGGATACGCCATGTCTGGACACTTTTGAATGTGTTTACCGATGAATAACGTCTTCAACGTCTCCGGAAAGAAGCAAATCTGTTGCGAAAAAATGTCAAAATGTTCTCACTTCCGTCGTGACGTCCGGGTTGGGAGGGAGGGCGCGACCGTAAGTGAGTGAGTGACAGCGCAGGTGACCAATAGGTGAAGAGAATGACGCAGCCATGTTTTGTGATGCATTCGCGGACTTCATTAAAAAAAACCTCTGAGTTCTGTTGAAAAGGAAAACTTATCTAATACCGTATTCTTTATATGAATCAGCCTTTTAACTTAATAAAAGATTTTATTACTGTCCGTAAATAATCACATTAACTGGTGTTGATATTATTTCCCAACACGTACTTAAATATATCAGAGGATATTGTATCATTATCATCATTATTAAATTGAGAAAAAAAACGTATTAAATATAATATATATTTTTTATTAAATATATGTATATTTTTTACAGTTATTAAAGGGTTTATTTAAAAAACTAAATAACTATATTCTACGACGGAGTCAAGAAGTTTTATTTTTTTTATTACGATATTGAAGTCGAATAAAATGCATCTATTACGAGATTAATGTTATACGAAAAAACTTTATTGCGAGATTAAAGTCGTATAAAATGCATTTATTTCGAAATTAAAGTTGGTTTTCCTCTTTATTTACCTATAGAGGGTGCAATCGAGTAACATTTCACTTTGATAAGGTTTTTTTTTTATATTACAAGCACCGAGAAGACAAACCTGCATTATCTGCTGTTGATTCCTGGCACTCCAGGGTTGAAGGGTGATGGAGGCCATTCTAAAAAAGATCAGATATACACGGCGAGGAAGGATAACCTAGTATGTACTTAATAAGCAGCCATTCTCTATACTGTTATTAGAGGGATTGTATGAATCCTTATTTAACTTTAAAACTAGCAAGTGCATATAAAACTAGCAACTATAAGTGTTTTGCTTAATCAGAAAATGTACTCCATTTTTTTTAAATTAATTTAAAAAAGTAGCATTCAGTATTGGGGCAATGTGTTTAAAACTTTCTAGTTGTGTTTGCCTGTTTTATTTTGAATACAGAAGGTGGAAGTATGTCACGATGGGAAATTCCACAATCAGTTGCAGCAAGCTCACTTCAGTGTCCTTGACTGCTGAACAGATGCAGAATGTGTAAACTTCCTTTTAAATCTGTGTTATCTTGCATTCGCAATGTTGGAATTCTCTAAACATCACTTACAGAGCAGCAAAGAGACACTGCTGTTGCAAACCATTATTGAATGTAAGATAAACTATATTTAGTATTTGAATATCTATCATATTGATTCACACTGTAAAAGTGTTATATGTCAAACATAGCTTTTAATGATCTTATTATGAAGTGGAAAATGTGAACATAGCACAGATAAAAATCATTTTTTAGCTTCACTGTCCTGCTTCTCTGACAATTATCCCTCCAATAAGACTAAATGCTCAACAAAGTGTCAACTATAAATGGACTGAGACGTGTTTAGTGTCGGTAAATGGAGGCATTTATGAAGTGACGCTCTTCAAACAAGACATACTGCATTAGGGAAGAAGATCCACTGTCTATTTGTTTGCTGAGGATGTCCGGTTTGAGGGGAACGGGGGGCAATATGGTGTCTATTCCTCGTAAACACTGGGCTTTTTTTATTTGTTAAGCTTTTACCAGGCTTTTAGCATTCACTGAGACAGTTTGACGCTCTGAAAAATAAAGACTGTGACCTTTTCAATATTCTTATCTATTCGAAAATATAATGAATATATATGCTGTTTTTTTTGTTTTGATTTTGTTTTCAGAATAAACATATTGAGTTAAAAAAAAATCCCAAATTGTTATTTTAATTAATTAAATTGAACAATTACTATTCATTTATGAAAACTGGATTTAAAATTATTCAAATTATGAATGAATTAAAAAAAGGATATATTTTTTTATCAAGTTCTCAGGATGAAGAAAAATAAACTAAGTCTTACAATAAGAAAGAGGATGAGGTTGTCAGGTGGTCAGATACATGAACCGCTTAGAAGATGCTGTTAAGGACATCTCTGAAAAAGCATTTTTAGCCAGGAACATTGATTTATGGTGACGTCTGCCTTCCAACCTTTATTTAGAAAAAACTGTCAGTTGTCTTGGGGTTTTTTTTGTACATTAAAAAAATATTATTCGGAAATGACCTGGATGAGTCAGAACATACAACAAAAAGATTTAATCCACTGACAAAGAGAATCTATTTTGAGAGTTTGAATAGTGAGAAAATCGTCCACAAAACATCTCCAACTGTCTGGGCTCCAAAATATAACTTAATAAACTATTTTCTTACGTTTTAAATCTTTTAACGTCTTTATTCTCGTAATATATACGAGAATACACTTTAAATCCATAATACATTTAAATAAAACAAGCTACATTAACTGGCCCTTATCTTATTTTAAAAAAGTGAAAAGTTAAATCTGTGTCACATCTAATAAAAAGTATTGAATGTCTAAATGTACATCACAATATGTAAGATTCTAAAGAGAGATAAAGTGAAATATCGAGGCTCATATGTTCTCCTCGAGCATCAGTCAGTCTCCAGCAGGTTTAATAGGCTGCAGCAGGCAAACCCCCGTCGAACTCCAGCAGCCAGTGGGACCCGCGAACTTCCTCTAAATCCCTGCTCAAAGAACCTTCTCTCCGGACGAACTTTACTCCGCGTCTTTGTTTATCTTCCCACCTTTGAAACTTGAGATAATATTTGACAGCGTCACACGTTAACTCCGCGCAGACCGGGATCGATGCACGCACGCTCAACACACACACACACAAACACACACCATGGTGAGTTACATTCCACTGGCTTGTTTGTTGATTTTTTTGTTTTTATCTCTCATTTCCCTTTTTTTTTTAATCCGCAGGTTTCAATCTGTAAGGTGCTGGTGGGGTTACTCGGAGTGACTATCGTGTGTGTTCTCATAGCAGTTCCCACCGCTGTCTTCTTGAACGGTGAGTCTCTTCTTCAGACTCTGATCAACACCCACAAGTTATTTATCAACATGTCAATCATCGAAGCTCGGCTGACTGTGTAGAACAATCTCCTTTTTTAAAGAAAAAATAACATTAAAATATGATAGGATAAAAGTGATCCTTAAGTAAATAGTTGAACTATTACTGTGATTTTATATTTGACTGTATGTGTCCGTCATCCAATGTCTTCATCCTTTGACCTCGCCGTGCTTCCTCGTCCTCCTGAAGATAAGGATGACACCAGCGCCAGAAGAACCTTCACGCTGGAGGATGTTTTCAACAGCACCATGAAACCCCAGAGCTTCGGCATGACGTGGATCTCAGGTGGGACTGGTTTGATGAACTTTTTTCCATCTGGGTTTAGGAAGGTTTTGAAGAATCTAATCGGTCACTTGTATGGCTTCTAACTGTTTCTGCTTGAAAAAATATATATTTTTGCTCCACTCCTTGGAGGAGGTATGCACTGACTCTGACCCAACTTTATTTATTTCCAAAAGAGCCATTTAATGCGGCGCTAGGTAGATTTGAAAAAACAACTTTTGTTGGATGTGTGGCATCAGTGACATCATGGCTGCTATATTTGGGCGGCGTGATGCTGTTGCTCAGGACAGTTGTTACTGATTAACTTCAAATCTGCGACGCTTGCAGTTTTGTTGTCGTATGTCATTACATTTTATTGTCATGTAATATTGTCACTGCCTCTCACATGTGAGGAACAGCTTTGACAAACATCGTTTTACAATCATCTGGTCGTCGATAATGTATTTTTTAAATAAGCCATCAACTGGGAGCAGTAGTTCGATCAGGTTCTATGATAATATTAGTTTTGGTTTAATGCTCGGGATTGATGGAAATAAACGTAGCAGAAGTTTCTCGTACATTTAAATAAATACATGTTGACAAGCAAAGTTTTTCACAAATCGAGTTTGTAAGCATACGTTAATCTCATAAGTTTGTCATCTTAATACTTTTCATTTTACAACACCTTTCTTTCCAGAACCATTTTTTAATTTTGCTTATTCTTCTCATGCCCAAGTACTCTTTTAACATTTTATGGTTATTTTTATTGTATAAAGTTATGCTCTGTAATATAAACTTACTCCAGTTTCAGTCTGAAAACAAACATGATTTAAACAATTGAATGTATCAAATAAATATTTTGATTGATTCATTGATATTCCTGTATTCTTCCCACATTGGAGAACTTTTAGTTGTTTTAGTAGTACATAAAAAATATTAAGACATACACTAAACATAAAAAGAACAATAATAAAGACAATAATAAAAAGCAATGGAATATTAATGATAATAGTTAGTAAAACAAAAATAATTACATAAGCAAATAACTAAGACAGTATAAATAACTCTAAATCTGTCAACAACAATAAATGTTTGTGACAAGATAATAACTACTAGTACTACACTTTTTTTTGTGTGTGTGATTGTGTGTCTCCAACCCTGATAAGAGATCACTGTTGAAAAATTGTTGTTTCAACAATGCCTTTTTAATTCAACCCTTTAATGTTGTTAAAGATCAGTTTTTATATATTTATTTTCTTAAAATATGAATGCCGATGACAGATGTCTTAAATTCCAACAAGACAAAAAAAATGATGAATCCAAACTGAATTCCAGGTAAAACACACTTTGAAAAAGGTGAAAAAAATTAACTAGCCTGTAGACTACTGACCTCTCAGTGAAGGTTTTAGAGTTGAGGGCGACTCCATCAGGTCAAGGGAAAGGAGGCAATTTGGGTGTTAAAGACTACCATGAAAATCAAAACAATTCACACCACATTAAAACATACAATAAAGATTATTTCCAGTCCAAGCAGTTTTATCTTTCAGCAATTGAGCCTGCTCTCTCTCCTCCCCTTCTCTCTTCCAACTTGTTTTCAAATAATTTCTATTTTTTTCACTTCAGACCCTTAAAGCAAACCTTCTTACATGACTTACCCAGGCATCACTGGGTACTTCAGCCAGTATTGATATAATCCAAATGTTTTTAATGTGTCATGTTTTACTTTGTCCTCACGCTTCAGTGAATCTTCAGTGAATATCTTTCAGAATCCAACACAGACTTTTGACAAATTGCGCAAACTATGTTTTGAAACATATTCACCGTCTTGTTATGAATTGTGTTCCAATGTTGTGTAATTCCCAAACGGCACATTTGCTACATCATCGGAATACTGATCCCAGAGTTTTGAGCGGAAGACTGCTGGTGTTCGGCCCAAAATCAACAGAGCAGGGAAAAAATGTCTGTTAAAGCCTGTTTTCAGAGTATTGTCTGTGATTAAAACCACACACAACTGATGCAGATGGTGTTATATAAGAATTCATACGTCATGAGCATCCTTGTATGTCACACAGACGATCAGTACATGAAGAAGATTAACGGTTCCGTCTACATGGAAGACGTCGTCTCAGGAGCTTCCACAGAAATCCTGAGCAAACAAATAATTGTGAGTAAAAACCTTTTTTAATTCATGAGGATTTTCATAAATAAATGGACTTTTCTTCCAAACAGACCGACAGGGAAGTGTACGACTACAAGCTGTCTGCAGACCAGAACTACATCGCACTGATCAGCAACTACACAAAGGTGAGTTGACCAGTTTGTGAGGAATAGAAAAGTAGTGAAAGTTCTTTGTGTTTGTGCAGCTCTGGAGACATTCTTTCACAGCGACGTACGTCCTCTATGACCGGAAACTGAAGTAAGCATAACCTAGAAAAAAAAGTATCTTTGGTTCATCGTAAAGTTGGAAAAACTGATTCGTGTCCCTCTTTTCCAGGAAATTTCTCCCCCTCTCCGACAACCCTCATGCGGTCCAGTACTTCTCGTGGGCGCCAACAGGCAACAAACTGGTGAGCCGTACTTGCAGTGACAGTGACAGGCTTTGAAGCCGGCGATGGATCATTCCGCTTTACCTTACTCAAACACGGGGAACACAGAGAGTCAAGAAAGCCACGCAGAGGTCATATGTTCAGACTGACGTGTGTGTTGGATTTTGTGCGCAGGCTTTTGTTTGGAAGAACAACGTTTATGTGAAGAGCAGTCCGGAGTCGCGAGCCCAGCAGGTCACCTTCGACGGCCAGGAGAACCAGATCTTCAATGGAATCCCGGACTGGGTCTACGAGGGTGAGTGTTGGAGATGAAAAATGTGTGTTCATGCTTGACCCCCGGGGACCGGGACAAAGAAACATCTGTCCGCATTCCAACCTTCATTTTTGAGTGTGATCGATCAATAGCACACTCCTGCATAATACACTCGCTTTTGAAATCCAGCAACTTTTCATCCGTTCATACATACGTCCGTTCATTCATTTGTTTCACAGGACGATCCAGTCTTAAAAAAGTAACTAATATTGAAACAACCCTCATCAAATATCCCTCAGCCCGGTAACTTGCATCCGCTTCACTCGTTTGTTTTAACCAACCATCCATGAATGCTCAGCACAACTTACCACATGATTCTCCATCCAACCGTTCATCCATGCATTGTCAAACAACCACCGTAGCCCTGCTGAGCAACATGTTACAACACTTTTGTCACGAAAAAAAAAAACATTATCAAATAAAATTGCAATGATTTTAGGCTTTTAAAGCTGCAAAATAGTATCACACAGTACCCCAGAACTGACATGCGACTGCGTGAAGGTGATGACATTAGTTCACTACACATAATTTGTTGATTTATCAAACCTGGGAGTACTTTTGAAGAAAAAAAAAAGCCTCTATCTTTAGTAAAGGGGCCTCAAACTTGCAGCCTGGTTGCCATTTCAGACAACATCCCGTGGCCCTCCATCTAATATCAAAGCGGGTCGATCGACAAAGTCAGATTGTTTAAGGAATAACGATCAAATTTTATCATTGATATAACTTTGATTAAATTCACAGTGGAAACAAATCCATACTGTATGAAACAACAAAATCCAGGAAAAAAATGGGATCAAAGTCATGTAGAAAAAAACAACTATTGATAGACCCAGAGCCTGCAGCGAAGTCTCAAAATT
The DNA here is from genome assembly GCF_982586985.1 of Callionymus lyra. Classification (NCBI taxonomy): domain Eukaryota; kingdom Metazoa; phylum Chordata; class Actinopteri; order Syngnathiformes; family Callionymidae; genus Callionymus; species Callionymus lyra. The sequence goes on from NC_141822.1 coordinate 24,529,764, forward strand.
AACCTACATCGGTTGGTCCCTGGCCAGTTGAGTTTCAGTTTTCGGTTTATTAAATCTAGCTGCAAACAAAGTGTATCCAGAATCAAATGAATGGAATAAGACAGAGAGCGTATAAGTACTTCTTCACATGTAGTCAAAACTGGTACTGCTGGTAATGTTAGTCCAACACATGAAGAATCGAATTGTCCAAACCTTCTTTTCAAGAAATGAAAGCGTCATGCGTGTTCAATGTTTTTTGTCGGTGAAATCTACATTGATCTACCGGTAGTTGTTGAAAACTATTATGGTTCTCTCTGTACTAATCCTCACTCGGCACCAGCCGAGTACTGGAGTTTTGTCCAAATGTTTTTTTGATCTTACTGTACAGGATACGTGTCAAACTCAGTGCCCAGGCTTTATCGTTTTTAAGATAAGATAAGAAACCGAGATAATGGATGTTAAGAACCATACAGTTCCATAGGATAGATTTAGCTGCTACAATAAATAAACAATATCACAATAAGACTCGCACTTCTGTTACAGACAGCCTGGTTAATAAAGGTGTTCTTAGGTCGATGACCTTGACAGCTTAACCCTTGTGTCGACTCTGGGTCAAGGTGACCCGGAGACCCTATAACAAATGTGTTATCTCTGTCTGACACAGAGACACAAAAACAAACGAGTTTGAGGTATCCCTTGTGTTGTCTCAGGGTCAAGATGAACGACCTCCACTACTGCATATGTATTTATAGAAGCTAGGGAGGTCGTTCATCTTGACCCAGAGACAACACAAGGGATACCTCAAACTCGTTTGTTTTTGTGTCTCTGTGTCACCTTGACCCAGAGACGACACAAGGGATACCACAAACTCATTTGTTTTCTTGTCTCCGGGTCACCTTGACCCTGAGACAACACAAGGGATACCACAAACTCGTTTGTTTTCGTGTCTCTGTGTCACCTTGACCCAAAGACGACACAAAGGATACCTCAAACTCATTTGTTTTCATGTCTCTGGGTCACCTTGACCCTGAGACAATACAAGGGATACCACAAACTCATTTGTTTTCGGGTCTCCGGGTCACCTTGACCCTGAGACAACACAAGGGATAGCACAAACTCATTTGTTTTCGGGTCTCCGGGTCACCTTGACCCTGAGACAACACAAATGATACCACAAACTCATTTGTTTTCGGTTCTCTGGGTCACCTTAACCCTAAGATAACGCAAGGGTTAAAGAGTCTTTGGCTATGTGTTCCTGAATCTCTTGCAAACAAGGAAACAAGTTATCTCCGTTATTGACTCAACATTTCTCCAACGCTTTGCATCTGTTTTCAACTGTACTGGAATCTTTGTGAATCACAATCCACAGTCGAGCATTCTAGTGTTGTTAGAATGTCAAAAAAACAACCATCCGTCATTTGTCACTGCAGCTACTTAGACATTCAGCAGTTAGATCTAAGATACGTTTTTGACAAATGAATGATCGTCGGCTTTCTCCCGTCCAGAGGAGATGTTCTCCACCAGTCAGGGCTTCTGGTGGTCACCTGGAGGCAAGCATGTGGCGTACGCTCAATTCAACGACACCGAGGTCCCCAACATCGAGTACACGTGGTATGGTGCCGACCAGTACCCCAGCACCGTCTCCATCCCTTATCCTAAGGTGAGTTTGAATCCGACAAACTTAATCTTTAAGAAATGTCTTATCTTAACTCCCTGCAGGCAGGAGCCCCGAACCCAGTCGCAAAACTCTTTGTTTTGAACGCTGACAACACCAGTCAAGTGGCAGAGATCGTCGTCCCGGAAATGTTCAGAAACATGTACCAGATCTCTCTTGATTATAAATGGTTCATATCAGGTTCCAGCGGGTTGATGTGTCCTTGTGTCTTTCTAGGGATCACTATTTAGCGACTGTGACTTGGGCCAGTGATGACCGTCTGGCTGTTCAGTGGCTGAAGAGGCTTCAGAACCATCTCATCCTGCAGATCTACTCCCGGAATGATTCTCTTTGGATCCCTGAGGAGGTACCAACGAACACGGCGGAACAGTGGACTCTTTGAAGAGTCTTAAATGTCTTTTTACATATGTGTCAACTACTTATCAATAGATTCTTCTCAGAAACAGTGCTGAATATAGATCATATTTCAGGAAGTGTTTTGCAACAGCTTAATTTTCTTATTATTTTCCCAGAAACTGGAGCTTAAAAGTGCTAATGGTTGGATCGGACGGGTAAGTATTTTTAATATAAATATATTATCACCTAGCAGATTCTGATCACTGATATTTATACACGAATCTGTAGTAATCGTGTCAGAAATACGTAAATATGCTGCTGTTTGTTAAAGGCAATAAGGGATTTGCACCTTCGAAAAAAAGATTCAATCCCTGACAAAAAAAGGATTAGAAGGGGACAATACTTTTACAATGCAATTTTATTTTTAAATAGTTAACATTTTGGTGATGATTTTGAGCCAAAAATTATAATTATTTGATACAGAAAACAGATGTTGTGTGTGTGTGTGTTAGGAGGGTCAGATGTGAGGAAGGATGTGGGCGAGTCAAACCACTCTACTACTATTTCCCGTTGATTGTTCTAATAGAAGACATTGATTTAAATAATTTAGCACTTTTGCATTGAAAGTATTTTCTAAACTTCAGCTCCTCATCTCACCGTAAATAAAAGGCCTTTGCTGAAAAGGGACGCAATAATTATTTGCAATAATTATTTGCAATACTTATTTGCAATAATGAAAGTTATAGTATTGCTCAAATTTCAATTGAAGAAAAGGTTGTTTTTTTGGGGGGAAAAGGAAAATATGTCCATTATATCTTTCTCAAAAATAAAAACGATCAGATACAATGAAGAAAAAATAATAATATACATTTTAGAAATGTTTTGTTTTTGATAAACAGTGACTAAAAATAACACAGGAGCTCCGCACTTGTCTTATAATAGATAAATAAATTAATAAATGTACTTATAAAATCATTTATTCAATTCTTACGGGACAATAACAACATGGATACCTCAAACACATTTGTTTTCGGGTCTCCGGGTCACCTTGACCCTGACACAACACAAGGGAAACCACAAACTCGTTTATTTTCGGTTCTCCGGGTCACCTTGACCCAGAGACAACGCAAGGGTAAGGTAGGGATACCTCAAACATATTTTTTTACGGGTCTCCGGGTCACCTTGACCCTGAGACAACACAAGGGAAACCACAAACTCGTTTATTTTCGGTTCTCCGGGTCATCTTGACCCAGAGACAACACAAGGGAAACCACAAACTCGTTTATTTTCGGTCACCTTGACCCAGAGACAACGCAAGGGTAAGGTAGGGATACCTCAAACATATTTTTTTACGGGTCTCCGGGTCACCTTGACCCTGAGACAACACAAGGGAAACCACAAACTCGTTTATTTTCGGTTCTCCGGGTCACCTTGACCCAGAGACAACACAAGGGAAACCACAAACTCGTTTATTTTCGGTTCTCCGGGTCACCTTGACCCAGAGACAATGCAAGGGATACCTCAAACTTGTTTGTTTTCGGGTCTCCGGGTCACCTTGACCCAAGAGACAACACAAGGTATACCACAAACACATTTGTTTTCGGGTAAAATCCATCAGATATCAATATTAATGATTACTAATGATCAGTTTTATTTTTTTTTAAACTGTTTTTAACTCTTTTCTTTCCTAGTTCTCACCAGCAGAGCCAGTATTTGCCGCGGACAAGAACAGTTACTACTTGTTGATGAGCGACAGCAAAGGCTTCAAACACATCCATCATGTGGTCAAAGTAAGTGACGGAGATTTGATTCATTTTTTGCTAGATTTTCACCCCTTGATCGACGCCACTGTAGGGTGTTGCCACGGCGATCACATCCGGCGAATGGGAAGTGATCTCCATCCAGCTGGTCACCGAGGACAGCGTGTGAGTTCATCTTGACGCTGACCGTGTGCGAAGGAGTGACATCGAGCGTTCACTCTCGCTGTTATTGTTGCAGGTATTTTTCAAGTAACCAAGAAGGCGGAAAACCAGGAGGACGCAACGTTTACAAGTGAGCTTCATTCTGCTTCAAGCTACCTTCCGTTCTGACGGACGTGTTCCGACACCTCCTCAGGTGGACCCAACAGGGCGTCGCGTGTCTGACCTGTGGAATAGCCGGAGACGACTGTCAGTATAATTCGGCTTATTTCAGCCACAACGCCTCCTTCTACCGCATGAGCTGCAGCGGTCAGTTCCGTCTCCGTACTCACGCTCGCTCGGTCTTGCGATCGGTAAAATTAAATCACTCTTCGGTTGACTCTCAGGTCCTGGCGTTCCTTTCCACTCGCTGGTGGATAACAAGAATGGAAATGGTGAGTAGATGTCGGTGAAACTAGAAGTTGACTCTGAGTTGTCGTGACTCTCTCTGCTGCTTCAGAGATGCGACGCGTGGAGGATAACGCCGACTTCAAGCTGGTGATCGCTGATGTCCAGATGCCCAGCATGCGTCGAGGCACCATCAAAGTTGCAGGATACAGTGAGTGGATGAAAACCACAAAACATAAAGTTGGATGTTGACTCTTCAAAGAAAAGCAGAAAATTATATTTTTTATCAACACGAAAAAGACTGATTAAGCCGAACCGTGCTAACTCTAGGTCCGGGTATGTTTCTCAAGGCTCTGGTGCAAAATTCAAACTTCAACCTGGTTAGGCTTGGGGTTAGGGTTAGGGTTAGGGTTAGGGTTAGGGTTAGGGTTAGGGTTAGGGTTAGGGTTAGGGTTAGGGTTAGGGTTAGGGTTAGGGTTAGGGTTTGGGTTATTTTCAAGAAAAACGACTTCTGGTCTTTGTCAGTACAACGACATACGGTTCTAACATAAAACATAATCGACATGCTGTACCTCACAAATTATCAGTTTCATTCTATTAACTCGTTTTTTAACTACAATAACAATACATTAGCTCAATACTATCAATATTATGAATAAACAATGTCAGGAATCAACAAAAATCAACGTATGTAACACAAATATGTTACAACAGACCCACTTAGAAATAGAATGACATGGTGACCTATAAATATATCAGTGTTTTAGATAAATCAAGGAAGAGAAAGTATGGGCGGAGACTTCCAATAAGAGTGTAAGTGATTTTTAAAGAAATTGGATGTGAGTATTTGGTAAAAAATTATATCATTAGACTCTTGTACTCTACATACTTCCTGTTACCGACTGGGAAATGTTGTAAGTTCCGCAAATGTGTTTATTGCAAAAACCTATTCTAAAAAATTACAAAAAATAAAAAATATATTTTGCATATTGCATTAGATTATTAGAAATTAAATGTCACAAATAAAAAAAAAAGAATAAACGAAACCTATTTGTAAGATTTCAATTGTAAATTTCATGATTTAAAAAAACAACAATTTCAACAGTTTTTAAGCTTCTTTTAAGAGAAAATAAAATTCTACCTTTAAATAATTAAATTGTAGAATTCAACCATTCACAAAAACAACAACATTTGTGAAATTCAAACATTAAAAAAGTGAATAAAATAAGATTCAACCTTTATTTACTGTGCAATTTAACATTTTAACATCTGAAATAAAAGTAAAATTGTTCCAAGACCCGAACCCAATTTTAAGCAAGTATAAACGTTTCTGTTGTGTGACTCTAACTGGTTTTTGATCATTTTTAAAGGAAGATAAAAACAATTATTTAATATTATTCGTATCATTGATATACACACAGGAAGCTAAACCAACCTAATGAACCATCAATGTTTTATTTCCAACAGATCTTTGGTACCAGATGTTTCTGCCTCCTGGATTCTCAGAGTCGAAGAAGTACCCCCTGCTGATAGACGTGTAAGACCACGATCCCAGGAAAAAGTGGGTTCAGAGAGGCCTGATGAGTCGTCACCTGTGCTCAGGTATGCCGGCCCCTGCAGCCAGAAGGCCGACTTCCTGTACCGGGCCAGCTGGTCCACGTACCTGGCCAGCACCGAGAAAGTCATCGTGGCCAGCTTCGACGGGAGAGGAAGCGGTTACCAGGGCGACAAGATAATGCACGAAATCTACAAACGTCTGGGAACTTATGAGGTGGAAGATCAGATAACGGCCGCCAAGTAAGGATCGCGGTCGAGACTCGGCTTTATATCCTTGAAACTGGATCCGACTCGTCCGGCTGGTCGTTAGAGGACGGACTGGAAACACTTCCAGCGTCAATGATTGACGGCTGCGACACGTCATATCCCGGGGCCTTATCTGTGAGCATCTATTTTTTATGTTTTTCAGGGAGTTTATCAAGATGGGATTCATCGACAAGGACCGGGTGGCGATCTGGGGTTGGGTGAGTCGCTCGCCACGTGTTGTCTTGTCTTGATGATAATCTCGCCTCTTATCTCTCAGTCCTACGGCGGCTACGTCACGTCGATGGCGCTCGGCTCCGGAAGCGGAGTCTTTAATTGTGGAATGGCGGTTGCTCCGGTCTCCAAATGGGAATATTATGGTATGTCACAGTCAAGATTGAGAGAAAGAGTCATTCATTGAGTGGTTTTTCTTTCTTCCCAGATTCCATCTACACAGAGAGATACATGACGGAGCCCAAAGACAACCCTGAATTTTACGCTGTAGGGGCTTCAGCTAGTCAGTGACATCACTTGTCGTGTCAATCGTTTTAATTATTGATTGTTTACAGAACACGACAGTCACGGCCAGAGCCAAGAACTTTCACGCCGTCCAGTACCTGCTGGTTCATGGAACAGCTGACGGTGAGACCAACACCTGAGGAGCACGACACTTGGTTTTAATACACAATATCACACAGTTACGCTCATGTTTTTAGTCGATCAAACATTTATGACTTAAGTATCTTGAGAATCCTTCAGATTTTCTGAATAATGTTGAAATGAATGATGAATTTTATCCATTAATACACATTCATTATTTTATCTTATTTATTTGTTCCACGTATTTCCCTTTTCATCCTCAGAAACATCACACCTTTTTTAATCCCAATTTATCGATTACCAAATATGGACATTTAAAAAATATATTTATATCTTTTATAATTTTTATTGAATCTTAATAAGTGTGGCCCTAACTATAAGATAACTAATTTAGAGGGTACTCAAAGAATATTTGGTATTACCTCATAAAACCAGTTGTTACTTACAGTAGCTGTTAATATAAAACGAAAACATACCATTTATGGTATCCCTTGTGTTGCTTCCGGGTCAAGGTGAACGACCTCCCTGACTTTGAGGAAATGAATATGCGGTGGTGGACACATTTGTTTTCGGGACTCCGGGTCACCTTGACCCAGAGATAAGAGAAGATTTAAAAAGGAAACAACACTTTAAGTGCTTTATTATTATTGAAACAAAGATAACGTGTGTAATTTATGATTAGCGTGGATGGTCGCTCACAACATTTATTTCATTAAACAGCAGATATATGATGGATAAGAGGATTAAACCACGTGTCTCTCCTCCAGATAACGTGCACTTCCAGCAGGCGGCTGAGATCTCGGAGGCTCTGGTGGAAGAGCAGGTGGACTTTGAGGCGATGGTGAGTGATCCGGAGCATCTTTATATTCACAGGATTTTATGGTTTGGTTTGTCACACGGTTAAGAGGATCATCAAAGAGTCGATGCGCACAAATATATCCGCTAATTTCCTGCAGTGGTACACGGACAAGGACCATGGACTCGGCGGCCGCGCCAATCAGCACGTCTACACCCACATGAGTCACTTCCTGCAGAGATGTTTCGCCTGAAGTCCACTCCATTACAAGAAACCGTTTCACCGCCTGATATGACTCGTGATTGTAAATAGAATCTGAAACGTATAACTTTTGGTTTATGGTCCGAAACCTGCGGCCTCTTTGAACAAGATCCTCGTTGTTGAACTGAGCTGTGATCTGCGTTTTCTCCACTTTCTTTTTTTTGTTCATTTCAATCAACGTTGTGAAGGTTGTGTTGTTTTTTATTTTGCAGGGAAGTGAAATGTTTGTATTAAACAACATGAACTTTGTGTTGAGAATGAATCTCATTGTTTGTCGTGTTTTACTGACAGAACCACAAGAATGTAGGTTCAAAGGTGATCAAGTATCTTATCCCAGCTACTTGGGGCAAACGGTCGAGGACACCCTGGACAAGTGAAATAACACATTTAGATTACAAAAATATGGCTGTTTGAACGTATTAAATTACACAAATAAGAATTAAAAACGAGTGTCAAACAGCTATCAACTGCTATTCAACTAAAGATATTTTAATGTACATATTCAAACACGCAGATATATTTCTAGATGTTTAATCATCAAGTAAGATGAGGACCAAATAATTTCAACAGTGGCCACATTATACATTTGGTATTTGTTTAAATACAAAAGTAGATTATACATGAATCATGAAAATATAACAGAAAGGCACTTTATTATTTTTAAGGGCAACATATTTTCATGAAAAGTAAAGTAAAAAAGCTTTAAAATTCAAGAAAAATGCAAAATTAGAATCTTAAAACAAAAACGTTGTTGTCATTGTTAGCATAGTTGCATATATGTATACATTTTTTATATATATTATTGTATCTATCCTCCCTGTTACATTTGTAATTATGACCACTTGACAAAGACAGTTCAGCACAAACAATTCTTGTGTGACTCCACATATATTTCGAGTCTCCAAGTCACTTCCAACTCTTTCTCTCTCTTCAATCGTTCCAATAATGCAAACATGTTGTTTGTAACATCTGAAACACAACTGCAATATGTATTTATGGAACTGGTAAATCATACAGCCGCAGGTAAAATCACAGTAAGTACAAACAAAACATTGCATATACTATATTGTGTTAAGCTTATACTAAGTAGAGAGACACTTAAACATCGATAATAATTGCATATCAATCACACAAAGTTAAGAAAAGAACCAGGGAAAATCTCCTCTGCTCCTCTCGATGATCCAGCCCCACCAAAAATGGGTAGAAAAGGGCACAAGCTCTGAGCTAAACCACCAGACTCAACAAGTTCATTCTTGTCTATGGTTCGCATTCAAGATGGTGATAATGTCAAATACATTATGTTTTTTACAAATTAGTATTTGACAGCCTTTTTATTAGCAAGATTGGGCAACACATGAAAACACCACAACCTGTGGATTCTATTTCATAAACAATGAACAAAAGTTAAACAAAAGGTTTTGAACAAAAGACAAAACAGCTTTCGAAGGAAAAAATGGATGGTTTGTGTGTAAGTTGTCTAGGGATTCTTAGAAACCCCTAATGATGAAGAAGAAAAGTGACTGTAACAGCAGCTCAGAGTGACCAGACACCTTTACAAGGGTTGCTAGATGGTGTCCTTCAGAGTGATTCCCTCGTCTTCTGGGGGACTTCAACACGTATGTGAGGCGAAGAAAATATCCCAAAATCTAACATATCCTGAATAAACCATGAACATCATAAACCATACATTTTCTTTAAACTATACACATTTCTTTGAGGGAAAAACATGCTTTAAAAACTATGTTGAAAATGCAACATTACTGCTAAAATACTTTCCCAGATTGTTGTGTAACATATCACACGTTTGGATTTACTGCGATGCCGACTTGCACGTCGTAAATATCGGAAATTACAAAATGTAAACAGTCGTGAAATAGTGATAAGGAAGTCGTTCAGATGATTTCCCGATGTTGGGTCATCAAGTCATGGGAGGACAAATGAATTAACTTGGTGGCAACATTACATTCTGGGCTTTAATATGGAAGAAATAAAAGGATTTTATTTTTAAAATGTGCATGTTCAGTGTGCACTATACATTTCAAGTTTTGTGCAGGCAGAAGATGTTGAGAAAGCAACAAGCCAAACATCAATCTGTAAAAAAGGACTTGTTGCTTCACCTGCTTTAATACGATTCCTTCTTTTAAACATTAACAAGATGTTTACCTTCGTGACTCATCATATGTCTGTCAAATAATGAGCACTAAATAAGAGAAAGAGGCTTATTGTCTTAAACCCGTGTGGGTCCATAAATACTGAGTCACCTTGTTCACACACACACTCACACACACACACACACACACACACACACTTTCCTCCTGATGGCACAGTAGCACATTAAAGTACGGTGTTTGTCAGGACGAGCTGCATTTGTTTGATCTTGACACCTAAGTACCGGCTGGCCTCGCGCTCCACTGACTTCTTTCCTCTCTGGACGGGCGCTCACCTTGTTGATCTCATCGATGAGACAGGGACCTTTTGTCTAATGGCTTGAGAGTAACAGGTGAATGAGTGATGAAACTGTCCCACCTGAGCGGACTTCATCTCCTCCTCCTCCATACCCCGGGGTATAAGAGCCTGATCCGGAGCAGGAGGTGAGATCCAGGCGCTCGGGGAACAAGCAACAGGAGCTATACCTCCGGAGAGGATCAACAGGTGAGCTGTGAGAGTGGACGCTCTTATCTGTCACGCCGCTCTCCGCCGCCGTGCTAATGTTCAATCTTTTACGAGGCAGGTCATCGCAATGAAAAGCATCTTCTCGCTGGCTGCCGTCCTGCTGCTCCTCAGCCTCATCCAGAGGAGCTTGCAGGTTCCTCTGGCCGAGGCTGAAGACGGCGCCAGGTGAGTCTTCCTACAGTTGTGTGCTCACTTTTTAGACTCACTTTTTCAGATTTTTTTTTTTTTTGGGTTGTCGTCTGGCAGGAGCTTTGAAGGACAAGACAGGTTAGAGGACGAGCAGTCGTCCAACATGAAGAGGCACTCGGAGGGAACCTTCTCCAACGACTACAGCAAGTACCTGGAGGACCGGAAGGCGCAGGACTTTGTTCAGTGGCTGGTGAACAGCAAGCGAAGCGGGTCAGTGTTTATTGTTTTTCATTTTATGAATGTCTTTTTTTATTGAGCTGAGATGTTTAAAAACTTGATGGTTTGAGTTTCAACAAAAACATTTTAAAGACTTTAAAGTAATGGTTTGCCAGTAAATTACCTCAGGGGCCACATTTTATACAGTTACATTTAGGGGCCACCATAAAAATCAGCTAAAAGCCTAAATATAATGGGGAATCAAAAATAAAATATATATATATAATAAAATCAGTCTAAAGATGATTGAATTAATATTGTATATAATTTTAATTTTAAAACAAATTCCCTATATAAAAGCTCTTTTCTTTTTTTTTCTTCTTGTTATTCTTTTTGTATTAACTTAAATAAATGTATTATAATAAAACTTATAATACATTTTTAAGAGGGGCAGTAAATACTGACAAAAGTCCTCAAACAAAAATCATATATTGTATTAGTAATGAATAATACAATTAAATACAAAATAAAGCATTTTCTATATAAGGGCCACATAATTTCGGACCAAACTTTGCAGGGGTCTATTAAGGGTTGTACCAGAATCATTACATTTCAAATTCTCCCATTTTTTCCTCTGCTTTTTTTTATTTTTCTTAACTTGTAGAACGTTTACAAATGTCAAATAACTTTTTACAATTATTGTTATTCAAAGAGAAAATCGCTTATTTAAAAAAAAAAAAAAAGATTTACATTTTATTTATAGTTGATAAATGAAACATTACCAGAGCAGTGCATCATGGGACAGCAAGGGTGGTGGGTAAATGTAAATGTTGGCAGGATGTGAGTTTGGTTTCAGAATAAGATTTTATTGCTAAAAAAAAACAAAAAACTTTTGTACTGAAAAACTTGACCAGTCGTGTGGTTCTGTCGTCTCCAGAGGAACGAAGCGTCACGCCGACGGCACGTTCACGAGCGACGTGAGCTCCTTCCTGAAGGACCAGGCCATGAAAGACTTTGTAGCCAGACTCAAGTCTGGCCAAGTCAGAAGAAAGTAGGCTGTTACCTTTTCCCCTCGCAACGCTGTGTCTGATTTCACCTTGACGACAGATACAGAACCAGCCAATCACCTGCTTTCCATCTCTCCACCTTCCTTTGCTTTTTTTTCCATGTTCACTGCGCTTGTGAGAAAATAAATCAGCTGAACTTTTACACCGTGTTGATCGATATGTTCTTCGCAGCCGGATGATTGATGGGTGATGATCAATGAAACACACAATCAACAGGAAAATCAGGAACCAAAAAAAAAATCTTTAATTTCACTCACCTTAGCGTTTAAATTGTAGGTTTTTTACATGTTTACGTAGATCGCAAACCGTCAGACATGGCTTCATGCTGAGCAGGAGGCACGTGGACGGAAGCTTCACCAGCGACGTGAACAAAGTCCTGGACTCCTTGGCTGCTAAGGAGTACCTTCTCTGGGTCATGACCTCCAAACCCTCTGAAGAACGGTAAATCAAGCGACCATGTCTGTCTCACTCTTTTCAAGGGGAAAACTCTTTTCCTCGCCAGCTGTTATTTCCTGTCTCTCTCCGCAGCAAGAGAAGATAAGCCGATCACTCCCGGACAAACGGACAGGAAGGCCGTCGGCGACAGGAAGCCATATTACGTGTTGTTATGTCACCATTATATTTAACTTTTTTTATACTAATGCAAAGACACAAAAAACATATTTTTCTATCAATTATTTATTTTAGGACAATAGGATGAATCTGAGGATGGACTGAAGGAAACAAAGGCAGTGTTGATTGTACTGCTCTGCAAAATAAAGGATTTCATTGTATGTTTGGCTTATTGATTTAAATATATACATCTTTAAAAAAAACCAGAGTTGAACAGCTCAGAATGAGTGTCGACAAAACAACTGAAACCAATTCATTATTTTTATAAATCCACCAAAAAAACACATTGTTGAGTTCAAGTATCTCGAAGAGAAGACTTGGATCGTGAGATCAAAAAGTTTTTTTCTCAGGAAGGTGGCTTCAGTCGGGGAATCTGATTGAGATACGTCTCTCTACATCTCTCATCTGGCTTGGGAACACCTTGGGGTCCTCATAAAGAGGTGGATGATGAAGATGGAGAGAGGAAAGTCTGGACCTCTCTGCTGAAGCTGCTGCCCCCGCGACCCCAACACGGATAAGCCATAAATACATCATACTTTTTTATACAAATTCTAAAATGACCTATGTACAAAAATGCATATATGATATAAAAGTTTACATGTTTTGTTTTTTTTACATTAAAACGTATAAAGGCTTGGAATTTACAAACTTATTCAACAAAGAAGTTTCTCGATTTGCAAAAAATGTTTGCCTTATTAAACATAGGACTCATAACAAATTACATTAAAGTTGATCTAAAAATTATTGGGTAAAATAGATCAAAAAGTTGTCAAAAATGGTCTGATAGTTTTACTGGGACCTCATGCGGGCTGCTCAATTATAGTCAAAGGGACACGTAAAAAGAAATAAAAAAGAGATATATATAGAGTATGGAGCAAACCTTACAGCCAGTTGTATATGCATAATTGGATTCAAACCCTCGACCTGTGATTATATTAAAATTTCATAATAAATACAGTTTTTCTCATCAATAATCGTATAAGAACACATGAGCATATTGGAAAAATACCCCCAAAAGTTTGTTATTTTTGGGTTTGTTTGTATTCTCTTCTTTCATATACATTTTAAAACGCTCTCATTATTTCCATTTTCTTTCTCCTATTATTTTTTGTTGGAGTGAAAATACATTTCTTGGTTTATGCTGCAGTAGTTTTTAAAATGATTAAGTCCTGATATTCTTGATAATATGATATTTTACTCTCTCTCACATTCATTATTTTTTTCAAATTACTCTTATTCTTTCCGGCATCACGACACAAACTCTCCACAACTGGTTTCATATATTTATTTACGCTCTCATTCACTCTGTCGCACACGCTCGTGAAACAAAACCACAAATTGAACAACAGATCAGAACGGACAGCGTTCTGTACATGTGACTCGAAAGAACCCAACAGAAAGTGTACGGCTAGCTCTACCAAATTTAAGGCAAAATTTCCACACAGACTCGGCCAAAACATGTGTTATTGATATAATTCTGACCCATGATTCACTTCTCTACTCAACTAAGAACCATTTCATAGACAAAAGGGAAAAAGAACATACAACTACGAGAAAGAAAAAAAACCCCATCATGTTAGTAATATATTAGTAACATTTTACATGAATAAAATATACTATGTTTTATACATCGTTAAGACTCTTAACTGTTTATTATATGTCGTCCTTCCCGGAAAAAAAAAAAAAAAAAGAGTATTTATTGCATCTCTAGAAGTTATCATGGTTAGCTTCAGATGCTAACACATCAAAGTCATGTCTGCGGATGGAAAGAGACAGAAAGGATGGAGGTGGTAACACACAGCTCGTCTGTACAGCCGCTAAAATGAAATGAAAAAAAAAGCTGAAGCAACAGATGCAAACTGTGCCGCCATGCTACCTGTAAAGTGACAAAAGCTGCCCCGCGGAACGTCATCCAAGGCGGGGTTTTCTCAAGAGCTCTCTGTGCTGTTAGCATGAAGCTAGTAGCGACTTGACTAGCTTGTCAGGCGCGCGATATTGAAGCCGGGGAAGGGCCGCCATTAACAAAACCTCACAAATGAACATCGAGATGTGTCTATAAAATGTTTTCACTTACTTAGCAGTTGAAAGAGTTTTGGCAAGTATCTCCTTATTCAGTGTTTGAGGTCCACTAGACGACTTATTCACGTCGCAGAGGCAGGATTTTTTTTTTTTTTTTAAACTAGCCCATTGCTTTTGTTTTTCATTTGGAAATATGTAAAAAAGATACAAAATACAATTAATGTAGGTTTAAAAATTGTTTAAAACGATGGTATAATTGGCCCACTGACCTATAGGTGTCTAATAATTCTGTTGCTGGTATCACCAAACATTGATATACATAAAAAAAGAACACAAGATGTGCGTTTGTTCTTTGTGTTAATACTGCTTCTAACAAAACTCTCGGTTGTACACAACTTGCACACAGACATACATGACAAAAAAACACAGTGTAACACAGTACGAAGGTGGTTGAGTGTGGCACGGTATAGTTGTTTTTTTTTATGTTTTTTTGTTGTGTTTTTTCATGATTGACAGCAGGTGCCACCGCCTCAGTGTGTGTCGTCACAAACTCGTCTCTCTGTCCAGGCTCTTGTTATGTCTCCGTCGCTTGTGGCGTTTTTCACCGCCAGTGGGACAACTACGCCAAATGATAAAAACGCAAACGTTACAAACTATATTTTTAGAAAAGAAAACAATAATAAATCAGAATGAATGTGAGAGTTATTTTGGTATTTTTTCTTCAAAACAAAGAAAATAAATTTGCCTTCAACTAAGATCAATACCTTAAGTTACTGGTTGCTTCAGAACATGGGAAGTAAAAAAAAAAACAATAATGACAGGAAAGTTATGAAGAAGTTAGAAATGAATGAACAAGAATGAAATATAACAAGAAATAAAAGGTAGAAAATTGTTATAATAAAAGTGAAGTGAATTAAGTGAGGTATGAGTGTCCATGAACAATGATGTTTGTTAATGATATAGTCATTTAAAGTGAGGATAAAGAATGAAACGCCAGTAGGGGACAGAAAGAAATTGTGGCTAAAACAGAGGACAAGTCAAGTAAGTAAAGTAGGAGTGATGAACCATCAGAGTGCATAAAGAATGATGCAAATGTGTCCAGAAACTTTAATGATTTTTCTAATATTTTCAATTTTAAAATAACTCTGAAGTAATAAATCCACTATTTCTGAATAGCGTTCTGTCAGTATTATTTTGTGGAACATTTTCGTTAATTATAACAGAAGCTCCAGTGTTGTAAACACAAAAAGGGAATTTGACTATAATCATCATGACTACAGTTTAAAATATATGTTAAATTTTTTTTTTTTTGGGTCAATCTACTACTGTTTGTCAATATGGTACTGAATATCGGTACCAATCTCTACAGTTAAGATAAGGGAGAAGAGGTGAAGAGTAGAGTGCAGGCCTGGAGGAACAAGTCAAAAGACCAGAGTTAGAGGAGTTAGAGTGGAGGACGCACAGACTAGGAGTGAGAAAATGAAAAATGATTAAATCAGACTCAGATGGTTTGGACGTGTAGAGGGGAGGGACAATGGATAAAAGAGCAGGACAAAGAAAATAAACAGAACAATTCATTTTAAACTAGAAAAGGCATCTTTGTAAAGAAAAGAAAACGGTTGTTTCATTCGTAGTAAAAAGGTCTGATAGTGCGGTTTTGGGTCAAAATACCAAAATAACTCTTTGACTTTTCGAAGACGACACAGGAAAAAGAAAACACGGAGCAACTTCCATTTTGTCGATGAATCAAGAAATGCAGCATGCAAATGTGTTTCTTGTTAATCCTTCACATGCTGCATTTAAACATAGAACATGCTGTGACGGCAACACTGTAATGATCGGAGCATGCACGGACCACTGACCGGGACCAGGAGCGACTTACCTTTGGGATATCAGCTGCTGAGAGGTTAGGTGGGGGAGCTTGGGAGTGGAATGGATGGAGAAAAGCAGGGACTGTGTTAGTCTACTCTGTGGGAAATCTGCAAAAACAGCAGATGAACCCTTTCATCTAAACACGCTAGCTTCTCAGCTTCCTGGAAAAATGCTAAAATTCCATGAGCACCTGATTTTCAAACGGAGCGAAATCCTTGGAATTGATCAAATACAAAACGCCTTTTGTGCTCCACTCTGTGAGGTGGACTCTCACCTCTTCGCACTCGGCTCCTTATTAGTGCTCTCAGGGGGGTTCACGCTCTTCCACACATTCCCAAAAGATCCTTTGGACATCTCGTCGGTGATGTTGACCGTGGCAGGATCTCCCCTTCAAGAACACGTGCAGAGGATTTGTTACTTGCCATACATTTGTTATGTATTATGAGAAAAACAAAAAATAGCTCCTACTTGAGGTGACATTCCATCGGCACTTGAACAATGCCTTCCTCCTCCACGATGATGCTGTGCTCCTCCTGAGGAGAGAAGGTTCACAAATGTCACGGCAAGGACACGTATTCTGGGATGAAGGGTTGAGATATGTTGATGGTCTGCACCTCTCCTTCTGCGTCCTCCAGCTTCTTCTTCTTCCACTCCGGCATCAGATCGTCCAGCCAGCTCAGCTCCCTTTTGGTGAACATGAAGTCCAGAAGCTTTCGGATGAAGACCAAAGCCAAGACCTGAGAGAGGATCAGATGATGAGCAACAATTACTCAATGGCATTAGTCTGTTACAAATCATGTTGTCCAGCTACGAACTGCTTTAAATTCAATGGTACTTTTCATTGAAAACATGCTTGATTTTATATATATTAAAATTATATATATTTTATTATCTCTTTTATTATTTCTTTTTTTCCTTGCACTGTATTCTCATTGTGCTGTTGTAAAAGTGTGTTTCCCCTCTGGGGATGAATAAACGTATTCTATTCTATTCTATTCTATATATCATAAAACAGAGGCTTCACAGCAGAGAATTAAATGATCATAATCATGTTCAAGAACATAACTATATTTCTATACACTATTTAACTACACACATGCAGACACAAAAGCCCAAAAGAACATGTCAAACCTAAGCAAAAATATACTTTAAAATATACATAATTAAATGTATAATCAAGAAACATTCCAGAAGCATTCATTCTGTAGATATGGGTCATGACAGCTAAATTGATTTTTCCAAATGTGTTTATTTTATTATTTCTTGGACCGCCAAGGCTAAAGCAAATCAGATAAAGGAAGCTGATGCAGAGACTTTAAAATCAGTTTAGCATCGTCTCTTTTTCAGGTCCTTGTTAGCAATCGTGTTATTATGTCATACTATTTTAAGTAATTATGCCAGAGGTAAGATGTTGTTTTTTTATTTATACCTTAAGTTCTACCTCAAGATTCCATTTGATGGAGAAAAACGCTTAAAGAATTTCATAAATTAGCTAAGAAATATATAGATAAATGTTTGTTTCTGGCTCCCCCTAGTGATAGAATAGTGTACTGCTGCGGCTTCACTGTTAAAAGGGGATCGAGAGTCTTGTTGTGTCAATTATTCTTTTTTATCTCTCAGTACTTCATAAATGAAACCATCCTATAAAGCAGTTTTGGTGGACATGAGACACTTAAAATGCACAGCTGTGCAGTGCATCGCAAAGAATCAAAGACTTCTAATACGTCGATCATTAATGTCAGTATTAAACCAATAATTAAAGAAAATAATGTTACATAGTTCTGCTTTAAAGTTGTACGAAAGAGCAACAACACAACATGTTCAGCGACCGATGCATACTGATGATTCTTAGGTCTAATTCTATGTGATACAAATGTATTTACCATCATCGGGAATACAATGGCAGCTCTGGAGGTCTTGATGGTCCAGAGTAACACCAAGCAGCTGAGCTGGACGAGGGTGAAGAGGTGGACCTTCCTCAGCGGAACGTGGCGAAGATAGATGAAGTCCGGTTGATGCTTGGCCGGCATGCTAAACAGCCTTATGCGGTCGAAAAACTGCACACATTGGACAATTGTTTGTTTAATTGTTGAACATTTCTGATCATTTAAATGTAAAAAAAAAAAGAAAGTGTACCTGGATGCCTCGGAGTGAAGACGCCCCCATGTACAGGAAGACTCCGTAAAGCACAGGCATCGGAATGAACTGTAGGAATAAAGAAATAGTTTGGATTGGAGACGAAAACATTTAGAGGAATTTCTCAACCGACCTTCAGCACAGATGTCATGAAGACAGAGCAGCCCATCAGAGTGAAGATCATGAGGCCGGTGAAACGCTGCTCTCTGATCCCCAGGAATTTTGGCTGCTCTCCGGGAGCGGAACACTCGGACTCCAGTTTCAGGCTGTTCACGTGGGAGATGGACAGCACGGTGGCCGCCACGAACCAAGGCAGCCCCATGACCGAGCACACGCCCAACATCACACCCACCACGAACAGGTCCAGATGGTACCCACAACCTTTCTGTGGAGGCGGAAACACACACGATTTAACAGGTCACTTCAATATGTCCTGTTTTATCAACGGTCTGACAATTTTGTTTAAAACATTTTAGATGTGTAATTATTGAAGGTTTCTTCAATGTGTAATCCTGGTGTGTACTTTAGAAGTAATAATTAAAAAGAGAAATTTTGCATTAACTTTAGCTTCATTGGGAGTTTTTTAGATCATTATATTTTGAACCAAACCAATTTATAAGTGAAATTAACTTTTATCAAAATCAATAAATCTATACCCTGAAGTAATTTCCAAAGAATGAAAGGAAAGACAAATATTTCAGCCTAAAATGTAAAAGTTTTATTTTGTTAGAATATTTCAATATATTATGTTTAAATAAGCAAATCACAATGATATTTTAATTTTTGCCCCAAAAAACACTGTTAAGAAGTAGCTAAGACTTTTAACAGAAGTACATTTTAAATATATTTCCATACTTTTTCCTGAGTAGTACTTTAAAATTGATTACAATATTCTAAGTGCCTTTTCTGCATCTTAACCAAATGACCAACAGGCAGTGAGTGAAGCATTTGCTACCTGCCATATAGAAAAATATATTTATTTAATTGTGTAACAATGTATTCATGGTTAAGGTTTTGTTTTTAAAAATGAACACATTTTTTTTCAAAAAAGAAAAGCCAGGGACTATTGACATGTCAAGATTATTGTTTTGGTTGTGTTACCTCCAAAATAAACCTGCAAAGTAGCGTAAAAGTGTGAAACACAAACTATAAATGAGACCATCTTGTTGCAAAGGAACCGTACCAGGGCTCCTGCTGATTCAGTGTTAGTGTCAGTGTTATATTTATTTATAAAGCACTTAACATTTTCTTTTGATTGTTGGTGTTTTTATCTTAAATCGAGATCATGCAGATATTACTGACAATAAACCTGTTTGCACTTATAAAAAGTTGGGGACAGCTCCTCTATAGGACAGACAGGAGCTTGCTGTCGACACCGGTTGGAAGACAACGAGCGCCCTCTACTGTTGTAAAGAAACAAACAAATACCTTCAGTTTGTGTTCCTTCCTGTTGATGATGACCGCTGTGATCTGCTGGTCCATGAAGATGAGGATGGTGCACAGCAGAGCAGGGATGAAGGTGATGATGGTGGTCCACCAGGGGTTAGGACCAACTGGGTTTATAAGCCAGCCACGGTCATCTCTGGTCGGCTGGAGAAAATAAAAAGCAATTCCTGTTTGTTCCCCAGATTTATTTTCAGTATCAAATATTTTTAAGGCATCACATCAAATGTATAATCGTTATAATAGTTATTTTTTAAAGTATCAAGAAATCAAAGTAGATTTTTGTTCTCACTTTAAACTTGCTGGGAACCTGTAACTTGGGTGAAGGGATTCCCAGAGCGTAGTCCACGAGTACCATCGTGAGGATGGTGATGAAGACAGCGAAGTCGCTGATGATGGCCCGAACCTGCAGATGAGAAACATGACCATGAGGTGGCGCTCAAGCACAACAGATGGTGAGTCAGCATCACCCCACATATTACGCCAATGGATGTCATAGATGGTGAATCATAGAAATATCACACATAGAAAGGCAAAGCGGAGAGTAATTTCAGTTTATAGTCAGTAGATGGCAGTGCGGTGAGCTGTTTTGAATACAGTTTATGTTTATTACCGGTAGTTACTG
Source organism: Callionymus lyra (assembly GCF_982586985.1). NCBI lineage: Eukaryota > Metazoa > Chordata > Actinopteri > Syngnathiformes > Callionymidae > Callionymus > Callionymus lyra. Next base: position 24,550,309 of record NC_141822.1, read on the forward strand.
TTTTTCAATTCTTTTTTTTACAGGAAGTAAAATATGAAATATGACCATAATCTTCTGCAACTTTTTCAATTCATCTAAATTCAAGAAAATCCTTTCTGTTTAAATTTTTCAAACCAGAAACACAGTTGTTCGTGTGAAGAAAGTGACAGATTGAGAGCGCCATACCTTGGTGGGGAAGTAGCGACTGGTCTTGAACTCCTTGAGGAAAGCCGACATGAAGACAGTGGAGAAGAAGAGCAGCACACACCAGAACAGCACGTCAGGGATGTAGGGGCCGTGGGGTCCACAGGCGGCGCCTTCAAACTCGCCGTGCAGCATCTCGCACTCCTACTGGCACCAGAGGACAAGGTGATGATGGCCATGACAGTAATTGTATTCATTATAATTACATGAGGAAACACAGAGCGCGAAACAGTTCAAAGTGTTTGCCTGCCATGCTGAGAGTGTAAGAGCTGATACGTCTTCAGGTCTTCTGCCTGCACACCACATCTCTAGAGCTGCGCGACATGCTCCTGTTGACTGATCCATGTCTGACAGTGAAAGTTTTCAGGCTGCCTTTCTGTGCCCATACAGGATTATCCCATGAAATCCTCCCCACATGTTCTTAATCTCCACCTACTTACTACGCTTCATGACAGAGCAAAGTGTCAGAAGCAGCGTGGACTCAATAAAAACCCACTTTTCGGGGCCAGTTCTAACGCTGCACACGACCAACTGATGATTGACATGTTGTTTACCGCAAATATCCAGAAGTGTATCCCAGGTCTAGTGGTTTAAAATCTCAAGGATTCCTTACCTTAACGTCCAGCATGGTCCAGTTGACTTGGGTGACTGTGACGTTTCTGTCCTCCCAGAACCTTTTTGTGGCATTGCTGGGATCCCTCGGTTCTACACACTCACATCTGAAGAGAATAGAGAGCAAAGATTCAGCTGTTTTTTATCTTTGAGCTCTGTGTGATTATGATTTATAAGTTACAAAATCATTGACTGATTCAAACTGAGTCAAATCCCAGCTATAAAATGTGTTTAAACTTTTCTTCTCTTCTCATTCTAAATTGGACTTGAAGCCTCATGAATCTCTACATCATACATTCTTCCTGTTGCTATTTGTTGATGTAGCTTCATTTTAAGTACTTTGCAGATGTAAATCTGCTCAGTAACTTCATCCAGAACTCCATGTTCTCAATATAACTTTCTAGTATTAAGCCAACATTATTGAGTTATTTTGATCATATCTGTTTCTTAGTTGAGTTAACATGCTATGCTCGAGTCCTGATTAAGTTTTAAAGCAACTTAAAATAAAGTACAAAGCACAAGTGTAATACATAGATTTTTGCTGTAACGCAGTAGTGTAAGGCAGTACAAAAACATCAATATATAGTATAATACTGGGTAAGAAAATGTCCTTCATTACATCTAAAAGAAATGTATCCAAATTTGTCATTAAAGACTTGCTAAGGAGGACAAAAGCTGCTCAAACGTTTCCTTCCTCTAGAGCCTGTAAACGGTTCGAGGGTCGTCATACGTTCCATAAAACTGCCACTGTGATTGAAGACTTTCTCTTTGAATACATTCACGACAAAGTTGCAGCATGTGTTACAGATAAAGGAGGCAACATTGTTAATTGTTTCAAGGAGTTTCCGTGTATTTAGTCTGAAGGAGAAGGAAGTGTGTTTGTGTTTAGCAACCTTGTTAGCTGCGTGCTACATTCGTCAATACAGTATATTCCTTTGAAGTCTGCAAATACAGCAAATCTGTGTCAGGCCTTATCCTTCATTTATGACGAAGCACTAACTGTAATTTTGCTGGGAATATAATGTAAAGAGAAAAAAATGGGAAAAAAGTTGTGTATCTTATGAGGTCATTTTTTTCTCAATTCTCTTATGTAGCTGTTGGATGCCAAAAGTTACAGAATTTATATGCAACAGCACATCGCGGTATTGAAACAGCAGTTTTGAAAGTAATGCAAAAGTAAAAGTAGTGTAATGTACAACAACAGTTCCGGCTATAAGGTCCCGTCCAAATTTGTTTAGGAAGCGGTTTTTAACTCACGCATAATGTGTGAGCTTCTGCAGGTCGTTGTTCTTGTTGATGGGGTAGTGCACACCCAGGTGGACTAGTTTCTCCAGGGCCTCATAGATGAAGATGATACAGATCAGTGCAGCAAAAGCTTCTTCAGTGAAGCGTGTGATGTAGCAGACAAGGGAGCTGGCATCTGTGGCCACCAGCAGCAGACAGAAGAAGGCTGTCCACAGGCCAATGCAGGCCCTCAGGGAGAGGTAGGAGAGGCCATATTCCCTGATAAGAGACACACATGCCGGACACAGACACAGTCTTACTTATGCTCGGTTGTATGTCATAGCAAAAGATGTGTGTCTTCAACATACTTGCAGAACTTGAAGAGGATCTTCTCAAAGACAAGTACAGGACCTGTACTGCCCAGGATGGTGAGCGGTTGACCAGCAAAAAGCGAGTAGGCGATTCCTGTCATTGACGCCCCAAACAGGGACTCAATGGCACTCTGTAGACACAGTAGATGAGACTTGTAAAAACACAAGCTAAACCTTTCATATATAAACCGAAGTTTACAGCAGAGTAGATACAGATATTAGATGAATACTTTATCTTCTACGTCTGTGTTTTGACTTGAGTGTTGTGATGATGTTTATTGTAATTCCATCAACGTGTGTTTTTTTAATTTTAGATTTATGTATTTTATCATTTTTATGTGAGTGTGTAATGCTATGTTTTAAGTTACAGCATTTTGTTTTTAATTGTTGTTCAGTGCATATGTATTGACCACTTGCACTTTTGTATTATATCGTTTTTCCGCAAGTGTATATTGATCAAAATGTGTGTGTGTTGTGTTCAGGCATTTCTGAATAACACTGTTGCTCCATTAGTGTGTATGATAACTGTGTCTGCATTGTGTTTTTGCACTTTTGTATTTTATCATTTTTCCTAAAGTGTATATTGATCACAATGTGTGTGTGTTCATGCACTTTTGTATCACATTGTTGCTCCATGAGCGTGTAATGATAACTGTGAGTTTTGTGTTGAGGCATTTTTGTATTACATTGTTTTTGCGCGAGTGTTTTGACCGGCGTGTGCGTTTTGATTTCAGATTCTGCTCATGAAGACACACAACTCATCCCTCTATAAAATAAACTGTATAAATCTATGTACCAATGAGCCACATTGAACACAATACAACAGCAAATATAATTCTTACCACACGTCCTTCTGTGGCCTCACCCAAGAGTCCACCAAAGGTAATGACAGGTGACATGCAGGCGCAGTACAGGAACAGAAAAGAGGCCAAACACTGCAGACTGATGGCATCCGTGTAGTCGGAAAGATAGTGAGGAGCTTTTCTCTTGATGTCCAAGACAAGCCCCCCAAATAACCTGTGGACAGCCCCAGAAAACATGTGATTCACAGCAATATGAAAGACTCAATCATGCAGACTAGATAACAACTGATACATTAATTTGTTTTAAAGTATAGCTCTCAACTGTGAGAAAACTCCTGCAGCAGTGAGCATAAAGCCTGGCTGCAAGTGGTTGTGATGGCAACCGCAGGGATGATATTTCAGTCTGAGTCACGAGTAGGCAGGGATGCTGTGTTGTGTGGCAGGAAGTCGGCTTGTTAACTGTGGCTCAGCATTTATCAGATCTGATCCAGGAAAAAGTCCTGCCACGCAGCTCCAAAATGGCCTTTTTTACAGACATGTGCCATATATGTGTTTATATTTTATCTCAACTGGGTAAGATAAGCCTCTCTTTTTGTCGCACACTGGTTGATTTTAACTCAAATATTATTAAACATTTTTTAAGAGATACAGATATGTCAATATTTTTTCCCTCTATCACGTCATCCCTGTGGTTGACTGGAATGAATGGAATCCCATAGATCAATATTGCTCATGAAAGAATTTCTGAGGTTTGTTCAATATAAAAGAAGATTAAAACAATGTTATCCTTATCTGAAAAAAATGTGGATTCCAACATTCACCATGAAAATATGCAAACCTGAAAAAAATGTTCATAAATAGAGAAGAGTGTCTCAAACTCTTGCTACTAGTAATTAAAATAAATTAATTAATTAAGGTTAATCTAACGACAATAAAGTCACAGTGTAGCATCGAAAAATGATCATCATGGTCTAGTTTTATTTGAATTCCCAGAGGATGGAAAAGAGTGTGTGCATGTGTTTTAAATAGATGTTACGCTGACAACAGGCAACATGCTGCTTTCCTCTGACAAGTACCTTCCCGTACGCTGCAGCTCGGGTCCACCGTGTCCTCCGTGTTCCTCAGACTCACCAAGATCTGTCACTCCATTGGGAACAGGGGGTATTTTCCGCTTTTCCTGTGGTGATGATTATCACATCGTGATCTCACAGCACAGCAACACAACTAGTGGCACGAACATTCGCAACTCTGCTTTTATTGGAACATTCATGGGTGTTTTCAACAGAGCAGTTGCATTTGAGTAAAGATGGTAGAAGGATTTTCAAGTTCTGATGAAGGATAAAGAACATCACGGACAGGATTGGGCACAGAACTGTGTAGAGCTGCATCAAATTACAAAATAGTTGTAAGATTAAAGCCTCACACAGATGCCCGGGCCTCCCTCAGCAGCAGCCAGAGCGACAGTGTCTCTTAAACCCATCATGAATGAAACACTTAAATTATTCTAGTTGACAGAATACCGATGCTACCATCAACCATGAACAAATAAATATCAGTTTACCTGAGAAGGAACGTTTTTGGGAGGCTCTATCCTTATGGAAGGATCCCACTCTCCAGGAGGCAACACAGTCACCTGGTCTAGGAACTCATCGATGCCCGCCACCAAGTCGTTTCTGTCTTTGGCTTTGTACGCCACATCGTGAAAGATCTGCAGAAAAGACATGAGAGTTATGCAAATCAGGAAAATATGCTGTTCACCATATCATTTAAACTGGTGTTGACATCTTAACGCAGAGGATTATCATCAGCAAACACAAGAACAAAGAGTTTTTAAGTTAAAATCACTTATTCAAAACAAAAATCTAATATTTAAATCACTGCCATTTTGAAACTGTTCGGTTTGGTGGCATTAATAAGGTTTTTTTCCACATTTAATCCTGGATTTTTTTCATGACATGTTTCGCAAAGCTATTATCAAAAAAATTGTTTAGATAACTAAATGAGTGGCTGGTCTCAGAAGCCCACTATGGTTCAGGACCAATTCATTCCCATTAATGATGAAGTAGGTTGCCGTCCAAACCGCATCTATTTTTCACTCATCCCAAGAGGACAGCTGCCAGGATACAAATCACATCTGGCTTGAATGATGGACGGCAACATTAGCTCACAGCACCGCTGTGGGGAAACTCAGCCACGGTTTACATGTCAGTCCCTGTTGATGGACAAAGACGCGGTCAAAGGTCAGAGACGGCTGGAGAGAGGTGTTCGATATCAGCCTTAACTTAAATTCTTGATAAATTATTTAAGTTTTCCTTAACAAAAGCTAACATGGACCCATAATAGATAAATGGAAATCAACAAATATTTATAGTGGAAAACATTTGGGAATAAAGTGTATAACCTGAGTGTGTAAATGAGCCTGAATCTGACTTTTTAATGATATTATTTACTTCATCAATTCATAATCCATTATATTACGTTGAACAAAGCATGGTCACCAAATCCGGCTCACAATGGGAAACTAAAACTAATAATCAAAAATGAATCAGGAACTTGGAAGAAAGGAACACGAGAACAGGAAGAATAGGGGAACCCAACAATGTAAGGGGAGAAGCTACATTCCATTGTGAACCATCTGTGTCTCCTAGCGTGAAAACAAAGAGGCTAATTCACCTCATCAGTCATCAGCGTGGCAATGGACCGTCCAATTTCATGATACTGTGGGCCTTTTCCCAGGGGGCCAAGCAGGATGAAGAGAAACCTGTGTCGGACAGGGAAAGAAAATATCTTAAATTGCGTTATAATGAGGCGGTCCAGGGAGGACACGCTGGTCTTTTTTCAAAAAAACCCACACAGACAAAAAGCAAGAGCTTGGGTGTTAGTAAAAACCTGGTGGTGATGGGAACCTCTGCCAGGCCATTGAGCAGCACAGCGGGCGACAGGCGGACAAAGGCCACGACGGGACGTTCTAAGAAATCCAGTTCTCCAACCAGAACATTAGAAGCCTCTGCTCCAGGTGGGATCTTCTTCATGAAGTGAAGATCAATCTTTATCCAAACAAGAAAATGACTTTTGGTTAACATCGATATAGAGTAAGAGTCGTGAGAGAACACGCTAATTATCATTATCCTCCCATTTAACAGCACAATGTGTTGAATTCCAGCCACTTTCCCAGGACCAACCGTGCCCCGCCCACATGTAACTCAATCTTAAGTTAAATATTCAGTATTAGTCTTGAGGCCGGCTATCGTTACCAGTGGATAAACAGCCGGATCAGCGGTGGGTCTGAAGGCTCACCTTGCTGAAGTCCACGGCGCTATTTTCTCTGCTGACGTCCTGTTTGCCTTCGTTGTTGGCCGGCTGGGACTGGGGTGAGACGGTTTGGCCTGTTTTGACACAGCATCAAATAATGATGTCAATTTCCATCTGCCTGGACTGATCACAACACTGCGTTCCCACACAGAGACAAAGGTCTGCAGCGAGTGTCAGAAGGGTAAAGTTACATTCTTTGGAAGGAAAATAAAGGGTTCAGGGCACTCTTTTGTCTTGGGTGGCAAACCTTACTCAGTGTTGACCCAAGACAAAACTATATTGTGTGTTTTAAAGGGTTAAAGCTAGCGTGAAGTCCACGTTACAGAATGGTATATACAGGTGGATATGAATAAGTGACACAGTGCAATATTTGACAAGTCAAAAGAGCTTCGTGGCCTGTGAACTAGATGACAACAATATAAAGAAATAGGTTACGTCTCGGGAAATGTATTCATGGAAGAAGGGTTGAAAAAAATTTAGATTATTTAATTAATACATTTCTTTATGGTGCAGTTTATAATTAATATTTGTTTACAATTTTGATAGCAGATTCAAAGTACCCTTCCTCAAAAGAACATTTCTCAAATACCTAAACTATTTCTTTATTTGTCAAATCTGCAAGCTTGACAAGCAAAACAACTATGTTAGATCAAGTTATATGTTCGGATCTATAAAAGGACCTATAGGTTCCCGAGTTTCTGGCATGAGGAAAGTGAAGAGCATCACTGGTTCTTAAAGGGAAAATATATATTGATAGTTTTAGATTGAATGGGCCATAGAATAACTGTACATTTGAAAACTGATAGCAACAACTGATGGGGTTTCATGTCTTAGTAGTTTACACCCAAGGTGCTTTGACAAAGAGGAATCTATATCATGAAACCTCATCAGACCATCACATACCCTGGACTCGGACCAAAAGTGATCAAGACACTGTGATACTTTTTGATGCATGGAAAGAAAGAATGCAAATCCACCAGAGGATTCATACGAAGAATCAGGTCCACTGCAAGATCTGCACTGCTAAAACTGGATTTCCATTTTATCCGTGGGATATCATGGCCCCAATGTTTATAGGATCATTCAGGCAGGAAATAAGTGATATAATTAAAAAGGCTCTGGTGAATTTACAAAATAAAACAAACTTATGATGTTTTTAGAACGTTACTTCATAATCGTGCACCAACAAGTCCCTCTGTAATGACATTCTCGCTTCAATTCTTCGAAACATTACATTGGTTTAATCCAGAGTCTTTGAAATGTCAAAACTGCTGTTTTAATTCAATTGGCCAGTCTGATAAAATATATTACCGCTCAGCAAACTGGGCGGAGCTTATGACAGTGAAAGCGAGACATTTGTTCATTTTCTAAAAATGATATATTTTACAAGAATATTGTGATTGAATGACAATGACATGACACACATGCGAAGTAAGGACGCTTTTGATGTGAGTCCAGGGTAAACAGAACACTCTTAGCTGTATGATATTTCCTACAGAAAGGTCAATCATTCTATAGGCCCTTTAGTTCCTCAAACAACACAGGTTACTTTGATTGAAGTAACAAAAGGTAAATATTTTCCCACCACGACAAATTTAGTCAACAAATGACTCCACTAATATGCTCTCCACTTTTCATGATTTATCTTTTCTAGCGCTAACTCTACTTTGGAGATAGCATAGCGGTCTTGTTGCCTGTGCCGATCTCTCGGTCTGGATCTTCCTGCGACATGGGGCAGTACCCTTGAGCAATAGCCTCAAGAACACTTAATCGTTTGCTCTCGCTATCGACATGTGACTTGTCTGAGGTCACGTGCGATGCAGGGGTGGACACGCATGACAAGCAGCTCACACACCGCGGCCACACAGCACAGGACAAGGTCTTTTGTGGTGCAGCATTTGTGGCCGGAGGAGAACCGTTGAATGGTTTGGTGGTTTGATAAGACATGTCATTTACTGGCGACACATATCCAAACATGCATGTTTGTAAGAAGGACACACAAACACAGAAACATGGAGAAACAAGAGGAGACAATGTAATACACAACAGTAATGATACACATGTGATCATGAACATTTTATATTGCAATTATCAAAGTATAAGTTGTATTGCTTTTAGCGTGTCATAATCTTACCATTTTTGTCCATGGAATGAGGCTCGGACTGCTTTTTGCCAATATCAGCAAAAGAGCGAACAATTGGAATGCGATTGGCTAGTTTTTTGTGGTTCTGATGGTGGTGCTGCTTTAGCAGGGCCTCGCGGATCCTCCTCCTGGCATCCTGACCCACGGGCCCTGACACCTCGTGCTGATCCAAAACCATATCTGAAAGGCAAACGCACAATAACCATGGCTTCATGTCTGATCTGTCGACACGACTGGCTGGAGATGTGTTTACCAGCAATCTCCTCCAGTGAGTTGGCTCTCATGTCCAGCATCACAGTCCCATTCATTATGCAACTGCGAAGCTCAAAGAGACTGTGTAGGGACAAGGTGGCAACATACGGCTTACTCCACCGCTCGCCCCCATCCTCGACGTCCTCCTCGAACTTCAGCCACCTGCAGACACACAAACATGTGACTCAACGTAAATGACCACAATCATTCATGATTGTGTTTCAGTCTTGAGGGGCCTACCTTGCCGTCTCCTTCCATTCAGCGTCCTCGCCCTCCCTGACACAGATTTCATCCAGCTCTGTAAAAAGGGCGTGAGGGATGTGCTCTTCGTCGCCATCCTCGGTCCCCAACAGAAACTGCACCCTTTGAGCTGGCGTGTCTGCTGTAGAAAATACAACACGAGAGGAACCAGGACACGATGAGCAACTCGGCTTAAGGCTAGAATTTAGAATAAAATATCTCTGAAAAATGATTTCTAAGACATCATTGAAGCATCCTTTTTCCAGATCTTAACCTTGAACCAACCTTGACTTATTTTAAATAATATTTAAATTTAAAAAAACTGACAAAAGTCAAATGAATAAAGCATCAAACAAATCCCCCGGTCGTACTGTGTGACGGAGATTCGTGTCCATCTTCAGCTGTCGAATCCCTCTCCTTGGACCTCTTCCTGTGCCTGTGTCCGTGGTGACGGTGACGTCGGTGGGACCTCCTGCCGAGGGGAACGTGAACTCCAATGTAGAGAGTGCGGTGACCTGTAGTTAAAATAGAGAGGGGGAAAAACATCAGGGCATTTTCAATACCACCACAAGTAAACAAACAAACATTGTGTTTTTTCAATAACACAGGAAACAACTCTTGCAATGATTGGAAACAAAGTGTACAGATATTTCAATACTACTCTTTAGAATGTGACATTTATGTTTTTTTTTCTTTTTAAATAGGTCTTAACAAGATTTAAAAATGTTTAAGAGGAAATAATAAATAAACGAAACATGGCTTCTCATTATGGTTTGGTAATGACCTTTACAATACTTTTGTTATGCATCGATATACAGTATTTATGAGTTATATTGAATCAAACACAACTTTCTACACAAATCAGGGACTGCCCACAGGGTTATAAAGGAAAAGGAGATAAAACATTACTCTAAACTGTAATCAAAGCATTTTCAAATGATAAGAGGTTTTTGAGATTGAAAGAAAGCAGAGAGAAGAACATTTTTTAAATTCATTCCATCCCATATTTTTCTATTTTACTGAACTGAAAATAACTTAAACATCTCAGTCAAGTCTGACATATTTAAAAGTGAAACTGTTGACATTTAGGAAATAGCAGCAAAAGAAAAAGAAGGAGGCCATGGGTGGTCCATGGATGCAGTAATAGAGGAAATTCAGTGGACCGGTATGACAGGGTAAGATAACTTGCTGTGGCAAGCCTGAAAAGGAAAACTATAATAAGAGGAAAAAATTCTTGAATGTACTGAAGACATGATGCAAATGAAGGGATGGGGTATCCAAATATATCTTTCTGTACTCGGAGGAAAAACACATTCCATTTCTTCTCAGACTTTGTAATGAAAAGAACAAGTCATAATCTAACAAAAATAATCATCTTTCTATCCGTCCATTCATCTGCCCATCTAAATATCTGTCTGCCTGCATATAAAAAGGTTAAATCCACACTAAAGGTAAGTGTCATCTGAAGATAAGGATTTAGCTCAAGAAACAGGCTGACACGCTGGAGATATATTTTCTAATGAGATAGATGCGTGTGAATGCTATAATTGTTAGACTGGCTTGAAGACATGACTAATACTGTTATATGACTCTAATACGATTTAGGTTATACACAGACATGACATGAGTCACAAAGGGGGAGAAGTGACTTCACGGTGTGAGCATACAAGAACGGGTTTGCTCTCGGCTCTGGCGAATAGTCAACCACCTAAATGTGGAAATCATATTTAAGGGATGAGTGGATATTTGCTTTCCCTCTTGCTCACGCTCTAAGAATGTTGTTCTGTGCAGGTATTCATCCAGAATAAAATGAATTTCAATAATACATAAGCGGGAAACGGAAGGTGACTTTGCACATGCAGCGCGTCACAATGAAAAGGCAAACTAAACCCCCAAAGCTAACACTGGAACAAGAAGTTGTATGTCATGAAGTGGAATTGCAAAAATAGCTCAAGTCCTCCAGGCTTAATCTACTGCTAATGTCAACGAGGTTGCAACGTTAATTTTCCTGCGATCAATGCATCTATTAGCAGTCATGCATGACTAGCATTCATGCAACACTGTGTGACATGTTGTTCTCAATTTCTCTTTAGCCTTTCTGTGTGTGTATTCATGCGTCTAAAGCCTAACATGGCTAGTGGCTTACTGGCTGAAATTTACAATTTTACATGAGTGACTCAGCTCTGAGAAAAAAAAAAAAATCACTGAGCTGTGATGCTAGGATCTGGACGCCAAATATAATATTAATATTGATTCATGAAAAGAAACCCCCATTTTATTTCATTCTTTTATTCAATGCCTTAGCTTTTACCGGGTTTGGGTCAAAATGTTAAAACTTTTCGTCCTTTAAAGACATTGGATACAAAGTATATTTCAGCAGAGCCTCAAGAAACTGATGATGCACAGTATGTTTGTGTTTATTATGAAGATAATACAACAAAACACGAGAATTTCTGTAATTTTAAGCAAGTTTAGATGAGATTATACGACAATGAACATAAGGTGTGGACTCAAATTAGTTTTCAACCAATTGTTTAGGTGTTTTTAATATTCTACAACGCAGTTTCAACATGCTCGACCAAAGACACAAAGCTATTCTGTGCATGCTTCCCTCTTCCGTAACTTACAAGGTTGCTGAGTCTTTTTACTTGAAGAGGATTTTCCAGATGCGTAAGTGACACAGTGTTAACAGAGAACATCACCACAATGTGAGGGAGTCCATCGGATTAAATGAGCTCGTCCCTGGCGGACAGCTGTACTGAGTCATCTTCAGAGACTCCCAGAGATGATTTAGCCATTTTAAATAAATGACAGTTCAGTTTGTGAAATTAGATTTTTTATTATGAAAATGAAATATGTTCAGAGGTGAAAGTGTTAGACAAAGTCATAAATATTAAGATATCTTTCTGCGGATTAAAAAACACTCAGTTTTATGATCATAGTCTATTTATTTTAAGTGGATTAAATGTGTAAAAAGTGAATTGAATGTGGGTTTTTTTCACTGTATTTAAAAAATCAGCATGTAAAACAAAAAATAAGGAATAATTTAACCTTCTAGTTCTTCCTTCTCAAAGTTGGTGTTGAGCATTGAGCGTGTCCCACCACGGTCCACCACTGCCTCTTCATCCGTCCTCTAGAAACAACACACACAGAGAAGAACATTGATCAACTTTATCAACGACCTACTGACATCATTTATAACTTTGTTGGCCTGAATATGGAATCATTTACTGACAATCATAAGCTGGACTTGACCTTAACAACTGATATTAAACATGTTGTTATGCAAACATACATTTAAGCCATTACAAGAACATTCATGTTTAATATCAGTAAATGGATCTCAGATTAAGAGTGTTAATCTACTGTTTTGAGTTTGCAAATGTGGACATTTAACATCTCTATTGGGTCTACCACCAGGATCAGGAAATTCACTGCAAAAGCGCCATTCTGGTCAAAGGACTAGTGGTCGGCTTCACTTAGATACTGGACCTCCAACGATAGAGTGGAAGGACCTAGTTGTTGGGATTATTTTCAAGGCTTTGGCAGTTGTCATGCGATGGGAAAGTGATGAGCTAAAGTATGTTCATCATGTTTACATACATGTCAATATTGTCTTACTAATTGTATTGCTTTTCAGGCTTTCAGCAGCTATAGCATTAACAAAGTCGGGCGACCAGATCAGTGTGTGTGTGTGTCTCTACCCTAATGCGAGTGAAACTTGAGTGACTTCGAACCATATCTGATCTAATTTCTTTGTTTAAGTTACAACAGGTCCCTAACCTGACATCATGCAGAACATATTTGTGCAACATAGCGTGGACATCTGAAGGTGAACGATCGGTCTATCAGCTGGTAGATGATTCAAGAGAAAGAGTTTGATTGTCCAGGAACAATGATGTTAACACCAACAAGGGTATGAAGAGCAACAGCAAGTTTTCAAGTTTCACATTTCCTCCTTTATCAGCACTGCAACGAAAAGACAACTCAAATGAAAGTTACGAATTATATAATACTCACTATTATAAGAACTGCCTGTTGGCAGTTCATGTCCACAAATCCAAACATAATCACGATAAAATTCACTGTATTTCTAAACAGGATTGTGCAACAAAAGAGAAGACTGTCAAACAGACACCACTAGGTTAAACCCGTCTGCAAAAATGGTTCTATTTAGTTCAGCTTTGAATTATGCAAATGGTTCAGTGACTATGACAAGGCAATTTCTATGACAGCGCAGCAACAGCAGATGTTTGAGGCAGCGTGTCAGAGGAGAGAGGTGAGAGGAGAAAGCACTTTTTGGTAATGCTTGCTATTTTCAGCACAGGCTTACGAGGATGGAGACAGACACCCAAGAAATGTAACTCAATCAATATTTAATGATATGCAGCATTAGATGTTAACAGTTGTGTTAACACTGAGACAAAACTACAATCATTTTACTGAAAACAGGATATCCCTGTGTCATGCCAAATGCTGTTTATATTTAGTTAAGATCTGTATTTTTCACCCCCTTAGGAAAGAGACGTTAATCTAAATCACACATGGGGACAAAATATTTAACACAGGTCGCTGGCAAATGCTTTGTTTGTTGAGGATAAATACATTTTAACAAAGAAATATGAACATGATGTACATAGGAACAAGTAGATCTAGCATAATTATATATATATATATATATATATAAAAAAACATTTATTAGTGTCACACAATGGCAAATATAAGGTATTTACACTTTGATGTAAGTCATAAACCCTTTTATCTAGCAAAATAGTTCTGTATATTACTGTAATTTTGTGTCCATGCATTGAGAAACTGTACTTGATATGTTGTCTCAAAATAAGTTGCTTCGACTCTCACTAGAAACTAGGTAAGAGTCTAGTTTTGTGAGGAATACAACACAAATTTGAGATTCTCTAATCAACTTAAAACTTTCCATGTGTGATTAAACGAGAAACGTTCAGTGTAAGTGTTTTCAAAATACAAAAAAAATAAAATAATTTCATACAAAAATAATAATGTCTTAAAATAGGCAACCCATTATTTTCTGAAATAATAGGTTAAACTGATTAACTATTGAAATAAGATGAAGAAACCAAGACACCTAAAATAAGACATATTTCCTTGTGAATTATATGTACTTAAATAAGGTTTAGTTTTTAGGTTTTTACTTGTCTACATGTTTGACACAGAATCAGTCCGTTCGCAGCCTCAGGTCCCTGGACTTCATCTCGTTTGCCATCCCGTCAGTCCGTACTGAACTTGGCAAGAAGGCGTTCTCCTACGCTGCGCCTGCAACCTGGAACATGCATCAGCTGAGGCTAAAGCTGTCCAGCTCTATTCCTTTGAAATTACTTGCAGGAAAGGAATGACTTGTAGGAAAGTAGATGAGGTAGTCTGTGGGGGTCTGCACATGCACTTAGTACTGTGCACAATTCCACCTTAATGTTTGTGTTTTGCAAAAAATGGGACCCTGGGTCTGAGAATTGTACCTGTATAAATAAAGATAAATAAATAAATCTGAGATTGGCTGTCACTACTAGACACGTTTTCCAGCATTTAAATGAGCAAAATAAGCAACAGAAAACTTCTGGTTATTTATCAATTGCATTCCTGCTTAATGTATAGATGTAGTTTATGGGTATATTATGGGAAAATGTTAAAGAGGCAAAAAAAATGATGCAAAGATTCATGATTAAAATGCAAGGACTACATCATATTATTTGAATTGCACCTGACTGCTGCCGTCATCTCGGATTCTGCAAGATTAAACTCACGTGCACTAGTGGCCAACCACCACTGTGTTCTGTCTCGCACACACACACATGGACGACCATGTGAGTGACAAGGCAAAGCATCAGTATCCCGGACAGATGCTCAAGGCTGACATGCTGGACTTACAGTATAAAGGAACACGGTCAGAGCAAGTAATCTTGCCAATGTAGACATGCAAGCCTGCAATCATACACGAACAAACACATGTGCAAACACATAGACGGAGGGACTCATTAAAGTCCTTGTGACAGACTTCAGACCCAGATTTGCTCGGCAGATGGGTCGTGGTAATCTGACTTTAATATTTTATCAATGTTTCATTCTGTTTTATCTTTCCTCGCGTGGCTGTTTACATTCAATCTGATATGGTTTCCTAGCATGTGCTCCACGTGTAAGAACTGTCATGACTCCACTTTATGAATTGAATTAATCTCTGTTGAAAGGAAATTGGATATGATCTATAAAATCATAAATTAATCGTTGTAGATATCGTACATATACCACTATGTACACACAATACATCAAACAATAAGATGAAATGTAGGTTTAATTATGTGCTTGTCAGTAACATTAAGGATCAAATCTTACAGTCAATGATAAATTAATTGGAATTTTGAATGTGTTAAACTAAGACAACCTCAGTGCATGTTTCACACTCACGCAGGCATTAATGATATGAATGTTTGTGACAGCCTCTAGTGAGACTCAAGGGGTGACTCACTCACATCTCCAGGGACCCTTTTATTTTTTCTTTACTGTCCTTAATGAGCTGTTGGCAACAAGGTTGGAAGTAATTGAAGTGAATTGTTGTTTCCTTGTTATAGTGAAGCTATACTGTTGATAACTTATTGCGCTTGGAAATTGCCTTGAGATAAAGTTATTATGAGATATGAAGAATATAAAGAGGGCATGTACAGCATTTCATACTTTGCAATGGACGGATGGATTCACACTATATTCCTCACAGGAATACTGGGACATACTATACAGTAAAATAATTCAGAGTCGTTACAGATGGAATGGCTTATTCAGCAAAATGTTATTGTGTGTAAAAATGTCCTGCTAGCTTGATACTGAAAGATCTATACTTTGCGTTATAAATAATGTTGCTCTCACGACAAATTAAGCTAATTAAACTGAAGAAAAGCAATTTGTTATTGAGTAGTGGGAAATCTTAACAAAACAAATAGAAGATGAAACTCCCATTTGTGACGACAAATTCACTTGACATGCCGCCTTTCGCTCTGATAGTCCAAAATCCTGCAGGGAAGTAGGAGCTCAGCCAATTTAAACCATTTTGTGTCATCCAGTGGACTAAAGTATGTGAAGAATGAGAAAATAAAACAATTGGATTGAAGTGTTTTGGAGCTGGAGGGAAAGTGGCCTGAGAGTGGCTCTAACATTTAACATCGAACAAAGCGAGATGACGAATTCTACTGTGGATTCAGTACATGCATCCATTATAAGATATATTAGATAAAAATGTAATCCTTAACTAAAAATCTATTTATTATAGATTAAATAAAGTGAAATATTTGTTTTTATTTTAAAACTAAAACATGAAAACAACTTGTCCATCTTTGTTTCTTCCTTATTTTCCCAGTAATTATTAATCTGATAGATCCTATAATACATTTCCATTGAAACTCTGTATTTAATAGAAGTGGCTGCTTACAGGTTTTCTATTTATAGCCCAGAAGCTTGTACCTGATGGTGTTGGCCCAATACCAGCTGTGAATATTAATGCCAGCATAAGCGATAAAAAGAAAATACAAATAATGTTGCGTCAAAAAAAAGGGGTTAAAAGTGGAAGAGGGGCCATAGTGAACGAATATCGTATTCTCTTTCCCTCTGCTCTGTGAACAAGGCTTTGGGGTCAGAGATCACATGATCAAACCTCCAGGGGGGGTTGGTGTGGAAGAGAGGGAGGAGGGGAAGTCATGTGACCAAGCATGGAGAGCCACTTGTGCAGAGAATAGATATATATTTCAGCGCGTCCATATTGGTTCACCTTAATGCTACACCTGACAGCTTTCGTGTTACAAAAGACCTCATGATGCACACAAAGGTGCATCAAAGACATGGAATTGAATGGAGGCTCCATAATATATTCAGATCTCCTGTGGATGGTGGCATGATGGGGGAGCAACACACTGGAAGAGGAATAGGGCTTGGGGCTCGAGCACAAACTGAAAAAACTAGAGGATGTTCTGTCACGCGATATTAACTAGAAGTGTTGCGTGAACGCATGTGGACGCGTAGCTAGCAATGACCTTCAACTGACCTTCATCTCATTCTGCATTTTTTCTTAAGATATACTGTTTACCAAATAGACCTTTCTCTTTATTTTAAATAAATGAATGTGAATCTCACAAATGCTCTCTGACTTGGAAGTAAACAGTAGATCCTGGCTAAAGACCTGCAGTTTAACTTTGACTTTGCTGTTCTGTGAAATCCCAATGAAACAATGTCCCTTAATTTCCATCATTACTGTATCGGTTACCGTTAATTTGTTAGCAAATCGGAACCAAGGATCAAGTAATATATTGTTGGGACTTGGTTTCTATAGCTGCTATTTTCTCTTTCCCTTGTAGACGTTTAATCTCAAACATCCTCTCCGCTCCCCGCTGGTCGATACATATCTATTGGGTCACCCACATGGAAGTGTGACCTAGAAAGCTACAACTTTTTCAAAAGTGGCAGGTCAACCCAAGGCGAACCTGAAACAAGTGGAAATAACTGAGCCCAGGTTGTGGAAACAAGCATGGCCACTCTTATTAATGAGTACCATGACAGACATTGTTCAATCGTGCCTGCAAAAGGCTGATTGATTATCATGTACGGTGACCTAAAAGCTGCTGTCCCAGATTTCCGTTCGCACCTACTCCTTTATTACAATAACTAGAAAAGAAATATAAGGGGATACAGTGACAATAAACCGTTTAAAATAAGCTAGGAATACAGGTTTTAACAGCATGAATGTTGGTTACAGGATATGTCCATGTATACGGCGAAGATTCTGCACAAGCTCTACTTCGTATGTACACCGCTGACACAGCAGATAGAGGTGTCTGCCAGTCAACTGACAACTGCAGTCACTCTTGAAATGCATCTTGTTGCTCTTATACGGATATTTGGAGCTGACAAATGACTGTAAGGATTTTTTTTTCGGTTGTCAATATAGTCTGCTTTCTTTTCCAGGGAAGCAGACACTGTAGGTGACCTCGTTTTTTTTCTGCTGATCTCCAGAGACTCACGCACAACAATTAATATGTGCATTAATCTACATGACAATCTGGGTCAGGAGCCGTTTCTCAAAGAGGACGCCAGGAAAATCAGTCAAACACTCCTGGAGTGTTCCGCGATGTGATTCTGTCAATCTACTTATGTATGTGCTTAGGTAGTATGTACATGGACCGGGGTTGGATTATCCGAAAAAAGGTACATGCGTTATGATTGGCCGACGGCTTCGGTTGTCATGGTTTTCATCCCGACAGATAGCTGTGGTTGCTGAGGTAATCCGCCACCATCGGCCAACATCAGCAGCTGTCCGTAAAGAATGTAAAGTGCGCCGTGAACTTTGCTTTATTCGAAAACTTGCTTCCTCTCACTCAGCATGTAAAAAATGTGTAACAAGAAACCCTAATAGACAACATGAGATTCATGTTACAAAGGTTATTTGAAATTGGAAACTGAACGAGATACTAAAAGAAATGCTGCACTGATTCTGTTCCTGCCTCGCAGATAATCAAGGTCAGAACAGAGGGTATAAGCTCCTCTCTTGCACTACAATGACAGTCCCATCTGTCAGCCAACCTCCTCAGGACCTCTTCTCATGCACATCAGTCCCGCTCTCCCCGCTGCACAGCCAGATACCTTTACATCCGCAGCGTTCCTCAGTGATCGGACGCACAGGAATATTTCTTTAAATAGCAACATCCCCCCACTGTCATTGTTTGAGCAATCAATGAGAAAAAAACGTGCGCTCCGTCACACACAACGCCACACTTTTGTTTTCCACTCGGACTCTGAACATACCTGACGAATGAATCCTTGATTGTAGTCCACAGTGAGCATGTTGTGCCTGAGATGAGGATGGGACACAATGCCCAGCGAGTCCCCTTGAGCTTGCGGCAGTGGTCAAAAGACCCGAGTCCACAGCTGGACTCCGGACTATCGAACGGTTTCCTATCGACGGCGGTGATGGAAAATAAAAGAGTCTCAGGCTCCCTCCTCTGCTTCTCCTCCCATGCTGGAATAATGGCAGTGACCTCGCTCCGAAAATCCTCTTGTAGACAACATAAAAACAAAACCAGGGAGCTCAGCTCCAGTCTCCCTCTCTCTCTTTCTCACTCGCTCTCTTCCTCTCCCTCTCTCTCTTTCTCTCTCTCTCTCTCTCTCTCTCTCTCTCTCTCTCTCTCTGTGTGCCGCTGACAGCTTTCATCCACGGTTGCATCGAATGTATCTGACAAGCGTCCATCCGCCAATCCCCCCAGAGAGATTAGTGCTGTGACATCACTGATGCTGCGCTTTGCACAACTGAGCCTCGGAGCCTCGTAGCTCTGTTACCTAAGAGAAGTCTTAGGTCACAGGGTGTCAAAACACACGTTCACCCCCATAACAGTAGATGATACAAGCCACCTACACGCCGTACGTGCATTACGACCGGACGCATCTCGTCCTCGAGCACATGTCTCTCCTCGTTCATCCATTCACAACAGTGCATTCTCAGCGGAAGAAACAGCATAAGATGGAGAATAAGAACCATCTTCATATTCTATGTCTAGATGTGTTAAATCTACATAAAAAAGAGCTGAGTCAGAAATATTTCCCATCCTCCTCTCCTCCGACTATGAACTTGAACAAGAGATTAAGATCCCGGGATACAGGGAGACATGGTGGTTGTGGCAGGTGGCAGGTTTGACCTTGGAAAGAGGTCAGGAGCTCAGATATCTGCCAGAGACTACTGTTGAGATGGAACAAATGTAGGAAGATGGATGATAATCTGTTGTTGCACTATTTCGATGAAATCCAACATAGAAACCACAGTGATCCAAGGACACAACTCGCAAAAGAGCTTATCCGACAACAGGGAACCATTTTATGCATGATTCTCACCAAACAATGGAAGCTACAAACTCATCTAACGAAAACAATATTTGCAATTATTTCATGGACACAACAATCACCTCTGCTGAGCTAAAGACAAATCCAAGGCAAACCACAAATAACGGTCTGCATGAACTACATTCATTAACACGAACTTAAACTCCTACAGCAGAGCATACAATCACATAAATTAAACAACTTCCACAATTTAAGAGTTGTGTTGGCTAAAGACATGAAAAATAGAGTGGTATATGCCTACCAGCACAACTTTTTGCAACATTTTATTTTTGTGTCCAAACAAGAAGGAGGTGTCTCGCCTGCAGTTGATACAGAACTCTGCAGTGAGAATTCTGACCTGCTCTAGTAGAAGAACTCACATTTCTCCGATCCGTAGATCTCTTCACTGGCTGTCAATTTCTTTCAGGATCAACTTTAAAATTCTGGTTCTTACTTTCAGATCTATTCATGGTCAGGCTCCTTCTTACATCACTGATCTGATCCAGCCTTACAGCTTTGGAACCATCTTCCTCTCTGCGTTTGATGGATCTATTGACTCCTTCAAGAAACATCTGAAGACATTTTTATTCATCAGGCTTTTCCTTGATTTTCTGAGAGTCTTGTGTTTGTCTCTGTGTTGGCTTGACATTTTTAGGAATTAAATTTATTGGTGTTTTTTTTCTGATTGTTTAATTGTTTAAGCGCTTTGTGTCCCTGGTCTGGAAAAGCGCTCTATAAATACTAATTACTTACTTACTAAGTTAACACGCAGAATGTTAACAGCTGCACCAGACACTTATTACCCGACAAATTCAATTGGTTCAGTATATATTACCATTCATAATTTAATGAATTGGTGAAATCCACTCATCTCAAGTTTATTTATAGAGCACTTTAAAACAACAGCAGTTGACGCAAAGTGCTGTACAAGAACATAAAAATATCACACACAATTAAAACACAAAGGCAATACAATAAAAGCAAATAAAACATGTAAAAGGCACTATAAACAGCTACAGAGTCATGCTGAGTTGAAGGCAGGGAATAAAAGTGGGTTTTAAGACGAGTTTTACAAATGGACAGTGATGGGGCTTCTCTGACAATCAAACAAATTAGAAACCATTGAAACACTTACTTATACCTAAAAGCGCTTTTTTGTGCATCACATTGTGGGTTTTTTTCACACTAACCCTTGTGTTATATCAGGGTCAAGGTGAGACAGTACAAGGGATACCTCAAACCCTTTGGTTTTGGGCCATCGGGTCACCTTGACCCAGAGATAACACAAAGGTTGAAGAAACACTTCTTGCAAACATGCTATAGAACTTAAATAAGGTATAAGGTATAAATAATAGCTTTTCACAATATTCTAGGAAGCATATCTCTGTTGTTGGAAAATGGAAAGAGAAACAAGTAGCTTGTTGTCGTTGAAACAACAGACTTAACAATAATCCATGGTGTGCTCAGAGGATCAAATAAAAAGAAGGACTGAAGCTTTGGCCACTTCACGCTCATTATTGTCCCGAGTCTGGCCAAGGGCCGACTGTTGCATAAGCAATAATTCGTCAGGGCAAATGACATGCATGCATCAAACCCTTCCTCGTGGCAGCCTCGATTGTCTTTGTACACGACAAGCTCTTTTCATTGCTGTTTCATATGTTAAAAGCCTTTAATCCACATTTATCCTATTCCTGGTCTTATTTATTACCCGCTCGAGACCTCCAACAACGACCCGCCGACAGATGCAGAGAGTGACGTTTAGCCTCTGTGATTCCAAAACAACAAACATCTGTTTAACTAATGACAATGTTATAATGGCTAATGATAGAGAGCAAAAACTGCTGGATTACCAATAATAAGATAATTAGATCACTGTTATGAACGTGTCTGCAATTAAGAACATCTCAAGCCATTTATAGCATTGATCATAATATAATTATGAATTTAATCGATGACATGAGGACAAAGAGGTGTCAAGACACCTGAAATATGCCCAAGGAAACTGAAACTGAGTTATATTTTCATACAAGCTAAACAATTGAGTGTAAATGTTTTATTAGAATGTCCTTGCTATACGCCATGCCCATTAAAGTGGCTTAAATAATGCATAAATACATTATAGATTCTCTTACAACGCAAACTACTGGTCCAGAAGAGTGAACACGTTACAGAAAAAACGCATGAAAACATGAAGGCCATGACAAACCACACTTAAAAGTCAGTTTTCTTACTGTATCAACATCCAAATTGGAATTAATTTCTAGACACTAAAACATCATTCTTACCATATTAGCACTATTCCAGTTATCTTCTTTTTTTTTTAATAAGAACACAGAATGGAACTCAGAAGTGCCACCTGTTTTTTTTCCCCCCAACGTACTTATCGACTACTGCATCAACCAGTGTACTTAGATGTACCATAGCATCTATAGGATCGTGCTAGCAAAAGAAAAAAAAAACTTACCACATCTTTGCTGTCCTGAGAACTTTGCTCCTGTGGATACAAAAAAAAAGTACATGAACGAACAAACTAATGGATGAGTCACGTCAATGCAGCGATGCTTGTAGATATAAACCCGTTGCTCTGTCATTTTCAAATGCTCTTGTGACTGACCTTGGGATCCTAGTAACACGGCCTCCCGTTACAAAACTTAAGGATTCCCCTCGGATTCTAAGTGTACGACATCTCACACACTTAATACACCTCATGAAGAAACCATGACAACGTGTTTGCTTGCTGCGTAGGTGGAGAAAAGCGGCAATGTGTTCCACTGATGGAGTGAACCACACTTGTACTGCAGGGGATAGTCATCCCACGCCACAGCACTTGAGATGGGATGCAGGCTCCACAGATATACTTCAAATTTCACAGAGTATTCAGTTGTTTGTTGTATACAATAATATTCAAGAACATTAGTCTTAATGTTTGTTTGTATGTCAATCTGTTGGTCCTGAAATCCCTGAAACAAGATGGGAGTAAATAAACAGTTTGGAGGGAAAAAAAGCACAACTGGCTCGAATTATGTTTTCTGCTTTTGAAAATAATCTGGTTTTGTCATCTATCCAGGTCACCATGTTCACTGGAAATGTTTCCCCGTCAATATGCTGAAAAAAATGAGCGTGTACTTCCGTTATGAGTGTTGTCATATAACCATGATCAATAATCTTTCACAGATAATTCATATATGATGATGTACATTAGGTTATGTAGCTTCATCTCTTCAGAAGCAAAGGCAGCATCGATCACATTCAAATGTGTGGTAGAAAATATGGAAGATGCGACGCAACACACCAACCAAAACAGTCACGATATGGATGATACGACACGCAAAAGGGAGTCACTGTATGTCAATGTCTAACGATCGAGGTGGATGAGGTTCATCTCCTGTGGTGAACGAGAATCTGATCCAACCTACCGTTGGCAAGAGAGGCTCCATTTGAGCTCCTTGATCGGTGATGTCCATCTTTTCTTCTCCTTGGCTTCACAAAATGCCGGTGGTCTCCCACTCTTTCTCTTTCTCTCTCTCTCTCCTTCTCTCTCTCTCCCTAGATCGCTGCCTACAAAGACAAAGGTGGTTACACTGCCAGGTTGGTTGATGTCCTTTGGCAACATTCACATCCGCCTGCCGGAGCTTCAGCGTCAGATGGAGGTGAAAATCCTCCTCGTCCTGTCCTACATAATTTACGCACGGAGGAGGGAGGCAGGTCTTCGCGTGCGCGTCTCAAACCCCTCACCGATGCTCGCGCGCACATAGACCTGGAGATGCTCTCTCTTCGGTGGAAAACATCAAAACATAGTCTAAAGGATGTACTTTTATATTTTAATAACACGCCTGGTTTCGCTAATTCATCCCGTTAGAAACACTTGACTACCTGCAGAGGTCAACATGCACCCCCTCCCCTAACACACCTCGAGGGGCTCCCCCACTTGTATATGCACGTATACGACTTGAATGATAACGTAAAGCGTAGGTACCTGCTGTTAAACGATAACACAATCGCTCAAAGCTCCTCGCATGTCCACGCTGGGTAAATAATAATGGGGGAATACACAGCAGCTACACGCCGCCGCAGCACGCAATGCTGCAGCGACCGTTAACCTTAGACTGTAGCGCACTCCAGTGGTCAATGTTGGTAATGACACGGTGACCCACTCTTATAAACGAGGCAGTACACAGTACAGTTTAATGACTCGTGAGGAGAAAGAGAAAAAAAGGAAAAAGACAGTGTTTACAATCTGGAAAAGATGCATGTATTTCTCCTCTGTATTACCATCTTCAAGTACTAGACTCCAGATCATGATATTCATTCATGTTGTGGACAAACTTTGAAGGCTGCATAAACCAACATGACTTATTATAGTGAGTAATATCTTTGACCTTTTCCAATATTTGCTCTGCTTCCAGCGGAGAGACAGCTTTGTTGACTCAAGGATAAACGTTGCAGGATTCATAATGAAAGAAAAGTAATTATAGGTAGATGTGTCCTCCCGGTGTATACAGGTTTAGAGGCGTTATCACGTGTGAATTTAAATAAAATGTATAACATTTACTTACTAATTTGGTTCTTAATTTGATTAAGGAGTAATTATTTTATAATTAGGTACAGTATTCAACATTATTCCCCAATTTTCATCCTAATATGACAGTTATAAACCTGTAAAACTACCACAGAATTTGCCTTCACCTTAATTGCAAACGAATAATTCAATCGTAATGTTAAATAAATAAGATACATGTCAATTTAGTTGTTATCCCTGCGAAAAGATGAACTAAGACGCACCATTTATACATTAAGGTAAGGTAGAACTTTATTGATCCCTGAGGAGGTCTCCTTCGGGGAAATTGTTTTTTTCCAATAGCCACAGAAAATACAGCAATTTTTCACAAAATAAAAAGAAGAACAAGAACAAAGAGAAATAAAGAGAAAGAAAGAACAATAACATTATAATAACATTAATAATAACTATTATAATAACATTATAATAATAATAATAATATAATGAACAATAATAAAGAAATGTCAAATATATATATATAATAATGTCTCTTTTTATTTTATTTAGAAATAGAAATGATATTTCAGAGTAGAAAAAGTGTTACTTTTAAGCAGCATGTTTTCCATGAGAGCGCAGGTGTTACTTTACTACCTCACACTTTTTCCACAGATCTAGGATCTGTTTTCATGTCATTCGCTCACTCATGGTCGTTGATCGTGTTGTCAGTGTGTGTGTGTGTGTGACCAGCTTGATATGATCCCAAATATCTAACCCACGGTTAGAAATGTGAAGCCCAAGATGTTTGTGTTGATCCGGATCCAGATCCGCCCAGACCGGCGTCACAGCACCGACAAGATGGCCGAGTGTACGGGACGCAATTGAGGGAGGAAATCAAAACATTGACAGGCAGATTCTTGTCGAACCACCCAAACGGACCCGAGGGGGGACACGTTGGTCAACAGACAAAAAGCGAGGTGTTCGGTGGATTTAAGACCCCCGGTCTGAGGGGGGGGGCAGATGCGGCAATGCTACACACATAGCGCTCCCCGGGACCGCTAGCACACCAGTGCGCTACCAAAGCTAACCATGCTAGCTAGCTGACAGAACCGTTAGCCAGAGAATAAAAAGATTCGGACAGCGCCATTTCTGGGCTTGCAACGTCGCCCTTTTTCCGGCGGTACTTTTGGTAGCAGAAGTGCGGCTCGCCTCGGCGTGACACTCGCTTCAACGCTAGCGGGTTTGCGAGACAACGTTGCGGGTTTCTTGGGCGCAGCTAACGTTAGCAGTGGTCGGCTAGCTCTGGCTCAGCTGTTCGGGGTGTTGCAAGAAGAAGGGGAAACAAAAAAATAAAAGGCGAAAAGGAGGATCATCTACCGGGAACTGCGAGGATTTTTCCTTCCCCGTGAGTCGCTATCATTACCACTGTAAGCATCGCCCAGCTGGGCAGACCTGAGCCCCCAGCCGAGGCGCCGCTCCGGCCAGCATCACCATCATGGCCCACTCCCCTGTCCAGGGTCACCTGCCGGGGATGCAGGTAAACATGGAGCCGCTGGTCCGTTATGTTGTGTGGATGACTGTGTGTTCTGTCGTGAGAGCTTCACTCACCAGAGGGAATCTGGGAAGTTGTTTGTTTAGCCTGGAAAGTTAAATAACTTTTAAGTAAATAAATCTCTACACTGCACTGTTGGAGTTTCTTTCTGAATACATATTGGAGTTTCTTATTATTATTGTTTTGGTTCTCTAGTTTCTGTCGCAGTATAACTTGATTCTTTGTTTTTACTGTTATCAAACACTAACTTATTAAGCAATAAAGCTGCAAATGATATGGTCTTGAAAGTTAAAAAATGTAAGAATCCTTCAACATAATTATAATCGTTTAAAGCAAAAAGTGTTTGAGTTTCCTTAAAATCTAATGTTACACAAAGTTACATATTTTGGTTAGTAGTTAATGATTGCGTTACCACTGGTTTGAAGGCAAGTACTAGGGCTTTGATACCGGTACTAAAACCAATACCTTCACTTCAATACCTGGTCCTGAACAACACTTTTTTCTATATTCATTTTAGAAAATCATGTTGATTTTGAGCATCGGTAAAAATCTACTCCAAGCTGTTTTTTTGCAGAAAAATAAATTACAAATAATATCCAGTGTAAAAGGATATTTGACCACGAGTATGGAAAAAGACGAAGCTTGTTTCGATACTCGACACTACATGGCATTTCGGTCGGTGCCACTGATGAACTGAAGTTCAATACCCAGCCCTAGCAAGTACTGGTCGTTGTCTATCCTTGTGTAATTATTAGTACTTTGCCCTGGCTTCAAATAGTATTGCATATTATTACTCTAAATGTTTTTGGATCCATACGATTAATATATTACATATTTTAACCCATAGTTCATGGCAAAAAATAATCCCTCTTGTGAACTATTGACTTGTTTTTTTTATAAGTGGATTAATTTACTTTTTTGGTCTTTTAGTTGTGTACTTACTCTTGCAATAGCACACTAAGTGAATAAAGAGTGTGTTTTTTATTTTATTTTTAAATGTCGGCATTCTATTCACGGATCGACCTTCAGAGTAAACCTGTAAAATAAAAGAACATGACGGGGGGGAAATAAACCTTAAGTGCTTGAAAAATGCATCTCACCATGATGCTGACTCAGCAGGAGCTCTGGACTGGTTTTTCTGCAACAAGATTTCAATGTTTTCTGGCAAATTTTTGGAGTAAACTTGACTGAACCAAACATCTTAAATTGTCGGAGTGAAAGGGTAACGTTAGTTCAGAGAAATTCTTGTCAATTTTCCAAATAAAACACAGAAAAAATAGTAGGACAGAAATTATATACATTATTTTACTTGTATTTGCACTTTATCTCGCTGTTTACCCAGAACCAAGTTTAGTGTCTTCACTAAAAACTACTATAAAGGGCTTTTTCTCTAATTGTTGGTTTCTCTGAAGCTACTTATTATTATTATTTATATT
The DNA here is from genome assembly GCF_982586985.1 of Callionymus lyra. Lineage (NCBI taxonomy): Eukaryota > Metazoa > Chordata > Actinopteri > Syngnathiformes > Callionymidae > Callionymus > Callionymus lyra. Next base: position 24,577,813 of record NC_141822.1, read on the forward strand.
AACCTCCATTTTCTCTGAACGTGTCGCTGTCAGAACTCTAAAGCGGACCCTGAGGAGTTGTTCACGAAGCTGGAGCGCATTGGCAAGGGTTCCTTCGGCGAGGTGTTCAAAGGCATCGACAATCGCACGCAAAAAGTGGTGGCCATCAAGATCATCGACCTGGAGGAGGCAGAGGACGAGATTGAAGACATTCAGCAGGAGATCACGGTGCTGAGCCAGTGCGACAGCCCCTTCGTCACAAAGTATTACGGCTCGTACCTTAAGGTGAGGCTTTAGTTCAAAACCAACGCAAGCACGCCCACGGTGTCTGCTTTTAGAAGTGGGGAAACCACAAGGGTGCTACGGGGATAAAATAAATGCAGGGATTTATTATCCGCTACCCACTTCCCATTAATAATCCTAAATGAAAAAGAGATTAGCCTAAAACAAATTCAACAGCCACTAAGTATTATTACTCTTCATAAATTGGGATACTGCGGTCAAGACAACTTCTAAATAGGGCGGGGAACTGAGGTCTCGGGTTTTAATCCCTTTGAAGAATTTTAAAATAAACGTTCAGCACTTTAAATCTTTGTCATTTAATAAAAAAAAAACACAATTTAGGGGGTAAGAAGGCTCCAGACTGTGACCAAATGCTCTTATATTGCAACCACATTTGGAGATTAAATGGAGTACGTTTTAAACACACTCGCACACGTCCGTTCTGTATGACTGAACAGTCTTCAGAGTGAGGAAGAAGCTGCTGAGTAAGAAAACAGATATAAATAATGTATAGATGGTGAACTAAAGCTCTGAGTATGAGCAGCGTCTCTAGTCCTAATGTTTTAATTGTGTTTTTATGCTTACTGTTTGGGTTTTATGTAAGGCCACCTTGAGTGTCTCGAAATATAATGTATCATTATTATTATTATAGTCAGTTGGAACCCAAAAAGTGTTTTCGTGGCTTATTGTCTAATTGCCCAAGGTTTTGTTTCCATTCAGTATTAAAAAATACATGGTTCAGGGTTCTAGTAAAAAAAACTTAATCTGTAATCCTGGAGAAGCAAGAATCCCGGATTGTTTCCAAAAAAAGATTTAACTATTGACCTTACATGATTCCTTGAATAAGTAACTTAAAAGTTCTCCTTTGCTGCAGGACACCAAGTTGTGGATCATCATGGAGTATTTAGGCGGCGGCTCTGCCTTAGATTTGGTAAGTTTAGTCTTTTTCTTATAGACCAACAAGAGAATATATGGTGAAAAATGTTAGACTTATCTGTATAAATGGAACTCCTGACAAATTGTGTTCAACGAAGGAACAATGTTTTTCTTTCATACACTTGTTACTTGTTAGTGTGTTTCTTTCATCAATAAAAGCTTCAATGAAATAATGTCGTCAGCGAGCCTCTCTCGTGTGGCACAAATTATAATCACAATTATCAATTGCAAAAACAAAAAAAAGGAACTATAATTCAAAACATATAATGCCTTTTGAGTGAAATTGACCTGAACTGACAGCTGACATTATTCAACTCCAGATACATTTTTACTGTTTTGTGTCACACATTAAATAAAGTAGAAAAGCAAGTATTAACTTAAAGGGCACCTAATGTAAAAACCCAACTCTCCTGACTTACTTAGAAAAGCAAGTATTAACTTAAAGGGCACCTAATGTAAAAACCCAACTCTCCTGACTTACTTGCATGTTTCAAAAGTCTTTTTCTCTAAGATGCATTAAGTATCTTATCATAACCATGTTTTAACTATAACTAAGTTATAACTTTACAAAGTTCTCCCCCGTTTAAAATCTCGGGGAACAAGTGGTTACGAGAGTGTGGTCCATTTTGACTTAATAATGGCTTCACTCGTTCTCCAGCCAGCTGTAATCACACCCCGCTTTGTTTACACAACGAGTCCCTTGAAGGTGGAGACATGCTGCGATAAACCCCAATTCTTGACCAATCACAGCAGAGTGGGTGTGGTTATGGTCTAATCTCCAGAAAAAATTTTTTCAGTGGGTGGGGCTTAAGCACATTTTCTTCAAGTTTTGTACAAACGGACACATACTGATGAGTACACTGGAGATCAAAGATCAAAAGAGACACTTAAATCTACACTAGTTGTCCTTTAACTAAACAAGCAAATCACTAACTGAACACAGTGTGGTAATATTTTTCGTCTCACATTACACTTCAGACATTCCATGAAATAATTGAGACTTGAATGTTTCTCTCAAGATGGTTTTCTGTGTTCTTGAGTTCATAATAATAATGATTGGAGTTGAAAAGGCTGAAACCAATACGTAATCTAAACACTAAATCAAAAATGAAAACGTACTGCAAACATACACACTATTCCAATATGTCGACATGTCACAGTGTCGAGGATTTTGTTAACAAATATCCAAAATTTTTGATTTTAGTTGTTTCATTTAAAAATGTTTCCTCTATTGTCTCCTATTTTATGAATTATAGAAAAACATTGGTTATTTTGCTTGTGATTGGCTTATCCAGATGTTTTAGCTTTTAGTGTGATGGAGTTTATGCTGATGGATGTAAAATGAAATATCCATAACATATAAATCAAAACTGTCAAGCTTGATCAGATGAGTGGAGTATGAGTCTGACAAGTGATATAGAGGATAGAGTTACGCACCTACTGCAAGATATCGGTCGATGTACTTTTATTTGACACATATGGCCGGTTCATAAATGTACATGAACCTTTCTTCTGTTTCTTCTCACTCAAGATGGAGCCAGGAGCGCTGGACGAGATTCAAATAGCCACCATTTTAAGAGAGATCCTGAAAGGACTGGAGTATTTGCACTCCGAGAAGAAGATCCACAGGGATATCAAAGGTGGGCGGATGGACAGTAGGGATGTAGCATGATAATGGTATTGACTCGTGTCCAGTTTTCATTCATCACCGGCTTTGTGTTTCAACTGGGAATTGCCTAAAAGGCTCCTGACAGCCGATCCGTCTTGATTAGAACGAGTGATAAACATGTTTAGCGGGAGTCGAAAGATACCTGTGTGTGTGATCAGAGCTGCTCTCTCCACAGCTGCCAACGTGCTGCTCTCGGAACAAGGCGAGGTCAAGCTGGCTGATTTTGGCGTGGCAGGTCAACTCACAGACACTCAGATCAAACGCAACACATTTGTAGGCACCCCCTTCTGGATGGCCCCCGAAGTCATCAAGCAGTCGGCGTATGACTCGAAGGTTGGTTTATAGGCTTTAGGACGAATTTGTTTTACAAGTCATTCAAGTTATTCTTGGAATTTGATGTAAATACTTTATATTAGCTTTTACATCTTGAACCTCAGAATCGAATTAAAAGATAATTAGTAAATGTATTTAGATACTGTATATGTTTTTTATGTAATATATTGTATTTAAATATAAAACACTTTTAATATTAAGGAGATCAAAAAAAGGACAAATATAAGATTGAAAATCAAGTCCTTTAACCTTTTGAATAATAAATAATTGTCAAACATTTTCTACATGATCAGTTATAAAGGTTTACTCTTATGATGGCCACATGAACACAGTTAAAGATCCTCTTGTGGCCCCTGCACTGTTATGGAATTATATGAGTTCCAGAATGTTGAATTTTTTTTTTCAAACTTATTTTAATTTCGACAATTCCAAAATAAATTTTCAAAATTCAATTTTTTTTAAAATTCATAAAACTTCATCAACCTGGAAATAAACAAATGACTCAATAAATTATTCAATAAAAACTAATTTTACCTTTTTATATACAAATGATTGAATTATTCAAAAAACGAATTTGATTGCTTAAAAAAAGTTTAAATAAAAAAACGTCGACATTTCAAATGTTAAATTCAATCATCTTCTGTTGCATTTCCACTCATAATGATGTCATGTGTTCCAGGCTGACATCTGGTCTCTGGGCATCACGGCGATAGAGCTAGCTAAAGGCGAGCCGCCTCACTCGGAGCTTCATCCCATGAAGGTTTTATTTCTCATCCCAAAGAACAACCCGCCCACCCTGGAGGGGACTTACAGCAAACCGCTGAAGGAGTTTGTCGAGGCGTGCCTCAACAAAGAGCCCAGTTTTGTGAGTGCTTTTGAAGGAGCCACACGGTTTGTCGTGGCCCTCAGAGCGTCGTATGCTAACGGCACTGACGTTGTCTCCGCAGAGGCCAACTGCCAAAGAGCTACTGAAGCATAAGCTGATTGTTCGCCATGCGAAAAAGACTTCGTACCTGACTGAGCTGGTGGACAAGTACAAGAGGTGGAAGGCAGAGCAGACGAGAACTGCCGAGTCCAGTTCAGATGAGTCCGACTCGTAAGAACCAATGATTTGTTAAAACGTTGTTTCTGATGGTTAATATCAACAAAAAGTGTCAAGAATGTTTTTCCTCTCGTCTCATCAGCGAGCAGGACGGTCAAGCTTCCGGCGGAAACGACTTTGGCAGTGACGACTGGATCTTCACCATCCGAGAGAAAGACCCCAAAAAGCTGCAGAATGGGGAGGGTCAGTCCGGAGCAACGGAACAGGTACGAGAGCCGTCACTCAAAGATTGTCATTTTTAGCTGCTCAAACATCTCTCTGCTCTCCTGCAGACGAAAGACATTCCAAAGAGGCCTTATTCCCAGAGCCTGAACACGGTCATCTCCCCTGCACTGGCCGAGGTAAACACCATTTTTACAACAGTCAGTCTCTGCCTCTTGAAACATGCACCTTTGCACCATAACTTTCAGATATACTCGTAAATTCAGAGCTCTGAACTTCCACGCTCGGAAGCCGGAGACAATCTGAGATGGCTCTATTGTACTGAACCACTATCATTAGTATGACCATATTCTTGAATGTCCAAAAAGAGGACACTACTAAAAAAAAACTTAACCTGGTACCTCTTTTAGAACAAAGTTGTGTTTGTATACAGTAAATTAATATATCCTAATGTATTAATGTAGCTTAATATATACATAGATATTCATTTATCTACAAATAAAAAAATCTAGATCTCCTACCAAAATAATGGTCTGTAATATTTCTGTAGAAATTGATTACAATAAACAGATTTTTAACAGATTCCTTTTTTCTACTCTTGCAAATCTTGAGGTAGTACATTCTTTGAAATGGCTTCTCTCGTGTCAATTATGTAAGAATATAAATAAGGCCAGAACAAAAAGAAACCAAATTGAGATATAGGTTATTTTTCAATGTTTAGTTAGTCCATTCCTAAAAACAGTGTTTTTTTTATGTTTTGTGCTTTAAAGGTTCAGTGTGGAACTCTCTTGAGTTTCCAAATTAACCATTGAATGTGTATAGTAATTCCTGTAGTGATCACCTGTTGTCAAAGCATGGCTGGGCGGCAAAGCATCATGAGAGCTGTTCAGTTTGATTTCTGGTCACCAACACAAACTCAATACCCTGGACAGCTCAGAACAATGGGACATATTCGGGTCACCCTTCTTTCATCCTTATTTCCTCAAGAAAATATAAATAAAATATCACTATTCTTGTCATTTTCAAATTAGTCTTTTTGCCTTAATTTTTTAAATAATTAATATCTTAAATGTTTCAACTTTTCATTTGGTAGCTGCTGTGGAAGTCTTCTGCTGACCTAATGTTTTCGCTAAGTAAATGCTAATAAGCTAAATGCTAGTTAGCTAAATTCTATTTATCAAAATGAATAATAATAAATAAAAGAGTGTTAAAGAGAAAGTTGTGTTTTTCAGCTGAAGGCCCGGCAGGAGCAGGTGAACGGGAACCCTCTGGTCCTTGACCAGCTGCGAGAAGCCATCCTGTTGGCGGAGGAGTCGTTCCCCGGTATCGCAGACTCTCTGGTGGCTCACATGGTCCACCGGCTGCAGAGGTAACCCCCCCACGACCTCCTGCTCCGCCTCACGGACTTCCTCTCCTGACCCCTCCTCTCTGTTATCGCAGCTTCTCCACAGCCAGGACCTCCTCATCTGCACCGTAGACGATCGGCAGCTGGACCTCGCTCTGCTCTCCCAACCTACCCTTCCATCACGCTGCCCGCACTAAGGGTCAAAGGTCAGGAGTCAACTTTAAAAAAAAAAAAACCCAGCTGACCGCGTGAGACGTCGCGGGGCATGCGTGTCTGGATTGCGAGAGGCTGGAATTAAAAAAAAAAAAAATTAAAACGAGACTCGGGCGGAGGAAAAAAAAACTTTTGGAGCTTCTCCCGAGAGGCTGCTGCTGATGTCAGCACTTTGCCAGGCAAGAGCTCCGGACCCCCAAACCCACCCCCCCCCTCTCAAGACTTCAACCCTCGCTAATGTAGGCATCATAACTCCCCGGAACCCTCGGAACGCATGCTTGGATGAACTCGCAAGGATGCTAGCTCGCGCGTGCGTGCTTGAATGTGTTAAGTGTGTGCGCACCTGCTGATGTGTGTGTGTCTGTGTGTGTGTCTGTGTGTGTGTGTGTGTCCCGTCGTCTCAAGACTCCCTGTTTTAGGCATATTTGCAGCATTCTTAATGAAAAACCTCAGGTAAAGTGCTTTAAGTGGACTTCTGGGCAGCGGAAGTGGGACGGGAAGTGTGTGTGTGTGTGTGTGTGTGTGTGTGTGTGTGTGTGTGTAGTGTGTGTAGTGTGTGTGTGTTCGTCACAGTGGAATTGGGGGAGTGCGGGGGGGACATGACAACCTGTTGCGGGAATGAATCACTGTGTCCAAAATGGTTGTTTGTTTTTTTTTGTTTTTTTTTTGTAGATACAGCTCATGTTAGAAAAGTACATATTTAAAAAGCTCCGACGGAGAGAAACGAAAAATGCCTTGCCTTCTTTGAGATACGACGTTCCGGCATTTCATCTCATCTTCTCTCCTGAAAAATACGTCAGTGTTGTCGCCCGGGGAAGAGTAATCAGTCGCCAAACCGTCATATATATATATATATATAATCATATATATATATATATACACAACAGAAGTGACCTGTATTTCCGTCATTCAAAAGAACACGTTTACTCGCCTCAGACGCGAGGAGGAGCGAGTGAACGCCGAGATGAAAGAGTGGACTTCTGTTCCCATGTGTGGAGATTAAATCAGGACACTTCACGGCCAAACTGCAGAAACCTTCAACTTTTTATTTCTCACTTCCAAGCCATCGCTAGAAGTGCCATGTCGTCCTTCCGCGCTTTCACCAGATCATTTTTAGTCGGATTTGCACCTTTTTTTTGTTTGTTTTTCTAACTCCAGATCAGTTGCACTTTGAAAGTGTGTCGAGTATTTAAGAGGATGATGGAGGGGGAGGGGGGGGGTGAATAAATAAAAGAAACGTTGCTTATAGCCATGTTTTACAATATGTTTACTTCTAAGTTCCAGAATTTACTACTGTGCTAAAGCAGCAATAATGTTGAGAAGTTGCATCAAGACGCTCTTGTCAACACAGGGATGGAAAGAAATGATATTTTTATAACTGCAGAGTTGGAATTATCGGAATGCTTTATGGATATGGACTTCTGCCTCCGGCAAAAAAATATACCTTAAAGAAGAAAAACATATGCTACGGAAATAACTTACAAATGTGTACATTGGGTCTCCTTTATCATAGCTGACAGTTTATAGTACTGTATATAATCTTTGCTTGTGTCATTTGAGAATTCCCGAGTTAAATGTAAGCTCCTTGTAAGCTTTCAAAGTGACATGAGAAATAAAGATCTAATGCTAACTGGTGTTTGTGTGTCTGTAACATTGTCTTGTTGTCTTCTGAGCAAATCTACACCAGAAATATACATACGCACACCACCCCAACACAAAGGTAGAGATGTACACACTCACCACCCCAACACAGAGGTAGAGATGTACACACTCACTACCCCAACACAAAGGTAGAGATGTACACACTCACCACCCCAACACGGAGGTAGAGATGTACACACTCACCACCCCAACACAGAGGTAGAGATGTACACACTCACCACCCCAACACAAAGGTAGAGATGTACACACTCACTACCCCATCAAAAAGGTAGAGATGTACACACTCACCACCCCAACACAAAGGTAGAGATGTACACTCACCACCCCATCAAAAAGGTAGAGATGTACACACTCACCACCCCAACACAAAGGTAGAGATGTACACACTCACTACCCCATCAAAAAGGTAGAGATGTACACACTCACCACCCCAACACAAAGGTAGAGATGTACACTCACCACCCCAACACAAAGGTAGAGATGTACACACTACCCCAAAACAAAGGTAGAGATGTACACACTCACCACCCCAACACAAAGGTAGAGCTGTACACACACCACCCCAACACAAACGTAGAGATGTACAGACTCACCACCCCAACACAAAGGTAGAGATGTACACACTCACTACCCCATCAAAAAGGTAGAGATGTACACACTCACCACTCCAACACAAAGGTAGAGATGTACACTCACCACCCCATCAAAAAGGTAGAGATGTACACACTCACCACCCCAACACAAAGGTAGAGATGTACACGCTCACTACCCCATCAAAAAGGTAGAGATGTACACACTCACCACCCCAACACAAAGGTAGAGATGTACACTCACCACCCCAACACAAAGGTAGAGATGTACACACTACCCCAAAACAAAGGTAGAGATGTACACACTCACCACCCCAACACAAAGGTAGAGCTGTACACACACCACCCCAACACAAAAGGAGAGATGTACAGACTCACCACCCCAACACAAAGGTAGAGCTGTACACACATCACCCCAACACAAAGGTAGAAATGTACACACTCACCACCAAAACACAAAGGTTGAGATGTACACACTCACTACCCCAACACAAAGGTAGAGATGTACACACACCACCCCAACACAAAGGCAGAGATGTACACACACCACCCTACACAAAAGCAGAGATGTACACACACCACCCCAACATAAAGGCAGAGATGTACACACTCACTACCCCAACACAAAGGTAGAGCTGTACACACTCACTACCCCGTCAAAAAGGTAGAGATGTACACACTCACTACCCCCAACACAACAGCAGAAATGTACACACTCACTACCCCAACACAACAGCAGAAATGTACACACACCACCCCAACACAAAAGTAGAGATGTACAGACTCACCACCCCAACACAAAGGTAGAGCTGTACACACATCACCCCAACACAAAGGTAGAAATGTACACACTCACCACCAAAACACAAAGGTTGAGATGTACACACTCAACACCCCAACACAAAGGAAGAGATGTACACACTCACTACCCAAACACAAAGGTAGAGATGTACACACTCACTACCCCAACATAAAGGTAGAGATGTACACACACCACCCCAACACAAAGGCAGAGATGTACACACCACCCTACACAAAAGCAGAGATGTACACACACCACCCCAACACAAAGGCAGAGATGTACACGCTCACTACCCCAACACAAAGGCAGAGATGTACACACACCACCCCAACACAGGTAGAGATGTACACACTCACTACCCCAACACAACCGCAGAAATGTACAAACACCACCCCAACACAAAGGCAGAGATGTACACACACCACCCCAACACAAAGGTAGAGATTTAAACACACCAGCCCCAAAAAAAGGCAGAGATACACACACACTACCTGAAATCAGAGGCACAAAATATACATAAAGTATATGGAGTAACTCATCACATGGAGTACCTCAACAAAAAGGCAGATATACCCGCACCACCCCAACACAAAGTCAGAGATGCACACACACCACAACACAAAGCTAGAGATATACACACCAACCCAACACACAGCCAGAAATAAAAACAAATACCTCCCCAACACTGAGGCCGAAATACATACACAGAAACAATACACAATCCAACACAGCGCAGAAATACACAACACTCCAACACAAAGTCAAAAACACACATTTCTCTGTAACAAAGAAACAAAGCACACACCCCCAACACACCGCCAGAAATGAACACAAAAAAACACCACCACAACACAGTGGCAGAAACAAACACACACCTTTCCATCACAGAAACAAATGCTGGTCTAGAGATGAAGAGTGTAAATAAAAGAAGGAATCCCAAGTATCACAAATGACTTTATTTCAAAATAAAACAACTAAATACAGAATAAAACCAGCTACTGTTACACAGCCTGATTGTGTCGCTCTGACGCCCCAAACCACAGCAGATACAATGTAAAAATATGTTACAAACATTCGTTCGAGTCAATAAAATCTATGTGAGGAAACAGATTGTCATCATTAAAGGCTAATATAAGTCAAAACAGTTTTGAGAAAGAATAAGAAAACCTTCAGTCATTACAGAGAAGCTCAACACAAGCAGTCGTGTGTATCTGATGAAACAAATAAAAGTTGCTACACAGTGCAAAATGACTCTTCAATAATACAAAAGAATAATCAATACAGATCCAGTATTTATCACGTGAGTCACAGGATCCTTTCTTCATGTCCTCCACAAAGTCCTCGACCCTGAGTTAGTCCAGCTGAACCAGAAGTGGTCGCCAGAAGTGAGTCCTTCTACATCTTGGTGTGTATCACCACCTCCTCGTAATCAGGAGCCGAACCCCTCCTGCTCCCGCGGCGACGCTCCGAGCCATTTCGGATCATTTCAAAAGGCTTCTTCTTGTCCTCCGGCTCCAGGTGGGCGAACTGGGCTTCAATCTTGGCCGGGTCGATGTAGGTGTAGAAGTAGGACATGATGGCGAAGATGAAGCAGACCATGATCAACAGGGAGGCGAACAGGATGTACTCGGCCCACTGATGATGAAACGTCACAGTCAATGTTTTAATCATTGCAGGACAGAAGGAGGTTTTTGACGTATTTATACATTTTCAAATGGGAAAACAAAGCTGGATAAGAATGGAAAGAATCCAAACTGTCAATTAATCCTACCATAGCAGATCATTTGTGAGCCATAACTTTTCATTACAAAATGTAAAATGTAATTACTTGATTGAAAAACTTGAAGAAATAACAGGAGATAATAAAAAATAAAATAACAGAAGGTTTTAAAAAAAATAAGGTTAAACAGTTTAAAAAGTTTGGTAATAAAACAATATCAGGTTGAAAAAAAGGTATAAGAAAAATTGCAGGTGAAAACAAATTGTTGGGTAAACAAACAGCAGGTGTAAGAAAAATGGTAGCTAAAGAAAGTTTAATTGAAAAATAAATCGAAGGTGTAAGAAAAATTTTGGGGAAAAAAAATGTTGGGTAAAAGAAAAAGACGTAGATATAAGAAAAATGGCAGGTAAAGCAATGTAAAACAATGTGTTTAAAAAATGACAGGTATAAGAAACATTTAGGGTAGAAAAATGTGTGTAAAAATGACAGCTATAAGAAAAATTGAGGGTAAAACAATGTGTGTGAAAAACGACAGGTATAAGAAAAACTGAGGGTAAAAAAATTTGTGTAAAAAACAACAGGTATAAGAAAAATTGAGGGTAAAAAAGTAGGGTAAGAGATAAAGGCAGGTAAAAGAAACAAGGTGAGTCACTCTGCCTAATTTAAAGTGTGTTCTTTTTTATTTCACCCACCTGCTCCGAAAGCGATCCTGCCTCCGCGACAATCAAGACAATTATGTTGCCGACGGCAACCGTCAGCAGCCAACCAGCCTGCAGCACCGCCTTCATGTTGCTGGGCGCCTGCAGAGCCAACGTTCAGAGTTCATCTCACTTTCATACACTTTAAACGCCTCATTTAAGGCACGTTTATGAGTAGAGTGCGACAGCAAATGTGATGTTTTGCTAAATATTGCCCGTAATGTTCCCTTCTGCTTATACGAATACTCATGGTTATGGGCTGTTATAGTGTATAGTATGAAGTGAACGGGAATACATTTATAATTATTAATGATTTGTTTGGAAGCCATGATGGAGTCTAATGAGAGGATTATTTTATTTTATTATTTACTAATTTTTATAAATAAACCAGATATTTTACTTAAAACTATTTCATATGTCATATGTACCATGACCAAGTTAATTTACAAAAGTTATGCAGTTGCGTTCCTAGTGTGGGTCTGAGACGGCAGTTACACTCATTTCCATCATGGCTGAAGAACCAAGAGAACAATCTGTAACTTCCAGGAAGAGCTTTTTTTCACGCAAATTATCATGCAGGACGTTATACAGTAACTTCCGCTCTGCAGTTACACTGTTCTGACAGAAGGGGGGGCTAAAAGAAACATTAGCAATTCCCTTTTTTTTCCCTTTTCCCTGCTAAATTCCAAACTAATCCTTCGTGAAATGATGAACTCGGGGAGATTTATGTGTGTTCAGATGAAGTCGATATCATTTGAAGGTATGTCAGGAATATGTTTCGCACCTGTGAGTAAGCAAACTCCAGCCCGGTGACGGAGAAGACCACCTCTCCAGCCGTCATGAGGAAGTACTGAGGGATCTGCCAGGCCATGTGGAAGCTGTTCGGAGTCATCTCCATCACCTCGATGATACTTTCAGCACACTGAGGGAGACGACTCACGTCAACTGGTTGTTTTTATTCTAAAAGCTAAATATGAATCAAGACCTACAGCTGGACCGAACTTGAAGGTGGACGGGACGACGAGCGTATACGCGCTGCCAAAGGCCAGAGTCAGAGGGTAGGAACACTTTTGGCCGGCTTCACCATAGAAGACAAAGTCCTGCCTAGAAATATAAACGTTAGTCGCTCACGTCTCACTCGGCGGCGAGGAAGAGGATTCTTACTGTCCGTTGGGCAACAGGGCGTAAGCGGACATGTTGTTGGTCGTGATGTCGAAGTAGAACTTATCAGTGGTGGTCACGTTCAAGTCGTAGTCCAGGCCGTTCAAAATTCTGAGGAAGCACATGTTTTATGATTATTAACATTATTAAGCATCTATAGACTCGCAAACCTCTCCACAAAATAGGTTGAAAATTACCACTTAGTGGTTTAAGGGTGGAGGTCAATCCAAAAGTTCTAATCACACAAGACCATTGAACATATGAATATTTCCAATTTAAATTACATATATTTTTAATTAAATAAGGATTATTTCCGTAATCGGGCAAACGTAAGACCCACGATTGCTCTCATCTCTCCTCTCATCTCTTTAGATTTATTTGGGTTTAAATGTTATTTTATATATATATTATATGTTTTTTTTAATCATTTCTATTCAAGTTATTTCTATTTTATTTAATTTCTTCACACCTGTATCAAAGCAAACCTATATATCGACTCACAAGTATTTCAGTTAGAATTTAATTTAATCTTTTTTCCGTCCTGATTGTCGATTAGGTTAAATAAATACTCTAATGCCAAACAAATGCCTGTATAGGTGACGTTTGTCCCACGTTTATAATAATAAAAAAATAAAAAAATTACCTGATGGAATTTTCACCTTTATCTGGTTTTTTATTCAAGTCATTGAACTGAAAGGGGAAAAAAGCAAATTAGAGTCAAGTTTTGAAGACCATGGAACAGGTTGGTTGTTCACCTCTATATGCCGGAGCGTCATTTCATCCTCGACCAAGACCAGAGAATTCCGAGTCCCACCTTCCAAACTGACCGGATAGACAGCACCCCCGCCCAGATCCAGGGAAAATTTTTGAGGTAATGTCACATATTGTTGGTTGAACTGAAACAAAAAAATTAAATTTTTAGGACCATAGTTACAACTTCACCTGTTCACTGACTTAAACTAGAGGATCAAGAGGTCAAATATTACACGATATTGCTTTTTATTTAAGCAATCAGTGTTTTAAAGACCACAGCAACTTTTATATTAATAGCATTTTATTCACCTTGAAAGCATCCAGGCTGATATTTTGATCTCCAGCCCGAATCTGTACCGTCCGATCAACCATGTTGATAAACTTCGCCTGAACCACGTCGCTCGATGGGAATGTGGGCAATGTTTTCTGCAAGAAAATTGAAAGTTAAAAGGTGTAATTGTGGTTAATATTGGAGCGCATTTATGTGAAGTTTAAAGTGACTCACATCAATTTCAATCTGGACCAGACCTGCCGCGATGAAAGCCAGGGCGGCCAGGAACATGCCGACCGTCATCCTCTTCAATGGACTGCGGGAAACACAAACAAAATGCTGACAGTGCAAAACGTGATGTTAAAGACATTTTTTTTATTTACTTTTACAGTGAAAGTCAGAAGATCTGTTGGAACCACAGTATCTCACCTGAAGTTGAACTTGCATTTGCCGATCAGCGGGTAGATCAAACTGTCCATGATTGGCACCAGAGCCAGAATCAGAATGGGGTTGACGGTCTGTTTGGAGAGAATGTAACGCTTTAAAAAATACAGAGGAAACGAAACGTGGCACAATTTGAAACTTGCTTTACCTGCATCTGGTCTGGCTGGATGATGAGAGCTCCCTGCAGAAGAAAAACACGTTTTTAAGTGGGAAAAGTGTGAGTAAAAACTACTTATAATCAATATGTGAAAGAAATCTTATGGGAAAAAAAAGGTAGAAAACATAATATATGATTCAATAAACTGAATAAATAATGTATATCACTTACAAAGTCTCCATTCATGGTGGTCGCCTGCAGCGTCCATCTTGATCCCTGTTTGAAAAATACAATTATTTCCAGTTTAAGTGTGAATCATTCCTCGGAGGGAACATCTTGACCGACCTGCTGGTCAAAGAGAGCCCAGAACATGGGCAGAGGGATGTAGAGGAAGAGAACCTTCAGCACCATCTTCACCTGGGCGATCAAAAGTTTCTACAAGAAAAGATGAGTCATCAGACAAAAGATTCGGCTTCGGGATCAGTTTTCTGGACTCACGTCGTATTTCTCATCGGCCCAGTCCATCCAGTGCTCCCTCTTGGGGTAGTGAGAGTCCCGATGTCTGAAGCGGTTCTGGATGGCGAACTGAAGCAAAGAGGAAATTAATTAAAAACAAATCAAACAAACACAGCTGTCGATTGCGTTTAAAGACACGCACCTTGATGCACGAGGACACTTTCACCATGATGTTTCCTTGTGGCGCGACCTTGGTGTACATGCCACTGCCCACGATGAACACGACTGCCAACGACAAACACACGTGAAGGGCGGATCACAACCACTATAGTGTTGACAAATATTTGTGTGACCAAATAAAATTGTATTAGTTTAGAAATGGTATTATTGACTGATGAAGCTTCATAAAGCATTGTCATGTTGTTTAGAGGTCAGTAGGTGGCGCCATCATTCTAAAAGTTATATTATGTTTCATTAGAACAGTTGTTCAAAACAAAGGAAAATAGTGCAGGGACCGCCATCTAGTGGATTCTGAAAATAATGACACTGCTTCATGAAGCTTCATCAGACCATCACCAGTATTATTTGTATCTTATAACTAGCCAAAAGAAGAAGTGACACACGTTGTATATAATTTAACTTTATATACATTTTATTTAAACATGAAACCTAAAAGACACAGTAATAGGACAAAAACCTTTACTTAGATAAAGTTCATTTAAAATTTTTGGTGAGGAAAAAAAGGCAAGTCCTACAACAAAGACATATAACTGGTTGAAGTCTCCAAGACGCAGTAATACCCTCATCAAGCCCATGTAAGGTAAGGTAAGGTAAGGTAAATGTTTTGAAGTTATAACTATAAATTTCTCCCCCGTCTGAAATCTCGGCGAACGATAGGTTACGAGAGTGGAGTTCATTATAATAATAATAATAATAATAATAATAATCCTTTCTAGACCAGAGTCACAAAGATGAAATAATGGCTGAACTCCTCCTTCAGCCAGCTATAATCACAACCCGCTTTGTTTATACAACGAGTCTCCTCGAGGTCGAGACTTCTGGGATGTATGACATGAAGTGACAAACCTCAAAGCTTGACCAATCCCAGCAGAGTGGGTGTGGTTACTTTGTTTTTTAGTGGGCGGGGCTTAAACTAATTTTCAAAATAATCCCAGGTCGAATTGAGAATAAAACATAGTTTAGTACCCAAATGCACCACTGGGCGTCACTAGATCTGCAGGAGAACATAATAATGTGGACCTAACACAACAGGAGAACTCACTCAGGGCCACGACCATCAGGGCGGCAGGGACTCCGAAGGCCAGCGGGTAGCAGCTCTGCTTGACGTGGATGCCACATTCCTGAGCTGAACACGTGAACACATGTACCGTTAACACATGTCCTGGTTCTTAGCACCCCTCGACAGAAGACACTGTACCTCTGAGCAGGGGGGTGATGATGGTGGACAGCAGGCTGCCGGCGTTGATGGACAGGTAGAAGATGGAGAAGAAGGTGCCTCTCTGTTTCTCCTGGAGAACACATAACAGCCTTTAACGGTAATTACAGAGTTATTAGTCCCGCAGGCTTATCTCTGTCCTTGACAACCACGATAAAACACTCGCACACCGTTGTTAATCAACAACCGGGCCGAGAAAGTGCTGACAAGGAAACCCTGATATCTTTGCAATTGTTCAAAGTACTGCGATAATAATGTCGGTCACACATGTGACAGGGCGAGCGAGGTCAGTGAACGTCAACTCATATAATCTTCTATTCATTCTCCCATCACTCTATCCATCAATCTATCTATGCATTTATAAATGCATTTTATTTCATTTCATTTCATTTCATTTTATTTTATTTTATTTTATTTTATTTTATTTTATTCATTTAGTACATTCCATATCCCAATTGTTCAAATATTTTATCTATCTATAAATGCATTTTATTTTATTTTATTTTATTTTATTTTATTTTACTCATTTATTATTTAGTCCATTCCATATCCCAGTTTTTCAATAATTTTATTGGATTTTATTTATCTGAAATATTTTTTTACACACAAAGAAAACACTGGCAATAAATATGTTCTGATTTCAAAAATATGATTTATAATTTATTTTAAATTCAATGTACAATAAAGGTTATAAAAAACCCACTTCTGGACTTAAAATTTAGTTAAATTTACTTGTTATTATTAAAAAATATGAAAAAATAAAATTATGCAGCAAAGAAAAAGTGTAAAATAAAATCAGCTTTCAGAAGAACTTCTACATGATTAGTTTTATGATTTAACTCGAGCAGAGGATTCACTGAAGTAAACTCATTGTTTGTCGCTGTAGCAGAGTTTCCACGTCCGGACTCACCTGATGATCTTCAAACTGGTCTCCACCAAACGCAGCCACGCAGGGTTTGATTCCTCCGGTCCCCAGAGCGATCAGCAGCAGGCCGATCATGGACAGAGCCCTGCAGGAGTCAACTTGTCAAGTTCCACTTCTGGAAAAAAATCTCTAAACTCTGCTGAACTTACACGTGAAGCTTCAGGTCGTCCGGTTCGCCGTCCTTGTTGTAATCTGTGATGTCGTGGATGGCGCTGACCGCCATGATGACCTGGCCCACGGTGTAGACGATGGACAGGTACACGATGGTTCTACACACATCGAGAGGACCATTTTATTTTTCTTATTTTTGTTGATAGAGATTTATAAAAAAAGAAAAAAAAAAGTTGAGGGGTGAGGACGGTGACGTACTTGAACTTGCCGAGCCATGAGTCGGCGATGATGGCTCCCAGGATGGGGGTCAGGTAGCAGAGGGCCACGAACGCGTGGTAGATGGAGGTGGAGAAATCATCGTCCCATTGCAGGAAGTACTTGAAGTACAGGACGAGTACGGCTGCAAGGGTAAAAGATGAGTTGACGATTTAGAAAAACTATTTATATATTTATAGATATTTTTAAGACATTAAAAGCCATAATTTTGCCACTCTAAGTACTCCTTTTTTTCTAAAGAGCAGCTAACACTTCTTAGCTAGCTGTTGCTATAATAATGTGGACACATTTAATGGAGCAAATTAGTAAAAAATAAAATAAAACAAGCTTTGTTTTAACCTTATGAACAGAGATGCAAGCGGTAGAGTTGTTCAAACAGGGATAAGAAAGTGTCTAACAAAATGTATTAACTACAAACTGAAGGTGTATTTTTGTATATGAACATTTAATTTGTCCAAATATAAAATGCAAGATGATTAATATAGTTGTAATTAAATATTATTTTCATTGCATAAGACATTTTTCGATCAGTCCAAGGTCAATATAATCCTTCATGTGACACGTAACAAATAAACTGATGATCAATGGAGACTAATGTCCAGTTAATGGTGTCATTAAATCAAAATGTGTCACAAGGATTCTCTCACCTCGCATGCCATAGTAGGAGAATCGTTCACAGAACTCGTTGACCACGATGAAGAAGATGCTTATCGGGAAACCAAAAACTGTCGCCTGGTGGAGACGAAGAACAAAAGTTTTTTTTCAATATGATTGATTTAACTCCAAGTACATTATTTATTTAAAGACAATTTTGACTCACGCTCTTCGACTTTTTCTTTTTCTCGTCGTGTTCTGCCAAAATACATGAAGAGAAGAAGTGAGAAACATGTATAAAAGAGCCAGAAGTGAGAAGTTCTTACTCACCCCCCATGTTTGAATCTTCCTCAGACAGAATCCAGCAACAACAGAGTGAGACTCGGACACAAACATATGCTGAAGAACAAAGCTCGGTCCGTCTCTTAAATCACTTCCCATCCCAACTCTTGGCCGTCAACACCCACCGATGCTGGACTGAAGGTCGACCATCATCCAGGTGTGTGCGTGCGTGTGCGTCTGTCAGTCAGTAACTACCTGGCAGTGGAAGCACTGATACAGATGCACTGATAATGTGCTCGACTCGTGCTCAGATCACGTTCACCTGCGTTATTGAGTGTATTTATGAGGCGCTAATGACTCCCGCTCTGATCATGAAGGAATGTTGTTGACAAGTTTGTTTCCTTGTTTTTAATAACACTCTTACTTCCTTGACTTACTTCACACATTTTGTTCCTAACTCTTTAGATATACATTAATATAAATTAAAAATATAATATACTGTATATATAAATATCTACATGTATAATTTGTCTTTTACTTAAGTGTCATTGAAGTTTTCCACCAAGACTAATGAATGAAATCAAGTTGAATAGATACAAATAAAATAAATTATTGATTGTTAATTTTGTGAGCATCTTTCAAAGTACAGAATACACACAGAAACACACAAAAAAATGTGGTTGCCAGTCAATTTCTCTCCACTTCTTTTTCTCTATTTGTGTCCTTATTTTATGAGTCATAATATAATATATGTGTTTATACTTTTGTGTATGTTAAGCACATTTTCCCATCATAGTAAATGTTTTCTAATTCCTGTCTGTAAATATAGATGTTTTCAATCCTTCAGACCCGTAATTGCAAAAATGTTAATTCAAAATTCAAGTTCTCTACTAGATTTAACACATTTTCTATAAAAGTAAGTGTAAAATGTGTTGAAAATTTCAATTTTTAAGTTAATTTCACAAGACAAATTAAAGATAGTACTGCAATATACATTAATCTGTTAATATTAATATTAATCTGTAATATATAAATATACTACAGATTAAGTCAAGTATTTTGACCAGTATGACAACATTTAACTCGTCCCAGCCTCCAGAACATATTGTAAAGAGACTCAGCACAGAACAAAACAAGCTCCTGCACAAGGATGGAAGCCTGAATGACAAACTAACGTGTATTTTTGGAGGCTCTGGTAACTCCTGAAGGTCTGATGAAGCTTCATGAAACAGTGTCGATATTCCAGAGTCCACTAGATGGCGGTCTCTGCACTATTTTCCTTTGTTTTGAACAACTGTTCTAATGAAACATCACATCATTTTTAAACTGATGGCGCCACCTACTGACCTCTAATTAACATGACACTGCTTCATGAAGCTTCACCATCACTACTGTTAACAGGTGGTGAAGATTATAGACACTGACAATCAATTCAATCTTATCTTATAAAAGGAGTTAAATAAATATAAATGAATCAGACAAATAAAATAATAAATAATGGAAAAAGGTGGCATATGACATAAAATAACAAATTAATTAAATAAAGAAATCTGCTGATAGAAAGTCTGACAGCCTTTATTAAGTCTTCAAAATATGTACATTAGCACAGAGTAAGTAAAAATGTCTCCAGATAAAAAAGCTGTACAAGATGAGTAAGAAAACTGATTACACTCCGAACTTTGAAATCATCCAAAATATTGCACACGAAAAATAGATCTAAGAGTGATTGGATTACCATGTCAATATATATATGTTTATATTGCACCGGAAGAGTAGAAGGAGTCAAAACATATTTCAAGAAGCAACACGTTAAAACACATGGACCAGTAAAATATGGCATTTTCGACAGAGATCGTCGCTGGAGAGCGGGTGCAGCGTCGTGTAAAAACAGTGAGAACCACAATTGAAGAACCTCAATGGAAGTGGCACTTGAATGCACTCAGAAACGTCTCGTTTGAGGAAGAGCGACGGAAATAGAACAGACGAAGACGTTGAAGATGACACTCTGAGGAGAGTTGAACATGAAATATAGTCAGTTTTCCTGGTAATCATTGGAATTAAATCAACACCTTAGTCTACTGACTCCTTTAAGAAACATCTTGAGACGTTTCTATTTGTTCAGGCTTTTCCTTGATTTTCTGGAACTCCTGTTGTGTAATCAGTTTTATTTTGATCTTTAAAGTATGTACTTTATTGAATATTGTTTTGATTGTTTAAGCGCTTTGTGACCCTGGTCTAGAAAAGCGCTATATAAATAAGAATGACTTACTTACTTATTATTGCCAATATAGCATTATTTTTCTCAAGATTACTTCCTTTTAATTTACAGAGTTTTTCTTGAATTCATTTTCTTTTTATGGAATCACTTGTATAAATATCTGTCAAACTGACATATTAACGCATTGTTTTTAAATGGCTGGGCTTGTAACGATACACAAAATTTTGGTTTGGTTTAATCTAGTGTTAAAAGCAAACACGTATTTTAACTGTGTATTGTTTCTGATTGTTAAAGCGCTTTGTGACCCTGGTCTGAGAAAGAGCTTTACAAATAACCTTTACTTACCTACTAACTTACTTACACCACAATAGACAACAATTGAAAATATTGTTTCTGGCGCCAGCTGGGATCAGAAAAGTGTAACTGCAAAGTATAAATCCATTATTGTATAATGTATATTTGGTAATACATTTTCTTGTTGTGTCCGTTTCTGATTTTATCTTTCAGGTACCTTCAAAAATCTCTCAACCTTTCATATGAAAACACTGTGTCTGAACTCAAAGGAAAGTATTTTTATACTAAAGATCATCATTAGTTAAAGAGTTCTACTACTTGAGCCATGACTGTTTTTAGTTGAAACATTATTTTTGTTAGTCATATTGAGCAACACATATTCCTAAAGTAAACCAGGACACTCGTCCTCAGCAGCAGCAGCAGTTCGACTGCCTTGTGAGGATATCGGGGTCAAAGTTTGGTCCCTCTGGTACAGCTGGGAACAAAAGGCAACAGAGGCGAGTGGTCGAGAATGTTTACCGTTACAGGTCCATCTGATGCTAAAAGGGTGCCAGTAAAAAAACAGTTGAAGCTCAAATGACAGTAAATATTAAAAGAGTCAAATAAAAGTGGTAGAGGTTCATTAAATGAATTATAGTATCTATTATCGACCTTTAAACTTCCGCTCAACCATATTTAAGAAGGATCTTTTATGGACCTTGAATGTCTTTTGAAGTGTTTTCATAGGTGATCAAAACACTTGATGAGCATCTTTTTTCAGAGAAATATATAAATATAAAAGTTTCTATAAAGACATATTTGGGGAAAAATCCATCCAGGCACTAGTTCTACCTGATGTTTCATATTTTGGATGCAGGTCAGTACTAAAGAGTCCAGTGGGGCGTCCAGTCCATTTTTTCCGTTGTGATTCAAGCAGCATTCCCAGCAGTTTGCGTCTGGATTATTCACAGTTGTTGCAGGATCACTGGCTTCACTCCAGCAGTTCCACTCAGCCGGTGATTTGCGACGATCCCTGGACCATCAGAGGAGACTGGTGGAGCTGCGAGGACTGGCGCTCGTTCCACTGATGGCGTTGAAGATGCCCAACGAGTCCGACAGCGTGCTCCGGTTGCCGTCCTCCACTGGGTTTATCTACAGGAACATCACCAGGTTAGGTCCAACATCATGATGGATTAATGTTTCTCTTTGACATGCAGGGATCATAGGAGACTTGATATGACAGGTTCACTATTATCATGTACTGTGATGTCTATCTAAAACCATTATTGATATCTAAAATTGTTAACATTTAGAAAGTATTAAGTTCAGTGTTTCATACGTTATTATTATTGTATGAAAATAATTGTATTCTTTTTTTCACATTCACATTTTCCTAACTTTTATACATTCAGTTTTTGTCAATGTGTATCAGCCATATCTCAAAAAGTTATAAACATATTCAATTGTAATTTGCAGCAAATGTTGATAATGAAAAAATCAACAGATTTTTTACATTTTGGTTATTTTTATCTGGACTTTTTTAAAGATCCATTGACTTGTATATATCCAGCTCCTGCTTCTAGTGAGAACTACGGCAGCCCTGTTGGTCAGAAACTGAATTTCTTCTTTTTAAAATGGCATATTTTATTTTTCATCAATATTGTTTTAAAAGCTTACATCCTACTGAGGACCCTTTATTTTTGCTGTGAACAATACATAAGATTGTTTTATAAATTAGATTATATGCGCTCTTTCTAAAAGGATTTTGGCCCTAGGCAGATGTATGCACTACCTCAGTGCTTATCAAGTCCATTTATTGCACACTTTTCTATATCATAAAAAAATGTAAAAGACTTTACCATCCGATCTGACGGGTGAGCACGAAGACAAGAGGAGATAAAAGACAAGATTATCAGATCATGAGACAGTGTTAGTTCAGTGCAAATCTAAATGAGACAGTTTACTCTAACGACCAGATAACAGACAAACTTTGACCAGGAAGATCCGTCTTTTTTTCCGATAGATCAAAAACCTGTGTCTGTTCTTGTTCTTAGCAACTGTGACGTGGACTTTGTGTTTCTTACCTGCTCGTGCATGATGCTGGACAGTTCTCTTGTCAGATCCCTGTAGTTGGCCTTCATCTCATCGTGATACTCCTGCTGGTCCTCTTTGATCAGCCGCTCATTGACACCCAGACCCTGACCACAGGCGTCCACAAATTGCCTGCAAGACACACGATATTGTATGTTATTGAGCTACATCATAATTTCCACTTCTTGATGAGTTTTTATCAAGACTTTATCCCACTTTACCTGAAGACTTCTTTCAGCTGTTTGACCTTGTTGTCAGGATATTTCTTGGCACTGCTGTCGTCCAGGAACGCTCTGGCGTAAGCAAGAGGACCAGCGTTCACCTGCAGGTGTCAGTCAACGACATGAGCCCGGCTGGATGAGAACTTCAGCGAAGCAACAACGTCCGTACCTGAACACTGATGCTGCCTTGGAGCTTCAGCTGGAGGCGGATCATGTCCACCTCAGAGGCAGAGCACAGCAACCGCAGCTCCGCCACTTTGGCGCTCATCTCGTCTATGGCCACCTCGATGGGGCTCATGTCCGTCTGGTGCTGGTACATGACCGCGATGCGCTTCTTCACGTATGGAAAACAGTGGGTGGCTGTTGAGAATACGTGAAGAGAGAAGGCCAAAATTAAACATGTAGACCTTTGAGATCATTATTATCATTGTTGTAATTACAGACATTTCAACAATGTTATTCACTATGTAACTCTGTATGGGGGGCTGGTTTCGGAAAGTCTGATAGTGTCATGTGACCCCCAAACTGATGTACAACAGTGGGCTAGAGACGGAGTTTTCATATCATATCAAGTATTGACTTTTTCAACTTTCCAGGAAGATAAATAGAGACACAACAACAGCCTCTCGTTTCGTAAACAAATGTACACACAAAAAACTGGCAATGGTGAAAAAGATAATTCATGGCCTTGCAGTTACACTAGTTTGACACTATAAGGAGCCAGAAACACTGTTAGACTTTACGGATTGGGTTTTTAACTACAAAAGGATAAAACTGAATTAGTTTCATCAGTATCAGTATCAGAGGCCCTCAGTCTGTATGTTAACAATCTTCTGAAGGTAAGAGCGAATATATAAATTCAATTTTAGATATGACACTGAAAGCTAACAAACTAAATAATGTTGGACTTTATATTAAAGTATTCATACACCACAAAATACATTGAGAGAGAAAAAAAAGAATGTGTTTTGTTCATAGTTCTTAGAGATATAAATGACACATTTAGCTTAGTTTGAAAGTTGCTTATATCTATCTATCTATCCATCCATCCATCCATCCATCCATCCATCCATCCATCTATCTATCTATCTATCTATCTGTTGAAACCTTAAAAAAATTAAATTATCAAGGTGTAAAAGCTACAAGTACAGGTTTAAAGTACAACTTCACTTATTATAACATTATACAAATGTAATATGAAGTCGTGTGTTTTGAGAAATGTTAAAATCTGCTAATATTCTCAACTTTCTGATTGGAAACTTTTTTCCGAGTGTCGTCAGCTGACAGCTCTGTTGGAGGAACACACATCCGTAGCAACAACCCTGAGTTTATATCCATATCATGGTAACAATCATTAACACTATTAGATTATTCTACAGTCAATGGTGTCAGCATGAGTCAAAATAACAACGAACTTTGGATGAAGAATAATAAACCTCGACTGGTGATAAAAGCCAGCAACTCAACTCAATAATAACAGACAAAATAGTTTTTCTGTTGACACCTCAGCTACGATAAGACCCAATTGATAAGACAATTTATGATCTTGTACTGCACCATGTTTACGACTCTGTTAGTTCTGATTCAAATCCACATCTCAACCCACTTGTCAGAATGGTTCGCCTCTTGCACTGCTCTTCCACTCCGCCTTGTTTCTTGCCCGACACGGTGAACGGCGTCTCGAAGACAAAGCGCCGGATGTTGTGGCTCTTCTCGAAGTCGGTCTTCCTGTCGTCCAGCTCTTTTTCATCCAGGTACGGCGTCACATGGGTCACCTGGATGTAGGCGTACTTGGAGTCCAGATCCTTGGGGTTCACCTGTGCAGACGAGACACCAGAAGTAAAAGAACACCATTATGAGGAGATATATACATTTACTGTATAATAGCACTTCCAATGAATTATTCGCTTTAATTATTCTGATTAAAGTGCTGTTATTAAACTGGTGATAAATAGATGATGCATGACAAGGTACTTTATTCTTAACACGTGTAGGTCAAAGTGCAAACAGTGTTTGATCTGATGAGTCCATTATTGACAGTTTACGAGCCAATGATTGCACCTTTGAGAACTACCGGGGTCCAAGTAGAGCAGTATTTTATAACCTTTTCATGGACCATACAATACAAATCACATTGTTAAGTGATATTTAATCTGTAGTTTATCATCTATATGCCATTTTTATGATACATTATAGCTACTGTTTCGTAATTCAGTCCTCATGTGTAGTTGTTTTTGATACATATTTCTGACCTGTAACTTTGGTAACACTTTGGTTATATATAAATAAATCTGTAAAAATGTAAAGCACTGTCTTTCACTTTGAGCTCCATTTAAGTTGGTAAAGAAGCTCCTTGATCAACACAACCATGGTTTTGGGTGAGAAAGCTTTGATTTCACCCATGAATGATTCAACTGTTGGCTCACCCTGCCAGAGTCTTGAATGATCTTGACATTTTCTTGGCCAAACTTGTCAGAATAAAGCTTGAGGAGTCGCTGGGAGATCTCAGACAGTGGGGTGAACTTGGGTTCCTTATAGATGTATTCCTTCCCATCCTCGTCTTCAAAGAAGCCCTGTAAGTTGAGCAGGTGTCAGAGTTGACTCAAGGCGGCGGCAGGTTCATCGACAAGAGGAAAAGATTCTCGTGGAACACTGCATTGAATTGTGCAGACTTTTCACCCACATACTGTTACTTATAGATTACAGAATAGCATAGTGAAAATATCTAAATCAACAATGAGTCAAGTTTTATTAATTACATTTTATACAGCATTTTAAATCATGAAATACTGTATACATACTGTACATAAATGTAACTATTTTTTAACTTTATGAAAAAGGCTCATCATAGAACATGTCAAGCAGTTTGTTTTAAACATTCTCTGGCTCGGTTTTTCAAAATAAATGTAGATCGAATTATTATCATGCAAAAGGTGTTCAATGCAGGTAAAAATGTAAATTTAAAATTACCTATAATATAGGAGGTCATTTCGTTTTGTATGTTGCATAACATTATTTTATATCGACAATTAAAAAAACAAGAATATTTACACATGATGATAAAAAAGCACAAAGAGATCAACAAACAAGAACCTGAAAACACTCACCGCAGCCTCCAATGTCAAGAAAAAAAGAGAGAAACATTTTTAAAAGAACGTAGATGTTGAGATGCTGGTGTCTAATCATGTTAATGCGTTGATTATTCAATTCATATGTGCTACTGCGTCTCCTGCTACATCTGGTTAACTCACCTGCCCAAAAAATGCCACTCGGAAGAAAGTGCCCAGCAGCCTTTTCCCAGAATGCATCACCTCCATCACTTTCGTGTAGGCACGATGGAGCGTGTCGTACAGGTGCGTTAGTTTCTACAGAAGATCAGAAAGAATTTAAATCTCACTGCAGCAGTTTTGTTAATCGACCCAACAATTAATGGTCATCAATTAAACTCTAGGTATTTTTGTACAGTGGGAGGAAAGCAGAGTGTCAGAGTGAGTCTGCATGAGCACAGATCATATGAAGTTCATGCCAGATCTGCCTCCAGCTACATGTGTAACTACCTCGAAATCCCTCCGCTGCTCATAGATGGGAATGATGAGTCTGTAGACGTCGGCGATGAGCTCGTAACGCTCTGCCTTCCACAGGCCATCAGCACACTCCTCCAGCAGCTCCATCAGCACCTCCTGCACACAGAGACCATTCCATTCTTGATGAAATATTGTGGTTTAAAGATGCAAAACAAGTCCGAAAAAAAGTAAATAATATAGTTCTGATGATGTTTCTGTATCATTTGGAATATTTTGAATCCAAAATATCTTGTGAAGACCCAGCAACAACTTTTTTTCTTAGGTTTGGTATTTAATTTTGGTTATATTACATTTTTACTTCTATTACTTTGTACAGAAATATTTAATTTCTCAATGTCATTTCAACTGTATCTGTACGTTACAGAAATGATTTAATTAATCAATTTTTTTCAATGAACAACATTGAACGTTACGTTATTTCTTCATTGTTATATCTATTGATAAATCTTGTTTTTAAAATTCATTTTATTTTAGTCAAACAGGTCATGTCACATCAGAGAGTTAGTTGGATTACACATAGTATTTACTATTGTTTTCCCTCCCGATAATATTAAGGAATAATGTAAAAAATGTTTATTTAAAAACTATATGTATATTTATTTAACTATTGTAAATGTGCAATACAGAAACTACTTTTGTTACATTTTAGATGTTGTTTTATTAACCATGACCCAACCACTATAGGGGATATTTAATATCTTTACTTTTACCTTTATTCAAGTAACCTTTTACCGTTTTTCTTCCTTGTCTGCTAATCACACGATGGAGGCCAAGATTAAAGGTGACAGCACACAAACTGCATTCCGGACCAGAGGAGAGAAAGTCTTTCAGGCTGTTGCTCCTAAGCTTTGGAACGATCTTCCTCTCTCTCTGCTTTTAATGGAGTCTACTGACTTCTTAAAGAAACATCTTAAGACATCTTTATTTGTGCAGGCTTTTTCCAAATGTTCTGGGAATCCTGTGTTTTTCTTATGCGTGCCTTTAAAAGTATGTATTTTAACTATGTATTGTTTTTGCGCTTTATAAATTACCTTTACTTACTTACTTACTTACAATAAGTTATATTCATCAGAGCGAAGATCAAGTTGTCAATGTTACCTCATTGAAGTGAACGTCCTGCATCCCTACATCTTCCATCATGGCTGCTTCTTCGTCGATGTTTGGAGTGATGACACGGAAAGCCGAGCAGCCTTGTCTGAACATTCCTAAAAGTGTAAATGTGATCAAACTGAATTCCAATGATTTAAAAAAGAACACAGACTGGCTTTTATGTGATGTCGCATTTTTAACCCTTAACTGGGTTAATCAACGTATATAAGCAACAGTTTTAAACATTTATAAACGGAAATGGTTATATTTAGGTGAACATGAAGCTCTTGTGATGTGTGTGAAAGGTCATCATGAAAAAAAGAACTGAACAAGTAAACTCTTGACCGGTTTGTTACATAAGAGATCTTTGTCAGACTGTGAGCTGAATATCCGGTCCATGGTGCCTTTTAAGAGAGATCTTATCTGGCTAATTTAGTGGTGGAGGGCGTTTTACAGGAAGGAACAAGCGACCCTTGGACATTTCCTGGAGATGGAATATAATCCTCTGTGGTTGGCTGTTTTATGGTGTCCTTTAACATGGGATGACGCTACATTAATATCCACTAAACCTTTTGACTGCAGTTTTATCACAGCAAAAGACGTGCACTCCGGCTACGTGCGTCCATTAAAGAGCTGCTCAGTGAGCATCACAACATCTTCTCCAGAAGATCTATGACTGAACGACCTCACCAAGCGTGACCTTAAGAGACAGATTGTTTTTAAAAGGTGTCAAATAAGAAGTATTAAGCCAAGTCAAATTATGTGGCTGATTGAAAGGTTTAAGATCAGAGTAGATGCATGTGAATGACATATGAATGAATATGACAGTTTTGCTCTAAACTGGTGTCACATGCTTATAATCCATGCGTTTTTGCATTTGGACTATTGTAACAGTTTATTTTCTTGTCTAAACAAGTAGGAGCTGTCTTGCCTGCAGTTAATACAAAACTCTAACCTGCTCTAGTAGAATAACTCACATCTTTAAACCTTAAAATCTTTCCTGGCTGCCAGATTCTTTCAGGATCAATTTTTTAAATTCTGGTTCTTACTTTCAGAGCTATTTATGGTGAGCAACATGAAGATTAAAGTCTCCAAGAATAAGAACAGATTCCATTTGAATAATGGAAGCTAAGAAGTCACTAAAGTCTGTCAAGATCAACAGCGCAGGACCAGCTGGCAATAGACTGAAACACAATAGAAAGTCCTTGTAGAACCAACCAAGATCATCTGAGACTCAAAAGAATTGAATTCCTGTGTCTGAATCCCTTTGCAAGAACAACTCTCGCTATAAACTGTAGCAAGACCACACCCACAACCAGAGAGGCGAGGCTTCCCTAGCACAGCGCCACCTGGCGGGCAGAGTTTGTTTAGATGAATAAACTCTTCCACTCTCTGCCAAGTCTCAGACAGACACGATAAATCCAATTTACCTTGTGAAGAGATCATTCAGAGAAAAGGATTTATTTGTAATTATGGTCAATAATACGGAGACTTCCCCTAACAGAGTTAATTCATATTAATTGAGCCTCCATGAATAATAAAAAATAAATAAAAATAATATCCCAATCAGACCAGTACTTCCTGTTCGAGACAGTTTGGTAAATATGCATTTTGTTCAGCATGTGACTTAGACAGATAACATTTTTAGGCCCTGGATCACACGAGGAGCCAACACTACTGTGTTCTTCTTTGAGGCTCCATTTATCTTAATCATCTCTAAGTTTGTTCTTCTTCACCAAACAAACTCCATTTTTTCTTGGCTCGTTGACAACTGTAATCTCTATCCCTTATTTAATCTTTTAAATCTGACATCTCTAAAGGTCAAAATTATGAACTATAATCTACTTTGATTTTGAGTTATTTAGATTAGAGGAATCCAGGAATTACTGCTTCGAATTCAAGGCTGCTTTAAGACTGCTGTTTTAGACTCACCTTTCCTCCACAGGTACTCAGACACCAGAGCTGCAACATGAACGTAGCACATGGCTGCCTGCAGGAGAAGCATAAAAGCAAAGTTTAAGGATATAAAAAGGAAAATAAAAGTGTGTTGGTCTGACGGAATACCTCGGACAGATCCCCGTTCTTGTTGTGGATGCGGGCCATGCTGTCCAGCCAGGTCTTACGAAGCTCCGGCGTGCTGGTGTAGGACTTTGCCAAACTATACTGGAGGTCCACCAACATCTCCGGGTCGTTCTCGTGCTCCTTCATCTGCTCCGTGGCCATCAGCACCGTCCTGATGCGCTTGGTCAAGTCCTTCACATCTGAAGAAAACACTGTGTGCTGAGAAGGAGAAATAGTCCTATAAGACATTTTTGAAAAGGACATGACTATTGGTGATGTGATCATAAAAATCACCTTGATGTTCTTGTCACTGTTGGCACAGTTGTTGATGATGGACAGAGACTGCTGGAAGCGGGTTCCTCCGATGCCGATGACATCGGCGATGAGCTGACTCACAGCGATGACCACCTGAGCAAGAATGCGGAGGCAACACTTTACAACTTGCATCAGGAGAAGGACAATCAAATGGTACCTGAAGGTGTGTTCTGACAAAAGATTTCCGACCAGTGTAGTCAAAGTTGCTCTTCATGAGGAAGTAGAGAAGGTGGGCGGCATCACCGCGGATGGAGCTCAGCTTGGAGTTGCAACATTTGAGGATTTCGTAGCACAGAGACGCACACATGTCCGCACGGCCGTCAAAGAAGGTGCAGGGAAACTGGAGGAGAGTCAAATAGTGGATTATTTTAAATATGGGTGAAGGAAAACAGTGTATAAAGAGACTTAGTTTAATGATTTTCATTTTCCCTCTATATTCTCCATCACAACACATGTGTCAACACATCCATAATCCTCATTGGCTGTCTTCCTCTTCTACTTATACCTGGTGTTTATCATCTCATCCGTTCTTCATCTTTGTTTACAAACTTCTCCATATGAACTGTCTCTCTCTACCCCTTTCTGATCTTGTCCTTCTTTATCACTCACATTAATAACATGAACATCTTCGACTCTTCTAACCTTCTAACTACTTTGCTTCTTTTCTTTTTGAGTTGAGAATGTAGAAAACTATAAATGTTATTTAGTTCTTATTAAGTGCTATTTATATTCTAGATTGTACTTTATTTTGGGCGTCATTTTCTTTTCTTTCTTTTTATTTGTCTTGAATATTGAATTTACCGGTATGTGAATATTTCTGATCCGACCAAATAAATTGGAGATATATTTTACATTATATGCTTCAATTCAAATTTCGTCCACTTTTTGCATACATACTAATGCATACATGAGATTTATTCCTTTGTTCCTTTTTGACAAATGTAAGGGGGGCAAAGGGAGGTAGAAGACCCCCCTGTAATTTAAAAAAGGTCACATTACAATAGATTTTTAACTTCATTTAATAAATATTTTAAAAATATCATTTCAATTATTTTAGCTCCTTTCTACAATTGTAAGACTCATAATCCACCACTTACTTTCTCCTCCATATCTCACAATTTTGGTAAATTTAGCCAGTATATAGTTAAATAATCATTTGAAATATTTTTATTCATGTCCTTATAACATCATTACA
This sequence comes from Callionymus lyra, assembly GCF_982586985.1. Taxonomy (NCBI): domain Eukaryota; kingdom Metazoa; phylum Chordata; class Actinopteri; order Syngnathiformes; family Callionymidae; genus Callionymus; species Callionymus lyra. Next base: position 24,609,179 of record NC_141822.1, read on the forward strand.
TAATTATTCATCTTGTTTTACCCTATTGTGTAGATGTTTCTCCAACTTATTAGGGGCATTTATAATTTATCCTTTGTTATAACGTTATTTTCATCTTTCTTGGATAAAAAGCACTTGTGGAATGTCCAAGGGAAGCTAATGCACCTTGTAGATGAAGGTCCTGAGCGAGGTGAAGACCTGTTTGAGAGCGGCCTCAGACTGAGGGATCTGTAGGAAGCACAGGTGCACCTGGAAGACTTTCTTCATCAGTGGGTTGTGTCCAAGGTCTGAGTTCAACTGAGTCTGGAGGACAGATAAGAGGACTTATGCAGCTGAATGAGGTTTCAGGCCTTGACCTCAAACGACTGCTGGTACCTTGAACCCCATGATGAAGATGCTGAGCGTGTCCAGCACCGTCAGGCAGACTTCCGTGGACACGTTTGCCTCCAGCAGACACTGGCTGCTCACATCTGCATCTGTGTGCGAGTACACTGGAACAGGAGGGAAAACAGTCATCTAGAGATGTAAGGCAAGGCTGCACATGTTTTGCAGGTTTATTTAAGCTTTGGGAGATAACGATCAAGCACACACATGCTAGTTACTGCCCACGTTCACCTTGTTTGCTCACTCTGGCAGGTAGAATGAAGCTCAGGGCCATGATTTATGACTAATAATTACACAGCGATCTAGAAATGTATTTATTGCTGGTGAAATGATTTACACATGATAACATTATGACAATATTCACTTGAGATAAGTACTCATTGGAACATTGTTAAAAATAAATTAAGTTACATTTTTATAATCTGTATACAAAGCAGACATTTATGATGGAAATTATTTCACTTTCACAATCAATTCCAATAAAAAAAACACACTGGCCTGAGATAAAAAAAAAAAACTAGAGGCTTCAACTTTCTAATGCAGTGTTTACAGTGTGCAGCCAATTTTCTCCATTGAAAAAAATCATGCAGCACATTACTGCCTAGAAACGTTAAAATACTGATACTGTAGTGCACAAGCTACTTTTATAATGATAAAGTCCAAAGTACGTACCTTCATCAAATAAGCTCAATATAAGTAAGCACTTAACTCAGATGAGTGGCACTGAATGGACGGATCATCAGTCATGATGGAAGGATGTGTGGATTTAATCACCTTCATAAAAAAGGCTGACTTGCATGAATAAGTCAGTTTCCCTCGTGTGATCACGTGATCAGAGATATCTCCATTAAAATCACACTTGTTTAAATAAAACATCACACGATGACTATTTGTAAACAGGAAACCCTTCTATTTTATAAATGTTATAATAATGTGCTTGTGTGTTTGCAGGTGAGCAACAAACTCTGATGAAGCTCAGAGATGATGATGATCATCATCACTAGAGTTACTGATTTACAGTTTTATTCTCGTTAAACTTCACTTTAAGATGTTTCAAACAAGCCACTGATTGTCTCTGTTAACAACGTTTTCTTTATATAAACCCGTATCCATCCATCCATCCGAAAATGGGATGTAAAAAATGTTTATCAAAAGCTTGTTCTTTTCACGCTGTACTATCTTTAGCGCATCTTGTAGTCATGAGATTTACATTTAATTGCAATGACAAACAATAACCGCTAGATGTCGGCAAAAACAACCAAAATATAAATCGTTTCTTCTAAGGAAAAAAAAAGAAAAGATAGTGACGCCTTTCACGCAGACCTACCATTGTTGAATGTATGTGCGTTCTCTACAGTTCCAAGCTGTAAACGTGCATGAAGAATCCCAGCCCTGTTACGAGACACAGGCAGAGTCAGAGACTTCCTGTCTGGAGCCACGGGCCCCTCATGACTCCTGTAAGGTGAGGAGAAAAAAAACACATTATTAGAGAAACAGAGAAACTATCCTTACCAGAACTGACAGTTTAAGATTGAAAATATAAGTTAATTCTGTAAGCATCATGCACTGTAGTGGGAAACTTACCCATGCAGGAGAGGAAGAATTAGCCAATAAAACGTCAGCAGCGTTATTAATGAGAGATCAACGTGAAAGCAAAGGGTTAAAGGAGTTTTTTTTTGCGTTTTGTTTTCAGCCAGACTTTATTTGCTTTAAAAATATAATTGAAAAGAATAAAAATACCTGGCGATAAATCTCTTCCCCATGTATCTGAACTGATGAAGGCAAACTCTGCAGGAGGAAAGAAAAATCTCAGTTCTTTGTCTCTGTACTTTGTAACTGCTTGTAAATAATGTTTTCTGTGGTCTTACTCTATTAAAGTGAAGAAGTCCATTAGTTCAGAGGGAGCTGCTTTGTTCCAGTATGCAAATAAAGCCTCTGAAATACAACATTTTTTTTAGGATATGATTGAGTATTTACACAGTAAAGCGTATCTCTTACCCTCTGACATGCTTTTAAGGATATGCAGGAAGCACATGAGCAGATTCCTGACCTCGTCTCGATCCAGCTTGTCACACCGCAGCAGAGTGCTGCCCAGAGCTGAAGCACACTGGCTCTGAACAAGAAAGACACGCTTGTAAAAAAAAAAAAAGCTTTAAGGAGGTTTAAAAAAAATCACTCTGAAACCCCAAACTTGAAAATAGAAAAGGTTGAGAATACTGGCAGCTTTGAGATAGTGAGACTTTGATGTTTAAGGAAACGTTTTAGGGAAAGTTCAGAGGAAACTCCCGCTCAGCTGAATAAATCACACCAGTGGAAGCACTCTGGAGAGTTCTTCTGTTGTATTGTACAGACACCTGCACACTGACGCTTAAAGTAGGTCACGCAGCCGTTTGCTGGATTCTGTACAATCTTTTTTTTTTTTTTTTAAAGAGGGGAACACGAAGAACAAGAATACTTGTATGTTCTCCTCAGTGAGACGCTGTGGACCGGCCTCATCGGCCTTGTCGGGGTCACTGTCCTGAACGCTCGGCAAGGGTTTAGAGAGGAGGGAGAAGTCCATGGTGACCCGTTTGGCTGCACGGTTCTGGGGTGTGGCTCGCTCCACAGGGTTGAGAGGCAGAGGAGGCACATTGACGGAGTGTCTCCTGGTAAATCTCTCCTTAATTTGGCTGCTTATTGAGGGAGTGGAGGAGGTGTGGGGCCTCTAAGGGGGGGGTGCGTTTAAAAGCAAACAGATCAGATCAAGACTTACATGTGTCTGTTTTAAAAATAAGTCTAAACCATATACCACAAATCACTCTAATATTCTAACAGGGAGTATTTTCTTCCAAAGATAAACTTCACATATCCAATATACTTTCTGTTTTACCTTCTCAAAAGAGTTTCTCTTGTCACAGGTCTTATCAAGAAGGCTGTTTCCAGAGTCAGTAGAGACCAGAGAACCTCTGGAGTCGGCATGCTGGACGGCGTTGACATTGGGAGTAGAGCTGTGAGGGGAGGCTGTGATAACAAAAATAAAATTGTTGAAATGTTCTGCTTTTATTATTAATGTGTCAGCTGCAACTTATCAGATGTTGAAACCAGAAACCTTTAAAACTCAAGCTAATATCTTTCACTTATTTGGGGCAAAACAAACTCTTATTTGAGTAAGACATTTTCACAATGTGAAAATATTTAACAGTAAAAGAATGACAAATCTTTTCTTATTTCAAGAGCTTTGTATTAGCAAGAATCTGGCACGATACGCATCCCAATACAGGGGCAATGATACGATATATTGTGATACTGTGCTCCAAGTACTTGGTTGTTGTTGCAGAATTTATAGATCTCACAACTCTTTAATGTGTTTTGAATCCAAATTATGTCGAAAAAAAAGCTTTAAAATCTGCTGGAGTCAACTGTATCCTCTCGTCCTCAGTCATCTCGTGGGATTTTAATGTTCAATTAACTGCCATCCAGCAGCAGGATGTGTAATTGCAACAAAAAAATGATCAGGGTGAATAACGGCATGTTAATTGTAAAAAAAATGTGATGATCTTAATTTTACCCACACAATATTGAACTATAAACCATAGCATCTAATATCGATACAGTATTGTGGGAAAGAATAATGTGATATATATCACCATATCTATATTTTCTAAGACCCGTGTGTAGTTCAGTCATATGAAGTGGTCTTCAAAGTTGAACGTAAGATTTACCTGTTCCTGATATAACTCCGAACACATCCTTGTGCAGAGCACTTTCAATGCAACTTCCTGGCTTCTGAGGAGTCATCATGGAGTTGGGCAAGAGCATCTCCTCCCGCATATTCTGGGGAAATCATCAGCAAAGTTCAGGAACAAAATTAAGCATTTTTAGGTGCACTTTGATTTACATTGTTGTTGATGAGAGGCACGGAGTCCTTGATGTCCACTCTGTAGACATTTTCTTGAAGCAGGCCGAACAGAGGGAGGTAGAGCGTGGCCAGTCGAGCTTGTTGGCTCTGGAGTTACATGCAAGTTAAGAACAAATACTTAGTCTCGATGATACAGTATTTATTGCCAGATCATAGTAATTATCAGATTTAACCAAAATCAGTGTTTTTTAGTTCCATGTTTCAGTTCGCTTGAACAGTACTAGCCTTGGCAGCATAGCGGTCATCAAAGGTGTGTTTTATCATCAGCCCTTTCAGAACGTAGACGGCAATTTGACGGACGTCTTGGAACTCCTGAAGGGCCCCCCCAACTTCTCTCAGCAAAAGACCAACCAGGAAGTGGTTTCGGCAGAAGTCATCAGTCAGAGAATAGTCCAGTTGAAGATCTGCAGCGGTCATTGTCAGACATTACCGTGAGACTAAAGATTTAAGATAAATGCGTGGAGTAAAATGTACTTTTGCTCACCTTGGTATCTCTGTATTCTGCCTTTGCCAAAGGGCATGGGAAGATTGAGAGGGATGTAGTGCTCATGATGGCAGACCACCCGCAGGAATTCAAACTTAAACTCGTACAAGGTCTAACAGGAGAAAATTAATGTCAAGACAGCAAGAAAACTGAAAAATCGTATAAAATTGGGTAAACCTTTGAGTCTCCAGGCATGAAGCAGTTCATGTAGTTGTTGATCTGCTTAAAAACGAACCCTCTGTCCATGAAGGTGAAGCAGCGCTGCATGTCAAAAATTGATAAGTGATTTAAAAACAATCAATCCTCATTAAATGAGGAGCTGCGGTCCAGCGATCCAACCTTAATGAAAAATGCCAGGCTGTGGTTGGCGTTGCGAGCCGCATCCAGATTGTCCTTGTACTTCTGGGTGATGTGAGGCATCAGCATGTTGACCAGAGTTTCCACGGCGTGGTAGAAGGAGGCACAGAAACGTTGGCTCCTGGAGAACTGGTGGATGAGAACACAATATGAGGACGTACTTTCATAAAATACTTCATTTACTTAAGGAGTCTACCTTCACTTTCCCGCTTTCCATGAGAAAATGAGCCATCGATTTGACCAAAGCTTCAAAGAAGTACCACGAGTGCTAAAACAGAAATCAAATGTTAGGAAAACAAAATGTATATCTTTTGAAAATATATACTTATAGAAAGATATTGAGTCAAAAGCAAATACTCAGCCTCACAGGTAATACTTAAATACTTACGGACGTTATTCTTTTTACAGAGAAGTTAAAATAAGTATCAAGATACTGTAAGGATTTAAACGAAATGTTTATTAAATCAAAAAGACGTTTTTATTGTATATTAATAAAATTAAAGTAATATATAAAGCTAGTTTTAGTATTTGATTTCGTCTATGTACCAATGTTAAAAAATAATATTGTTGAAACAAGCAACACAAGTTTAGGATTTATTTTCTTCTTCGTTCAACGTGTTGATTAAGTGATGTACGGAACACTGCTGCCACCTGCTGTCTAAATGAGCGCATTTGATCTAGATGATTTTAATAACATTTCAATCGCAAACTAGTTATGAAGGTAAAAGTATTTCTTTACTATTAATCGAAAAATCTAAAATATGTTTTTGATTGAAGCAACCTTATTTAAAATTTAGAATTATAGTTATTTTTATTGAAAATATTTCTTTTGATGGAACCAACTTTTAAAAATAAAAATAAATAAACAAATCTCCGAAAGTACTTAATTTGGTTGGAAATTAGCAGATCGGTCTGTGCTCACTGACTGTGTTACTTGCCTTTTTTTTTTTTTTACAAACTTTATGTCCTTTTTAATTGATTAATGTTGAGTTAAAAAAACATGCTAATATATGATCAACTGCAATCTTGTTTTGTATGACATCTTACAGTACAGTTATGTTTCTCAATAACAGTGAAATAAAGTCGTTATTTTAATTTAAATCCTTGAAAAAAAATTAAATTAAAGACATGGATCTAACAACCTACCTTCAGCAGCTTGTTACTGGTTAGGAAGTCAGTGGACGGCTTCAGAATCGCTGTCATGGCTTTTGCCAACTCCTCATGAACTGTTTTGACATCAGTGGAGGAGTAAGGCTCTGGCTTCAAGACAAACTGAACACATAAGAGTAATCATTAACACCTCAAGTGTGCAGATGAATAAAGATGAAATATATGGACATGATGAAAGAGAATATCAGCACCTTGACGTAAGACCTTAGATAATGTTCAAGCCCCTCTTCGTGGCACTGTGCGACTACATGTACCATCACCCTGTGAAGGAAAATGAAATAGAATAGCAGAGAGAAAAATAAAAGAGAATAAGGTACATGTTTGCCTTCAGAAGCGCTATTTCTACACAGTTTCAAAGAGTGGGTGCACACACAGTGAGACATGACAGACACAGTTGTTGAAGGAGAGTCGGAGATAATGAGGAGAAGATTCAGCGGAGGTGGGGATCGGAAGATAATGTATTTTTCTTTTCTATTAAAGAAACTGGCGAGAAATAGAAACATGTTGAAAGTTGCTTGGTTGTGCCTTGCCTCGTCACATTGACAGCCACGTCCTCGTTCGTGGCTCTTGTGAGAACACAGAAGAGCTGATTCAGGATGGTGGGCAGGAAGTTGACCATCACATGACCTTCCATCGCATGAAGACTCTGGAATCAGGAATAACCAATAGGGTTGAGTTGAAGCAGACGTGCTGTCCGGGCAGGAATGTTGGGCGTTTTCTTTTCAGGGCTCGATTATAGACGAATAAATACCTTCAGAAATTTCACCAGTCCGCCCTCCAGAGCCTGTTCTGACATCTCCATGTTCTGACAGTGGTGGAAGAAGTTATGCAAGTGCTGATCCTGAGGGAACAGATGATACATTTGTTTTTATTTTTGTTCTTAAGTTGCACTACAGTTCTCCATCAATAGAGGGCAATAGCTGGACACTCAAATTAATATACATTAATACAGTTAAGTTAATAGTATTAAGTGAATAATAACATAGACATAAAACGTTGAAATACTGATGAGTAACATGAATAAGGAATTCATATGTTTGTAATGTATAATAAAATGTATCACTCAACAAAAGTGGCATCGGTAATGTGATCAATTTGTGTACGTGTGAAGTGAATATTTTTCACATACCTGAGTGTAGACCGTGGAAACGAGATGTGTCGACACTTTGAATAACGTTTTCCCTCCATCCACCCACTTGAGTTCAGGGCCTGAATGCTGCAAAAGTAAATGTCATATTTTATCCAATTAATGCTTGAAAAGCACTTAGACAACCCATTTCGATGAGCTTCTTTCGCAATTGTAAAATCACATTTAGAAAAAGCAGTGAACTCCACTAGACCGTTTGTGTCAAAACATTGTCAAAGAGGGTAAGAATTAAAGGAGGAAAATGTCTGTTGGGGAACTATTTGTCACATGTATAAATTCAATTTAATTTCAAATAGATAAGCATTGTTTTAAACAGTAAAGCTCAACTTTCAGTGATGAGATCGTGTTCAAAAGACCTTGTGAGATTTTCAATTCAGTTACAGTGTAAGGGTCATTTTTAGTTGAACTTTGGGTATGTTCGTATAAGACGTTTGGTGAAAAACCCTCACAAAAAAGTCCAGATGGTTTTCAAGAACACTACCCAACCTACTGATCCTTGATCACTGACAAATCCTTACTCGCTTTTGTGTAAATGTGTTGAAAGCTTATTCAGTTAATTTGAACGGACAGTAAAGACACAGTTCAATGGCAACAGAAAATTAAATTCCTTGGCAGATACAAAAGGTCAAAATTTAAGAAAGTTGAAGAGGATTAACTTAGAAGGTTGTAATGGATTTTTTAAATGTATTATTTCATTCAATAGGACAAGATTGTTTTTTTAAAAGGATGAATAGAAATGTGAATGAATGGATGGATATATGAATTGATAAATGCTTGTGTGAATAGAGAAATGAATACATGGATACATGTATGGATAAACTAATGCATAAATTGGATGGATGGACGGAATTATTTGATTGATGGATGGATGACAAAATGGATAGCTGGGTGGATGAATGTAAGGCTCAAGGGGTTGGTGGATGACTTGATGGATTAATAGATGGAGGATGGATGGTAGTCGTAGGATGGATGAATAGTAGGATGGATGTATAAATGGATGGTTAGGTAGACGAATATGTGGATGGATGGATGGATGGATGAATAAATGGACAAATGGTAGGATAGATGGATATAATATATATGGATGGATTTATAAATGAATGAATGGTAGGATGGATGAATATATGGATGGATGGATGGATGGATGACTGTATAAATGTATGAACGGTAGGATGGAGGAATATATGGATGGATGAATGTATAAATGGATGGTTGGGTAGACGAATGTGTGGATGGATAGATTAATGAATAAATAGCCAAATGGTAAGATAGATGAATATATAGATGGATGGATGTATTAATGCATAAATGGTAGGATGGATGAATATATCAGTGGATGTATAAATGTATGAATGGTAGGATAGATGAATATATAGATGGATGGATGTATAAATGGATGAATGGTAGGATGGATGAATATATGAATGGATGGATGTATAAATGGATGGTTGGATGGGTGGATGTATAAATGGATGAATGGTTGGATGGATGAATGTGTGGATGGATGAATGAATAAATAAATGGATGGTTAAATAGAGGGATGGTTTGGTGTGTGTTGGAGGCAACGAAGATGTTATTGAAATCAGTTTCTCTATAAAAAATGATTTAAAACATTAAGTTTCTAAAATCACTCTTGATGATTTAAATCGTAGTCAGTCCTCAGGAGTGTATGTTCAGAGAATAGAAGACATTATAAATATGTTGGACTTTCTTTAATCAACATCAACATCATGAACCATACCTTGTTGGCAACATCATGGCAGCCCAGATAACCAGAGGGCAGGTTTGCAGCGACAGGCAGCAGCTGCTCGTTCATGATGACTCGTCCGTCTCTGAGCAGAGGCAGCCACGCCGAACCCACTGGTGGACATCAACATAAGAACTTAGCTTTGCTGCTTTATCATGATGTTTCAGGAGCCATGTGTCTACCTGGAGCCTCCACCACATCCTTCTTCTTGCTGTTGCTGTCGCAGCTGACGTGGTAGAAGGTGAAGAGAAGGTGATGCTTCTCGTGCAGCTGAGTCGGCAGTTCTATTTTGATCTAAAGGTGACAAATCACGTCTCACGCTGTTGCCAGATGCAGAGTAAACCTTCTTCATTGGACCAACAAAGCTCACCTCATCGTAAAACTCTGGGTTTTGCTGGTGATGCAGGACAGCTGCAAACGCCTGCTTGGTGAACAGAGGACCTCCTGGATGAGCGTAGATGCACTGAGGTCAGACAGAAGAAGACAGTTCATCTTAATTACGGCGCTGCTGCAGAAATTAATGATTCGACTGTACCTTCAAGGGCTTAGCTTCCTCCTCATCACAGTCTTTGAATTCAACACAGACGGCTATATTCCTTGCCTGCGCAGGAGAGAGAATGTGATTTAATTTTAAGATATTTTCCAGGACAAAAGAGGGCAGAGAGAATGATTACCTAAAAAAAATGTATTATTCATAAGCCGAGTGAAGGATAAACCCTGGCTGGGCTCAGTAGTCAGGATGTTCAAAATAGGCCAAAAAAGCTTTTTATACGTTATATTTAGAAATAATAATCGTGGATTGATGGGATATATTTTAGTGCTTTATTTATTTATTTAAGCTTATTGGTTGTAGTTTTACCACGATACTGCCACAATTATATAATAATACAATAATAAATTGTAAGGTATGGATAAACTTATTTTTCAACGTTATCAACCATGCAACATATATTTTATACCAAAAAGGGGGTAAAATATGTAGATTATTCATTCGTGTTCTAGTGCTTATACAAGGTTCCTGAAGCTCAAGGCAAGCGAAAGTCAAGAATTTAAAATACTTTATTATACTGAACAGAAAAGCTCTGGAAAACTCCTGCACAAGGTGCCTAGTACCACGTTCAGTAATGAAGAGAAATGTTAAACTCTTAGACATGTAAACTCTGATCTACTTTCTCACGTGTATACAAGTAAAATATATGACCTTAAAACAGATCTGATTTTTATTCTTTGTTTAAGTAAAATAATTAAGTCAGATTTCTAACCTGACAATTAGTAGCAAAGGGTTCTCTGGACATACCTTGGCGAAGGACTTCTGTCCGTCATACTTGAGGTGTTTAGGGTAAACATACAGGTGGTTTTTGTAGATGGTAAAAGGTTGAGAACATTTAGCGATACACGGCACAAACTCTTCCACTTCCAGAAGAGCGCTGCCTTCACTGTTCACTTCGAAGTTCTTCACTGGGATGTAAGAGGAGGTGACACTATCTACAGATGGAAAAAAAACATCCAAATATGAGTTTTCATAACTGATAAATACATGTGTTTATGATTTGTACTTGATATATCTGGAGCAACGCTGTCAACAGTAACATCCAGGTTGCCTAAAAGTAAGGGAAGTTTTGCCATTTTCTCCGGTCTGTGGAGAGAGCAGAAGGAGAACAGCTGCAGTGAAAAGGGAATTGATTTTTAAAAGCGAAGAAGAAGGAAAATAAGTTACTTTCTAAAATCAGTTAGAAGTTTGAACATGTCCTCGTCTGACAGCTTGCTGCTGTCTTGCCTGTAGAGAGCGGAGAAGCGAGCAACTTTGTCCAAAGTTCCTGAAGCATCTTTGAAGACCGGCCTGCAGAGAGAGTGACTGAATTAATGGGGGGGTGTGAGCCTGCCAGTGTTCTCGAACCGCCTAACAAGATGAGCTCCTATTCACGTGTATAATTCATGTTCTAAGTGTCCCAAGTCAATAAAAAGGCTAATTAAACTGACTTCATGAATGTATAAAAAGCCTAGTTTTGGGAGCAAAGCAGCCGTATAAGGCTGGCTTGACCTGATTTTGTAAAAACAAAATTAACCAGTGGATAGAAATTTATCTCAGAGAAAGCTGTTGCTTACCATCCTCCCAGGACTTTTGCTCTATAAATTAATATTAAGGACCTTCTGATAATACATTGAACAAATGTGATACCTTTTTTGCAGGTTGTCAGCAGCCCAAGTGAAATGTTATTATTTCCTACTAAAAAATATGCATATAAGGGTTAATTCATTTCCTACTTATATCGAAAAACATAATTGTATTAATGTTGAATAAATAATATTAATAATACCAAAAAAGAATAATAATGTACCGTAATAGCCTGACATAAACAGACAAAAACTATTTTCGGGTCACATTTCAGTTTTGGTGTAATTGTCTTTTTTGTCTAAAATGCATATATAAAAATGACACACACAATTTAGCCCCAAAATAATACTGAGAGAACAGTAACTAACAGTCTGTTACAATTGACAAAGTTTTCCTTCAAAATAATACTGACAGACTCATAGAAAGTATATTACATTCAAAGTTATTATTTTCCAATTTAAGAAAAATATATTTTTAATTTATTCTTCAAGCTCTGTTACATGCACCGCCTAAAAAACACTGGTTTGGCACCGGTGTCCCATAAAACCATCCCTGGTATTAAGTGGAAAAATAAACTGCTTTATTCTGCAATAGAGGCGCTTGTTTATCTGTTTACTTGATGAGAATAAGCAGATGGACGCGGTTGCTGAGTCTCTTATTCTGTTTAGAGCATGCGAGGGTTCAGCTCTGTGGAGCACACAAAGGATTAACTTGAGGGAATATCAACCACTGCTCCAGCCAAAGGTAATAGAATCCTCTTACCATCACCTTTAAAGCTCATTAAATATCTCAGCCAAGTAGGTTAATGTTTCTGTCGGTCTGCTGGATTATAAAACTGCATATTGATTCTCCAATATAAAGTATGTACAGAGGACCAGTTCTTTTTAACTGTTGGTTTTATTTTGATAAGTACAGAGTATTTATTTAGTTTTTTTGTGGCAATTGTTTCTTTTTCCAAGAGTATTTTTTGCAAATTATTTCTGCATTTGAGAGTAATTTTCTTGTTTCCAGGGTATTTTTTCTGTGTTTTAGGTAATTATTTCTGTATTTCAGACTAATTTTCCTGTTTTCAAGTACATATATTATTTCCTTTGGTAATTGTCCTTTTTGACAGTATTTTCCGTGTTTTCAGAGTATATTTACTGTTTTTCTTTGGTAACTGTTGTTTTTTTGAGTGTATTAACCCGTTTTCAAAGTACTTTTTCTGTTTTTCGTGTCTTTTTCTGTAGTTTACAGTAAATATTTCTCTTTTTGAGAGTATTTTTAGTTTTCTGGGGAATATTTATATGTGTTTTGGTGTTTTTCACTGCGGGAAAAGGGGGGGAAGTTGACCACCTTTTTACCCAGTTTTCCGTAGTGATATATTTTCTCCATTCTGCAGACGACTACTATCAGTGTATTGTGAATCCTGTCTGCTACCCCAAAAACTTAATGTGGAAAAAAATGAGGTAAATGCAATATGCTCCCACACATAAGAATATATTTAAAAAAAAGATATTCTTATGCAGGATATAAAAGCAATAGCTCTTTTCGTGATATCTACAGAATGATATTTTGTGCGTCCACTATTGTCTCACCTAGCAGCCCAAGCGAAGGGCATTCTGTAGCGTCCCAGTCTGCTGCAGGCCGCCTTCGCGTTCTTCAGAACCTTCTGAGCGATCTGGGCCAAGAGATAATAACAGTAACAACAAGATGATCTGTCGCCAATAAACAACTCCTACCTTTGTTGAATCTGAACTCTTCATGTAAGGCTCGGTGCAATGTGTGATCCCACCCTGCAGGACCTTTTCGATTCGGGCCACCAAGAAGATTTCCGGATGAGGACAGGTCACCGAAAAAAGGCCCTGTCTGGGATGCAGCAGCGCCCCCTCTGGCAGCCTGTGGTCCGGCCGGTGGGCACTGAAGGGGACGTCGTTGTCGCCACTGTTGATGTCGGGGCCGGAGCTCGATGGCGACGTCAGTTGTCGCACCAAAGGATGGTTGAGATCCACATGGAAGTCAGCCGAGATCTTTCTGCTGTTCTGCACATCGAAGAGGGACAGAACCACGTAGAACGGTTCCACCTGGCGGAGAAGAAAGCAAAGGTCAGTTGGTTACTAAGAGAAAAAAAGGCTTTTGTCATGAGAAGACTCTACTTATTTTACATTTTTCCAAGACAGTTTTGTTATTCGTTGTATCGCTTAGAAAAAGAGTAGCCTTATAACTTGACAGCAGGAAACCATCAGACGTCTGGTTGTCATGGTGGTGACTACTGACTGAGCCAGTATGTTCAGCTGTCGGGTCGGCTTGCCAAGTTGGCGAAGTCATTTTACGTGGCCTGCCGGATGCTTGGATCAAAATCAAAGCATATTAATGTTCATTTAGAAACGGTGACCTATGAAGACGCCAGTGGGCAGCTAAGATAAGGAACAGATTATGGATGTCAAGAATGATACAGAAACGTCCAACAACACTATAACTGAGATTGATGGGAATTTGATACTCTCTGTTCAAGACAATTCAGTAAAATCTTTTGGCCACTCTTCTGGTTGAGGTTTACACCTTAGGTTTAAGGGAAAGGGTGGTAGAAAACCCGTATGAAAATTCAAATATGTCATATTTCGATGACAGATATTTATTACATATTACAAAATAATACATAATACAAAATAATGCAAAATAATACAATAATTCCATGTCTAAATACATTTAGACATGGAGACTACTGACTCCTTCAAGAAACATCTCAAGACATTTTTATTCCTGCAGGCTTTTCCCTGTTTTCTGAGACTCCTGTGTTGTTTTCTGTGTTATCCTGACCTTTTAAGGTTATATTTTATTGGGTATTGTTTAGATTGTTTAAGCGCTTTGTGACCCTGGTCTAAAAAAGCACCCTAAAAATATAAATTACATACTTAATTACATTATATTCAAATATGACCATTTTGAACATATCTAAAACCTTTTAAGTACTTAGTAAATAAGGGAGAATTTCCAAATTCCAGATCCTTTTGTAAATTTTAAGGGGCGAAAAAGAGTCAGAAGACCCCTGTGAAAATACGTCCAATATGGTATATATGGTATACGTAAAACATTATACAAAAGTACATTTTCCAGAATATCAGCTTCTGTGTTCATTGTAAGAGGCAGAAAGGCAATAACAACAAATAAGAAATATTTCCTGGATTTCAGATAATTCTAAGAGGGCGGGGGCGGGGGGAGACCCCTAGGAAAGTTTAGAGAGATCATTTTTTTGTGAAATCTATTACCATATTTTATATATATTAAAAAAAGGAGTATTTCCAAAATTTCCATCGTAAGACCCAGTATCTTCAGCTGTGGTGTCGGCTTGCCAAGTTTGGTCATTTTACTTGGCAAGCCGGATGCTTGGATGAAAATCAAATTAATCTCTAAGATAGTTAAATTATTATGTCATGGGCTTAGTTTTGTAGTTTTAAACTGTCTGACATTATCTTCAGCTGTTTTGTAGTTTTGTAGTTTTAAACTGTCTGACAGCATTCTTATAATCTCATCCTTGTATGTTATCTTCACGTACCACAACATACTTAAGCGTACATCTTTCCTCTGCAATACAAATAATCAAAAGCTAAACTTACATTTGTTGTCGGACCTTCTTCATTGTCTGCAACACAGCCCTGCAGGTTGAATGACAGGTCATGGCAGCTAACCAAGAACCTCTTTCCAAACTTTTCTTCAAACTGCCGCACGTCAGGTTCAATCCCAGAGAAATCCAACTTCTAGAGATAAAAAAAGGGATCAGTCAGAGGAGCAGGACATATTTCAATAATAGTATTTTCTCAGCATTTCTGGCTTCACCTGCGTGTCAGGATCCAACGTAAACAGCTTCAGTCGGGCTTCACTCTTCATTTTGGACTCGATGTCTCTGGCGGTCTGTTGAAAACATAAAAATAAAACTCAATAAGAGCGTCCGGCCAAACTTCTGTTCGAATGTTTTTGTGCTTCATCTGGCCACAATGTGTGGAATGGTGTGAAATCTGGCTTGTTACACAGTTCCATTGATTTTGGGACACAACACGCTACCTGAAAGCTGTCTTGAAAACTCCCATTGGACAAGTCTGTTTTCCCGGGCTCCTCTTCTTTAAGACAAACACACACACCTGTTAGCCATTTTACTGGTTTCATAAAGTACAAACAAAACAAAACTCATTCTCATTTATTGGAAATTAAATCAACCATTACAAAGAACAATTATATCTGCACCGTCATGCAGCTCCCCGTTCCTTTTCTCTTGCATGGCTTGTTCAAAGCTGCTGTGGAGGATTTTGTTGAGGATCCCGATCCACTCTTCCATCTCTGCCTCGCTGTCGGACGCCAGCAGAAATGTGCTTTTGTCCTGCATCTTCAGCTCGAATGCAAAGCGTCGAAGTTTGCTGTTCTAAAAGGAGACACAGACAATAGAGCAAAGTCAGGCAGTTTCTTAAAACTCTCTTTAACTTGACGTTCACGTCTAAAGAAGTATCATACAGTATAGTACACTCATGGGACTCACAGATCCAATATTTGATTTCAGACAAGAGATGCCGTATACATGATTCTGCTACCTGAACAACACCCATGCACGAGTCCAGGAAGATGGTTCCTTTAGGCTCCTTGGAGGTGTTTTCGTCCTTGTAAAAGTTGAGGTTGTAAGATCCATCGCCCAGCTGAGCCAGGTGAAAATACCGCCTCTTGAAGGACTTTAAAACAGAAAATAATGAAAATTACTTAAATGTCAAGTAATCGTTATGTTGCTCTAAATAATGGAAAGGAATCAACCCAGTTAGCATAACGGAACTTGCATGAATTTAGGGCAAATAATTTGGCCCTTTGCTTTTATTTGCATTGTCCTTCAAAGGTCAGGTTACAACTAACTGATAATGACGAAATATTTAGTAAAAATAAATATACATCCATGCAATTAATCTTTTCATTTAGTTTGTATTTTTCTTTAACTGTACCATTATTTTTTCCTGTTTTCCTTCAATAGTTTTTACACTTAAATTCAATTGAAAGATGCTGAATTTCTTTTTTCTTTGTCGGTAATTCCTTTCGTTCAGGCTTTTCCTTGATATTCTGGAACTCCTGTTGTGTTATCAGTTTTATCTTGATCTTTAAAGTATATACTTTATTGAATATTGTTTTGATTGTTTGAGCGCTTTGTGACCCTGGTCTGGAGAAGCGCTATACAAATAAAAATTACTTACTTACTTACTTTATTGACAAACACATCTTTAATAAAAAAAATAAATGAGGTACATTTAATAGACACTATTTATATATTAAACCATTTAATGACACATACATTTCATTGTTTCATGATTTGTTTATTTTTGTCAATTCAATTTATGCGTCTTTATGAACTTTTTTGTGTTTCAATCATTTCACACCATATTTATGTATTTGACTATTTAATGACAAACATATTAACTTTTTACAATTTGTTGAATTTATTCCTAGGATCATAAAATAGAAATGTTTCTTTATAGAATTCATTTGCTTTATAAATATTTAAAATCAAATCGATAAATAAATGATGAGATCAACTATGAGATCATGAAATAAATATGTTTATGCATAACAATTACTAAATATAAAATGTATGTATAATAATGCATAATAATTTGATGATGCATGTATTAAATTAAGTATTTATTTATTTCGTTTTGCCACATTTGGTTGCCAAAAGAAAAATATCTAAATAAAATGTATTATGAAAAAGTATTTTTAGGCTATTTTCTTTGATCGTGTACTTGTTAACTATCATAACTATCATAGACAGCCATTTTCTTACTTATTTCTGGCTTGACGGCCCCTCACAACAGTAACACATGTGATCTGATGCACACACACACACACACACACCCACATGCAGCACCTTCACACACACATCCTAGGAGGCAATCTTTGGTTCATCCAAACGGCCTCACGATCGTGTCACAATGACCAGCAGAAGTGTGCAATAGTAAAACATGTACTTCACCCGCATAGTAACACTGATAGCACTGTTCATGTTGCCTTTGTACAGCCAGCCATGTTTTGACACTCCTCCCTTCTGAGATCCAAGAGAGGCCGTGTCCTGTGGGAGGAGTTGGAAACAATGATCAACACAATTCAACCTCAAAACACAGGCACCCACCAAGAGACCAACAGCCGGTCATTGAGCATTAAAACACTAAAACATGCTCAGTGAAGAGGAGAGGCTGTCGGAGAAGAATGTTCTTCATTAAGATCCTGAAATGACGGATGGTTCCAGCCGTGATGATGTGCATTAGAGCTCACTATCCTGCGGTGTAATGGATGCTTAAAGTGAGGAATTTATTGGGCGAGGCTGTCGGTTGTGCTGTTAGTGTCTCATAACTGTATTGTAAATGTGTTTGAGATCTAATCTGTTGTGTTGAACACAACATGATGATGTTAAAGAGCAACTTTGCACTATAAAAAAAAAATACTGTTGACATCTTACCTCGTCTTTCTCCACATCCTCGTCCACCTCAAACAGGTGAGCAGCCAGTTTCTCAGGCCTGATCACCTTACTGTAGAAATAAAACAACATAATACAGATTTAGATTCATTCATTTCAAAAAAAAAATTGTAATATACTGTAGAGGGACAGGCAACTTTTTCATTATGACCAATTGTGTATCATGACTATAAAACCAATTAATTTGCAAAAATGTTTGCGTTAAAATAATGTTTTAATCCGTTCAACGAAATGTTTAACCAGATAACATAAAATATGTTGTGTTGTTGTTTTGTCTCTTTGCTTTCCATTATTTTATTGTATCTAATAAGTTGATGAAAATAACAAATATAACAAGAAAACAAATGATGTCATGACCTCCAATCTATTAAAAATTGTATAGATTTATAAATATACAGTACACATACAGTACATATATATTTTATACAGTTTTCCCAAACAGTTATGTAATGGAGATTTAGGTTTCTGCCGTTTTAAAAGTTTTAAAAGTGAAGACATACACATTAAAATTCAAGTCTGTGTCGGGAACGTAATCCCATCTTGCTCGTCTTAGGAATGGTTTAAAGACCACAGTTTGCTCTTTGACTTTCTAAACCCCGTCCTGCTCTGGGGAACTCCTTGAATAAACAGAGCGAAGGCCGCGCAGGGCGTTTGTCTGCTGCTCATTCAACAATGTTTTAGACTTGACGGCAAACATCTGTCGAGGGAACCTCTGTCCTCGAGAAGCAGGAGACAAACAACACACGGAGAGATTTCCCTTGAGCTTTATTTATAGCAGAGAAGTTGGTATGAGAATAGCTTTGTTTATCTTTTGAAGAGAAACATAGGAAGTGTGCTATTGTTGTAATATTAGATGTTTCCCTGTTTCGAGGGTTCTGTTTTAAACATCAACTTAGCTATAAATAAAGACTTGTGTCCCTGACCACAAAAAGATAAGCTAGCTGGACACAACTTGGATTCATAAACAAGACCTGAAAAATGACATAAATGAGAGCTAAAGCGACTTTTATTAGTAACAGAAGCGAGTCTGGTTCTGCTTGAGGTTTCTGCCCTAATGTGATTGACTAGGAGATTTTCTCTCCTCCTATATAGTGTTATTTAAACTGTAAAGTGTCTAGAGAAAAATGCACTTTGAATATAATTCAGTTTTTTAAAATTATTGTATTTATCCCTTATGTTATATCTGGGTCAAGGTGACCCAGAGGCCCGAAATGGTTTGAGGTATCGCTTGTGTCACCATGGCCCAGGGACAACACAAGGGATACCACCAAAACATTTGTTTTAGGGCCTTTGAGTCACCTAGACCCTGAGATAACGCAAAGTTTATGTTATATTTTGCAACATACAGTAGTAGTAAAGTAGTTTGTAGTAAAAAAAAAAAATATAACCTACTTTAAAAACTGCCTGTATTGGACCTTCTCAATGTGAGGGTGGAAAATAGGAAACATAAAATAAGTTCTGCCTCCCAATTAGTGTTAGACTCTCAGACTAATGGAGCCAATGGAACGTTTTGGACCGAAGTCGAGACACACTTACTTTGGAAGCTGGCGGAAGTCTCCGGAATAGTCCTCGTATTTGTAGCTAACCACATGCCAGTCTGACTTGTAGGTTTTGATGCACTGCAGACAGAACGGATGGAGGTGAAAGGTTATTTCAACAGAAGCTAATTAAAACACAACAACTTAAGCGTCTTGTCCGGCTCAGTCGAGGAAAACAGACGTGGCTTTGACCAGCAGGATAGAACCAGTCTGGTCCTGAACAAGATTTGTATCACTTGATAACGTGGCCGCAAAACATAAAGTAATAACAGAATTCCTCTGGAGTCCTTCAAGAAACATCTCAAGACATTTTTATTCGTGCAGGCTTTTCCTTGATTTTCTGAGACTCCTGTTTTTGTCTCTATGTTGTCTTGATCTTTTAAGTATATATTTTATTGAGTTTTGTTTTGATTGTTTTAGCGCTTTGTTACCCTGGTCTGGAAAAACGCTCTACAAATATAATTTACTTACTTTTTTTGAACTAGCTTACCAACACTGTGAAAGGAGTCTTTCAAGGATATTATAGAAATACATAAAAAACAATTTTTAAACTACATTTGGTTCCTGTAATCTGATTGAACATGATTAAAAACAAGTGCAACCATAACCTTTAGTTTTGAATTAAATGTATTGATTTCTTGTCACAAAATCATTGACAGCCAATGTTACACTTTTAACGTATATATTTTCTACTAGGTTTCTTTGGGTCAATTAATAAACCCAACTCAAGTCATTCATTTAGGAAAAATTGCAACATAGTAATTCATTGTTTTGGAGATATAATGTTTTTTAGTGTTTAGTACCATCAGTAAAAGTGACTCTCTCTAATGCTCTCTAAGTAGAGTCTAATTTGATGCACCAGAGTAATGTGGGTCAGTCAGCTGACACCGAGTGGTACTGCCCTCTGCAGCGGTTGCATCGATCCTGTGGGCCGAGTTATCAATGACCTAAATTAAGATTATAAATGTTTCCTTTTAATTTGCCTTTTTTTTCAAGTTTAATGTATTTTTTAAATAATAAACTTTACTTGTTACGTCAAATAAACTTAACTGTCTTTACTTTTTAGTAAACATTCACTTAATGTTATTTACTAGTAAATGAAAGTAAACATTATTTGATGCATTTCTTTAAATAACATGCACATAATTTCCTTTTCGTCAAACAAAAAATAAACTTAATATTGTTAACTCAGTATCAAAAATAAACATAAAGTCAATTATTTATTTAATTAACCTAACCTTATTTTCTTTACATAATACTCAACCCTTGTGTTATCTCTGGGTCAAGTTGACCCAAAGGCCTAAAGAAACGAATGTGTTTGTGGTATCCCTTGTGTTGCCTCTGAGTCAAGGTGAACGACCTCCTTGGCCCGAGAGATAACCAAAGGGTTAAAATTGAATAATAAGTAAGAAATAAGTTTTATTTGTAACCTTATTTTATTATTTTTTCAATTAACATAACATTTCTTTTCTTCCCTTCATTCTCAAACTAAACTTAACTTTTGATTCAATAATAACATGCATAACGTCTTTGGAATATGTCGCTTTAAGAGTTTATAAAGATGACTTCTTCTCTCTCTGCTTTACATTTTTAAATAAATGTTTCCATTATATCTGATTAATTTCTTGACTTTGAATGTATCTTAGCACTTTTGATACACTACTTCTGTGTCGCATTTCAAATAATGTCGTAAAACTTTGATTATGAATTAATAAAATGAGCAAAGAAATGCCTCTAAGAATGGAAAAAACTGAGTAGAGAACGTTCTAATCACATAAAGGTGCGCAGCTGCTACAGATGTTTCTTTGACGTCATTTCTGGCAGGAGTCACGGGGGACTATCCCCCTATCAGGCCGTATCAGGCCGCACCCCAACTAACTAGAGTCCAGTGTTCTTCTGGAACAACATGACGTGAGCCGTCGGTGAACTGCAATCCGCATCTGTGGCCAATCCACACTCAGGAAGCGAGCGGGCGGGGACCACGAGGGGAAGTTCACCCAAAGGCTACATAGATGTAAACCTAAAGATGTTTATGCTACGCCAGCGTGACCCATCAGCTGTTATCCATCTGTAAACACATTTACCACCGGTATAGAAGTATAACCCCTGCTTCACGACCTACTGTAGGTCAAGATGTCGGGCGTGAGGAGTCAGAGCAGGTATGTGTGAGTTTTACCTCTTGGACAAACAGCGAGTTCGCTTCTTTCTCCGCGTTCTCTGGCACCGTAGAGAAGAGCGTTCGGCCCTGGCGCCGCTGAGTTGAGATCTGAGGGAACAGAAGGAGAGATGAAATGAAAAACAGGCTGATCTAAGAGATTGGCACAACATCCGACTGCTGTTTTTGAATATCATTGCGATATCAGGGCGAACGGTGGACCCCGATCCCTGCTGTGTGTGTTGTTCCTTCCTCTCGCTTTGATGAAAACACCCTGGTGTATCAAAGACTGCCGACCCAGACCTACTCCGCAGTCCTTCCATGTACTGTAGATAGACACACCGGTGGTCAATATTTAGCCATCCAGAGGATTTGGAATAATGACTGTTAAGAATCTTTAACCACATAATTCCATAAAAAATATAGATTGTTTTTGTTGTCATGAAATCTGACTAAATCCTTCACAAAAGTCCCTCCTCCTTAACCAAACACCCACATTAAATTCCTTCACTTCAATCAGTTTACACTATCTGAAAGTCTCTGTATAATTATTGATATCCATCATCTATTTTCCTTAGCTGACCCTAAACTCTGACATCATTATAAGTCACCATATAAACATGATTTTGAACCAGCAGATTTAGCTCCGGAGCCTTTGGATACGACACATGTGACTTAGACCTGATGCACCAACATATAGTTGTTTTTTTTTACTGTATCCATTTTTATTTAAAAAATGTATAAAATATATTTAAAAAAAAATAATCATAGTTCTATTATGGTCCATATTTTAATAAATTGTGTAAAAAATAAAATTAGATTTTTAAATGTACAATTAACATGCAAATATTCACAACATTTGTTGATGTTGTTGTTGCTATTAAACTTAAACCAGCCGCTAGATGGTAGCAGTCATTACATCCTCTGCAGCAATACATTCCCGCAAGATTCTGGCAATGACTGAGGACAAGAGGATACAGTGGCTCCAGCTGCTTATAAAGCTGACGATTGACCACGTTTGGCTTTCTAATAATAACACCTAAAAAGAGTGAAACAATAAAACGATGTGACTAAGGATCAAAAATTGACATGCGTATCGAAATAAATGGTATCATAGGCTGAATATATGGTATCGAATCGTATTGTGAGATATATCGCTTCAGCCCTAGACCAGGGTCTGCCCTTGAGTCTCTTCCTACCCTGGTGTGCCAGGGAAAACAGACAAACGCTAATAGACTCTTGAACTTCCTCCACTGAAAGCAAGTTTGAGCTTATTTTGTGGGATCTTCAAGTGAAAGACAAGACTTTGGAGGTTGAGACATCTGCTTGAAACAGCAAGTCCGTCCAAGAAAGAGACGGCAAAATTTTCAAAATCCGTTTCAAGATAAACAGGACGGGCGAAAGGTTACAGATGCAGACGGGATAGAATATTTGAAAACTTAGAGTATGGCAACCAGATAATCTAGTGAAGAATGTACGGCAGCAGTCGGTTCTTAATCAATGAAAGCCAGATGGGAAGATGAGGCTAAACACGATAGGGGGATTACTTAAAAACAGAGTCGTCCTTAACAAAATACAAGTAACCAACTGCTTGGCGATCTTGAAAATCCTCACCAGTGCCGATTTACACAGATAAGAAAAGCTCTGCAAAGGTCACCTGCTTTGAAGTCTGCTCTATAAACAACAAAGAATGGGAACAATGACAATATTTTTATGAGATTCATATTTTAACAGTATCTTGTATCCTATTATAACAGAAAACAATTGTTTAAACATAATAACTAATATTAAAATAACCTAAAAGACTACATCCTTCACTGTTAGTCTAGCAACTATTTTCATGTCTGCAATATAGTAGCAGTAGTTTCAGGGATGGGTACCATACTGGCACCGGTTCTGACACTGGTACTGTAATGATTCCTCATTACGGTTTTGGTGGTATTTTACAAACATTTAACGTGTATTTAAAAATATACATGACAAGCTCTCACTGAAATGGTACGAGGCTGACAAGGCATCCTCATGCAAACCGTCAGACACACATGCTTCCATCTATGTTTTAAAATATCATATGAAATGTAAAAAATATATCATTTTAATTATTTTGTATTCACTCTTCAAGCACCATTTGGACACTATGTTGGCGGGGCAATATTTTAAAAGTACCGGTTCGGGACCTGTATCAGATAATACTTAAACGTATTTGTAAGACCACAGTATGTTCAAAGAAACTCAATTTTTGTTGTAGACTACAACAAAATACTCAATGACATGCTTTCAATTTATTTTGCAGAAATACAATCAGAAACAGAGCCACTGTTATTCTGTGTTTTCCTTTTTATTATCCTGTGCAAGTCATGGTAAATTAGTTTTGTCATTGTTATGCCAAATCATTTATAAAACCGTTTAAAATTGGTCGGCAACTGGATTTCCTTGTTTCTGGATTAGAATATTACTGATGTATTGCAATTTCTCGTGTAATGGTCGGCAATGATTCCCTCTTTCATCTGGGTCCTCCGTCATCCCTGCTGGCCTTATTAGACATATCAAGCCAGACAGAGAAGCGCAGAGATCTATACCAGAGCAGAGAAAGTCGCCTCGGGGCATCAAGACTGTTGAACTGGCAAATGATTTAGCAGCCATTGCTCCCAGTTCCCGCTCTGCGTTTTCACTCAGCCATATAAGATGGAAACAAAGTGACCCAGTTTTGTCATAATTCTACTATGCTCTCCTACTTTCTGCCTTCCCTCTCTTGCACAGTTCACTCTTCAAATAGCCGTGAAGGATGAGGCAATGGCTGAAGTTCAGTCTGGTCTGCTAAGGCCAGAGATTTTCTTGGAAGTTGAACGGATCAGAGTGACTTGAGGAAGAGAACTGTTACTCTGGAATCAAAGCTCTTGTAGTACCTCCATTAAATATGTCAACCCATAGAACTGGGGTTCTAAACTTGCCCTTTGTTTGATTTTTAAGGTACTTGGTTTTTGTACAACCAATGTGTCAAACTTAGGCCTTATCCTAGTTTGAAGCCGAACATGAAATGATATTACCTTCGATGTATTTTCATTTCAGGAACCATAATAACTTTAACCCTCAGAGGACAATATTTTAGGGTCTGGACAGGTGTAGGAAGTAATTACTTCAAATAGAGACCAGAACATTATGCTATTTTAATTTTAAATGTTGGTCCCTTGATTGTTGCAACACAAACAACCACAAAAACTTTGAGCTACAATATAAAATAAAATATAGCTACAGTTTTACACAGAGAAATCATAACACAATTTTCCTCCATTTGAAAGTAAAGTTTATCCGATGTGTAGCATTTGGTTGCGTATATTTTCCAAATGTGTATGTGTATTTTTCTTTCAAAATAAATAAATAATAAATTGTCTTCTCAAATAATCAATTGAGTGTGTTACATATACTAATGTTTCTGGGTTTTCAAGACGTGTTTCAATGTTTCACCAACAACTATACTTCATTATGAATGGGGCTCAAATAGGCTATTTTTATTTCATTATAAGTAGAATGACGAACACTGCCAGGGGACATGGCTTCTGAAACATAAATGGGGCAGCTTTGTTTGACCGAGCACACTTGGGTGTGTTTAAGAATGTGAACACCAATAGGTCCATCCAACCAAGAGCATATGTGCTTCTGTGTGACATCGTACATTAATGTACGTTTCGCTGTAGGCCTGATCCGACTCGCACGATGTTTTCACAAGCATGTTGCGCCTGTAAAGCATGTGCACATGGCAAGGCCATATGTCAAACGGCCTGCTTTCCTTTCCTAGAAGGCGATTGAAAACACATGTCAGGTTACAGGTGAGCAGACTTCAGGGCAGATACAAAAACACTGGGTTGCTAATGGACCCACACAGGAGACAGTCTGGTAACGAAACCCACTCGTCCCTCGTGACGGTAAGCTCTTACATTGATCCGGAATTTCCCAACACATGTAACGACTGCGTTTTTCTCATTTTTCTTAAAGATTAAAAGCACAAAATTAATAAATACTATGTTTATTCTTATTATTGTCATATTTATATTGCTAAACATATTGTTGTCCTCAGTTTCTTACTTGTTACTCTTATTTATTTCAATTTCTTTGCGAGCAACACAAATAAAACCTATACATTGTCTCTTACTACGTAAATACAATTATTAAATGATAATATTTTAGTTATTTTACATTATTTGATCATAAACTAACTGCCTTAATGTTAAACACACCTCACTCTTTCCAAACATTAAGCTTTTACTAGCCATGATCTCAAACTAATAAAGACAACGCAATGGAGAAGTAAATTCAGGGTCAGGCTTCAGTTCTTTTAAGGTAAACACAGGAGCAGAATATCTCTCTGCATGCACTTTACCTGGAAGTCATCCAGTGGAAACTGCAGCATATCCCGCAGAACATCACTGATGATCTGAGTTTTCCTTTGGATGAGCACATTCTCATAGTCCAGGGGTTCAATGATCTTTGGTTTCACCTGAAGAAGCAGAAAAATAAGAGTCAATGGAGACATAGACAATGGACACCTAAAACTAATTTTGTTCTTATGTGAACACATATTCTTAATTATATGTATATACATTTCAGTTCATATTTAATCAACACTTTTTATTTACCAATGTCAAATGCTTTACTAAAGTTTCTGTTTTGTATCAAAGCCGTTCCATTATGTAGGAATTTTATTTGAAATAAAAATGATCTATAAAAGTGTTAGCTGATCATGTTTGCACTACTTAAAATCAAATAACGATCACTAGACCAGTGTGTATTCATGTTTTTTTCTATCCTCCTGACAGTAGTGACATTAAATGCCAGGCTATATGAGCAAACCTATTTTTTTTATCAATGGGCAGTGGGTCAGCTACAGTGGTCTGGTGAGAGTCTGCTCAAACAACAATCCAGACAAGTTCCTATTGTTGTTGTTTTTTTTCACCGTTTCACTGTCAACACAAGAGCCTACGTGTGACATTGTGCCAGTCACTGTTGCTCGGACTCACATGCAGGAGAGCAGAACATATCAAGCAAACACCCACATCAACAAGAATCAGCCGCTGTTGGGAACAATTTGAAGTACATGGCTAACTTATTATGAGACACTTCGATGACAAAGTGGACATTTTCCTACCATACTCTTGCAAGAGAATACTGTGAAGTAACTTTTGACTCAAGAGAGGTTTGACTATACATGAGCTGACCTGACGTCACCTTTCCAACACGTGTCAGACTGAATCCCAAACTGTGGGGAGCTTTTTATATCCTCAAAAAAAGTTCAGTTATCACTTCATAAATAGCTTTCTCTTCAGGCTAACAAACTCTCGTGGCTCCCATCAGGTCTACTGTAAAACATAATTGTGTGATACTTATTTTTAAATCAGCACACTGTTGATTGGTTTGCTTATTATTGAGCAAACGTGCTAAATATATAATCTTCAGGGAGCAGCAGAAATAACATTTCACTCCTCCATGGACACAATCAAGCGGCCTGATCCACATTTATGGATTATTTATTTAAATGTCATCCACGACAATTATACAATTTACAAAAACAATGTTTTGATTGATTCTTTCAGGAGTTACAGAAGTTGTACAGGAACTCATTCTTTATTCTTTCAAGCCTTTAAAAAGTATTTATAAGTAGATTCATAAGCAGAAGAAGGGAAATAAATTATTCTACAAACTAGTTGTTATCTCAAACCTCACTGAGTATTTAAAAAAAAGCAAAACAAAAGTTAAATCTGTCAGATTTATCTAAACCTCTTTAAAGTTTTGATTGATTTGCTCCTGCTCCTCCAATGAGTCATCAAACTAAACTATAAATTGAAATAAATATTTTACCTATTGGTTGACGACTGTGTCAATAAAACAAAAACTTTGTTACTGTAGTTTTTTCTTTATTCCAACTATACTTTCCCAATTCAGTTAATTTGAGATTGTTTGGATTATAACTTGTGATGGATGAACTTTTTTCATGAAAAAAACATTTTCTTAACATAAGATCTTCTTAAATTGAGTTAAGGACTTGTCACGTTAAAGATGGTGAAGGTCCGTCATTGGAGAACAACTCTCCCGGCTGAGCATTAATTCTTGCCTCCACCCTGTAACAATGATACTTCATAATTCTTCACACCTCCAGGACACGCTGAGACTTGATCAGTCATTCATTACCTCATCCATACTTTGTTGAACATATCAAACACCCCAGCTATGTTTTCATTGGCCTTATGCCATCATCCTACTTCTGATACCATTTGTCACACATACAGTAACTGTTCTGACCTGATCTCGGAGTCTTCAGTTGGGAATACAAACACAGATGCAACGACTAGTATCATTTTTATCTCAGGCAAACCATCTATCTATATCATGTTGGCTGTGCACTCAACATCCACAGTGACACTATTCAAATCCAACATTTTCAAGGCACTCGGTTATAGTTATAAGGTTGAAGATTCCAAGAAATTGAATCTTTTCTTAGATCTCAGTATGTGACATTTGTCACTACTTCCTCTAAAGCAGACAGCTATTACTGAAGATGGTACCACCAGGACAGCTCACTGCCATTTTGGCACAGACATGGAAAAGGTGTTAGAAATGATTCAGCCCCTATTAAGATGATTAATGATCCTTAAGAGGTTCATCCCTGTGGGCTCCAGTTTATTAAAATGATCTTTCCTCTTGACAATAAAGTCCTGTTCTATTGCTGTCGCGTCTTTATCTTCCGTACCTTTGGAACAGTTTCCAAGGAGACACTTCGTGAACTAAAGGTATTTCTGTCTTATTCAAGGCGTCAATCGGTGTCAGCATGTCAATCATCATCATCTCCATTGGCTCCTCCGCCAGCTTATAAATGGTAAGATCAGTTTTTTTCATAAAACTGAACAATACAAGTAGAAAGTACTTTCTTAGATAGATTAAAGCCATATCTGTTAGGATCTGAATAGTAGAGATGGTATAATAATACCAAATATACCTCATTTGTCTCATCTGCTTCAGTTAAGAAATCTATCTTGCACTTGTTTACTTGTTACAAACACAATGATTTGGATTGGCTAAATTTCAATCAAACGACGGTGACCAATCAATTATACCAGAGATTCATATGTTTATTCAGACCAACCATTATCCAGATGGAGAAGCAGGAAGAAATATAATACAAATATTGATCATATCATACAGCTTCTTGTATGTAGAGATTAACAGATAAGTGGGAAATCATTGCTCTTGCTTTTCAACATGATTATTTGCCATTCCAAAAAATCTTCTGTGAAGCTTTACTGTCACTGTTCTTCTGATGTGAACGAGATTGGGGCGAACCATTATATATATGTACTGACTCTGAAGTACTCTGAAATGAAATAATGAAAACTATAGACATGGTTGTGTACTGCGGAATAATTTGACGCTTTTCTTGGCAATTAAAACATAGAATTTTGGATTTTTTGTTTGTCCATCAGTCAGTCCGTAAGCAAATTAACCTGAAATGTTCTGAAAATAATATGGGGACAATTGGATAATTACTTTTTGGTAGTGTACTATAGTTTAACCTAGATTTAAAAAAGTAAATAAAATAAAAAAGTTAATTCACTTGTGTGGCATGTCATAACAAAACACAGCATTAAATTAAAATTAAAAAAAATTGACCTAACTACATGTGATTATAATGAGAAAAGTGTTGTTAAAGAGATTCCAGAATGTAGCAAAACTAATGTATTTAGTGGCAAAAATATTTCAGAGTGTTCCATATTGTTGATTTAATGTTAATGACAGCGTGTGTGTGACAGTATCGTATAGAAAACAATATTTTCCACACCTATAGGATGCCCTACGACTACACCATCGTTTTAGGCAGAGAAATAGTTAATAAACAAAGGAAGCCACAAGTGCTCCATTTCCTAAAAAAGACCAAACCCCACGGGGAGCTGCAGCCCGAAGCTACCGTTTTCCATTTCCCGATCATCAGGACACATCTTCAAAGCTCTTTTTGAAGAGATAAGAAGGTGTTTAAAGAGACGACAGATTGTTTATGGAGGATCAGACTTACCAGGGGCACCTGTGACTCTTCCTCTGCCTCAATCTCAGCCAGACACTTGTACTGCTGTGGTGACTCTATCACCATCTCCCTCCGGGTGGTTTTGCCAGCTCTGCCTTGCATACCGATCGATCCCCAGCCCTGCCTCCGTGTGACTTCTCAGAGCAGTCTAGCTGCCATAGCAGAAAGTTGCCTGCAGTATACAACGTCCTGTAAGATTCTGCCTGAGCTCAATCACCAGATCCCAGCCTCCCTCTTTTCTCTCGCTCATCTGAGGGGTCCCTCCCACCCCTGCCCACCCTCACAGCTGTGCAGCTGCATGCATTACATCTGCAAGTTTAAGCCTTCAGTGACAGTGTAGAGAAACAGTCCCCGGATAAAATAATGTGTCTTCTACGCCTGTGTTATAATGAACAACCAATAGGGCTGAAAAATCTTGCCCTTTCCAAGGCTTGACCTAAGGATGACGGGTGAAAATGAACAATATTCACAATATTTATACATAAAAAAAAAAAGTTTTAAGTAGTTTCTTATTTTTCTTATCATAAACAGTTAAAGACAGAAAAACTCTAGAGTGTTATTATTTCTCCGTTAGTTATGATCATGAGATTTGTT
This sequence comes from Callionymus lyra, assembly GCF_982586985.1. Classification (NCBI taxonomy): domain Eukaryota; kingdom Metazoa; phylum Chordata; class Actinopteri; order Syngnathiformes; family Callionymidae; genus Callionymus; species Callionymus lyra. The sequence continues at coordinate 24,639,297 of NC_141822.1, forward strand.
GACTACTACGTAATATAAGGTTATGTTCTGTAATTAATTGAAATATTATGTATTTATTCTATTTATAACATATTAGCACTATTTTTATCTTATTTGTATTTATACTTTATATAAATTATTTATTATATATAATATTTATAATGTTATTTATTTATTCTGTTTATGCTATATGGCACTATTTTAACTTATTTATATTTATATTTATACTTTTTATATATACATCTCTTTGCTGTGTTGTTTAAAGGTTGCCAAGCAATGACATTTTGTTGCCAGTTTCACTGCTGTGTTTTCTGTGCAATGACAATAAAAGAAAGTCTAAAGTTATTGTACTAATACTTGTTGTACTAATAAAAGTAGTTTTTTTGTGCATGCATTTCTATGCCAAAAAACATGATTCTTTGTTGCTTAAGTTAAACTGTATAAAATGATCCAGTCTCCCCAAATTATATAAATCTTAATAAATGGGCTATAAAGGTCTTTTGAAGGGTCTAAGAAAGTATAAACACTCATGAATATTGCAATATTTAGTAGTAAAAAGTTAAATAATTGATTTTCCTACAATTACAATGCAGTGTTGTCGTCCATCGCTTTTTAAGATGTTGTTTGGACATATTTTGTTTTCAAAACATATGAAAGAAGTAACAAGGAATGTGGTCTGTAAATTCTGCAACACCAGAGTCAAGTATTCGACAATACTACAAATATATCCGTGCACAGTATACAATATCGCAATATATTGTATCACCAGTCAGAGAAATTACAGCAGTCCCATCTCACAGCTATTATTAAGCAAATATATGCCCTTTGGTGAGCTTTGAGCTGCTTTCCCTGTATCCGCTCCAGCTGATGCCGCAGCAGGCACCGTCCAAACACGCCTTTTATCCTGCTCACTCACTCTACTCAAGTTAAAAGTCTCTTATCATGGAGTCAGCAAAAAAAAAAAGCTTCAATCCAGAGGCCCTGCATCAGAGGCGCCTTGCTTCAGCTGGTTTTCATTGGAAAGTGTGTTACAGAATGATGACATTTCAAGTTTCAAATTCTAATTCCTTCATACACTAGCTGCCACAGCAAGATGGAGTTTACAAGCCGCTGAATATTACGGACTAAAGCAGTTTGATAAACACCCGACACGGTTGCGACTGTGGCGAGGAGAAGTTCGGGCTCTCCCATGAGCGGTACTGAGGGGATAACATTCCGAGCATCGGGCCCACTTCAAAGGCCGTCTATTGTGTGACGCAAGTTTTCATTGTCATCTCGTGCTAATATAATGGAACATCATTTACAGCCGAGGGTTCTCTGATGTGTGAGGCGTCATTAGCATTAGCATAACTGGTTCCAACGCTTCAAAGGGGAAACGCATTCCTTTAAAAACCGAGTAAGCAGTGTAGAGGAACCAAATGTTGTCTTTGTTTGATTAAGAGAGTTTAGATAGAGCTCGAGTTTCCCCGAATTAAAGAGAAAACGTCCTTATGTCTTCATGGTTTATAATCCCTTTTATGTTGAGTGAATGAATCATTCTAATTGAACATTTTTTATTACATTTTAAGGGGCTTAGATGACATGATTTTAAAGTTCAACTCCAAAATAATACATCTGCTGTGTATTTTAAAATGACTGTTATGGCCTGTTTCAACTTGGTCGTAAGACTTAGATGAGAAAAGAAAAACATGTTCCAGTAAACCAGATCTAGTCTGCCAAGTCATTTAAGGTGGTCCTCCAAATGACTGACTGACAAACTGCAGATCATTCTTCATGTTGATTTAGTGATCTATTAAGTTATTATGATAAGATAAGGAAGAGAGGTTTTAAAAGTCAACATTTCTAAAAAGAGACTTCCGATAAAACTGTGTTTGGTAAAGTAGGACAAACAGGAATATAGTTCAGATAGATCGAACCTCCAAGAATGAAAATACAATATCTGAGTCAGACTTATTCAAAGGAAAATAGTGCAGAGACCGCCATCTGGTGGACTCTGAAAATAATGACACTGCTTCGTGAAGCTTCATCAGACCATCATTAATATGAATTTCATTACCACTTTAAATGTTATGCTACCTTATGTAGCATAAAGTTATCATTCCTGCTAATGTTAACAATTTATGTCTTCTGTTAAATAACATTCTTTTCCATCCTGTGATAACAAATCTGACCGTCACGGTCTCAGATTCGAGTCCCTTCTGCTGACTGGACGGCGCCTCCCTGGTTCTGTGGAGGCTGCAGTGACGGCGACACCAGCTCATCATTATAATCAAGCCCTTGTCGAGTCCTGGCTTCACTGAGGTCACGTCACTTGATTCCCCCGCATCTCCCTTACACCATCACACTTCCTGGAGCCATCCCGGCTCACGCCAATGTTGGGCACCGTGCATGACGAGAAAAAAGGGGAGTGCAAATTGAATTGCGAGGCCATCTGTGCGAGAGCTTGACGTCCAAGTTATCGGAGGGAGAAGCAGAGGAAGGAGAACGATGATGTCCCCACAGCGTTTTCACACAGCTTTAAGTCATTAGCCGTCCACACCCTTCTCAAGAGACGCACATGTAGACGTTGAGAGTCGGGCACGTGTGTGGAGAATTGCATAAGGCCTTGCTTGACGTAATGATTTGGAGCCGACGATTGCTGAAGGAATCCTGGTGGGAGAAAGTGTGAGGGTGTTGGCCAAGCAAGGAGTAAAACTTCCCAAACAATAGATCGGCAACAAAATGCATCCGAACAAACGAATATCTGAAGTTAATTCATGAGTCATCTGAACAATAGAGCAGAATAAGTGTGATTTAAGCTTCAATAGCAGGGTTATGTGGACAACAACACGCAGGTTGTGGAGGGAAACACATCTGGCATTGCTTAAATTTGAGAGAAGGAGAGGGGAGTTCCCTCAGCCGTCGTGATGTCAGAGCTCTAAAAGGTGCAAAATAAAGATTTAAGAGCACATTTGATGTTTCCCAAGACAGACCAGTGTTACTAAAGGGTCAACCTGGTCTTATTTTAGTTATATGTAATAAATATACCAGCAGTTATCGTGTGTTTAACAGCAAACTGGGATATATTAATTAATAATAGGAAATACATTAATTTTTACAACAGATTATAGTTTAACTGGCAGTAGTGAATAACCAACAATAGTGAATAACCAACAATTCATGGGTCAGGAAAAATGTATCCAGGGATTGTTTTATATGGTTGCAAAAAAGCTTTTCATTTTTTTTGTTAAGGGCATAGTTTTATTACCTACAGGACTTTTTTATATACCCTTGGAACCCAAATGGAAAAACTACAGGTATTAATACTGGCTTTGTTAATTGCTGACATGAATGATTTCCACTAGGTTGGGCAGGAAAATTGGCAGGAAAATAGCTTCATATTAACTCTTGCTTCAGGTCACTAAAGAGAGAACCAAGTTTGACTCACCTATTGAATGTTATGACGTAAATAAATTAAGTAATGATGCAATTGGTTTATAGTAAAAACCTTTTTTCTTTAGTTTTAAAACTCTGTATTTAATTTTTAATTTTTACATTATTATTATTTTTTTATGATTGGTTTGATTTTACCGTAATGATTCACAGAGTAGAACTCTTTAGAAGAAGAAGAATGTTTATTTGTAAGGCGCCTTTCTAGACCAGAGTCACAAAGTGCTTTAACAGTCACGCATTCCCCTATTCACACACATAATCACACACTGATGGGAGTAGACTGCGACGCAACTCTGCCACCAGGAGCAATCCAGTAAAAAGTGCCTTGCTGTGACGCCCATGAACCTGGGTGACCAGAGCTGGAGAGTCTCTGAGTGTGACATGCTTTACAGCAATAAGTCAACGAAGACTTTTTGTCATCTGGAAGGTGGAACCAACCCAACGAGACCCTTTCTTTCCTTTTGTAAATAAAGGGACATGCAGCATGTACTGACATTGCAGCTACACTGTTCTGGCACTGGGGGGAGCCAAAAACAATGTTTTCAATCTCACAGAAAAACAAGTTCCAGCGAATCAACGTGTGAATCACCGTGAGGCAGTGGCGAGAAATAACTGTCCTTCAAAAGGTTGTTGTATTAATACTTTGATACATTAACTGGTTCATTGTACTTTTTTTTTTACAATATCAGTTGTAATAAATAACACATAAATCATAGTGTATTTAAGTGTTATTTCTGCACAATTTGACATTTTAATTGTTTAACACCAATAAATAATACACATTTCATACATAAAAACAATCCGTACATAATTTGATCAAATATTGTAAAAAAAAAATTAAGAGTACGGAGTTTGAATTCAAGCCAGAAGTCTGTGAATTTCTACACTCTACGTATAGAACTGCTCGGACGACTCAAGGGTCTAAAAATAGCCTATTAATGGATGAATATGTTGCGTTGATGCAACAATGGGATGCGATGGGAAGTGGAAGAGAAAGCAACCTCTAATGAATGGCTGTAAAGGAAACACCGGTAATGGCTTATAGTGGACGACCCTAACTGGCTTTTGTGCAACAGACTAAATACATTTATTATGTCAACGACCGTCTAATAGAACTCTTGGACAGGAGGTGGAAAAGGTATTAGGTGAGTTTAAATCTAATCAGATGGATCAGCATGGACATGAATGTGGCATTTATTTACCAAGAAATGCAATTGTTTTTAGTTGAAGCTTATCATGAATAATATATATTAACTGGATAAGGTGTTTGAGAATGTCAAGAAACCTATTAGTAAGTCATATTATTGATCTATGTTGCACTGCTTAGAAATAAAATCAGGGGTAAGGGAAGGACTTACAACCAATATAAGTATATTATTTATGTATTATTTTAACAATTGAATGTATTTTATCATCTTTATTTAACTTAAATAATTATGTAGTACAATAGAAGAAGTTCAATTAATATGGAAGGGTTTTGAATGTGGTGCATTAGATTAATTGTGAAAACTTTATTTGAGTGATTTTGTTCTCTTTTAGAATATAAATAGAATCCATCCATATATTGCATCATTTAGTGTCAAAATAGTAACAGACAAGTTGCTTTACGGTTTTTGTAAAGGTTACTCATACATAAATATTAAATGTAACTTTAGATAATGTAATAGATATGGTCGACAGTTCATTAAAATTGGACATATTTCGTTTTTTCATTGGTGCCCCCTATGCGTCCCCTTTGCCTCTGACCTGATTGAGTTGAAAACTTAATTGAGAAGTCAGTTCGTCTACATGGTCATTTTCAACACCTTTTTTCAAGCAAGTCAATAATACATTAAGATCAGGCTGGCGCACACGTGGAGACACACACCTCCTTATTAATAAATAGAGATATACCAAAGCAAGTCCTTTAAAAACACTACCAAGACTGCATCGTAAGAAACCCATTCAAACCCACAAATCTCAAATTTAAGATAGATAAGCGCAATAAATAGGTAGGTAAACATTTCACGGTATATACAGGAGCCACTGCATGAGGCACTAAAGTCACTCGAGGTAAAAACAGACAGCATGTTGCAGAGGTGAGATTACCAAAGCAGTTGTTGGCATCCAAAGTTCAGATCCCCTTGGGCTCAGTGATTCCCCATCATCCTCCAGAACAGTCAGGTCCGCCGCCGCCTTGATATAGCTGCAGTTCCTCTCAAGAATCGCCCGCAACCCCTCCAGAAGTACCACGCTGGTGGTGCATCCCATGATGCAGCAGTGACACAGTCTTAATTAGGAATTCTTCAGCCTGTTATCAGTCTTTAGTAGGGGCTTCAGAGGGCAAACACTCCTCATCCTGGAGGAAGTGTTTGCGAGGCACTTGTCTGCTGCGCTGACCGCCCAATTTATGTGCCAGAGCCGCCGAGCTGCTGAGTCGTGGCACTCCTGTGCCAGCAGGGATGGAAGGACGAACACACAGAGGAGACGAACTGCTGCTTAGTCAGTGGGAGCAGGGCGTCGACTCTCAGACGGATGAGGATGCTGAGACACTCCTGCTCGACTCTGCATCCTCTCTCTCTTTCCTTTTCAGCATCTCTTGCCTCAACTCTTCACTTTCATTTCTTTTTGGTCTCTCCCTTTCACTCAGCAGGCTACCCTCCTCCCTCCTCCCTCCTCCCTCACTCTCTCGGCTTAGTCATCTCACTGACTCTGCAAGCTTTGTCCACAATAACACACGACCAAAGCCGCCACGGAAATCTTTCACTTTCTGACACGATATTACATCAAATGCAGTCATCCTGGTGATGTCATCCCGACGACACAAAACCCAAAGATGAAACATTTCGTCACCTATGTGCCTCAGCTGACAACCTCTCCGGGGACTAGTTAAGCCTGATGCGTCACAGGACAAACCTGACAACCCTCCATAAATAATCATCTTTTTAACATCCTAGCCACTTAAATTTATTCTTCAGCTTCATGTTGGTGCAGGAGAAACACTTACAGTGGATTAAGTAAATGCATATTTCAAGCTAGTGTACTTATATTGATGTAATTGTGGGATATATAAAACCTGTGTTGACTCAGAGGTGTCAAACTAAATGACACAAGGGGCTGAACAGACAGTAAATATTTACCAAACATGATTGTGATATTGTCTTTTCACTCCTGGAGGCTCAATCCATCCTCATTTTCTTTTGTTGTCCTTCATCGAACACTTCAAATTCCTTTTCAGTTTTACTCTTATTAGACATTTCTGCATCCATTGACATCCATAAGCTGTGTCACTTATCTTATCTTAAACACTGGCATTTTTAAAGGTCAGCCGCATAAACATCAATATACTTCGATTTTAAACCAACCATTTAACCGGCCTCATAAAATGACTTGGAGGGGAATTTTGGCTCTGAGCCTTTAGGACGAAAGTCTTTGTTGACAGCCCATAGTAAATAACAGGATATAAGAGAAATAAGGATATGGATAACAAACGCATCATCCTGCTCCCTTTTTATCACTATGGTGTAATTATAAAATAATTACGACAGACCATCATTTATCAGTAATTATCAGTAAGTATTTATCAGTAAGACAATCAGAAAATCAATTTTAAGAGGACATTTAAAATGTTTGCTGTTGAGAACCATGGCTTTAAATAAAGAGTTGGTGAGTCGAGTGAGAGGTGAAGCCAGCAGGACAAAATCCAACAAACAATAATATAACAACTATACGATATGCTCATTGACTCAATTTTTTATTTTGCAAATGGCATTTGTGACAAAAATTATACATACATTACTTTTAAAGGAGCAAAGAAACTGTCAGAAATGGAAAAAGAACATAAAAAATGATATGACCGAAAGAAAAAGCACACTTTTAAAGCAAACTAACATTCGCCCCTCAAGACAAGTTTTCTTTATATACATCTAAAACAGATCTGTATTAGCACTAACTCATAATGGCAGTCTTGCTCCATAGATGAAGAAACTACCTTTGGAAGGAAAAGCAAGCGTTGTTTTAGTGTTTATGTTTTTGTTGTTTAATGTGTTGTTGTATTGGGCAATGGCAATACAATCCATTAGAAATACTTTATATTTATACAAAGCAAGACTGTCATTAATCCATAGAAACTTTACATATTAACAAAGATATATTTATGATAGATTATAATAAAAAACCTAAAGCAGAGATACGCATCTTTGCTGCCCCCCACAGGCGGTTTCTTCCAGTGCATCAACTGACGACTCAGTGGGAGAGAGAAAAAAAAGCCAGACTAAGCGTAAAACCACACAGATTTAAACTTGTGATCCAACCGAATCCTGTGTTTGAAACTTTTTCCATGAATATTCTATGATGTAATCCGGAAGAAAAAAAACAGAAAATCTGTGTGGAAGAGGCAGAAAACTTGATGAATCCTTCCCCATCAACCAGGAGATCTATTAAAGATAGATATATTTAAGGTCAAAAGGAGGGTCTTTGCATCAATCATACAATTATTGATAAAACCATAAATATAGAGGATTCATCTGCTTTAAAACACTGGGATTTTCATTGACTTTTGAGCGTCTCAATCTTCTTTAAAAAAAAAAAAAAACACAGAGGCACCCACAATACAACCCATCCATCATTGTTCACTTCCGTCTTCACACACAAGACTGGCTGATTCTGGATCAGCCTCTGGGACGTTTGCTATTTTTACACGTGCTGAATAGAACTGGAAGTGCAATTATGTCAACTGGGTCAGCGGAATTGAATTCCTTATGGTCACTGCCCATTTTTCCCTCCCCAAAAAACAAAAACACTCATTGCTTCCTGAATGGAATACGTTGTAAATCATGGACACAACTACTGCAAATGGTCGTTCAAGTATCACCTTCTCCATTTACACCAATTACACAATTCATGGAACAGTCTTCGGCAGCTCAGTGGAAACCATGACATGCCAGGGTGAAGTCATATTTTAGTGGATGAAAACATTCGGAGCACAACAGGAAAAAAGAGATTTGAAGGGAAACTACGCTGATTCACACACATACTTATTATTATTATATTTACACTAAACTTTAATAATTCCAACTCAACTCAGTGTATAATCATGTAACATTGATTTCTGGTCTCACTGAAATGGCTGCTTTAAATCCTTCAATTTCAATGGTCTACAACAACCGGGCTAAGCTCCTCTAGGCTTGCTACCAGTCAATGTAGGAAGATAAACATGCTTTATTTAATTTCTGCTGTATTGATCATTACTGTCTGAAAGTTGTTTTATTTAAGAAAATAAAGACCATATTTTCTGTAAGGAACAGTGATACTTGACACGCTTGTTTCAGTCACGTTTACTTATCAAATAAGCTTGTAAACAGGCAATAATGAGTAAAAGATAAACTATATATGTGATGCATATCTTGTTGCAGAAACACAGTAAATCAGAGTTATGGTGAGATGCCTTTTTAATGTTCTTAACAGCTGTTCTATTTGAAAATTAAATTCAACCTAAAAAAACGAAATAATCTTCAGATCCCGTCAATACTAGAATTAATAACAATAGCTGTCTATGGTCAAAGATTTTTAGTGTATTTAAAATCATTTAAGGGTTGAAAATTTACTTGCCTTGTTTTATTGTTGACATTTTCTCAGTACATTTACTACAGCCTCTATATGTTTTTGGACAGGGGTAGGAAACGGATACGAGGAAAACACTCAAGCTTCAAGCTGAAATCATATTATGCTGTCAGGTTTAATCAGTAACCACTACGACCATGCCCACGGTGCTCAGTTTAAAACAAAAAATAAAAACAAAAACAATAATAATATAATAATGAATAGAATATGTTGTGCTATGTCAGTCTTAACAAACTGTACACAAATGTTGGATTGTTATTGTGTGGTATTAAGGGCAGAACTACAAGTAAAAACCATCTAACAAGCCGAGACGCATTTTACTAACAAGACTTCTTTATTGAATGAAGATGATGCGGCGTTCAAGAATGCATCGACAAGAACAGTCCGTTTAATTCTGATGGAAACGAAAAAACGGTGACAGCACCCTTTATGAATTTGATGGAGAAAGACAGAAGCACAGAGCAAGAATGTACTTGTCGTAGTGATGCTGTAAGAGATTCATTCAGGAGACACTCCCATCCACTCACCAGAATATGAATGAGAGAAAACTAGAGAGGGAATGTTCGTGGTCACGGGAAAATCTTTCTTTAGCTATCAGAAACAACCACTTGGGACTGAACCACAAACAGACGACACAGCACTATATCCCGAGCCAGATATAGGTCAGCAGTGCTAAAGCATCTGCAGCGCAGCAGATAATCTGCCAGGTTTATTCATTCTAATCAGACCAAATCCCCTTGACTCTTAAGTGGAGTTTCACTGTCTAAACTGAAGCATTATATCAACACATCTGAGGTGTCAAGTTTTCTCTGGAACAGATTTTTTCAATAGAGCTCTAGTTATGATGACAAAAATGGAACCTGGTGACCACAACTATTGATGCTTTGTTTGATGGAGAATGGAGGACAACGGATAAAAGGTTATGTTCTTATATAGTGAAAAAATGCCATTTTACATAGCAACACTGTAACATTTCGACATTTTTTTATTTTTTTATTTTCTGTAATTATGGATTACATTTTTAACAGTCATTACTATAGCAGAACTCCCCGACAATTCATTTAACGTTTTCCTGCTAGTTTCTTTTGTGTACTCAAGAGTCCAAAAGCACAAAGAGGTTAATTACTAAATCAGAATTCTGCCCATCTCTTAAGACCTGTCCAGGGCCTCCTTAACCACTTGTCCCCGATGTGACCCCATTGAGGGTGGTTGAGGTAATAAGTGCCTCCCACTAAGTTCTGTGATTGTGTTAAACGTTATCTGCTTCTCCAATAATTCACCTGTTTGTGATGGTGTAAACAATGACATGTGCTGTGTCTCAAATCGCATACTACTTAGTATACTAGAAGTTAGAATGCATCAGTTTAGTGTACGTACTAACTAGTACGCAAATTCTCCACAGATAGTATGTCTCAAATCAAACACTGCTGCTACACACTAACCGGAAATCCGTGACAGCTTCTTCTTCTACTACTATTTAACGATGTTTCAAGCAGCTGTTTGAACGCTATAGCAGACACCTGCTGGCAGCACGTTTTGCAAGTTTGGAAGAAGAAATAAAGAAAAAATATGAGAATCGAAGTGTTCGCGAGATATTTAAGTTGGTATCAGCAGCGTAGACGTGTCATCCTTCTACTGTTGCTGAAAATGCACCTGTAACTATATGCATATATATGCATATATATATATGACGTAACTTCCGTTTAAAACGTCATTAAGATGGCGGCCGTTTAGGGTGGTTAGTGTCCATCGAACCATGCTCAGTTTTGTGGGCGTGTTAGTACGCCAATTTAGTGTGCAAGGCGCACTAAATTTCGCATACTAAGAATTGAGACGCACTAACGCACTAAAAATACTAACTTTGAGTAAGCAAGTATGCGATTTGAGACACAGCAATGGAGTATTGCCATTTTTGAGTACATCCTGCTACAATTCATTTATATTTGCAGTATGATGTACCATGTACACTGAAGAGTGTCATTGCAAACTTTCGTGACAGTCTGCATTTGTTCACCATCTTAGGATATGGCTCTGGTCCAGACTAATGTCTAGTCGTGTATTCCCGTTTTCTCTCCCTGAAAGCTACAAAACGTACTTCAGTCACGATGGAAATTAATGAAATTACCTGTTATAACTGTATCTTCTGCGCCTGATTCAAATAATGCCTTCGAATAACGATTCTTACGGTGACATGTATTGGAGGAGCGAACATTTCCCACACTTGAAACGCAATCATGAAATCCACAGGGTCCAGCTTAACTGCTCTGCCTGCTCAGCCTCCCAAATGTTTACAGAGGTGTTACAGCAACTATGGCGATAAACATCCCGAGTGTGTGGCCATGAAGTTGGAAGCCATCCTGAATGTAGACGATATATCACAGAAGGTACTCGACCATCTATTATTGATGATCCCCTCAGCAGCTTACTGTGACATTGCGGTGGAAGGGGCATGTTTAAAAATAACCAAACCTCCCATCACGATCTCATGCATTATTGAACTCGCCACACAGATCTCCCCTCACGTCGATTACCTCACAAAGATGACTGTCAAAATGAAGAGGTGATCTGAAGATGAAGGTAAATAATAGATTTATCCCCCCCATCAAGTTGGATCCTTCAGACCATGCTGAAGTACTTGTTGTGATACGTTTTGTTTTCCTGCTGCTCAACCGTATGCGTCTATATTGGTCTTTACAATCCTGTGCTTATATGCAGGGAACAGCTGCACCGTAGCCCAGAGACTAAAATAGAGGAAATACTCAAAGGCAACTATTGCACGGACTCAACATATCCAGAACCATAATAGGACCCAGATGCTCTTCAGAACCCATGCAGCAACCAAATTACTTTCCCCGATGTAGACATGCATGTAAACTGAAGTATGAGGTACTGGTATTAAGTCAAACATACATATTTAACCACCAGCATGTTAGTAAGTAAGTGATTCTTTTTTGTAAAGCGCATTAAACAATAAAAACAATATACAGTAAAAATACATACTTTAAAATGTTTCATATGTTTGAATTCTAGCAATCGTTGTGCAATTCATCATGAGAGCCAATTTTAGTTGTTTTGAGTGCTGCTTTAATATAGGATATGCAACTCAATATGTTCATTATATCTTGTTTTTTACATAAATACTAGTCAGCTATATTGTGGTCATATTACCATACCTGAGATTCTGGCTACATTCAACACATACTCATGTCCTTAATCTTGTTTGTCCAACATAACCCAGAAAAATCTTAGTATCTTCAACCTTATTATAACCCACTGGGTGTCTCGGAAAATATTGATACTCATATTACAGTTTTTTTTTTAATTCACGGTACTGTATTGATAGCCAAAATCATTGTATCGATATATTTAAGTTTTGGTCCCTTTTTTCCTTTTTTAGGGAGGGTTAAAATAATGTTTCATTTTTATATATATATTATTTTTTCTTTTATGGTTTATATGTGATTAAAGTAAGTATAAAATAAACATTTTATTTTAGTTTACACTAACGTTTTAACAATTTAACTTCTCGAGAGACAGCAGTATTCATTAAGTTGTCCGCAGCTAAAGGAATAACGAAATCATGTGAGATCCCAGCAATGACTGAGGACAAGAGGATACATTCAGACTCCAGCAGCTTTTTGAGGCTAATGTTTGGTCTTTTTCTGGTTTCAAATGAAAGTAGTTACGACGTCGTTAAGAGTCATGCGGTCTGTAAATACTACAACGCCATACTCAAGTACCCGTGCAATACTACAAATATATGTACTAGTTCCTACATAATCGCAATGTATAATCGCAATATATTGTATCATATCACCAGATTCTTGCCTAACCACACCTCTACTAGTTATAGCAGAAACGTTATAAGCAGCCATTGGCATTAAAAGTCACTGACACTTGACAAGAACAGTTTTATAGAACACGCTCTGGTTCAGGACCAATAACAGCAACATTTTTGCTGATGCTCAACATCCTCTTGAGTTTGGATTTGCTGACTAGGCGAAAGACACACATGTCATTGGATTTATTTTATATTCTTTGTCGTTGCTCAGTTGTTTCTATCCTCTCTGGTTACAACGTGCACTGGTGGAGTCATGTGTCAGGGCAAACTATAGAAGTGTGCAGGAGCCTGTGGTGTCGCATCCTTGTGAGGTGCAGGTGTGTATTTCAGTTACCTGGGCAACCTCTTCTAGAAACCTATATTAAAACACAACACACACACAAAAAAACTAATGGTGACATTTAAAAAAAAAGAAGTGTTGTTGATGTCACGTGTACTGAACAGACAAAAGTGTCGCTGCTCTTACCACCAGCACTGAGGTCCGGACCGCCTCAGACACGCTCTGCCTCAGCTCTGCCGCGGTGCCCGGTTTGTTGAGCCCGCGGGTGAACTTCCTCGCCTCAGGTGGAGCAGAAGCCATAGTGGACCCACCAGACACCGATCCGTTTTTGCCCCGCCGTGGATGTACTTCCTTGCCCCTTTATCCTGCCCGTGCGTCTCATCGAATGTGACTCGTCTCCTTCTGGACCGAACCTCGCCGCTGAGAATATCCAGTTCACAGAAGAAGAATCACGCCCCTTTCATTTTGGCTGGAACCCGTTCACGCATCTGGATATCTTGTTTAAACGCTTTCCCATTTTTTTTTTTTTTTGGGGGGGGGGACGCGAAAATGCACACGAGACTTGTGCCTTAACTGTTGTAATAGAGTGGCATGCATTATTTCAGAGGATGTGTTTTGGTTACGTAACGGGACGTGCTCTTTCAAAGTGAAGGCTTATATTGCCGCCTGCTGGAATTTGTTTACAAAGCAACGATGTTATTCTTTTCTAGTTTCCATAGATCATGATGGAAAAAATGTATGGTAATTTTATATTATTTATATATTGTGAAGCTTCACATTTTAGGTGTGCGACTATCCAGACATGGTAGAATGATATTTATTGTTCACAATGACATTGAATTCTCTATTGTGATTGTTGAGCATTTTTGACAAATTTTAACATATTTTCCCAATGCTCATGAAATGTACCAGAAACTAATAAAAAAAACATCTCATCTCATATTCTTCCTCCTATCCAAGGTTCGGGTCGCGGGGGCAGCAGCTTCAGGAGGGAGTCCCAGACTTTTTTCTCACCCCAACCTACATCCTGGGGGACCCCAAGGCAATTTTCAGACCAGCTGAGAGATGTAGTTTGTCCAGGATCTAACCCGCTCATACCAGGAAAAAAAAGAAAGTTTTATAAAATCACCCTGGTATTGGCAATTAATCCATCATTACTTGTTCACTGCGTACACATTAGAATCATTGGGTAGTAAAGTGTGAGAAATCGAGGAACCAGGTAAAAACAAGATGAGGAAAAAAAGCAATGGGGTCCATAGATTGGGTAAAGGTGAATAGGAAGTGGATAAAAGGGGATTAGGATTACAATACCATAAGATGTACTCTTAAACATGAAATTGATTTGGGATCAATCACTTTTAAAATATTTTTGCTCAGTAGACAGAGTAAACTTCCACAGTTTACAGGGACAACATCCAGCTTTAGATGTCCACAATGACCCGGGCCTGCTTGAGAATATTTGCTTTTAAGGTATTAAAGTATAGATCTTTCTTACTTTTTCTATTGTGGCCTAGAGAGAGAATAAATATTATCTTGGTATACATTTTATTGAGTATTGTTTTGATTGTTTAAGCGCTTAGTGACCCTGGTCTGGAAAAGCGTAAAAAATACAAATTACTTACTTACTTACTCATTTATTTTCGATCCATTTATTTGTTCTTAAATTTCATAATGTCATGTCCTGTTGCTAAAATCCTACTATTACGGATACTTTTAAATATTTTATTATTCCTCTGGTGTTTCCACACATGGGTCCGCCCACACTAAGTGCAGACCATTCCATAACAGCTTAAGTGTGTGTGTGTCTGTGTGTGTGTGTGTGTCCCTTTTTCTACCTAGTTTAATGCACTCCTTTTCCTGATTTTTGTCTTTTTTTAACTACTTGTGTTGCATTTTACACCCATGAATGGTGCATATAAGGTTGACTATTCTTATCTTCTCCAGACATCTAAGTTTAGGGATAGGTTTAATGGTCGCTGAGGGATCCTAACTCATTAAGTAGCCTTACACGGCCAAAGGCAACAACTTCCTGATGAGATTAAAACTCATACAAATGTAATGAATGATGAGTTGACAGTAAAATTCACATCTAGTTGGATTTTGGAAACCCTTTTTTTTTGTTTTTACAGTATGTAAGTTAGTAAGTAATTTTTATTTGGATAGCGCTTTTCCAGACCAGGGTCACAAAGCGCTTAAACAATCAAAACAATATTCAATGAAGTATATACTTTAAAGATCAAGATAAAACTGATAACACAACAGGAGTTCCAGAAAATCAAGGAAAAGCCTGAACAAATAAAAACGTTTTAAGATGTTTCTGAAAGTATATGTGAAAAATACTTTGAAGTACCTACTTTAGTGGGGGGCCAGTGGGGAACACTTGACAAACCAAGCTAGTATTCCTAACCTCCCAAAGTAATTTAGGGATCCATAAAGTTATATCTTATCTATCTAATAATTGACGGGATAAGATATATTTTTGCAATCTGGACATAAAAAGTTGAACTTCAAATTTGAATAGAAAAACAATTTTAGAAATAATGAAAAAAAGAAAACAATTGTTCTTTAACTAGAAGTGGTAAACACCTCCACACGCGCGCACACACACGCGCACAGATTTATGGTCATGCATATTGTCTGCGGCACGATGGCGCTGCTGTAACGCCCTTCCTGAGGGTCTGTCTGTCCTCCACCACCCCTAACACCCCCCCAACAAATCGCAGCCAACAGCAACCTGATACCGGAGACGAGCGGTCCAGACAAGCCTTGCAAACGAGGCGTTCCCAGCCTCCCCGTCTGTCTGTCTGCCTGCCTGCCGAGTGGAGCTCCAGAGCGTCATTACCAGTGTAGTCGACCGCCCAGAGAGGGGGGGAGATCAGACCAACAGATATCCACATTCCGCCGCCTGACGCCTTCTTAAATTATTCTTCCCGTCCTTTTTTTTTCCTATCCTGAAAA
Organism: Callionymus lyra; assembly: GCF_982586985.1. Lineage (NCBI taxonomy): Eukaryota > Metazoa > Chordata > Actinopteri > Syngnathiformes > Callionymidae > Callionymus > Callionymus lyra. The sequence continues at coordinate 24,655,388 of NC_141822.1, forward strand.
CTCGCCGCTTCTTTTTTATTTATTTTTTCCGGCAACGAGACCGAAGGCGGACAACTCAAACAAGCTAGCTATTTTGCTAACGTCGGCTAGCCTCGGAAACCAGCAGCGGAGCCGAATATGATAAGATATTAGCCGTGCATTTTTTAGTTTTTTTTTAATGGAGAAACGTTAGCGGTGACGGTATGTGGATCAACGACTGTGCGAGCGGTTGGATATATTAGCCGCATTTAACCTCCTCGAACAAGTTTTTTTTTCCTTCAGTGTCAGACAGTCGCCCCGGGCAGCTAGCATGCCAGCTAGCAGAGATGGACGTTGTACGCTGGCTGGTTACAGACGGCAGAGCAGCCACACAAGTTAGCTCTATTTTATCATATACGTGCCACTAGTGTCGCCTTTTTTTTATAACCATCAGAAAGTTAGCAGCACACATTCTACTCTTTCGTCCATCTATGTGCTGTGCTTTGCACGGGAGAGCGTTTCAAGTTATCGAGGTGACGTGAGGAGAAAAAAAAAAGAAGTAAAAAAAAAATTTGGAGATTTAACTACGAACTGTCATGGCTGTGGGCCCGATCACCATGAAATCTCTTGCTAAATTCGGCTTCTGCCTGGCGATTCTCTCTACCTCTGTGGCCGGTAAGTGTCTTCGTTTTAAGGTCGTTTGGTTGTGTTTTGTTTTTTTCCCTCTCTCTTGGAATGTGTGTGTAATTCCTGACGATTTGTTTACCCGATTGTTTCGACTTCTAGAGTCAAGTCTAGACTGCACTAGACTGGGTCATCCGCTGTGTTTTAAATTATTGATCGTTAAAAAAAAACATCAATTAATCATAACTTTGACATTTTCAAACAGTTTTATCAGGAGTTTGTAATCTGTGGGGGTATCACTTCATGGGATCGATCTAGTATTATTAAATCAAAGAGACTTCAAGGATATCTTTCCAAGCACAGTAGCAAACATACCACTGGCTCCGTTTTTTAATCATTCTGTGTACAAAAGGCCTGGAAAAACACTGCCAAATATACTGCTGCAGTCCTTGTCTGCCAAGCCATGCCCCCCCTGTTCAAGACTTTGGACTTAAGCCAGGCTTCTGTGAGACCTTGGCCATGATAAGATGGCTCGCAAAGAGATGGAGGAGAAAAAAAAACAAAACCTGTGAGTTTTTTTGTGGAAAGTAGAAAATCCCAACATTGCTTTAAATGTTCATCCCAGGAGCTTGATAGGTAAAATAACATTTTGGACTGTCCAGACAGAAGAATGATGTACAGATTTGAAGAAAATACATTGAAGGGTAATTTAGATTCATATTTAATCACTGAGGTTTTCAAGCGTAGAGACACGACCCAAATTTTCTTCGTTTGAAGCAAGCATGGGTGGGAATACCTCAAGCATTTGCATATGGTTGCCTTGATTTGTAGATTGTTATCACATGACCAACAATCTTAGCCATCCTAATAGCTTTTAATTGCACTTGGCAACATTTTCAGTTCAATCAAAATGTCTGAAAGGGTTTTTTTGTGTGTGTAATTGATACTTATTTGCACCGAGAGTATTTTAAGGGACATTTAATAGAGTTAAACTTATGTCATTCCTAAATTCCACTTGTTGTTACGTTGAGACATTCCTAGGCCACCTTTGATCGGTTTGATGTCTGTGACTAGATTTGTGATTGGCTGTAACAGCCCTTATACTGAAACAGTTAGAAGCCCAAGAAACATCTTAAGACATTCTTATTTGTACAGGCTTTTTCCCTGACTTTCTGGGACTCCTGTGTCTGTCTTATGTGTCTTTATCTTTTAAGGATCATCTTTGGGACCATGGTCTAGAAATAACCCTTACTTACTTACTTACTTACTTCGCATGCTTAATCCATTTTATTAAGTCTTTCTCTGTAGTATCTTAGCATCACTTTAATTTGTGTGGATTTTTTTTTTTAAAGGTAATTTTCCCTGATTTATTATTATTCTCTGTCACATCTGAATGTGACCCTCGTGAATTTACAACAATTTGAATTTATAGTCAGCTTACATGCATACAAGCGTCCGTTGTTTGTCCTTGTTTTGCTTGTTGATCGGAACAGTCAATTCTGTGCCAAACATTTTCAGCATCAATCTGTCCTCTGGGAATACTAATTTCAACGTTGACTCATGAAGGTGAAACGTCGTGGATAATGATGGGAAGATGAGCTATTACTCAGCAGCATGGATGCACTGTCATCAAGGCAAGAAATTAATTACAGTTTTTTTAAACGGTAACTGTCATAGTGAAGGATCAGCTGCACAGAACTCGAGGTCATCATCATGATTCGTCTAAATCAACCCGGATGGGAAGAAATTATCTGAAAGGGCAACGATGTAAGTGGATGCTTGTTGTCCACATCTGGCTTTTTCCTGTAATCTTTGTAACGATTAAAAAGGTGCTGAGCGGTGATTGGGGTACTTGTTACCTTTTAATAACATTACGTGCTTGTATCAAGATACAAGGTCAACGTTGCAGGATATATTTGCAGTTTTGTCTGAGTACTTGACTCTGGCGTTTACAGACCACATGACTCTTGATGTAGTCTTAACTGTTTTCCTTTTTTTTCAACCAAATAAGGCAAAAACATCAGCTTTAATAGCCGTTTTAGTAAGGTGTATCCTCTTGTCCTCAGTCATCCCCCTGGATACCACAGGATTTCATTGTCCATTTAGCTGCTGATGACATAAATAAACTGAAGTTTAAATGAACACAAAACTTATCAAATCATGTGAATATTTGCATGTTGATTGTAAATTAAAAAAACAAAACAATTATTATATATATTTTTTGGTTGTTTGTTTAAGTACCTTGCAACAAACCCCCATAAAGGAATAAGCAGTAGAAATTGAGGGATGGATGGAAACATACTTGAAACTAAACCATTAAGAAACTAAAATAAAAAAAATGTATTTTATACTTCATTAAAAAAAAATTCACAATGTTTTGTTATAGCAATATTTTTTATCTCACCCACACTTGTTTATACATATACATGTGCATATCATTTAGTTATTCATTTAAAGCAAACGGTAAAATGCAATAAAAAAAACCAACAACTTCTTATAAATATTCAAGCTTTACTTTATTGAAAAATATATTTTAACACGACGTAGAGCGATCTCCTGATTGTTTAACCTGTCCATAGCTGAGCTTTTGTCCCTGGTCCAGTGTGACTAATTTTTATGTGGGTGTCAGCCTGCTGCTGTGTAAATCTGCTCCAGAGCCTGTTCTAAGCATACTGACACTACATGCTGGATTTCTTCAGGTCTTTTGACTTGATGCAGACATTTCTTGGCTGCTGCTTTTTTTTTCTTCTTTTTTTATATAGGATTAGAGCAAAAAGTGTGCGGTTAAAAACCGAAAAGGCATTTGCTTCTTTTGTCAAAAACCCAGAAGCTGTGTCTCGTGGGCCTCAAAGGGAGGTGTTGACAGGCTCACTGTTCTCTGACCAAAAAGGCTTTATAGAGGCCTTCAGAAACACGGGGCCTGTTGAAGCGGTCTGCTTCATGGTCATATCAACAGATTAACAGAAAGTGAAGCCCAGTGGTTCAACATTATGGGCAGACGGTATAAAAGGAAGTCAGTGTGTTAGCAACAGTAATAAATGGAAGTGAGGTTCTTGCTGCAGGACTCGTCGCCTACCTGAGGTCTATTGAAAGATAATTTCAAAGAAGAGTGAACTATGACAAAACAAAATGTGTATAATGGCCGTATCATCTAGGCCAATGGATGAATTGGCATTTTATAAGCAAACCAATTTGCCTTAAGGTATTTAATACGAAGACACAGCAAGACAAGCAGTGCAGTGAAGCATGCTTAAGAGGCTCTGCTACACAGTTGTGCCTGCACTTGAAGGGCAAGAGATGAGAAAACCGTTAAACTATGGTTTATTTATTTTTTTGTGCTGAAGACAGATAGCTGTTTGAGCACATTTCCTCTTCCAATGGTGAATAATCTTCTTAAAGACAAGCATATTAGAATAGATGTTTGCAAAAAATAATTATTATTAATAAAAACCAATTACCCAACCTTTTTTGATCATCTTAGTGATTTATTTTTGTCCCGTGTTTAATCAGTTTCCTGCTGAGTACCTTCTGACTTGTTAAACCATAGTTTGACTAAAGTTTCAGAGATAACAGTTGCCTATCTTAGCCATGAGGAAACAAATCATAGGCTGTGAATTGGTATGAAGAATCTATTGCCATTTTTCTTGATCCATCTTCAATGGTTAAACATAACAACGACACTGTCAATCAAAACCTGTTGGAGTTTTTCAATAGTGAAATAAAAATGGGCTCATTACACTAGTGAAGCCAAAAAATTCACTTTCCTGTCCCTTTAAGATGCTTCTTGCTAAAGGGCTGATGCTCATATCTTGGTGTAAAGAAAATAATTTAATGAGTTATGAATATCCCTTATTTCTTTGAAAACTAAGTACCCATTATTATCCTTAAACATGACTCAATCCAGTTTTTAAAAGGGTTCTATTAGGTATATGCAGTAAAATGCTTCATACCCAACATACCCAAGGAAGTTCTTAGTAGAGAATGGCAGAAGAGCATACAAAAACTCTCAACCCAAAGCATGTGTTGATGAGGAAATTATACCAAAAAAATAAAAGCCATGTCTGTGCTTTGGAGGTTAGTTGGGTTCAAACGCTTGGACATGAAACAACCTCTCTTTTTGTACAAATGCTGTCTGCATGAAAATGGCGGCTAGCTGTGGCAACAAAAGCAATTTGTTTCACCACCTGAGCCGAAAACACTGTTGTGAGATAAATAATGTATGAAAGTTGGGTTCGCCTCCATTTGGATGTTAAAGGGAGTATGTGGTGGTTGATAACAAACTTGGTAACATTGAACCTCGTCAAGGTTATGGTCACTTTTCAAACTGTTACTTCTATATTAATACAAGTTGCACATGATTGATAAGATCATGAAAGAATAACCATCAAATACAGATATAATTAAGAAAGTATAGGTTCTAGGTTGCTCAACAATCGAAATTAAACTGTTAAACAAGAAAAGTTGCAGTATTTCCTTCAGTTTTCCTGAATGGGGAAAACTGCTGTTAAGATTGATCTTTTTCTTTTTTTCCCCCAGACAGAAATATTCATGCAGTAGTAGCAAATCAATTTATCGTCTGGCTGATATGAAAGCACGCTGAGTGCTTTGATTCCATAATAGTTTGCACTCAGTCCACATCTTTATTTTGGATGAAACGATGGCAGTGACTACAGATAGAAATGGCAATGATTGCTGAAATGGAGGGGGAGGAACCCATTTTGTCTCTGCTGTAGCCTTTCTCGAACTAAATTAGATTCAAACAAATCAGTGTCTCTCCTGCTACCTTACTTTAAGTTCTAAAGATAGATGCAAATTGTTATTCATCGTAAGAGTGCTTATTTGGTTTTCCAAAACGGAGAACAGTTTGTTACACAGAGTGACAGCCTGATCAATAGAAGTATTAGTTGACCACAACAACATAAGGCTAGTATACTAACTGATACAACCTGTTTTGTTTTCTCTATTTACAAGCAAAAGCCTGTTATATAGCCAGACACGAGGTATGCAATACAGGCATATCCATTGTCCAGGCATTGTTGGAACCATGGTAATTTGATAAAACTGACATTGATAATATAAAACGCATCAATGAACGGCAGAATCGTGTGTAATTCCTTAGACAGAGCTCAACCAAATAGGGGCAAAAGCGAACAGGGTTCAGACCAATTGTACGCTCTTAAGTAATCCTCTTAGAAGCATTTAGAAAAATCAGATCTGAAGCGAGGAGAGCTGAGGACAACTGTTTCTTATTTGCTCTTAAGTTGCAATTTCTTGGATCTTACAACACCTCCTTACACCTGAAAGCCCCTGGTGAGCCATGCCAAACTACTCAAGGTTTTTCTCAAGATAGCTGGAATTGAACAGTGAAACATACGATGTGACCAGACAAACTCTGTAGTTATTTTACCTATCAATACAATCGTACAGTGCTGTGTACACTGCATCCAAATTCATATGCGGCCTGAAACCCAGGGGTTGCTTGTTTAAATATAATCTGTATGAGATTATCCCCCCCTGTGGTGCAGTAGCAAACATCACCTCGTCCACTCTGTCATCTGTGTTTTCATCACATATTTGGGAAAGTTAAGGTACTGAGGGGGGGGGGCGACCGGGATTTGCTGTGGATGCATCACAGTCAGTAATGGTGGCCTGTTGGCTTTGAGTGTGGTGTAAGCTCCAGGATTAGCATAACTCTGCCAGACCCAGACAGACTCAGACGAGGGCTGGTTGGGTTTTTTTTCGAAGGGGGTGGCCGTCCTATGGCAACAGATGGACCAGATTAAATACCCATTCACCCCCACCCTCTCTATTGCATCTTTAAACTCAGCCATCCATGGGGCTTGTATATGGGGGTGTCAGCAAATACTCCTGAATCCCATCCATCCTGCCTCAGCAACACGCAGGCACCCAAACTGTAGCAGCAGGTCAGATTAGGATTGCTCATGTTTTGAATGGAAGTATTCGGGGCGTCATAGGGTCCTCGTTTGTTTTTCAAACCAAGTGTCCTGCATTCATCTGACAGAAGTGAAACTATAAACCGCGGCAAAAGATGTGTTGTTAGATGTTTAATCAGATAAGAACAGACACAAAATAACATATAGTGTGACACCTTTAGCTAAATCTGTTTTATCGATCTTTCTGCCTGCTTTCTAAAGCAAACATAAATGATAAGATATCTACTAAACATTTCTGTCAACATTCCGAAACTGCTGATGAACCAGCAGTATACCCATTCACAGGGCTTGATCCGGGGTTGGTCATCTTCACAGGAGTATGATGCCCTCCTGCCCTTGTAAAAAAACGATTTAATTTGTGTTAAAAAATCTTTATTCAAAAGATTTCTCTTGGAGTAGCATTTACAGAACTGTATTTTAAATGCAGGCAGGAAAGACCAGCTGCCAAGTCAAGCTGTTCAGATAAACTGCAATGTCTTGCTTAAATAGTTATGTGGTGGTAGATTTTTCAATATATTTTAGGTACTTTTACCCTAAAGACAATCAATCTACTGTTTTGAAATTGTTCAGTGTATAAATCTTCCTTGATGTCTTGGTTGCCAGTTGAATTCCTTGAATCTTCAAAGCCTGTTTGCTTGCGTGCTCTGAGTTATTTGTTCACCAGTCTGGCCACTGACGTCTTCAAGCTGTCCTAGCAAACATGTAAAAAGTAACGCTTTTGCAACGTAAATAATCACCTCTTCTTCCTAACGGTCATTATACATTTGTAATGACAGTTGTAATATTAGAGAAACTCTACCAACATTTAGGGAATTTGTTTATTACATGTAATATAACGGTTCAATAACATACTACACACTTGTAATGTAACTAATAGCTCTCATAATATAAGATCTCAATATTAGCCTATTATTGTTGCGCAATTTATTAAATGATAAATAAAGTTCCTACGGTCTATTCACCCTCAAATTCACACTACTTTCCAGAGGAAATCAATGTCACTGCACTAGCTAGCTAAAGGACTGGAGTCACTGTGTATCTGTTGGGCTTTGGTAGTAGGAAGCGAAGCGTCAGATATGATCGCTGTTGTTTTTTAGTAGCGAAGCTGAAGGGAAAAGGGGGCAGTTCAAGGGGGTAGCAAAGACCAAAGAGGGGAGGAAGGTTTGGAGGTGAGGGGGGGCTGGTAAATATCTAGGCCATGGGTGCACAGCAGCAAACATTCACTGCTCAAAACCATCCAATGGGTAAGCTTGGAGTCGATGGCTACTTCTAGGCCTTTTCATAAGGACCAGCCTTACACATTCTGTCTCTCGCGCTCTATCATTATTTTATCTCTCCCTCATCTGCCCCGCTTGACTGACCTTGGCTGCATTCTCTGACCCACAATCCCTTGCAACCTTGCACAGCGTGCTGCACTGAGCTGAACTGGCAACAGTGCCTGCCATAGCAAATCAGCAACAAACACAAGAGATTTGTATCCAAACAGAAATCCTTCAAAGAATGCCAGAATTTAGTTAAAGAACCCACCAGTGCCAGGCAGGGCTGCAGAAACGCCAATGAAGTCTGACTTGGGGAGTGCTCCTGTGGATCAGACTGCAAATGAGCAAAAAACTGCTTGTGACACTGCGTGCCTGAGCTCCGTCACATGCTCTGCTGTCCAACTTTGATGGCTATCAGCCTTCGCAAAGTTTCCCGGTATTTATTTAGTTTGCTTAGCTCAAGTCAAGTGAGACCAGTCCCTGTCTGTTCACGCATGTTGTCTTTCTCTTGCATGAAAGTTTTAAGTGTCCTAAAGTTGTGTGTAGTCTCTCTGTTTGGAATCTTCTTTGAACGTCCTCACAATTTGACACGGAACAATTTATCTGAATTTTGACCTCGACGACTAGGTCTCAATTCATCCAGATGATCTATTTTAAATAATTGATTGCTTGTTTGCAACTGAATATTGAACTCTTCAGATAATGAACGCAATTACATCCAGCTCTTCAAGCTACTCGTGCCCTTGAAGTGGGCAGAAAAGAAGACACAGTGTCTTTCAGTCAAGGGGCTTTCAAAAAAGGAAAATGCTTTTATTCCAAAAAGAGATTTTTGTTTTTAAAAGTAAATGCCTAATCCAGAGGGGAAAATTATAGATTTAAATCAAAAAGATAAGCCTTTGAACAGCCAGTTAATGAACACTGGAAATTGACTATGATGGCAGATTATAAAGTCATAAATTTGATCCCAAATTATCAGCAGTGGTTATATCTTGCTGTTTTTTTCTTTTGTGTATCTCAAGACACAATTCGACTGCCTCAAGATTTTTGAAGGATGAATAAAAAATGATGTAAGCAGAGGAGCTGTTTTGTCATTGATATGGCTCATGGCAGTATTTTTATTTTAGTCCCTAAATATAATGCATTTCATTCCTTGTTTTAAACATTACATTTGGTCAATGATGCAGAGTAAATAGTCATTTTCTTATCCTGAAAAAAGTTTTTGCTTTTCAAGAATTATAGGCTCAGAACTATGATCGTAAATAGTTTCCTTTGGACTCATTTGTTTTGTTCAAGTTTAAAGAATCTTGTTTTCACCACTTTTAATTTGACAGGAGAGTAAGTAAGTAAGTAAGTAAGTAATATATATTTATATAGCGCTTTTCGAGACCAGGGTCACAAAGCGCTTTAACAATCAAAACAATACTCAAAACAGTACATACTTCAAGGATCAAGACAACACCGAGAACAACACAGGAGTTCGAGAAATTCAAGGAAAAGCCTGCACAAATAGAAACGTCTTAAGATGTTTCTTAAAGGAGTCAGTAGACTCCATCAAGCGCAAAGAGAGAGGAAGATTGTTCCAAAGCTTAGGAGCAGAGAGTAAAGGAATTGTAATGCACATGATCATTATTTGTAGACTGAAATTAACTGAAGCTAATGCACCTTTATACAATTTCAAATCTATTTCAAGGCTTCACTCAGGAACTAATCCGTATATTGACCCAAAAGATCATTACGTGGTGTTTTATTTCATAGCACATGGATTGTATTCTGTATGAATAATTAATATCTTTGTATTACGTCTTAGCATTGTGAAACAAAGCTGGTAGACTCTCCCCTTTATGGTTTTTAGTTCTTCAAACTAAATTTGAAAAGGTCACTTCTTATGTCTGTGAGCTGGGTGTTGTCCGTAGCCAAGCACTTCCATCTATTGTTTCTAATGTCCTCACTTCCCAACGCCCATTCCCCTCAATTGCATGGTTGGAGGAATTACAAATATTGCATATTTGAGCTATGAATGACTATTGTTGGTGAGATGGTGGTGTTTAGCTTTCCTTTTGAAACATTACTTTCTATATTTTATTAAGCTGAATGTCTTCTCTAGTTTAGACGTAGGCACAGCTGCCCTTGGCTTCTGATTCAGTATTCTTATTGTGTTGTTTCTCTTGTATTTGCAATCTTAAATAACAGAAATGTCATTCTTTTTGCTGTGTGCTCGAGGGCAGAATTTAGAATCTGCAAGCACAAGGTCGGCGTGGATAAACAATGCGAGTCTTGCTGCAGACCTAGATTTTTATGTTATCTTGACAATGTTTGACATGTCTGGAGTGGCTAAACTAGCAAGTCATCAGTTTTCTTGTTTAGCATTTGATCCTTTAGACCTTTTTTATTTAGTCTTCTCTAGTTGTGTTAGAGCCATCAGGCCTGCATTCACAACATTACAGCACAGCAGTGAACTATAGATTATTAGTAAAGATGAGGGTAGATCATCTACTTATGATACTTGAAATAAAAAACATAATAACAAAACCTTCTGTTCAAGGATATTAATTTGTATCAGGGCTGTTTACAGATAACTTTTCCTTAGTATTTATCTTTCTTTGTATCTTTTAAAAGTGTCATAGACAGACATTTTTTCTATATTGTGATCAACTTAGCCGTTTATTTTCACATGCAGTATTTAGTATTTATTTAATTATGCTCTACTGCAGTTCATAGGCAGTTTGACAGATAGCCCTGATGGGCATCTCTCCAGGTCATATCATTGTATTTAGCGTTTCAGAATTAAGCAAAAAACCCTCTTCTTTCCCCCCCTTATATTCCAACTGACTTGCCCGAATGAAATTCCTTCACACTTTTAACCTTTTAGTTTGAACTTTCCTCTGTGTACACTTTCCTGTCGCCCCATCCAGCAAGAGCCGCCAAACAGCAGAAAGTAAAGGTCCTCTAGTTGAGGCCGCACAGCTTTATCTGTGGACGGGGGCAGCCGAGGGAAGTTGGCGTCATTCCCAGCAGAGCTACCACTCTATCGCGTCACCCACAGGCCGACTTGACCTTGTGCAGGGCAAAGCAAACCCCCACCCCCACACTTTCCTCCAAAACAGACCTCCCCTCCCTCCCTCGCTTGGAGGTTTGGGAGCGCTGGGAGTTAGAGAAACAAATTGTCACACTGTCTTTTCTCTTATCGTGGATTACCCATAGTAACCCATAGAGACGTTTGAACCGCTAACATTCGTTCTTGCCTGTATCTGTGTATAGGCTGTAGATCTATCTTCAAGACCATGAGTTTGCCCTATGACCTTATTGTTTATAATATCTGCAGCTGTATGCACCGACCATTCACCATTTCCAAGTCTGTACAGTTGTTGAGCATTACTTTTGTTTACGAATGAAAATGACTGCTGTAAGATTCTCAATGTTCATTTCGTGGCAGATGAGAATGCTGCTTTCAGTCTGTCTCACTGCATCTCCTGGCTTACATGAGGCTCTCAGACATGGATGGATTTAAAGTCTTCTTTTTAACATTCGAGCATCACCAACAATACAAAATGGATGATTGAATTACAAACATTTTTGTTTGTGAGATATGTGTCACGTATTATTTTATAGGTTCTGGCATTGGACTTATAGTGTCACTATAATTAATAATAGAAATGATAAATGTCATCTATCTTACAGCTCCAGCAGCAACCGGACATGCTTGAAGTCCGACCTCACTTTTCCTGTCTTAAGATGCATTGATTTAACACAACTTCCTGTCTCTCGCCACAGCTGCGCAGGGAGAGGAGAGGGAGTGCGCTTTCACGGACCAGGAGCAGAAATGGGAGATGGAGCGACTCCCTGGGGGTGAAGGGCGGGTCTCGCCTGAAAACACCACCATCAAATGTGCCACGGCCAAGCACTGCTTTGGCCTGTGGGAGAAGAGTCTGCCTGGGGAAGTGCGACTAGTCAAACAAGGTAGGAGGGAACCAAAAAGTGGCTTTGTACATCAACAGTTTTTAAAAGACTTGTGGTTTCATGACTCATTTCAGATTTAAGTCGGTAGATTCTAAATATACAATTGACATTACATCCACACAACTTTCAGTTGGCTTTATAGCTAGTGTTTTGAAAAGAGCTGAAGCTAATTCACAGAAATGAACTGACATAAATTGTGAGTAAATGTTTAAAAATGTTGGTTAGTAAAACTATGACCCAGAGGAGTTTATCCAATTATGGCACTGTTATTATCATTATTGATTCAACTCTAAATTGATGGTATTGTAGGGGTGTGTACAACAATACATTCTGACAGTTATATTGCAACAGTTATAGGATATTTTTGTAGTGTTGTCCAAGTACTGGTGTCTTGACCTTTAAAGTATTTATTTTATTGGGTATTTTTTTCATTGTTTAAGCGCTTTGTGACCCTGGTCTAGAAAAGCGCTCTATAAATACTCATTACTTACTTATTTAATTAACTCTGGCTTTGCAGAGTACAGTATACAGACCGCATGACTCTTGACAAAGTCGTAACTGCTTTCATTTGTTTTAATACCTTAATATGTCTAAACATCAGCTTTAAAAGCTGACTGATGCAGACTAAAATCTGTTTTTAAAGCTGATGTTTAAATGGTATCCTCTTGTCCTCATTCATCACCAGGATCTCACTGGTTGTCATTGTTCCTTTAACTGAGTAGGACTTAATGACTGCCTACCTAGTGGCCAACATTTTAATTGCAACACAAAAATGAACAAAGGCTGTGAATATTTGAATTAAATTGTTAAAAAAGAATAGAATTACTTTATTTTCTACATACAAACCATAAAAGAAATTTGGTAAAGAATAAAATCGATACAGTATGGTGGAAAACAATATCGTCATAATGATATTTTCTAACGCTCTTATTGTCGTGTGTGTATCCCATTGCTTTTTTTTGTGGTGCAGGGTGTTGGACCTACATAGGTGACAACCAGGTTTGTAAAGAAGACAGCTGTGTGGTGAACTACTCCTCCCAACAAGTCCAGAATGCGACGTACCGCTTCTGCTGCTGTGGCAGTGACATGTGCAACGTGAACTTCACCGAGGACTTCCCACCGCCTACTCCCACCACCGCACACCCCATGTGTAAGCAAAAATGCCCCCAATATTTTTATTTATTCAACCTCATATTTCCTTGATTTATTATTATTAATATTATTATTATTGATGCTGCAGAGCACCACAATGTTGTTGAGTGTTCACATTTTCTTCTTTCATTCAGTCTGCCATAAGAGAAAAATTACTGTGAGGATATAAAAGCCTCAGTTTACGTCAATTTATCCGTGGAACATTCTATACTTTGAAGTTAGCCGCTCCTTCTTATAAACGTCTCAAGCATCACACAGGTGCTTTGTTAAATGTTCCTGCCGCTCAAGGTTTACTCTGAATGGAACAAAGCGTGTTGTGGGCAGCAGCCCACAGTGCTTTGCACACGCACATAAACACACACATGGTGACTCCACCATCCATGTCGTCTCTCTGCATTCCACGGATTACAAGGCGTCTGCACGTCTGTTCTTGCCGCTGACTGACGGATGTATGAAGTTGAAAGTAGCGCTGCGCCACATGTGAAACGTGTTTGTCGTGTAGTTTCCTGAATTGATTTCCTCATGAACATGTCTGGGCAATTTTCAGTCTGTTTTTTGAAGGGAATGTTTGTTTTGTTCTCGTGCCAAAAATCATTAGTCTAGACAACAGACACTTACTACAGAACTGGTATTCAGAACTAACACAAAAGGTAATGTGACATTGAAAGCGTTTTCACTTATTTGTGTTTTATTCTGGTGAAAAATCTTTCTCGTTTTAGAACAAGTTGCAGGAATGAAACTTTGATTATTTTTGAAGGTTAAAGTAAAGGACTTGGGTAAGCGTTGGCAAAAACATCACGATGATTCATCACAATACCCGAGTAACGATACAATATTCTCACCATATCTCATTGAATGTTGGGATATTTTGATAGTTAATATCAGAGTGGTGTCTTCTTATGTGAGACTGTAAGGTTGTGATGTTCCGGCTATATTTAATGGCAGCAAGGACACTTTTTAGGCTCTATCTTTTAACTTGGAAGTCGAAATGCTTCCAAGCATCTGCTTTAAATTATGTGGGTGTTTTTCATTGTTTATCGATATTTATTGCCTCAACAATATTCTTTCACACCTCTACAAAGGTCATTATTCTTCCTTATCAGCCAATATTTTTGAAATGACAACACCAATCGTATATTTTTCACAGTCTGTGTACACTAGTCTATGAACCATTGACGCTCTCTGGCTGTCTTCTGTGTGTACATATGCATTACATTCCTTAATGGAATACAGCGACACTATTATCAGAGCGAGCACGCAGCCAGGGTGTCATTACTCATGAGTGCATGACAACAGAAATAGTCAGAACCTCGACTCCCCCTCCCACCTGAAGGCGAAGACAAATTTAAGTCTGTGCTTTTCATGACCCCTTCGTCATGTTTGCTCCTCTGTGAGCCAGTGCTGTTTCTTCTACTTGTTTCCAGTTTGTTGACTGTTTTTTATGGCCCTCCACGATGCACCTGCCGGATCACCTGATCTTTTTTAAACACATGCGTAACTTTTCCAAATGTGGTTGTTTGTCATCAATGACTCATCTGCAGTGTCTGAGAATTGAAAGGTAGATTCATTATTTAATTCAAGTGTTTGAAACATTTGAACGAATGTTGTCTTTGCAGTAAAACTGTGAAGTGCGTCCTTGATATTAACTTTTTAATTAAATCGACATTCCATCCCTGAAAAGGTGTTTTTCTTTTTTAAATCCTCCTTCCAAAGTTATTATAAAAAGGTAAACAGTAGAATATGGTTAACTATTCCCCCCCTAAATTATTAAGAATATGTCTACAAGGTTTTCTCCCTTCAGCGAAATTTAAGTTCCAATCTGTAAAATAAATCTATTGCGTTTATATTGAAACGCAGACAATTTTTCACACTTTAACGTAGCTGGTGGCAGAAAGAGATTTAATCTCACAATTTTATATGCAACCGTTTGTAATGTTCACAAATTAAAACGCTCCATTCTTGTGAATGCCCCCATTTGAACCCTACTTGCTCTCTATAAATCATCTGGTATTATTTATTTAATACATTTCACAAAGTAAAGAGAAGATTGTCTTTTACAAAGTTTATAGACCGTATTAGATGTGGGTTTTTTTTTTTAATTAATAAGAATCTGGCTCTTTGATTCAATAATAAAAGAAAATATTTTGGATGAATAGATGTACATTCCTGTTTCCTGAGTGTTACCTTTTTAATAAAATGTTACAATATAGCCTTTCTTTATTTCTTTCTATTAACTAATTATAAGCTATTGGAGCTATTGGATCACAAATAGTCGTCTTCGTTTTCGTCTTCTTAACCGAAAGGGGTTGGGGAGAAAAAGATTTCTCGCCCATGCTTATGTTATACAAGTAATGTTTTGCTTTATTTCTGACCTTCATAAAGAACACATTTTTATTTGTGATTTTTGTTTTCTGTCTTCATTCAAGACTCTCGCCGACTGAGCTACGAGAAGACGATCATAATCGCCCTCGCAACCCTGTCTGTGTTGGCTGTTGTTGCTGTAGTCACCTTCTTCGGTTACCGCACAATGCGCGGTAAGTTGTCATGGCACCGCTCAGGGCTGTAAACTCTTCTCAGTAGAATCATCATCAAAGTAATAGACTGAGCCCGTTGCTTCTGATTACATCTTTTGTTTTTCCCGGCCTCACCTTGTGATCCGCGTGCGTGTCTGTGCTTGTGTTTCACAGGAGACGGGAAGCAGGGTCTGCACAACCTGAACATGATGGAGGCCGCCTGCTCCGAGAGCTCGCTGGACTTGGACAATCTGAAACTGCTGGAGGTCAGCGCTCGCATCAACTCTGTATTTTTAGATTTGTCCTCGACAGTCAATTCTCAAAGCTTTCCCTGCTGCAGTGTAATCTTTCACCTTCAGCCATTTCTCCTGTTTCGCACAACCCTCATGGGAAGTGCAGATAAAGCAGTGACGACATTCTCTGATGGAAATCAGGGACACAAACACAACATTCTACTGGTTGATGGGCAAAATTGATTTAGAAGTCAGGAGAAATACTTGGGAAAACAATTAAATCAGATGCTGGCTTAACTAATGATAATTAATATGATTAAATACAGGTATTTCTCTGCTTTTTATGCAAGTTGAATGGCCTCCGTCGTGTTTATAATCAAACCTAACCTATAAGTAATGGTTACAAAAATCCTAACACACCATCTGACAGCATTAAGTTCCTTGTTCACATTCAAACACTAACATTTGCTGAAACCAGATCCTGCCGACCTGATACAGCATAGTTAACAGTTTTACTGGTCTTGACAAGTGAGAATAAATCTTAAGATATTCATTTTAAATGATGGGATGGTGAAGTGGAAATGAGATCTGGGCTAAGAAATTGTGATTTACTGAACTCATTGTTGTTAGCAAAGCCTGAAGGACAAGAACCATGTTTACATATAAAACATAGGTTTATATGAATAACCTGCATAAGCTGAATCAGTCCTTTTCAGGATATGTTGTTCTCTGAATAAACCACATTTATCAAATAAAAAATAGGCCAAAAATGGACACTTTCTTTTGTGAAAGATGTTTTCTCTTAATTTCTTTATATTTACGGTCAAAACCTGAACGCTTGTGCTGCAAATCTGTTAAAAACACAAGTTGTCAGAAATGGGGAAAATGAAGAAAGTCACATGTTTTTTTTTATTGTCCTGTTCTCCTGATGTCTGAGAAGCCTGACCTTGGCCTTATCTACTTGTTCCACACAGATATGAGGGTGAACCTGATTGCCCAACTCTTAGACTAAACATTGTAGGTTCCTCTGTACTATTCTCATTGAATCTTGTCTTATCTTGTACATCTCGGTCTTAGTGGGTTGACTTTTATAGCGGTTTCTAATGACCTGCAGCACTAAAATCCATCAAATAAACTGATTCAATGAGGCCAACTTTGCTGTTTTGCCCATTTCAAGGGACAGTAATCTAGTTTCCACCCTCCTGGTTTATTCTAAGGGGCGCTATCCCCTGATTGTCAAGTGGTCTGTCTTGTATAAAAGGGATTTATTTAGATCTCATCAACCAATCTCCTCCCCTGCCTGCAGCTGATCGGGCGTGGACGATACGGCACTGTGTACTGTGGCTCCCTGGATGAGCGGCCTGTAGCGGTGAAGTTGTTCACCGCAGCCAACAGGCAGAACTTCCTAAACGAGTGCTCCATCTACCGCCTTCCTCTGCTGGAGCATGACAACATTGTTCGCTTCGTGGCCGCCGATGAGCGGACGGGCCCAGAGGGACGCACAGAGTACCTGCTCGTCATGGATTACTATCCCCATGTGAGTAATGTTGACCAGGCTGACCTCGAGTGTGTTTAATGGTTTGTTGCTTCCTGTTTTTGTGGCGACTGTTTGTTTTTCTTCTGCTTTAATATCAAAACAAGGAGGAGGTCTATTTGGCATTAAAGAAAAGCAGATTACAGCTTTACTACATTAGTGAAGACATTTAACATGTCATTTTTCAGGATCTCTTTCATTTTTAAAGGTTTCATCTCAGCTTGACTGCCGTTTATCAATGTTATACATTTCAAACCTTGTTACATTTTTTCTCATCCCACTTTTGCCAAAGATCTATTAATTCATTTATTTTAAATAATTCAAATGCCTTTTGTATCATTTGTTCAGACATTTGGGTCACAAGCCTCTTGATTAATAATTCACAACTAAAGATTCCCTTTTCATCATTAAAATTGATAAATTAATGTTACGAATACAAACAGTCTTGCAATTCGATCATTTAAACTCCCTGAGCAAGTGTGCATACACGAGTACCACAGTTAATATATCAAATGTATCACTTCATTAAAGCAGCAATAAAGAAGATTGAAATAATATATATTTCTTGCTCTCCCGGTGTCAGAACAGTGCAACTGCAATGGAACCCCATTACTTGTGTGAAGAAATGATAATTATGTCAAAATGTTTAAGATAAAAGGGATAATTTGTTTGTGATATGATCATTTATTTCTAAATATGCCAACATGTCCCATTTTTAAGGAATTCTTTTCTCGGGATAGAAACATTTGTGATAACAGTCGGGTAATTAAACCCATTTTGTTGCACCTTAGAATACACTTCTCATCAACCCTCATAATCATGTCCAAAACAATATTGCGCATAATTACGCTGCGATGAAACAATATATAAAATCTTTATTTAAAAACAAACGTATTAGTGATGCACCTGCAGGCTCCGCAAGAGCAGGGAATTAAAAAAACATTGCTAAGAAGCAAGCAGCTCTAACACTGCCAAGTCTCTAACTTAAAACCCTCTTCATCGCAGACTTGCCAATATGATCCAACTTTTCATATTTTCTGAAGGTTAAGAATTGTTAAATCAATTCAAAAGACTACATAATTGACCTGTAGGTAACTAAACACGGTGCGAGCAGACGATGACATAACTGACCCTGAAAGCACTTTATTATTCATTCAAAATCAATTTTTAGGTGAATATTTGTTACAAGTCGTGACTACTGCTAAAATGACCTTCAGTCAACTTCAACCATCGAAAAATGTAGTCCTGGTAATACAGCAGGACCTCAGGTAAACTGGTGTGAATCTCTTCAGCAGCAGATGCGATAATAAGCTTGTGATTCCAATTTTATTTTGTACCCTGAGACACTATTACGTCTGAAGGTATAGTTTATTTACAGCTTTAAATAAAACCAGTTGTATTTAACTTTCTTTATTGTCCTATCAAACGCAGTCTCCTCATGTGTACGCTTTTTTTCCGTCATTCTTGACCTTCTCTTCCCTTTATTGCTGCTGCCAGAGTTTGGGAATTTTAAAGAGCAAGGCAAAGGGAAGGAGGAACTCGGGCGACGCGATGTTTGTCAGTCTTTTAACAAAAGATAACCTTCAGTTTGATTTACAGTCACATTTTTTTTTTCTTCTTGACAACCTGACGGTGACGATGACGATGCTAGTGGATACATTTTTCATCCCTTTATTCTCCTTGTTCTCCTACAGGGTTCTCTCAACCGCTACTTGGGTATTCAGACCAACGACTGGGTCAGTAGTTGCCGACTCGCTCACTCCGTCACCCGCGGCCTGGCATACCTGCACACTGAGCTGTTCAAAGGAGGTGAGCAGAAGCAGACTTGCAAATGAGACTGAGTAACATTTGATGTGATCTGACATTTGATCGGCACTGATCAAAACAAACTGTTTTGCCAAGTTATTGGGCGTAAATAACATGATTTATAAGCAAATTATTTATTTTTTAAACCTCACTACAACGGAATATTAAAAAATGACATCTAATACATGTCATGTAAGGGGCAAAAAGAAACGGTAGTACTGTGCTGTATAAGCTTAAACCTTCCATTATATTATCTTTTTTTTACATTTTTTAAGTTAAAAGAGCAAGATAGCCTTTTCTTTTTGTTATTACTTTATATCGTAGCGCAGGACATGTCTTGCCAACTCGTATTTTATTTATTTTGTATAGTTTAATCTACTGAAGTCACTTGAATTGAGACAAATCTATGGTAACATAAATGTTAATGCTATTTTCATTCCAGAGTTTATAGGAGTAGGGAGAAGAACAGTTTATATTATTTTAGCCTATTATTATAGTTTATGTTTTGTTTTTGGTAATGCAGTCGTTGAGGCTGTTTATGAACAATTGTTTTTTGGTTTCTTTCTGTATTTATTTTGTAGCTACGGAGTAGTTATGATGTCATTATAAATGTTAGTGTTATAATTGTAGATATCCTCTATGTTGTGGTTGATGTTAATGGAACAAAGAATATTTACTGTTGATTTTTGGATGAACCACTCTTGAGTCTGAAGTACAAATAATAAGTCCATAATAAGACAAACACAACAACAGACCCACAACGCATACAATAAAAAGAATAGAACTTTAACGTAAAACGATGGATTTACATAATTTAACAAAAAAACTGAGATCACCATAAGGTTAAAAAGCTGTAGCAGTGTCTCAGTCGATGTGGTTCAAACTGTTGATTATATTGTTTGAGGCATCAAGCCGACACATCCGATTTCTGAATACGGCGTTAAATGTGTTGACACGTGTGTGGACAAACATTGCACATAGCCATTGAGCTCTTTTAAGTAAGATTCTTATAGCTTTCTTATATGCAACCTTTCTTTCATGCATGCTTTCACTGTACATAACAGAGATATTCTAATGTCATCTGTACACGAATGTGAGCTTTCACATACATTTCTAATATCATCATTCTTAATGTTCTCTGTAAGGAAATGGAGGCATTTGACCTTTTCAGAGGAAGCAGCATTATTGTTCGAGAGATTAAATGCAAGAAGAGCCTTTTTTTCCCGTGGTCTTCTCTAGCGTCAGATCAGAACATAACTCTTGCTGACATTATACATTTTATATCCTGTTCATTACCATATACAGAGCAGCAGACTGTTGCAGACCAGAGCTGCTCAAGAGAAGAAGCATCACATTTACATTAATTAACATTTAAATCTATGGAGATGCTTTTTTTTTCTGAGGCAACTTGCAACCATTTTTACACAACCAATCACAAATTGATGGGAGTAGGCTGTGACGCAGTGCGCCAGCTCGGCATCAGAAGCAATCAGGGTTAAGTGTCTTGCTTAGGGACACAAAATCTTATCTGGGATTGAATCCACAGCATCTTAGGCCACAAGCCAACAGTCTGGGCTATGTCACCCAAAAAAAACAACCAAGTCATCCGCGTACTTTTGTCTTACCTAAGAGTTGCTGCGATAGTTCGTCCATATACATGTTCAGTAGAATATATAAGTTAAACATGTATCTGTTATATAGATTAGTTCTACATTGTCAGTGTCATGATGCTTCCCAAAATAAAATTGGTTTATCTTAGCAAGCATCCTTTATCTTCATTCTCTTCTGTAATTACAATAACCTCCCATACTTGCGACTGTTTATTTCCTCTTGTGTGTTTTCCCATCCTGTGTCATTAGTCCAACACACACTGCAGTTCCACGTGGATCTGCTCGGCTCAGGCCGCTCTGTATCCCCGCATTTTGACAAATACGCCGTTTATTTATAGAACCGGCCTCCAGCGAGCCTCGCAGAGGAAAAAGGGCAGCGTTAAGGAAGCTTGATAGGAACTCGAGCGACGTCCAGATCTGCCAGCCTCTGAGACATCATTTAAATTTGCAGCGCTGACACACACGCCACCCAGCCTCAACCTTCTCCCTCATCATCGCACATCAAACGTGTCAGGAGTGTAGAAGCAGTGAGCTGCGTGTGGATTTTTTTTAAAGGGCTTGAACGCTCGTTGTGTTCGTGATGAGCTAGACTTGTGTTGTTAGTGAGGGCAGCTCGTAATCTCTTGGGGTTTTTGGTCCAGTCCTGAACCTCCCCCACATAAAAGAAGAGGCAGCGACGGTCACAAACTCAGTGCTCCCCCTGCTGGACAGTGACCCAACTTCATGCACAGGCTGCTGATGTCCTTTTAATACCGTTGTTATCAGATTAGAGGTCTGTCTATTTGTCTGTTTACATTTCTGCTGAACAATTGGTGATTAGTGCATGTAATGTGTGTGGATTTGAGATTGTAATCAGGAAATGGAACTGAAAATGATCTGTGATTTAGTGAGTCACATCCTGACCCGTTTTTTTTTTTGGCTGTGTGTCAGATTTGTACAAGCCGGCAGTTTCTCACAGAGACCTGAACAGCCGCAACATTCTGGTCAAGGCCGAGGGCACATGTGTCATCATCGATTTTGGACTTTCCATGAAGCTCACCGGGAACAGGCCGGCACGCCACGGCGAGGAGGAGAACGCGGCGATCAGTGAGGTAAGAGCTGGCTGATGACGCGACTACCTAGTGTGTCTGGTTAAATCCTATGAAAGCTGTGTTTGCCCTTAGAGCTTGTTCTTGGCAATACATCCTTTTTACCCATTGCAAGTCACTAAGGGGACTCAGACTTCTGGCCTCAGACTATGAGATGATATTCTGTGGCCCTACATTTGATGCCTTGTCGAGTGTGGATAGAGCAACAAACTCACATCTGATTGTTAAAGAAAATACATTATTTCTATTTTTTTTTATATAGCTTTCAATATAGAGTTGATGGAACACTTTTTTTTAATGATCACGTAAATTTAGGCAGAAATGGCCGATCTTTTACAGTGAAACCAAACACGGATACAAATCAAATTTGGATCAAAGACCAACTTGCTCATGCACACAATAATGTAGATCTGGTGACCCCCTGGCCAGTTGAGTTTTGCACTCGAAGTAACACGTTTGGTCATTTTTGATGAATTAATAATTAATTCATTTGATTTTCATTTTTCTTATTGTCCTTTATGAGAATATAAAACCCTGAGGAAAGCAATTCATTCTTTTTTTTACAAGAGTAATGTCACTGGGGAAAAGAAGAATAAAAAGGTAATATCTATGCTGTTGAGGCAGTGAGTAATGTTCATTTACATTTGTCGGTTGAGAAAACCTGTCCGTGTCCATGAATGGGTTTTAAATTATAGTCCTCTTAAAATTTAGATTGACTTGACATGAGATATGAGATTAAATAAATATTTAACATGTTGTTTATCGTTGTGTTTTCAGGTGGGGACGATCCGTTACATGGCTCCTGAGGTGCTGGAGGGGGCGGTGAACCTGCGGGACTGCGAGTCCGCACTGAAGCAGGTGGACATGTACGCTCTGGGCCTGGTCTACTGGGAGACATTCATGAGATGCACAGACCTGTTCCCAGGTAAGACAAAAGTCTTCAGGAAGTGTCAACACACATCACGTATTAGTGAGTCTCTGCGTTAGAAAACTGAATCCCTCTTGTTGTCTTTGCTGCAGGAGAGTCTGTGCCAGACTACCAGGTGGCCTTCCAGGCGGAAGCAGGAAACCACCCAACATTCGAGGACATGCAGGTCCTGGTGTCGAGGGAGAAGCAACGGCCTAAGTTCCCAGAAGCCTGGAAAGAGAACAGTTTGGTACGTTGGTCATATCGTAAAGTTGAATCTGTTCGGATTTGTCTAAGGAAACCTTTTAATAACCCCCCCCTCTTTGTCTTGCAAGAGTCAATGATCGTCTTCACCTTATTGAGTTTCCTTTTCTGTGTGCGCAGGCTGTTCGCTCGCTGAAGGAGACCATGGAGGACTGCTGGGACCAGGATGCAGAGGCCCGCCTCACAGCCCAGTGTGCTGAGGAAAGACTGGCCGAGCTGCTCCTCATTTGGGATCGTTCCAAGTCTGTCAGCCCAACTCTCAACCCAATGTCCACTACACTGCACAATGAGAGGTAAAGTTAGCTTTATTTCTTCTTAATTCAATTACATATTGAATATATTATAGTGGAGAAAAAGTATGTTTATTTATATTAAAAATATGCCTCAAAGCAGACCTGGGAACATTTTTGTGATGTAGACATTACTCTTATAGATCACATTTTTATTTATTACCATTTTATTTTATTTTCATGTAAAAATAAATAACACCATAAGATGTTCGGTTTTTAATTTGTCCTTGTTGTGAGTTATTAGGAAGTAAATTAAACACATTTTTATCGTTAAATGCGTCTTATAATATTTTCGGTTTTATTTTAAATTCGACTGAAATGTAGCTTGTTCGGCTTTGTTTAAAAATGGCATGGCAAAATACACCTTTTTTCAGATTACTATTATTATTCTATCTTTCTTTTGGCTTGACATGCTTTGTCATGTGGTTTGTGGCGAAAATGTAATTTCCCGCCTCTGCCTTAAAAGCCTCAGTATTGGAACGTATTTGTTTATGGCTCCCCCCACTGTTAGAACAGTGTAATTGCACTGTCGTTAAAACCACAACCATCCACATGTGCATTTGATTACTTAACAAAAAGAGGTTCTTTCATCTGTTGGTCGTCTCTTCCTGCAAACTTCAAACTTGAAGATAGAATCTGTTGGTATTTTATCCAAAAAATATAAAATTAACAAATAAACTTTTCTTATTATTTTCCCAGAAATCGCATGACGCCCAAATCTGGTCCCTATTCCGACCATCCCTCCTCCTACATCGAAGAAAACGAGGGCGTAGCCAAGAACGCTCAGGGCGACACCACCGGTTCTGGGACCGGCAGGATCGGTCTCGGCACCGGCGAGAGAAACCGGAACTCCATCAATCAGGACCGCCAGCAGCAGGCGAACGCCCGTCTGCCGAGTCCAGATGGCAGCAGCACCAGCGGGGCCGGACTCAGAGGAAGCCCCTCCACCTCCACCACCACCACTACCATCATCTCCGAGTCTGAGGGGCCCGTGGGGGTCCCCACAGTTCCCGTCTGTCTCCACCTGACCCAGGAGGACCTGGAAACCACCAAGCTGGATCCTAAAGAGGTGGACAAGAACCTGAAGGAGAGCTCGGACGAGAATCTGATGGAGCACTCGCAAAAACAGTTCTGCTCTCCGGACCCCCTGAGCCCGGGAAGCTCCAGCCTCCTGTACCCCCTCATCAAGATGGCCAGTGAAGCGTCAGGGGCGTCGGAGGCGAACGCCGCCATTCCCACCTCCATATTCCCCCTCCCCAAACAACAGAACCTGCCCAAAAGGCCGTCCAGTCTGCCCTTGCGCAACAAGCCCCCCAAGAAGGAGTCGTCGTCCTCCTCGCTCAGGTTCAAGTTCGGACGCTCCGGGAAGTCCAACCTGCGGCAGGTGGAGAACTCCAAGACGAACATTGGCGCTGCGGCGGCGGCCACCAACACGGCGGTCGAGGCCCACCGGAACCCCGGAACCAACAACATCCCCGCCCTACGAGACGCGGTGGTCAACGGCAGCGCTAACGGCGCCGCCAACGGTCACGCCGGCGCCGCCATGTTGTCCCTGAACACGGACGGGTCCAACGCACCTCAGAGCGGCTCCACCAACATTCGCTCCGACGACAGCCGCCTCAGCCTCGGCGTCATCACGGCCAGCCCCGACGAGCACGAGCCGCTGCTGAGCCGGGAGGTGCCCGACCGGACCCTGGGCGTGGCGGCGCTGCGCT
The DNA here is from genome assembly GCF_982586985.1 of Callionymus lyra. Taxonomy (NCBI): domain Eukaryota; kingdom Metazoa; phylum Chordata; class Actinopteri; order Syngnathiformes; family Callionymidae; genus Callionymus; species Callionymus lyra. The sequence goes on from NC_141822.1 coordinate 24,680,252, forward strand.
CGGCTCGACCCAACACCAACAACAACAACAGCAACACCGGGCAGGGGGAGAGCGGGGGGGAGAGCGACCCGGGCGAGGAGGAGGTGGAAGGAGGAACCAAGGAGAACGCCGCGGAAAGCTCCGGGTCCGGAACCGCGGGCGTGGACCTGCAGGCGAACACGTCGGTCATCATGAGAGGGGAAGCGTTGCTGCGGCAGCCCAGAGCACGCCGGCCCGAGAGACCCAACTCTCTGGACCTGTCCTTCACCACGCAGGACCTCACCTCACTAGGTGACTAACCATCATCATTTTGGAGCTTCTCATCTTCACCACAAAGACTCATTCTTTTTTTTTTTTTTTGCTTTTTTGTTTTTGTTTTGAATATTTAACATTATTATTGTTTCATTTTTTTTTTTTCTGAATGTGACAATTTATGTGATTCCTTTACATTTTTTTTTTTAAAGTGTTGGAATAGTTTTCTCACCTAAAGCAGTGGCATGACTAATGGAAGCTTGAATGCTCAATCTTGTCTATTTGGAGGCTGAAAATCCCCTCAGACTGTTTAAAAATCAGGGCTTTATTTAGAGTCCTTAAGCCTTTTTAAAATGGTAGTCATTGATTTACGCCCTGTTTTTCCAGGTGAGGGGTTAGCACAGACAGATGGAGCTCTGGCCACGGGGGAGAAGATCAAAAAGCGCGTCAAGACGCCGTACTCCCTGAAGAAATGGCGACCGACCACATGGGTCATCTCCACGGACACCAGGGGGCCGGAGGTCAACAACAACAACAACAACAGCGGCTCCGGGCGCGGCCAGAGCCGGCCCAAGTCCAGTTCTGCCATCTACCTGCAAGGAGGGAACTTTTCCAGCGAGCCCAACGACACTCGCGTGTGAACGCCAAACCTCTGACCAGAATGCGAAAATCTGAGCAGACTTTTTCCCCCCCCGCCGCCGCCTGCAGAAGCTGAACTGTGTGATACTTGTACAGTCGACGAGTCTGTCCCGCTCCGGTGTGTCCTTCTGACGATGGCATCGCTTTCAATGGACCTCAGCTATGCAGCGTTTTCATCCGCTTGTCGCCTTTTTAATCCCCCCTTCGCTCTCTTTCCAATGCCTTTTTCCTTTCGATGTGCACTTTGAACCCACTCAAATCAGTGTTTTAAAAAAAAAAAAAGAGAGAGAAAAGCAAGTCCCGGCTCTTGTGACCGCGCTGTGAAAGGTCTCTAAACTTTAGAAGAAGAAGAAGAAGAAGAAGCTATGGAAAACAATCAACTTTTTGAGTGATCTCCGCTGCATCACACTGTGCTGGAGAGGAAGGCTCCGTTAAAAAAACCGTCTTAAAAGACACTTTTTCTTTTAATTTCCTCGTTTGTATGCAATTTTTTATTTCTGTCCATATACTTTTTTTTGTATCATCATTTTTAATTGTGCAATAGGATTTAGCTTTTAGATGCTTTTGATGTGTTTTTTTTTTTTTTATTGCTTTCGTAAACCTTTTTTCCATTTTTTTAATCGTTATTTTAACATGTTATTTCTCTGTTGCACTTAGTAGTCACAATCGTTTTGTATCGCGACACTATCACGCCGCGAGGAGAACCCCCACGACAATCCTTCCTCCTGCCGCGGATCATCCGACGAGGGCCGCGAACGCCAACAATCACACGAATCATGAGCGTATATGTTTGAATGGCGTGACCCTCACGCTCGTCTACACGTGTCCAGATGGACGCACGACCCTCTTGAAAACACTAAAGGACGTTCAAGTTCATCATTGGGGGGTCGTGTTGGTTCCTGTGATGATCCCGTCGAGACCAGACTGTACTGGACAAAACCTTATAAACATGCCACAGAGAAGCTGCTGCTCCCGAAACTTCACACATTCATTAAGATTTCACTCGTGTATGCAAGTTTTCCCTGCTCACCGCGTCACCTACCGTGCAAATAAGGAACTACATTAACAATCCCACATACAAACCAGCTCCAGCTTGAGCTTTTTCATCCCGATATTTGTTACGTCATTGCTGTATGAAAACATCTCATTTATCTTTTTATTTTGTAACCTGTAATTTGTATGAAAAGAAAAAAGAATTATGTGTAATGCATCGATATCTATCATTTTTGTTTATGGAATTATGTTGTTTTTTTTGCATTCAGTTGATGTGGCTGAAGATTCCATTGCTGTGCGTCTGCTTGGTACAGTTTCTGTAAACATTTTCGAGTCAATATGGAAGTTAAAAAAAATCTTAATAAATGTATTAAATATTTATTGCTGGAATTTTTTTTCGTGGAGGAAGTATTAATATAATAAGATTAAAGTGTTTATAAAGTGTTATTAAATCGGTCAATTCAAGCTTCAGGTGTCGGAACCTGAGATAATAAAATAAACCTTTTATTATATCAAACATTAGGTAGCGTTTCCCTTGTTTGGCCACGAGGGGGCGATGTTTCCGGGCGACACTTGTTTACCTCCACTCTCTCCGCCGTCTGCTCGCGCGCCCTAGCAACTGCAGCATCAGCGCGAGGGGCGAGCGCTCGTGCTCTACGTCACAGCTCGTCTCTTGGCTGCGTAAAGTCGGCGAAAATCACCAGCAGCCCTCCCGGAAGTGACACATCCCCGTGTCGTTAAAAATATACGAGTATGATATAAAAAAAAAAAAATCCAGATGTATGTTAGAGGATAAGCAACCTTTAATTCTAGGCCGTAGTTCTCAGTTGCGGCTATTTTTAGCTACTTTAATTCCCCTTTATTATCGTTTGTGTTTGATAATAATTGTTAAATAGTAGGTGAGGTTATATTTGATAATAATTTAAAATTCCAAACGTTACCACGTTGCACCGTCGACTATTGTTTTGAAAAACCCCGGGCGGATGTTGACGTCCCCGCCCCCGCCAGCTTGACTCTGGTCCCTCTCCCGTCGTGTCAGGCAAGGCTAGCCCAGCATCACCCGCCCTCCTCTCTTTCTAGCTCCTTGTTTTCTGGCTTTTTCTTCTTTTATCTCGCACTTCTTCTTCCCTCCGGGGGTACCGCGGGGTGCTTTCAACGCATTTCGCCTTTTCCGTTTCGCGTTCTCGTGCAGAGCAGGTTCGCGGTTTCAAGCGCCGCTTCGGGTCGTCGTGCCGCATCAGCCGGGAGAGAAAAACATCTTTCGGGAGGAGGAGGAGGAGGAGGAGGCTGGAGCACAGAGACGCCCATCTCCAAGGAATTCAACGTAAATATACACGCAAATGTTGTTGTTTTTATTTAGATAAGAGCCACATTTTTACGGGTTCTCACCGTCGTGTTATTACGCGGCGCTCAGTCACCTGCGCGCGCCTGCAGATGTCCTGAGGGCCTCCAGGAGCCTGTTAGCAACACACGACAGGTGAAGACGCCAACATGCACGCGCAAAACCCACCGTGGACGTTATATTTATGTGTGGATTATTTGGCTTCAAAATTAAAATAGTATTGTGTAAACGTGCAGCTAAATAGTATTTGCATGAAATTTCCATTTGATTTGTAATAACTGAGAAGAGCCGCTTTCCTCTGAGCCGTGAACGCATCACGCGCAACAAAAAAAATCCAGCATCGTGTTTGAAATACGTAAACAACATGCAGCCATCCTTGGAAGAGTGGTAAACAAATGAATGGAATGTTAGTAGCGTTACATCGTGTTTTAAAACGGGAGTCAATATTTTTGACAGAACATGTTAAAATGTTGACAATGTTGACTCAACATATACGTTTTTAAATTAATTAATTAACGTCCAAGAAGTTGAAGTATGCATCACAAAACTGCAAAAAACAACAACCTGCAATCATTTATGTTGTAATGTTTTGTGGTTATTTCATGCCCTTAGTATTATGACATATGTATCACGAATCAACGGAAACATTTAGTTAATATAAAAGTTAACATAACAAACAGTTTTATACTGACTCCTTTAAGAAACATCTTAAGACGTTTCTATTTGTTCAGGCCTTTCCTTGATTTTTCTGGAACCCCTGTTGTATTATCATTTTTATCTTGACCTTTAAAGTATATACTTTATTGAATATTGTTTTGATTGTTTAAGCGCTTTGTAACCCTGGTCTGGAAAAGCGCAAAACAAATAAAAATTACTTATTTACTTACTTTACTTACTTTTTATTAGTAGATTTTACTAACTTCACAATTCACAGTTTTTCTCATGTATCTATTCAATTTATTGACTTGTTAAAATCACTTGTTTATTCAACCGAAGTCTCTGTTATCATGAGTTTGTCCCTGCTGACCTCAGACAAGGGGTCAAGGTCACTTGTGAGTCTACTTCCACGGGTCTCTTGGGAAAATCCAAGACATTTGTTTTTGTAGCAACCAAATGAAGATCCATTTTTTATCTACACTGAGTTGAACTAGTGTCAGTTTATTCAACTCTAAGTCAGAATATTTTGGGGTGTTGCATCTCGTCAACTTCCCGGCCTGATCTTACCCCAGGAAATAATGTTTTGAACACGTGTATCCCTTGTATGGACCCCTGCACCCACACAATGCTGCAGACCTGAATCAGGGTCAGTGGGGCTCCATCCTGCAGCGCTCCTACCCCCCCTGCTGTAAGCTGCTTATTACAAGGGGGGACACATCCTCTCTGCCAGCCCCGGTCGGATTTACATTAGTCTGGCCTCGCCGAACACACACTCAGATGGGCATAAAAGCACCCACAGGGGCTTATCCTGGCGACCAGCTGTGCCTGGTGATTTGTTGTCTTCAACTTGTTTACGTGTTCAGCGAGATCTGACTCCTCGTGTCCTCCTCAGAGTGCACCTGTGGGGCCTTAAACCGGAGCCTCTCTCTTGGTGGCTCGCACCCGGTGGTGGCCGCCCTCCCTCGCCCGTCCAACGCCGCTCCTGATTCTACTTCCTGCTCCTCGGCCAATCCGTCCAGCTGTGGCCCTCGCAGGGCGCGCTCGCTGGCTCTCACCTGACCGGTCCCGGGCCTCAGGACGACAGCCAGCACCAACACGTTCCCTTCATGAGGGACAAGGCGACACAGGTGAGCCCACATGTTGTTGTGTTGTGTGATTGAGACATGTATAATTATATATATGTCAAAGTAGAAAAAAAATGTATAGTAAGAGACATTAGAAAGTCTATTTAACTCTTGTGTTGTCTCGGGGTCAAGGTGACCCAACATTCGTCGTCCGTATTGACCCTGAGACAACACAAGGGATACCACAAACATATTTTTTCAGGCCTTCGGGTCACCTTTACCCAGTGATAAAACAACGGTTGAGACATTTTTAAAATGAGTTAATTGTTGTTTCATTATATATCTTTTCTTCTTTTTAAATCAAGATTTTGTTTTATTGAGGTTTGACAGATTAGTTTATAATTTCATTTTTCTCTCTCAGTGTGTTATATAGTTCCTGGTAAAAAAAAGAAAAAGAAAAAACTATAGACAAATACGTGCTTCCAAAGCATAAACTTAACAGCAACATGTCCAGAGGATTAATAATAAAATAATAACTATTTCTTTCAGACCTCTAATGTCACAATAAAATAAAGAAAATAAAAACCGTACATACGCCATTTAGTTAATAAAATAGCATATTTATAAAACACGGTAAAAAGCACATTATTAAATGCAGATATTAGTTAAAATTCATCACATATACAGTAAGTCAGTCTTTAAAAGTTCAAAAGGAATTGAAAAGAAGATCCACATATGTACAGTGAGACGGTTTTGTAAAAAATAGAAATTTAAGTTAAATATTAATTATTTTTGAATGTTTACTTCACAAGAGAAGATTTGAAAGTCAGTCTTAAAAATGTTTCCACATTGAACTGTCACACATCGATTAGTTTGGTCGTCACCGTCCAAATTTCAGCTCTTCACAGAGTCACATCCACAGTAATAAATCACGACAAGTAGGTCAATCGTCCATCAACAATATTGGATCAATCACCGTCTGTCTGTGTGTTCAGACCCCCAGAGCCTGGGCAGATGAGAGGAGGAGGGGCTCTCACAAGCGCTCGGCCTCCTGCGGCAGCACCGACCAGCTCAAGGAGGTCAGTTTCTTCTCCACCTCGGCGACAACAAAAAAACTTGTAGCCGGAAATCAGCATGTTTGTCTGTTTGAGGAGCCTGAACATTGAAGTTGTCGTCTTCGTGTCTGCATTACAGTGTGTGTCTGTCTGTGAAACTCTCCAGATTGCCAAGTTGCGGCAGCAGCTTCAGCGCAGCAAACGCAGCAGCCGCCACCGTCGGGAGAAAGACCGCAAGTCGCCGTTCAATGGCAGCCACACCATCATTCAGTCGCAGGTGATCAATGGAGTCCTTGTGTGTGTGTTCGAGACCTTTCTGTTTTGTCGACTTTTCGCCGGATTGAAGTCGCTTTTACACACACACATGCTTTAGTCGTGTAGCTCAGCTGCTCACACGCTCCCGCCCCGGTGCAGCTGTCCTGGTCCAGAAGACAAAGAAAACTTGTCATGCAGCTTCATCCCGCGTGCAGACGGGAAACTATGGAATCACATTTGAATCAAAAAGAATTAAGCAAACCTTAAATAAAATTAAATTGGATTTTATTTTTTGCAATTTAAAAAGCTTTCTTGCTTCTTTTTTAAACTAATCAGATTCTGTAGAAAAAAGTTTTTTCAAAATAAAATGCATTAAAGAAAAGAAAGATGGAGGCTGCTAGAAGCAGCATTATTTATTTTAGTGTTGATTTATCGATGCGTCCGGTTTGAAACCAACTTCCGCTCACTTCCGTGTTTCTGACTAACTTTTTAATTTCTGTCCTCCAGTCGCCGATGCCCAAAACCATCCTGATCCCCATCCCTATAAACAAGTCGTCTGCGCCTCGTTTCCGCAACAGCGTGGAGGGTCTGAACCAGGAGATCGAACGCATCATCATCAGAGACACGCCTGAGAAGGAGGAAACCATCGTGGTAAGAGTCCCACATCACCGTCACACCAGCGAGGCGGTTTTTTTTAACACCAGGACCTGTTCCCCAGCCGCAGGATGTCCCAGACGGACACCGAGCTCCTCCGCCCATCGCCGCCCCGCGGCGTAGCAGCAGCACACGCAGCATCGACACGCAGACTCCATCCGGAGGCGGCCTGAGTGGTAGCCATAGCAACTGCAGTAGCCGGCCCGACTCCATCTCTCCCTCCTACCTCACCGTCCTCAACGACACGAGCGGGGGAAGCCCCTACGAGGACAAAGGTGAGTGACCCCCCCCCCCCCAACCCCGACACATTAGGGAGCAGACGCTCTTCCTGCTGACCTCTGACCTGTGTTTGTGTCCCTCCAGAGCTGGGACCCTGCTCCCCCCTGCCCAAATATGCTGCTTCGCCCCGACCCAACAACAGCTACATGTTCAAGAGGGAACCACCAGAAGGCTGCGAGAAGGTCAAAGTCTTCGAAGAGTTGCTGTAAGTGATCATCAGGAGTCAACGTTTACCTTCTATTCTACACGTCTTATTGAAGCTATTCACGTCTTTACATTGCAGTTGCACTATAAGACCACTGGAGGGTTCAGTCTCCATTCATTCACCTCCTTATCCCATTACAGCAAAGCCCTTCCAGTTGCTATCAGACAAACCATTTTTTGTAGATCCACATTAAATAGGTATTATTGCCAACATAACGATTATTAATATATATATTATAAGACGATCTTCCTCTCCCTCTGTGTTTGATGGAGTCTACTGACTCTTTCAAGAAACATCTTGAGACTTTTTTATTTTTCCAGGCTTTTCCTTAATTTTCTAAGACTACTGTGTTGGTCTCGGTTGTGTCTTGACCTTTAAAGTATATATTTTATTGAGTATTGTTTTGATTGTTTAAGCGCTTTGTGACCCTGGTCTGGAAAAGCACTATATAAATACAAATTACTTACTTACTTACCTAAAAACCTTGGTTTTTATGAAAAATCAACAGTGCGCCTTGTATAATAATAATTCTGGTTGTACTTATTGTAAACGATTTACAGCTACAGAGCCACACCGCGAAGCTTCGTAGTATTACTCCGAGTAGTCCGGGGTTCTCGGGGAGTAGTACTACGAAGCCTCACTATATTTATTTTGGAATTGACTTACAGTTTAACCCTGTACAAGTAGAATACTGACAGTATATATAATATAATAATAAAAATACATTTTAATTTAAAAGTCGTTATATAAATATATTGTACAATTGTTTTACTTGTTTTACCTTTTAACCAACATGACAAAAACCTTTATTGACACGATCAGCTCCTGTCTCCCACATCACATAACTGATACACACACACCTCATTGGTCAACAGGCATGTATATATCGGTGAAAAATAAACACCGAGATGGAAAAAAAAAGACGTGTAAACTAGTTGTTGATTTTTCTTAACAGCTATGATTTGATATCCCAGTAACAGTTTCAATTCTCTCTTGTGTTTGCAGTCCCAAACCTCTCCAGCAGGTTCCACCATTCCTGTGTCCGGACCGCAACAAGGTCAACTTCATCCCCAACAGCGGCTCCGCCTTCTGCCTGGTCAGCATCCTCAAGCCCTTACTGCCTGCTCCGGACCTCACCTTCCGGCCCGGCGTGGGCCTGCGGAGCCTGTCCCCGGCCCTGGTGCCTCTGTCCACCCAGCCCTGCCTCCTGGAGGAGCCCGAGAGCTTCTGACCAACACTGGGCGACTCCAATGAACCCCAGCCCCCCGACAAACATCTCCCCCCTGCCGATCGGAAGACATTTCAAATATTCCAACGCTCCAGAAAAATGCCTTCAGCATGCCAGCTACGCTCTCTGATGTCCTTCTCTCGTTGAAAAGCTCTTCCCACTGCCTGTCCTCCTGAGACCACTGGACCCACAGGTGGCGACCCGCGGCGGTGTTAGCATCTCATCGCTGATCATCCCCTTTAGTGCTGGTTTTGTTGCTCATACGGGAGGAATAGGACGAAAGAACAGACTTTTTTTTCATCGTACTATACCATGGCGCCTTTCCACGGACATATCTCTTTTTCTATTCGTAGTAATTTCTCTTGATATAAAAAAAATGCCTTCCATGATGAAAAAAAAAAAAAGAGGTTACTGGTTAACATGGCGACCGAAAAGGGGTTAAGGTTCATTTCTGGTGCTGCAAGAAATATCGTAGCAAAAACTTGAAAGGTCGTGAAAAAAAAAAACGTGCCTGATATTTTTTCGACCACTCAGCTTCCCTCGAGGACACACACGATCGTCACCATGGTGACCACAGATGCAAGATAGGTGGAGTGCAACAGTGTGAAATCAAATCACCAACCGACGAAATCAACGCCTTTTTGTTTTAAGCTCTGTCGCCCCCTGCTGTGCATCTGTGGACATGCAGACCATAGCTCTGGTGTCCGGTCCACTCCTGTGTCCGCCTGCTCCTCTCCCGAACTGACACCTCCCTCTCTCCCACCCCCCCTACCCCCACTTATTATAACCCCCGCTGTCTAGTGTTTTTGTGAAAAATCTCAACTCCAGAGAAAGGGGGTGCAGGTCCACCCAGGACCCACCAACCACTCTGACCTGCAGTATTCTGAGCACGGGGGGTCCAAACCCGAAATAGTAAACAAACTGGATTATATATATATATATAATATATATAGCTATTTTAATAACAAACGGGGAGTTAAAGAGGACCATCAAACTATTTTTTCTCCATTGTACTAAAGTTTTCGTCCTCCTTATTAATTCTGACAGTATTTAAGACTCCCTGATGAAGCTTCATGAAGCAGTGTCATGTTGTTCAGAGATCAGTAGGTGGCGCCATCAGTTTAAAAATGATGTGACGTTTCATTAAAACACTCGTTCAAAACAAAGGAAAATAGTGCAGAGGCCGCCATCTAGTGGACTCTGAAAATACTGACACTGCTTCATGAAGCTCAATCAGACCATCACCACTAAATACTATCTGGTTTCCTCGGACCCTCCGTGCTCCCGCTCGTCCTCCTCACAACATGGTCACTACTCAACTGTGCCTGCCTCCACTGGTCAAGAATGTACCGGGTTTGTAAATAACAGAGACAATGTGTTTGTGTCGGCTGATGAAGATATGTATCCGACTGAGTCGACTATTGTACCACGACACCCTCCCAGTCCTCCTCCTCCGCTGAGTACTGTGAATTTTCATGTCTCATTCTTGTGAATAATAATGTATTTATTTATCAGACGTGTTACGGAAGAGGGTCATGGATCTACAGAGAGCTCTAATCGACATAGTCCATCTCAGGGGTGTGGAGAACATCCAGACTCATGTATGTAGCCTCCTGCTGGGATTCCAACCACAGTCTCTCACACACACACTTAAAGGTTTTCCTCTTTGTCCGTTTTAGACATTTGTTTACAAATATCCTGTAACAGAAGTGAAGGTTAGGAAGGACGACGACTCTTAGTTGGCTCGTCCGGTTTATTGAAAACACAACTGCCAAGAATGTCTCCGTTCAATTCCCTCGAGTGAAATAAAAAAGGCATTATTGAATTGATAAAGCATCTGTTATGATTCAGGAACAATACATTCTTCTCAGGTTTCAAGAGGCCACGGTTTTGAAAACGACGCTGCTTCACAGAGTCCTCGCTTCGACACACCAGCGTCTGGCCCTTTTGCAAGAGACGGAGATATACGAGGTGCGTTAAATATACCATGATAGCATAAACAGTTTCAACGCAAAGTGACGGACACACATGTTCGACATGAACTTGAAAACTGACTTCCTGAAGCTCGTTTTGATGGGAAGTTTGACATTCAAACTCTCACCGCACAAAGTAGATTAAATAGAAGCTGCATCGACCAATAATACGCTTCGATTCACTCCGTCATACACGACAACTTTCATGTGTCAACAACAGAAACACTTCAGACACATCGAGTAGGATTTGGTTTTTGCCTCAACACGCATCAATATATTCTTAAATCAACTTCAGTGGAAACAGGAATTCATGCAGACTTCTTTATAGTTCAGATTGATCTGGCTACTGATTTAGAGACATTTCTTGACTCATTTGTCAAATCTGCTGAAGGTTGGACGGAGATGAAAGCATAAAATAAACATGAAGGGGATCTGTTTATCACCCATTAAAAACACACAATTATTTGTGCAGATGAGGTCGATTGCCATGACGACCAGTGCAGATTTATTCCTGTTCCTGATTTTTCTCTGTTTAGCCATTTTTCGGAAACTCCCATGTTTGTCATGTGTATCCAGTCTGGCTTCGACACACAAACAAAAACCTCACAGAAAAGTTTCTCTTTAACATCCCCAAAGTCCCGTGACTACACTCTAAACACACACACACACACTTAGCATAAAGCGTTGACAATCCAAAAGCCACATCGAACCCAGAAAGTCTCAGGAAGTGACATCACTTTTGGACGGACTGCAGAGGTTCTCGCTCAGGCATTCAGCAGCTCGTCCTCGGAGCGACCGATGGCGTCCGGGTTGGAAAGAGGATCCAGGTCAGCGAAAAGGTCGAACCAGGCCGACATGTCTTTGGATCCTCCTGCAGGAGCTACACACACACACACGTGTTAGTTATTTAAAATATATTATAATAATTAACCTAAATAGATGCTGAACCTGGAGCTGGAGGAGCTGATTGGCTCTGGTTGGCTGGCGGCTGCAGGGGCGGAGCCTGGAACATGGGCGGCGTGGACCAGCCTTGAAGAAGAAAAAAAAAAGTTGATTGTAGGAACAACTCTCTCCAGCAGAGAGCGGTGTGGTAACCTGTAGCGCTCATCGTGTGGTCCAGTAACTGGGAGGGAAGGAAACCAGTCGGGCTGGAGGGGCCCGAGGCCGGGAGGGCGGTGGGGTCTTGACCACTGGGTAACGTCTCTATGCCAGTAGGAGGCGCCACAGGTGGCTCAAAAAGCCCGAACGCATCCTGCCACTCCTTGCTGAATTCATCTGTGGCTCCAGGCCCAGGACTCAGGAGGTCTTTGAGGAACGCTATGTCTCCACGATCAGCATCGTCCTCTTCAGTCCTCAGCCCATCACCTGGAGGAGAAGAGAAGGTTGTGATCCGACCAAAGCGCATGCCATCGTACCATGAGACCCCTGAGTTAAAGAAGAACATGAAGGTGAAGCTTTCCTAAGCGAAGAAGAAAAGAGAGAAGTCCTCCACCAGGAAGTCCATTCAAGAAGGCATGAATCTCCGCTGCCGTTCACCACATCTCCAAGACAAGAGGCGTAGAGAAACCCGGGTTTACCAATGACGGGCATCTGAGTGAAGTCAGCCCAGAAGGGGAGCAGGCCTCCATCATCAGGGCCCTGCGGCTGCAGAGGAAGGCTGTCCGGCGTCGTGCCGCAGCTCATGAGCAGGAGGTCGTCGGCGTGCTCCGACTTCCTGCTAAGGTTGTTGGAGGACGCAGTGGCGTTTCGGGACACTGAGATCATAAGTCCACAGTGAGTGACCCCAGTGGAGGATTCTTACACAAATGACTGGAACATGTCAAACTTTGCAGATCTGCAACACCATACATCATCACTCCACTGGCTCAAGTTAAAACCTCTCTTCTATTACGGTACAACTCTCTTGGGGGCTTTTAAGCTTCGACCCCCTCCCTGAACGCTGCTTACCTTTTATACCGCTCAAAATTACCTGCTTGACCTACTTTTCCCCCCAAGTATAGCTGCTGTTTAAAAGGGGCTTAAAGACTTCATCTTCATAACCACTCTCCACCTTCTCACCTCAACATTCCTAGGAACTCGTAATCCTGTTCGAATTTATTAAAATTACAAATATACGTGGTTTACAAAAAAATTAAAGATGCCATTAACATTGATACACAATAATAGAAAGTTACATTTTCTAGTTATTATTCCCTCAACAAAAAGGAGTGGATGAGAAGACACACAAAAGCAGGTGAATCATGCATTAAATGACCTCGGGATTGCTATGGTGCATTCAGGACCGTAGGATATTTTATAAACGATTTCTTCAAGAATAAATTAACATGGCGAAAACACTACAATTGCATGCATTGTCTGGCAAAACCAAAAAAACAATCAGGTTTTCATATGTTCATTGTCTGCACTTAATTTAGTCTTCAAGTAATTTATTATTTACAGCGAATTTTGTATTGTTTTTCATCCACTTCCATTTCAAAGTCGTTCAGTTTAACTCTTTTATGTTTACTGTTGTATTTAATAGGTTTGTGTGCTCAATGAATTAACTTTGACTAATTTGATTTATGAAAACAGTCGATTAGTAAATAACTCAATGTTGACATATATTTATCAATAACATCTTCTATTTCTTATTTTGTGTATTATCTTATTCTGTACTGACACCACAAAAAATATAATCGCATGTTGTCTTTACAACATGCTACTATGGCATGGGTCAGTCGACAGGGGGCAGTACATACCTGTATCTGAGCTGCTTCCTGGTGGCTTGTCATCATCCAAACAGAGCAAACTGAAGAGATGGAAGAGAAAGAATGAGAGTTGTATCTTCTCCGATTGGTCGCTATTATTAGCAACACTGATATACACAACCATCACAGCCTCACACACTCACAAACACAGTATCCAAGAGAGAAGCTTCAGGTGTGTTGTCGTACCTGTCCATGTTTTTCTCCGCAGGCTTTTTCTTCTTCCTCTCCTGCTGGTGTCCATCGTCGCCGAGCTCCTCCAGTGGGTCTCTCAGGTCCTGCAGTGACAGAGACGACTTTCAGAGAGAAATCAAAAACGAGCCAAACAGGTTGTGCGTCTCTTCAAAATACAACTCACCTTCAGCGTGGTGAACTCGTAGGGCACGTGTCCTTTGAAGGCCTCGTGGATCCTCGACATGGCGTGGGCCGTCTTCTCCCAGAACTGGAGCAGGGTGGTCTTCAAGTGATGGACAAACGTTGTTAAGAATATTGTTTTTTTAATCACAATGTCAACAAAATGTTCTTTAATTTAACTTGTAATAGATAATATAACTCATGCCAACTTGTTTTTTGATATTTCACTCCAACTTGCAGGTAAAATGGGGCACGTGCGAGAGCTAGCTCTGTGTTTGTTTACACGCTCATGCTAGCTAGCGACGGTTTGTTGCCGAACCTTGTCTGGTATCCAACTTGTTTCTAACAATAACTTTAGGGTGTTGGTTCGTTGACTCATTGCTCTTTGCTTTGACTATAATTGAACATTAGAAAACTAAATTAGTTTAAAAAGGGGAAATCAACGTAGAGTGATACAGGCTAGCACCCACTAGCATCAGCTAATAAGCGCAGTGATATTTAACAATATAAGTCTAAATGCTTTTTATATTTTAATGCTGATATTTAACGCTTGACTAAACTTCTTAAGAACATTTTGTTTTAGCCTTTTTTACTATTGGTTAAGAACAGAATGTGAAAAGCCTTTTTTTCTCCCGTTTTAACTCATATATTAATCATTTAGTTTGTTTTATTGAGTTTCAGTAGTTTACAGGTTTATTTTTTGAGAAAACTTGACTAAAACAACACCACAGACTACTTCAGAGAAAAAAAAACTTTTTTTAATTAAAAACATCTCTCAGACCAGGGGTTTCAAACGTGTGACCCGTGACATGATATTCCACGGCCCCCCATTTGTTGTCTATGTTTTTACTTTTTTGAGTTCAGGACTCACTGGCAAGGGACTCCATTTTTGTTCAAACTCAGATGATTAACCCACAAGTTCACTACATCTTTTATATAGCTTTAATTATATGGTTAAGATGGAGCAGATTTTTAAAGAAAATAATATTAATATGGCCCAAATATACAGTGAAATCACACAAAAATCCATAGAACATTAAACAAAAGATATGAAATAAGACTTGTCAATGCCTCAAGGACCATTACAAGGGTTTGAACCACTGGTTTCTAGGACTTGAAAATGTCCCCTTCAGGCCTATAATCTTTTTTCCTCCATGCATCTGATTCATATTTTTGGTCAGTGTTCACATGCCGTGAGTTTACCTGGTAGGTGCAGAGAGAGTGCGACAACATGTTGCACCGACTCGCCCCCAGCATGTCAACCTTCTGACAGACGTCCATCTTCAGCTTCTCGAACTGACCCTTTGTCCCTCTGACCTGAGCTTGGACCTGCAGGTGCACGACGAAGCTTAAAGACTGAAATATGAAACGTGTCGTCACACTTCCCGTTACCTTTCTGAACTTCTCCAGCTGCTTGTACGTGTCCGGGTCCAGCTCTTGAGAAACGTCCTTCATCCACAGAAGAGCTCCTCTGTACTCCGTGCGAGACTTCTCCATACGAGTGACGGTCAGGAATGTGTCGGCGATGGCGCGCCGCCGGAACGTCTCCACCTCCTGGTGCAGACGGTGTAGTGGTGTGCAGAGCGCCATCCTGTGGTCAACGGTCGACGCCGGTGAGCGGAAAAATGAAGGCGTCACACTTTAGAACAGACCTTTACCTTTGCTTGGCCGAGGTGCACAAGGCCTTGCTGGTGGCCTCCATCATGTTGCCTGCTTTGGTGCGATCGTGCTCCGCTTGGAAGCGCAGAAACAGACCCAGCTCGTTCTCCTCCTGAGACAGACCTGGTCGCAAAAACAAACACCGTTTCTCAGGAACTTGTGTCTCCAGGCTCCGAGGATATTTGCTTTCTTAAATAAATGCTCAAGAGTCACTCACGCGTAATCCTCAGCTGGTACATCTCGATCACCTTCAGCAGCTCAGTGCAGGTGGACTGAATGGAACGGAAGAACTGCAAAGAAAACAACCAAACCGATGTTTGGCTTGTTACTAACAACAGAAACGCCTTCATAGAAAGAAAAGTGTGGGAAAAGTGAATACAATCTTAACTAAATCTTTGTATTTTTAAAGACTGATTCAACGTTTAAACAAACAAAAACATTTACAAATATCCTACATTTAACTTGTTTAAAAGGCCAAAATCATTCCTTTAAAAATAAATATTGTGAAGGTTAACTCACATGTAATTACTCTGCTGGTGTTTGGGCAACAAGTACTAAAGATCTCTCGACAGACGTGAAGATTTTTTGTAGTACAAAAGAAAATAAACTATTTAATTTCCACATAAATCTCCACACTGTCACCAACATTGTTGAAAGAAAAGACTAACATCACATTCTTCCATCTTCCGACTGTTGTATGACTGCACAACAAAACATTCGAAATCTCTAATAACAATGTTATAATGTATGTGAACATATATTTCTTCGTTTGGAGTATGTTGTATATTGTTCAATCTGTGCACTACTACTGTAGATCATCATATTGTAATATCTATATTATATTTTTGTCGTGACTACACAAATTTTCCCACTGTGGGACGAATGAAAGTGAATTCATCTTATAGACTCTCCTCCTGGCAGGACGTGCCATGGAAGCTACTGAGGAAATTGAATATGCGGCAAAACCACTTCAGGAAGAAAAAAGCTTCTAAATGTCTATTAATCCAAAATAAAAGATGTGTTCTTGGGATTTTTGTAGCCAACCATATCCAGGCATCTAGTCCTAACCTTACATCTGACATATTTTAATACTTTAATTTTGTTTTATTAAGCCTGTCCAGGGCTGCTCATGCACTTTATTTAAAGTGCTGTTGTTTCTGTTCTACCTGTAAAAGCACTTTAGGGATAAACATTCTGAAAGGTTCTGCATAAATGAAACAGGTTTAAGACATGTTTCCTTTACGGGTCTCACTTCCGAGTGAGATCAATTTCCTTCTTAATGTCTTCTATACGAGATATAGAACATGGTAAGGTGTTTTTGTTGTGGTACTTGGAAAAACATTGTAAAAAAGTTAGAATATTTACTGTTTTACTGGTAACAATGTTATCGAAATCACGATATTTTTTAAATATCAGAGTCCTTCATTCTTGAGTTAGGCGTCCTACAGGAGCAACAAGGACATTTGGTGTTTCAGAGAAATATATATGAGAAAGGTAGAGTTCCAAGTGTAGGTGGACAGAAGGAGACCATGGGTTACTGATTTACAGCAGAATAAACAACAACGATTCTACTTCTGTATTAAATCTGATAGTCACAAGGCAACAGCCCTTCTTGAGGGCTTCGATGTTTGCCTTGGCTTCTAGTTACACTGATTCACGTTCCCACATCGAAAACGGAGAAGTCACACTGGTCACGAATGGAACAGTCAGGCAGCAGGGAGATAACAAGGCAATAAAAAAGCTAATTCAATTTCCACTAAGCTCCCCTGAAGCTACTCTGAGGTGGTTGAACAGCAACAGCAACAAATGTCTACTTTTCTCTAGAGTTTCCCGACTTGTTTGTGAGTAAACAAAAGAGTCAGTTGTTCTCCTTTATAGTACTGCCCAAGCAGTTCTAAAGACAAAGAAAATATAGATTAAAAACCTCCAATTTGGCGTCCAAGTCTGCATCCGAGGCCACCACGTACTCGTCCTCCTTCTTGCCTGTGGCTTTGATCAGGACCTGCTTGGTCTTCCAGAACTTCTTCTGCATGCGAGCCATGACAGAGCTGTCGTCCCCGAGCATGTCTCCTACAAACCTGTTGGATTTTACATCAGTTTTACGTCTTCATCTATACGTGACAAAAACGTCATGAAAACAAGAGGTACTTGACTCACCCTTCCATACTTGAAGTCAAGATTGTGGTTCTGAAAATTAAAGTGAGACAACCATGTCAATCTTCATTGAATAAATCTGCTCAAATAAGTGTAAGAGCGAGCGTGTCAAACGTACCAACAGGTTTAATCCGGTCTGCCAGATACATTTATTAAAAAATGAGCTGCAATTTTCCAATAAACGGAGACAAAAGTTTTTGTTTTTAAGGCTAAAGATTTTACCAGTCCAGCCCACTTGTGAATACATTTTCCTCCATATGGTCCCTGGATAAAAAGGGACAGAGGCAACCCTGTCTCAGCTAGTTAGGGCGACAGGCAGATCATTTGTAACCAAGTAAGCGTTTCATCGTGGTACACATTATTTAAGCTAGTGTTACAGTGCAACCTTATATCTTGTTTTATCTCCTTTTTTTCATTTAGCACATCAATATAAAGTCAGTGAGATGTATTTAACTATATTTCAGAATCACGCTTAAAATTCCTATGTTCAAAACTTCCTTCAATTTAATTGTTTCCACCTTTTATTGCATTTTATTCACTTTTCATTGCTGCATTGACTTATGTTTCAATGTGTTTAAATGTGATATCATGTATTTATGTATTTTTATGTTTTCAATGTAACCTGTACTGTCCAGAGAAGCGCCTTTAATAACATGTATTATTATTATAATTATTAAAGTTTGTTTTTTGCAAACTAGCTTCTCCATCATGAAAATTGATATATGGAATATAAAAAGTATAATATAATAATAATAATAATAATAATATAGAGATATAATCACCCGGTTGAAAAAGAGTAATTTCATGTCAATAAATATATTTTAAAGTTTCATTTGCGTAGTGGCGACATCATCGACGATACCATTTGATCCCATCGTGGGGGGGGAGGGATGTGTACAGCGTGTCATTCTTTTATCAGTATTTACTTTTGACATTAAAACACAGCACTGCCATGATTCTCTTATTCAATATATCAGACGATGACTTAAAAAACACTTAAGAATATGATCATTTTAATAGCATACGCGTGTGTAAGATAAATGGTTTGTTCCTCGTCAAAAGAGCCAGGTGTTGGTTGATTGAACAGTTAACTAGATCCAAAACAAACACGAGACTAGTTAGTGATCAACCTGTCGAGCTACAAGTCACAACACAAATAAAGAAAAAACACAGAGTGAAAGGAAGAAAAGAAAAGAAAGAAGATGAGGCGAGAGCTCTGATAACAGCTGTTCTCCTCAAGAGTGTTTCTCCAGGTCAAAACTCCATTAAATATCGAAAGGTGTCACACAAAGACTCGCCTGCTGAGAGAAGATGGTGGAGCTGCGAGCAGGTGTCGCGTCTCTACAGCCTGGAGCAGAACATCCGCACGACGGAGACGCTTCTCATGGCGAGCGTCGCGGCGTCAGTAGCGTCGAGCCTCCCTTCGATGTCGCGCCTCGTATATCGAGAGGTTTTTGAAGCGTTTATTCGAGGCAGAGCGAAGAGTCTCCTCAGCAGAGATCCATCACCGTCCGGGTCACGGTAACAGGATATGCAAAGTAGCTGTGACGTTGTTTGGACAAAGGGGGCGCTCAGGTTCAGGCTGGGCAAAGATCGTCTGTTGTAAGGATGCTCCACCTGCTTCTCTTTTTAGTTGTTTAAAATATATAATGACGTCTAACTTCTTACTAAAATATATTTTAATGGTGTTTAGATGCAATTTCTTTTGGTCTTGGATTAAAATATTTATTTCACGCAGTAGAAGATTGGGTGGAAGACGGGACACACTGGAGACACCAAGTTTCTTGGCCTGGAGCAATGGATAGGGTAGCTAGGGAGAGGATTCTGGGCCTCCCTGGTGACCCCACGACTGACCCTGAAAAAGGCAGATGGAGTCTGAACAAATAGGTTAGGGTACGGTCAAGGTTTTGTTAAAAAAAAATCTAGTTAATGTTTTAATAGTCTTTAGTGTTCAAGGACTACGCATGTCTCGAGACATCTGGACCACAAAATCCTGGCTATAATAAATCAGAGTCATTAAATTAATTACCGCTTTTGTATTTCAAGAAAGGCAGAAATGGGTCCAAAAAAATCAAGGGACTGGTCTCCTTTTCACTCATCTTCTCAGTAGTAGTTAAAAGAAAAATCTTATTGTATTCCTCATTTACAAAAACAAGTCTTATTGTTTATATTGATGGGATCTTTATATAAAAAACTAGATTCAAAAATTCTGTTAAAACTTTAATATGTGATTTTGACATTCATGGACGTGAAACAATATTTTGTGGTGTAAAAAGCAGGATCATTGATATTCCATCACTTGGCTGAAGACGAAGGAGGATTCCTGAAGGTTACGCGCCCACGTCCGTGTGAGAGGCGGAGTACTTGTAAGTGTACAGCTTGTTATCTGCGCCTCCGCTCAACATCAACTGAAAGTAGAAAGAGAAATTGATCAGACCGGCATAACGAGCCAAACTTTAGCTCAAAAATCTTACCCCACTTTCCGTCCAGTCCACACAAAACACTTTGTCCTCATGAGCTGCCAGATCATACAGAGGTGCTTTACAGCTGCAATGAAAGTGAAGGAGCCGATGAGTTTGTGAAATCAACGATCTCAGGAAACTTCACCCTGAGCCAGAAGCTTGGAATGAACAGGATGTCCTGTATTGTAGTTGGTTAGACATATTGTTACTGGCTTCACAATGACTTAAAGTGTCTGGGAGGAATATATAGTCTTTTTTAAATTTCAGGCAAATGATCTAACTTTTACTCAAAAGAATGACACATTAATATTATGATATTTTCCTAATAGCACTTTCATGATGGCCAGAAAATAATTAAGAGTAAGAGAAAATCTGCACAATCTTTGCAACTTTTAAAGATAAGGGATTTGTGGACAAGGAATATACTGAAAAAGTTTAGTGTATTGTGTTGTATTTTACATGTTATAAATAAACAATTTTTTAAAAAAAGTTATTTTGATTACGCTAAGGTTCCAGGCTGTTTATCCTAATCTTTGGAACGATCTTCCTCTCTCTCTGCGTGTTTGTTGGATCTACTGACTCCTTCAAGAAAGATCTTAAGACATTCTTATTGGTGCAGGCTTTTTTTTAAATTTTAATGCCATGTTTGTCACAGTGTTGTTTTGACCTTATAAAGTTTTTTAATTTCTATGTGTTTTTAACTGTGTATTGTTTTGTTGTTTAAGTGCTTTGTGACACTGGTCTGTGAAAGGTACTTTACAAATAAAAATGACTTGCCGACTTACTTACTTACTACCAGAGTTTATTTGTCTGTGTTATAACTGAACGTAATTGTGAATGCGCTAAATAAAGTTTGACTGACTGACATAGACTTTTTTGTTTCGTTTAGAGAGCCTTTTATAATCCTGTGCGGTATATAGTGTAGAAAATAGGGCTGAACGATTAATCACATGCTTACACAATTCAAATTGTGTAATGATAATATATTATTCTGTATGAGAGGAAATGCACTTAAACACAGTAAGAAAAAGAATGACTGACAAGTGTTTTCACTTTTCTTTACATTGCACTGAAGTTTGTATGATTTATTGATTCTTAAATATAAATGTTTACATCACACTTTTAGCATGTTTTTACACTAGTTTTTAGCATTTGCAGGGAATATGTTATGTTTGTTTACAAGTGTAATTAGAGTAAATAAATAAAGAGTCTCCCTTTATTTTAAGGTATGCTTAATTTGCCTTTATAGTAAAAATTACTTTTAGAAATACATTTGAATGTAAAGTTAATCATTTATTGTATTAGATTGAGAAATTGCATAAAAAGGACATTGAAAAAAAATCACAATCGCAATATTTCGGAAAATAATCGCAATTATATTTTTTCCATCATCGTTCAGCCCCAGTAGAAAATATGGTTTATATTTTATAGACAGTATAACATTTTAACATTTTCTCAGGTCTGTTTTGTACGTGAAAGGGGAAATGAACAAACCTTCTGGTGTCCCACAGTTTGACAAGATTGTCAAGGGAGCCGGAGATGAGCTGATGTTCGTTTGTAGGTGACCACTTCACTGCAGTGACCCAGCCGGTGTGAGAGGTCAGAGCCAACAGTACAAGTGAGCCGTCTGGAACAAAGAGAAGACAAACAAACGTGGTGACACCCGTCATTTGGAAGAAGAAACTCTAATGAGTACCTTTGGTGCGAGGGTCCCAGAGTCGGACGTGTCTGTCGGAGCTGCCCGATGCTAGCCGCCGACACAACGGTGAATATGATATACAGTTGAAAACCTTACTGCCCGTCTGAAAACAGAGAAGACTGTGAATGCTTTAACAAACTCAATACCTCCAAAGTAAATCAACATTATTAACTACCGGCTGTAAATGAAATGCTAAAGCTCATTGTTTCAACATTCATTACATAAATGGTAGTTTAAACATGTGAAGGATACAAACATATGTTCTAAACAAGTACTTTTTTAAAATATCAACATGCTAGCTCACCAACGTAGTCTTCATCATGCCGGTCTCAGCATCCCATACGCGTATAGTGTGGTCCCAAGATGCACTGCAAACCTCCTCGCTGTCGCACCACAGTACAGATGACACCGCCTCATTGTGTCCAGATAACGTCATCAAAGGAGTCTGCAACAGCCAGGGAATGCTTTATTATGTGGATTACTAGACAGACTATACACAACGATCTTGGACGCACAGTGGAAAGTTTAGAATGTAAATGGATATCTAGTCATGTGTAATTTCTCACTAACATGAGTCTGAATAAGTCCTTTAATAGCCATTTTAGATTATTTTCGATTGTTATTTTCAAACATAAGATGTCTGGGAGGAAGTATTTCCAGAAAAGGGGGCAAGGGAGGTAATAATCTGTATTTCTGGACATAATAAACTTGTGACAATTGCATAACACCAAGGTGAAAATGATGGCGTTGATCTCAAAATGTGAACAAGGTAATAATGAGTCTTTGCACTTACTCTAGTCAAACCCAGTTGTTGGGTTTTCTGTTTCTTTCTTGGTCGGTCTGATTCCTCCTCAACCTGGTCTGCCTCGTCTGTAGGAACTGAAAGATTAAAAAATTAAACATTTATTTTCCTTTTATGAACACCAGAGGTTGATTTTACTCCGAGCAAATACCTGCTGACCAGATTTTCAACATTTTATCCCAGGAGCCACTGCAGAACTGAAGGAAAGCAAAGGCTGGTGTCAGACTCTTAACTTCCCATTTTTCATTTTACAGCTTGTAGGTTTCCCACCCACCTTTGAGCCAGTAGGGTCTGCAGCGATGGTGTCGACACTCGCTGTGTGTCCTCTGCAGCAATGTCTGGCCTTTACTTTGTTTCTCTCTGAATTCCACTCCCACAGCAGCACGGTTTGGTCCAGTGATGCGGTCAGAAGAAGGGAGTTCAGACCATCTGCAAAAAGAGTCGATGCACATTCTTTCACAGAGCAAAGGCAATTTAAAAGTCAAAATTTGACATTTTACTAGAAATGAAGGGCACTTGTGGAATGTCAAATACAATTAAACTTATATAGTGATCAATCAGAAGACGACGGTGTGTATCGTAACAGCTCACTGTGTCCATGATAGTAGAACTGACCATTTTACAATTATACAGAGACTAAATCACGCTTTTTCTTACCTCTCTTGACCCAAGTGGCGTCTTTGACCACATCTGTGTGTCCAGCAACAGTCATGACTGGCTTTCCTTCCACTGACCAAATCTTTGCAGTTTTATCATAGGACCCAGTCAAAATCCTGTAAGAGGGCAACATGCACAGGTTTATTTTGAAATTTCAGATTGTTTCCTAAAAAAAACAGGTCAATCCATGGAGACAAACGATGTGTATCTTACCATTCTGAATCAGCATCTATAGCGCTAATCCAGTCATCGTGCATCATGCATTCTTCTGGCTCTGGGGCCGTTATCCGCTCTAAATACTCGATCTCTACGACTTCTTCCTACAATTCATACACAAGACTTCATAAGAAAACAGTTGTTACATACATGAATCATATAGGATTGAGTGAAAATGTATTATAGTGTTGGTTTATCTATCATGATTGCTCATCAGCCACTTATTGATGAGATAAACGTGTATATCCATCTAGTATTTTAGATGTCTTAGGGTGTTAATATGAATAATATTAAGCAGAAAAAAACGTTGCTAATACAAAATTGTGTGCCCAAAGTACCTTGAATTCATATTATTTAAGGGGAAAAAGTGTCACCGCTGCGTTTGTCTTACTGTAGAGATGCCTTCTGTTTCCATGTGGGTGGACAGTGGCAATCGCAGAAACTGGCCCTTGACCAGGAAATCAAAATCCACTTTGCTGTGCAATGCTGTAAAAAAATATATATATATGAAGTAAATGTATTGAAGCAATACACAAGTTATTTTAGAAGACAGGATTCAAACATGCATTCACGAATATTTCACCATTTTTAGCCTCCAAAAGTTTGTTGATGACATTGCTGAGGTCCAGCACTTCAGATGAAGCTGGGATGGAGAAAGGAACATCATCCACGACGTATCTAGAAAGACATGGATTTATAGGCGATTTAATGGTAAACCAGGTCGGTCTAGCATGAAATACAAGATAAAATAAAAGCAATCTTAGCTCACGCTGACGTGTACGATACTTAAAAAAGTGCACAATGATACGAAAGATAATGTACAATGTTTAAAATGCTTTCAACTGTATACTTTAAATGAATGTTATTAGCATGCTAAAGCTAGCTTTTAAATCCTCGGAAACGTACCTTTTGTCCTCAGTGAAGAATCTAGCTTGCAGTTGTGACATATTTCAAACCTTTTCTGAACCAAACGGTACAGATTTATTGTACGTCTGTTGTGTTATGGTTGTATAGTTTCAGCAGTTGGCAATTGCGACTAGTGAGCAGCTCCGCCATGTGGTACAGGACAAGGCATCACGGTTCGAACCAGAGTGAGAGGACGCGTCGATCACCGCTCGACTAGTAATGTCTGAGCGGTGAAACTTTATCATATTTCTTTTAAAATTACGACGCACTATTAGGGCCTCTTAAATAGTTTTTTATCGATATTATTACGAGATGAAAGTCGTTTAGAATACAGTTATTACGAGATTTAAAATCGTAAAAAAAACGTATTACTTATTAAAGCCGTACGAAAGGAAATTAATATAAAAACTAGGATTTTTTTTAAAATATTATATATGTATTAAAGATATATAAATTATATTATATATAAATTAAAATACATCACTTACTCAAATTATCGATTACACTTCATCTAAAAACAATACAGCACGATAAATATTATTGAATTGTTTCTATTGATGTATTAATGAATTAAAACATTGAGCAAAGATACCATTATTTGGTAATTTACACAGAATAAAGACCTTAGATACGTTAATGATCGGGATAAATAAGAAGTTGTTTGGATTAAAAAAATTTAAGGGGAAAATGTGCATGTAAAAAAAATAGTCCACCCCAATAACTTAAATATTATTAACCCAGCAACAATGTGCTATTCTTAAACCACAGGTAAAATAATACTATTTAATGCATACTGACTCCTTCAAGAAACATCTTAAGACGTTTTTATTTGTTCAGGCTTTTCCTTGATTTTCTGGAACTCCTGTTGTGTTCTCAGTTTTATCTTGACCTTTAAAGTATTTACTTTATTGAATATTGTTTTGATTGTTTAAGCGCTTTGTGACCCTTGTCTGGAAAAGCGCTATACAAATAAAAAATACTTACCTACTTACTTACTTACCTGTGTTCTGTAAATTACTATGTCTTTGCCGCCCCCTGTCGGCCAAGAGCATATTGCCCGCTCACTGAATCATGAATGATCTGGGTGCAGACAGTGGCTTCATGTGTCAGAAATATAAAAATACATGTTCCGGGTTGGCTGGGAAGGTTCGGCCTTCACATGTGACTCAGTGAGCAGAAATAAACCAGCAGCAGTTGCATTCACTTCAACAGTTGTCGTCTAAATTTACCTGCAGCTCCCACCGCTGCGCCTTTAAGAGCCACACTGAAACAGAACCTGGTCCAGATCGAGTCTCATCAAGACCCGGCTCATCTTCATCTCCCTCCCTCCTCCTCTTCCTCACAACTTTTATTCCTGCTTCTTCCAGCGAGCACAACCCGGGGTTGAATTACGCGGTGCAGCTTTAAGAGTCGCTCAGTGGGATTAGAAGCGCAAGTAGATCCTGGTCTGGCCCTTTTTTTTGCGTCTGTTCTGGAGGATCCGGATCTGAGTCCCTGTACATCGTCTCTGAGGTCCGGATATCATGGCCGAAATAGGGAAAGGAGTCACTGCTGGGAAACTGGCTATAAACGTCCAGAAGAGACTCACCAGAGCCCAAGAGAAGGTAGGAGACCCCCCCTGGTCGAGGCTAAAAAGAGACCTGCTCCGTCCAGACTGAAATACCCATCAACCACCTGCGATTATACAATTTATTACGAGTTTTTAACCAGAGAAATGACACGAGAAATTCTTTATTATTGGCCCTATAGTGACAGTCTGTAATACAACACGTGCGGGACAAATTCTCAGGTGTAATGGTAGAAAGCAATTTACTTGAAGTTAGTGGAAAACTATTGTAAATTAATGAATGACACCTTCGTCGCTGTTTTAAAGTAAACCACGACGTCGTAAACAAAATAATGATATCACATTGCTTTTAGCAAAGAACTAGGAAACGACCACATTTCTTTCTAGTATGAAGCCTACAGAAAAGTTGACAAAGTAAAAATGGTACTATTGGTCTCAATACAGGATTATGATTCATATTCCTTAATACAGTTTAACCATTTTTTCAAGTAATATAATTTGGATATAACGAAACTCACAAAGAATTTTTGGAAGTAAAATCTAGAAGTTTTTGCTGCCCTACATTCCAGGAGGCATAAAGGGCAATGAGTGAAGTAGCGTGAGTAATATAGAAGTATAAAAAGATAGATGATGCTTCAAAAAAATCACTTTCACACGAAAAGTCACTGTTAAGAGACCCTTTCAATTATCCTCACAGTTCGCTCAAAATTGAAAACTTACCCTGAAGCAAAGTGAACCACTGTTGCAAATGTTGCATTAAAAGAGTAAGACTGGACATGAATCAACCATCTCTGTCAAAGTTATTACCGTCTTTCTAATCAGTTACTCCTTAATCTGACAGAATCACTTCGGTAATCACCTGACTAGCCACGACTTTCACAAACACAACCTGCTCAATGAATGTGCTGCACTTTTATTTTGCTGGTTTTACTATTCTACCTCCGTTGAACATCGGGTTGGTAGTTGCAACCTGCCACAGGTGTCCTATCATTTGGCAGATGCCAGTGGGAAAAATGATAGGAAAACCAAACGACAATAGTGCAGGCGAGCAGTGCTTAACAATGGACACTTTCTTGATATTTACACTATTTACTTTTCAACACTTTAGCTGTAGTTGCTGCTGACATTGTAGCGGAGTGTTTTGTAGATGATACCCTGCTTTATCTATCACTTCCCCATACAATCTCTATTATGTATATATGATGTTATATATACTTTTATACTTTGTCAGAAGTCTGAATGACATCTTTCATGGTTAGGCTAGCAAGAGGTTTGTAGAAAGTCAACTCACAGAGGGGGGTCAGGAGGCAGTGTTTGAGCTTGTGTTGCTACAACTTGAATCTGGTGGGTGCTTTCACTCCAAATCACGGAGTTTCAAGTGTGGTATTTGCTTATCTAGGTTGTTGTCACATCCGGCTGGTTAGAGGATAGTCTGGAAGACATGAAAGTCCAGGGAAAACAACGTTTTCGGTGCAATTTACCGGGGTTAATCCAGAGCTAGTTAAACAATCCACTATGGTTGTTGCAAAGCTAGTAGGAGGATCTAAAAGGATCCATTGAAAATGACTTGAATTTGCATGAAAGCATCTCCTCAATATATCACCAAATGATAAAACAGTTAGGAATCGCTGACTCTTCCACCTTGTTATACAAAGGAAATGGCCCTCGTGAGGTCCTTAACACATGGATAAGTGGAGTGAGACTTGAATCGCAATAGGCCCCTTAAAGTGAAACTCAGGTTTGATAGCTGCTCTGATAACAGTGGCGTGTTTCGATTGTACCCCCCTTGAGCATGAGATTGGTTCTAATATGGAATATTTCTTCCTGGTCTTTGCTTTACTCCAATAACTAACTACACCACACTGGGGTTGAAGAGAGGGATCAAATGGTCATTTTAAGAAGGTATGCCACTGTCATCACCGGTGAGAAAAGGTGGTTTTAATGGAGTTGTGAGGAAAAGGGCTTGTGGTTTAGGGGTCTGGGGTCTTAGATAATTTTGGGCTTCTTGGTGCTATATCAGATTGGAATGGGGATATTGTTAACTCGCGCGCTATTTACTTAAACCCTTGCCATTAGATCTGAAGTCAAGACCGCCTCAGCCGAGAACAAGACACCACCCAGACTGGAGACTGTTGAGCTCAAGTCAGACCAAGGGACCATGACCAGAAAACTACCTTTAAATCTGGTAGCTGCAGTGAAGCCACAGGATCATTTATCTCTACTATGTTTGGATAGTATCTTCCACTAGAGGTTGGCTGGAGTGGTATGTCACTCCCTCGTACAAATGAGGTCTGGCAAAGATCCATGTCTCGAATATCTCTGCTACTGGTGAAGCCTTTTTTTTTAGCAACAGTACTAATACAGTAACACAGCAACCGCAGGGCCGAGTAGGTGAAAATATTTATTTAAACTTATTGCCACGATGAAAGCATACATGCATTTAAAATAGTGTTGAGTTAATAACTAACAGCTGCATTTTGAGTAATTTTTTCTTGAGTATTTTATGAGATTTTTAACATACTTTGCAAATACATTGACAATAGACAAACATTAGCAATAATGAACTAAGTAAATAAAATGTAAAAAATAAAATGAAAAAACAACATATTCCACATCAGACAACTCCAAAGTGTATTTTTTTAAGTAGGTTTTCGGGAATACTTTATTTAAATCAACACAACTTTATTCTATTAAGATAAATTTGATGCTTCAGCCCTCTAGCACATAGTTGTCTGCATCATTTACACAGGTTTTTTCTATAGATTTAGGGCATCACTGATTTTGAGATATTTGGTCAAAAAATACATCTTCCAAGGTGGTTTTCACAAAATATTCCAGTATTTAACATTTTTGGAGCATTGTGGCAACCAGACCGCAAGTCATTGTAGTTTATTTATAGTTTTCAACTCAATAAACTTTAACTCGCTGTGGAAAATGACAGGCACTTCAGCTGCGATGCTCCAAGAAAAGAGGAAGGTCAGAGTATCATCTTCCTCTGATGACCGGTCTGGTAGGAATGGGGGGGGCTTGTCGGCCTCAGCTGTTAAAGAGCTGGCATGATGCCCCTCGACTCCACCTTCTCTTTGGCTGATATTCTACTGCTTTCTTCACAGTTGAATATCAGTGATTTTTTGTCAAAGATAAGTGGATACTTATTTTGTTTAGAACAGGGGCTTCAGTCAGAGCCATGATGTAGGTCGCCAAAATAAAAGCTCAAAACAGGCAGTGGTCTTGAGCAGATGAAGAAGTTGAGTAGAGGGTTATGTTTTGGAGGTCATGTGGAAATAAAAGAATGAACCGGGGCCGGAGGAAATCGGGGAAATGGGTGGAGAATTCCATTTTATTGTGTGGTGTGGTTGTAGGAAAGACACGAGTGCAGCACTGCAGATTGATTTATTTATTAGTTTAATACACTTTTATACATCAATAAGTGGATGATTGTAGTGGGAACAGTGTGTGACATAAGAGGAGAGTGAGTTTCCTCAAATATTCCTTTATTTCCAGGAAGATCTTGTAACGTGTCTTCGAGTAAATGAAGATGTAAATATAGTTTGTTAAAAATGTCTGAATAAAGGAAAGGTGCAAGTTGAAGAGTATTTTGAGGGGTTGAAACTGAACACCCGTCGCAGCCTACAGCACACACACACACTTTGTGGGGGTATTAAGGGTGATGAGGAAAAGCTCAGGGCGTCCTATAAATACACCCATGCTGGCCCCACCCACAGGTGTGAGGCATGCTGGGATATGTGTGAACAACAGGTGTGGAGGTCAGCAGGTCGCTGGTTCAGAACTTCGGCATGGCTAAATTAATTCAATTAAGTTTTCTATGAACCATTATGTAAGGCATTAATCTATTTTTCATACTATAAAAATAAGAGATTTTAAAACAGAATTCCCGACTTTTCTTCAAAGTATTGTCCTCACAGGTCAACATATGATTGATCCTGAAAATGTGACTCGTAAACAGTCCCTAAATGACTTCAAAACTGTTGTTTGTTCCTAGAGTATTTAGAAAAGACACCTGGTCATCGATCGTATTTCTCTCTCTGACAAAACGGAAAATATATATCTGCTTACTGAGTCGTAACTAAAACACATTTTGGACTCGAGTACGTGTTTGTTTGTGATCATGAGGGGAAGTCCCGACATGTTGATAAGGTTAGTGTGTGTCTTAGAGGGGGGAGTCCCAGAGTGTCGATCTGGTTCCTGTGTGTGCGTGAATATATGTGTTAGGGGATTATGGCAGCAGCTGCTCCTCACCCGTCATCCGATCAGATTATCTACTGACCTTTACCGACAAACCTGTTACCGACATTATATTTTCTCATATTTCAATGTAGTCCTTCTTCTTGGCAAAACATGTATTTTCTGTTACTATGACCTGTTGCAGCAGGTGTATCATACAAATAACCCGACATTTATCCCTGCAGAAGAATGTAAGTCATGAAGCGGGTTCAAAGTGGAACAAACGACCGACTGATGGCCAAAATCTTGGCGCATTTTTGTTGTAAATTATATCTTAAATGGCTCGATACAACATAAAGAAGAATGCTTTTCAAAAGAATTTAAACTTAGGAGTTCAAATTAAGAACATAAAAAACAATGTGTAAATATTTATTTAACCAAAATGATAAATAATTAGTACACACATAGGACACTCCACATAAATGAACTGGTTTTGAAATTCAATTTTGTTGAATGATTTAATCTGTTTTCTGATTTCAGGTTTTGCAAAAACTCGGAAAAGCCGACGAGACCCGAGATGAAGCCTTCGAAGAGATGGTGGCGAGATTTAACAAACAATTGGTCAGGGAATGTTAAATTAATCTAATTTCTAACATAAATGACGTTATATGAGTGAATCCTAAAATGGAATATCGCTGTGTTTTTCAGACTGAAGGAACCAAACTACAGAAAGACTTGAAGGTCTATCTGACGTCCGTCAAGAGTGAGTAGCTTCATGTTACATTTGTAATAATATGGTTTAAATGTGGTTGACAAATGTTTATGCAGAAATATTATGTCAGGAGAAAACTAGCTTAACGAAGGAACATGTATTGGGTTTTTTAAAACTTTTTTTTTACCTATTAAATCTGCAAATCTTGCAGCGATGCATGAATCAACGCGGCGGCTGCAGGACTGTCTAGCTGAAATGTACGAACCTGAGTGGTTTGGAAAAGAGGAGATGGACGCACTCGCAGAGGTCAGCAACAAACTGCATGACAAGCAAAAAAGGCTTCTATTAACACTTCCCTGAACAAAACCCTAAGAGTTTTTTCTTTCCCATTTTTCACTTTCTATCCAATAACATCCCGCTTTAAATGTTTCTTTATTTTACTAACCCTCGGTGTGTGTTTCTGATTCTTCTTTTCTATAACTCTTGTGCTGTAACTGCATGCTCTGAAGGAGATGATTGAGAAGGAGATGGATAATAATCTGGAGGTAAAACCATGAAAGGAAAAACAAAATTATTCAAAGTTCTATATTCTATATTGATGTAACAAAAATGATATGTTTCTAACATTTTAATTGTAATGTCGAGACAGTTTTACTTCTAAATCTTGATTTCAAAAATGTTGTTGTAAACCGGTCGTCAACAGAGTTTTATATGCATTCATTTGTTTGTTGCAGGACACCGACACACTCTGGTTAGATTACCACCAAAACCTTAATGATAAATCTCTGGTTTCCATGGATACGTATCTGACCCAATTCCCTGACATTAAGGTAAGTAACCCATTTTTAAGAAAATAAAAATGTACCTCATCCAATTAATTTAGCAAAAACATTTTTTTTTGTTGCTTTTTCTGTTACTATTTTCAAGGCAATACTGAGGTTTTTGTTGCCAATTGTAATTGTAATGTCCTTTAAAGGACTGTAATTAAAGTGTATTACACAATATTTCTAAAATACAAATCCTACAATTCATTCTTTTGTAAATGATAGACATAGACAATTTTCCTATGTCCAAAATCTACATCGAAGTCCACATCATATCACATATATTAATTAATTAAATAACCAGTACTGCAGTAAAGAACATCACTTAAACACTTGCAGGAGCCGAGGTTCCAAACAAACAACTCTTTTATATAGTAAAGTTAGGTCTGTTAAAGTCAACATTATCACTGTGTAACGTGTAAGCGAAATGTATTTTTTATCATACTGGTATGCTCGCTATCTGACGATTACCTTTTTAGGCTATTTGTATATAATCTTAATTCTTTTAAT
This sequence comes from Callionymus lyra, assembly GCF_982586985.1. Classification (NCBI taxonomy): domain Eukaryota; kingdom Metazoa; phylum Chordata; class Actinopteri; order Syngnathiformes; family Callionymidae; genus Callionymus; species Callionymus lyra. Next base: position 24,712,278 of record NC_141822.1, read on the forward strand.
CTCCAATAAAACAACAAATCTATAATGTCTAACATAAAATCTAGTTCATTTTATGACAGCAATAACTGACTGTATCTTGTTTAATTCTGGGTGGTAAAAATAATAATATGTTATTAATGAAAAAGATAATATTGTTGAGAATTTAAGTCTGCGGTGATAAAAACGTGTGGGTCGCACATGCTTGAGAAAACAATTCAACCTAAATTATTAGAAAAATAAAGTAGACATTTTGTAGCCTTTTTCTTTTCATAATACTATGTACGATATGCAGTGGCGGGCCGCGCATTTCACACGTAGCCCTTGTAGCGCACATTTGAGTGAATCCACCTCTCAATAACTACTTTAAGGTTCTTTATACACCACCGGGATCTGAGCGTGAACTGTTATAGGTCAATAACACGTTAAGATCATCATCAGACGAACACAGCATCAGTGCATTATATCAAAATATCACTCCCACTACAGTCTGTGTGGTTTCCATGGCCACAACACACACACTCTGCATCGGGTAGATTTCTTCTGGCAACACGTGACAGCTGAAATATGATTGGATGAAAGCTCTCACATGAACTACAATCCTGGAAGCATTGCACAGGCAAGAGGAAAGAAAATGAAATAAAGATAGAAGACTATGAGGAATCATTTAATACATATTTATGAAAATAAACGATAATAATAATTAAAAAAATGTTTTTCTTTATTTAATTAAAACATTACATTTATTTTCTGATTATGTTCAGGCCAGCGGAGAAGCCACTGATGATATAATATATATCATAATATTTCTGGTTATCTTCGTCGTCGACGCTTTGCTATAAACACGCGTCTCTGGCGCCCCCTTCAGGCTCGCATTGCGAAGCGCGACAGGAAGATGGTGGACTTCGACAGCGCGCGGCATCACTTCTCCTCCCTGCAGAAGGGAAAGAAGAAAGACGAGGCCAAGATCGCCAAGGTAACCGCGCATGCGTGTGCGCGTCACTGCGTGCGTCACTGTGTGTGTGTGCACTCAAACTAAGGCGGGTTTGATTGACGTGAGGATCATTCCACCTTAAGAGTTTGTATTAACAATGAATATGGAAACCATTTTTAACTATTAACATGTTTGCATTTGTTTTGAATTGTTTGATTCCTCCCTCTCTCTCTCTCTCTCTCCCTCTCTCTCTCTCTCTCTCTCTATCTCTCTCTCTCTCTCTCTCCCTCTCTCCTGCTGCATGCGCGTGCGTGTCAGCCAGCAGCTCTGTTGGAGAAGGCGGCTCCCAGCTGGGCTCAGGGTTTGATATCAGCCCACCAGGTCGCTCAGACTAACCTCTCCTTCAACCAGGTGACGAGTCTGTCGCTTGTTGTTCTCGTGACGCACCATCAACAGCCAATCAGAGCTCAGATGCAAACCATGCTGACTCAGCACTTCTATTGTCTTTAAATTAATCCTAAAATCTTTTTTTTTTCATAGACGCTACATACTTTTTTAAAAATCTTTTTTTAGTTTAAATGATACTTACTTTTACAATTTGACATGTGTTGATTGTGTGTTCAGAGCTCAACATCAATTTGATCTCCAATCACGAATAATGTCTTTTGCTCTCTAATGTCAAATTAATCTGCTTATCGACGGAACTGTGGAAGTGCATCAGTGCCATCTGAATATTTAATGTTGGAATTTAACACTGTAGGTTTTTTTATTTCAGAAATTATTTTTTTAATAATTTATTTTTGTCTCAATTAAAGTGGATGTTTGTTTTTTTACACCTTGAGTATGATATTCTTATTGAAATAATTCAAAAATATATGTATATATATATATATATATATATATATTTAATACGTTGCCTTTGAAACCTTTTGGTACCTTATTTATTCCAATGCAAATATGTACATATATGCACATATATCCTTAAATTTGGACAATATTTACCTCACTTCAGCTTAAGCAAAATGCAACGAAATGTTGTTCTGTATGCACTTGTAGATACTTGAATGACAATAATGTATGATCATCTTTGCATTGGCTGAAAGTTCGATCATGTAGCTCGGTGCTCTTTTGGTAATGTCTGGTTTCACAATTATATCTTTTTATATTGAATTCAAGACGCTTTTTTTTAATTATTGTTATAAGTTTTGTAAGAACATCGATCTCAGAAAATAATTATGAATATATGCAAATTATTTGATGTAAAAAAAAAATGTTTAAACGATTTTAAAGAAGTTATTGAATTAAATTATTAAAAATATGTATTTAATGCTGAAACAAAAACATTTTAATAACAAAATTCAACATTTAAAGTGTTAATTTCAACCACTAAATATTGTGATGCATATACTTCCATACAAAACCGGCCCTACAAGGGTGAACTTAAACCATCACTGACTAGTTATTAAACCCTGATGACTGCTTGACTGCATGAATAAAACTGAATCATAATACCAAGACATAAACGCACACATGCATTTAAAGCCTGTTTGTGTACGTGTCAGGCGGAGGAGGAGCTCGGCCGTGCTCAGAGGATCTTCGAGGAATTGAACGTGGAGTTGCAGGATGAACTTCCAGGATTGTTTGACAGGTACAGATAGTTGGTCAAAGTCACTTCCTGTCATGTTTAAATCCCGGGTTCTGATTTTGAATTCTCTCCCTAGTCGTGTTGGCGTCTATGTTAACACATTCCAGGGTCTCGCCAATCATCAGGAAAAGTTTCACCGGGAAATGAGCAAGGTGAGTGACACCACGTCACAGATGTGTGTGTGTGTGTGTGTGTGTGTGTGTGTGTGTGTGTGTGTGTGTGTGTGTGGCTGACATGTTCATTTCACCCACAGCTGAGTCAGAACCTCAATGACATCATGACCAAACTGGAGGAGCAAAGACAACTCAAGTAAGTGAAGTTCAACAGACAGACATTGTTCACGTCAAAGAGATTTAAAGTCCACTTATAATATAATATATAAACGTTCAAAGTCACTCGACCGAGTTAGAAAACATTTTAAACGGGTGTCAGGAGCGTAACACTGCCCTCTACTGCAGAAAAGGTGCAACTGGATCAGCACAGGCAGGAGAAGGTGCCAAGAGGTAACATGAGTTGCATGATTGCAAATAACAGTTTTTGAGGTCAGACATTAATACCTTTAGTCTAACATCATACCTGAATAAAACCACAGATGAATTGTTGTTGCTCGACTATAACTGTTGTGTTTTACGGCCAAAACGCATTGTTGGGTTTTGTTGGACTCACAAATGTTTTCCTTTGTTTTCTCTTTGTATGTTTTTTTTTTTGCATGATAAATTGTATTTGTCAATGAATCCATTAAAAAATGGAGCTTGACTCCGATTTAATTAACATTTTAAATGTATATAGTATGAATTATTATTATTTAAACAAAAGAAGGTTTGCTGTCTATTATTGTTTTAATATTAATGGCATGTTTAACTAAAAACTGTATATTTAAGTTAACATTGAAGAATGACTACATCTATTAACTCTCTCATTGTTGCCTGATTGTTGTACTTATTTAAATCCTGCATGTTCTACGTAATATGTGAAATGAAATGGAACTTTTATTAAGTCGTATTTATTCCTTGATTGCAGTGAGGAAGTGAACCATAGCGAGTCTGCCAGCTGTGCACCAAAGGTACGACTATTTAAAAACTTAATTTTATCTCATTAAAATGCTCCTTTGTGAATCTTTGGAAAAGTATCGTATGGGTATTTTTGTGTAATCATGGAGAGGATGATATGAAGAGGTCTTAGCTAAAGTGATCAATAATATCCTATAGTATCTTTAAATATTGCTCCAGTAAAAAACAACAACTAACCCTTCACTAAATAACTGAGTGTGTTGCTTGTGCACGCCTGCATGTGTGTGTATCTGGACGGGTAGAGGCCAGGACCTCCTCCTCCCAGCAGACCCCCCACAATCCTCTCACCGTCTCCGGACTTCGAGCAGGACGAGGACGTCCCTACGGAAGACGACGCCTCGACGCCGGGAGGTGACGTAGAGGTCACCACGTCACAGGTCAGATAGAAGGGCACGATAAACAACTGTTATTCCCCCCCGAGCAAAGACATTTAGAGACCGTGTGTGTGTGTGTGTGTGTTAACATGGCTGGATGTAGCGAGAGCTTAGTTCAGGGGTGAGTCTGCTGGACTGGGACTTGGAGGTTTTACAGCCAGTCACATGTACAGAACATCAGGTACGCTTTGTAACATTGAGTGAGGCTTGAAGAGTTGCATTTGTGTTCACACACACAGTGACGAGTCATGAAAACAACTTGACCGAGATTTTCAACGAAAAGATGCTTTTGTATCACTGAGCTCATCAATACTGCTGGGATGCAGCCGCAGAAAATAGAACTGTGTGTCAACACAACTCAAGCTCGCTGTGTGTTTTTACAAATATCTTTTTCTTTTCCTTCGTGCATGGGTTGGTTTGTTTCTAATCACAAACGATACTGACAAATATTAATTCTTAATATTAATATTATACAATAATTTGTTCTTAGTTTTCACACACACATTCCATGTATACTTTAAAAATGAATTAATATACAGTATTTATATTCTTCTTATGTTTGTCATAACTTACATGTTTATAATTAAAAAAAACATCTCAATTGTAAATCAAGGATCTATTTGTAATTTTATAAAGTGTTTAAACTTTAATGTTTAAGATCTAATGTTTCTATTATATTTTAAAGATGACAGAATATTTGACTTCCATTCCAGCTGAAGAATCTCTCTGTTTTTCTCCTGTTGATTTTCATTTCTTAAACTTTTTGCTGTCCTGTGGAGTATGTTTGTCTGACTTTATTGAACGCACCTCGTCCTCGTCAATCTGATCCAAAGAACACAAAATAAAATAATGTTTTGTCTGGTTTTAGTCAACGTAAATAATTGAGCTCACTGTTCTATTCGTCTGTTAATGCGGCTTGAAGACCCCAACGTGGGATTCTTGGGTAAGAATGTTTCACGTGTAGTCAAAAGACATGATATTAGCTCTGAGATATGGAATTTAAGTCTGAATCTTCTTTCTTTTTTTGATAAAATCCCAACCTTATTCCATCCTAAACTCCTTCCTGACATTCAAAATAAACGTGATTTATGAAACACTCGCCCCTCCTCTCCTCCGACACCTCCTACATTTCTGCAAACACCCGTCCTCGTATATGTAGCGAAACCCAGCGACAGAGCGAGACCCCGGCCAACCGTACGGCGAGGAAGCGGAGTGGAATAATGAGCAGGACTCCCAGGAAAATGCTGATCTTGGCTGGGAAGATTCTGGGGCGGTTGAGGGTCAGGAGAGCTGGGATGACCACGGAGGTTACACTGCAGAGTCATACAGCCAACCCTCTTGGGATGATGGGCAGGTGGGATGGTAGAACAGGAAGTAGATTGAGAAAAAGAAAGGGACGTAGTAATAGTGGGAACATTCCTCTTTGAGCAGCACCAACATCTATGTTGGAGTTTTTTACAGAACATCTCTTTTTCTGACAGACCAACGGCTCCAGCTCTGACATGCCACCAGGTTTCCTGTACAAGGTAAAGTCATTTATCGCGGAAAAAACAATTTCTTGTTCGACTTAGACTCGTGCTTTCTGCAGGTAAAAGCGATACACGACTACACTGCCACTGACGGAGACGAACTGGAGCTGAAGATCGGCGACATGGTTCTGGTGGTGGCTTTCGACAACCCGGATGAACAAGTGAGGGTCTCTATTCTATTTAAATATCTTTTTCATTCATTCATTTAGTGTTTTATCTCCAACTCGTATCTTGTGTCACGTAATTAAATATATTCATGTAAAAAGCATCTAGTTATTATGGAACTCATTTACAGATCAACCCAAAAAAACATTATAGTTTTAAATGTAACATTGTGATTATTTTTTCAGATTTTCTGTAATTTTGTTTGTTTTGAATTTCATCAGAAGTGATTAATCATTTTAACTAATGCTCTGGATGAACCAGGGAGTCTCTGACTGTCATGTGACCACTAAACTGCTTTACAGCAGTGGGTCATAGACAGTGTTTTCATATGAAGAACTCAGAGAATTAATGTTTAAACATGTTCATCTTGTTTCGTTAACAAATGTACGTGCGGGAAATTGGCAACATTGAAACAGTTTAAATCATTGCAGGTACACCATGCTGACACTAGAGGGAGACAGAAACATTTTTTTAAATGTCTATGTATTGAGCATTTAAAGCGAAAGTTTAACATATTTTAGTTTCTGGCTCCCCCATGATTAGAACTATTATTGTTATTCAAATCTTGTGAAAACAGACAACAAAATGGTATTGTTAGGTATCCGGTATTAACTAAATGGAAACTTCTAAGATTCCTCTCAGCACTAAGTTATGAAAATGAATGCAAATGCCACCTCCAAACTCACTGCCACAGAGCATTTAGTGATCATGTGAGTGACAAGGTGGATGGCAAAGTGAAAGTCGTGTATTGAAGAGATTCCAAATGATCTCATGTTCGCGGACGCTGTCTTTGCCAGCAGGACGACGGCTGGCTGATGGGAGTGAAGGAGTCCAACTGGATGCAGAACAAAGATTCAGCCAAAGGTGTTTTCCCTGAAAACTTTACCCAGAAGATTTGAGGTCAAACGCCCACACAGGTTCCCTTCCTTCCTTCCCCTCCTGCACACCGGAATCTTCCTGTCCGTGTCTCGACCATAACACGATCCGTCAGATCCATCCGTCGATGGCACCGGGCTGGTATTTTGTGCAGGTGACAGCAGTGCCAGTACGTATGATCCCAAGAAACATAAGATGTGTGGAAGTAACGTTTGCCTTCAGCGTGATCATTCATTTCACTAAAGACTGCAAGAATGGATTTTACTGATCAGAAACTGTATTTTTTCAAAAAAGCGAGCAGTGAAACGTTTATATTTATCAGGTATTTTCTCTTTAAATGCTCAACAGAAAATAACAATTTCTTCTTCACAATCAATATTGTTGGTTTTCATTCATTCTTTTTGCAGATTTTTTTGTGATAAACTTTGAGTTAATTCACACATTTCATTCACATAAACATGTTTCTTTCTTTTGTTATTTATGTTTCTCAATCGAGCAGACAACTGGCTGAATGTCAAAACGTTGTTCTTCTGGTTTTTAAACGGATGTTTGTGAGTTTCCTGCATGATGTTTTAGGACTTGTTATTGACTGTCACATCAGGGTTAAGTTCAAGCCTCTGTTGTGAAAATGATATTTGAGTGAGTCACGACACATGAATATATATAAGAACCATTTACTGGATTTGTTCAATTGAAATTTACCTACTTATTTTTATTCTATAAATTGAATTTTTGTTCCTCCATAAAATACGATCAGACCATTGGAGGAAACTTTTGTATCTGCAGCAGTTTTTTTGGAGAAAAAAAAATGGAAAAACATTTCAAATTTAGAATTTAAATTTTGAATACTGTACGTTTTTGTGTCTGTTTGATCTCATCCGTGTCATTAAAGATGAATGAAATACATGAACATTTTCTTTGGTTATTTGTGGTTTGAAAAAAGAATTGCCGGTTTTTATTGATACCTTTTAAATCATTAATTTAAAATACTTTAGTAACCAAATACATGGTGTCTAAAGTCAGCTCAACAATGGATCACATCCGACAAAATGACCGTACTTACCAGTTGAACATTATCTCAGTGCAGGACTGAAGTTTATTAATGTGTAGGAGAGCACGTCTCCAGAAAGTTCTGACCCAGCAACTTTCAAGATGGTTACCATGGAGATAGAAACCAGAATTAGGAGGACAATCACCTAAAACACAGCTGTAACTGTAACCGATGTACAACCTTATAAATGCTTTAATAATAGAAAGCATTTGTAGTCGGCCAGCTCTGGAAAATAACCGGATTTCAATGATGACTTCATACTGTTGATTTACCATAACTTGAGTTAATATTTGACCAGTTATTACTTGTTTGTAGTTGAAGCTGGACTAGTTTCTATGTACAGCTGCAAATAATTAAAAAAGTACTTTTAGTATTTACAGAAACTGAAGCTAACTTCAATTTAAAAATATATATGTACATATATATATTTGAAAATATATATTTTGAAAAGATGCACTATTTAGTTGACTACAACTCACCTAATGTTTTGATCAATCATACAATGATTATTTTTAAAGTACATTTGGGAAAATAGTTCTTGCTTAGCAAGTTGTATTTATTTAATTTTCACCTAATAATGTTCCCCTGCATTTATTGTATACATATAATTAAATATTATTGAATATTTATTATTGATATCAATTAGCTATACTTTTCCCAAACTCACTTGAACAACACACAGTTGAAAAAGCCCGAGTTGCAGCTCTGTCTTCACTTAAGAAAGTGAAAATTGTTTAATTATTTTAAAATCCAGATGGTGCTAAAAGACGGATCCTGGTGTAACTGTAAACGCACCTCCCTTCTATATTAGTTACTTAAATGTTGTCTCACGCATCTTTAAGCAAACCCTTCACTCGCAGCTGACATCTGACCAAACAACAACCTTTGTGGAGCATCTCCAAGGCAACCAAACAGAGGTATTTGGGTTTCATGTGCTGATACTCCCCTCCCATCCCCCTCTCTCTTTCAACATTTAAATAGCTTGTCTAAATGTTTTTCGGCTGTTGCAACTTTTGGAGCATTTCAACGACCCAGTCTGGAGCGGTGAATTCCTGGTGGTGTTGCTCATATGACTCTAATCTTCTGTAATGCTCTGGCTTTAGCGTGACGAGCAGCCAGCTCCACACAAACACAAGCACCATTGTCTTGAGCTTAAGTCATTATTTTGCATCTACTCAAGGTCGTCTGTCAATCACTCTCAAGGGTCTACAAACACCTAGAACTCATAAACCTTTTCTTAATGAAATAAACTGGGGATTATAAGAGATATGAATGACAAAAGATAATGTTTCAATGTCATTGCAGATTAAATATTATACAATTTCACATTTCAGTCATTTATACCTATAATATTCAAAATTAATGTTTATTTCATGATCAAACAATTGAAAGGATACTTATTTATTTATGCTTTAGAAAGCAATAATAATGATCATGCAGTTTTACTTATCATGGAGTAACATCAACACTGTTTCTTTAAATGACTCAGCAGACAGCAGATGACGTCACAGCAGTCCCACCCCATTATTTGACTTGATTTATTTTCTCTTTTGGGTGTGAATATAGGGTTGAGCTTGATCAAACCACCTGGTAAAGCATTGCGCTCTTTTTTTTAAAACGATAATGTAAAGTGTAGGAAGGTTCAACCGGATATACTGGCTAGTTTAGCCAGTTGTTAACATTACTAGCTGCAGTCGTTTTGATGGTTAATCTGTGAAAAAAGTAACACCATCAAGGTTTCACGATTTCTTCACTTACTTCCACACTACATTTCAGCCAACTTTAGCTTGGACACAATACCAACCTACGCTATCGGTGCTATGGTCCTCTCTCTGTTGGTGAAATGTATATTTTGATTACCAATGGTTAGGGCTGAATATTGACCAAAAATGTACCTATAATAATACTGAAGTGTACAATTTTGCTTTGATATTGGCTCCTAAATTATACTTTTTTCAGTCCCAATTTTATTACCATTTCTATAAGAAATAAAATTACATAATACATAATCTTGGGTTTAATGTTTTGGTAAATTCACATTGCAAGCTGTTTTCTTACAGAAAACAATAAATAAGAATTTCCAGTGTTGAAGAAGACATGCTAACAAGTGACAAATCAATCTGATCTTCACTTTATGAGGAAATCCTTAAGTATTTCAAGTCACACGTCGGTACTCAAATTTGGCAACAGAAGACGAAGCATGTTTCGATACCACCAAGGAATTTCGGTTGTGCCTCTTCAGACACCAGCGTATGATACCCATCCATACCCAAGGTCCTTCAGGATTGTCAACGTGAGTGTAGGAAATATCTGTTTACATTTCTTTTATAAAGACCTGTAAGCATATCTCCACTTCATAGAGGCGGCTGAAATGGAATCCAATATGATATCTCTCTCCTGCACTGGGGCCCGATCAGCATATGGGGTCGCTGGGATGGTTGGCTTCATGTTACCCCGAACACAAGGCTAATGGAGAACACCTCTAGCCTGACCTCTGACTCTGACCTTGACACAAAATAGCCAACTTTGTTCTTTCTAACAAGCCTTCTTGAACGCACCAGTGTGTTTTCGAGTTGCATCCATGAGTTCTAGGAGAGTGAAGAACCCTTCCTGGATAGTTCTGAAGACTTCAATTCCTCATTCCTCTTCATTTACATCAAACAAACCTTCAAACACTCTTGCGGTGACCGTATCACTTCAGACACCATTTTTCTGAGTTGTTAGAATCCATGTCCTGAGCCGAGTTGATATTGGGAATACATGGACAAAGGAATTGCCTTTTGATGTGACATTTGATGTGTTCACCCAACCTAGTGCAGTGAAACTATGACACGAGAGGAAGAGAACAAAGACTTCTGGGATTTTGTTTGACCGCTGTGTAAACACTTGCTTTGAAAGACGACGTTGACCACTGGAAAAGAGAAGTGGGTTGAAAATCAGGTCGTTGGTTTTGTCAGTCTGAGGACAGGCGAGTGAAAACAATGTATGAGACTATTTGAAATAAAACAATGGTTTTCTTTCATTGCCATCTTAAAATGTCCATGAATCTAAACAGGTAAACTTGTGTTGTTCGTTTTATTCAAACCTTATCTCACTGAGTCACGACAACAAAACGATTACAGTGCTTGTGAGAACTTGAACAGAAGGCAAATGTCTTTGTTCGACCCGAAACAGAAGAACAATGAGCACAGGTGAGCATCATGTTTCTCGGCTTGTCAGTGGTTACTGCTCAGATCTCACAACACCCGTGCGAGCCAATGCAGGAGAGGTTCTGTTGGATATACTGCTCTTTATCTTCCCTCTCATCTTTCAAAGAGGAGCTTGTGTTTTCTTCTCTTGCTTCTCCAGTTACCACAACATGCCAGACGGTTGCCCGGCAACATTGAAGTATATAACAGCTTCCTGCCCTTGTGCCTGGCAAAACAGTCCAGACCATCTCATCTCAGGTGAACAAAGGACTTTTGAAAAAGGACGGAAACATGGTAAGGGACACTTTTTATCGTCAAAGTACAGTTTCCTCTGGTTGCCTTGGACGGAATATTAGCAATTATAGCAGTGTTTCTTTTGTTAGTACAAATTAATTGTTTTACGTGTCTAGTAATCAAATTTAACTGAAGAAAAAGGTTCGACTGATCACAAAGGTTTTTAAGTTCCAGGTAAAAAAAGGACATTCAGTAATCTGATCATTTGATCCTGCAGCGTGAATGTATCTCCATCCATGTCGGCCAAGCTGGTGCTCAGATCGGCAATGCATGCTGGGAGCTTTACTGCCTGGAACATGGCATCCAGCCGGACGGTCAGATGCCCAGTGACAAGACCATTGGTGGAGGAGATGACTCCTTCAACACCTTCTTCAGTGAGACTGGTGCTGGCAAACATGTCCCAAGAGCCGTCATGGTTGACCTGGAGCCAACAGTGATCGGTGAGAAAATTATTTCATTCCTCCTTAATTATATTTATAATAATTGGAATTTTCAGTTCAATTTGCTTGTTGTTTGCCACCACAGATGAAGTACGAACTGGAACCTATCGTCAGCTCTTCCACCCTGAACAACTGATCACCGGTAAGGAGGATGCTGCCAACAACTACGCCCGTGGTCACTACACCATAGGCAAAGAGATAATCGACCTGGTTCTTGACAGGATTCGTAAACTGGTAAGCTTTGACAGAGAATTAAACTTGTACATTTAAAAAAAAGGTACCAATTGATCTTGATTCCAGGCGGACCAATGTACTGGACTTCAAGGATTCCTTATCTTCCACTCCTTTGGAGGTGGTACCGGCTCTGGTTTCACTTCCCTGCTGATGGAGCGTCTCTCCGTCGACTATGGCAAGAAGTCCAAACTTGAGTTTGCCATCTATCCGGCTCCTCAGGTGTCCACAGCTGTGGTGGAGCCGTACAACTCCATCCTGACCACCCACACCACCCTGGAGCACTCCGACTGTGCCTTCATGGTGGACAACGAGGCCATCTACGATATCTGCCGCAGAAACCTGGACATTGAACGTCCCACATACACCAACCTCAACAGGTTGATTGGTCAGATCGTGTCGTCCATCACCGCCTCTCTAAGGTTTGACGGTGCCTTAAACGTGGACCTGACAGAGTTCCAGACTAACTTGGTTCCCTACCCACGAATCCACTTCCCTCTGGCCACATACGCCCCTGTGATCTCAGCAGAGAAGGCCTACCACGAGCAGCTGTCCGTAGCTGAAATAACCAATGCCTGCTTCGAGCCAGCCAACCAGATGGTGAAGTGTGACCCCCGTCACGGCAAGTACATGGCCTGTTGCCTTCTGTACCGCGGTGACGTGGTGCCCAAAGATGTCAACTCTGCCATTGCAACCATCAAAACCAAGCGCACCATCCAGTTCGTGGACTGGTGCCCTACTGGGTTCAAGGTGGGCATCAACTACCAGCCCCCCACTGTGGTCCCAGGAGGAGACCTGGCCAAGGTGCAGAGGGCAGTGTGCATGCTGAGCAACACCACCGCCATCGCTGAGGCCTGGGCCCGACTGGACCACAAGTTCGACCTCATGTACGCCAAGAGGGCCTTCGTCCACTGGTACGTCGGTGAGGGAATGGAGGAGGGAGAGTTCTCCGAGGCCAGAGAGGACATGGCCGCCCTGGAGAAGGATTATGAAGAGGTCGGCACTGACAGCGTTGGCGATGACGGAGAGGAAGAAGGAGAAGAGTATTAGAATTTGATTGAATTATGGTAGAGATTATTAGTACTTTTAGTTCAGTTACTGCTTTTATTCGTTTGAAATATCTACAATCTTACATGCTATGTATTTACCCTTTAGCTGATTCAAGTAGCTAAATGATATTAAACTCACTTAATCAACTTACAAGAAGCTAAATAGATCAAAAGAATGTTTGGTCTACCATTTTATGTGTTCAATAGATCAACACAGTGGGCTACATCAAGCCATTTTAAGGGCTAAGAAAGAACTTTTGGATGATTTCTTGTCAACCATTTCCCCCGAAATAAAAGTGTGTTTCTGTTCTTCCTATTTTCTTCTCATTATCTTCTTCTTGATATTTATTTTTCACATACATAATTAAATATAAATCCCAGCATCCTGTGTGACAAATATATGTGTCATAGATGTTTACAATTCAATACAAAAATGTCACAAAAACGATCATGTAATTATTTAGGAAATATATGCTTATATTTTTCTTTTTTCCACGTTCAATATCTTCATTTGAGTAATGTAAAATATCTTTTTAAAGGTATTTTTTTATGGATTTCTAATACAGATTTTTTAATTTTAAGCATAGTTGTTGTTTTTTGTGGTCTCCTTTTTTTAATGCTTGAATAAATTTAGTGTCAAGATGAATCTATAAATATATTCAGTGAAGATGAATGAGATGTCATTAAAGATTTTACGTGATGTGCAATGTGTCGAGTAATATCTATTATGCAATGTTATGAACACAAATAAATGGCTCACTCCTACTTCCTGTGACCTTCGTGTGACGCAGCCTAACAGCTGGGATGGATTGCTTCTCCTTGGTTGCCCAGATGTTAACACTGTACTTTTTTTTACATCAAACTTCTTACATTGAATTTATTCACATTTCATTTTAATTACACAGATTTTTTTTTGCATCGAATTTATTTTAACATAGATTTTTTTTTTTTTACATTGAACTATTGTACACATTACATTGTACACTAAATGTATTAATGCATTAACCTTTGTGGTATCTGAGGGTGAAGGTGACAAAGAGGCCTGAAAACAAATGGGTTTGTGGTATCCTTTATGTTGTTTCTGGGTCTCCTTGACCCTGGGATAACACACGGGTTAAGAAAAAATAGATAGAAAAAATAACACCAACAGTGCTTGAAATTTTATGGTTTTTCACATTTTAAAGTCCGATTTTGATGCTGTGAAAAATTCAGGGTAAGAATTTTATATTCAAAGTCAGATGGCACACATTTACTTCCATGAATTTAACATGGAAACTAAATTAAACGTGTATTCCATTTCACAATACTACAAACGCACAATTCAACAGTTGACATGATGTTTTCAACACGACTTGCACTGTTACTTTACACTTAAATAATAAAAATAGGATTGAACTCCACAAAATGAAAAGTCATTGCTTCTACATGCATTTATCTATTCCTAGAATACGCTCAAAGTAATACTATATGCACCAAAACATGGATTTCACTCTCAACTTTCAGTACGACTGTATGCAACAAACAAAAAAAAGGCATGGTTTGAGATCAGAATGAATGTATTTTTTAACCAAATGCACATTTTTTAAAAAGAAAATGCCTTGTCATATGTGCCGTGACACCATTAAAAAGAATGGGGGCGGTAGTGAGCACCCATCGCCACACATTCGCAGAAGAAGTGCGGATTTGAAACGTCTACTGGCTCCGCCTCCTCGGATATAAATACACCCACGAACAGCCGCAGCTTCTGTTCTTCACTCCTCATCCGACTCTTGAGCATCGGTAGGCAGGAAAAAGACTTTTCAAAATGGTGAGTCATTCAATTTTTTCCGTTATATATATTTAAAAAAAACGAGCTACACCGAAATGTCTACATCTAGTCTTTGTATTAATCTGTAACTGAATCTTTTTTTTTTTAACTGAGCCGTTTTTTATACCCATCGACCTCATCTTTACTCGTTCAATATTATCGTGAAACGTTTTTGTACGTTTTTTTTTATTCGATTTCAGTGGAAAAGTACCGCGTGGTGCGTTTTACGGCCGAGACAATACGACATGCGCAACAAGAATGTCGCAGTTAAAACGCAGCGGAAATATGTCGTCGAAAAAAATGAACAAAATGTCGAATCGTTATCGTATCAAACTCTTCATCAAATACTAGTGCGTCTGTACCTCCTAAACGGATTTTTTTCATTTAATTTTAATTTTACCGTTTCCGTTCTTTGTCTTCGAGTGGGAGGGATCTCGGACTACGCCCTGTCCGTGAATGTAGCACAGGAGGGTGGGGGCCATGACGCGCTCTAGGCTTTAGCGGGATTCTTCCCGCGCTAAACCAACCGTTACTGCGGTTGAAAGACCCGGATTAACATTTATCATTTTATATAAGAATTTAATTTATGAAAATGTATTTACAAATTTACATTTTTTTTAAATACTTACACGGAAACTACACGTTGTGGTTTGAACAGACTGTTAATAAAGTACAGATTAATTTAATTACGAATTGTATTAAAGTAACTTATAATTTTTAATCTTTTTTTTTTCAATTTCTTTACAGCGTGAGTGTATTTCAATGCATGTCGGCCAAGCCGGGGCCCAGATGGGAAATGCCTGCTGGGAGCTTTACTGTCTGGAACATGGCATCCAGCCGGACGGTCAGATGCCCAGTGACAAGACCATCGGCGGAGGAGATGACTCCTTCAACACCTTCTTCAGTGAGACTGGTGCAGGGAAGCACGTGCCCAGGGCTGTGTTTGTCGACCTGGAGCCAACAGTGATCGGTAAATACACTCTTTTTTTGGTACTTTAAAGTCTTAATTATGAGTGTCTAACATTTTTTCCTCTTCCAACAGATGAAGTGCGTACAGGAACCTACCGTCAGCTCTTCCACCCTGAACAACTGATCACCGGTAAGGAGGATGCTGCCAACAACTACGCCCGTGGTCACTACACAGTAGGAAAGGAGATCATTGACCTGGTTCTTGACAGGACTCGTAAATTGGTGCGTTCATTTTCTTGTAATATCATGTCTGATTTTTAGTTTGATCATTAACACTGGTGACCCTCAGGCGGACCAATGTACTGGACTTCAAGGATTCCTTATCTTCCACTCCTTTGGAGGTGGAACCGGCTCCGGTTTCACTTCCCTGCTGATGGAGCGTCTCTCCGTCGACTATGGCAAGAAGTCCAAGCTTGAGTTTGCGGTTTACCCCGCACCTCAGGTGTCCACAGCTGTGGTCGAGCCGTACAACTCCATCCTGACCACCCACACCACCCTGGAGCACTCCGACTGTGCTTTCATGGTCGACAACGAGGCCATCTACGATATCTGCCGCAGAAACCTGGACATTGAACGCCCGTCATACACCAACCTCAACAGGTTGATTGGTCAGATCGTGTCATCCATCACCGCCTCTCTAAGGTTTGACGGTGCCTTAAACGTGGACCTGACAGAGTTCCAGACTAACTTGGTTCCCTACCCACGAATCCACTTCCCTCTGGCCACATACGCCCCCGTGATCTCAGCAGAGAAGGCCTATCACGAGCAGCTGTCGGTTGCCGATATTACCAATGCCTGCTTCGAGCCAGCCAACCAGATGGTGAAGTGCGACCCCCGTCACGGCAAGTACATGGCCTGTTGCCTTCTGTACCGCGGTGACGTGGTGCCCAAAGATGTCAACTCTGCCATTGCAACCATCAAAACCAAGCGCTCCATCCAGTTCGTGGACTGGTGCCCTACTGGGTTCAAGGTGGGCATCAACTACCAGCCCCCCACTGTGGTCCCAGGAGGAGACCTGGCCAAGGTGCAGAGGGCAGTGTGCATGCTGAGCAACACCACCGCCATCGCTGAGGCCTGGGCCCGACTGGACCACAAGTTCGACCTCATGTACGCCAAGAGGGCCTTCGTCCACTGGTACGTCGGTGAGGGAATGGAGGAGGGAGAGTTCTCCGAGGCCAGAGAGGACATGGCCGCCCTGGAGAAGGATTATGAAGAGGTCGGCACTGACAGCGTTGGCGACGACGATGAGGAAGATAATGAGGAGTATTAGATGAAGGATGTCCAACCGTTAATAAAGAGAATGCATTGAACTGCCTGTTTCACTTTGAATTTGTTCATCCATTGCAGACTTCACCAACCTTTTATTCAACTGCTAGCTTCTCCAAGGGCACACTGTGACCTTCAGGGATTTTTTTTTTTTACACTATTAAAAATACTTTATATATAATAAATTCTAGTTCATGTTCTTTAATAGATGACTAGATTTATTTTTAATTGGCACAAAGGCTACTTTGGTAACAAACCATAGATTTGGCTGCAGATAAATGCATGCCTATTCAAAACGATTGTACCCAAAGTTGGAAGTGTTCTTGCAGCAACGCATGCTTCAGGGAACTTCACCTTTTAAAATGTATTCGGGATCCTGCAAAAAAGCCCCACATATGTAGAGGATTAAACTTGTCTACGAGACAGCTTTTTGTAGACATTGTGACCTTAATCTAAGTGTCCCCAAAAGCTTCATTGTTTACATGACCCATTAAAACATTAGTTATGTGACCAACCACTTAAACACTGGTGCTTAAGATAAAATAATGGCCTCCCTTGTAAAAAGTTAGTATACTCATGCATTACAATATACCTTATTTTAAACTACAACATGGTTTCAAGTTTAATAGGCATGATACTGATGTCAATCAAAAACTCATGCCAGTGTAAACAAAATCAGTGAGGTTCATGGTTGGTGAGGCACTGACTCCTTAAGTGTCAGATACAAGTATATAAACCCAGAATGGTAACTTATTAAACGGACTACCGGTTATTTCATATCATCAGCATGCTTCACACACACGCAGGGTCTTAGGTGAAATTTGTTAATGATCTGTCATCTTTGACAATGTTTTATGAAGATCGTTAAAAATATATATATATAATTTAACAAAGTCTATATTGAATAACTGATATTTTGTGGGGTGTTAGTCTACATCCTCTCAATCTATGTCAGTCATTGATTGTTGATAATATTGGCCTTAAACCGTTGACATTGACATGAGTAGCTGAAATATTAGGTTTTAATTCATTTTAAACTCTATATTCAAAATCTTAGACGTACCAAATTTAATGATTTAAGACCTTTCAATTGGCTGAAAATTCGTTTTAAACATGAAAAAGAAAAAATGAACTAGTTGCATAATACACCTGGGTTGCTAGTATACAGTACACCCATTTCTAATGGGTGAAGCCTTGGCCTGGGAGAGAGGTCATCAGGTGGTCCCCAACCTTCACTGGGCGTTTTGACCCTTAACCACAACACCCTCTAGTTGGTGGGTCTGCCAACTAGTAAATAATTGGTAAAATGGAATATGCAAACTTGGATTTTAAACAGTATAGAGTATGACCGTGATAATAGAGGATTACAAGGAAGACACATCCGATTTAACGCTCTTAATTTGAAAGCCGAATGGTTATTTCCTCCTACTGAAAGTTTAGCAAGAACTCTCCAGTTGAAGTTTGTGTCTGGATCGCATGTTGACAATAGTGATCCTGTAATGAAAGATAGACCCACCTTTTGTTGCTTCTCATTGGTTAATATTGCATGGTGGCTTGTGATTCGTCGTTTACGCAAAAAGGGTTCATCATGAAAAGATAAATATTAAAGGGGTCAAAATAAGCATGGGAAACATGCAAAGAACTTTTTATTTAAAGCCAAAATGTAGTTTTTAAATAGCGTTTTCCTTTTTTTTTTTATACGAGGGAGATTGAATGCCTCCCCTAACCTCCAGTCCCTGAACATAATAGTATTTTTTTGTTGGCAGTACAGAAAATAACCTCTCAAACATGACAGACAAAAGTTTTACCAAAGAAGAAAACCACAAGTTAAAAAAAGAAAGAAAATGTTTATTTTCCCCAGAACTTCTCAGACCAGCTCATGTAAATCAGACAGTTTCCTGATTGTTATAACATAGATGACAAACTAAGATGGAAAAACATTCCAGAACTATATAATGCGTTCAGTCCCAGTTATAAATCGCTTTTTTGATACAATACAAACTAAAATGACAAAAATAAAAATTTGGACGCCACACTTCAGTCATCTTCTGCCTCTTCTTTCACCTTTTTCTTCTTTTTCTTTTTTGCAGACTGGAAAAAAAACAAAAACAAACATTGATTAACTGTTAATCTGCATTATACGTAAACTCACAAGAGGCACCAAGAAACTCACCTTTGTCACAACTTCCTCCTCTTCTTCCTTCATCTCAACCTCCGGCTCCTCTTCCTCCACTGCCTTAACCTTCTTCTTCTTTTTCTTTTTCTTGGGAGTCTCTTCTACGACTTCAGCCGCTGCTTCTTCTTCCTCCTCTTCTGCTGCTGGTTCTGCATGACAAAACTAGGTTAAGTCCCTTGGGTTCTGCACATTAAATCTGTGAAACTTTCCCTTACCTTCCACTGCTGCTTTTTTGGCCTTCTTTGACTTGACCTTGGGTGTGACAGGCACATCCTCTTCCTCCACCTCCTCAAACTTCCTCTTTTTTGACGTGGAGGGAATGGTTGAATCTCCAGACGGATCATAGACCTTCACCTCACTATTGGATGTGCATTTATGTTAGCATGCAGCAGCATCAGCAGCAGAGAACCCAAGTTTGGACAGACACACTGACCTCTTGTGTTGGTAAACATCAGCTTTAGCCATCGATTTGCCTGTACCACTGATTCTTCTAATCTGAAAAGGGAAGACAGCAATTAGACCTAGAGCATGAAAGTGTTTTTTTTTTTTAAAAAAGCTAGCGTAAGACAAAGTTGCTAAATCATAAGGTTGGGTGGGGAAAATAAATGATGCAAGATTCCCTCAAGATACTTTTCAAAGTGAATCACCCAAACATTCACATCAACACTTACTCCTTTCTCTTCCAGCTGGCGAAGTCTGGCTTCTAGCTTGGCACGGTTTTCTGCTCCCATTTCGGCGTTTGTGTCCTCACCCAGCGCATCATAGCGAATAGCCAATGCAGCTTTGGCTGCCAACATTCTGGAGATCTAGACAAGTAAATAACAGGTCATGAAAGTTCATCGTGGACGTGCTGGCAACCTGCCTCACTAGCACAAAACTTACCTTGCCCTTGTTCTTGGCTGAGGTCTGGCCGACCAAAGAGGCATGGTAGATCAGACCGTACTTGGGCGTGTCTTTACGGGTCTTCAGGGCTCTGAACAGAGCCTTTTCTGCTCCAAGGATCTGCACGGTTGAGGCTGGATGCTTAGCCAGATTCAACAAGGACCCTTGGGTGTAAAAAGAAACCTGAAGGTTAGCAATTTTCTCTTGGGCAAGTATTACTTATGCAAGTTACTAAAGCTCAGAAGAGGTAGTGACTAGAACTCATCAGATGTTTTCAGTTAAATGACAAGACTGCCGTTATCATCAACGCTTCCCTGTTTACTCATCAGCCCAACCCCTCCCCCTTTACTTACCAGCATGGGAGATGAGACGGGCGCCAACCAGCTCGCCCACCATCACGGTCAGATTGGGGGCAATGGCCATCATTCGGTTTTTCAGGTAGTCGTACAGCTGAGTGCGATACTCGGAAATTTCAATCACCTAAAAAAGAAGAAAATCTTAATTTAGTTGCTGAAAAAACCCTTGAAAAGTTGGTCATTGTACAGCTTATAGTAAACTGCTCAGAAGAGGTAGTGACTGAAAAACCCACATTTAGAACTTCAGGCTAATGACAACCAGTCAGTATCATCAACACAGTGCAACTGGAGGTAAAGTACAGGTGAGGAAGACAAACCTGATCGCAGAGGTGTTTGATGTTGGAAATGTCCTGCTCCGACACTTCGGTGCCCATGGATATCTCCGCAGCAAGTTTGACCTCAGCTTCGATTTCCTCAGGAATAGTCTCCGACAGATCGGATCCAGCCACATTTGTCCGATCACCTGCAGGGTACAAGGTCAAATTAGTTGTGGCGACCGTGTCAAGAGGGATACCTTCCCCTCCACCCCACACTTTACCTATTTTCATTACAGTTTTGCAGTAAGCCAGGTTGTCGGTGACAATTTTTCCCAGTTCTGGAAAGTGCCAGCCATACCACTCCCTGCAGCGCATGATGTAATTGTTCAGCTCTTTATCCAGGTCATCCAAGAGAGCTGTAGAGTTCATAGAAATGTTATTATTAAAAATGTATACAGAAGGTTTTTATTGTAATGATCAATTAATATCTTACATATGGCCTGAACAATCATCGTGTCCACTTTGTCAGGGCTGAACTTCAGCTTGTATCTTGAAAGACTAAAGGACAGATAAAAGGCAACCATGTTAGCGTCTCACACCACCTACTGGGGATAAGGCAGTATTGCACAAAAGGGAACATGAGCCTCAGTGGTAGTGACGAATGCTTGTTGTTTTATCTACAAGATGATTTCAGTCAGCAAGTCTAATCATTAGCACCTCCAGGAATATAAATTCAATATGCATTTAAGCGACCGACCTGTGAGCCAGACCCAGAGACATGGCACTCATCTCTCGAGGAGGAAGTCCAGTGATCAGACTATCCATCTGACCTCTGATGCATCGCATCAACTCGGCAACCGCTGGACTGTATACACAGGTCAACTCCAGCTTATCCTGTACAACAATAATGACAAGGAAAACATTAGTTAGATGAAATAAAACCCACACGGTTTACAGGTTTTATTTATTGTGGGTCCATACTTTAATTGCGCCTCCAAGTTTGGCATCGCTGACAGCCAACTGCTCGTGTGCTTCCTTTGCAAAAATCTTCTTCAGCACAGAACTTAAACGCTTTCCAACTTTGCCCTCAACAAGAGCAGTGGCAGCTGTTGGCAGAAGATAATAACCATTGTTAGTATGAAATGCGTTTTATTTTGTTGTAACTTGATCAGGGATTCTTGCATTATAGACACCAACAAATCACACATTTGACATCAGATCAGACACAGACCGATGAAAACATTAAGAATATATTATTTAAAATCTTACCTGCCAAGGCCTCTGTAGTGTCTTGAAACTTTTCAAAGTGCTTAAGCTTCAAACTGTCAAATACAATGAAAGAAATGATTAAACGTTAGAGCCAGTTGCCCAAAAGAAGTCACAAATAAAAAAAAAACTTTTAAAAAACTTACACTTTGTTCGCCTTCTCGGGAGTTTGAAACTCCTTAAAAAGGCTATCCACTTGTTCCAGTTTGGATTCATCTAGAACCTAAAGAAAATGATATGTTCAATATGATAGCAAGTAAGACGTGAATCAATTTATTATGACTAAGATAAAGTTATTTAGAATCTGGCAGAAAACGTGAGAGCAAAACACGAGGATGGTGCTCACACGTGGTTTCTAGGCCCAAAGGCGGCAATGCTAACTTAGCATCAGGTTTTACGGTCAGGAGAAGAATCACATTAAATCAACGACTCTTTGTTTGGACGATCAGATACTACTTTAAGACGTTTCTTCAGTTTGAATGCACATAAAAAGGTAATAGCAATACCTAACTCGGTGGCTAACCTGCAATAGCACACTTTTAAAACAATCCACCACAAGAAAAAAACATTACGACTTACTTTGAATATTGCATAACCGGCCGCGGTTTCAAACAGGACTAGCATTTTGGCAGCTGTTGTAAGATGGTTTAGTTCGAGACTAAAACTCCACCATCAGCAGACCAGCTCCTCTGCTGCACCACGATGTCTGACTAAAATGAAGACCATGTGGCTTCTGCTGGAGGACTGAGCTTCCTGGTTGCCAGGTCTGTTATACTATCCTGAAAAACGTAAACGAACTCAATCGGCACTGTTCTTTCGCCCGTTATTCCCTTTTATTACTCCCCAATAATTTATTTAATACTAATAAACAAAATTTGATTGATGTAAAACATTTATAAATTCAACATTTATACATAAACTTTAAATTATAATCGATCGTATCTATACATAATTTGGTATACTGTAGCTTAAATGCGTACTGAATGAATATAGGCCACTATAGTTATTTTAAATTCAGCATCTAAGTAATTTAAATCTCTTTTTATAAAGTAAAATTTCATTTTCAACTGAGTTTGATTTTCTCGATCTGGCAACCCACACCATGCGTTTCTTTTTTCTTTCTTTTCTTTTCTTCTTTTTTTTATGTATGCATTTCTCTAAAATATTTAAACCAGGAATGGTAATGTTGTCACATCCCTGTTGCATAATATTACTTATTTAGTTAATTACTTTCTCTTATTAAAACGTATCGGAAGTGACGTCACAGCACAGGAAAAACAAGGCAGCCAGCACATGTGGGATCCCATGTTTCTGCTCTACCTGGATTTATATTGCTTTTCTTTTTCCAACTGCTCTAAAGAAGTTCATGATGAGTGAACCGGTGCATTATCCGTCGCCGGACTTCGACTGTCCCGCCGCGAACTCGTTCAGTTTGCCTCCTCGAAGCACCTTCCACGCCAGCATGTGGAGTTGGACCGACTCACCGACCGAGACCAGCTGGGGTTCGAATAGAACCTCCGCTAACTGGTACCAGGGTACCGTTGCATCTCAAGCAGGTGAAGGGAATCACGCACAGCAGTCGCACAAACGACATTATTTGTTATGACAAGTGATTTGTTTATGTTAACATCGAATCTTTTCCTCCTTTAGCTCAGAACTCTGGTCGTGGATGGCATCAGACTGGACCCAGAGGAGGGTGGCACAACTCCAGCCCCCAAGGAAACTATTGGAAAAGTGTAAGTAATGACCTCGCATATGACAAATAATATATTTTTTTAAATTCTGAGATCCTACTTTTATTTCAGTCACAGAACAAGAAAGAATCTGAATGTCCTTTCTTCTGTGACACCTGTGACCGTGGTTTTAAAACCCATGACAAGTATGACGAACACATGGCTCAACACGTCAAGGTAAACATTCAACACGGCATTCTTTTAAAAATGCAATCCTTGACATTTTTACATATTTTTTTCCTCAGTGTTCTGTTCCTGACTGCAGTTTCACAGCTCACGAAAAAATAGTGAGCATCCATTGGAAAAATGTAAGTATATTTTTGCACATATAACTGTTTATTTTCCCTTCTTATTCTGTTGTTTAATGTCCACACCGTAGAACCACGCGCCTGGGAAGAAGAGAATTAAACTCGACACGCCAGAGGAGATCGCCAAGTGGCGAGAGGAGAGGAGAAGGTTGTTGTTTGTTAAAATATCTCTGGACAAAAAAGTTGGTTTTTCAACTGTAATGTGTTCCCATCATTAAAGGAACTACCCGACGGTGAATAACATAGAGAAAAAACAGAAGATTAAGACGCAGCAGGAGGCGACGGGAGCTGTACTGGAAACTGCTCAATTTGGGTATTTATTAGACTATTAATAACTAGAAATTGAACATCTTCAGTACATTTTGTCCTTTTAAATCATTCATCTGATAAATTGACAGGCGCATGAGAGGCAGGGGACGAGGGCGACGATGGTTTCGGGGGAACAGAGGGCGATATAATCAAGGAATGTCGGACCGTGACCCTGCAGAGAGACCCCCCCCACTCACCAGGCCCGGGGCAGAGAGCGATCCACTGGGAGCTCTTGCTAGCAACGATCACGGTCAGTGAACAGAGTGAAAATGGGTTTAATATTAAAAGAAAAAGCACAAATCTCACCTTCTTTTTATTGTAGTTGTTGTATATTAAAATTTAGTTTTCCATGACTTCCAGACTCTGACAAAGATGAGCCTTCGGTTGTTCTGCCGCCTAAACAGACGAGCTCAGCACTTGCGTCTTTGGTTGCCAGCTATGGTTCTGCAAGCGAGAGCGATGAGGAGCCAGGAGGTGTGAATACTTTCACTACTCTTTTTTCATCAATCTTAACTTTGATTAAAATAATTATTTTTAACTTGTTATGTCTGTTTTAGCGCTGCCTCTCCAAAGAGCCATGGAGGTTGTACAGGAGAACCAGGACATGCTCAACACAATCAGGCCCCAGCACACGGATCTTAAATCCACCGAGACGTCTTCAAATATGACATGTCATTCATATCAGACTAACCAGAGAGGGGGACGTGGCAGAGGAGGGAGGGGCGGAAGGATGGGAAGAGGAGGAGGACGGCGACAAGATACACCACAGCAAAGACGCCCGACCCTACTTGAGATGGTAAAAAATAATTCCGAAGAAGTAAAAAAAAGTTTAACATTAATCTTTTTCTTTTAGTTGCTTGCCACGGACATCCGCCATGAGAGGAACGTCCTACTGCAGTGTGTGCGTTTTGTCGTACGAAACAACTTCTTCATGCATGAAAGTGGGCCTCAAAACGGAGAGTCGATCTCTGAGCAGCCCAGTGACAGGTCATCATCTCAGCGCTCCTCTCTCGTTTCTAGAGAGCGCACAACTGTTGGCAGCACAAATGTCTCCACACACTGTTGGGACCAAAGTGAGAATGTTTGCCCGTCCAAAGCTCACACAACTGAAGCTTTGATCTCGAGCACGGAAGAAAACTCGGATCCTGAAACAAATTTAAGTTCAGCGTCTGCACACGTGTATGATGATGAAATATGGGAGAACCATGTGGTCACAGGATAGGATGCAAGTATATTGTTATAGTTTTTATTTTGTATTATTACACATTTTATTTTCTTCAAACATGTATTGATGGTATGGAGTACTTAATTTGCTTAATCATATTGTTTATCACTATGGGTGTTTCAAGGAAACACCGTTTGTCTTGTAAAATAAATTGTTGCGCTACAAGCTGTGAATTGTGGTACAATATCTGTCCGTTAAGATTTTCTGCCTGCATATCTGATAAAAGAAAGTTGTTAAAGGTTAGATTTATATTCATAAGTTTTAATTTTGACATTGCAAATGGTGGTGGAAAAAATGAAAAGCTTACATTTTTCCAATTTGTTGGGAACTTGTAAGTTAAATATTTAAGAATAATTTTACATAAAATTGTGATCATAATTGTGTTTAGATTGTTTCCTTGTTTTAACAATGCTTCTTGGAAGTCAATCTTATGATTGGAATACCCGTTTATTCCCCTTTTAAATGGTGCCAAGAATATCTTGCTTGTTCTCTTGAAAATGTACCAAATCTTATTACTATTATTATTTTAAGTGGGATCTTGTTTTTTCTTTCTGTGTATATTTAATGTCTTGAAATTTTAATTTATTTTACTAAACACCACTTGTTTGTATATAGTAATATAAGAATAAAAGTGTCTACAAAGTGGCTAGATTTAGACTGGAGTATAGCTTCAGACGCTTCCACAAGCATCTTTCATGACGTAAAAGAATTAGATTATATAATCAACTTCCCGGACATTGCTTCCACTGCTGCCGTAATGTTCGGTCATTATGCGCACTAGTAAAGTGGGGTGAGACGATTCATCGCGGAATCGTCAGACAGCTTTACTGATATTACGTTAGATAAAACTTAATCAATACAACTTTATTGATCCCTCCGGAGGTTTCCTTCAGGAAATAGTTTTCCAGTCAAAACACAGCAACACAGACGATAGATTCATAAAAAATAAGAACAAGAACAAAGTGTCTATAAAAAGAAAGCGCAAGATTACACAATCTAAGTCTAAAGATTAACATAGATTAGACTCTTCTCGATTAGAATCTTTTCGCTCCATTTCCCCCCAAAGCAGCAGGTTGAAATTTAAAGGCTGAATTGCGATCAAATCCCTGTCAAGAGACATTATTTAAACATAATTGAACAATTCATGCCTCCACGGTAAAAAATAAAAATGTTTTAAAATGATAAAATTAAGTGAAAAAGAAGTCTCCCCGTTGGGGAATCGAACCCCAGTCTCGCTGTGAGTCTTTGGTATGTGTGAAACAATGTGACATTCATTTCTTTCCTGGAAAAGTGGCAGTTACCATTTGGAAAGGTCCACTTGGATATCTGCGACAGGATCCAACTGATAAAGAGCAACCCATCTCTACAGGACAAGTCTTTGCCCATTAATGAAGGACTTGTGAGAGAAAAAGCCCTCGTTGTGGTCCGCCAAAGGGAAGGCGATGCTTCTGACAAGACGGAGGTGTTTGGAGAATATGTGCTGCAGTTTGGCAAGTACAAGGGCAAGTCTTTTCGCTGGCTTCTTGAAAATGATGTTGGCTACACACTATCTGATCAAGAATAAAAAGATGGAGGAGGATGCTGGTGTGTTTCTTGCCTAAGGCACAAACAAGAACCGTTTACTCTCCTTTATCAGTTATGCCATCTCCTTTAAAGAAATAAGCTCCCTCCTCGATTATGAATCCAGAATGCCGGAAAAAAGGCCCTAGACAAGAACAGAGGACGACCAGATTGTTGGCTTTGGTTTACAAGCAAATACAACCTGGGGTGAGATTTGGGCAAACAGAAAAGATGGCTGTGCTTCTTTTATTTCGAAAAATAGCATGTACCCCAGGCACAAAAATGCACAAGTTGCAAAAATACCTCCAATAGAAACAGGAATCCATCTCAACCCCTGATGTGAAACCTGCCTCAAATACATCCTCAGGTGTAATCGGTTATTCTATATATACGTGTGCGCTGTGGATGTTATTTTAACATTATCCCAATTTGTTTTCCATGGAAATTGACGAAGACAGCGATCTGGAAAGGGAAATGCTTTCTATTTCTCTGACTAAATGTGGTAGATTATTTCATTCAAATGTGTAAAAGCGTCTCAACCTCAAAGTGCTTTCCATAACATATAATGCTTTGTCTTACAGCTATAGCACCACCTTCTGAGGCAGTACGAGTAAATGGTACAAAAATTCAATATAATGCATGTGTGGCATCAGCAGATCTCCCAGCCAATCACCACATCAAGGGGGGGGGGGGTTCTACGCGTCATTTGGCATTGCTCCGCCCTCTAACCGCTTCGCTATTGGTTTATCATCGAGGCCCTGCCTCGTATCCGAGAAAACTTAATGAACTAGCCACTAACGATGGCGGATGAATTTTGACTCCCTGGAGATGGAGGACACACATGTCTGCTTCGTGGCCTAGGCCTAAATCACATGATGACTTTATTGTGTGGCTTGCCGAGCACTTCCCACGGCTCTTCAGCGACGGGAAGCGTCCGAGGCTTGTCCACTCACGCCGCCTCAGAGATCATGATGATGATCAAGACAGGTAAACGCAATGTTGTTTAATAAGTGTCTCCCTCGCAAACAACATGGCATTCCTGTGCGGCACACTCGACAAGATCATGTTCCAAAGTGATGAGAAGAAGAAGGTTGTTGAGCCCTGATGAGTCGTCCCTCGATTGTGAACAGACTGCGACGAGGAGGACGACTGGCTCGCTGCATGGCAATCTGCTATGAGGTATGCGACAGCGATCCAAGTATCTCTTGCAGACAACATGGCCCTCCTGTAGAGCTCCTCCTTCAGGGCAACAACTCTCACGCTGCGGGCTTTCCAACCGCCGCCGCACTTGGACCCGGGTCAAGATCATCTTCACATGTTGTCCTGTGAGGGTTTTGTTGTGCGGTGCCTGGCCTTGTTCGGCGGCTCGGATACCTTATTCATTTGCCACGGTAGATGTTGGCTGGGTGAGCCGGTCTCCCCTCAGAGGTCTCTCATTGGGTGAGATCGGCCATTATGCAGGCCTATCAGGCCTCAGCGGGTGGATCGGCTCCTATCGAATTAAGGGCACATTTCCCCCGTGGTGTGGCAGCTTCAGTGGCTCTTTCGCTGGGTGTTTTCTTGGGCGCTTCTTGGGCTCAACCTTCGCTAGAGCCTATCTCCTAGTGATGGGTCCAGCAACACCGATGCGTCGGCACATGCGTCGAGCTCATAGAGCAAAACCCTGTGTCTGTGCGCGTACCGCTTTTAGAAATTGAACGAACTGTGTCGAACTGACGCCTGCGCGCCAAACTGTGTTCATAAGGAAGCGCATCTGTCAACGAGATGCCGCTGCCAACAGAATCGCCTCACTTTTATTTTAGGTATTTTGTCATTCATCGTCGTCAGAGATTATGGAACAGCCTCCGGCAAAAAAGATTTCGGCCGTGTGGAAATATTTTGATCATATATCGGAAAATAAGGTATGTGTTCATTTCCTTGTCGTTTCATTCTGTTTTCTCAAAGTTTCCACTTGATCTATTAGAATTATGAATCATTTCAAAATGATTCTTAGTTTACTATTCATATTTTCTGCAGGTTAAATGTCGCATATGCACGACTGAATTGTCGTACTTTAACCAATTCACCTCCTCAGTGCTGAGGCATTATAGGGCCAGGCACGAGAATGACGTTCCAGGATAAACTCAGGTATACAGCCATTCTACAACTTACTCAGTTTCTTTTTTGATAATTAATTCCCTTCTTCTTTATCTCATTTTAACCATCAAGCTACCGGGAAGCAGATGCTGGATGAGGCTCTGCTGAACTTCATTGTCAAGGACTGCCAGCCACTCAGCATTGTGGAGAGTGAAGGGTTCAGGGATCTGGTTCAGGTATGTTTTGCCAACCAGAAAGGTTTATTTGGAAATGATCTAAAGTTGTAGTTGATATATCCAATTTATTTAATATTTAAATTAAATGTATTGATTTGCTTTTGGTTTAACTTGGTGTAATTTTCAGACCATCAAAAAAATGTTGGCGAAAAAATATGAGGAGGAAACGGGAACGAGTGAAATTGGAAGTACAGCAAGCTGTGTCAGTGAGTATAACAGCTGACATGTGGACATCTGTAAACATGGAGGCTTACTTGGCTCTTACATGTCACTACATAAATGATAATTTGCAGTTGTGAACATCTGTGTTGGGAGTGCATTACTTTCCACAGAGTCACACTGCTGACAATTTGGCCCAGGTCAAAAGGGGCATGATGGCAGACTGGGCCATAACTATTAAAGTATTTTTGTGACCAACGCAGCACCAAACCTGATTGCATCCACTAGACAGCTCCAAATTCGACACTCAATTTGCATTGCACAGTCTTTATTTATTAGTTAGAAAATCATGTGACCAGATCCCCACACTTGCATCCATCAGACACAAAGCTAGGCACATTGTCACATACTTTAGATCAAGCACTACAGCTAAGGAGAAGCTTGCTCAAGTGCAGCAACAGATGGGACGACCAACCCTGAAACTCATCAATGAGGTGGCAACATGCTGGAACAGCACATATGAAATGCTGTCAAGGCTACACGATGAGAAGGAGTCAGTGTGGGTATCTCTGGCCTCTCTAAAAACAGATTTGACTCCACTTATAGCTGATGAGTTTAACATCGTAGGAGAAACACTTATTGCACTTGCTCCTTTCCATCAAGCCACAGTGGAGTTGTCTGAGGACAGGCGTGTCAGGGTCAAAGGTCATCCCGATGATGAAAATGCTCTACGTTGCACTAGAGCATAGTGCTTCAACCTTGCATACACAGGCAGCCAAACGCCTCCATGAACACCTGAAGCGTCGAGTTGGAGACACTGCTTCCGATCTAGAGTCATTACGTGTGTTGACCCTAGCAACACTTCTTAGCTAGCAACATCCCAGATTTAAATTACTCGTCGGTTCATAGGTTGCCTGTAGGGATTTTTAATGTCCCGCAGATGTCAGTATTCGGTGACACAGTATCAATACAGTTTTGCAACGTGATCCTGGGCCGGCGGGGCCTTAGTGATGCTGCTGTCAGGAGCGGCGTCTAGCTGGGGGTACATTGATCCCGCCGGGCTTCGCCTTGGGTTTAAACCAATAGCGAAGTGGTTAGAGGGTGGAGCAGTAAATGCCATAGAACCCCTGAGTTATCATCATAATCTCAGGTTCTACGAAATGGTGCGAAGCCCTCTAACCTCGTCGCCCAGCATCCACCTTTCTCGCTGAATTTTAAGTTGGAGGAAGTGCAGCGGGTATTTCCCGCCTTTAAAGGAAGTGGACTGCACCCAGCTGGGTGGGGAGTTCATTAAGCTTTCTCAGAGACAAAATAAACCAATAGCGAAGCGGTAAAAGGGCTTTGCACCAATTCGTAGAACCTGAGATTATGATGATAACTCAGGGGTTTTAAAAGCAGGTGGGAAACGACCGCTTGTTCTCTTGCTGGTTGGAGGGCTGGGTCCTGTTAATTCCTGTTATCCGTCACTTCCGCTAGGGTCTGTCGGCAGGTAGGCTTTTGAGGCGTTCGTTTCGGCTCACCTGCGATCCATCCAGCACGTATAACGTAGCGAATTTTATTACAGAAGCCCCTGGGTTCTGTTCTTGTGCGATCAGTTTCTCAATCCGACAGGTAAGTGCTACTCCTTCGTGCCCTTCCCCGATTGTTACATATGTAGCGATCTCTATTTACAGCTTTGCCCACAGTGGTTATTCATATCGTGCTTTAATTTTAACGCCTTTTGATTCGTTGCGTCAAAGAAGCACAATACCAGTCTGAACCACCAGAGGGAGACAGTGCATCTGATTGAGCACTTCCCTATTGTTTTGAACGTATATTTGTAAACCATTTTGTAACACTTGTTTTCCTTGTTTATAAAAAGTTTAATGTGTTAAGCCCTTGATGATGTGAGTACAAGATTCGTGTTCTTTTTTATTTAATATCTATTGAGGGCAGTGCCAGTAGTTTAACAATTACAATTTTAAACAAAACAATATATTTATTATGTATAATATAATAATAATAATAATGGAAATAAAACACTGCCACAATGGTTGCCTAGATAACACAGTTTACATTACTAAAAACGGTGAATTCCTTGTACATGTAACTTACTGACATTTCTATTCTAGTAGCCACAACATGTCCAGCCCCAGAAGAGATGCAACAGTTCAAGGTTGAATTATTACATTAAAGTTTTTTTTTTCTTAGTTATATCGAAACTGTCATGTTTATTTTTGTCTTATTACCTACAGAGGAAAAAAGAGGCACCAACGAAGAAAACCATTCCCATTCCCAAGGAGCTGATGTTTCTGTAACCAGAAGGAATTTCAGAAGCTGAAACTTCCGCCCCTCTACCAGGTGGGCATGTTATCCATTTCTCACATTAACAAGCGTAGCCATCTTTTTAAAGTCCTAATCAGAATAGTGTATTCCATTCTTAATAAGTTATGTTGTTATTGTATTTCAGAAAGTTCATCACAAATTGAAACATATCACTTGATTTACCTGCTGCTCATGCCACACTATTTCAGAAACCAGTGCACCAACTCCCCGGGCTGTTGAACAGACAGCAACCAGCCAAAGCCCTCTGAAAAGTAGTAGTTTGGACATATTATTATCTTCATATTTTTTATCATCAAATTTTATGGTAACTAATCTGTTGTAATGTTTGTCCAAGTCAGCGATTGCCACCTGTTCGACCACGTCCTCAGCCAAAGCCTCTTGGTTAAACTCAGGACATTGGCCCCTGGACCTGTTCACACCAGCACAAAGTCTGGATGAAGACAGAGCTGAAAGCCTTGGGTCTCTGGCCTGGGTTGACGCCTGTCAGCAACCCGATGAAGACAATTTCATTGTTGCGGTTACCTCCTCAACCGGAGATCATTGACGGTGTTTCCGAGCTTCCATTGCCTACATTTTTCCAGCTCCATCCCTTTTTTATATGGAAGCCGGAAAGCGATGCACTCATGGAGAGGATGAGGAACAATTACAGACTCCCATGTATCGACGGCTGTGTCAACGGACACATTGTCCCCTCAGGAGTCGGCAGGCCCTGTGTGGTTGTTGGCAGCTGTAGGCTGTGCTGCAAGACCTGCAAGAAGAGATGGTATGCAAAGAGATTTACAAATTCTGCAGGCTGTGATGACTTACAAGAAAGTTGTTTCCAAGACCGTGATTGATGAAATCAGGCGCACCGGCCACTCACCTGTAGAGGTGGAAAACTAAATAATGGAGGTGATGCATCTGAAGTATAAAAAGGCCCACCTTGCCTACCTTCTGAGCTGCCAGAACGTTCTTGACGAAGAGAACGGACAGACCGCCCTCACCTAGTTCCTGAGAAAGGAAACCAACTCTCATGGTTGGAATGGGATCACAGTCTCCGGTCACTACCTGACTGACTGTCTCCTGTACCAATTCAAGGAACAGGAGGCCAGCATCAAATTGCTGAATCAGGGAACTTTTGGAAAGGCTTTTCGCTCGGACCACACAAGGAAAGCAATGTCATAATATGTTGTGATGAATGAAAGCTGGATGATCCTGTCATCGTTGATTTTGCAATCTGAGACACAAAGGTCCATGCGGCCTTTGTACTCTGGACTGGACAGGCGGTACAGAATGGCTGGGATCCAAAACCCCAAGTATCAGTGGGTAGATTGGTAAGAAATTATATTTTTATGCATCCATCTATGTTATGAGTTTCTTACAATACATTTTATTTTTAGGGATTGCTGTGCAGCTTTCAAAGTGGCAGAACCTGATGCTGGATAGGATCTGAACTGGGAGGCCTGGAAAACTACAGACGCGATGGTTGCCTGTGCCACATCTGGGGACCCAGAAGAGATGCAACAGTTAAAGGGTGAATTATTACATTAAAGTTTTTTTTTTTTTTTTTTCAGTTATATCGAAACTTTCATGTTTATTATTAGAGGAAAAAGAGGCACCAACGAAGCAAACCATTCCCATTCCCAAGGAGCTGATGTTTCTGCTACCAGAAGGAATTTCAGAAGCTGAAACTTCCGCCCCCTCTACCAGGTGGGCATGTTATCCATTTCTCACATTAACAAGCATAGCCATCTTTTTAAAGTCATAATATATTTCATTCTTAAGTTATGTTGTTATTGTATTTCAGAAAGTTCATCACAAATTGAAACATGTCACTTGATTTACCTGTTGCTCATGCCACACTATTTCAGAAACCAGTGCACCAACTCACCAGGCTGTTGAACAGACAGCAACCAGCCAAAGCCCTCTGAAAAGTAAGTTGGACATATTATCATCAAATTTTATGGTAACTAATCTGTCGTTATGTTTGTCCAGGTCAGCCATTGCCATTCGACCACGTCCTCAGCCAAAGCCTTTTGGTCATACTCAGGACATTGGCCCCTGGACCTGTTCACACCAGCAGAAAGTCTGGATGAAGACAGAGCTGGAAGCCTTGGGTCTCTGGACTGGGTCGACACCTGTCAGCAACCCGATGAAGACAATTTCATTGTTGCGGTTACCTCCTCAACCGGAGCTCATTGAGAGCGTTTCTGAGCTTCCATCGCCTACAATTTTCCAGCTCCATCCCTTTTTTATATGGAACCTGGAAAGCAATGCACTCATGGAGAGGATGAGAAACAATTAAAGACTCCCTTGCACTGTGTCAACGGACAAAATCTGCAAGAAGAGATGGTATGCAAAGAGATTTACAAATTCTGCCGGCTGTGATGACTTGCCGTTTCCAAGACCTGTTGATGAACTCAGGCGCACCAACCGCTCACCTGTAGAGGTGGCAAACCAAATAATGGAGGTGATGCATCTGAAGTATGAAAGAGCCGACCTTGCCTACCTTCTGAGCTGCCAGAACATTCTTGACAGAGAGACGGGAGAGTACAGAGAGACCACACTCACCCAGTTCCTGAGAAAGGAAACCACCTCTCATGGCTGGAATGGGATCACAGTCTCTGGTCACTACCTGACTGACTGTCTCCTGTACCAATTGAAGGAACAGGAGGCCAGCATCAAATTGCTGAATCAGGGAACTTTTGGAAAGGCTTTTCGCTCGGACCACACGAGAAAGGCAATGTCATCATATGCTGTGATGAATGAAAGCTGAAATCATCGTTGATGCAATCAGTCCTTGCGGCCTTTGTACTCTGGACTGGACAGGCGGTACAGAATCGCTGGAATCCAAACCACCAAGTATCAGTGGGTAGATGGGTAAGAAACTATATTTTTATGAATCCATCTATGTTATGCGTTTCTTACAATACATTTCAAAGTGGCAGAAGCTGACGCTGAATGGCATCTGAACTGGGAGGCCTGGAAAACAACGGACGCGATGGTTGCCTGGGCCACTTCTGAGGATCTCCAGAACAAATTGTGCTTCACAAGAACACTTCAACAAGTCCATTACCACCAAGCTGGATTTGTTCCACTGCATGAGGCGGTTCCTCCGAGAGTGTCTCTGAGCATCACCCGCTCTACAGTTCGTTTGCCCAGTACCTCTCTGCTGCCTTCTCTGTGGTGGATCAGGATGATTTAAAGCGACTGAAGGATGCCTACAGCTTTTGTGGCATTGAAACGGCAAACCCCACATCCGTGAGGACTGCTGGATAAAGATCCCGTTGCCAATGGAGCTTGTCGTGAGAGTGTCCTTCATTAGTTTCACCTGTCCAAAGATCCAAACAGTGTGGCACTGTTCAAGCCCTCAATGCCCAAAGCCTGGAGGCTTCAGCGAGTGCACATCCTGCGTGGTTGCCTCAGTGACCCTGAAATTGATTGAGCGATCCCTCATCGGCATGGTGGATCAGTGCAGCTCAATCATGTTCCAGGAGAAGGAGCAAAATTCCTGGTTTGGATCCCCATCAGGCCAAATGGGTGTTTCTCCTGAGTTGTTTCAGGCTCAGGGATTGACTTGGGTGGCAAGGTGGAATTACAAGAGGATGGTGGACCCTAAGTAGCCAGGTGTAAAACCTCCAGCCGAATTTGATCCAGTGTTGATTGCTGACTTGAACGCAGTCCACGAAAGGATTTTCAAAGAGAAGAAATATCGAGCGCTGGATGTTAGGAAAAGACACTGGGGAAAAGTTTGGACTGGAGTATGTGGAGCCCGGCTGTAGGCCTGTTCCCTTGGACCTGGAAAAGCACCAACTAGTCTTACGCTTCCTTCACCTCCACCGGCCATCCCAACCATTCAGTTCACGGAACCTTCTGCAACCTTAGTCAAGCCTTGTAAGCATCTCATCTAGTGTCTGAAAAAATTACGGAGGTGTTTTTATTATTTCTTTGTTTATATAACCTTTTTTCTATTTGTGTAAAGCACTTACAACTCCACTGGTCCTGACATCACCAACTGCTGCCAGACCTGGACCCATAAAGACAAGAGGAAGGGTGTTTGTTCTGGACCACAAACACTGGACTGCCAAAATGAAGACTGTAATTGACGGTCTTCTGAACAAGCATCGTGGACAAAAGGACATAGTGAAGCTCGTGGACCAGGAATACAGCAGACTGGTCCATGACTCTTGTAGAGATCCAACAAGCATGCTGCATCCAACAACGTGCTTTCACATTGTGCAGTATGTGAAACATCTCTCCAAGCTCCTTAACACGAGGTCCAGCATGAACACCACTCAAAGTGCAGGAGCAGCAGCAACTGTGCTGTACTCCCTGAATAAGGGAAGCCAGACAAAGACAGTTCCCGTCGTTGAGATCCAGATTCCCCCAGTTCAGCTTCAGCAACCTCCCGGTCAGACTGTTCTAGCCCCCTTGGAAGAAACAATTGCTCGCATAAGTGGAAGGAGTAATGGAGCAGAAACTTAAGCGACATCTGCAGCGTCCACAAAAGAAAAACAAAAACCTGTCTTTCTTGTGGCCAACCACCAATTTTACCAGCTTGGCCCTGTCAGGTACTTCTACTGCTCGCATAAAGTATTCAAGTTGTTCCCTGGCAGAAGGGCTCACCAACACCAGGATGGAGTTCGATGAGTTTTTTGCAGAGAGAACTTGATCAGACGGCAAACAAAGTTCAGGATGAAAACCGAAATAAAAAGGGGGTAGAACCGGAGCCACCACCCAAAGTGCGCAACTGCAGTTTCTGTTTCAAGCCACTGAAACAAGGTCCAGACAGTCCTCACGTCCATGCCGCATTCCCTGAGGTAATCGGGAAGTACGTTTATTGTCCTGCAAAAGTGCTCGCCTTGTGAAAAGACAAGGGAATGACTGAAAAGATGCGGGAAGCATTTAAAAAAACCCTCTTATTTGATGGAAAAGGAGAGGAGGGGAAAGGACAAAAAAGTGAAGTTGTGCCTTTTTGTTGTTTTGACTATTTAATAAAAATAAATATTGTCACAACTCGAATGAGTATTTTAATTAATTAATACTTTAAACTATCAATAAATAGGAAAATAGTGTTGATCATTGAAGTGCATTATTAAATTCTCTAGAATCATGAAATAACAATCAATTTAAAACCTTTCACAACTTTCCATTCAACCGTAAAGAAAAATATAAAAAAGAAAATGTGTGGTTTTATGCTTTTAACATTAAAGGCTTTTAATACTTCACATCGTGATACATTTAACTGGAAAGAAAAAAAGTTGTGTGCATCGGCCAGGAATCGAACCAGGGTCTTTATTCTTCCAACATTAAATACTTCAACAGTTGACCACCAGGTGTTAAGATGGAGAATTCTAGATGGCTTTTAGTCTATTCCATTCTGATTGGCTGTTTGTCTGTTAGACGATTGTTTCCCTAAACCACTACGGAACAGATGCAATACTAATTCCGACCAGTGGCGCTATAACGCCTTTTAACACAAGTGAACATCATGGATAGAAAATATCGACAACACTTGACTTCATGATGGAACTAGTCCTTGAATCCACGTGAAGGAAGGAAAAGAACAGTTTCTATTCGTCACATTCAAGGTCATTTCTCCATTCAAGTGAGGTATCATTTACGGCTGGGACTTCAGACCAGGACAGTCACCTGGATCCGGGTGAGTTTCTCGTATCCTATTTATACGGTTTAAATTCCCTTGTGTTCTGCTTAATGATTCTATGAGCTCGTATGATTATAAATAAATGACTTACGGTGAGCGAAGGCTTTAAATGTATTACCAACAACTCTATTAGTATCTACCTCGTAGTGATCGAAAAAAGAAAAGGATGATGCATTGGCCGGGAATCGAACCCGGGCCTCCCGCGTGGCAGGCGAGAATTCTACCACTGAACCACCAATGCTACATGGAGACGAACGGGGCTGTAGTACTATATAATTCCTAGAGGGTGCGCTCACCGTTAATTGGAATTAAAAACGTCTTATTTCGACACAATTTTCAGGCGCATTCTTATTTATGACCTATTGGAGACCAAACCACTAAAAGGAAGGGAACGTGTGTGTCAAAGTTTGTGTTAAATACAATATAATTTCGGGAGTTTTGATTAAAACATTAATTTTGTTCGAGGTAATATTGCAATGTGTTCATTAACCACCAGAGTTCGCTCCACAACACTCTACGCTTTGATAGCGTTTTGAACAAGGACGTGGTTAGACTTTTTATATAATATTTGAAACATGCATTATATTAAAATCTATTATCAGACTTTTTATGAGCATTCGTATTTCCTTTATTATGCCTTCATTCTTAATTATCTTTTATTAATGCATAATGATTGCATTAGAGTTTTTTACTCAAAATATAGATTATTATTATGAAGTGTGGCTGAGTTAGACAAAATGGTGAATGGTATAAAAGTAAAAATTCAGATAATTAGTTAGAAACTAAACATTTCTAAATGATTTGCTTCATAAATGAATCCAGATTTTATGTATGTTAAAAATGTACCGTCACTTGCCCTGTTTCCAATACAACAAGTAAAACAGATGATTTATAGGAACTTGAATTTAATTAATATTTACGATATAATGCACATAGAAAGATATTTAAATCAAAAGTGATGCAGATATTTAACAGTCACAAGGAGGATTAGTTTAATTAAATTTTAATTAATAATCCGACTTTGCCAAGATCCCTTTTAAAGCAGAAGTTCCTAATAGCGTTTCAATTTTAATGCATTTTAAATCTGCACAAATGAAAAAATGTCTTCATGCATACACTTTGTAAAAGTTTCCTTCCTTGCACTGATAGAATTAATAGAAGATTTTTTTTTTTTTCTCCAGAAAGTCAGGATGTTTCTTGTGCTCGTCACTACTTCAAACGGCGCGTTGAAGAAATGAGTGAAGCTCGAAGGAGAACCAAACGTGTCATTAGAGTATCTGGTTAATATGCGCTCTTCACCCCTGAGA
Organism: Callionymus lyra; assembly: GCF_982586985.1. Lineage (NCBI taxonomy): Eukaryota > Metazoa > Chordata > Actinopteri > Syngnathiformes > Callionymidae > Callionymus > Callionymus lyra. The sequence continues at coordinate 24,750,961 of NC_141822.1, forward strand.
CGTCTTCAAAGCCCGTCGCTTCTGTTTCAACCCAACGCCCAGATTTGATGTGGAGGATTTAAAGGTGGCTCAAGGTAATTTCCGCTGGAGCGCGTGCCTGCAGTTCTGGTATATGGATATGAATATGTTCCATGTTTTATTATTTCACAGCCGGGACCTCCGGTGGGAGCTGCTGGGAGGAGGTGCAGGACCATAACCTGGATCCTGGTGAGTTTCTTGTCTGAGTAGAATGTATTAGATGGTGCAATTTGGGTTAAAATACCCTGGTGGTCGTCCAGAAACAACTTGTTGCTCAATAAGTTCATGAGCCGATTTCAGCAAAATACTGTTGAGTTTAACAAAGTTACTTTTTTGTCATCATATAACAAAATTGAAGTTGTTGTACGTTGTTTTCGAAAGGTTCATACACAAAATGGAAATTCAAAAGCGTTAAGTTCACTTACATAGATTTGTTAAAATCGTAACCTTCAACACTTAACTTAAAATCACAGACACAAACAAACTATATATTAATAAAGATGAAGGTTTTATCTATCATATGGATGAATTTGGAAACATTTTACTGTAGTTTTGATTTTATCATGGTTTGAACGTTAAAGTCATTATTTACAGAGGTTTGCAAATTTTTATTTTATTCCCGTTTAAAGTTCTTATGTCTTTTAAAATTTAAATGACTACAACATTCAAAACAACGTTGGCGTTACAAAGAAAAAATAAATTGTATACGGACACAGCTTTAAAAAAATTAAAAAGGATGATGCATTGGCCGGGAATCGAACCCGGGCCTCCCGCGTGGCAGGCGAGAATTCTACCACTGAACCACCAATGCTACATGAAAACGGGTGAGGCTGTAATGCATTTTATAGCCACACTGTGGCGCTCCCCGTTAAAAGTTTTCTTTCACTAAAATCTTTAACCTCAACCACATTTATTTCCTATAGTAGTCAGAACCACTACGGGAAGGATATAGTTCTTGACACTGGGCGCATCTTTTTCGACCAAGGCCGTATGAATATAAGTACGATATAATATTTAAAAGCACTATAATGAAAAATATTAATGAGAGAAATATATTTAATTGGTTTACTTGCCTGCGTCATCAGTATTACACTGAAGTAAAACTATCCGCGATCACAGCCAAGCCATCCGACGCTAAATTTAGAGTGCGCATAATGGCAGGACATTACGGTACGAACTCTAACGAATAATAAAGATGCACAAAAGTAATCGTTTTAGGTTTTATGTGAATTCAAACGTTTTTTCCTCGTGTTACATCAATACTCATTCAATGCAGAATATAGTGAGTTATGATCTATCGTTTCTTCTACTAGATTGAGTGCTACCGTAATGTTCTGCCATTATGCGCACTCAATTTAGCGTCGAATGGACTGCGGTCAAGTGGGCCGCGATCGAGCCGCAACTTTCAAACATCATGGCTTACGGTAGTGAGAGAGAAGTCACGCATTATTGCCACTGTTATTCAAGCACAATATATTTTTATTATCATCATCAGAAAACCTTAATAGTTGACAAAGATCTGACTTTACTTTCATGTCCAGCAGGTTTTGAAGTATAAGTGAACAAAGTTTCAAGTATTTTTAGTGTAAAAATATGGTTTTATTGTCAATTTAGTAAAGTGTATTGATGTCACTGTTAATCAAGCACGATATATTTTAATTGATGTAAAAAAACAAAAATATATAATAGTTGACAAAGATCTGACTTTATAAGTATGTGGGTCAATATGTAAAGGTAATTAACTGAACTTTATGAAAAGTTTTTGGAGATATTCACAGATTTTTTTCCGCTGTAGGCAGGCTCAATTGCATTTACCCTTCTAAGTTATTTTGTGAAACAGTTAGACCTGAATTACGATTGACATGATGGAAAAAAAGAAAGGTTGGTCTGATAAATGAAACTTGCTGTTATAGTAATAATGTAACTGATATTTACTAGGATGGACAGGATGCTAATCGAAATATTTAAGGATACAAAGTTTTGGTGAATGACGAGCGCAAGATTTGAGAGGGAGGGGATGATTGTTAAATCGGGTAATCATTGATTCTAATTTCAAATGCTATGAAAATGTATTATTAATTATTATTCAATGATTTAAATATGAAAACCTTTTGAAAACTGCCTTCAAGAAACATCTTAAGACATTTTTATTCGTGCAGGCTTTGCCATGATTTTCTGGACGTTCTCAGTGTTATCTTGACTTTTAAGTATATATTTTATTGAGTATTGTTTTGATTGTTTAAGCGCTTTGTGACCCTTGTCGGGAAATGCACTCTATAAATATAAATTACTTACCATTTTATTTAATCAATTTTAATTCATATTCATAGTGCGCTTTTCTTAATTAGTTTTTAACAACCAGATATATTGCAAAATTAATGAACTAATTAATAATAAAAAAAACATTAACAGACGTGCATTTAGAACATTTACCGTGATATTGAAGGCAGCGTTTGGCTGATCCTCTTATTTTGAAATTCTGAGGTTTATTTCCTCCTGTTCGGCATGGGAATTTATTACACAGTTTAGCCATAACTTTCTAAATTAACGTACAGCTGATGGCAGGAGAAACTAACAACTGATAGATTGACAGCAATATGATGTTTAGTTCTATGATGTTAAATTCCACAGTTTCTGCCTGTGTAAGTAGATGGTGAACTGACTGTAACGATGACTTGCTTCTGATTGGTTAATATTGCGTGATGGCTTATGTGATTGGTTGATTTAAGTTTATTATCATTAATTCTAAAAATATAGTATTCAATGGGTAAATATAAGTAAATAAGCGTGAGAAATGTCAAGTGTGACATGTGGTGTAAGAGGGGGTCAAATTGCATGACAATTAAAACGGTTGGAGAGGACAAAAATTAACTTTTTGAACAAATACAAGAGTGGGAAATGTGTGTTTATTTTTCCTAGATATACGATTATTTCTAAATATATAATGAGTATGAGAAAACAAAAAAAAAAGTTTTTTATGAATATGGACAACTTAACTGTTTGGCTTACTCCCACAAACATTAAACCAAAATTTAGACAAAATGAAATAAAAATGTAAATATACCAACAACAATCCGAGTCAATCTTTCATATAAGAAAGGGCCTTTTTGTTTCGATGTCAAAAGGTACACAGGTCAAAGAAGAGCAAAAATGTCAAGATTGCATGTGGATTATTTCTAACAAAGCATCTTTAATTGATGTAATTTCAGAATATGCACATTTCATGTCTTTGGAAAGGTAAGTGGAGATGCACATCCTGACTGACAAAAAAAAAGTGATTCATACAGTAATTGACTTACAGTATAACATCATTTTATGTTAAAGGCAAGTATGTATTAATACATTTCAAGAGTTAATGGATCGAATTAAAAAAAAACACAATCAGGAAGATTTTTCAGAAGTCTGCAATGGACAAATATAATTTCACAAGGAATCAACTCAATAAATACAATCTGCAGCATTTCTTTTAAAGGCCACAATCTAAGAACAGAAAATTCATTTTCATCTGGTCATGCCTTTCACACCTCAGGATATTGTTCCTTTGAATCTTGCCCTCTGAAAGTGGAGGTGAAAGTAAAAAGTGAACAGAATCTCAAAGCTGATATGGTTTTTAGAGGAGGAGACATTTGCCATCATAGAGACAAAATCAAAAGACGTCCTGTAGGAGCTGATGGCAGAAAACTATTAGCAAAAAAGCTGCACTCACAGCTCCCTCGGACCATTTTTTTGGAGTCTCTGCAAAAACTTTCAAAAGTTGTGGTAGAATCAGGGTGCAGAGACAAGGCTCCCACAAAAGTTTTGAAGTCCATTCTTTGGGAGAACAAGAAAGGTCAAAGACCACATTGAAATTAATTCATGAGTCTGTTTGACATTGTCAATACACCCAATGAATCAGAAAATCATGTACTGCAACGGGTAATCATGCGCCCTAAGGGGAATTATGCTGTGGTCAAAAAAGACCATTAGCATATTCCACAGTCGTTGCAAGCAGGATATCAGTTATTTGGACAGTATATGAACTAGTGGTGGGAAATCCAATGAAGGGGAGATCTCCACTACCTGTGGCGTCGTATGTTACCTGTGATCACACCACAGCGTCCGTGACATATTTTCTTCAGTCTTTCCAAACGGAGCACATCAAAATGTTTGGAAATTGAGCATTAAATAGGCCAGCAATGATCATGTGTGATGGTTCGCTCGTTTTAATGCGATCCATTTCCACAACATGTTGTCGAGCTAGTCTGGAAGACCTCCTTCATCAGTACTTTGTACTGGTGGGTGGACAGCAGAAGGGATGCAACTTTGACCTGCCAGTTCTACACCGCTGCATGAGTTACCTCATGAAAAACGCTAAGGATCTCTGCAAGAAACAGTAAGTGCCTTAAATAAAATGGTTGTTTTATTTCTAAATGTTGTAATGCTTACCCGTTTATCTCTATCGCAGAATTCCATAACATTACAAACTGGCCATGCATGTTTTCGGTTTGCTGTACAACTTTAAAGGATATGATGGATGCCCTTCTTAGTACAGCAGTTGTCTTTCTAAGCCCAAGCAAAGGTTTGAGAAGCACCTGAACCACCTGCACGAGATGATGAAAGTAAAGTGCACCATTACAGTAGATGGTGATGATGGTAATGATGCACTGAATGAGGACTATGAGGTAATGTTTCAATTCCCGAGCATTGACTTTCATCCGTTTTTATTTTGTAGGTTTATAAATGAACATAATTAGTTGTAATTAATTTTAAATCACTTTGTTTTATATATACAGTGAAGAAAATAAGCATTTGAACACCCTGCTATTTTGCAAGTTCTCCCACTTAGAAATCATGGAGGGGTCTGAAATGTTCATGGTAGGTGTATGTCCACTGTGTGAGAGATAATCTAAAAAGAAAAATCCAGAAATCACAATCTATGATTTTTTAACAATTTATTCGTGTGATACAGCTGAAAATAAGTATTTGAACACCTGTCTATCAGCTAGAATTTTGACCCTCAAAGACCTGTTAGTCTGCCTTTAAAAGTCCTCCTCCACTCCACTGTATTATCCTGAATCAGATGGACCTGTGTGAGGTGGTTAGCTGCATAAAGACACCTGTCCACCCCATACAATCAGTAAGACCCAAACATTCAGCATGGCTAAGAGCAAAGAGCTGTCCAAAGACACCAGAGACCAAATTGTACAACTCCACAAGGCTGGAAAGGGCTATGGAGAAATTGCCAAGCAGCTTGGTGAAAAAAGGTCCACTGTTGGAGCAATCATTACAAAATGGAAGAAGCTAAACATGACGGTCAATCTCAATCGGAGTGGAGCCCTGTGCAAGATATCACCTTGTGGGGTCTCAATGATGCTAAGAAAGGTGAGGAATCAGCCCAGAACTACACTTGGTCAATGACCTGAAAAGAGCTGGGACCACCGTTTCCATGGTCACTGTTGGTAATACACTAAGACGTCATGGTTTGAAATCATGCATGGCACGGAAGGTTCCCCTGCTTAAACCAGCACATGTTAAGGCCCGTCTTAAGTTTGCCAATGAACATTTGGATGATCCAGAGGAGTCATGGGAGAAAGTTTTGTGGTCAGATGAGACCAAAATGGACCTTTTTGGTCATAATTCCACTAAGCGTGTTTGAAGGAAGAAGAATGATGCGTACCATCCCAAGAACACCATCCCTACTGTGAAGCATGGGGGTGGTAGCATCATGCTTTGGGGGTGTTTTTCTGCTCATGGGACAGGACGACTGTACTGTATTAAGGAGAGGATGACTGCAGCCATGTATTGTGAGATTTTGGGGAACAACCTCTTTCAGTCAGATCATTGAAGATGAGTCGTGGCTGGATCTTCCAACATGACAATGACCCAAAGCACACAGCCAGGAAAACCAATGAGTGGCTTTGTAAGAAGCATATCAAGGTTCTTGAGTGGCCTAGCCAGTCTCCAGTCCTAAATCCAAAAAAATTGAAAATCTTTGGAGGGAGCTGAAACTCCGTGTTTGTCAGCGACAGCCCAGAAACCTGACTGATCTAGAGAAGATCTGTGTGGAGGATTGGGCCAAAATCCCTCCTGCAGTCTGTGCAAACCTGGTGAAGAACTACAGGAAACGTTTGACCTCTGTAATTGCAAACAAAGGCTACTCTACCAAATATTAACGTTGGTGTTCAAATACTTATTTTCTGCTGTATCACACGAATAAATTGTTAAAAAATCATAGATTTTGATTTCTGGATTTCCCTTTTTAGATTATCTCTCACACAGTGGACATGCACCTACCATGAAAATTTCAGACCCCTCCATGATTTCTAAGTGGGAGAACTTACAAAATAGCAGGGTGTTCAAATACTTTTTTTCTTCACTATATATATATATATAAATATATATATATATATATATATATTTTAGGTATCGTCACTGCTTAGGATTTGAAGTACATGCAAAAATACATATAATCTCTTAAATTTTATAAAGGGGATCTTGGTCGTCATGGCCGCGGCCCGGCTTACGACACCCTAGTAAAAAACACATGAAAATTTGTCAATTACAAAAACAAGTACAGTACTACAATAAGCACTTGATAGTAGTCAATAGATTTTAAATGAATTCATTTTATTTTAGAACATCACTGAAGATAACACACAGGGCATCATGGAGAAAAGTCAGTGGTACCTGAAGAGAATAAAGTTCCAAAGGAAGAGACCTACACGTCTCGATGACTTTTCTCTAACCTATCAAGAGATGCATGATGCCAGTGTTATTGAATATGCAGACTCAGAAAGAAGCAGAAGGAAGGTGAGATATTTTAACTATTATTTTTTTTACACCTATTAAAACAAAATAAAGAAAGTTGTGGAGGCCAAAAATATAAATGACGCAACATGCATCTAATTTGCAGTCTCATAGGGTGGAAATGGAGAGGTGGAAGAACAGGGAGAAACGTAAGGGAAGATGTGTCTCTCCACTTTTGACTGCCCTTCCAGTTCAACAACAAAAAAAACAGGTGCACTAATAACCTGCATTTGAATCAGTTTTCATTACAATTAGCTTGCTTAAGAGTTAGCTAGTAAATTCTCTAATCATATACGTTTGTTTTGATTACAGAAAAAGGAAAGTTCCCCAGAAATCCAACTGCATCATCATCCTGAGGTTTACATGTAATCAATAATTAATTTGTGTATTTTTTTTTATTTTGCTAAAAAACTTAATTAATGATGTAATAAGCAAACATGAAATGATAAATTGTTTTAGTGTAATTTGCTTTTAATCTTATTTATGGGTTTCACATATTTTACAACAACCTTGAATTGTCAAATCAGGCCAAGTCATCAACCTTATGTGATTATTAACATGATGACACCAACAAAGAAGTGGCTAAGGAGGTAATACAAATAATATTTTGTAAAATATATTAATTTAGAATAATGCATGTAATTATATGCATTTATTTTGCTTTATTTTTAGGTCAAAGCATTGTGGAGAAATGACATCTCTGAAGTGGAAGTGTCACTTGTACCATCTCAGATCACTGGGAACAGCTACATAGTTCGTCACAGTGATTTGAGATCCCTGAGGCCTCATGAATGGCTTAGAGGAGAGGTTAGTACTGTTAACAGTTCTCATAGACAAAAAAAAAAAAAAAAATCACTGGAAGTGTTTTTTTTATTTATTTTTTACATTCTCTTTGTATTGTGACCCTGGTGATGAATTGGTTTAAAAAAAAAAAAGTTCTACAGGTTGTAGTTAAAATCAACAGGTAAAATCAAGAATGCCACTGACTTCAAAAAGTGTTAAGATTTTGATTACTGCCAGTGTACTTTAGATAACAATTAGCCAATACACATGTTATCTTACAATAAGTGCTTTAATAAACTTATTGTATACGTCTTATAAGTCTGCACTGTCTTGTTGCCTATCCATCCACGTTTTCTTACATAAGTAGTTACAATCTTACTATGCATGTTAACTTATGACGGTACAACACAAAAATGTAAGTTATATCTATATATCTAATCTATATCTATATAGATATAGATATATAAAAACACTATGTATATCCTCAAAATCTTCCCCAGGTCATTGAGAGCCTTTTTCAAATTATTGTTAAGAGGAATAACCTGGAGGACACCATCTACATTTTAAACCACTACAGTGCTGGTGTCATCCTTTTTGGCAAAGATGACATGCCGGCAAAATTCTCAATTGTGAAAGAAAAGACTTGGAGTGCTGTTTGTGCTAAATAAGGATACAAGTGTTATGTTTATTGATGCTGAACCCAAGAGCAGACAAAGGCGATGTTCCAGGGAATACAAAAAGGGGTTTATTGAATAGGAGGGGAGCAGGTAGTGGATGAGGAAGCCGGAGGGAGAGCGAGGTCGGCGAGCTGGAGTGAGTGATCCGGGTAACTGCAGGTAGAGGAACAGAAGTTAGTTGTGGTGCAAAAAACAAGAGACTAGAATTAGAGAGCGAGGTAGCAAATACACTGAGCCAGTCACGTATAGTTACCACGGTAGTGCGTAGTACGATCTGGCGCCGACCGCGGGGAATCCAAGGGTTGATGAAGGGGGTTGATTGGGGATCAAGACCAGGTGAGCATGATTGAAGATGAGGACCTGTGCTGTGTCTCAAATCGCATACTAGCGTACTAAAAGTTAGTATTTTTAGTACGTTAGTGTGTCTCAATTCTTAGTATGCGAAATTTAGTGCGCCATGCATACTAAATTGGCATACTAACACGCATACTGCATACTGACGCACTGGTCTGCCACTCCCCCTGTCGTCTCACCTCACACCTGTGCTGTGTCTCAAATCACATACTAATCTTAGTATGCTAGAAGTTAGTATGCATCAGTTTAGTATGCATACTAACTAGTACGCAAATTCTCCGCAGATAGTATGTCTCAAATCAAACCCTGAAGCTACACACTAACCGGAATCACATGACAGCTTCTTCTACTTCTATTTAACGATGTTTCAAGCAGCTGTTTGAACGCTATCGACACCTGCTGGCAGCACGTATTGCAACTTTGGAAAAAGAAATAAAGAAAAAATATGAGAATCTAAATAATCGCGAGATATTTAAGCTGGTATCAGCAGCGAAGACGTGTTTATCCTCCTACTGCTGCTGAAAATACACATTTAAGTATATGCATATATATGCATTTATATATGACGTAACTTCCGTTTAAAACGTCACTAAAATGGCGGCTGTTTAGTATGGTTAGTGTCCATCGAACCATGCTAGTTTTGTGGGCGTGTTAGTATGCCAATTTAGTATGCATGGCGCACTAAATTTCGCATACTAAGAATTGAGACACACTAACGTACTAAAAATACTAACTTTTAGTATGCTAGTATGCGATTTGAGACACAGCACAGGAGGAGGAAAACACAGCAGACTGCTGTGACCACAACAATAAGTTCGTGTTTCAGTGTGTGAGTTTATAATGTTGGGATGTTTATCAATATTTCTACAGTAAAAATACATTAAACTTTGTTCACTTATACTTCAAAACCTGCTGAACATGAAAGTAAAGTCAGATCTTTATCAACTATTAAGGTTTTTTATAAGAATTAAAATATATCATGCTTGAATAACAGTGACATCAATACACTGTACTAAATTGACAATAAATCAATATTTCTACAGTGAAAATACATGAAACTGTGTTTATTATTACTTTAAAACTTGCTGAACATGAAAGTAAAGTCAGATCTTTGTCAACTATTAAGGTTTATTTTTTATAATAAAATATAATACATTGTGCGCAAACAGCTTTCTAAGCTAAAATAACGTCACAAGTCAGTACTTCAATTATTTAAACAACCGTAATTTAATCATTTTGCAAGACAACAAAATAATAAACGGGAAATTATAACTGATCAGCAGAAAATAAATATTTCATATTTCCACTGCTTTTCTTCCAACAGTCTCACACATGTCTGCAGACTCTGGTCTCATCATGTAAATGTCGCTTCAAATCTAGAACAGAAGTGTCTCTGGAATCTATTGAGAGAAAATGTACTTTAATGTAACCATATCAGAGGATTTTTGAGAACGTATCAGTCATAGTTTCGTAGATCCTTCCGCGTGTGACTTCTCTCTCTCACTACCGTAACACCTTCACAAAAGCGTGTTTTTTAAAGTTGCGACTGGATCACGGCTCACTTGACCGCAGTGCGGAAGCGTCGGACAGCTTTACTCCATTTTTTATTACAATGGTTTTGCGGTCAAAATTATTTTCTGTACAATCCCCTTTGCCTTATCTAAACAGATAACAATTTATCTGTGGCGTTTGTGTTAAGCTAGACTATACTTGTGAACAGGGGCAGAAAAATAATTACAAAAATACTTCATATCCCATCATCATTCCTCTTTCAATCACACTTATACCAGCGAAAAAACATGAGTACAATAAAAAGGTCCAAGATCATTTTAATAGCCAAGTAAATAAACACTTATTAGATGGCCTGAAATAAATGTTGTCTATCAAAATTATAAGAAGATTTAATATTCTACGCTAAAAAAGTAGCCTTGATAAATTGAAATGAAAATTTAAAAATGCCTTTTATTTCCCAGGTTACAAGTTAAATACATACAATTATTTTCCTGCAAGAGTGAAAGTATAAATTCGAAAATTCATAAACATTTAAAATAATGTTTTAACTTTTAAAGCAGTAGTTAAAAAATTGAACAATAAATTCCTAAATAGAAATAAGAACACTGCCACAATCATTGATTATTTAAGATCATATTGAAAAGGATTTATATAACTGGAGTTTGAAATCCTTGTACACCTCATTCACTGACATTTCTATTTTAATAGCCACAATGACATGTCCACAACCAGAGTCATGCAACGGTTCATGGGTGAATTATTTAATTCAATGTGTTGTTGTTGTTTTTCTCAGTCATATCGACGCAATCATGTGTCATTTTCTTTTACTACCTACAGAGGTAGTAAACAGGTCGGCTATTACCATCTGTTCGATTGCAGCCTCCGCCAAAGCCACTTGGTTACACTCAGGATATTGGCCCGTGAAACTGTTTACATCAGCAGAAAGTCTGGATGAAATCAGAGCTGGAAGCCTCTGGCTTGGTTTAATTCCGGTCAGCAACCGTATGGAGACGTTTTCCTTGTGGCATTTACCTCCTTAACCGAAGCTCATTGACAGCATATCAGCTCTTCCATCCCCTATATTTGTTGAGCTCCAGTCCTTTTCATATGGAATCCAGAGAGAAACACAATAATGGAAAGGATAGGAAACAATTATAGACTCCTGTGAAGCGAAGGCTGTGTCAACGCTCAAGTAGCCCCTGCATGAGGTTGTTGGCCGCTCCGGGCAATATTACACATTTTCATCCAGGCTGTGCTGCAAAGCTTTCCAGAAGCGATTGTTTGCTGACCACCCTGTGTGGCTAGAAAAACTGCCAAAACGATTCACCAACATTTTGCCGGCTGTAATGACGTACAAGGAAGCCGTTTGTAAGACTGATGGATTAACTCGGGCACACTGGCCGCTCACCCGCAGAAATGGCAAATCAGATAATGGAGGCGATGCATCTAAAATATAAAAGAGTTGACCTTGCCCATCTCCGCAGCTGCCAGAAGTGTCAGGAACAGACACTGGTGAAAATATTATGTGGAGTATGTGGAGCCCGGCTGTCTGCCTGTTCTCTTGGACCTGGAAAAACACAGGACCATGAGGGACTCTTCAGGGACAGTCCAACTAGTCTTACGCCTCCTTCACCTCCACCGGCCATCCCAACCATTAAGTTCACAGAACCTTCTGCAACCATAGTCAAGCCTGGTAAGCATCTTTTTAGTCTGAAAACTTAGTTTTTTTTTTTTTGTTACTTACAAAGCCACTGGACCCGGCATCACCAACTGCTGCCAGAACTGGACCCATTAAGACAGGAGGAAGGGTGTTTGTTCTGGACCACAAACACTGGACTGCCCAAATGAAGACTGTAATTGACGGTCTTCTGAACCAGCATCGTGGACAAAAGGACATGCTGAAGCTCGTTGACCAGGAATACAGCAGACTGGTCCATGACTCTTGTAGAGATCCAACTAGCATGCTGCATCCAACCACGTGCTTTCACATTGGGCAGTATGTGAAGCATCTCTCAAAGCTCCTTAAGGCGAGGTCCAGCATGAAGACCACTCCGGAGAAAGTGCAGGAGCAGCAGCAACTGTTGCACTCCCTGACTGAGGGAAGCCAGACAAAGACTGTTCCTGTGGTTGAGATCCAGATTCCCCCAGTTCAGCTTCAGCAACCTCCCGGTCAGACTGTTCAAGCCAATTGCTTGCATAAGTGGAAGGAGTAATGGAGTAGAAACCTAAGCAACATCTGCAGCCTCCACAAAAGAAAACACAAACAAAAACCTGTCTTTCTTTTGGACAACCCAAATCCAGGTACAAGAATGAGGGCTCATCCATCCACTATTTTTATCAGCTAGGTCCTGTCAGGTACTTCTACTGTTCACATAAAGTATTCAAGTTGTATCAGGCAGAACATCTCACCAACAAGGATGGAGTTCAATGAGTTTTCTCGAACAGAGTTTTTTCAGAGAGAACTTCAGACGGCAAACAAAGTTCAGGATGAAAACTGAAATAAAAAAAGAGGGCAGAACGGGAGCCACCACCCAAAGGACGCAACTGTCGTTTCTGTTTCAAGCCACTGAAACAAGGTCCTAACAGCCCTCACATCCACGCCGCATTCCCTGGGGTGATCGGGAAGTATGTTTATTGTCCTGCAAAAGTGCTCGCCTTGTGAAAAGACAAGGGAATGACTGAAGAGATGGAGTGGGAAGCATTTAAAAAAATCTCCCTTTTATTTGATGGAAAAGGAGAGACGGGGAGGGGAAAGGACAAAAAAGTGAAGCTGTGCCTTTTTGTTCTTTTGACCATTTAATAAAAATAAATATTGTCACAGGACCAAGAGGGACTCTTCCAAAACCCCTACGGAGCAGGAAAGTCCAACTTCAGAAGCCAATCATCAACTCATTAAGTTTACGGAACCTTCTGCGACCCTAGTCACCCCTGGTAAGCATCTTATCTAGTCTAAATAACTTTTGTGAAAGTATTTTTATTTAAATAAACTTTTCCCCATTTATATGGAAAATATAGAACAAGTGTAAAGCCTTCCTGCTCTTTTTGATGGACAAATATGTTTCAACATGGGATCTCACAACCTGCCTCTGATAGACTTTAGCTGACTGGTCAATATGCAAGATTATTAAGGTCAACTTTGACAGATTTTGTTTGACAGTTTTATTCTGGAGTAAAACTATCTGACGCCCAATACATTTTCAAGTCAAGTTTTCATTTTGCAATTTGTCCGTGACATCACTAGTCTGTATAACGGATGACAGGAACAAACCGCTTTGACACAGAACTCCATGTACATATACATCACTGATCTTATCCAGCCTTACACCCCAGCTCGGGCTCTGAGGTCTGTGGATCAAAATCTACCTTTGATTCCACGCACACGGCTCAGGACCAGAGGAGAGAAATCTTTTCAGGCTGTTGCTCCTAAGCTTTGGAACGATCTTCCCCTCTCTTTGCGCTTGATGGAGTCTACTGACTCCTTTAAGAAACATCTTAAGACGTTTCTATTTGTTCAGGCTTTTCCTTGAATTTCTCGAACTCCTGTGTTGTTCTCAGTATTATCTTGATCTTTAAAGTATGTACTTTTTTGAGTATTGTTTTGATTGTTTAAGCGCTTTGTGACCCTGGTCTCGAAAAGCACTATATAAATAAATATTACTTACTTACATATTTGAGCCTGGCTGTCAGACTTTTCATTTCAACAGGACCAAGAGAGACTCTTTCAAAAAGCATATGGAGCAGGACAATCAAACTCCAATAGATGCTAACCTTTGTCTTCCACCTCCACAAGTAATTCTAACCATTCAGTTCATGGAACCTTCTGAGACCTTAGTCAAGCCTGGTAAATAACTTATCAAGTTTGTTGTGTTGAGAATATGGAACTAGCAACTCCACTCGCCGTCGCAGTCTCATCACCAACTGCTGCAAGGACTCCAGTCTTTATGGGTTAAAGACTAGAGGAAGTGTGTTTATTCTGTACCACAAATGCTGGACTACCCAAATGAAGACCGTGATTGATGGTCTTCTGAACAAGCGTCAACAAAAGGACATGCTTAAGTTTGTGGATCAGGAATACAGCAAAATGTTACATGACTCTTGCAGAGATGGAACCAGCATGCTGCATCCAAACAAAGTTCACAACATTGGGCAGAATGTGAAACAATCTCTCCAAGCTGCCAAACACGAGGTCCAGCATGAACACCACCATCGAGAAGGTGCAGGAGTAGCCGGAACTGTGGTACTCCCTTACTGAGGGGAGCCAGACAAAGACAGTACTTCTTGAAGAAATCCAGATTCCCCACGTTCAGCTTCAGCCACCTGCTGATCAGACTGTTGATGCCCCCCTAACAGAAGAATCAATTCCTAGAATAGTAACAAAATGAATGGGGCAGTATTTACAGCCTGAACAAAATCAAAAACTATCAAAAACTTATCTTGTGGACAACCTTAATCCAGGTATGAAAATGACGGCTGGACAATCCATTACTTTTTACCAGCAAGGTCCTGTCAGGTACTTTTATAAAGATATCCAAGATGTACCAAGCACAAGGTCTTACCCCTAAGGTGGAATTTAAATTTGCTGGAACTGTGTTTTTTTAAAGAGAGAAATTAATCGGATAAAAAAGTTGAGGAAAAAAAACAGAATAAAAAGAGGGCAGAACTGGAGGTACCCAAAGGAGGCATATGCAGTTTGTTTCAAGGAACACAAGCATGGTCCAAACAGCCATCACATTCATGCTGGATTCCTGGGAAGTATATTTATTGTGTATCCAAAGTTCCTGTCATGTACAAAGAAAAGGGCATGACTGAAGAGAAGACATGGAAAGCGTTTAAAGAATATCCCTTTTATGTCATGAAAAAGGAAAAATGGGGAAGTCGTAAGGCCTTTTTGTAGTTTTTACTGTTTAACAAAAACAAACAGTTGCAAATCAATTGGCAAATGCCTGTAATTGCGAGACCTTTACATGGAGAATAAGTGCAATTCCAAATGTAAATTAAAATCACACACTATATTAAAGTTGACAAATGTTTTAAATTTATTAAAATGATACAAAAATACAAGTGACAAATATTAAATTTACATTTGTGGATGTCACAACACACATGCAACCATTGAATAATTGCAGATCACCCTCTGTGCAGTTACAAATAATTGTGAGACAAAAATAACTCCATAATTGAAAGCCATGTTTGGATGCCCATGGCATCTTGGAGGTATTTTAATCTGGTTATAAAAACACTGCACAGCACAGAATCAACTTTATTAAGAGCTTTTAATGACATCGACCTGGCAAATGACTCTGGTGACTTTGTAATTCTTGTTCTTGGACCTTTCACCAGGTGGACCTCATTATATTAGTTGCTCGATTGCAGCTTCTAGCCAGTATTTGAGGTTAGTGCACTTGAGTGGAGTCAGGTCTCCTTTGTCGTATGGGGTTCCACAAAGTTCAATATCAGGGCACTTGCCGTTTCCACTACATTTGCAGTTGTGCTCCATCCTCAGGAAGGTATTTCCAATGTTATGCTGACGACACTTGGATATCTGCCACTGATAAAAGATGCTTTCTCGCTCAAACCACTTCAGCTTTTTCTTAAAGACATTAAAGCCTGGATGGCCCTGACAAAGAAAACAGAAGTGATGTTGGCTCAGGTGAACCTCTTCACACCCAGTTGATTTGAGTCCATTAGCACATTAAGTGAAGCCAACCATTTCAAACTTGGGTTTTAAGATGGACTGTTATTTTAAATTGGACGGACAAAGTGGAGTCAAGCATTTTGTTTTTACCTGCCTACCAGCTAGCAAAGGTTAAGCACTTTCTTTCACAAAAGCACTTTGAAACTGTAACCCATGCCTGCATCAAAACTCTGAATTACTACTACACACTTTACTAGTCGTCCCCGGCACTTCTCCAATTTACCAAAAATGACAGCATAGCCCCGCTCGGCAGGCTCCCTGTGCACTTTACATTTCATGATTCGTTTTGTTTTCAAATCATTAGATGGCCTTGCCCTGCCTTACTTCTCAGAGCTGCTCCACCCTTATGGTGCTCCTGCTGGTTGCCTCAGATCAACGGCTCCTGAAAGTGCCATGGTCCAAGCGGACGCTCGTGACGGATAGAGTTTTCCATCAAAAATGATTTCCTTACATACCCAAATTACCTGATTCCAAATTCAAAACAGATCAGTATAATGTTGACTGGACCAAAAGACAATACCACTCACATCCTCCATCACTGGTATACCTGCACAATAAATTGGGTTGAAAATAAAACCAATCACAGAGCAACAATAGTTCTTAAGTTATCACAACATTTTCTTCTCACACCTTTTTAAACTTGTCTTAAAACCCACTTTTATTCCCTGGCTTTTCACTTGACATGTAGAGCCAAAGCCTTTAAGAGCACCCCATCTCTACAGGACAAGTCGTTGTTAAATGAAAGTGCCTAAAATAATAATATTTGGCAAATAAAAGGAGTAAGACTCTGACCTCAAGACTCGTTTTTATTTTGCTCAAGTTTTATGTTCATGTCCAGCAAGGTTCCCCATCCTTTTCTGTACTGCGGACCGGTTGAATGTCAGGATAGTATTCACGGACCGAGGTTCAGATGGAAAGAGTTAAAATACAATATCATGACCGGCACAAGATGTGTTTGCATCAATGTATATTTGATGGTATACTGACGATGCTGTTCTGTATGCATGTCTCCAAGCTTTTAGAGACTTTGTGCCAATGTGTGAGTTTATGTTTAGGCATCATTTATATGGAATTAAGACTTTGAAACAGATGTTTTGTTTCTAGAGTTTGTGTTATGTTTTACTCATTTTCAGTAGTCACACGCCAATGTCATTTTAGAGAAAATCACTTCTCTTTTTCTAAATGAAACACCTTTTAGGCAGTAATGATAAATACAATTTTTTTTCTTTCCGTGTGACCTGTTAACAAATGTCTCACGGACCAACCACATGGTGCCACATGTGAAACATCTTTGCAGTATGCCAAACAAAAAAGGTACAGAATGAACACGTCTGTGGAGAAAGTGCAAGAGCAGCAGCAACTCTGGCACTTCCCGACTGAAGGAAGTCAGACAAAGACAGTCCCTTTGGAGAATATCATCATTCCCCCTCATTAAGCCACCTCCTGAGATGGAGATACTCACAAAGACACATGGAAAAGTTAAAAGAAGCCTTGACGAACCACATGTGAGTTTTTCTATAGTCTTGAACATGTAACAACTGTGTCGGTCTTCATCAGAATCATTGCATTGAGAATATTCTCCAGAAGTAGGGCCGTAACAACGCTAATACTGTGACACCAGCAGATGCAAATGTGATGTTTAAGATCAGTTAATCGTTTCAGTAAATCAACAAACTCAAATACTTGTGTTGGGACTCAAATTATTCTCACCATTTCAATGCATTTATATTTTCTACTCTATTAAAAAGGGTCATATTTTAAATCATTGTAATGTAGGATTAAATGTTTCCCTTTAAAAGCAAAAACATCTTAAACTAAAATGTTTATTCATATTTGCTACCACTACATCCATGAATGTGAACACAAACAAAAGGTGCACAATTCTCCTATAGTGGAGAGAGAGATTGGATTCTGCCATGTTTTATTGTGAAAAAAAAAAAAAAATTATATCTGTAAGCCACAAGGGGAAAAAAACAACTCTTGCCAGTTTTGAGTTGAAATAATGTATTATCTTGACATCACTTAATGCCAGTTTAAAATTAAATGTTGTAAAAGCAGTAATTTGAAGGCCTTATATTGCCCTTTTTTTGGGGGGGGTTCAAGCACGAACAATAAAAACAATGTCAAACAACAACACAGGCGTATGACACCGAGAAGCTCAGTGCCGCTTCAGAGAACCAGGAATCCGTCTCGCCATCTCTTATCACACAACGTGCAGGGTTTGGTGTCAACAGCTCAACAAACAAACATGTGCTTCTTGAAGGGCTCAGACAAGACTGCAACCCACACACATCTTGAGAAACAAAGTAGGAAATGGTGAGTGCGTTAGAGCTCAGGACACTCTGACACTCCTACACAACACTTATGATAGAGACTAGAAACGAGCGAAGACAATCGCGGTTGAAGAATTAATGGATGGCGGATATATCCCTTGACAGCCCTTTTATGGGTGAGGGGAGCCTGCCCCCTACTGGCTGGCGTGTGCATAGATCTTTCTCAGAGTCGATTCGAGGCAGCGTTCAAACGTGGTTCTAAAACACACGAATGGGCATCTCATTCATTTAGTGAAATTGTATTGTCTTCATTGTCATGTATAATTTAAGTATTCTCTTGAAAGCAGACTAAAACAAATTTACAGAATATACAGCCTAATATTAACCCATTCTAACAAAAACTGCTAATGATGTTCTGCTTTTATTATTAAACTATTTCGATGTCATTAAAAAAAATATTAGAAAACAAAAAACAATGGCATTTGATTTGATGCTATGATGGGACAGATCATTTCTTACTACTTTACAGGGTGGGCTATCTGTTTACTGGAGCTACCACTAGAGATAGATCAGGATTTCTATTAGACCTTTAAATTTATGTATACATCCAAATATGTAACATAAAAAAAAATGTATTTCCCTTCTTGTCACAGTCTGTATGGAGCAGAACCCAAATGCAAGTCAGGGAAAAGATTCCAAGCAGACAAAGGAACATAAAAATAAACAATTGAATATTAATCAGTCCTCCACAATCCAATAAATAATAAACAACAAGTAAGACATCACTCAAAACCACTTAGGCACTGGGAAAGCAAAAAAACAAATCTTAAGAAGAATACAAAAACAACCAGGAAGAAACCATACACATGAAACTCTCCGGCACACTGGTCTGGAAGTCAAGGGTAGATATGCTGCGAGTGATTGTTGATCAGCTCCAGCCGTGGGCCATTAGGAAGGTTCATGTGGAAAGAAAACTTTACAAAATAAAACCCCAATAAAAGAAGTATGACACTTTTTTCTTCCCCTTAACAATAGGGAATTGCCACCTTTTGGAAAAGAGCCTTCAAAAAGATACATAACAATATATATTTTATATATATATATATATATATATATATATATATATATATACACACACTAATATTAATTGTTGGCAGCCATTTAAATGTCCCCGTCTTCTCACGTCACAGTTTTTTTTGTTGTCATTTCTTGATGTAATAGATAAGACAAACAACCCAACCCACAATCCGTATGATTGTGTGTAATTGTATCGATCTCAGGGGAAAGTTTTGAAAGTAAACCGAGATATTGGCATTTCTCCATTTGGTGATTCATCTCTTTCACGTGTCACTGCAGCTGAATAAATATCATCAGTGAAAATGCACTTGTCCTGACTTCAACCACCTCTGGCAAATGTCATCCCTCTTCTCTGCCTGAGATGCTTCTTTGGGAATTCAGGCATTTTTCTAGATGGCAGGTAATTCATTGCAGGCAGAGGAAGGGAAGGAAGAGGAGATTGGGCTCCACGGAATAGTAGTTTGTGTTGATGCGTTAGCTTTGGGAAAATGGTGCCAATCTACCACCGCTGACCCCCGAACACCAACCATAATATCAATGTGCTCTGAGGGAGGAGGATAAGGCTGGGTCCACTTGAAGACTGGAGACGTGGGGGGCAAGCCATCTGTTATTTAAATTCCCTCTCACTGGGAAAGAAGGAAAACCGGATATTAGATTACTTTGGGGAAACATCTCACAATAGATTGTTATCTTCTCCCAAAGTGTGTTGTTCAATGCTGCTTGGAACAGTACCAGGTGCACAAAAAATTTACTCTGTACTGTCTGGTGGTAATCTACACACTCACTTTCTATTTAGATTATCTTATCTTGTACGTCTTGTTTCCCCCTTTCTAAAGATGAAGTCAACACTTTAAAAATAAATGGGATGATAAAGTAAACACATCATTGTTTGTGAAATGATAGATTGTACCATATATGTGTTCTTACTGTGAGTTTTATTCTTACATCATTTTCGTGCTGGAAGACCCTTGACTTCTCGTGGAGATGCTGCCTTCTGATACTGGGCACCACGCTGCTCTATAAAAGTCTTTGACAGCCATCACATTTTATGATGCCATTCACCCAATCGAGTCCCCAGTGGCAAGAGTCAACAAAGTGACCCCCGAAACAGCTTTGAGTGACGGCGGTATATACTTTTTCGAAGGTGTTATTTTGTTCATTATAAAGAGTGCCATGATGTGCTCGACCTGCTCTGGCTCCATCCACGGGAAGATCGTGGCTGGGTCACAAACGTTTTTCTTTTGATCTAGATGGCTTCAAAAAGTGAACGCTGACACCATTGTACCTTGCACTGGCAGGTTAGCTTGATTTCTTTGGAGGTTCAAAAATGTTTTTTTTTTTTTTTTTTTACTGAATCCACTATAACTATAACGATTTGTCCTCCCTCCACCCCGACAAGGCTTAGCTTCAGTGCAAAGTGCTGCTAACTTGTTGATGACATTGCCTACAGTAGACCCATAAACAATGCAATCTCTGGAAATGGATTTGACATCATCAATGTCTTTGCACAGACTGCTCTTAAAAAAATAATGCTTGAAATGCATTGTTTATCACAATGTTGTCAGGCAAGTCCATTGTTGAGTTCTGGCTAAAAGAAAATTAATGAGGAACATTGCTTCTTTGCTTTTGGATGTTTTTCCGATGTAATAAAACATTTTCTAGAGCTTAAGAAATGTGTTTTTTTGCCTTTATATAGATGTATTTCCTTGCCTCTCCCTTCTGTATCTCCCTTGACAGGTTAATGGCAACCAACTGGAACCAATCTGCAATCAGCGTCACTGCAGCTGCTACGTAAGCTACTCAGTTCCAGTCCGTGGTGTCAGATCGTCCGTCCTCGTTCCTATGCTGGTAAAGATAACATCGCAATGAGACAATACTGTAGGTAGTTGTTGTTCAGACGAAAACGTTGCTTACAAAACAGCTTTGAACGAAACTCGTTAGGTTGTTATTAGGCTTTAACGCCATGGGTTATCTTGTAATGTGACATTGAGAAATACATTGGGTTCATTCTCTCACATAGCCCTCGTGACGGCCATTTAGTCTCTGAGTGTGTTTGGCTCATTGTGGAGAGTAACTTCTCTCCACAGCCTGCTGTTCGCCAAAGTCCTTCATCTATCTGAGAGGGCAACCATATGACAACGATCTCTGCCCTCAGGTGTGCACTAAAAACAAACACACACACACACACACAAAGAGTGGATTAAATAAATCACCACCCTCACACAGTCACTGTGGCACACAGACACAAGCGCTCTCATTTATTTACTGCCTCTTCTTTTGAGATAAAGCCAGAAGCTGCTCGACATGTTCGTAATAGCTCGAGTTTAACAATTATTAAAGGTTCTGGAGTGTGGTGTCAGATGTACAGCATGCTGAATTAAATAAGCACCAAAGCAACAGAGCTACTTTGAGTGCACACACAGTAGCTCTCGGTAGGCGTCCTACGACATTACAAAAAGTTTTCCCAGGGAATACAGCAAGTGGTATAGCTTCATGTCTCAAGCATAATTTGACTGAATAAAAATGGTTACGATATATTTTTTTAGGTTGGTAATTCAACGCACATGGGATGATTGTCAGTATTGTTGATATAAACGATTAAAGGTGTACAATCTATATTTACAACTAGCTAGGAAAATTAAATTTCAATTGAAATTTAAAAACCAAATAACCACAAAAAATGGAAAAAGGAGTTGGGAGAGAAAAGAGTCCGTTAGGCTTGACTATTCCTGATATTAGCTGAAAATATTGAAATCATACTTATTTAATATTTATTAAAAATGGTAGAAATTAATTTATTTGGACATAGGGTGGTTCTTTTGTCCCATTGTGCCACCTACACATGGCAAAGATGTGGGAATTCTGCAAATCACATTTACTTAGTATGTATTACATACATTATAAATTTAATCAAAATTGCACATACGTGAATTTTCATGGGGGTGTTCTGCCCCCTTCTAACACCCTGACGATTAACAAATGGACATGAAAATATGGAAATACTTTGTTTTCTGTTCATGTAAGATGTTTTGGTTTAAATAGCATTTGAATTGTGCCACCTTTTCTATGACCTGTTTGAGTTACCCTCTATATAAACTGTATATAGATAGGAATGAAACATGCTTTACTTTTTTGTAACACTTTAGTTAACAGTTTTAATACTTTTAAATAGGTTTAAACATTTTGAAACTGTCAAGAGCTTAAAAAATGCTTAGACACATGAAATGTCACCAAACTGGTGAAGCAGTATATGATAAAAGATACAATTTCTTCACTTAACTCATGATAAACCACAGACATAAACAGTCAGTGGCCGTCTGTCAGTGATGTGATGAACTGAAGTGTCTCGCTCCGTTGAAGCTAATATGTTCTTTAACATCCTGCGACCCTGAAGTGTCGTGCATATTGGAAAGATGGATTTTTAAGATTTACTGTAATTATATGTATCAACAGAAATGAGTACTTTTAAAGGAGAATTAAATGACCAAACATATTAAAATGCAGTTTTCACATTTTAAACTTTTCCTGTTGCAGTAAAAACCTCAGATTTAACCAAGCACTCATTTGATCAGGCGTAGTGCGACAACACACTCTCTTCCTGCGGCCACATGTTTTTCTGCCGCTCCAAAATTGCATTTAAAACTCCTAACAAGGTGAAGTACTAACCTAGGCTGCTTGAAGCCTCGGAGCATCGTGCACGCCATCTACTCCAAATTCCATCGGTCATGTTTGGCTTCACAAACACCATCAAGTCAACAAACGCCATTCTAAAGATATCCCTCAATATGCCTCATTCAAATACTGCTGGACATATTTAGTTACAGCGTGTCAGAAATCTAACTTTGAAGCACAAGAAAAGTCAACTTTAAACAAGATAAAAGTTCCAAGTGTTTACACCAAGTACGGTGTTTAGGGATTTAACAAAGCCATGATGAATTACCTTTGTCTAGACTCTTCGAAAATATCCCTGAGCGAGAGAGAAAAACATCTCATTTACCAGAAAGGGAACAAGTTAGTCTTTCTTCAGTTGAGTTTCTTAAAACTATTTTGCAGCTAATCCCAAGATGAAAACCAAAATGCTTTCAGTGAGAAGAAACTTTATTGATCATAATATTTGGACAGTAGACAAGTTTATAATTCCAACAAACAGTGAGATGACAGGGTTACAGCAACTGATATTTGTTGTCTTCATCTTGGAACTGCTGCCAACATTATATAAATATTTTCAACATCGGTTATACATTCCTACCGTACTTTCAACTAGTAAAACAGCTTAGCTGTTGCAGTACATCATGAGAGGCATGCCAGAAGGTTTTACCTTAAAATAAGTATTGATAATATTTTACCATTTAAATGACCACAGCACATATTTTTCACATATTACAGTGTTTAATATGAACTTATAACTATATATGCACTTTATACAAAGGTCAAATAATTGTCCAACAATAACAAAGTCAACCGAATCAGTATTAACAGTTTTCTTCCTTGTTTTCATCACCTGTACTTGTTTGTGTTTTATTTCAGTCTTTGTCTCAAGATGCCACATCTATGTGCACTTTCGTCCAGTTAGTTATGTTTTTTTCTTATAGTTTTTAAACAAATAATGCTACATCATACATATTAAGAAATTTCTTTATAAAAATTATTTCTATTAATTATTTCTATTTAAACAAATCTTAAAAAAAATTAAACAATTGATTGAAGAATTGATTTTCAGTTTTTGTACCATGTGATTTCTCCTTTTCTCTCCAGGTGAACTAGATGATTGGCACAAAGCTGGAGCTGATCAACATTCACCTGCAGTAGATCTACCCTCGCCTTCCAGACCAGTGTGCCAGAAATACATGTTTGTTATTAGCTACTCCATTGTTGTAGTCTGTGTTTTCTTTGGATTGACTATTTCGCCTCACTGCCCCAGTGCCTGTTTAGATTCTTGTTTGTTCCTTGCAAGTGTTTTGACCTCCTGTTCTTTGACATTCCATGTTTCCATTTTTTGCCTTGTTTATCACCCTATTTGGTGGGCATTTTGGTTTTCAACATTCCGGAAGATATTGGAATGTTTTTTGTTTCATGAGATATTAGACAGATACCTTTTTATCTCAAGTAATAAAAATGTAAATCTGTCATAAATCCTTAAAATGCTACTTTTGCTCAATCAAAATTATTAGCTGAAAAACATAGTTTTCATCTAGAGTATATCAAATTATTTTTCAAACCAACTCAGCAACAGATATTTTTACTTAATATTTATCTTCTAGTACCCATTTAAAGTTTGGTTCATCTGTGAATACCATAACTTGACCATTAATTTACTCATTAAAGTTTAAACTTTGTTAATTTTAGCAACTTATTTTTCTCCCCCTATATTGCGTGTTTCATGCTCATCCAGACACTGTGACTCACCTTGTGACTACAAAATAATTCACAAGGCTGTTACACATAGGTGCGTGACCATTAGAGGCCATCTGTTGCCGGCTGCTGCAGAAATGGAGGGAGGGACAAAGTCAAACTGGGAGGAGGAGGAATGATAGACGAATGCCGATGAGGGGAAAACAAACTTCCTGCATTTATTTTCCAAGTTTGTCTTGAGTAAACAGAAGAACTTTCAACCTGAGCCAGCAACCGGTGGGGTGTCACAGTTGTAGATTTCAGTCCTCTAATGACTATCTCAAAAGATGAGGTTGCCAGGGTCCCCTGAGGTTGTGTTTCTATGGCGACAGATGAGATGAGCTAGTTGCAATTAGCAGAGGGCCCGGAGTAACAAAAGCAATATTAAATCCGAGAGGCAACTCGGCAAATGAAAGATTATTAAAGTAAGCACACAGGAGCAAGTTAACAAATCACTGTTTGGATTACAATGGTTTAACCAAAGCATAATCCCTGCAACAACCGCATGAATTCAGCTATAGCGACTTATAAGTCATTTGCCGCATTAAAAATCATATTTCTTTTTATACGTCTGTGAGGAAATCTTAGCCTAAATATGATATTGTCAATCTTGATCTATCTCAATGATCTTTTCTTTATTGGAAGTTCTTATATTATTGTTCACATCCCACATCTATGTTCCTTATCTTATGTTCATCTTCAAAGTTAGCAATATCTAAATGAACATTCATTTTCTTTTATTTGCGACAACAATCCAGCGGGCCACATAAAATGACTCCAAAGTCCTGGTGTGCTGTATAAATGGAAACTTGGCCACTGATTTGATGCCATAACAGATACTTTTGAAATGGTGTACGCTCTTAAAAAGTGCTTTAAATGGTGGTCACAGAATGAAAACTTGTCCCAAAACCGTATTATCCAAATAATTCTGAGGTTAACTTGTGTTGTGCGATGGCTTAGTAGTCAAACTCAATTTATTGGGGAAAAGTGTGCTTTTTTACTGATTGTGATATGCCTCTATAAAAAAGAAACAAACATTTTGTACAACTTGTGTCATCTATATTTCTGTTAACTAAATGCTAATAAATAGACGTTTTTTAACACAACAAGAGAAAGAGACATGAATCACTTTTCGGATGATAACAAAACTGACAGACGAGCCATATGCAGCTGCATTAACTAATCCTTCTCATTTGCTGACATTCCTAACTGGATTATCTTCTTGGCGGCTTAATACTCTTTCATTCTGTCACACAGTCATATTCTTATACATGACTCACACTGGGATTCAATTAGCACGGCAGTAATTAATGGGAGGATTTGTCCCACTTCAATCTACTCTGAAAACTCCACAGTTTGACAGGAGAGTTTCTCTAAATGTTCCCTTTAACTTTATATGAGGCATGAAAGTCATCATCTGAAGAATCAAAACACTAAAGTGCCAAACACAATCCTCTCTCTTACGGGTGTGAATGTAGTCGCATTTTATAGTGCGACCAACTGGCAGATACAATTTGTGAGCGAGGTTTGAACCTCAATGTGTTTGTGGTGACACGTTTAAGGCAGAAATGTAAGTCCATTTTCTTTGCCCAAAAACCCCCAAATTCCTACATACTGCTCAAGTTAGAGACGAGCTACCCTACCTTTAATGCATCAGGACCATTTTAATGTGAAAATAATTTTTCACAGACCAGTCTTCAATGTGTGGCAGATAACAATATTAAAAATAAATATATGACCGGCAAAAAAAGAAAAGAAAAGGAAAATGCGTGAAAAATCAGCTGGAGACATTGGCTAGCATTCAATGCAACAAGATGGTCTCATATATTTTTTCTCATTTCAGTCAGTTCACGTGCCTATTTTTTGAGTAACCTTGGCCAATACAAGCATCTGACAGTACTGTGGAAAATTCTTTAAAAAATATATATATTGTTCGGATATTAACAATCAATAAAACAGAAATTAGATGTATTGTTTTGATTGTTTAAGCGCTTTGTGACCCTGGTCTCGAAAAGCGCTATATAAATAAATATTACTTACTTACTTACTTACTTACTCTTTAAAGGACCAGTACCAAATCACAGGCCCAGTCTGCTTTGGACCCACTACCAGCATATTGTCCTACTTTTTTGGATTTGAATTAAAAAAAGTGAATAATACCAAGAAAAGTTAAATAGGTAGAACTTAATGATTCCTCAGAAGGTCTCCTTCGGGAAATTATTTTTTTCCAACTAGCCACAGCAAATACAGCAATTTTTCATAAAAACTAAATCAAAATAAAATAAGAACAAGAACAAAGAGAAATAAAGAGAAAGAACAAGATGATACAATCTAAGTCTAAAGATAAAGAACATAGATCAAAGAAAAATAAAAAAAACAAAGGATACAAAGACTAACATAGAACAGAACATCCAGATACTCTCACTCCACTCCTGCCCCCGAACTCAGAATTGTACAATTTAATAGCCCGAGGAATGAATGAGTCCCTGAGTCTATTTGTTTTGCATCTAGGAAGGAGCATTCGTGCACTCATTCTCTGCTCACTGATGACAGTGTTCAGAGGATGACTGTCATCATCCATGATGGACAGAAGTTTGTTCATTGATCTCCTCTCAGCAACTGTCACCAGTGAGTCCAGCTTCATGCCAACCACAGAACCAGTCCAGACCACAGACTGGTAGAACATGCAGAGGAGCTTCTTGCAGATGTTAAATGACCGAAGCTTCCTCAGAAAGTACAGTCTACTCTGAACTTTCTTATATACATGGTCCATGTTGCAGAACCAATGTTAAATCAATGCTTGAAACAAACGTCAACTCAGGTGGTGGAACAAGTGTTAGCAAGTGTTGATTTGAACGCACATTCAGTATTTCCTGGCTAAATAGGATATAGAGTATATTTGTGAACTTGATATAATCATACACTATCAATCATATTCCAATTACAATCAGACACTTTCAAATCCAATAGGCCAACTGTCAGTAATAATAGACGTTATGAAACAATTCTCCATCCATTAAAAATATATATATTCTCAGCCTTCACTTTGACTTTCCTGCTTCTACATCTAAAACCCACATTAAGTCTTGATGACATTCCATCAACTGACACATCGTGGGTTTCTCAGTCGTACAACATGAATATTAAACAAAACCAAGTTTCCTTATTGTTGGGGAAACTTTCTGTATCAGTTCCACATTTAAGTAGATCAGCCCGATGCACCTTAAAGAAGCAGCACATGTGCCAGACCTGTTTTTCCTCCGAAACCCCCGCTTTACTCTTTGAAGTGAAATCTCATTATTGCTGAACTAACTTTGCATGTGTCTGTACAGTCATGCCTCTGAGTAAGTGTATGTGTGTGTGTGTGAGTGTACACCTATCACAACTCTCTGGTGAGCATGACAGAAGATAGACCAGCCTCACTGTGCTGCTTTCATCTTCTCCTCAACCTGCAGTCTGCAGTGTATGTGGGACACTAGAAAATAATGATATGGTGATATATCGCAATATACGTTTAGACCACACTGTATCCATATTCAACAGCACTGAATTGTTTTTTTTTTAGAAAAAAAATAAAAAAATGATGTATCATATTTTATGTGTTACCATATTTATTTTACGGTTAATAGTTAAAAAGTAAAAAATAAAACAACTACATTTTTTTCATTTTACCCAGTGTTTATATTTGAGTTGCAGTTAAACTTCCGCTACATAGCGACAGTCCTTACGGACTGCAGCTAAAGCAACAAGAAATACTGCAAGATTCTGACCATGACCGAGGACGAGAGGATACGGTGGACTCCAGCATTTAAAGCTAATGTTTAATATTTTTTAATTGACTGAACCATCTGCTTATTCTCTCTCTCAACTCAACTCAACTTTATTTATGAAGCACTTTAAAACAACAGTCGTTACGATGCTGTACAGTGACATAAAAGAAAGCACAGTTAAAACCCATAAAGGTAAAACAATATCAAATAAAACAAGTAAAAATCACTAAAAACAGCTCAGAGTAGTAGATACACGTTTTGTGTTAAGATTATGATCAGGGTCTTCCGGCAACCAATTTGTAATTGCCCAGCTACTTTTATTTAAGACGTCTGGACCTTCCGACCATGACTGAGGACGAGAGGATACGGTCGACTCCAGCATTTAAAGCTAATGTTTAGGTATATTTTGATTTTTCAAATGAAAGCAGTTACAACTTTGTCAAGAGTCACGGGGTCTATGCATTCTGCAACTCGTACTAGTACTCGGACAATACGACAATGTATTATTGTAGCTACAGTATCACAATATATCGGTGACCCTGTGTCCTGATTTGTATAGTATCGCCAGATTCTTGCCAATACAACCCCCTAGGGGACACTAGCGGTTTGTTTTTTTGCTGCTCTGTTACAGCTGGTCGAACTTATCAATTGGGAACATCTCAGTCTTTGACAAAGCAGTGGAGCTCCGCTGCGAAGATGACACACCGCCTTCATTCACGCTGCGATCCCTTTTTAATGTGTTGGTTATTTAAATTTCCGACAATGATTGACGATTTGCTGTACGCGGCATCGACGTGAGCGATGTTCAAATGTGTTTAACAGTTTTAACGTATTTGTTTAAGGGTGCGTGCTCTCAGGGAACAGGCGAGCTCCGGCGTCTTGTTTATGCCAGCGATGCGGAGAGATAGGGAGCCGGAAATACTTGACAGCAGGATATGAAAAATGCTAATGAGCCGTCATGATAACAACCCATCATAACACATGTGGCAGAAAGAAAATGAAAAATGCCAGCAGACGCTAGCCCAGACCTCGCCTTCCTCCGCTACACTTTTTTAGAAAACTAATCCTTTCAAAGACGACTATTTACATTTTTTTTTTTTTTCTGCCCAAGTTGAATCAATCATTTACGACGTGTCATATTTTGTGTTGATGGAGATTATAGGCTTCTGGAAAAAAAAAGAGATTTCTCCATTCCATTTATTATTTGTGCTTCACTCGTCAGGGAAGAGCAACTTGCTTCACACAGCAGGGAATATGCTAATCATACATATATCCAGCTGTTACAGGTTGTTTGTCGTTATTGAAGACGAAAAGCGGAGAAGAAAAGCAAATCTCTGCGTCGTAGATGTGGGAAGATAAGCGCCCGTAACAAGTGGATAAAAATGCACCTCAGAGATGAACAAACGTTTCAATTTTCAAATACATCTTGACTCAGAGCTGCCAGTAAGTCCATCTTGGAATTTCAAGTATGAATAACTAGATCATTTTTTTAATTGACTGAACCATCTGCTTATTCTCTCTCTCAACTCAACTTTATTTATAAAGCACTTTGAAACAACAACAGTCGTTACGATGCTGTACAGTGACATAAAAGAAA
Organism: Callionymus lyra; assembly: GCF_982586985.1. Taxonomy (NCBI): domain Eukaryota; kingdom Metazoa; phylum Chordata; class Actinopteri; order Syngnathiformes; family Callionymidae; genus Callionymus; species Callionymus lyra. Next base: position 24,780,894 of record NC_141822.1, read on the forward strand.
GCACAGTTAAAACACAAAAAGGTAAAAAAAACATCAAATAAAACAAGTACAAATCACTAAAATCAGCTCAGAGTCTCATGCTGTGTTAGTGATTTATTTGGTGTTTCAAGTAGAAACTCCATTTATACTTCATACACGTTTTGTGTTAAGATTATGATCCAGGGTCTTCCAGAAACCAATTTGAAATTACTTTTATTCAAGACATTTTTTTTAAGATGTCTGGACCTGACGACAGAAGATCCCAGTGTTTACCTGTGTTCACCAGTTCCTTGAATCATGGCTCTCCTACCCGTTTTCTTGATCTATAAATTGCTTCTACTTTTGATCTTCCTGTTAGCCCTGCTCATGTTATCTTGGTTGTTTTGCTTTCCTGTGGATTCAAATGTCTTTACCTGTTCTTACAGAGGAGACCGGGATTGGTTTTTTTTCCTCCTATCCAGACACTCCGGATACCTTTATGTTCATCTTTATGAACTTTTATTGTGGATAATAATTGCCTATATTTTCTTTTGTACACCTCCTCTGCCTTCTAACCGTTCTCGTCATTACTGAGTGTTCTGTCAAGTTAGGAAACTGACTTAGAACTGAAACTCAAAGAACAGATATCAGAGATCATATTTTGTTTAAAGTCACAGCAATTTTACTTGTACAATGAGATCAAAACAGAATGCACTCTTCGTCTGATTTCTCTCTGATGCAAGAACAGTGTTGTGCTGGTTAAGGTTACAACGTATTGCTCCATTTAGTTTTTGATTACCTGAGAGACAAGAACAAAGGTCCCAACCGTTAAAACATGGACTTGAATTAAAGCTTGTCTCAGATGAAGCAAAGAAAAGTGAAGGTTCTTCCTGATGATTTATGAGTAAACCTGGTATGTTTAATTCAGAGCCTTCTACATTCTGTTTTCAGCTAAAAACCAATCTATGATTGAACATATTAACATGTGTGGTTAAATAGATTGTAAACTATTTAGTAGTTAGTTTTTATACCTTTTTTTTTTTATATCTAAAGCTCAATATAAAGAGCATCACTACTGATTTATTCGTAAGATCCTTGCAGTAGGACTGATATCATAGCTTTTGAATGTCAAATGTGACGCTGGCAGCTCCTGAATTTAGCTCTAAATTACTTTTTCGAAACTTTTACATCCAGTTAGTATTCAACGCCACAGCGTCCTCAATGACTTACTAAAAAGTCATTTTTCATCTTTAATGATCCAGGTATTGGATTCATTCGGTTGTACTTTAAAAGATGCGTATGCCCTTTACACTCACTAAACATAGTGACTTTATTTATAACTACTGTCAAATGTCGAGGAAATTTGGCAAGCAACTAAAAATGTATTAAATTATCACATTGCAAAAGTTGTTGTTTATGCACTAATGACTGATATTCAACTGTTTTGTATGTTTTCTATTTCTACACTTTGATGTTATCTAAATGTGCAGATGTCAGCAGAATCTCTCTTAATTCTTCCATGCCTAAATATATAAGATATAAATTGCTGATCCATACACTTGTTTTTTTTTTCCATTTCTGCCGTGGGATCACTTACTTCCCAGTGCTGGGACTGTTCCGATTACCTTGTAAAATATCGAAGGCAGCACTTTCCCTTTAGTTTGAAGACCTGACACATTCAAATGTCCCGGGAGATTTTTTTTCTTTTACTATCTTGGTGAACGTGCAAGTTTTCCCTGTGAGGCAGTGCACGCACGATCTGTTGGCTCGTAAAGAACAAGAGCACAACTTTTATTCTCCCGGAACACGCCTATAAAGATCTATTAGAGCGAGCCATTGTATTAAAATTCACAGCCTGAGACTCATCGTGATGGTTTATATTAAACTAAAAAAATGATTTTGTGGTAATGCCCTCTAAAATCCTCCGATCAATAGAACATGCGTTTATCCTTCGGATGAAGTCGGCTCGAGAGATATTGAATTCCATGTCCTTCCAAAGTTCGGTTTATTTGATAAAAAGCGGAGAAATGTTCTCTGGATAATGCGTGTCTTTCACCTCTATATCGTGCCCTTCCACTGAGCCCCCTCTCTCCTCCCTCCACCTATTGTCGAGCCCTCATCATCACTCATTATTGCCTTGATGGAGAATGGAGAGTAAACAAGGCCATCTTTCCTCCTCTCATCTTTTCCATCCTTCCCTTTTTTCCAGTCGGATAAACACGGAGAAGGTCGCCCTCCTTCACCTGGCTCATCTCTGCTGTCTCAGCCTTCATCCATCTTTCCGTCTCATCACTTGATTTTCGTTTTAATATTCAGAGGAAACAAAAATAACATTTTCCTCTCTGTTATTCCCTCCATTTCTCCTCACATGTTCTCAGTGAGGAACCTCTGTTGAAATGTAACAACGGGAAGCAGTCATAGCCATGGATCTTAAGGACAGTTGCTTTCATTCGAGTCTCTCAAATATATTTATCATGTTTGTCAAAGGCAGTTGTTTTATTTATACACATTGTGTGGGTCACTGTAAGGTAACAGTCATGGTAACAGTAACATCCTAACATGGTCGACAATGAACGAATATGGTGCCCAAAAAAGTGAGTGATTTATATTTTATTTTCATCCAATCCATTTCAAATGTACTTATTTTCCTCTGGACAGTCTAGTTTCCTCCCAGGGTCTAAATAAATATAAAAACAAAGAATTATTGTATGTAGGTATGTTAGTGGTTGCGCTTGTGATGGACTAAAAATTAAAATAGAGCTAAGTGTATCAAAAACACATGCTGTTTATAAGCTTTTATGGTGTTTAGGATTTGCAAGCGGAGTTGCTGAGGGCCCAGAGCTTCTTCCTGAAACAGAAAATATAACCAATCATACAGTATACAAGTGACTATTCATCCATTTACCTTTTGAAAAGTGATGTACTTTTAACTCACATTCATTGTTTGGTTTTTATTGTTGTCTTATTGGACACCCCTAATTATTTTTGCATTGAATTATATTTATTTATATTGAATTATAAATATACTCTTCTTGAAACATGTGGTGTTTTAATTGTCTGTAGTATAAATCCAAGAAATTAGAAAATAGTTAAGTTATACTAGAATCCATTTTAATATTCACGTCTATATTTATGTTTTCACATATAGCTACAGTTCTTCCCATGAACCGACCCCTCCCAAGTATGCAATTAAAACGTCAAGATCACAATAAACGGAACTTACATGTACATTTTAAGAAATATATTGTGAAAAAAAGTTGGCTAGAAACGCGTGACTCACAGATGTGACCCATGTTGAAGCGGATTCCTTTGTCAGCCTCGGGCCCCTTCTATCCTGTGGACGGCCCTGCTGCAGTCACACCCCCCTCTCTCTCTCTCGAGGACTCGCTGGTACCTGCTGATCCTGCGAGCTCTGACGTCACCGGTGCTCTCCGCTGCTCCGGCTGCGGAGCTTCTACGGAGTCTGATCACTTCTGCGACCCGGGATACACGCACGCGGACCCCGGGACTCGAGCACCATGTCCTCCGCGGTCACCGAGACGGAGGAGTCCACGCGCAGCTCCCCGCTGACGCCGCTGAAGCTGGTGGGTCTGGTGTGCGTGTTCCTGGCGCTGTGCCTGGACGTGGGCGCAGTCATGAGTCCGGCGTGGGTGACCGCCGACGACCAGTACTACCTGTCTCTGTGGGAGTCCTGCTGGAAGCCCACGAGCACCGACGACTGGCAGTGCAGCAGCACCCTGGGCTCAGGTGACTCTCCACTCCATTATTATTCTGATTTAAAATAACTTTCTCATGTCATCTTCTGGACTTGAACTTCATAGAGATGGACAAGTTTATCCTTCAAAGTAATGTACATTGTTCTCCTTGTTTTTTAAACCTTAAATAAAAGTCAATTTAAAGAGTTAGTACAAGGCACGTTATATGTGCCTAAGCAAAATACTAATATTGCTTTACTTAATTGACTTGAACCTCTCTCACCTACATATCATGTTCAGAATTTTATACCATTTTCTATTTTTTTTCATTGTAATATTTTATATTAATATTCAAAAAATGCCTTAAGCTGAAAACCCCTGAGTTATCTATCATAATCTCAGGTTCTACGAATTGGTGCGAAGCCCTCTAACCAATAGCGAAGCTGTTAGAGGGCGGAGCGCCAATATGAAGTTGAACCCCTGAGTTATCTATCATAATCTCAGGTTCTACGGATTGGTGCGAAGCCCTCTAACAGCTTCGCTATTGGTTAGAGGGCGGAGCACCAATATGAAGTAGAGCGCACGTTTTTCGGAAGATTAAATTTCGTTTACCCTAACCCCACCCACTCTCCTGTGATGGGTCTAGCATTGCGGTTTGTCACTGCATGTCATCAATCCTGGAAGTCTTCACCTCCAATGGTACAAACAAAGCAGGGTGTGGTTACAGCTGGAGGAGGAGTGAAAACCATTCTTCCGTCATGATGGACTTCACTCTTGTAGCCTTTCGTTCGCTGAGATTTTAGATGGGGGAGAGAACTTTATAAAGTAATAACTTAAAAAAACAAGAGCAGACGTTTCATGATAATGAGGGACTTACTGCATCTTGGAGAGGAAGACTTCAACATTTGAAACATGTGAGTCAGGAGAGTTAGGTTTTTACATTAGTTTACCTTTAATTGATGTGTGGGACCGGAAATTTAAACTTTGAAAAAAAACAAAACTCAAATTAATAGAACATGGATTCTGTCCAAGGTTTAAAAATATTACATATAAATGAAGTGACAAAAAGTCTTCCACCACGACACACCCTTTTTACTCTGCAAGGAACAAACTTACATTGTTTCAATCTTATATTTTTAACGGCACCTTATTACGAGTCATGTTATTAATATTCGTAGTAGTTAAGTTAATTTCCGGTGACATTTTTTGGTGTAAGGGCATTTAGAGTTCTTTCAGGAATCCTTTCAGGAAGGATGTGGCCCCTGGGCTTGAGTTTTACAGATACAAATTTAGTTAATATGACAATAGGAAATAAAATAAGTCTTAAAAATAGTAAATATTGAAGATAATAATGTAACAAATATAAAAACTAAAGGAATCACATTTGAAGAGCATCAAGTAAAAAAATATTTGGTGTGTTTTGGAATGAGTAGCTCACAGATGTGACCCATGTAGACACTGATAATCCAGCTTTGGTTCCTAAATTATCTCTGTCTGGATCTTTCTCTCTAGAACTCGCTGGTACGGGCATAGTTTGTGATCTAGTTTTTGATGAACATTTTCAGTATAAAATCTGAAGTTAAAGCTCTTTCAGGCCACAAATGCATATCTTGAGGTTTGAAACGTGTGGTCCAGATAAGTAATCAGTGGCGGGAAATACTTAGCATTGTGTTCAGAGTAAGTTTCATATCATTATAAACAACTTCAGCCTTTTCAACTTCTTGAAGTAGCCGTGAAATCTTTGTCTGTTTTCTACAAAAAAAATACATGTTTTTATAATAGTCATGTATATTAATTAAACTGCAGTGTTCGAAATACCTATGTCTATAGTCTGAAATTTGTAGATCCACTTTCAAGATTGCAGAATAAAAATTAAACAACCTGCAATTTTGCAGAATGAAAAAATCAGGCTCCAGATTCAATAGTTCACTTTGTAGTTCTAGTTCTTGAATTGTGTATGTATCATTCTATACATCGTTTATAATATTTGTTCAAACTGTAACATGAAAATACATGTTTTGTTCCTTGAAGTATAAGGTAGTTTTGCTTTTTTTTTTTGTGGCAGAGCCTCACATCTTAATGCGCAATCATAATTTTCAGCATAATAAACATTGTTCTGGTTTTGCGTGATGGACCAGCCAATCATGAAAGGCTTGACGCAATATTAACCAATGAGAAGCAAAAAAAGGCGGGTCAATCTGTCACTACAGCACCACATGTATAAAGCCGTCGCTCGGGATTCTTCACTCTTGAGCCAAACTTCAATCTGGAGAGTTCCCGCTAAACTTTACGGTAAATTCCCCAAGAAATTATTAATTAAATCATATATTTGTTTGAAGAATGCTGATGAGACATGAAAATACCAGTAGCCAATTGGATAAGCTTCTCTTCCCTTGGGTTTATATGACACTAAAGGAGTCAGTGCCGACCATGAACCTCACTGCACGTCACTGCTTTATTAGTATGTTGTATTAAAGGATCATGTGTGGGTGTGATGACTAGTACATTTATACATTGGTTGTTATACTTCTAGTCGTAGTAACACAAGGGAGAGGGGGATGAAAGACCAGTGGAGGTATCAGGGAATGATGACTTTCCTGCAGAGGAGGATCTGTGGATGGAAGTAGAGTGAGAGAATAAAGAGTTACATTAATGTAACTGGTTATAAATCTTTATATAAAGTAAATGTAAGCGAGGTTTGTGTATTTGCAGAAATCAATCAACAATTTCGTGACACTCTGCAATATTGCTTCCACTGAATCAGTCATCAAGTTGTTTTTTTAATTGGTTGAGAGCGTGTTAGTAAATAAAAACATGATTCCTTTATTGGTTTGTATTGTAGCGTTCCAACCTTTCAAAAGTGAAGATGAAAAAAAAAAAGGTGTGCATCGGTTTGAAAAAAATGCTTCATTAGTCGTCGCGGAGCATTAATGGAGCCGTTTAATTCATGGTGCAGAGGCCGTCGTAGACTGGAGTGAATCTCGCGGCGTTAAACATGACATCTCAACACGGACGCGTTAGTTCGTTATTGACGATTGATTTGTTATTAGTCGAGTAGAGCGAACGCTCCTCGACTCAAGAGTCCCATCCTCATCACCATCGAGATCATCGATGCTGCCCGGAGACTTCCTTCCTTTTTCCTTCCTTGCTCCGGCGCTCCTGGGCGTTTCACTGACCGTCTAATGAATGAATTTGTCCACATAAGAGGAGGAAAGAGGGAGACAAATTGCTGTCTCGTTTTTGTGCTCTCGTCCTCCTAACTGGGATGGATGCCGGCCTTGTTGAGGGTGCCCAGGAGAGGGCTTGTTGTTTAGGAGGGGGGGGGGATCCATTATTTCCATGGCGGGTTAGTGTCATGGGAGAGGGAGTTCATGGGTTCTTTTAATTGATCTGGCGGTATTTACTACCTGTGTGGCTCTGAGGTGTAACTGGCACCGTGATGACACACGGGGGAGATTAAAAAAACAGTCATCTCAGAGGGTCTTTTCGCCATCCAACTCTTTGTTTCTCTTTGTTTGTACCTGTCCGACGTAATAGTCCGCCACTCTTCATCGCTGCTGGGATGAAGCCATGATTGTGTGTATCGCAGCAGCTGCTGTGTCGAGTGGAGACGGAAGAGCGGTGTCGGGTGTGTGTCGGTGTGTGTGTGTTTGTGGCGACGAGAGGCAGCCACATTGAGCTGACCTATTTCTGGACAGTCTCTTCTGAAGCCCGACTGAATATTTCATGTCACACTCTGATTTCTCTGTTGTTGCATCTCCACACCTCCACCCCTTCGGACCCACTGCAGACGCACACTTCCAACTTTGTGACTTGGCTTTCTTCACCTTCTGTTTGTCACAGGAGTCCAGAGTCCACACCAGCGCTCGCTAATGAGACCTCGCTCTCGTATGTTGAGGCGTGTGTGTGCTCTGCCAATACACACACTTTACTTTACTCTCGCACACATACTCTCTCGCACACACTGATCTTAGAGAATAAATCACCCCCCCCCGCTCATTTGCACTTCTTTGTCTCGTTGCAGCTGAATTAAATCAGGTCTCTTCATTGTTTCCGTTCATTGTGAGATTTTTCTTTTAGTAATAATACAGAAAGGATTAAGACGCGGCGAGGGAAAGACCACTCACTTTCATTGCCTGTCACTGATACTGCCTCGCAGACCGTACGAGAGCTGGGTCAGCTCATCAATGTCCTGCTAATGGGCACTGTGACAGATTTCCTGTAATTCAGGCCCCCCTACATGAAACGTTGGCTCTTATTTGCAGTATGACGCAGACACTGGGAAAGAGGCAGCAAAAACCAAACAATTACAAAAAGCTTGCAGTAAATGCAGCATCTCTCGAGTTCGTTAATGCTTGTTACGACAAAACCTGGTGAGGTTAGTAAGTTTATCCTGTTTGTGTGGATCTACTCAAGGTACACCTGACCAACTGCCAAGCAGTTCTCTCATTTTAAACTATTAATAGCTACTTTTCCAGATTGGTTAAGAAGCTCTTCAAGAGATAGCTCACCCAAAAATCAATCTTCACTCATTTTCCACTCTCATGTCGACTAAGGGTTGGGATTATTTTCACAGTAATCTGTTTCTTTGTCTAGGCAAAAATGTTTGAACATTTTAATTTAGTGATTGATTGCTCAGTTTTCTCCATCCAAAAATAAAGACTTCAAAACTTCAAATCCCTCCATACTGCTCGTCTATACTTTAAGCTCATTTGTAGCAATAGTAAAATAAAAAACAAGCGATACAGACAGGAAGTACTCCAGGTGAATATCGCGAACACTTCCAGTTTAGACAGTAGACAGGAAGTGCTATTAACTTAAGAAGATCTGTCACTACGAAGGAAATTTAGGATTGAGCTAACCTACTCTTTACTGGTTCAGTTTCAGCACCACTGCAGTGGACAGCTCCCACTAAGAGCTTCTTACAAAGCTTCTTTGACTTGAACTTAAGGTTCTTCTAGGAATGCAGTTAAGAATGCGTCTGGGAAACAGCATCTCAGTGCTCCTTCTTAGCCAAACGCTCTTTAATCCATAAGAACGATGGAATCTGGGAAACACGGCCAATTATATTTCGTCTTTATGTTCTTTTTTATGTAACGGTTCAGTCACTGTCTGTGGGATGAAGGACAAGACATTTTCAAAATTATTTATTTCAATCAGATACATTGCTTAACCAAAACAAAAGCAAAAACAACTGCACATTTCATATGTTTTTTGGGGAGTTTAAAATAATGAAAAAATAACTGAGTTAGATTGAGGTATAAAAATGGTAGGAGGAAAAGAATAATCTACTTTAAATGTATTTGTTTTTTTCTTTTAGTTATTTTTGTGTGAAAAAACACATCAGCAAACATCATGTCATCATGGATACTCTTCACTTCCACTGTCAGTCTAACCATCACCATAGCGAACAAGATGGAACCGAGAGCACTTTAGTATCGTCTCGTCGTTTTGACAACACAGGAGACACGGTAATTATCCAACACACAGATATTAGTGAAGCACATTAACTTGCCTGAATGAGCAGATGAAAACGTCAGGATGTCACTTTAGATAACACAATTATGAAGACATTTAATTAGGTCCTTATTTAGGTTGTATTAGAAGAAAGACATGATCCGTCTCACAGCCTGCTTAAATGACCTTCTTTGTCATCCTCCTTCTTCTTCATCTTCTTCCAATGCCAACGCTAACCACCGTCCTCTCATCCCTCCATCCATCCTTTCTATCGTCGCTCTCCTTCATCTCTCCCGCCTCTGTCACTTTTTTCTTTCCTTTGTCTCTGATTTCGAGCTCAACACTTGGTCATCCGGGGCTCGTATTGACGAGCATGTGACGTCTAATTATGGCTAATGAACGGCGAAGAGGAGGGACGTGATTGGTCCAGTGTCGGTGTCATTCAACTGACCTTGAGGATATTTAAGCTGCTCACTGTTGCACTGCCAAGTTTTGTGTCTCTGCGTACGCACTGTGTTTTGTGCTAATGTAATGGTTTGATGGCTAGTCTTTCAAAAGTAACGCTGGGGTTTTTTCTGATTATTTTGTCCAGCCTGACTCTTTTCCAATCATTCTCCAGCCTTCTTCTCTCACCCTTCATCTTATCGATCCGGCGGCCGCCGAACTCTGATGGTCTATCCATCTGTAAGGTTAAATGAATTGCCTTTTTTTAATCCATTTGAAATCCTTGATTACTTTTTCTTTCCTTGCTTCACTTTCCTTCATTTGTTCTCCTTTACTTCCAATAATCTGAGTGTGTATTTTGGAACGTGCCTCCTCTGTTCACCCTCTTCCATCTCTCTTTCCTACCTTTCCCTTCTCATCTCCACTCAGAGTGAGCCGAGCCCCTGGAGACGGTTGGTTCTATTTGTAGTGTCTGAATGAGGTATGGGAAATGGTGTGGCATTCAGTTCTGAGGCAGACAGACAGGCGGGGGAATAGGCAACAACCTGCAGAATACACACATGCGCTTGCACAAACACGAATTATTCAGATTCCTGGGTGGAAACATTCATCAGAGGAATTCTGCTGAAAGAGCGTCTTCAGGAAAGTTTAAATTAGTTATAAATCACTGGATTCAGGTTTTCTTTTTTTTTAGCTCGGTTTAAGGTGATATTTTTTATGGTGCAATAGTTATGTCTACATATTTGTATCGGTTGTGATCAGACTGAACAACTGTTGATGATCTGCAAACGTGCCACTCTTGTTTTCCTCAGTAACTCAGTTGCTGTTTCCCAAATCGCGTACTTCTCTTAGTATACTAGAAATTAGTATGCAGGATATCAGGATAGTGTATGTTCTAACTAGTGGGCAAATTCTCAACAGATAGTTTGTCTCAAATCAAACACTGCCGCTACTCACTAACCGGAAATGACGCGACAGCTTCTTCTTCTACTACTATCTAATGATGGTTGCAACCAGCTGTAGGAACACGATCACCGACACCTGCTGGCAACACGTTTTGCAAGTTTTGAAGAAGAAATAAAGAAAAAATATGAGATACGAAAAATGAAACGAAATGCACCTGTAAGTATATGCATATATATGCATATATATATATACATTTGATGTAACTTCTGTTTATAACGTCAACGTCACTAAGAAGGCAGCCCTTTAGGGTAGATAGTGTCCATCGAACCATACTCACTTTTGTGGGCGTTTGAGTACGCAAATTTAGTGTGTATGACGCACTACATTTCGCATACTAAGAATTGAGATACACTTCAAGCACTAAAAATACCAACTTTGAGTACGCAAGTATGCGATTTGAGACACAGCTCGAGTGTATCATGTGACTAACAGGCAAACAAACAATCATGGTCATGTTACACTGTGAACACAAGGGGGAGCCAGAAACACTAGTTTAAAAACTATGGATAGTGCCTTTAAGTTTGATGTTGTTTCATTAAATAATAAATAAAGAAAATAACATAAATTAAGTATGAAGTACATATTCTGTCCAGTGAAACTACATGAAAATGTATGAAAAGGGGTCAGACATATTTAGAACTGTTCTTCTCTCTTATAAATCTTAAAACAGGTTTTTTAACCAGTTGATTAAGGTCAAATTCTACAATGTTATGTCGATAGGCGACAAATGTAATCTTTTGCTTTATAATGTTCAGTACAGACGGATAATACTAGTCTAAAACCTTAATTACACTGTGAGCAAGAGTTAATAGTTAATCAATTGTCTCCAACGTTTAACGATAAGTCTGCTGGTTCAGGTCTCAAGTATTTTCGTCATATTGAGATTTTTGAATATTCAGAATAAGATGCAAATTACTAATATCAAATTGTTATTTATTATTGACTGGTAGCGAAATAATTTTTCACTAGCACAGAAATTGGTGATCTATTATAGGAAAGTTCAAGAAAGATGAACTAATACATATAAGTTAAGGCTAAATGGATAAAAGCGAAAAAACAAAAGTCTCTTCTAAGAAACTTTGAAATGCCTCAATAAAGTCTAGGATTTAGTTTTACCACCAAAATGCTGCTCTTTGTAAAACAGTTTTAACAGCTTTAAACGCAGCTTTTGCCTTTAAGTCCTCGACATAATGTGAGCATTATCCACAAGTTTAAAGTAGGCCAAAGTACTGCGGCAACTTATGAGCGTGTCGTCTAGAGTCTCTTTCTAGTCTGTGAAAAGTGTGACAGCAGAGTAGTAATCCTGTCACATGGCCAACAGTCACGTTAGCAACAGAACAGAAAGAGGTGGTTGATTATTTGGAGGGCAAATGCGTAATCGCATTTATAAGCAGAGCTACAAATAACAAAAATGCAAATGTCTGTTCAGGGCATACAAAGATATTCTCGGTACACTTTAAATTTGAAATACATTTCCAAATGTGCTCTATGTAATTTGATCGTACTAAACATCTGTTGGCTAATTCATCTATTTACGAACAAGAATTAAGTTACATTAAGACATCACTAGGATGTGTAAAAAAGTAGGTTTTAGGATTTAAGAGGAAAAGGTTACGTTTAGCATCTGCCAACAAATGCTAATGACTCTGCTAAAAGGAGAACCTTCTGCATTATGTTTTGTAAGTAAGTAAGTAATAAGATCCTTCAAGCCACAGATGAACAAAACTCTTCACTAATTATATATACTGGAAATATCTTGCTCTACTAAAAATATATAGAGAAATATAGTTCAGCATATCATTTCATTATTTTATTTATATGTTCTTGAATCGTTTTTTCTATAATCCAAAATGAATGTGGTGAAGTGAAGTGGTGGTGCAGTGCTCTAGGGGAACTAGATCTATCCAACAGGTTCCCCTGAAATGTTTCACCGAATATATAGTAGTCGAATGATTATGTTTCGATGAAAATATTTTGCCTTAACCTTCTTTGATAAAAAGCATCACTACTACAGGCATCAACAATGACAGATACACATTCATAATGACCACTAACACATTCATTTTAAATTGCCTTTCTCTTTTGTTTTTGAACTGGAACTATATCAGCCAGTGGTCACAATATAATTTATTTATTATTTAATGTCTTCAAAATAACGTTGCGTGTTGTGGGGTGGCACCTTTGGCATTCTCTTGACCAGCAGCCTCTAGATGCCGTAGAACAATAAACTTAATTGTAGCTTTTACGCTGCGTTTTACCATGTTTTCTTTGGATGATAGAGCTTACTTGATATCATGTCATCATTTTCTTTGATGAAAGCATCGCTACAAAAGCACAAAAGTCCGTTACAAAGCAACGGAGTGAGAGATACCCATTCAAAATGACTACTATCACCTTTTAACATCACATGCTTTATTTATAAATTATATCTATTTTTTTCCGCTTTATGTGTGTCACTGAGAGAAAAGCTGCTAAATTTTAAATGTACACTGTGGTGTTTCAATGTTCTATGGTATTCACATGGATAAATATTAGAGAGAGATTAGTGTAGAAGTGTGAATTTGGGTTTGAAGGAGAGTTTGAGTGGGGCATCATCTGTGTATCAGTGTTAATCGTGTGATGAGTGGTCCAAGTTCAGAGCTCTGGGGAACACCGCTGTCGCCTGGAGAGGGCTGGGGAATCTTTCATCAAACTGTGAACCAACGGTGGACTGAGAATGAGTGGACCGAGGGAGCCTGAATATTTATGCAGATAGAAATTAGACAGTGTAGAAGTGTGTAATGGGAAATTGTGTCGACAGCTGCTGTCTAGGAGGACAAAAGAAATGAAAAGTCTAAAAAATCTAAACCAATTTTCTTTGAGAGTCGATGCAATTTTGAGGAAAAAGGGAACATTTGTGATTTTAGTGACGAGTGGGAAGAGAGATTTAAGAGTGGGGAGATCTCCTTTGTATTCCAGCAGTGCTTGAAGGACTATCGCAGGAGAGTGAAGATGTCGAAAGTGTTTGACAAATTCTAACTGACAAAAGGGGAATGCATTCTGCGTGTCTGTCTGCTTCTGTGACATCACCTTTTTTCTTTTGACTTTCTCTTCTTCGGCACGTTAGTGCCATTATTTCTATGGACAGTCAGGAGGAGCAGATGCACATCGTCTTTTTAAATATGGATGCTCGATTAGTCAGGGGCTCTTAAATTATGAAATTCTACACCCAGGAGTGGACATAAATTGGAAGGCGAGCACAGTATCTTCAGCTGCCTGGTTGACTGCCCTTGCGTGATGATTTGTGTGTTGGAGAAGATTTCAGATCATGGCCGAGATGCTTGTCAGTCACATGGCAAATTTAATAGATGGGATTGTGCATGTTATTAATTGTACGAAGAGAGAGTTCCCTTTGCAATAAATCACAATGACCCTTTGTCGGAGACAGTGATGCAACACTGCAGCAAAGCATGTGTATAGCCCAAGTCTGTAACTTCACACTAGTTATCAAAGATACCCATATGTAAAATACATTTCTTCTCACAAGAACTGCAGGATCAACAGTATATGACACAAATATTTGTCATTCATTTTTGTTTTTGCCAGGCACGGCATTTATAACTTAGTCACTAAATTATTTTATTTTCATAATTTTAAATTGCTCTTGATCAATTATTTTCATCAATTAAAGTCCAATACTTGCTTCACTTGCCTTATCTTGCTTATATAGGTATAAAAAGTAAAAGTAATGTTTGAAGTATCTGTTCTTGCCTTGAAGCATTCAAATGGAAAATATGTGTTTACAACCGTAACATTTTAACTGGTTTTGCTGGAGATTTTCTTTTAAATAATACAAAAATTACGTTAACTTTAAACAAATATGAAGTTGCAACACCCTGGACGTGTCCTTTGCATATTATTGAAAATAAAAATAAAATTAAAGATGTGTTTCGACCTGTAACAATCAGCTCTCAGGTTACAACAATTCCGGGAATAGTCCATTCCTGTGCAATAATTCTTTCATTATGGGGTTGTTGGTCGGTGTTTCAGTGATGTGTGTGGTTGATGTTGTTCTTGCTTTCGATCTTCTCTCATGTCTGTTTTCTTTGGTGTTTTATCTTTTGTCCCTGTTAAATGTTTTTGTTCTGCTCCACGTGTGAAATTTCCCAGATGTGGGATCAATAAAGTCTAATCTAATCTAATCTAACAATAGTAGTCAGAGAGTGTTTTGAGTTGTTACTCAGTAAAAGAGAAATAAAGCAAGTAAGCAACTATGTAAAACTGTATATTTCTACTACTATCAAATAAAAATCTACCAATCAAGAATCGGAAATGGTTAGTTATCAATATAATTATTATTATTATTAAAGTAAATTGTGGTATTTTGGGAATGAGAACAGGCTTATACATTCCTACTGCAACGTTTCTGAATTTGTTCATCGAAAATGAATGAATCAGTCAACATATTTCTGTGCGATGCCTGTTTGAAAATAGCTAGTTCAACACAAAAGGCCATTTTGAATTTAAGATTATTAAGGGTTTAAAATTTAACGGAATGATCTAATAAGAAAATGTTAAACTCATTATTTAAATATTCAAGCATAGTTCCAACATCATGTCAGGGACGTGGATGTCATGAGAGGGATTGATGATGGGCGGTGACAAACCTTGATGCTTGATCAATCACAGTGGGTGTGGTTATGGTAAACAAGATTTCATCTCCAGTAATGTTTTCAGAGGGACACATTTTCTAATGTAGATATTTCAATGAAAAGAGAGTTTTGTACGAATAGACACATACTGATGATACAATAGACGTCCAAGATCTATTTAAGATACACTTAAGTCTACACATGGATTGCGTTGTTTTTGGGTAAAGGTGAACGTCCTCGCTGGCTTCCAGAAATATATACGTGGTGATGAAGGTCGTTTACCTTGACCCAGAGACAACACAAGGGATACTACAAACACATTTTTTTCTCGGGCATTCGGGTCACCTTGACCCAGAGATAACACAATGGTTAACTGATCAGCTAGTTTAACCCTTCACTCCAGACCAATCAAAGCAGAGTTGGGGGTGGGGGGGTTTGGGAAAGCTAAATGAAGCATCTTATATGGGCGGGGCTTATACACTATCTGATAAATAAATACATTCTGCCAAAACACCTATACTGTAACATTCCATAGGAGTCCAATATTATTTCAGAGCCATCTTTTAAAAGATAGGTATATTTAAGTCAGCTATTCTTTTTCTGCGTCGACACAGTCTTGGAGAATGTAAGCTGTTTTGGAAAAGCTTTTTGCTCGAGGCTTTGCAGCAGCTGCTGTCAGCACATCCAAATAAATAATGTGTGTATTTGTCCACCACAATAATGAAGAACAAATACACTATTACCAATCTGAGTGGCTGTAGCTGGTTGAGTGTGAAAGATCTGCTGTAAGGGAAGTTAATAATGAATGAAAGATGAACCACCTGAGCCTGCTAAGAGTTCTGTTCCTCCTCATCCTCATCTTCCTCTGATGCTAACGCATTCTGAGCTACACGCTTTCTTTTTTTGTAGCAGCTTTCACAATATTTCTTCATTTTCATCTTAAATATGTTTCAGACATCGTTATCCATCTATTGGCATTCTGCCTTGTAGCCGTCCTCCTCTCATCTCAACATATCTCCTCCACCTCCCACCATCCACCTTTCATCTTTCACCTCAATTTCCCATCCTGCTTTTAAATCTTTCATCGTTTCTTATCTGTTCTCTCCATCCCTCAAGTTCTTTTCATCAGAAAATACACACGTGATTCAAAACACAGCTTTCGCGTTTTATCTGGAATTAGTGTCACTGGTGGAACGTCAGATGAGCCAAAAGCAGAAACAGTCAAACATTATAAAACTTTTTTATTCATAGGTTATTATGAATTATTTGAATTATTTAAAAAAAATATCACTGTCAATTGCGTGAGTTGCATTTTTTATTTTATTTTGAAGGTCATTTCTTTCATTTAATTATATGATAAATAACATTGAATACATTGCACTTCTAGGTTAAGACTCAGAAACCAGGATAGAAGTGTTGGAAATGACCGCTGTTTTAATTAAGGAAACGTCTGCTTGAAGCAAAACATAAGATGGGAAAATACATTCATAAACAGCCCTATTTGCCGATGTTTTTCAATTTTTTTTTATAGCTAATGTTTCTACTAAGTATTTCCGCATCCATCAGTTTAATAGTTCTTTCCACTCAGAATACACTCTGAATTATTGAATGAATAACATTGAAAATACACTCTACTCTGCTACATTAATATAGTAGAAGACATTAAGGAGAGAAGAAGATTTTTTATTCTGAGAAAAAAAAATTCTGGACATTTTTTCACTCCAGATAATTGAACTGGCCTTTAGTACCAGGGCTCAGGTGCTGACTGCAGAATTTTCAGTAATCTGAACTGTCAAAATGTTTTTGAGAATGTCCTTGGGAGACTTGAGGGCACCAAAATAAATGTTTGTTTGAATGAAGTATAAAAATCATGGTCACATTTATAAAATGTATAAAAATAAACTTTATTTGGTGTGTTATTGATTGAAGCTCTATTAACTACGACGTTTTAACGGTTTGTAAAGTAAATAAAGCATGACATGAAGTACGTTGAAGCCTGCAGAATGTATGACTTGACCCCCCCGCCCAACCCTGTCCTTCACCCCCCATATTCTCCAAAATGTCGTTGGGAAACACTGAGTACGATCTATTCAGGGTTGCTACAGTGGAAGATACGATTCGTGATTGAAGTGTTTTGTTTTTTTCTCAAATTACTTTTCTTAACATGCTACTTCTGGCAGAGAGCTTTCAAGAGAAAGAAGGGACATGTAGTCATGAGCTATTTATGAAGAAGGAAGCCATCTATTCAAGAGATTCTTCCTGTTTCCTCACATCTGACCCAGATCTGGATAAGGTTCCCTCAAAAGGAAGTGACCTCAGACCAAAAGAACTTTTCCAACATGCGATATTGACATTTTCATGACTTTAGCCCAGGTCTCACCAACTTTTTTTTAAAAAACTACAAGCTACTCCGAGGGCTATCTTCAGTTTGTTACACACTTCTGAAATAACCCAATATATATTATTATGGATGATAAATGACATGTATGTATTACTCACTTATCTCATTATTGATTCTACAATAATAACCAATAGGCATACATGAAAGAAAACACAAAATTAAACTTCAATTTCCGCAAAGATGCCATCAACAATACGGTCAAATTTGTCTTAATATTTGTTATAATTTCATTAGTATATGGTTTCAAATGGAAAATGTTTGAAATTTGAATAAGTAACACGTGTTAGGGTGCATGGTAACAATTCTAAACTTGCAAACTTTATGTCCATATCCAAAAAGATACTCAATACCATTTCTTTTTTAAACTGCAGATGGTGTAAAGAATAATAATTTAAAATGTATAAAAAACATTTTATAATCAACATAAATAACAGAACTCATAATCATTTATCAATTCAATCATAATTATTATGAAAACAACAAAAGAAAAAAGATGGAAAGAGGAAAATATACTATATACTATACACTATTTTAGTGTATTAGTTTGGTGTTTGTTATTATATAAATTTGCATTGGTAGACTTGGGTGTCCTTTCGTAGGTCTAGCTGCAGGTTGACTACTTTATTTTCTTAATCTGCATCTTGAATAGAAGATAATCCGTAGAGTCAAGTTATCAAGCTAAATGCTTCTAGCCGCGGCTAATGGCTAGTAACATGTATTGAGCAGTATGCTACATTCAGCTAGCGCAGAATACAGTCGCATGCTACCCATATCTAATAACACAATTGCTAACTGAGCTGCGTACAGATCCATACCATAACAACTTTGTTGACTTTAGCCTATAACTGTTTGACACCGTTGTGTTTATGTAAAACACGGTATTAAAAAGTTTTCCTGCAGTGGCATAAAAAACAAGAACTGGTGGGTCAAGAGTCCAACACTTATTTTCATCTTTTAAAATAGTTTCTCGTTCTTATTCCTTGGCCTAGACCTGAGTTCAGGAACATTTGCATTAAGTTATTTCATTAAAAGAATATACATTGTGTGTTGTGTGTGGGTTATTTTAGTGTGTATGCATATGGTGCCCCCCATATACACAACTGCACCCAAAAGCTTTTTTAGCCGAAGCTTTTTGTTAGCTCAGGGAAACTAAGTGCTCTCTCTCTTCATTACTTTCACTCTGCGCCGTTCTGTCCCTCGCTCCTTAACACTCTCCCTCCTCTCCCCCTCTGTCTCCTCCGTCTCTCCTTCTTTTGGCATTTCTTTTCATGCTGCCCTCTCTGTCCTTGTAACATTATGCCGCCGCCTCCCAACGCCACCTGTCTTACTTGAACCTGCACCCATTTTTTTTTTTTTCCATTCGTGACAACGTCTTTTATTATTCTCAAACCCCCGTGACCTTTAGTAGTAGTTTTTCATTCTAATGGCAATTCTGTGGCACTTCTTCTTAACTTTGTTCTCACCGGTGAGCGGGAACACTTCATCTTCATTATATATTTATTCCCCAATCATCTCGTCTGATTAGATCGTTCCTTTTGTCTCATTACTTGTAATTTACTTTCTCCTCTTTCGTCGTCGGTTTTCTCCCTCCCAAATGATTCAGTTCGTTCTACACCTCCATTTCCAAGTTAATATGGATGATTAAAAAAACAAGTATAATTCTGTTTCCTGTTTCTATTCTTCTCCAAGCTAGAACCTACTTATTGAAGCACAAGTTGTATCCATGGACTCAGCCATTCCGCGCTTGTCGCATTTTAAGTTGTGTACTTTTGAAAAACTAACTTTCCCTCTATTTGTTTCTCAAAGACAAGATATCACTTATTATTTAGCAAACAATTAATGAGGAGCAATTGGTATTTAATGCTAAGCTTGAATTTCTGGACTGTAAGTTTAAATATGAATAAAAAAACCTAATAAAGATACATGTAACACGGCAGTAACACAGTTAGATAAACTAGTAATAACCAGACTAACAGAAAAGTTGGAGTTGTTTTGCAGGGAGTCAGTACCGTCCCCATTTTACCACCATTCACTGTTTCCAGACTAACAAGCATCTTTACTTCCTTCTTCGCCAGATTAATTTTATTTAACTTAATAGTTGAATTGTAGGCATTTCTCCAAGTGGGTGTGCGCAAAACAAACTCAAACTATAATTTTCAAATCATCATTTAATTCAAAAAATAAATCTTAAAAAGTAGTTTGTTGTTTAAAATGTACCTTTTTGTTTCTAACTTGCTTTTCTTTTCCATCTTTCCCACCATCTCTCCCTGTGTGATTCTTCAAAAAAGTCCTCACTCCAGCACTTTTTTTCTTACATTCCTTTCTTATTGTTGACTTTATTCACAGAAGACGAGCTCTCCTTTGTGACTCCATCTTGGCACCCGGGTCCCCCTCAGGCTCTTTTATTTTTAGCTCCTCTGTTCTTTTAGCAAAAAGTACCCTTCATTGACGACAACCGCCCTCTTCCTCTAATATCATTATGCCGTGACTTGTTGCTGCCGATGAAAGTCACTTTCATCGCTTTTTTTTTCCTCCACAGACTGGCAGGTTGCTACGCTGGCCTTGTTGTTAGGGGGCGGAGCTCTGGTGCTGATGTCATTCCTGGTGGCTCTGGTTGCCGTGTGTATCGGCACGAGAAGGCGGTTCTACGCTCCCGTCGCTTTCATGCTCTTCGCCGCAGGTTAGCACACTCAAGCATTTTAATCACACCCCTTTATGAAAAGTTAATTACACATTTTACTCACGGTAATTACAAGGGTGTCACATTGAAAATTGGAATTTTTAAATCTTTATAAACACGTCTTCTTTTCCCAAGTCAATACAAGCACAAACACAGTATTGCTTTTATTGCTATTATGTACTGACTTAAGGCTGTGGTCAGTATCACTTTATAGTTTATGTATTTTCTACTGCTTCTGTCTCAGACTAGTCTGAGAGTCTTCGTTCCTCAAGTAGATGCTTGTGGTCAATGTGAGGCTTGACCCTAAATAACTCAAATCATTTTCCATTTTCAGATGCGAGCTTCATTAGTGGACGATGAGTCAGATGCCAGGGTGTGACCGACACAAATAGCCTCAAATGTGCAGGGTCAGTTAAACTTGCAGCCAGAAGCTCTGGAGGTCTCTAGATAATGCAAGGAGGGGGGTCAACCTAAATAACAAGATAAACAGAATTTCAAGTTCGACCGGGAGACATAATCTCTAACATCTCAAGGGTCTGCCCCCATGTTCTCCTCCTAGTTGTGAATTACCAGAACCACCTCCTGGCTTCTCTCCACCAGGAGAAGCTGCTTCTTATCTTTAAAGATTCTGTCAGGAAAACTTGTTTGGCTGATTGTATTCGGTATCTTGCTCTTTCAGTCACCACCCAAAGTTCATGACAAAGTTCAGGACAAACTGATGACTACAGACGCTGCTCTATCCATCTTTAGAATTCCCTCTCAAGATTAGGAGTATGGATTGGCAATAATCTGACAATATGATACAAATACCGATATAAATTCAACGAGAAGATATATTGCTATACTGTTGGAATAAGGATATATTTGTAGTTTTGCCTGAGTCAGAAATTACAGACCACATGACTCTTAAAGAAGTTGTTTTAATATTTTTTTACAAAACCAAAATATGTGCACATTTTAGCTTTAAAAGCTGCTGACAAAGTAGACTGTATCCTCTCGTCCTCGGTGACTGCCAGGTTGTCGCTGCCGAGGACGTCATGACTGCTGCCATCTAGTGGCCGGAAGTTTCATTGGGACTCAAAAATCAACAAATATTTGCATGTTGATTCTAAATTAAAAAATAGAACATTTTTACTTTATACACACTTCATTGCAATACAAACCATAAAAGAACTATGACAAAACAATGCCATTAAATAGAAATATTAAAAAAAAAAGTTTAAGTGTATTCATATCTTCTCACAACCTTACTGTCAGGACTAGGCTGGTTGCAAATCATCGTTAAATAGTAGTAATAGTAGTATTTCCCGCAGTGTTTGATTTGAGACATACAATCTGTAGAGAATTTGCGTACTAGTTAGTACGTACACTAGGTAGAAGTATGCGATTTGAGACAAATTCAGGACATCAGGACATTCCAAACTTGTCCGAGCAGGACGTAAAATGTCATTCAATACAGAGGATTAATGTTGACATAGTGCATCATAGCTCAGATGGTAGAGTGGTTGACTCATGGTCTGAGAGGTAGTGGGTTAAATCCCACTTCCGGACGAGATTGTGGCGTTGTGTTCCTGAGCAAGATACTTTACCCTGATTGCTCCTGATGGCGTCGCAGCCTACTCCCATTAGTGTGTGTGTGTGTGTGTGTGTGTGAATGCATGAAGTAGTGTAAAGCGCTGAATAAGCATAGAAAAGCGCTGTATAAGTAAGAGCCATTTACCATATTGTTTAAGGTATAGAAGGCAGATTATTAATGTAATTGAACTCCACAAAACATTTTTAAATAGAAACAAGTTGGGTTTTTGTGCTTGAGTTGTATATATTTTTTGCTAAGAGGCAGCATGTTTCCTAACAAACAGATAATTATGCTGTATTTAGCAATCAGGACTAAAACTTTATATCACAATCAGACTATAAACCGTGCCCCCTATAGACAATTCAGTAAACGTTCACTTTATCATCATGTCTAAGACTGTGTTTAGGATTTTGTCCCCTCGTGTGACTGAGTTCGAGGGCCCTGGTCTAGGATGTAGGATTTGTTTACACCATCACATTAAAAGCGTGTAAACAAGTTTCCAAGTTCAAGGTGTTCCTGCCTAACGAGTGATCATTTAGTTTTTTGGGGATCATAGGCCCACGTCACGCAGAAACGGGGACAAAGGAGCATTTGGAGATCTGCATGAATAACTCTGCAACCCAGCGTCAAACTAAACAGAGTTAATTGAGAAGTTCAGTGAACACAAACACTCAACCATGCAGTTGAAAGGATTTAAATAGTATAGAATCATTCTTCAGGCGAACGCCCCAAAGAAACCCCGGACATCAAAGTTGATGCTTCGGTTCTGATCCCCGTGAGCCGAGAGATATACCGCGTATAAAACAGTTTGACTTGACGAGCAATTTGATCTGAAATGTTTTTTGAGACAAACAAGCCAGTAATAATCCACTGGCTGCTGTGCGGCGTCTGCTCAACCACAGAACATTTTCTTCAAAGCCAGGCATGGAGGCAGAATGTTGTGGGCGGGCTCTTATTGAATAGAAGATCACAAACGCTTTTTTTTCCTCACACAAAGATATTTGTATGTCATCTCTGCACACACAGGGACGTTTGATGTTTGTTTTCTTACTCGGTAAAACCATGAGAGATTCAAGTAATCCCAGAACGTAGACCTTCCTCTTGTTCAAAATGGCTCCATCATATCATCTAGGCTGCATAATGACATCCCAGGGGTTTTAAAACGTTCATTAAGACTCTTCGAATCATTATTGCTGATTAGATGTATATAACAAATAATCTGTATCCTGACTGGGGTCTCATTAAAACATCTGTGATGGATTATTGATGCACCTTTTTTTTTTAAAAACAACATTTCTGTAACAATAACCAACAATATATTTGATAACAATTTGTGTTTCAATAGGGTTATCTGCGTCAGCCAGGAAATTTGTGATAAAAGTAATGTCCGTCTAGTAAATTTACAAAAACAGATGTAATACATCGTGGATGAGAAGAGAACGTCCATTTTGAATGTCCAGAGTCCCCGATTTTGTCACGCGATCTCGGGGAAATGCCGACTTGACTGGCTGAGACAGTTAATTTGTATATTAATAATAGTTATACAACATTAATACAAGTAATAAAAAATATACACTTGAAAATGCCTCGACAGCTTCTTCTTCTGCTACTTTGCAACCAGCCATTTGAACCCTATCGAAGACACTTTTCACCAATTTAAACAAATTATTAAGTTGTGTTTTATTTTGTTATTACTGTTGTTTTGTTGTTATGTGGTAAAATTTGTGTTTTCTGAACACATTTACGCCGGTATCCACTCCGAAGACGAGTCGTCAGTGATGTAGCTTCCGTTTAGCTTCACCTACATCACTAAGATGGCGGTTATTAAGGGTGATAAGTGTCCATCGATTTGCACTAAATTTTCTGGCCAGTTGAGTGCACCAATTGAGTGCTCATTGCGCACTACATTTTCGCACACTGCTCATCGGGACGCACTCAAAAAAGTGCGCGATTTGGGACACACCCATGGCTTCTGGGGCTGTGTAGTGTGAATACATTTGTTACTTATATTAAAGATACTTGTATTAAAGCAACATAATACAAGAGTCGAAGGAAACAGACAAAAATGCAAGAAGAAGGTGATTGACTTAAATTGTTCAGCCTCAGCACTCTCTTGACAGAAAAGGGTTTTCGCTGTCAGATTTTCTCAATTCATTAGTTTATATTTCTGTCAAAGGTGTCGAGCCCGCCGTGAGATGCTGCTGCTCTTAAACACCTCTATTAAATTTCATGGTATCACTCAGTGACTCTCTTGCTATTGTTGAGATCCCTCTCTTTCTCCACCGTAAACCAAGACGACAACCTCTTTGTTTCTCATCTAAAACAACATTAAAAACCAATATTTAAGCACTGAATGATAAGTAAAAGGATCACTTTAATAACCCATTTTTTAAGATAAAACTGAGACTGTCTTACTGAAAACCTATTTTAAAAACCTACATTTATAGACTGGCTCTTTTGTGATGTTGCCTTTTAACTCATACGTAGATTTATTCATGTGTTTTTACTGTTTGTGTTTTACTCTGAAATGCTATTTACCACCTAATAGAAATTATCTTGTGTTTAGCAAATTGTTACTACCGGTAGTATGCTGTTTAAAATGTACTGCGTATTTTATAACGACTCATGTTTGTAAAGCACATTTTGACACTGAAATGTGCTGCATAAATATATAAATATAATTATTTCTTCAATTAAATTTTCCCTAATTCTGATTGATCGTGTGTTTTTTTTCCGCAGTCGTCCTCCAGGCGTGCAGTTTGGTCCTCTACCCCGTCAAGTTCATCGAGAGCATTAACCTGAAAATCTACCACGAGTTCAACTGGGGCTACGGCCTGGGCTGGGGCGGCACCATCTTTTCCTTCGGGGGAGGCATCCTCTACTGCCTCAACCCCAAGAACTACGAGGAGTACTATTAGCTTCCCGGCGGGACGGAGCTTCAGCACTTAGGTAGTGAAAAAAGAGGACGACACAAACTTTGTCCCACAGAGACCTGCTAGATTGATGTTAGAAAGAGTCCTGCTGGTGCAGTGGGAGATCAGACTCTCCCGCAGACAGAAGACGGCCCTCCCTCGCTCCCTCTTCCAACCTCCTGCTGGACCTGATGCCAAACCTAGTCTACTTCTGCACGTCTATGTCTCAATCATTCCCTGGACCCAAAACCACAGCATCCCCAGATCCAGTATTCCGCTCCATCCTCTCTCATCCCTTCGCTCAGTCGGAAGATTTGTTTCTGCTCTTCAAGAAAGACCGTTTTTTTTTTTGGGCGAGACAAAGTTCTCCCCAGGCAATAAGAGCAGGAAACAAATTGAAGAAGCTCAATATTCTGCCATCGACCTGTGCGTCTGTTACCACAGCAACCCACGGGGTATGAACATGCGGCTGTCACGATTGATTAGCCATGGTCTGACGTGTGGGAGAAGATTTCGCTCGTCTGTGAAAGGGTCTGGGAAATTTTGATCCCTTATCGAGCCGACTTTCCCCGCTGAGCGAAGGCCGTCCTCCCTGCTGCCTGTGTGTCTGGACGGAAAATGGACGCCTTTATTGAAATTCACAAGTTGCTCTTTCGTCTAGATTTAGTAATAACCGTCGACTACACTGAAATACATTTTTTTTAAGAATGTCCAAGCGAGTGTTTACACTGATGAAATAGCTTCGTGTGGGCTAAGATTGAAAGCCTAATTTAACGTTTCCTTCTGCTTATTAGCTTCCTGAACCATATTTTGTGCTAATATAATGATTGATAATTAGAATTTTCGATCTGGTTTATACTGGATTTTGACAAAAGAAATATACTTGGCTGAAACTCCTGCCCAAAAACAAAAAAGCCAAAATGTGATTTTAACCTTGAACTGACAGACGTTATCTTAGCTGTAGTTAGTAAAAAGGTGATTTATTATTTATAATTTCAAATATAAAGAAATGCCACACTTTTATCTTATGAGACTCTCATTAAAAACATCATATTTTGTCTTTTATAACACATATATATATTTTTAATTTGACCTATTAGCAGAATTTATGGACACTAACAGTGAATTTTGAATGGCAGTTATGTCAGCAAAAAACTCCAGTGCAGTAGTTTAGAAAAAAACATTTTATTGTTGTATCCAATAAGAAACTACATTATGTATTTTAATATCAATCAGTTCAAAATATAGTTTTGTATACTTTTTCATCAGAGTTAACAAAGCAAAGGCAATTTAAGAACCATTGATTTAATGCCATAATCCTCCCAGATTTGTAGTTATGCTATGTTCTTACTTCTTTCTAACAAAAATATTCTCCCTGTTCAAAACTTCTGGAGAAATCTCTTTGTTATCGAGTAAACACGGTATTCTCTCAAGCATGAAGGCAGTTTGTTGAAATACGAGCACAGATGAGGAGCCATGCATTTGAAATCATAATAAATGAGCGCCCACAGGAAGTTAATAGTGAGATAAAAGCCTCCCAGTGTAACAGATGGGTGTATAACTCAGCATGTAAACATTTCCATTGAAGCATCAGACCTTTTTATAAACGCCACCCAGGTCACGTTTCACAACCTGCCGTCTACAAGTCTGCTCCACAGCTAATGTCAGCGTGCAAGCTTGGTGTTGATCATGGCCAGTTTTTTTTTTAGTTTATTTTAAACTCATGCATGTGTCAAAGTGCTTCAGGGACCAAAAGCTGGTTTGTTTCTTCCCGTAATCAGTCTGAGACTGTCTTCATATCGGCACTGCTAAAGTAAATGAGAACTTCTCTGCTGACAAAACAGAGCTGTTTTTCTGGTTTAATATCAGCTCGTCCGTATTTGCCCATGAATGAGAAATTAAATTAGCTGGAAAAATGACATTTTTAAGATTCAACGCGGGTACACGGGCAGTCATGGATGAGGAGTGAAGAAGAGATGCCAAAAGGAAGGCATTTTAAGTCTGCAGTCTTTTCCATTAGCCAGAGACCACACCTTTAAATTCAAAGTAATTTGGATATAATCCGATCAGATCTGTTTTTTTGTAAAAAACATTTTTCTAATCATAACTAATATTTGGATTAAATTGCACTTTTTATTTATTTATTTATTAAAAGATTCAATTCCGGTGGTATTATCATCATTCATTACTATATCCACGCAAAACTTCTGAAACCTATTTTCTTGTTTGATAAAGTAAAAGTTGGTCCTTAACTTTTGGTCCGTGCTGCATATTATTGATCATTTGTATATTATGAGGGCAATAAATGACATAATTATAGATACATAACTACATGTTGTTAAATAAATGTCAAAATAAATAACTTTACTCAATTAGTTACTAATTATTTATGTATTTCGTTATTGCAACATTTATTTATTTATGTATTTATGCATTTTGTCCTTTATTTTATTGGTACTATGCAAATTTAGTGGGTCAGTGGCACATCAGTCTGAAGCAGATATATATAGTATATCAATATATTAACAAATACATGTTGATATAACAAAATATATAAATAACAAAATAATAAATAAAAGTCAAAATGTATAAATAAATAAAACAGAAGTAATTTATTTATTCTTGTGTGTTTATCCAAACATTTATTTATTTGATTATACATTTAGTTATGTATTCATACATGTATTTATTTATTTATATTTATG
This sequence comes from Callionymus lyra, assembly GCF_982586985.1. Taxonomy (NCBI): domain Eukaryota; kingdom Metazoa; phylum Chordata; class Actinopteri; order Syngnathiformes; family Callionymidae; genus Callionymus; species Callionymus lyra. Next base: position 24,808,319 of record NC_141822.1, read on the forward strand.
TCATTTAACGTCCTTTATAAAGGATCCACGAACACTAGTGAACATACTGTCTGACATACCTGTGTGTCAAAGTCAATATGACGCGTCAAGTCCTTTTAAAACCTAAACGTTTTTTTGACCTATGAAGGTGCCAATTTTGAATAGAAAGCTAATGGACGTATATTATCCTGGTCAACCGTTTCGAAGAGAATTTTCAACAATAAAACATGTCGAGAAAGATTATTAGGATAGACTGATCTTCCAAGCACGAAAATGCCAAAATCAAACTCGTACCTCCTGTATATATTCATTTTACTAGGCCCACAAACTTGGCTGTAAAAGATTGTTTTTGCCCCTTTTACGATTGAGTTTAAGAACCCTGGTCTAAAACAACATATCCTGTTGAGTGTTTCAACTGGATATTGGTATGTAGAAAAGTATAAGGGTAAACATATCTTCATCTTTTTGTTTTATCAGTGTTATCTGCTATTTAACGATAACAGACGCAGGGTCGGTGGGTGTTTTTTGAAATGTGACCCTCTCTTAACAAAGGATGTTACACTGTCACTAATATGTCCAGTATGTCAAGTGCCACAACCGCTCCACATTTTTCAGTTGGATCCAGGAACAGTACCTGTGGAGGGGCACTTGAGGTAGAAATCATCCGCACCACTAGAAGCTTTCCTGTATTTAAAGGTCTATAACTGCTTAGTCAGGATGTTTTTGCTCCCTGTGCTTTGTTGGGGTAGAGAAGCCTTTGGCACTTTAGCACTGTAGCAGACCTGGGCTAAAATACGCAGCTTTGTTCGTGATGACAGCCTTTATACGTGCGCCAGGTTGTTTTTTTTAAGTCAAAATTATAAATGGTTGCTGGCAACATAACAAAAAGATGAGTCCTGAACACCCCTGTGGCTCCTCTCTGACTTAAATCTCAATTTGATTATTAAAATAAGTTAATAAGTCTGTCCTCTAACACGATTTTTGTCCTTCAAATTGAAAGGTATAAGAAGAAGCATTTGAAGGGGTAGAAATAAACAACATACCATGGCAGACAGGGGAAGAAAGGTCTGTTTAATTCTTTAATCCAACGACAGAAAAAGCTTTTAAACCACTTTAAAGCACAGCAGTCGACCAATGCCACACATTTACTTGAAGAAGAGAAGCAGCTGTTGGGGTCAAGTTCATTCATTCATTTCCTGCCTTGGATTCCATTAGCAGTAGAATAAAAAGTGCTATTAAATGGAAATCACAAAAATAACTCACAGCTTTTCAGACCTCTCAATTCAAGATTGATAGAAAAAAAAGACCAAGAACAAAGGAAGATGAGACATTATACAGTGTATAAAAGCTTGCTAAGTGTTAATCTAAACTTAGGAAAGACTTAATTGTTTAGGTCAAAAATGTCACCTTCATCACCTTTATATTCCATAAAACAGCATCTGTGAGTGAGTTAAGACTCCTCATCATGTTACCTAGAAAGCTCCTCTTACAAGACATGTGAAAATGCCGATTAAAGGCATCAGAATTGAGCATTGAGTGAGTTGTTTCTAGAGAGTTCTTCAAGCAAAGCTTGGTCTTAAAAAGTTTGTGTCCGCTGCGGGTTTACCTCTCTGAGGACTCACACGGGATGTCGGCCCTCGCTTCTCTCCTCTAAAGTGGCCGGGCAGAGTTCACTCAGCCCTTAAATCATCATGCTGACAGGCAATACTTCAAAAGCGAGGACGCCTGCAAGTCAAATATGACAGAATTCTGGAGTGAATCTTCAGACGAACCAGCGTGGAGGACGTCCTTCCTCTCCATCAAATTCACTCGTTTGAACTGTGAAAGTATGTGTCAGACACAACCAGACGCTTTAGCTCTTAATCAAACTTAAATTACTGGCATTAAATCAACATTATTTCTATCTATCTATCTATCTATCTATCTATCTATCTATCTATCTATCTATCTATCTATCTATCTATCTATCTATCTATCTATCTATCTATCTATCTATCTATCTATCTATCTATCTATCTATCTATCTATCTATCTATCTATCTATCTATCTATCTATCTATCTATCTATCTATCTATCTATCTATCTATCTATCTATCTATCTATCTATCTATCTCAAAAAACTTCAATGAAATTAAAACGGAAACGTCAGGAAGGGACATTTACACACCGCAGTTCTACCTTTACGACACTGGGGGCAGCTATAAACTACTACTTATTGAAAAGAAAACTCCTGTTAAACACACCAGTAATATTCTGTACAAAACATGAATCATGCACCATTAGTGCTAGCGAGTTTTTCCGCTAATTTCTCCGAGAGTCTGCTGGGACCAACAGATGACGTCCATGTTTGTTTTGGTTCCCTAATTGGAGACGTAAATCAATGCCGCCGCTTTCATCAGCCTCTGATTTTGAAAAAAAAAAAAAAAAATACTCTGGCACCAGTATCAAAACTGACCTACAAACTTTGATCGTGCAGTTCAGACCCACTTGTACGGAGCGCTCGGTTTGTTTGATTCCCTCCCGGCAGGTCGCGTGTTTCAGCCCAGGTCTGACTCGTAGTAGTCAGTAGGATTCGTTCGGTTGTTGATGAACTTGATTAAAAGTAGAGACAAATTGAAACTGCTGTGTTTTCTGCGTCATCTCCCTGTAGACGAGAGAGACACATCACTGTCTAATGATGTGTGTAGGGACTAGAGACGTTTGTGTGAGAGCGTGTCTGAGCGAGGGTGGCAGCTTTACCTCAGAGCGAGTGTGTTTGGCATGTTTTAGATGCCGCTGTAGAGATGTCAGTGATCCGCATTTATCTCTTTGAATGGCACATTAAAGCACTGAGCAGAAAGTCTTTCGTGTCTCTGTGAGTGTTGGCTTGTTTGCTGTTTCTCAATAAAACATTTACGTCACTCAATAGGCGCATGGTTACTCTTTTTTTTAATTAAAAAACAGCAAGACACTTAGCAAAGCAACCTTCAAAAGTGCATTAGCCTTCATGGTGGACTAGTCAGAGAACAATGTTTCTTATGGTAACCTGGGCGTGATCCACAAATGGCCCAGTAGCTCTTGAGTCTAGTCGCTACAATAAGTCAGTGAGAGGAGAAGAGTGGTGTTGTGTAGTAGACCTTCAGCAAGTAAGAGTCTAAAAAGTTATATTTAAATCAATCGAGGGACCAAATGAGTTCAAACAGTCAGTCTCTATTTCAATATTAATGGATAATGTTAGCATACAGCTCCTCTGTTCCTCTGAAATCTTACCGTCCAAGACGATAAAAAAAAAGACTAAATAAGTACCAACAATGAATCATTCACCACTGACTTAAGACCAACAGCTTGTTGAGCCACATTGTGTAACACCGCCTAAAATTAACAAACACTGTGTAGGTGGTCTAGTTAAACTACAGCTCAATAGTTGTTGAAACTCTGACTGACATTGAACACTTTTACAGGGTGATATTGAGGTCCGAGTGAGAAGAGCCGGCACGTGATACACAGTAGATACACAAAGTTGTTTTGTCCTTTACTACATACAGCAGGGTACTTTCAAGCAGAGCATGTAGTTAGCGCCGGTGGAAAAAATCTCAGGTGAGTTTGAGATATTTTCTTCCAACCTTAGGTTACAATTCGTGTGTGTCATGTAGGGTTGCAGAAGCTTCACGAAACAGTGTCGTTTTCAGAGCTCAGTAGGTTACACTCTCAGGTTTTATGAATGAGTTGATCTTAAAAGATTACAGGGCACAGAGCGTCATCTGGTGGCGTTTGAAAATAAGTGACACTGTATCGTGAACAGTGTCATGAAAGCCATCACTAGACAGAAAAAAGCCATTCAGTCCTATTAAGGGTTATGTGGTAAGTAAGTAAGTAAGTAAGTAATGGTTATTTCCAAAGCGCCTTTCTAGACCAGGGTCACAAAGCGCTTTAACAATCAAAAAATAAAACACGTTAAAACTATATACTATAGAAGGTCAAGACACATAAGACAAACACAGGGGTCCCAGAAAATCAGGGAAAAGCCTGCACAAATAAGAATGTCTTAAGATGTTTCTTGAAGGAGTCAGTAGATCCATCAAACACAGGGAGACGAAGATCGTTCCAAAGCTTAGGAGCAACAGCCTGGAAGGATTTCTCTCCTCTGGTCCTGAACCGCGTGCGTGGAACCATAAGTAGATTCTGATCAACACACCTCAGAGCCCGAGCTGGGGTGTAAGGCTGGATCAGATCACTGATGGAAGGAGGAGCCTGACCACGAATAGATCTGAAAGTAAGAACCAGAATTTTCAAATTGATAGTGAAAGAAACTGGAAGCCAATGAAGAGTTTTAAGGATCGTAGAAATGTGAGTTCTTCTACTAGAGCAGGTCAGAATTCTTGCTGCAGAGTTTTGTATTAACTGCAGGCGAGACAGCGCCTTCTAGTTTAGACACAAAAATAAACTGTTGCAATAGTCCAAACAAGAAGACACAAACAAATGGATTACAAGCTCCAGATAGTGTTGTGACATCAGTTTCAGAGATTTTTCACAGTTGAAGGAAACAGTTTCTGGTCAGTTTTCTGCAGTGTCGAACAAGAGACATGTCTTTGTCAAATACAACACCCAGATTTCTCAGGCTTAGTTTGACAGACTGACCTAAGTCACCCAAGAATTGACTCAACCCTGGAGCTTTATCATCAGGGGCAATAACTAGAGTTTCAGTTTTGTCCACATTTAGCTGCAAAGTGTTTTCACTCAGCCATTAATTGATTTCTAGCAAACAATTGACTAAGCTGTTCAGCCTCTGGGGGTGAATGAGGATGTAGTCTGATTATCACAGGTACGATCTGGTGACACAAAAAAGTTTAAACCTGCAGGTTTGGACTGAACTAAATACAATTAAATACCTCGAAAACCACAAACAAGACTTTGTGACTGTGAACTGAACAAAGTAAAACCTCAATGATTGTTTTACATGATGGAGAACAGGAAGTTTCTAATTTCCTATACAGTAAACAGTTTTTAGTGCTATACAAGTGTCACTCCACCTTCTGAAATCCTCTTATTTGCAGACTCTGTAGCTTCTTGAGAATAAACCTCTCCACCACTTTCCCTAAAAGCATCTTGAAAATAATCGTTACACTGATGGAGTTTTCTGTTTTTCCTTCTAAAAATGTGTTTTCTCTCTCATTACGCTGCAGCTAATCATGCTAATAGATGTCCAAATAAAGGTCAAACTTACTGATGCAAGACAATTGATCAGTGGTAGGCCACACTAGCAATGTGTCCCTTAGGCTATTTTCTCCACCACAACAATTATTTATCCCTGGGACAAACAAATTAATGTTGTAATTATTCTAAAAAAAAGTCAAAGGTCAACAGCAGTAGAAATAGGGGATGACGTTGAATTGTGTTGCTGTTTCAAGAAAGTGTGACTATGATGTTATGAGTGTTTCAAGCCAAATATTTAGTCCTTGTACTGCCGGGACCAAATCGGTGTTTGGTATGCACAAACTAAACTTCAGCAGACAGTGCTCTGCCAACTATGTACGGGTGAGTTAAAGGTCACTGATGATGCTGGAGCAGACTTGTCAGTCCGGATCCCATCCCCAGTCCTCTACCGGTGCACTTTGGAGTGTCGTGATAAACAAAAATAATATATATATATGAAACAATAAATATGTATTCATTCATTTTTTTTACATGACAGTGTTAACAAGACCATGTTCCAACTGCTCCTGTCCGGATGGAGACTGAGATTGATACGGACCAGAACATTCTTGGTTGAAGAACTCTTCCTACCAGTCTGCTGTTCGGATCATGAATATTGTTTAACTAGTTGTAATGTATTTTATTTTATTTTTCATTCATCATTTATTTTTAGGCCATTTTATGGTAATGTCTCTTATTTTATTTGAATCGTGTTTTATTTTATTAATCTATTTTCATACATTCATTCTCCAATAACAAACAAAAGTGTTGTGTTTACAACACTTTTGCAATAATAGTTTTCTGATTCTGATTCCTGTCAATGGAAATAAATTTGATAACGCTATGCTGACATCTGCTGGTCAGTATTTGAAATTGCAAAAATGGTCCAAACGGAAAATAAACGGACGCTCAGGTTTTACTTTTCCATTTAGATTAAAAATCGAAACGCGTGGTGTTAAATACTGTTAAAATCCAACACAAACAAAGACATACGTAATATCTATTGATACTTTTTCAAAATGTACATAAACAATGTTTTTTTCCTCACCAGTCAATCATCAAAATATATTTAATCACCATCATTCTGTCTTTGCTCAATGAGGCTGAGCAGTACTTTTTCTCGCTCATTAAACTGGGTCCGGCTCACTGCTCCGAGGTGATGAACATCTCCACACGTGACAGTCTGGCGGGAGAAACGTTCATATCAGCGGTCCCCCTGCCACAGCTGACCAGGTGGAGGGCCCGGTTTTGGACAAGAACAGTCTGTGTGCACATCTGCTGCTACCTGCTGTCTCACCTCTGCAGACTGTGTTGAGCTGCTTGTTAAACAGATGCAGGACAGAAGCCAGTTGTTGCTTTCCCAACACAACCTGTCTCTCATTACCGGGCTGACTCGGGCCAAACTTTTCTCCGGTGATTCAAAGACCATTAGCAGGTTTCATATTCCTTCTTGCCCTGGATTACAAGCAGATACATTGATTTGTTTTCGGTCCTTGTTTTCAAGAGTTCTTTCAGCTTGTATCAGTGACTTTAAAGAATCTTGTCCTGACACATAAAAAGTGCCAATAATAGGTTCTTATATTGGCATAGAAATAGGTCAGTTAAAGGAAAGAGTCATTTTTTTTACGTTTATGAAAGTATTTTGTACATTTACTGATCTTCTTGTGTAGTAAAATCCAACTATTCAATTTTATAGGAATAAAAAAACACTTTTGTCTTTCATTTATTATAGGAAAATTATTGCTGTGGAAACTCCTGACAAAGAAATTCAAAATTAGATGAAGAAGATCCCAAAGAACCATAATCAGGTTGAAAAAAACAACATGAGATGAATAAACGTCTTCCATTTCTCCCCTTTATTGGATATGAAATTGAAAAAACAGCAACATAATGGGACAATAAACATGTAACAATAATCATATAACATCCATAAAAAGAATAAATGCATTTATCTCATAGAAATTAATAAATTTTAAACGTATTACTTAACTACAGATTGACATAATTTGGATAATAATTTTCAATAAAAAACAACAACAATTATTCTCAATTACCTTCGCCTCCACTGATCTCAGAACCCTGGCATCCCACAATTATATTTGACCAGGCACTCCATAGAGTGCATACTTGATCTCAACCCCCTCCCCATGGCAATCCTAGAGATCATTGTATTACATATCAAGACTCAACATGATAGAATAATTGCATACAACAATATTTTTTGAAAAGAAAATATCTAATTCGTCTATTTGGTTGTGCACATGTCTGGTGGTGCAAATGTAGCGACAATCTTTATTTTAACGACAACATTCGAACATCGTTCAAAGGGTGCATTCACTCCAGTAACAAAGACGTCACTTTGTTACAGACCAAACAGTCGATTAAGATCTTCTGCATTTGTTTGTACGAGGCCGAAGATGAATTAATGTAATTCTTCTTACTCTGGTTCTCCTGGATCATATTATCAGCGTGTCTTGTAATAGAAACACTCAAGCACCAATGTGCTCTCAGTGTAATGGATGGCTCTAATGGATGGAGCCATTACAGTATCCAGAGCAAATTTTAGTTTATCAACAATCTAATAATAGACCGAACCATGAGCGGGAACAAGAAATTAGTTTAGTTATAATATCAGAAATCACAAAACTTTTATTGCCGGTGTTGTAACGACAACGTTGGAATTTGTGTGTGTGTATATATATATATACATATATATATATATATATATAAAATAATTCAATAAAATAAAGTAAGAGGCACTGCCATAAAAATGCATGTCAATATATTAATATTTAATATTTAATAAAAAATACATTAGAAAGGCGCTATATAAATAGAGATTATTATTATTATTATTATTATTATTATCATATTACATTCAATTAACAATCTTCATGACCCAGTGAGCAGAAGGGTAGAAAGAGTTCTTCAACCAAAATAATATGGTATTTTAAAACTGTAATAAATGATGATGAAAGAGAAAAGATAACTGTACTTAATTCCATAGAAAAAATATAAAATTTAAAAAAAGGTTGAACTACAAAATAACCAACAGAAAAGTGCCTAAAGATTCATGTTCAGATAAAAAATCATTTTTTAATTCTAGTTTATTTCTTGTTAATTAAAATTCTTTATATTAAATAATATCAAAGTTTAAATAAATAAAAAACCTCTTTATGCTTGTTTTTGGTAAATCAAAACATAAAAAACGAGTAAATAAAAGTTGAATTACTTCTATTTCTGGTACCGTTTTATTTCGATGTCATTTTTCTTGTCATCGCTCCGTTTTGCGTGAACCCCACCCGTGAGAGGTCAAAGGTGACGTCACATCCCGAGTGTCAGCGTCTAGTGTCGCGTCCTCCGGGTGGACGTACGTCGTTTTAGTGACTCATGGCTCCACAACTCGACTATTTCGAGGGTGGGAATGCCGGGGCACCCAGCCCCCCACTGCTGCCCCCCAACAACTGCACACCTGTTCCAGTCCGTCCCCCCTCCTCCGGTGTCACAGCGGCGGGTCACAGAGCCCGAAGTCCTTCTCCTTCTCCAGCCCCACCTGTAGCTCCTGGTCGTGGAGACATCGGCGTGAGAGTCTGACCCGTGGACCGCCTCCCCTGATCTGGATTAAAGCCTCCTCCCGAGTGACCCCCCGCGGACAGTTGACCAGGTGACCGATGGCGGAGGGTGTGCGCCCCGAGGACCAGTGCGACGAGCTGGTGGAGGACGAGTTCGGGGAGATCATCAAGTGTCGATCCGGTAGGACGCGAGTGTGTGTGTGTGTGTACATGTGTGTGTGTGTGTACACGAGTGTGTGTGTTCTGTCCTTTGAGGGGTTCGCTGACTTTCCTCAGACTTTGAACGGTGACGTCATCTGCTCGCAAAGTTTGTCACCTTGGATTTTAAATCGAGGTTCATGTGTTTGTTGGGGTGGAATTTTAAGGAATATGTCTGTGAGAAGTTGGTTTATTCTCAGGCAAACATGGACACCAAGTTAATGTTAAATATAAATAATGTTAAAGGTTGTAGGTTCTATTCCCGCTTGAGGCGAATTCTGCTCCTTTTCTGTTTGAACTCCCAAGTGCTTCCACGGCTTCCTTCGGGCACTCCGGTTTCCTCCCACAGTCCAAAAATATACAGTGTAATAGATAACTGTAAATTGTAGTAGTGAGTAGTGTTCTTGAATGGCTGTCACACCCTTCTGCCTGTTCCCCCAAGTAGCTTGGATTAAGGCCATGGATAAGGGAGTAAGGAAAAACACTTCCAATCCTTTTTAGAATAAAATGATCATAAATGAATTTATAGTATCATAACTCACAATGTAGAACTTAACGTTAAATATCCTTTATAAATTAAGAATACGTTTACTTAAAATACTCATGAGCAGTTAACTCCTTACAGAAACTTGTTCTAACACTGAGGAACGTCAACACATACGCTTACATATCTGTAACATATTATTAAATTATTATTATTATCAATATCAATGTGGAGGAGCAGATGCTCTACTCTGAGCTTCTTCCAGGTGACTGTGCTCCTCAACTTAACTCCAAGGAGAACACTCCTTTCAGCCTCTTGTACCCACGATTATGTTCTTTCAGTTAACGCCAACCGTTCATGGCCGTAGGTGAGAGTAGGCTTGTGGATTGAACGATATAAAGAGAGATTTGCCTTTTGGCTTAACTCGGTTTTCTAATCTGATAATGATGCCTCCTGGTTTTTACCCCCAGACCCAAGTTTTTCAGCCACAACCAGTAGCATTGATCTCAAAAAGTAGAAAATGTTAATTATAAACAACAATAATTTCAATATTAGTCAGCAGGTATGTACTATAAACCTTTTTTCCATTTAAATTTAACATTACATTTGTTTTCCCAATAAAGAATAGCACAATTTCACTATAACCTCACAAACTGTTCAATGGTAGGCAATGGCCGCAAGTGTGTAGCTGACCTTCTGTGTAGCGTATAAAAATGCTATTAAAGACTACTCTGTTTTGACATAATTAGAGATTATCTAATAAATCTTCTTCTGAAATGTTCTTAGTCTTTTCTTTTTTAGATTTCTGTTTCATCCCAAACAAGGGGTGTAGTAGTGCAAGAAAAGATAGGAAAAAACACACTTTTATTTCTAGTTTAAAATGGTCTGACATTGATTTTATTTCACTCTGAAATTAAACAAATGTCACATGTTTGTGTAAAGATATAATATGTATAACATAATCCATTGTCTGTTGTCAATGAATTAATGAGTAACATAATATTTTGGTTGTAGATGTTTAAGAGTCCTATAAGCTGGCTACTACCCCAAGTCTGTACCTTTAGTGTGAGTAGCTGTAAATGGTGAGATATGCCTTTTGGCTCAGCTCTTTTTATCCCTCAGACAGACACTTCGAGAGACCTCATGACTGAAGTCACTGAACAATAAGTCTCAGAATCCTGAGAGTAGTTCAACAAGATCTTCGTTAAGTTAAGTTAAATGTGGGTCCCTTACTTTCATAAAGCCTCGGTCGGTAATATTTCGACGTTTGGACAGAGAAGCAGTTTTGCTAAAAGTAACCACTGATAGTAAACATAGAGACATATGCGATTAAACCGCGTCCAACATTCAGCCGACCGTCAGGATGTTGGAAGTTCTTCAATCCGTGGCGTGTTCGAGGCGGTGATCAAATGGCTAAACGTGGACGAGCTCGTCCGCTATTTTGATCTCTGTTCCAACAACCGCAAAGTATTCATGGGACACCGACTCCGTCCGGGCGTTCCGGGACGACACTTCAGAGGTTTGATTTCCTCTAATAGCTCTGGAAAATACTTGGACGACCCTGAATGGATCAGTGCTGACAGACGAGATTCGGGGGTTCGGTTTTCAGTTTGACAGAATGTGAAGAATCTGGTCTTCTTCCTTATTGACCTTCTTGATGACGTAAACATGCAATTTTTTTTTTTTTTTTTGTTATTTTCCTCCCACTCTGTCTGTCCACCCTGTCTGTCTCACTCTCACCTCCAGTTCGTGGGCAGGCTGGAGCTGGAAATAGCGGTCAGCTGGTGTTTGGTGTCATATCTCAGTTTGGGAGGCAGACATGCAGCCATGTTTACAACCTTTCCCCCAGCTTTCCTCGCTAGCCTATCGCTTCCTTTAAGACTTTAAACTCATCTTTTCTTCACTGAGCCTATTCCATCTTTCAGTTGTGTTCAATTCAAGCATTTATTTATCACTCTCTCGCTGATACCACTTGTGTAATGTGGGCTCTCTGTCTCTCATCCTATGTCATTTGGGGCCCACCCACGTAGTTTGGATTGTCTGTCATGAGCTAAATCCGTCCGTCTCTCTCTCCGCCTGGAACAGATACTCGGCATAGTGGCTGGATTTAATAATGTATCTATATACGACTTGGAACCAAAAACACTGATAACCGACAGAGCCGGTCTGTCTGTATCTTACTGTATTTTTTCATGTCCACTCTTTCAGAAAACTGGGCATAATCCACTATTATCACTTTTTTTTTAAAGCAGTAAAATGAATTGAAACGTTTTTGCTACAGCAGTTTATAAAATAATATTAAATAACTTTTTACATATATATTTCTAAAATTATAGTCAGTTTTTCCGTAATTAAGATGATATATTTCAGTATTTTTCAGTGCTTTACTGTGTTTAACCATAATACAACATTTCATGGGTCACATTTAAAAACATGTGGAACATAAACCAGTGTGTTTGTGAAGGCAATAAAATGCAATAGTGAGTGCAATAGTCAGGGCAAAATTCAGTATTCCCTCAGAGGCCATATTGATTATTACTTTTTTTCTATTTATTTATTTAATCTTGGATAACTTTAGACACTGGAGAGTATTGTGTGAACTTTAAATCAATTGAATAAATGTTTTTGATATATTTACCACATTTTTTTTTTTTTAGTAATTAAAATAATATATTTCCTTTTTTTTAGTGCTTTACTGTCTTTAACCATAATATAACATGTCATGTAACAAATTTAAAAACATGTTGAACATGCATAAACAATAGTTTGGGATTTTCAAAGTTAAAAAATAGAGTAGTTTTGTAACTATTAATTTAATGCTATATGTAATTTCGGGTATTAAGGTGCAATTTAGTATTCCCTTAAGGTCCTATTGATCATTCGTTTTTTTCTATTTAGCTATCTAATCTCGCATAACTTTAGACATGGGAGAGTATTGTATAAACTTAAGTGTGTGTGTGATTGTGCTCCAGCAGATAAAGGAGGGAAAAGACTGATTGATCCTTGTTATTTTTCTTTTTTTTAAATCTATTATATCTCCTCCCATGATCAACTTGAGTCTTCAAATTACTTTGTACGCACATACTCATCTTACTTAAGCACATTTCAATGTTGCTGCAAGTAGATTGCACAGTATGCTTAATTGTGGGTGAGTGGCTGCAGTGATTTTAAGGAGAAAGAAATGGTGTATAAATGCATAGATGTTGTTTTTTTTAATCCTTGTTTACTACTTGACTCTTTTGTTAAACACATTTTCATTTTTTTTATTATCTTGTTGAAATGGCAAAAAAAACAACTACCCATATTAGATGGTTATGGAGGGTTTTTTAATAATGTTTTCATGTTTTAATCAAAGTAATCTTCAGGGGTCTTCTTTCCATCCCTTTTAAAATCAGGTGTGTTAAAACCTGAAAATAGATTCTAACTGATCTTGACTTCACACGTTCCAGCAGTTTAAAGGCTCTTAGTTTTTCACGGCTTCAAGATGACGTGGCTTTGAGCTGGATTGCACTGACGGACATGTATGCCATCATGCTTAGCAGGATGGAGTCCAGCTCTGACCAGTTCTAGATGATGTGGATCGTTCTTGACAGAAGATGGCAGCAGAGTCAGCCGGTGGGTTTGTTGGTTTCCTCGGAGAGAGCTTTACAGGTCCTGGCAATGAAAACCAATTTGTGGGAACAGACACGTCTGTTCTAGTGAGATTTGTGTAGGCTGCGTTGAGTGAAGCCAGAGAGGAGGATCAACCAAACCAACTACAAAAAAACCACTGCATGGATGCGGAGGACAGCTGTTGTCGTTCGAGGATGTGACAGGATGCTGATGAAAGTCAATTCGCTGTATCAATTAAAGAAGGAAGTGAAGGTATCGGTGCGTTATCTGACCTACATGGAGTTTCTGGGTCACCTCAGGCACTGTGTGTGTGTGTTTGTGTGTGTCTGAGTGTTGTAATGAGCCTGGTAGTGAGTCCCACTGGAACACCAACACAGATTCGAACACACACATTCACAATTTGGACTCTTTTCTAATGGAAGTGGGCCAACCGCTCACAGCAGGACTCAAGAGTGATCAATCAGACAGCAGGATCGCTGTGCTGGAGTCGACTTGCTAAAAACACTTCCTTCATCTTATTGTGCTAATGCTTGGGTGTCTTAAAAGTCATCATCTGACTGCTGTGTGGATCCAAGCGACAAAATCCTTCATCCTCCACTTTCTTTGATGACGGGCGTGTCACACGTTTGCATCTTTGGAAGCCATTTTTATTTATGTGCCAACGTAGTATTTGGGTCCCGTGAACCGAGCTCTGTGTTGTGAGCACAAGGAAAAAATGTAAATTCTGATTAGAACAAACTTTAGAGAGATAAAACAACTTTATAAAAGTGAGATACCAAACAAATATAAAAATCTACAAAGTTGAGATGTAGTTAATTTTGTCTCTTTTTTCATCCGTGCATCAAGCGACAGTATGCCCTTTAAGAAAAGTAAGACTCACCTGTTGTTAGTAGCAAACAATATCACAGCAGATTCCGCTATTACGATATTTCATGTCTTATAAGGCAACTTATATAAAAACCCATCTTTCCTGACTCACTCACATGTTTCAAATCTTGAAGTCTTCCTCTACAAGATGCAGTAAGTCCCTCATCATGAAGATTTTTTACTTTATAAAGCTCTCTCCCTTCTGAAATCTTAATGAACGAGAGGTTACAAGAGAGGAGTCCATTGTGATGTAATAATGGCTGTAATTTTACCCAGCTTTGTTTATACAATGGGTCCCTTGGTGCTGGAGACTTCCAGGATGGATGACACACGGTGACAAACCTCAATCACCAATCACAGCAAAGTGGGTGTGGTCAAGTTAAACTAGATTTAATCTCTAGAAAAAATGCAGTATTCAGTTGGGCGGGGCTTAAGGACATTGAAAAATATTTCAATGAAAAGAGAGTTTTGTACAAACAGACACGTACTGATGAGTAAATTAGAGGTCCAAGATCTATTTAAGAGACACTTATATCAACATATTAGTTGCGTTTTAATGTGGTTTCATGTCACCGTAAAATAGCAGAAAAATAACAACGTATGATGAATTAAGAACAGACTTTTGGAAGATTTTTGGCTCCTTAGATAAAACGGGGAGAACAAAGAGCGAGTGATGGAAAGGAAATTCTTTTGCTTTGTGCCGCTGCTTTGAAATATTAAAACAATGCCAATGTCTTCCCATTTTGAAAGATACAACTTGGATTAGTGAGCGACTTTATATCTTAATCTATCACAATATTATGGGTTTGTACCATTCAGTCATGAAACAAATTGTTACTTTATAGCTGATTCTTCGGAACGACCCTATGACGTGACTTATATTTGATTTTCAACAAGTATTTCCCTGTAAAACAATCGATTAAACTGACATGTAAAAGTGTGATGCAGCCATTTTACCACAGTTATTATGTAATTATCGATAACATCTCATTTTGGTTCATTGAAGAATACGTGAGATGACTCAAATATTTTGGTGAATTTATTCTTTGTAACTTCCCTTTCTTAGATATCAGAGAAGCCTTTTCTTAAAAGCGTATAGATAGTGATTTAGGATATGGTTCTGAAGCAGTATTTGTTTTAAATTAACATACAAACAGCTTCATTACAATGTGCCTTGTACTCAGAAATAGAAGGTGGAGGTGTAATTTAATGTGTGTGCGGGGAAAGAAAGATATTCCGTACTCAAAGTCATGTTGCATTATTCTCTTGATCGCTCATGTGAAGGTTGCAAACAGCCTTGGCCCAAACGTAAGTATAAAGCTAAGGCATAATGAATGCTGCAGGATTACAATAAATATCTAAGATGATTAATATCAGTCTTTAAAAAGAGAATTATTCTTACTGTATACACATGTCAACTCAGATGTTAAGAGGTTAGCTTGTGAGAGAGGTGGCTCTGTATAGCTTTGTTAGAAGTTAATACTCAAGGTGATTTGAATAAGTACAGATGAAATCCACTTTATTATGATAGTCTTTATATAATGGTTAAAAAACAAGATGCTGTTGCTAATACAGACTAGATAATAAACCAACTATTACACCAGGTAATCTGATGCTGCCGTTTTCCTGTAACACAGCAGTTCCAGGATGCAAACGTGTCAACACGGTGGAACATGATTCAATTAGACTTTACAAGCCTCCGGTAATGGGAGTTTGGCTCTGATCAGACAATTTTTCTGTGATCCTGCTACGGTTATTTCATCGCCACGGCACATCATTCAGAGATTTCCTGATGTTTCTTACCACGTCTTTGCTGATGACATCAAGCTCTACTGCTCTTTTGATCCAACTGAGCCCCAGAGGCTGAACAGATTTGTCAATTGTTTGCTAGAAATCAAACAATGGCTGAGTGAAAACACTTTGCAGCTAAATGTTGACAAAATTAAAACTTGGTTATTGTTCCTGATGATGAGGTTCCAGGCTTCAGTCAATACTTGGGTGACTTAGGTCAGTCTTTAAAACTGAGCCTTATAAATCTGTGTGTTGTATTTGAAGACATGTCTCTAGTTCAACACTACAGAAAACTGACCAGAAACTGTTTCCTTCAACTGAGAAAAATCTCTAAACTTGGGTGATCATGAACTGGAGCTTATAATCCGTGCGTTTGTGTCTTCTCGTCTTGACCAGTTTGTTTTCATGTCAAACAAGAAGGAGCTGTCTCGCCTGCAGTTGATACAGAACTCTGCAGCGAGAATTCTGACCCGCTCTAGTAGAAGAACTCGCATTTCTCCGATCCTTAAAACTCTTCACTGGCTGCCAGTTTCTTTCAGGATCAACTTTAAAATTCTGGTTCTTACTTTCAGATCTATTCATGGTCAGGCTCCTCCTTACATCACTGATCTGATCCAGCCTTACAGCTCGGGCTCTGAGGTCTGTGGATCAGAATCTACTGATGGTTCCTCGCACACAGTTCGGGACCAGAGGAGAGAAATCCTTCCAGGCTGTTGCTCCTAAGCTTTGGAAGGATCTTCCTTTCCCTCTCGATTGATGGATCTACTGCCTCCTTCAAAAAACATCTCAAGATATGTTCATTTGTGCAGGCTAATAATAATTTTCCTTGATTCTCTGAGACTCCTGTGTTCGTCTCGGTGTTGTCTTGACCTTTTAGGTATATATTTTATTGGGTAAAGTTTTTATTGTTTAAGCGCTATGTGACCCTGGTCTGAAAAAGCACTCTACAAATCTAACTTACTTACTTACATCCTGTTTTCCATAAGGAAAACAAAAATGTCTTTTTAAATGTTGAAGTCTTCCTCTACAAGATGCAGTAAATCCCTCATCATGAAAGGATTCTCATCCCTAATACAAGATCAGAGTCCATTATGATGTAATAATGGCTTCACTCCACTAACAGAAAGCTCTAGTCATGCCCGCTTTGTTTAAACAATGAGTCCCTTTAAGGTGGAGACTTCCTGGATTTATTACAAGTGGTAACAAACCTCTATTTTTTTACCAATCACAGTAAAGTGGGTGTGATTATGGTAAACAAGATTTTTTTTATTCCTCCAGAAAAATGAAGCCCTTTTAACTTGTGTGTAATGCCGGTTTGATTTCAACAGTCATTTCACAATCATAGTTGCTTTAAGTAAGTAAGTAAGTAAGTAATATATATTTATATAGCGCTTTTCGAGACCAGGGTCACAAAGCGCTTTAACAATCAAAACAATACTCAAAACAGTACATACTTCAAAGATCAAGACAACACCGAGAACAACACAGGAGTTCGAGAAATTCAAGGAAAAGCCTGCACAAATAGAAACGTCTTAAGATGTTTCTTAAAGGAGTCAGTAGACTCCATCAAGCGCAAAGAGAGAGGAAGATTGTTCCAAAGCTTAGGAGCAACAGCCTGAAAAGATTTCTCTCCTCTGGTCCTGAGCCGTGTGCGTGGAACCATAAGTAGATTCTGATCCACAGACCTCAGAGACCGAGCTGGGGTGTAAGGCTGGATCAGATCAGTGATGTAAGGAGGAGCCTGACCATGAATAGATCTGAAAGTAAGAACCAGAATTTTAAAGTTGATCCTGAAAGAAACTGGAAGCCAGTGAAGAGTTTTAAGGACCGGAGAAATGTGAGTTCTTCTACTAGAGCGGGTCAGAATTCTCGCTGCAGAGTTCTGAATCAACTGCAGGCGAGACAGCTCCTTCTTGTTAAGACATGAAAACAAACTGTTACAATAGTCCAGACGAGAAGAAACAAACGCATGGATTACAAGCTCCAGATCATGTTGTGACAGCATTTTCCTAAGTTTAGAGATTTTTCTCAGTTGAAGGAAACAGTTTCTGGTCAGTTTTCTACAGTGTTGAACAAGAGACATGTCTTTATCAAATACAACACCCAGGTTTCTCAGGCTCAGTTTGACAGACTGACCTAAGTCACCCAAGTACTGACTCAACCCTGGAATCGTATCATCAGGAGCAATCACCAGAGTTTCAGTTTTGTCCACATTAAGCTGTAAAGTGTTTTCACTCAGCCATTGTTTGATTTCTAGCAAACAATTGACTAAGCTGTTCAGCCTTTGGGGCTCAGTTGGATCAAAAGAGCAGTAGAGCTGGATGTCATCAGCAAAAATGTGATAAGAAACATCTGGAAATCTCTGAATGATTTTACCAAGGGGAATCAAGTACAGCAAAAAGTATGTTTAAGTATGTTTCTTAGCAAAATAATTCAAGAACAAATTCAAATATTTTAATGAAATATTACGTTTATGTTAATTGAGACAAGGGACAATTGGATCCACAAATCTTTGAAGGATTCTTCATTCTAATCCTTTTTCCACCTTAACTGTGGCGTAAATTTCCGGTCCAACAGTAACTGAGATGTCAGAACTGGGAAATCTTCTGGTGGGAAAAGGGAAGAATGAGATGTTGGTGCAGGTGTTGCACATGTCACAGCTTAAACATAATGGCATTTCAAATGAGAAAAAAAGTATCTAATTATCTTGATAAAATCAATGCAGGTCAATAATATTGGATAAATAATAATCATGAATTGTGGGTTCTTTGAGAGCTTTTCTGGTTAATATGGTGAATATCCTTCAATATTTATCCCTTTTAAAATTTAGATAAGAGAAAAGTCTTATCCGAGGACTCCCTCTTCAAAAAGGAAAGACTATATATCAAGGTTTCTTAATCACATTTAGAGTGCATTTACTTACTTTTATTTACTTTTCAATATCAATTATTTGTTATGCAAAGGACATTATTAACTGCTGTATTTTTTCATTACTGTAATTTACCCATTTGATAACATTTCAACATATTGTTTAATAAGAAATATTGGCAGAAGTCTCTCCTAACGATGTACAATGAAATCCCCTCCAACTGTGTAAGGGGTTTTTTTTAAGCTCAAACAATGTGGTTCAAGGCTAAAATCTTTTTTTTAGGGCACACTTGGGTACGAGTACTTGCTGTGTAGGAAATCGAGAAGGTCTATGTTGCATTTTTTTGCATGAAGTAAAACTAAAGTTTCGAAGACTTTAAGCACTTACAAGACAGTTATATTATATAATATAATATTATTCTCAATTCCATTTTTTCCTTACCTTTTCTTGAGCCCCCCAGCACCCACTGTTTTAGCCAACTATGAAACTATGAAAAAACAACAAACGCATCACTTAAACGGGCATAATAGAAATCATGGCTTTTTAAAAATATGTTTAGACCTTTGTTAAATCCACGCCGGAAGTGATGTGTTTATAGAATATTGCTTGTGCATTTCTTAAAGGTCACAGATTGTCGACTCACAAGGAATTCTCTAGAAAAGTGTTTGTCAATGACCTGATAAACGACATATTGATTTGATGCTCCATAAGAAGTACAAACATGACTTGACTGTGTCACAGAAACGATTCTTGTCTCAAATGCAACTTCGCTACAGGAACCTCCAAATTAAAGGCGTCTGAGGTGCCAAGCCACAGTGAATCCTTTTGAAGAAAAGTATGAGGTGGCTTAAAAAAAAGGAGGCGCCACCAAAAGGAACCACAGAGTTCTAAAATCTTGATTATGTTCTGCACAAAACTTCCATGACTTGAAGTCTTCTCATTCCTCGCTCCTCATTAAAAGGCAACATTGTCAGTAACCTTTTTTCTTCACTTATTTAAGAGCTTTGTTTTACACAAAGAATATCTCGAGGGGGTCCTTTTAGGAATGTTCAGGCAAAAAAACGGGGTATGAAAAAGGAGGATTTGGGAGGAGAAGGACAAGCTCTGATTGCAATTAATTGCTGTTCACATCCAGCGCGAGTCTAATCACTCTCAGACTGTGTGTGTGTGTGTGTGTGTGTGTGTGTGTAAAGTGAACACAACCCTGAGTTCGGTGCAGCGACAGTATGGTCGACTCGGTTTATAATTAGCAAATAGATTGCTTTCCAAGAGCTACATCGCATCCACTAAATTTTGACAGGGATTGTTTTTCACGTCGCATAAAACGAAAGCAGCCTTACGGTAGATAATAACATCTAAATAACTTTTTGTTTCTACATTTAATTTGATGTGCTTGTGAAATGGGTTCGTTGTCAAACTCATTCGGCAGTTGGAGGCGAGAGAGCAGCCTTGAAACATATTAATGTTTTATCTGGATTCAATCTTTCAAATCTGCCCTTTTAAAAAAAAAAGCAGACGTTGCTAAACAAGTTATTAGTGATGTTACAATGTAATAACTAGTTCTGGATCGTTAGGTGCAAACAAAAAGTTGACGGAGGAATATTGTGTCCAACCATTAGAGTAAAACGACAAACAAACATCATCATGTTAACATGTTTCCAATGAAAAAACATCTTCTATGTATATATACAAATTAATAAGATACTTAAATAAAAAAATATAGTAAGTATTTGGTATAATTTAGGGTCATGGTAGGGATTAGGTTAAAAAATACAGATTATAATCAATACAAATGATAAAAAAATAAAGTTATTAAATTATTCTTAAAAATGTAAATGGGATACTAAATAAAAAAAGGCTAAATAATAAATAAAAATATTTATACTTGCTATGGTTTGGGGTTAGGATTAGTGTTAGGAATAGGCTAAGGATGAGGTTTAGAAAAGTAATTAAACATTAAATTAAATAAAGACTATTGATAAATAGTTTGAAAACTCTTATTTTCTTATAAACTGCTTGACAACATTGAGTGAAAATTAATACAATTTAAATAATACTTATTTTGATGATTTCATCTCCTTAGCCCATTTATAAGGCCCATAAACCACCATCTCTCACTAAAAATTTATTTTGGGGGGATTATTTGTTTTTCAAATTTAGTGTTTATAGCACACTTTGTCATTTAAATGTTTTTTTATTTTCTTTTAATTTCTATTTAAGTCATTTATATATACTACATATTTTTTGAAACCCTAACTGAAGTACTTAAACTTACATTGACAAGGCTGTTTCAGCTGGTATTTTATACAAAATGTTTAATTACTGGCTCCATTATTAAAAATAATCGACAAAATGTTGCGACCAACTTATGATGGGACATTGTGAAACAAGTGTACCATTGTGTTTCATCGTCTTAATTTAAAGAAGTATATCATTTAATACTTGGATTTAAACTTGGAAAAAGAAGAAAAAAAACACCAACAGAGAGGAGATCTATCGCTGTGGTGTAATGAAGTTAAGATTAACTGTAATAAGTTTTCCGAGTGGTTTGTGAAGAGTAATCAAAGTTTATGCCTCCGTGATAATGGAGCAGTAGCTCCCCACTATAACATCTGCTCTGTTCTGCCAATTGATTTAAATAACGGGCTGGAGGATACTTGAGTCTTTGCTGAGGCATCGTTTCATGTTTGGCAAGAAATTTAAAAGAGAATTAACAAAAGGTTCATTCATCTCTGAAAAACAATCACTGCGCAAAATATCATAAGGTTTTTTTTTACCCCCCTGGTTGTCTTCGGTATGTTTAACTCGCCTTCAAGGTGGAACTGTTCAGTATGGATCTTTACGCAATCGTGTTTCAACTAAAAGAAATGCGATTTTGACAGACTTTTTCTGTTTTGGGGAATATTTTAAATGACGTAACAACCAAGATTTTTTAATTAAACGTATTAGTTGACAAAGGCTCTGATGTGGTCTCTTGATTTAGTGTGTTTCAATCAAATCCAAACAAATATATTTTAAAGTATTGATCGTTCTCCTCGTACGCCAGCATTAACGGGAGTATCAACAC
Source organism: Callionymus lyra (assembly GCF_982586985.1). NCBI lineage: Eukaryota > Metazoa > Chordata > Actinopteri > Syngnathiformes > Callionymidae > Callionymus > Callionymus lyra. Next base: position 24,829,931 of record NC_141822.1, read on the forward strand.
GACTTTTAATCATCCTCATACATTATGGATGGAGACGGAGAGCGAGAGAGAAGTTAAGTGTATTAGATGCTCACTTTGAATAATTTATTTGTATCTTTGCTATGCCTCGAATGATTGTCTTGACTTTACATTCCTTTATTTGCATAAAGATAAACGCCTGTTAACATTCTAACTCACCTTTTCTGAGTCGTACCATGACTCTAGGCTCCCAAGTTGTTCTTCATCCATAGTAAAGCTCTCTTGACATGACCATGTGTCACTCTTGTTTTCTTTGAGTTGAGTATAAATCTTTCAAAGTTCCTTCAAAGAGAAAAAAAAGTAGGATTATAACTGGATGTCAAGTTGGCCTGAGAGAAATATGGAGGGAGAACTTTGATAAACAGATGTAGAGAATAAGAGAAGGACAGATAGATTTTGAGAGCAGCAGCATAAACTTGACCTTTTACTTTATTTTGCCTTCTGCCCCCCAAAAACATATTAACAATAATGCCTCTTTATTTTTTTGCATTTAGTGTTTGAGTATGTTAACGTTCATTTGAAATGTGCATTACTGCAGAATACCACAGGAGGGCACAGTTATAAGTACAACCCACTCTTTGCCACTGATTTTCAGAGATTTTTAGCTTTTAATTGAATTACAATATTTGTATCCAGCCATCTTAACCTGGTGACCTGTTGGTTTCAAAACCCATCCATCTTGTATTGAAGCCTCGACGCGAATAATTGTTCAGGAAAACATTACAAAAGTCTAAATTTAACGTTGTTTGTGGAAGACATTTAAAGAATAACAGGGATGTAAACCGGAAGTACTCCGGGTAAATATTGCGAGTGCTTCCTGCGTAGACAGTCGACGTGTGTGTGTGTGTTGTTGGAGGAAGTTTTAAATGTTTGCATATAACTCTAAAAAGTAACAGATTATTCTGAAAATAATGATCAACATGAGGGTGAATAGAAATGAGTGAAGTTTGACTTTTCAGTGAACTAACATTTTAGGTTATTATCATTGTATTGATCAACACCTTCATTGTTAATAGTGTTCTATTGGTTCTGTGTTCCAACCAGGAAGTCTGGACTTTGTATATTTTGCTCCTTTACATAAAACCTGATATTGCCTGAGGTGCTATGCTCTGACTCTTGGTGTTATTTCTGAAGTATATGTGTAGCAACATTCTGCTTGAAAGAGTCAGTGTGTCTCAGGCTTCAGTGCTAATCTTACTGTACACTTATTTCCATCACGGCTCTATTAAGCTTTTAAAGGGAGCTTCCATCATCGTTCCTGGGTTAGACGGGACGTTTATGTGGATGCAATAGCTTTTACTGAATTAAACTGGTGGACATGTAGGACTGTGAAAATTATTAATTTGCTGTTGACTCGAGGCTTCCGTGCGCCTCCAGCAAAGGTTAATTGCTTGTGGAATGTGGGTGAGCACTCCTCCAGTTAAAAATGGATTTTAAGTAAACAAAACTCCTCAGTTTTGTCACCCCTGGGATTATTTCAGCGGGGTTAGAGCCGTCTTCAATAAGTAAACAAAAAAAAAAATCATGTTTGGATTTATTAACAGATGACCTGCAGCGTTCCCGTGGATCAAGACGCAGAATTTATTTCCTCGATCAAGAGGATATTAGAGGTGTCGGTAATCCCCCCCATGGCTTTTTCGTGTAATCAAACCTCAGGACGGAGCCGAAGATATGAATGCTTGTCGTCATGCTTTACAAAACGGGAGAATAAAACCTACTGTTGGACCACACATGCTGGAGAAAATCCGTCATACACATGTGGGTGTGTGTGGAATAGAACACGCCGACTCCTGAACAGATCTCGTTCCACTAATGACTCCACCCTCAGCAGGATCGTTCTCCACGGGAAACATGCTTACATTTATCACCGCTGGCGGTGAGACAATGCAGATGCCATAGCAACTGTAGCGGGGATATCGTACAGTAAGCACAGAGATTCTTGGCAAACCTCGAGTCTAACCCCCAAAAAAATTCCCAACGACAGCGAATGGCAGCTGGAGGGAACACATGGCTAAACAGCTGAGAGAGGACTTGACAGAAAAGATTACGTTTAGACCTGCTGAATTTCAAAAATCTCACCCAAAATTGAAATTGCGACTCATCGATCAATTTTGTGTAACAATATAGTTGCTAGTCAAGCAATCACAGCGGTTTAGTGAAGGATAAACATCCTTATCTGGCTTCCTGTGAGTTTTATTTTTTCATTTTTTACTAATAAAATAAGGAAAATTGCCTTTTCTGTATCTGGTCCGAATATTCGTTTCGCAAACTCATTCGTACTTTTCCTCATGTAACATATGATATGTTTCATAGGTCCCTCTTGCAATGTTATAAAAAACCTACTGCAACACTATCAGTCTTTGATAGAATAAAAAAAATAACCAAGGAATTGTACTTCAAACTGGTAATTGGAACCAAAGGTCAAAAATTGATCTTCAAATGCAGTTTGCTTTATATGCCCAGGGTGCTACACTTAAGCTAGATACGTGTTTTTTTATCCCTTGCAAGATATTTTTCTGTAATTGAATCAATTCAGCTCACCAGTTATTGTCGTTCTTACCTCAATGTTTAGACTTTTATGTGTTATATTTCACAACACACCATCACACTTTAAAATTCCTCAAAAATAAATGCCATTAAATTGACTAAATTACGTTTAAACATCTGCTCTCTCCACTTCACTGCCAATTAAAGTAATTTTCCTGACAACTCTGGTGTTATCACACATCCTGAATCCCTGCGGCTGAAACAAAGAAGCGGCTAATCTATAGATTCTTATGGGATTTACAGGCTCCAGGCGCCGCTTTTAGAGGAAATCCAAGAGCGAAACATGTGGAGATGGAGATGATGCACAAAGAAAGACACTCATGTTGCAAAACACATTAAAATGCATATATTGCAACTTTTTAAGACGTTGGAGACGGCAGCGTAAAGCTCTAACACGATACAAAAGAAGTCTTGGTAAGAATTCACAGTTGCTGTTCTGGTAAAATGGTTGTTTTTTTTTATACCTACCAGTGTAACTGTCATGTAACAGGAAGTTCCGGAAAAAAACCCTACATTATTTATTTACTTTTTAAAAAGAAAACATAAAACAAAGATCTTATCCTGTAAAATGCAGAAAATTATACAGTATGTACATTCTTTTTTTCAGTTGATCCAGCTTAAATTCAGTATGTGTAACCAGATATAAAAAACATCCACGTTTTTGTGGTACCTCTGGGGTGAAGATACTGAAACATAGAGTATACACTTTTTATGTTCGCTTCCCTTTGAGAAACACATTTCTACCTCCCACACTATACTTCCTAAAAAATAAAAGTAACATCCAAATATATATTTTTTAATAACCTTCATCAATAGAGGATAAGAGTTGTACTCTTTTGTGTAGTTTGTTGGTCAAAAATGTTAAAATCAGACACAAATGTTTGAAAAAGTTTATAGAAAAAAAGGTCCACACACACACATACATAGGTTATAGATTAGATAGCGTCACATGGTCCTGCAAAATCATTAGAAATAAATGAACTAATCAAAAAAGCCTGTGATTAAAAGTCTACATTCACAAATGCCTTTACCATCAGCGCACACATTTGTTCTCTCTCTCTCTTTCTCTCTCTCTCTCTCTCTCTCTCTCTCTCTCACACCTATAGTAGCTCTCAAGAGAATTCTGCTCCTTAACGGCAGCTCTCTCAAGTCCCCGGCCACGATAAGTGAATTTTAATTAAGAGAATATAGAGAATTGTAATAAATTATTTTAATGACCTGCAAATGGTTTGTCTCTCATAGACCAGGAGAGCGTGAGAAGACACGCACCAGTGGCTTCACGAGTGCAGCAGAAGACGAGGAGTTCGAATGTTTAATACCGCAGTTTTTGTTTTTTTGCAAATATCGCTGATTGCCATTGATACTTCGTAATCAAGCCTGAGGCTCTCAGTAGTACTTCTCTATGTATGTGTTGAAGTAGGAAGACACGTTGATGCGAGTGTCAGCCGAAGCAGATTGTGGTGATTTCCAGCCAGCTGGTCCGGCTGTGTTCCTATCTGTCAGGCCCAACCAATCGCACTCTCTTACTCATACACACTTTGTCAAAACCAATCGTCACGGCTTAACAAAGTCCCAGGGCTCGATCGAGCCATTTCCCGATGAACAGGATGAGGTTAATGACGCCCGTGATGGCTGTAAATAAACATGTTCTGTCGATGGTTTGACCGAAGAAGCGGCGAAAAGCTTGAAACTAACTCGACTGATTAATGCTCAAGATCGTCCTCTAATAATATCTTGCATTTAATGATGTGATTAAGAAATAAAAACCAACAAGTATTGTTAAGAAATATTTCGTGGTCTGGGATGCATGTCGTTCACAGCTGTCACCTCCAGGGTGGTTCTGCCAAACAAAGTTGGCCCAGCGTGATGAAACCCAAACAGCCTTGAGTCTGTGGATCACAACTCTAAGTTGACCTCGAGGCAGAGTTGGAGATCAGCGCCTCCGGTGGTTGGTTGGTTCTGTTCACTCGGAGAGCCGCCAGACGTTTCTGCAAGTATCTTACAAATAAACAAATCAACGATCGATCGACAGGGTTTAATTTCCTGTTGCTTCCTTTCATGAAAACATTGTTTTGAAAGACCAGAAATTAAGACGGTTGCAAGTTGTTCCACCTACCTAGAGAACATATCGTAGATAGTTTCATCGATTTGTACAATTCTGCTGAATATATGTATTTTATATACTGGTCTGGAGTACTCGAGATGGTGTTTCCAGATGACATACACGGCATACTAATGGCCGAACGATGAGATGCTACAATTGGAAAATGTTTTATATCCTGGGCACTGATTTGAAATTTAAAATGAAGTCTTTATTATGTTCACAATAGAAAATGGTTTTATTTCAGTAAAAAAAAGCATTCGATTACAGTTAAAAAAAAGTTTTATTACAGTTCAAAATTGTGTTATTTCAGTTGAAAATAGTTTAATTACAATTGAAAATAGTTTGATTACAGTTTAAAATGTTTCGATTAGATTTGAAAATTGTTTGATTACAGTTGAAAATAGTCTAATTACAGTTGAAAATAGTTTAATTACAGTTGAAAATAGTTTGATCACAGTTGAAAATAGTTTGATTACAGTTAAAATTGTTTGATAACAGTTGAACATTTTTCGATTAGATTTGAAAATGGTTTGACTAAAGCTGAAAATTGTTAGAACAAAGTTGAAAATTGTTTAATTACAGTTTCTTATCATTTTCTTACAGTTGAAAATGATTTGAACAGAATCTAAAAGTCTAAACAACTGTACATGAAAGCACAACATAACATGTCTATGATTTGAAGTCAAATAAATAATGTACTAAGATATAACATAAACAATGTATTGAAACCAATAGTCCAGGATCAACGCCTGTGCTGTTTCTGAGGTTCAAAGGTTCAACTCTATCACTCTTTGTCGAACTATGTAAAGCCTGCAGCTGCCACAGTTGTTCCCGTCTTGCCTTATGTTAACAGAACTGTGAACAGGTTGCTTTGTTCCCTGCTTGAAACTCCACACAGCACGTTTATTTTACGTCTTCTTTAGGTGTACAATCTGACGTTATAGTAAAAATATTTAAGCAGTAGAAAAAAATATTTGAAGCTGAGAGGAAATAGCCTTGGAATCTCAAAGAGAACCAAACCTCCGTACTGTTGGTGGTTGATTTGCTGCTTTTACAATTCTTCACTTTACGATTCTTCTTAATCTGACACCATTTACTACGACCTCTCTGAACTGATCACTCTACTTTTACTTTTACTATAGTTCTTAAACTTTAAGAGTGATTGACGTCTTCTCTGTCTTTAAAACTCTTCCAGCTTCTGGATTGTTGCAGATTTAACTTTGTGTAGCTGATGAATGAAAACACACATTCTCATGGGTCAGTGTGTCTTTTCGGGGCCGATCATGACCCCAAAGGGAGTGTTGTTGTGAGGGGCCACTTTAGGGAGGATGTTGTTTCAGCCGACTGAAAAGCGAATTGTGTTCCACTCAACAGCGAGTTGAGACAGGTATTGTGTGCGAGTCCGTGTCGTGGTGATGAATTGTACGACGCTCGTGTCAACTATTAATAATTGCCACTCCTGGGAGCTTTAATTAGTGTCAATCCCTCATATTCCCGCGCACACCTGACACTGAATACTACCGCTTTTTTTTGGGGGACCTTCGGCAGTTCCGAAGTCGTACTTCCCTGGGATTAATAAAACTTCATCTTTTGCTCCTTCATCAGGAGACGCTTTAAATTCCCTCAACCTAAACAGTCAATGCGCCGACAGCTGCGAGGAGTGATGGTGAACATCCTGTCGGCCTCATATCAGTCCCTCATTCATCTCATTAAGTGGCAGTTTGTTCTTGCTTTGAATAGCATCAGAGGCTTCATCTTCCAGCCCCGCATTACAAATGCACGGCGCATTCTCCGGCGCCTGAAGTTGCTGTTTGTTAAATCCAGTGACATGTAGTAATGCGGCTGCAGATGGAAATCAAATGAAGGCCCTCGCCCCCCCATACGCCCTCTCCACGTCGAAGGGAGGTGGCCACTCTTCACCATTTTCATCTCGCTGCAGTGCCTTTACCTACTTATGCCAAGTTCAAGTGAACCAGGTTCTCATAAGAACAAGGTCTTTTAATGTCCTACGGGGATCAAGCATGAAGGCAGACTCTTGAACTTTGCATGAATGTAAGTCTAACACGACCCTGCCAGTGATGTTTATTAATAAATAACATGTTTCTGTGTAGCTGTTGGTCATACGAGAGCTATTTACAACTGTATCGGCAACCTTGAACCTTTAACTTAACATCGTGATGAGGAAAAAGGGCCTACAAGCTTCAACCATTAATGTCTCCTGATTTCCTTTAATAATAGCACTTTCTTAATTTGACAGTTTAAGCCCAATGTATGAGATTGAAAATACTGTTTCAGGCTCCTCCTAGTGACGAAATGGTGCAACTGCAATCACAACTTTTTAGTTTCATTTGATATTTTAGCTTGTGTACATCACTCTTTGTCTTCAAACAGTGTCTCAGTACTTCACGTAGAAGTAAAAGACAATGTGTTTGATTTGGGTCTGAAGTTGCATTTCCTGTCAGCCAACGTTTGGTAATATCTCTCTTGCTAGTGCTGGGTACGATCGAATATCAATACGGTTACTAATACCTTTACTTTGATACATGGTAGTCAATCTTAATTTTAAAAGATCAATAGGAAAATGACATTACACATAGTTTTGAAAGTAACTTTTAAGCTTTGTTTAATTTCATCTCCAAAATGTTTTCTTTCAGAAAATATAAAAACATTTCACTGCCTTTATAACTTCAGTAAAATCCAAACATTATCAAGCATGGGTACAAACTTCTGACTCAAAGACGGAGCATATTTCAATACTTATACTTTTACTATTCCTCGCATGTGCAACATTCAAAAGAAGATTTTTTATTAAAAACAAAAAAGTTAATATAATCTCAACCACGTCCTTACCATCATCTTACTGATCGTAACTTTGTTTTGTTTCGCTTTTTCAAAGCTCTGAGTAGATATTGTGTTACCAGTTGTCGTCTTAAAATGTACAAACACTTGTATTTAAAAAATATCATTTTATTCTTGTCCTCAACAACAATCCCCGATCCTCTTGCAGCACTGTTGGAGAGTGAATTGCTCTGATCTAGTCATCGCTGAATTATTTTTAAATTAAACCTCTTAAATGCTAAGTTAAAGAAGGAAAGGTTGCTGCAGTCTGAGGGAGGAATATTGTAAAATGTACCCTCTTTTTTTTACAGTAATGAAAAGAAAAACGATGTCATCTCGGGCACAGTTTTGCAAGGCTTATTCAATTCTTAGATTAATAGTCGGCCATTATCTTAAATCGTTCCCCTGGACAAAACATTAATTTTCTGACCATGTAAAAAAAAACAACTTGTGAAATTAAAAGATAAAGCTTTTTAATATTGTTCTGCCAGATATTTCCTTGAGGAGTTTCCCAAGATGAGACTGGACTGTTAACTATTTTTAAGAGCCCTTTAAGGACCTCGTGTTTTTTTTGGACCCTCTGGTCTCAAAGGATCTTTGTTTCTTTATGAACTTTACATTAAAAGGCCATTTCTGACTCTTTCTTTCGGAAGAGAATCATTACTTTAGTAAAGCGAAGCACATCTTCTTGCCCATTAAAAGTAAATCAACAAAGGAAGTAAAGCTGTCGTAGGTGTAGCAGAGCCATGGACGGAGAGTAAAAGCAGCACCATTTAATTATCCTTTAGTTCACTATTTTAACCACTTAAAATGCATAAACCTACAAGGTTGTCAAGACAGGGATGGTGGAAAACAGGAGCGGTTGGTGTTAGTGTGTGTGGAGATGACCTCTGATTTCCTCTGTTACAACAACTTATTTGTTCTTATCTGCTTCTCTGGACCTTCTGTAACCTGGCTGCAGTGTTTGTGACAACGTCAGACTCACCTGGGTCGTCAACCCCCGGCCGCCAAGTTCCGAACCAGTCGCCGCATTATCCCGTCACACGAGTTTAATGCCGGAAAGATAAGGCAGAGCTTGACAGAACTAGTTTTATATGAATAATTGCTCTGTTGGCCGTGCAGACAAACTGCTTCTCCTTCTGCTCCCCCACTTTTTGAATAATTGCTCCTCCAAAATGCATTTTTAAAAAAAGAAACATCTCGTCCAAGTATGATCTGTGAGGAGAGGACGAGTCGGTATAACAGGGAAAATAAATGTTACACACCGTTAAGGAGACCCAGGACATGCTGGAGAGACTATGATAAGAGGTGTACAATGTTGCCAGTTAGAGGAAAGTCTGGGTCTTCTTGCTGCCCCCCCCCCCACCTGACCCGACCACGGACGAGCAGTAGAAGATGACGACAACTGCACTTATGTACTGAAATACCTGCCGTTGCTTGGGTAAGTACGAGATGTTGCTTTAGTAGGAATCTATAGAAAAGAGGAAAATATAACTTCTTAAATAGCAATGAAAAATGTACAACATACAAATGTCAAAAGTTGCCATAAATGGGTCTTACAATTTAATAATACAAGTTATTTAATAATGAATAAATATGGTATATATGTCGTATACATTTTTGGAAATCTCCCTTACTTTGATTGTAATACATATGATTTCAAATTTCATCTAAATTGGACATGTTTGAATTTTCATGGGGGTTTTCTTGCCCCCCTTTGTGCCCCTTTTCCTTCAACACGATGGCGTTGACCTCCCCTTTAAAACCTTCACTGAGAGGTGGTCTACATAATAATTTAAATCATTTTGTCGAGCGCTTTGTGAATCTCTAAAAACAGGGGTCCCGTTAACTTTTCCCCTTGGGCGCCCTCTCTGATGGGGGTCCCGGGGTCAGTTTGTAACAGAGTGTGACGATCACAGCGGTGCCTAAATGTAAAAAAATATTTTTTTTAACAAAAGGGGAGAATGTAGTTGGTGTTGAATTCAAAGGTGTAAAATAAAAGAATGGTCCTATATTGTTTTCACATACAGTACTGTATATGAAGACAAAAATATCAAAATGCGTCTCTACTAACGAGACACGTGTGAATGAGAATTCTGACCTGCTCTAGTAGAAGAACTCACATTTCCCAGATCCTTCAAACCCTTCACTGGCTACCAGTATCTTTCAGGATCCATTTTTTAAATGGTCAGACTCCTCCTTACATCAGTGATCTGATCCAGCCGTACACCCTAGCTCTGGCTCTTAGGTCTGTGGATCAGAATCTACTGAATACTAAATAATCATTTACAGAACGATCAACGACACATGTATGTTAAGACCGTTCGCTCAGCTGGTGATATGCTGGAAATATACCGAGTACACACAGTTACAATCCACGCTGAAGACTCAAGCAGCGGAAAAGAGCTGTGAACTTGTGACTTCAGTGCAGCATAACAACAAAAGAGTGCATCATATCACCCTTCTTCTTTAAACGCAGCATCAAAACGTCTCTAAACCGTCTTGTAAGTGGCACTTAGAGGCTTTTCCTTTCGCTCTTCCCGCGGATGTGTTCAGCCCGTTAGCCAATTACACGAGGAGCAGATGACCCAGGAAATGGGCTGATATTCTATTCATGACTCGGAGAATACACTTTGCAGAGCTGAGCAGAGATCAGCTCGCCCCTCCGCTGATCCTCGCCAGCCATAATTGTCCCCTATTTAAGTTTCATCTCGTTTGGATATTCAACGTTCGGACTAGTCGGGTCCGCCGTTGATGGATCGTCGCGGTCTCTGACCAGTTCAAAAGTAAATAGAAAGACGAGTCAGCCAAGAAATAAAGGATTTCATCCTCTGAAAATATCAGTTTCTCTTTCCCTGGCTGCTCTTTGTTTTCAGCACTTCCTAAACAAATAAAAAGCCCACATTTGAAACCGAGACATTCATCTTCGGAAAACTATGCACACCCACTCTTTTCCCAAGCAACCCGCGACTGATTATTCAGGCCATTAGCTCCATAAAGACTGTTATTTACAAAATACAACACTTTAGATAATGCACTCATCTATATTTTGGAATTAACATCATCCATCATGACACCAAACTAACAGTCATTCAGACACCAGAGGAGGAAGCCGTGGGAAATAATTCTGTTTAGCCTTATTTTTCTGCACCGTTAGTCAAGAGGAGTGGAGCTGGATTAATCTTTTTATTATAATAGTTTCAGTCTGGATCGATAAGGAATCGGTTAAATCTGAAAAAGCAAGTTTGTCACAGTGGAAGAGTGACAAGTGATTTTTGTTACAACTCACTGATCATGAACTCAAGCAGAGCCCTGGTGTGAGAGAGAAACTTAACTATTAGTTCAACTGATCCTAAACCTGACTCACTTAAACCAGAGCCTTAAACCAAATGCCTGGACAGAGGAAGTTATTTTTTGTGTTTCCGCCTGTTAGTAAATTAACTTGGAATGTATTGGAATGGACAATTTAGCAAATGTAAATAAGGGAAAAGAAACTTCTCATTTATATTTTATTTTTCAAGTTCCATCTGGATTTCGGATTGATTTGAAGAAAATGTCATCTTAGCAGAGTGAGCAACAACAACAAAAAAATGATGATGATGATGAAAGTATAACAACTTTATGTAGTGACTAAATGTATTATTGTTAAATCTGTTTTAGGGCTGCTATGTGATTTAACCGAAAACCAACAATTCAATCAAACATTATTTTTTAAAGATGTAGCTTTTTTCTTCCCTTTTTTTTTATTACTTTCGGTTTATTTCAAATGGACATGACACTCTAGCTATTAAATTGGTTCGATCAGAGCCAACAAAAGCCTTTATCTTGATTTGTGAACAAATGTACATCCTCTAAATGGCACCGCACTGCATTGACTCAGTTTTGACACTGGGGGGAGCCAGAAACAAGATTGTCCTTTTTACATATTGGTGCTTTCATATAAGTGTAATTAAATTCTATAAAAAATCTCACTGTTTTACGCCCTAATAGCTCTTACTAGTTTTGGCCATTACAAAGGCATTGTTTCTTAAAGTGACATCACAGACAGCAAATAACATTATTTTGCTGGAGTTAAAGTCTCAAGCAGGACATTTTGCACCTTTTATGCAGATCATAGTTGCCTGACTTTAAAGGAATATCTTTTAAAAAATGGATTTGCCTAGAAGGTTAAGTCGGAGAAAAAATAAGTGATGTAGTGATGTTGCTGTTGGGTTGAAAATGACGGTTTCAATGCAATCATTTCTAAAAGCCTAGGACTTAAGCAAAGAACGCAAGTGAGCTTTGAAAATGGACGATGCCTTATGAAGCTTAAAACGAAAAAGGAAGGATTTCGTTCCTGTCTCTTCAACACGCCGTCACTTCCTGGTCTTAATACTTCGCTTTGTGGAGATAAATGGTTAATGCAGAGTGTCACGGGTCGTTTATTCGCCGTCAAATTTCGCCTTCAAGTCAAAACAAAATACAAGCTTTACGATCGATCGAAAGCGCTTTCTGCTGGCGACTTTACAATTCAATAGCCCCGGGATAAACGGTCTCGAACTGTAGAAACATCGCTATATTTAAGGCAAATTTCCAGGCCAAGAGGTCCTCCCCCTATCGCCATATTGGTTCCTTCAAGCTTCCTGTTCCACGATCCCCTGTGGAGATTCCTTCTTAATTTGTTTCCTTGTCTAATCATTCAAATGTTCTTGGGTGGGGGTTCCCGTCTCCTAGTCCCCCCCTCACGGATGTGTCCCGCTTCGTTCTTTTGATCCACGACCCAAGGTGTGAAAAGGCAGACAAACGGACGTTTAAATAACCGGTGTCATGTCTCTAATTCTGTTCCAAGCTTGTCTTGAGACAGTGTGTCAGTCACTCAGTGAAATGTTGATTGTGAATGTGTATTCAAACGATTAAGCTCTTAGATGAAGCTAGTAATTTATACTTTATATTTTGATTATCTTTTAGCATTCGTTTAAGTATGGCGTATACGTATAGTGTATAATAATTTTTAATCTAACAAGCTTCATAAACAAACCACCAAAAAAGTAGCTAAAAGCTCATTTGGAATTCTATGGTCGAGACCAGCCTCTTGTTCATTAAAGTATGGTTTGATATAGTTCGTAAAAGTTGCATGTTGGGTTCGGATTAATGTTTTTGGCCTTTTGAATAATGGAAGACAAAAAAAAAGGTATAATTAATGCAGTACCAATGTATTTATGATGGGGTATTAAACTGCGAAGGAGATGTACTTGTGCGAGTCATATAGTCTGCATCTGTTACCTGGTTACAACGAGACAGAAGCTCATTCCTGAAGATCAGCAGCAGAAGATACAGTTATTGTGATCAGATCTTTAGATGTTTATTAGATGATGAGTAAAGTTGTGTCAGTAATAGGGGGGGTGTTGGTGCGTCATCGTGGGGTGTCAGCAGCAGGTGGGTGAGAGGTGAAGCACTGGAAGTTAAGAGGAGGAGAGGAGGAGGCGTGTGAGCGGAGAGGGGAGACCTCGCCGGTTGTCCAGGGAGCAGACGGTGGAGGAGCCGCCGGAGGAGCAGTAGGAGGAGACTCGCCCGCTCGGTTCGCGGCACCGGGAAGGTTCTGAAACACCGGGATCTCACCAGGAACTACCCCTGATCCAGATCAAACGCGCACTCACTTTTTTTTTTCAGGCAGATATTAAGCGTGAAACCCGGATAACAAGCGGACTTTTTTTTTTTTTCTCTCGTAGAGGAAAACTAGGACATCTCACCCCTTTTTCAGATTAGCGGGTCAGCCTGACCTAATCGCCGGGATTACCACAGATGACCAGCCGGCTGGGATGACACGTTTCCCGGTAAGGACTGAACGACACATTCAGAGCAAGTCGTGCGTGTCTTGTCGGCGAGTTGTGTGTCCGGGGGAAGAGTTTTTGTGTCCGGGATTGTGATGTTGTCTCCGGGATAAACTCCGGATGACAACAGGCTGCTGGCGGAGGGCGGTGCTGGGGTGAGAACATTCCTCAGCACCTGTGCGCCCGCGTGCACGTTGGCGCGCGCGTCTTCTGATAACGACACAATTTTTAGATGGATCTAAAAAAAAAGAGAAGGATTTGAACTACATGACGTTGTTGCTGTTTGTAGTTAATTTTGAAGGTTGAATGTGCGTATGTGTCTGGAGCCTCAGTGACATCCTGACTGTCTCCTGTACCCCAACATTTTTTTCCATCGGTATTTGAATCCGTGTGGTTTTCAAGACAACATAATGTCCTTTTCACAAAGAAAAAAAAATCATGATTCATCTTTATTATCAATTATCTTGATTGACAGGGGACGAGTCAAATGGGGGCTCGTCTATTGTTGGGCTTGTGGTCCTCACTTTTATTTTTAACAGTATTACTACTGTATTTGTACTACATGCCCTCTGTTCAGAGATACGTTCCAGATATTTTATTCTACTGCAACTTCGATTTAAGTTTGAGTCGTTTATAGCAGAATGGAAAGTGCAGGGCTATAATTAAAACATAAAAAGAAGGAGGTCTGCTATGGTAACAATACTAATTATAAACAAAGCAGAATTAAAAAGCCTTTCCAAATTTAGTTAATAAAAATGGGTGGGTGGATCCATGAATTCTTCCCTGAGTACTGTACAGTCTACAGTGAAAGCTGTGTATTGGCAAGAATCTGGAGATACAACACGTATCACGATGCAGGGGCACTGATATGATATATTGCAATACTGAAGAACAACACTATATTTGTAGTATTTTCCAAGTACTTACCTCTGGTGTTGCTGAATTTACAGACCGCATGACTCCTGACAAAGTTGTAACTCCTTTCATTTGTTTTGAAACCAAAAAAAAAGCACAAACATCCACTTTAAAAGCTGTTGGAGTCAGCTGTATCCTCTCGTCCACAGTTTCAATGTTCATTTTGCTGCAGAGAGGACATAAGATTGCTGCTATGTAATGGCCGAAAGTTTAATTACAAATGAACAAGTGGCGTGAATGTTCCTATGTTAATTGTAAAAAGTTATTTTATTTTATACACATATTAAAGAATAAACCCTAAGAAACTATGGTAACACAAATCACTTGCAAGCCAAAAATGAAAACAAAAGCCCTCAAAAAAGTATTTTTTTTAACTAATATAGATACAGATAGATACAGGGCTGTTGAATGTCGATACAATATTTTGAAAAATAATATATTGCCATGTCAATATTTTCTAACACCTCTCATCATACTTGAGTTTGTTCCGTAGGGTTAACTGTGTAATAATAATCTCTATTTATATAGCGCCTTTCTAGACCAGGGTCACAAAGCGCTTTGACAGCCATTCACACATACTGATGGGAGTAGGCTGCACCACATGGCGCCGAATCTGCCCCTTGTGATCTTAGTGGTCTTCCACAAGATGTTGAACTGAGGGGTCAGAAGAAAAAGTACCTAAGGAATATAATTTTTCACAACAGAGTTTTGATCAACATAATGCTTCTTCTGGCACGGAACATTGGCAGTAGCATATTAATGTGAAGCAACAAGTTTGAAAATATCTTAAACATGAGTGGACGGGGCCAGGTCCATTTTTGCAGTTTGGATTAACATTCATTGGATTCTTTGTGTTTTCTTCTGGGACCACAACATTCAATAATGAGAAAACACCACAAAATCCAATTGTGTTGAAGTAAAATCGCATTGTTTGTTTTCTGCAAAAACCTCCTACACATATTAAAAAAAGAAAAATGCCAGTCTTTCCGATTTTCTTTTCAAAACTCAAAATTTAATGAAAGGCACATAAACAGATCTGTAGGGTATGACTCTGCCTTTGTAAATAAGTGTTTCCTGTCATGTGCTGAGCTTATTTTAAAACATGTTCTTGTCTAGGATGATAGGCAAGATGCTTATCTTAATTTCATTGTCGGTGACTGGAAATAAATTAAATCCCCCGCCTCCCCATCACTCCTTTAATTGTCCTTCACAATCCTATTTTATTCAGCACTTATTTTGCGTGACAGAGAGTTATTGGCCGAGACCTACTACCAACCATGTTGTACACATATCTCCCCTCGACACGCCTAGTTCTTCTCTCAAGTTAACTTCACAGAGTTATCTTGGGTCCATTCACCCGCAGCTGTTTCCTTCTACGAAACCACTCTAGTCTGTAAACATGATAGTCACATCGCCAGCTGCTGTCACTTCACGACATTTTTTGAAGAAAACCAAGTGCCACAAGAGGTGTGCGCACAATACTTAGCATCAGTATTGCTATCGGAGAACGTCTGTCTGTTCTGTCGTCTTTTTTCTGCCCAACAAAAAAAAGAACTACTGCTCATCACAATGGAATTTTAAATTCTAAATACTACTGCTGTGTGGATGAGATTCATCGCTCTCTCTTTTGTAATATAACAGATGGTTTTCTCCTGGAGTGACAGACGTTATTTACAAAAACACTTTTCAGGAAATTTCAAAATGACGTAGAAAAAGGTCGTCGGGAAAGCGTGTTTTAAGATGCATAACTATTAAATGAATAAATATTTGTCTGGAAATACCTCTTATTCGTTGTCTTTTAGGTACTTTCCTCAGGCTCATTGTTCACATGATAAACATAATGTTCATGAAACAATTAAATGATCAAATGATGCTCATTGTTCACATGATAAACATAATGATCAGAATCTACTGGTTCCACGCACACGGTTCAGGACTAGAGGAGAGAAATCCTTCCAGACTGTTGCTCCTAAGCTTTGGAACAATCTTCCTCTCCCTCTGTGTTTGATGCATCTACTCCTTCAAGAAACATCTTAAGACACTTTTATTTGTGCAGACTTTTCCTTGATTCTCTGAGACTCTTGTGTTTGTCTCGGTGGTTTCTTGACCTTTTAAGATATATTTGATTGGGTACTGGGTAAAAAAAACTAAAAAACAAAACCAAATCTCTACGTGTCACAATATAAACATTCCTGAAAAATCTGAAGACCTTTATTATTGCCCAAAGTTGGACCAAGAGCAAGTGCCAAATGCATTACTTGGATTCAGATTGACATTTTTACTCCCTCAAACAAACACGTACTGACCATATTGCTGATTTATCTGTGAACTAATGGTGATTTATTTCAATATGTGACAGGCTACCCTGTTGTTTAAACAAAAACAAACCCCTGGTAAATGTCACAAAGTCCTTGTTGGATAATTTGATAGATTGTGACCCAAAATAGAATAATTGAATTACAAACTCCTTCTTTTGTTGGTAATTTTTTTTTTTTACCAACATTACATGCAAAGCTAAGAATCTATATTAACCGTTTATTGCATTTGTGATCAACTTTTATGATTAGAAATGTTTAAATGCTATTCATAATGTAACAATGAGGTGAAACATTTTCCAGATCCTGAAAGTTAACATGTCACCCCAGAATACTGCTCTTTCAATTCAAACGCCCTCAATTCTATCATTGACCTGCTCTGCAAATACACATAAAAACCTGTTCATTTATTCTGATTGTGGTCCTCAGAGGGAGGAAAATGGAACACACGCTGTTTTTCAACATGAAGCCACTCCAGATGCTAAGATAAAATACTCCAAATACTTGCTGCACGACTAAATAGAACAAAAGTTAATTGTCTTGATAATGATTATAGAAACCGTCTGATGCCTGAATTACCTGAAGTTCCTCCATGGTTTTTTCAATGAAATTGATTTCCAGGTATAGAGCTGCCTCAACGAGTCCCCGATGGAACATCTTTGTTTATGTTGTTGTATCTTTAACTATCAGAGCACGTAATGGCTGATTATCATCATCCTCACGCTTAAAAATAGATTGGCCCTTCAGCTGACCCTGTAACATCGGCGTGTACGATAAACCTGACAATACAAGTAATCCCATTTGGTGTATCAGTTCACCCACAAGTGGATTAGGTATTACACAGATTGAATGTTACCGGAGTAATGTTTTTAAAAAAAAAAAACAGATAACAATTGAAAGTGCATGTCTAGGAAGTTCTGAGGGTTGTGTCTATAAGGGTTGTTGGTGATGCCAAGAATGAGTTTATTTGATTTAAAAATGTATTTATCTTATCTTAAATCGTTGAATGAAGTGTGTTTTTTTTCTCCTTTGGTCAGAGGGATGTGAACACAAACACATATATCTAAGGAAGATAAAGTTTTGAATCTAATAGTTAAGACGTGTCAAACAAAAGGTACCAAAACCCCTTTGTTGTCTACGTCCCAGGCGAACAAAATATATACTTTATTTACCAAATTGTCTAAAACGGGATGTATGAATCGGATTATTATATTGTTTTTTTCATTCTTTAAATGCTCAAATTATCTTTGTTTCCTTCTTCTTATTCTTCATCATCTGCTTCCTTTCCTTCAACATCAGTTGAATAATCTTATTATAATCATATAATTGTATAATCTTATCTTAAACACTGGTATCTCCATAGGTTACCATATCAGCAGGAACATTCGTCTAATTAGATTTGAACCTACTCATCGACAGGCCAAGTAAAATGATTTGGAGAGCTGGATTTGACCCCCAGGTCTTGAGTTTGAACCATGGTTTTTAGTTCAAGAATGTCTAAACACATACAGGGACCAATTTATAACGTGTATTATAGGTGACTTTTTAACTTAGCAACATATAAAAAATATTGTTTACTGATATCATCAATATAAAACTGCGTTCAATTTCATTATTTAGTTACAAAAGCTAATACGTGGTATTTCTTCTACTGACATAATCTTTTCATCACATTTCTTAAATAATAATAACCGCTGTGTCTAAAAAAAAAGGGGTTTAATTTTCTGTAGAGATTTTTGTTTGATATAAATGTTGATGCCTTATGGTGCAATGTTGCTTTAGAGTCTCGTAAAAGAGCCTTCCATCCTCCAAGTGTGATATGGAGCGATAACAAGGGCTTGGGCGTCCCTCCGAGGCTGCCACGCCTATATTATGGTGTTTTTCTTGCATGTCGAGCCTGGTGGTAGATAATGGGGCTGACCACGGAGAAGATGGAGAGATTATTCATCCACTCTAGGGGGATCTTTATCGCTTATCCAACAGGGAACATATGTTTTGGTTTCAACTCTCAAAACTCTGCTCACTTTTTCTAATTTGTAACTTCATTTATTCAGACGTTTACTACAAGGACACTTTGGCTTTTTACCTTGACGAAGTAGGAATTGCTTAGAAATGTATTTTGGATGAAGAAGGTTTTTAAATGTTTGTCTGGAGCGTGATAGAAAACGTGGTTTTGATTTTTTCGCCATTTCCACACCTGATGCTGGTCGGCTGAGTCTCACATGAAGGCCCAGCTGGTCACAATCCTGCATTAGTTGGTGAACAACACACACACAAACGGATACTTGTCATTTGTCAAAGTCCTCTCAAAGAAGCCGAGTCTGTGCTGGTGTGCAGCTCACCTGTGCTGCTCCCATGTTTCTTGTCTGTGTTAACAAGAGCGGTGGAATGAAACTACTTTCTTTTCCGGTGCCTGCCAGGGACCTGTAATTATCTTTTAACTAGTAAAAGTTTGTGACGTCTGATGGCTGAAGGTCCAATTATGGTCCCTCAAAGTTCTATAATATACACTTTGTTGGTGCGCACGTCTGCATGTGTTACCCTTCTGAACTCATTAAATAAATGCATCTTTCTGGAGCCACTGTGCCTCTGTTATACTGCCTGCATTTTGATTTTACCCTCTTTGACCTTTTTGTATGTGTGTGCTTCTCTTTGTGTGTGTGTGCTTTATCTTTTAGTGAGGATGGACTTTTGTACTTTAAAGTTTTTCCAGCGCTTGAGTCAGAATAAGACACAAAAAAAACAATGTTTTTTTTATGATGCCGCCTCCACACAACTGTAATATGTTAATTTAATTCTTAAGTCTGTTCCCCTTTAAGTCATATCTTTAATTTATAAAGTAAATAGTTATTGTAATTCTCTTAATGAATTGTTTTGACACTTATGTCTGTTCTTTTATGTATATGGACTGTTTAAAATACCACAAATGCCATGATAAAAAAAACAAACTGAGATGAATATGGAAATATGGATAGAAATGCGGGCATTTCTTTTATTTTTCTGTATTTATTTTAACTTGTATCTTAGAATTTAAGTGATATTTTTCCACAGAACTTTCTCTACACTTTTCTATTTATATATTTTTAATTTATATAGTATGTATGAAAACATTTATTTTTCCAGAGTTTCCCCACAAGGTACAAAAAGATCACATGAATTTTATTTTTAGATGAAAATAAACCAAATGGATTAATCTATGATATCTGATCAGCAATAAGTGCTCACTTCTACAAAAGTCTCTACCAAATATTTTACAGATTTCATATATTTAATTTAAACCATTTAAATCTATTTCCTATTAGCCTGTCAGACTTGTTCTAAGGACGAACAAAATTAGGCGAGAATTCTGGCCTGCTCTAGTAGAAGAACTCACATTTCCCTGATCCTTAAAACTCTGCATTGGCTTTAAAGTCGGGAGAGTGTATATTTCATGCCTATGTTTTAGAATATTTCTCCATTTTCTGAGGTCATTGTAGTGAGGTGGTGGTCAAAGAAAGGGATCAGTACCTTTTAGTCTTAACATTTGATAATGAACGTTGTAGATGAAGCATCAAGATACGAAAAAGAAAACGTTATTCCTGAGTTGGGTGGGTTTTTTCTCAAGCAATACAAACACCAAAAATTAATAATTTACATTTCAAAAGCTGGTAGGCTACAGATATTACGCTTTGCCCGAGTCTCTTAATTGTTTTTTTCCCCGGCATGACGGAGAAAATGGAGCAGTCTTGCTGGTAGAAGAAGGGATTACTCTATATCCCTTCTCCAGCCATGGGTTTTCTAGGCATCCATCTGCCGCTCCGAGTGAGAGCTGGGAAAAGCCGTTAAATGCTGGATGTGTTTGACACCAGACGACACTGCAACAGTTGAATGAATTGATTATCTTTTATAAAGAAAGTAAGCATGACCAGCGGAAAACTAAATGTGCACGGAGGATGATTTAAAAGAATAATGACAGAGTAGACGTTTTTATTTTAATTTCAATATTAAAGAGAACTAGTTGCCAAAACTCGTCATAGTTCTAAATATTGCTTTTGATATTTTATGGCATCCACGCGGAGCGACCGCCGAACCCTGCTCGACCCCTTGACTGATTTGACATTGAGTGATTTTCCTCATGATGGTGCACATTTTTAAAAAGAGAATTTCAGTGAAGGCCCTAATAAGTGTTGTCACAGAGAAATGTGTCAGGCCACGTGTGTCAGCTCCTCCGGGCAGCAGGTGCACTCTGGGATTTGCCTCAGTGGGTCAGATCAGCTCCACTCACCTCATTATCGTCTTTGGACAAGGACAGACCTAATCTCCATGTGTGTTTCTCACCCCTCCGACACCCTCCTCCCCCGTCGCCACCCCCCTCACTCTTGCATCATCTACCGTTGTCTACCTTCCTATTTCTGTCTTTGATCCCTTCTTCCAACCTCACTTTCTTCGCCCCCCCCCCCTGCCGGTGGTTTCATTAGTCTTGAGTGGATTCTGCTCAGTGACGGAGCCCTTTGGTCACGCCTTGCTCTAAGGGTTAGAGTAGCTCAAGTTAACATGGGCTCGGGCGGGTGGATGCGGGACCGGCAGCAAGTGGAGGAGGCTGTTGAAAGGGAAGCGTTCCATCCGGCGCTCCAGCCATCCGTTTAACTGCAATGGTTGTGCTGTCACCCTTGGCGGTCTACCTCCAACCGCGTAATATGCCCCCATCATGTCCCCGTGGGACCTGAAGTGACTGTTAAAAACACTGTGTGCTGTTGGTGGAATAAAATAAAAGATATAAAAGATTGTAATTGACGGAATGATCTCATCAATTTTGCAAGAAAATGTGAATCAAACATTTGGTGAGCTATAAAAAAAAAAAAAAGCAAGACAGCAATAAACCTGCTATGCCTTCGGAGACCGATGCACATCTTCCTTCTGGCCAGAGGCAACAAATCCCCGGCAAGTTTTCCTCCTGGACCAATCTGGATGAGCAGTACTTTTCAGACTTTTTGACGAATGGCAGCACTTGTTGCATCAGTGTTATTAATAGCCGAACAATGAACAGCTGGAGACAGACTCCTGCAGGATGTTAGCAGTGATATTTTTGCATTATTGATCAATTCTGTGTCTAACGATTAGTTTCAACATGACAGGTCTATCAGCATATGTTTGCAGAAACTTCAAGCAATTCACAAAAACAAAATCCTTTGCGTCATGATAGAATCTTTTGGGGGGGGTTTTGGTTCTGATTTGCAAACTCTGGTGAAGACCAAAAAGCAGCCGGTACTACATATTTTCTTCTGAAAATAAAAGCAATATTATTGATTGACCTGAAATCAAATTTGCATTGAGTTCCATTGTAACAGTCTTGTGTTACAGTTTTCTTTAGTAGTATCAGGGTATTGACATATTAGAGGCCAAATGTTACGTCGAATAATCCTGTCACCCTTCAAAATAAAATGACCGGACTGTTGCCCGGTGTTCGGGGATCATTGTAAAGGATCATTGCAGACGTTATATCCTTGCATGCAGTGGAATATATAACTTGTTTAATCTGTACAAGCAGAGAGTGTAAGAAAATCATCAGTCGAACATAATTATCTTGTAAATATATATATATATATATATATATATATATATATATATATATATATATATATATATTTGACTTTGTCTTTGGTCATTTATTTTGTTAATACAAGTATGTTTACAACTTTATTGACAATACAAAAGTATTAATTGTGAAGGTCCAGCTAATTGGACCAGCCTAAATACAAGTTAGAAAATGAACCATTGGGTCGCTGTCTTTATCATAAGGTCCACCACTTAAAGATTTTATTGGATCTCTCCAATGTCTCTGTTGTCAATAAAACATCTTGGCGTTAGAAAAGACGCTGGATTAGGCCAATAAATATTGTAAAAATTGAAACAAGACTGTCATCATAGTGGGATGGGCCACAATCACAAAGTAATGTTTTAAGTTAAAAGTGATTTAACGTCTGCAAATGCTGCCTTATGAGTAAACCTACCAGGAACGGTTTACTTTTATAACTAATTTCCTGCCTGACGTTCCTTTTAAAGGGGGAACCACCTTTCAAGGGAAATAAAATATAAACCAATCCTGTCTTACCCGCGCAACACTGAGAGTTTCTAACGTTTTTATGTGCGAGTTCTCTGGTGGATTTGCATTAGCTCTATTTTGCCAGTGGCAAAAATAACCATCTCACTACAACATCTTATGGTGTGAGTCGGAGGTAAATAATAACTTGGTGTTAATTGAATGTATAATTATATTCACAATCATTTTATTCATTGAGGACAAGCAGCAATATATTTTAATCTGATTAAATCACCAAGCCAAGTCTTTCCTTGTGATTCTAGACTATATTTCAATATCTTAACAAACCTCTGAGTTATTTGAGTTTATTCTTTATTACAGTAATTCAATTATGCGCTTTTTCAAGAGAATGGAAACAAAGCTTGGGCAATTAAATTTCCTAAGCGGCCACATTACTGGCTGAGCTGTTGTGGGGGACCCTCATACTAGATTTT
The DNA here is from genome assembly GCF_982586985.1 of Callionymus lyra. Taxonomy (NCBI): domain Eukaryota; kingdom Metazoa; phylum Chordata; class Actinopteri; order Syngnathiformes; family Callionymidae; genus Callionymus; species Callionymus lyra. The sequence goes on from NC_141822.1 coordinate 24,852,991, forward strand.
AAAACTTTTAATTTTAATGTTATTAAATTATACCAATACATCATAAAATGACTATGAGTAAAAACTCATACTTCCAGAAAAGGATATTTTGAGGGCCAAATTACAAAATCCAATAGTGTTTTAGCTGTCAAAAACGATTCTATATGATACCTTTTTATAGTTTAACTCTGAACTCATGATGGCGGGATAAAAAACTGCCATGGGCCACATTTGTGACAATGCTGTTATGATTGCAACCTATTTTTGTATGTGTCAATGCAACAAACATGACACTCATTTATTTGCTTGGGGTCAGAAAATGCTATGACAAATGCTGACACATGCCAGAAAGAAAATGTTTAGGTACAACATTTGTTGCGTCACAGGAAGGAAAGCTGTTTTGGTAATCGAGGCTGATGTATCTTCAGAGGTTCACAACATCAATAGCCTGGAAAATATCATCCCAAATGTTAGTGTTTGGAGGTTACTCTAAATCTCTTTACTTTTTGAAGGTAAACATGGTGTGTTTGGGATCAGAAGTGGATCAGGTATTTACCGTCAAAACATTTGGAAAAGTATATAGAAGAGCAGGAGGCAGAGAGTTTGACGATGTGCATTCATGCTCTGGTATTTCTGCCGCTTGTAAACTAGCCGGAGCCATGACGAACAGACAGATGGATGTCTGTCAGGGAAATAAATGTGAGCGGAAAGGTGAAAGAAGGAGGGATGAATGGTTTCGCTGCTGGTAAGAATGTGCACACTTGCTGGCAGCTGTGATTGTATTGACGTCTAGCTTATTGCGGCAGCAAGACTGGAGATAAATCATTGGAGACTCTTTATGTGACTTCACAAGCTCACTGTGTGTGAGCGAGACAGGCTGATGTGACAGTGGAGAGGAGGATAATGAGTTGAGTGGGTGTATACTTTGCATTTTTGGAGAACTTTATTTGAATAAAATGTATTTAAAGTTAGCCATGGAACCACCAGGGAGGCTGCTGGATGTTTGTTTGGTCTTTATTTGATATCAGAATGATTTCTGAGGAACTTTATGGGATGGCGCACATCAAAGTGTGTTACCAGGTGTTGAGTCAGTGTAGGTCGATGCTGAAATGTTGAAAAAATGAGAGGAATAAAGTCAGGTTTTTGAGTTTAAAGAAGGAAAGTTGCTTGCCCCCTTCAAAGCTGCTGTGCTCCTCGGCGGGTCAACATATCTGATCTAAACCAGATATTACTACAAACATTCTGCTACTTGTGGATAGTTAAGTAGATTTCCAGGTTTAAGCTTCTATCAGAATCTTCAATCCTCTGCTTCTATACTTCTTTTTTCTCTTACTTCTCAAAGAGAAAGTTGAAGGAAGACAGGTGGGGAGACCGTTGAAGTGGGAGGTGGATGATAGCAGAGGCAGAAAATAATAAAGGAAAAGGTGTGAAGAGTTGAAAAGCAAGAAAGCAAGGTTATCTTTTGTTAGGAAATTAAATTGAAGAGCAAAATTTTAAATAATGACTACAAAAATCAGCAGACAGCCTGGAGAACAATAATAAAATTAAATCGAAAAAAAAAGAAGAAGTTAAAGAGTGTCTATTAATCTGTCAAAAATAGTTTGACACTCAGTTGGTTCAACAGTGCAGCTCATGTCCCGCTAACAAAAAGCAGTTGCAACGCAGTTATTTTTTATAAAGTATAATTAATGAAAAGTACTCCAACTCACACGAAAAGAGGCAGTTTCCTGCGAGCATAGGCTGCCAGAATAGGATTTTTATCCGTGTCACGTTGTACCCTAGTTGTACCGCTGGTGTTGAGCAAAGTTTATCTGGTTGATTTCCAAAAATAAAACATTGTAAAACAAAACAAACTAACAGATCGGTGTTTAGTAAATTGAAGTAAAGTTGTTTGCAAAAATGAATGCCCTTAAGGCATTTTTTCTTTTTTAAAATATTTTTTTGTAGTACTAAGGCCCAGTTTGAGCTGAAAGTTATACATTTTGGCCATCTTTTTATTTGAGTTTTGCTCTGCTGTTTTAGAGCAGTGGTCCCCAACCCCTGGTCCCGGGACCGGTTTCGGGTTCCTCGAAACATTTGTTACTGGATTGCTCAGAAAAAAAGAAAATTGGGGATCCATGTTCTGAGGAAAGAGAGGGAGGTGTGGTGGTGGAAGACAAATCTTTTATCTACATCTACATACACGGGCACAGAAATTTAACTCATTTATACATCCGGTTTATCTTTGTGTATCTCAGAAAATGCCACCGTTACTTTGATTGTTCTCACCAAGAATCCATCGGTTCCACTGGCGGAGAGAAAAAGGGAGATAAAATACTTTCCCCATCAGCCGTATGAGTTACCCAAGGAGCAGTCGACGTGATAACAATCCCAGCGGAAGCGAGTTGCAAGCTAACTCCTTGCAAAGTCTTGCCTCATTTTTATTTCACATCATATTTTGTGTGGAATTATAATTTTTTACACCCTTGGTCTTTCTTTCTTCGTTGCAGCACCGGCAATACTGTCAACGTGAACATGAAAGTTGTCTTAATTAAAACATCACAGGCAAATATTCTTTTATCAAAGGTGGCAGATGCTTCCCACACTCCCAGATGGATATTTCGTATGAGTCAGGATGAGGGCTGATCCCAGCAGGCTTTTACCGTGTAAAAGGTTTTTCACTACGTTTGTGATACTCCCCGTTTTTTCAATGTTTATTTACTTTCTATGATTTTTCCCTCCGTGACGACTCCAGAATTGAGTGGATGATCAAACCTTTTTCTGAAGAACCAACCTTCAGATTAAAATCATAGTTGTTGTCCATTCAATTAATTCTTATAAACACTAAATCTAATATGAATGCAGGCACAGAACAGACTTGGAGAATTCATCCCTTCTCGCTATGCCTGGCGAAGTCGTCGGCAGGAAAACTTGATGTCACGAATTTCTCAACAGATTAAAGCAGATCAGAGAGTTGCGCCTTAAAGCAAAGAGTTGAAAATCAGTTTACCTGTTGGTGGGGTTTTTGTCACAGTGTAGATCAAAGTGAAGCCTGTGAAATATATGTTTTCACTTTTGTGCAGAGCAGTGAAGCTACACTGGAGATGAATTTGGTGTGTTCTTACCTCTGAGCTGTTCTTTGATCATACAAAGGTATTTTCTGCTGCTTCACTTTTGGGGAATCAGCTCCAGAAGTGTTTCATCTGATGATGAGCGTAATGTCTTTCAATTCTCTGGAAAATGTGTGGTTTATCTTAGCATGGAAAACGCCTTTGAAAAAAATGAATAATCCTGTGAATCTTTGTGATCAAATATTCATCTGAATGCGACCTACCTCAGATAAGTAAATATCAATTAATATTACAGACAGAAGAGCAAATTATATTAAGTGATTTTTTTTTATATATATTTTTTTACTTGATTTGATTCTATTGTCTTTTTTGTGTCCCTCCAGATGGCTGGCTGAAATAAATTAAGATTAATATTTATTTTAATACTGTGATGTATAAAGATATCAGTAAAGACAATAAGATTTTGGGTTTCAACCATTGTACAGAGACTCAGTTAAAAAAAGAGTCAATATTTTCCAAAATTATAAACACAATATAAATTCAGGCTGAATCACATTTCAAATTTAAAGTTCCGTGTATCAACATAGTCAATAACGTAGATTAAATTGATGTTCATGATCATTTATGTTGAAGACACAAAGGATGGACTAGTTCATGCTATAACTCGTAACATTCAAGTCAAACTAAGAAGTAAAGTTAAAACGACAACATTGAAAAAAAAGAAGAAATAGTAAAGAACCGATCCCTGCATTGTAAAAAACACCACTGAAATACATTTCAATCCATACAAGATATGTTTTGCTTTTATTGAAGTGAAGAAAATGTATAATGGTGGTTGCCAATAGCAGAACAATTCACTTCCTGTTCCTTACTGTGTTGGCTAGGGCTGGGTATTGATCAAGACATTTCGATACTGGACCAATACTGACTGATGCCTTCACTTCGATACCAGTTCCTAAACGCTACTTTTTCTTTTTCAATTTCTAACAAATAGAAGATGACGCATAGTACATGTATTGAGTTCAGTTTTTCGGCTCTGTGCAAAATAAGACTTGCTAACAAGCCCTTAGGATGGGCTGGTGTTTAGTTCTGATGAAAGGATCCAGGAATGTCCTTTAAAAACTAGTCTTACAATCAGGTTTCTCCTCATCCCGTGGCTCAAGAAACCCTTGACGCCAGATACAATGCTTCTCTGAGATCTGCTGCTCCGCTCGGTATCGATCTGAATATCCAGACAGGATCACCTTCCCTCAAGTTTACTTTTGGGATGAGCTTGAAGTAAAACCATTGTGAGCAGATTAGGATTACAGCAGGTTGAGCGTCACACTGGGAGTAAAGTGAGTCCTTCCAGCTCAATCTGATTGCGAATCGATTTTCTGTCAACTGATCAATTGAGAAGGGCAAAGGAGCTTTATTGTAAATTCAGTCAGTTAGTGACCGCCGCGGGAGTGTGAGAGAAGATCGGCTTGAGCTTTGGAGTGGATCCATGGTATTGATATACAGCGGGTGAATTGTGTGCTGGTGTGCACGTCTGTTGCGGTCGGAGGCTTTGCTCGGACTGTTTATTGGCGGATAGATGGGCCTTATCATGCTGTGTCCTGCCGGTCTTAACTCAAAGCTGTCTGAAGAAATCAATGCTTACATCTTGTTTATGTCTTCATCTCTTTATTTTATTTATTTTCCACATTTCACATCCGCCGCCGCTGTCATGCATCTTCATCTCCCGCTTTCCCTCTCACCTAGAATTTCTGCCACTCATCAATTTCGCAATTTCAACCCCTCGTACTTTCATTTATCCTCCCTGTGCTTTTCTGTCACTCCCCCCAGTAACCTCTTCCCCTCGCTTTATTTCCAGCTCTATGAAAGTTGTCTGACGGATAGATTTACTATACAGAGACAAAATAAAAGGTCTCTGCCCACCTCGGGTAATTTCCGCCGGAATACGTTTTACATTTCTTCGCGGCGAGGCCAATTCCAGTTCAAGTTTCACCGTCATATATTTTTATGAGTCGCTGATGCAGGTTGATGCGTGTCTGCGTGAGACCATTCAGACTTGTCATATCAATGTCAGAGTTGACTGGGAAAAGAAAATAGTTATGGATCCTTGGCTCCATATTTCTCCGCTGATCGATGAAGCTTAAAGAAAATGTGCCGACAATTTAGAGAATTATAACTTGTGACACTATACATAGAGATGCTTTATGATGTTGATTCAACACAATGCTGGAGAAAATACACAAAAACAAAACTGACGTTTTCGTTCATCAAATCTTGATCTTGAAACTTTACAGATCAATGTCGTAGCTGATCCCAATTAAGAGAAATGTGGTTTTGTTTTGCTATCATGTCAAATCCAAACAGTTTTTTTTTATATCAGTAAGACATGAAATATCAATGGAATTCAATTCTCCATAAAAATCATCTTTCTTTCAGGTGACATGCAGAACACACATGCATTTCCAATTAGCTACAACAATTGAACAAGAGAATTATCTCTTCAAGGAAAGCATTATTTTACTACCTCAGTTTCTTTTGGAGACAACCATCTTTGGAGACACCTATCCTACTTTTCAGTCTATAACACACTACTTTTTTCCCCACTTACATTTATAGACTTTTAGTGATCAGGGGCAGCTCTAGCATTCAACGCAAAAGTGTGACAGATGTGGGAAAAGATGCACTGAAGGAGACACTGTTATTTATTTTTATTTTTTTCACACATTTTACACACCCTCAAAAAAGTCCAACAACAACAATTGGTTTTGAAAGGCTGGACTGATGCATGATAAGGGGACAAATCAATGTAGAATGAGCCTCGAGAAGTGTTTAAATTTCGTTCTGTTAAATTAAAACGACAAGGAAAAACTTCTGAGTACCGTCTTTCTACCGTCTTATTACCAGACGCGTGCCATAGGCTTTATACGTGGCTCAAAACAGGCGACTCCGGTGATGACAGCTTGTCAAAGAAAGCTCTGTATGTGGTGAAAAGTCTTTGTTACGAGGGAGAAATCCAACGAGCCATCGGCCGCTCTGACTGGGTGCACAGCAGTAACATAACGTAGCATTTCAGTCATAAAGATAATGCATTTATTAACAAAGTCCTTCCACAAGAGATTGAATCCTGATGTCACTTCTGGTTACAATGAAAACCTGCGGCCTATAGTCAGGTGCGCTTAACAGTATAGAAATGACGCTAAATTTGTGGGATAGAAAGTTTGAAAAGTTTCCCTGATTTTCATGTTTATTTTTAACTAAAGCTTAATTTGACCAACCATTTTCACTTTTACATCAGGGACTCGTGATTTGTATGCAACATTTTTATGCTAAATTTGATTTTAATTTTAACATTTATATTATGACATTGATTTTAATAATTAGACTCAAATGGTCTGATGTTGAGTCTTGAAAAAGTGAAGTAAATGATTCTCTTATAGTATAAACAATTATCCATGATTGAATCATCTTGTCTGATCATCTAAAAGACTGTGTTTCAATATTTTGCCTCGACCCTTGCCCTTCCCCCTGGTTTTCTTTTCCAACAAACAAAGCTAATTCATGTATACCCAGCAGTGGAACCTTTGCCCGGGCGTCCAGACTTCCTCAAATGATGTACAACTTTGTAGAAAATTCCAATAATAAAAAAAAGCTCTGTCTTAAAAATAAAAATGTTTCTATTCATGGGGTGTTCTTTAGTCATCCAAGCTGCGGACCAAACCATATATTTACCAGGAAGTTCGCACTATTGTCTCACCAAACAAATTCCCTGTGATCTATTTTACTGTTATTGGAAGTCTTTGTATAATTGTTTTAAGCATTCTGTTTTCGTTAACAAGCAAACATTCTACAAGATCTTGCAAATATTTGTAGAAACATAAACATTTGACTTTAGTTTAAAAGAGTAAAAACATCTCATGTAGCTTCTGTAGCTGCTGTTAAGAGCGCGTTTGTCACTGTCATACCATGAGTATGTCACATGTGTTCCATTAGGGTCAAGGGTGAGGAAAAAACGTTCTTATCGCTTCAGATCTTCAAAGCTGCATCCAACGGGTTGGTCTCGACTTCATTAAACCCCTTCCTGCCTCCTTGATCACACAGCATCCCAAAAGACTCAGATTAGAGTGATACATGCCTCCCTTTTCTGTACTCTCTTGAGGATCTTGATAGGCTGAACCGTATCTTCATTTCCTGTCCTTCCTGTGACGGACCAATCTGCTGTGAGATAATGATCCGTCTGGCAGAGATGTGCGAGGAGGTGTGTGCTTGTGTTGCTCTTTTGAGAGTGTATTTGTGGACTGTGATGGGACGGGGAAGTGGCCATCAATCACCTAAATCAATATTTCTAAATAGAAACCTCCACGTCAGGGACCTCGACCAGTTCTTTGAGTCTCTTGGGTTAATATAAAGCTATGAAATTGACGTTTCTGCTCTTTGTATTTTGCCCTATGAGTTCTTTTATTGAATTTATTTGAAGCCTTTTTTTTTATTATTAACACAGACGTGCTTTTATTAATGATAATATGATCATATTAAAATGGTATCAATACTTTTTAATGTCCCTTTTTTACGAATGAGTTTGTATATATTTTTACATCTGTTTTCTCACAAAATCACCTTTTCCTTTTAATATTCTTTCATATTTTATATGCAAAAAAACAAATTCAAAACATCAAAAGACCACCGCATACTTCTCTACTGTTTTCTGCTGCTGAATAGAAGTCTAACACAATGAAAAACATCCTTTACAAACTCTGAAACAAAGTCAACCAGTGTGGTATTGTTGTTAGTGCCTGTAATGTAAGGAGTGCTTATCTATCTTGGTTACAGACATGCACACATCACAATGTTTATTTTTTCCTTGTGAATATACAACTTGAGGCACATGGTTTGTTTTTGTCTGACAAGGCGATGCTAATTGAACTACACTCGCCTGCAAATGTAATTCATGTTATTTCAGTTGAATCCAGAGCGGAACAAACATTAAAATGAGTTTTATTTCCATCGTGTTTTTGTTCCATAATACAAAATCGTCTCAGGTGCATCTGTCTATTGAAAAAAGATCAAGACGATTATTTATGAGTAAAAGAGCTTGTGTTGAATTATGCATGACATTTTAAGGGGTTTTAGTTTTGTCGGGCCAGGGACGCAGTATTTATCAGATAAACACACAGTTTATGTTTTTGAATGGGAACATGTCGGAAATCTTTAGCAACACACTTATTTGTCTTTATTTGTACATGTTTTCTGGCTTGTCATTTTGAATAGTGGGAACTTTAGCGTCATGTAGAATATGATTTTCACTCGACTACTCATATCAATAGTAATCCATTAGCAGCATTATCATGTAAAGTAGACGACTATAATAACACACATTTACAGTGAGTCTTTCTTAAGTGTCAGCAGGTTGTCTTTGGTAGGTGAGTGAGTACAAGTGAGTAAGAGACTCATGACTCATGAATGAAACGATTAAACCAATTTATGTACATGTTTCATTTTTACATTTTTGTTTAAAGTGAATTTGCGGATCAAAATATGTCGAGGGCACAAAAAAAGATAACTTGTGTTAGTTCGGAGCTTTAGTAATTAAAAAAAAATCATAGTTAAGGAAATATTTAACATTAACACTCTGCTACGCTGAAATTCCTGATGTTGCTTGCATTTAAAAACTACATTTGAAAACCAAATAACCCATTATTGAACTAGAGGAGGATTATGGGCCTTTCAATGGCTGGGAAGGAATTAATATGGACATAATCTCTATTTAAAATATTTGAAATATTGTATATTTTATTAAAGTTGGTCCAATTTAAGTTGTTGGCGATGTCTTCTGCACCCTTTTGTACCCCCTCACAATTATCAAAAAAAGTGAATTCTGTTGTATTAAAATTTCATTATAATTGGACAAATTATAAGATATTTTTTTCATGGGGGTCTTCCCCCAGTAACCTACATGCTTATTTTCTGAAAATGTTGTTGATCCGTCTGTCTTAAAGACATTTAGATTTGAAATAAAAGTGATAGTACAAGTGAATATAGTAAGTAAGTAAGTAAGTCATTTTTATTTGTATAGCGCTTTTCCAGACCAGGGTCACAAAGCGCTTAAGCAATCAAAACAATATTCAATAAAGTATATAGTTTAAAGGTCAAGATAAAACTGATAACATAACAGGAGTTCCAGAAAATCAAGGAACAGCCTGAACAAATAAAAACGTCTTAAGATGTTTCTTGAAGGAGTCAGTAGATCCATCAAACACAAGAGGGAGAGGAAGATCGTTCCAAAGCTTAGGAGCAACAGTCTGCAAGGATTTCTCTCCTCTGGTCCTGAGCCGTGTGCGAGGAACCATCAGTCGATTCTGATCCACAGACCTCAGAGCCCGAGCTGGGGTGTAAGGCTGGATCAGATCAGTGATGTAAGTAGGAGCTTGACCATGAATAGATATACATAGCATATTGAAAAACAATCCTTGGGTTATTCTCGGTCAATCTTAATCAGGAATCTTTTCGAAGAAATAGTCCAAGATCTAGTCTGCTGTCCAGGATCCCTTTGATGGGCTGAAGGTCCACCCCAGCAACCTTCACGAGGCTTCCATCCTACTCTAAGGCTACATAGAGGCTCAGCAATGTACTGGTCACACACACACAACACAATTACTCTACAATAACAGGAAGTGGAATGGACAGATTAACTTGTTTGTGTATTTGTAAATGTTCAAATGTGTGTTTCTAAGCGTGTGTAGGTGCACGTGTGCGTCACTTCATTAACAGCTTCATGTACGGATCTTTCAGCGCCAGGAAAGCTGTGACTATTTTCACGCTTTGTGTTTTCCTCACTCTTTGGCAGCTTCTTTTTTTTTTTTGTCACCTCTTCCAATTCAATTATCCCACTCCACCAATTCCTGAAACTTCCTGATGGATTTCAGACTCTCTGGACTTCTGAAACAAAATTCAACATGATTACATTTCTGTAGCTCCAACAGGGAGTGAATGTGAGATGCTTCGCCACTAATTATTGTCGATGAGTGCAGTGAAATCTAAACTCTCTGGTGAACGCACGCAGAGAGTTTCAATTTTGTGATTGTATTTCACCCAGATATCATTTGCAGAAGTCTGGACGCCCCTGCAAAGGTTCCACTGCTGGGTATACATGAATTAGCTTTGTTTGTTGGATAAGAAAACCAAGGGGGAAGGACAAGGGTCGAGGCGAAATATTGATTTTGTTTGGCAGCACTATCTGAAACTCATTAGTTGTAATCCAAGCAGCGTAATGTGCGAACGGAGAGAGTATCAAATTGCTGTTGTTTGTAGTAATTTAAACTACAAGTTGGAAAGATCTATACGATGTAAATGTTTCTTACACTTTTGCAAGCTGATGTAACTTGCAGCGGGGCTTATTAGTGTCTTGTGTTCCCTATGAAGAATGTGAAGGCAGGGCACAGACGTGTGCTACAAAAATCCTCCTACAAATCATCTCTTTGTCACTGGTATAACTCCAGTAATACATTTTACTAATTGGTTAAAATAACATAATTTATTCATATGTTTACTACTGCTGATTCCCTTAACGGAGCACCGGTCCCAGCTACTTCGGGGGAGAAGCAGGGGACACCGTAAAAAGGTGTAAAAACTGTTGCATGCAACCATCTAAACGCACATGCACACCTTCCACAATTTAGGTTAAATCAATAAATCTCTCTATGTTTTTTGGAGGAAACCAGAGTACCTAGAGGAAACCCCCTCAAACACAGGGATCTAATACAAACTCGCTGCAAGAAACTCGCAACCTTTCTAGGAGTCAATAACGCTCTACTGTACCCTTTGCCGAGCTGGACTTTGATTGGTCACAATTGTCAAAACCTGATTCCATTTGCCAAATGTTTGAAACGGGTCAGATGTTTGGCATGTAACCTGGTAAAGTTAAAATGTACTGACTGAGCATGGGTTCATTTACAGAGCAGTAATACTGGCCAAAGTGTACTGCAGTGTGTAAGTGAGTCGAAGTGGTGCTTGATTTTGTGTCCTCGTCAGAATGTGTGTCATGATAATTTCAATCATTTCAACGGTTATTTGTGTGTCATTACATATGGACGCAAATTCTGTTAGAGTTTTTGCACCTTTACCCAGAGATGACACCATGTGTCTAATTTCAAAGTTTGTTTTTTTAAAGCTAAATAATTTAAGTAATATCTCATTGGTTAATAATGGAAAACAACTGTTGTTTTGAGATCTATCATCTGGGTTCGGCTTATTCAAAACACACCCCCTTGCTGTACTGACATGTGTTCGGTCAATTTCTTCTGAAAAAAATGATATTTTTAAAGCTTGTAAACAGTGCCAAGAAGATGCTCAGAAGTACTTACCTACTGCCTACTGCATAGAGCTTAAAATAAGGGCACATACGGTAGATTATCTCCCATGCTTGTGAGCCATTTTTGGCTGTTTTCTTTTAGATTATAAACTTTTAAGTGCTTTAACTTTCTGTGCTTCGAGGAGTGTCCATCAGAGTGATAAGGTTGGTGGTGACTGAGTAACCACACTTACCATGAAGATCCTTCTAGCTAAAACTTGCCCTTTAATTATTAAGTATCACATTTTGTTTCTACTATCTTACTTCATCTTCTGGACACCCGAGGACTTGGACTCTGTTGGTCGCCCCTTTATTTTGATTGACTTTCAGCAGAAGTGAAAACTTATAGTCAGTGCGTTAGTCTCCCGGGTTTGGTTTAATTTATCCAATACCCATATTTAATACGACCGTCAACAAGTGCATTGAAACAAATACGACAACAAGATATGTCTGCATCATAAATAAATCGGCTTTATTTCTACATTTGAAAATGGGTTTCATTTTCTGCCGTACAATGGGGGGCGTCAATATTTATACAGATTCATGAATTCACATGAGGTTTTCTGTCACGAGTCATGCGTTCACCAGTCACCATTTCCCTCCACTTCTTTGGAATAAATCCCTGAACATAATTCAATTCTGCAGCTTCATTCTGAATCGCAACCACTTTGGATATCGCTGACTGACAGCCGGTCAAGCTACAATTTTCTTTGTCTTCTTTTCCCACCTCTTCCACACTTAGACAGGATTCATTAGGTGCACCGTGGTGTCTATTTCCAGAAATGGAAAACAGGAGGGGATAGATGGGATCACCTGATTCAATTTTGTGTTTGATTCTGCCGCTTTCTGTCAACGCACCCGTGGGTGCCTCACTTCTTATTCACACCGCAAATGAGGACTGGAACACGACTTTAGAGGTCATGTGACTTTAAATGATATGATAGTTTGAGTGACAGAATCCTTCTTATAACTCCCACGTCTTAAACTCGTCTTTTTTTTTAGGATGAAAAGAACATTTAAAGCCTCTTAAGATATTAAAATCAAGGAGATATTTATTAAATTATATCTCCCGGAATTTTTTTTTACTGTTGACATAAGTATTTCTACGTATTCAGATCAGGGAACTCCAAAAAATGCAAGTTTAAATCAAAGCAGCTCAAACAGTTTCAATAAACAAGTGGCTTGGTTGAGTACAAATATTTAAGGGATGTGTGCAGCATATAAACCAGGGGTGTCCAACTCAATCACAGAAGGGACCCGTCTAGTTGCAGGCCAAACAGAATTCATGTTTATTGAACAATCTGGCGATGTTGAAACAAGACATATGAAACAGAATATAACATCTGCCTTACAGCCATTTGGGAAATTATGTTTTTTGGACAAAATGTAGCAAACTTATATCTGTTATCTGTGTCAAAATGTACATTTTCCCTCTTTAATGACCTCAATGCAAATGTATACATATATTTCAACCTGACCTCTGATGAATTTGCCATTCTTCCGACTATTTTTGCTTGAAGATTTAGGATGTGATTTAATATTTTAAATCTCTGTTTTGTACTCCGTTTTTTCCCAATCCATTATTTGGTCAAGATATACTTTAAATCTGATATTAAACTTTTTCAAGACAACCAATCTAAAATTGAATAATTGAAAACATTAAGAATAATACGAAACATGGGTGAAGAGCCGAAATTTATACTTAATTTACAGAAGTATCAAAATTCTCTTCCCTAATTTCTATTTGTACAATCAAAATACTTTGTTGAGTTGACCATAGGTGTGTTTGTCCTACATATATGTGCAATAGATCCTCTTTCTAGGGTGTTCCCTGCCTCTTGCCCTGTTAACCCCATTAATTTAATGGAATATTGGTATATTTACAAAATACAAAAATGTATTTGCCAAACTGGACCGACTCACTCTGACAGGTTTGTTCTTTTATTAGAAGTTTGATTTAAACCGAAACAAACATCCTATTAAGTTTATAAATATCCACAAAGAAAAGAAAGACGACATCATGAAGCAGCGTCTTCAACACAATTCTGTCCTGAATCTGTATCTGTTTTTCACTGAGAAAATGTTTGAGCCTGCACATTTGGTGAGACCAGTTTCAAGGCTGTAATCCCTGGACGTGTTGCTGGAGGCTATTGCTGTACCTACAAGATGCCATGTTGCCAAAGTTTCATGTTATATTTAATCTAATGAAAAAATAAGAAACATAAGTTTGCAAAAGTTAAACTTGTACCAAAACATCTAGAAGACCAGTGTATTTTTAGCAGTGATTCCTTGATTGTTCGAGAGACGGTCATTGACCAGAACTAAAGGACAATTGTGTGTATTAGTAGCATTCTGGTTCCACATTTGGTCAGAACCAAGAGTGAGAGTACTGGTTGTAAGAGGCTCGGTGAAGATTATCTTGAAATGTACTGTCAACAACGACGAGGATACACACTTAATCCCCCAAATCTTTTGTCCCAGAAAACGCGTCCAATATAATCACCTTAACCCCAGATTATCCGTCTGTTCCATCCACTCGGTTATTCCAAGCCTAAGTGGATAATGAAGGTAGTCTGCCGGGTCAATTTCTTCATCAGCAATAATTACCTGCTCGAAGATCTTTTTAGCGGCCTGTGATTCAATCAGGTCGCTTTGATTTCCTTCCCAGAATGCACGGAGCTTTTGTTACCTTTGGCTCGGTTCAAAACGTGTCACCGCGCTGACGCCCCGGTGCACGTCTATGTTGGGTAAACAATGAAAGTGGTCACATGATGAGTCGTGGCGAGCCTGAGACTGATGTATGGCAGCGATAAAGCAGCGCGACAAGTCCACATAGTTCATCAAGGAGAGCGCCGTTCGAAGAGGTTTCATTAGTGGCGAATTGACTTGACAGGCGTGACCAGGACTAGCAGACTATTGATCAGCTGCTGTCATCAGTTTAGGTGATCAGTGCTGGCAGCGACAGCGGGAGGAGGGAAAGAGAAGAAGTGAATACTGTAAGTTGCCTTTTAGTGTAATAATGGAGGGTCAGACTGAGGATTGATAGGCAGGTTTTTGATTATTAATATTTATAACAACAGTCTCTCATAAATCATATTTTTAATATCCTTAGAACAATATTAATTGTAAAACCCTAAACATATATATATTTTAATTCTAGTTTCAGCTGTCAGTCTACTAAAGCAGGGGTCCCCAGCCTTTTTTGTACCATGGAGAAAAAAAATTAAAAATACAATAGAATGAGCTGCAGTACATAAAAAATACAGTATAACATAACGCTGAATCAGCAAGAATTCTGGACTGGTTGCAACAAGATGTGTGTGTATTAGTATTGTATTATATTTACTCATTTTCACTATTCAAGAGTCACATGCTAATGTTATTAAAGAGAAGATCTGGATTTAAAAAAAAAAAAAAAAAAACCTTATAATAGAACAGATTATTTATTGTCTTTCTTCTTTTTTTTGCAGCCTGGTATCAAATGTTTCACTTCTTTTACTGGTCCCGGGACAGAGGGTTGGGCACCGCTGTTCTAAAGTGTGTCACTCAACATACGATGATGTTGAGTGAATGTTGAACGAAGTGAACGAATCTTGATGAATTGAAAAATGTTTAATATCTTTTTTTTCCTTTTTCGTTTTATTCTTAATTATCTATAAATACACACATTAGTGTTAGTGTGTATTTTAATTATTGACCTCTCTGTGATGGTTCTTGGGGGGAGGGAAACTTCATCTGGTCATGGGAAGGGGTGCAAAATGGGGGGCATACAACCCCCATGAATATCCAATGTGTCAAATTTCAATATAACGTATAGCAATTTGTAAGACCCATAATTCACCTGATCTCACTTTCTTTTCTCCCTTCTCTCTCTCTCTCTCTCCAGTAAGTTGGGTTAATTTCATTTTTCATATCATCCTTTGTCATTTATAACATTTCTATTTAAAGAATTTTTTTAATTTTAGTCGACTATTTAGTTGTTCTGTGTAAAAATATTTAGTTCAACAAGCTAAATTTAGCAACAACGAAATAAACACTGTAATCCAGAAACATCAGCGAAACATTCGAATCTCCACTGTGCACGTTTGACCCGTCAACCAGGGAGATTCCACTAATGCCGTCTTGCTTTAGTGTGCCAACTGGCAAGAAAACAAATGGACAGATGGGTCTCTAACCTCCTTGCGGGTGGTTAATATAATCAAACAACTTTATTTTGTTATCTTTGGGCCATTTTCTCTGTTTATCTGCTGGTAATTTATATGTTTTCTTTCACCGGCAGTGCACGGAATGTCTTTTAGGAAACTATTTGGAGGAAGAAAAGAAACTTTAATGGTTTCTATGTCTGTGCACCAAATCATTCCTTATGGAATATTTTTAGCTGAACAATTCTCTCATTTTCTAGTGATATGCACAGGTATCAGTCATGATATAAAATAATACAATTTAACATCCCGGGGTTTATGAAGTCTCATTTGCATGAACGACAGATCATCATTTAGCTGATTAAAAATGAAACGACCATTATCACTGACACTTCGCTGCTAAATAGGTTTGATTAATCGTTCCTCTTGAATCGGGTATTTAACTGTACGTTTCTTATGCTTGGTTATTCACACACATTAAATGTTTATTTTCTGGGGAAAAATATATATTTAGTTTGAAGTAGCACTACATAAAGTAAAACTGATTTGTTTCAGTATCCCTCCGTTGTTCCATGAGTATAACTGTATTGTCGTGAAACCTAAAGCGTCTCCGGGCCATAGTCTTCTTTTGTAAGAGATACTAGGAAAGAATCTCTTGTATTCTTGGATTTCTAATGTTTGGTGTTGAGGTCTTAGTTCACAATATTTGCTCCAATAATCCAAAGCCAATGTTGGGCCCTCACCAAGAAACCCTTTCTTTCAGTGTGAGTGTTAATAGTTTGGAATAAGTATAAGAACAGCAAGTACCATCATACATTTTTTTTTAAAACTGGCCCAACTATACTTGGTTGTTTTTCCTTGAAGAACTCTAGAGAATATTTCTCGAACAAAAGAAGATTTAACTATAAAGCCTGTCTTGCATGTTCTGCTGTGTTTAGACTTACACGAGGAACAGCAGGGAAAAGTGATCCTGTTCCTTAACTCTTCTGAAGTATTTGTGCTTTGAAAATACAAGTTTCTGGTTATCTCATGGATCAGTGTCACGCTGTGTTCACTGTATCGCCTTGTTTTAGAAGCGTTTAAAGAAGGAGAGAGAAACACGAGTCTTTCAGTCTCTTTTGGACTGAATTCTTTTGGAAGTCAACATCATTCAGGAACAAAACACACTTGCTTACATTGATCCTCTTTTGCTCATTTTAAATCCCATAAACGGGAAATTAAGGGGTTTTGTTAATTGTGTGAATACAGATTTATATATTATTTATATATAAATATATATTTTTGGAACGCTATTAAAAGTATTTCTACTGTTCGTTTTGACATTGTTCTTACATTGTTACTACGCATTTAAAGATAACTCTAAATGATTTAATTTCTCTGTGTAAAAATGGCCTTTTATTGTTATTATAATATGAAAGTAACTGACCATGGCCGTTATGGGTTTTAAAATAGTTATATTGTGACTTATAATCTTTTCCCATAAGCTAACTGACTATACTACACAATTTAGAGTTTCTTCCTCATTTAAATTAAAAAACAACAACTATTTATCATATCTGAAATGGTTTGCACCACCATCTATGTTGGTTTAAAGTCATGTTGAAATAATCAAATATGTTAATATTCAAGTGTTGTATTGATTATTCTGTTGATCAATTAAATTACTTTTTCTAATATCACATGGTTAAAAGATTGTAGAAATGTAGTGTAAAGTAGTACTAGAGAAAGATAAAACATGTTTGTTTCTGTTTCCCTCTATTGTTTTAAGAGTGCAACTGTATTGTTGTGAAAACTGAAGCGTCTACAGCCCAGCTGCCACAGTCCCCTTTTCTAGCGATACTAGAAATAGTCTAGTATTGGATTTCTCTTTCTGGAAGATTTGGAGAGTTCTCTTCAAGATAACAATGTGAATGCAACCAAACACAATTTCCGTCTCCCACACACTGCCATAATGCAGATTTAGAGGTAATATGGTGACCAGGTGGATGGTCCACCGTTTTTCTCAGGTTTTATCCATTTGTCTGAAGTAACAAACACAGAAGTGAAAGTTTCAGCCGATGGTCAACTCACTTCTACTCAGTGCGGCATTCGTCCTTCCTGCTGGCCACTCACTCTCGCAGCTATTAGACTGAGGACAGGAAGTGCACTCTGGCATTCTAGGGTGGAAGATTGATTTACAGCTCCAGCTAAGCACAATGCTGTTCACAGAGTTAAAAGGTATCGTGGTGTAATTTCCCGTCCCTGTGAGAGAATGCCCATCAGTCACACACCGCCTGCTGTGACTGCGTTATATGATTAGAGTAGCAATGAAATGTCAGCTTCTTAACTTGACCGAGGACACCGTTGTTTGCTTGTTAGACACTGATGCTGACGATCAACCACCACTAGTTTTCAGAAAAAAAAAATCAATTGTTGGATTTGATTGGCGTCATTTAGTTTACATGCAAGTTCTTTTGGTGGTTTCCACAGAAATAATGGAAAAAAAAAAAAGTGCATGAGGAGTTCAAGTACGGATCGTTTATATATAATGCGTGTTTGAAAAGTAGTAGAAGTGCTAACAGTGGGGTTCAGGAGAACCAGATGATGGAAAATGACATTGTTCAAGTCTGGTTCTGATGGATCAGAGTCCTTTCCCTGAGGGGGTATTGAGATGGTATTCCCTACAATGTGCTGGAGCAGGTTATGCAAAGATGAGAATAATGGATATTCTTTTCAGTTTGTTACCGTAGCTTCATGTGTGTGATACAAAAAGTTGGACCGACAAGTACTACATATAGATCTTGTGTTTGTACAGTATATGCATGTGTACATGGATGCATGACATTTACCCCCGACTTGGGATGTGACATTTTGCTGGCTTAGAACTACAGCATCAATTTGAGAAAGTGAACTGATGCAGTGATGTATGTCAACCTCCTCAAGGACGTTGGAGGTTATCCTATCCGCATATGGAGAGGCATGAGGCTCCCTAAATAACTGTATTGAAGGATTGAAGGATAATTAATAGAAATAAAATATAGTTGTGTTGCTTACAACGTAAAAGGTCTTCTCAATTTAGTACCTGAAGAAAAGCCATCCGCAATAGAAGTGTTTTGTGGTGTATTTAACATTTAACTTCTGATATTTTGTCTCTTTTGTTCAACACATGGAGAGAAATTCAATGTAGTTTTGATTTGGCATTATGTAGTCAATCGCATTATATAGACAATTAATCGTTCAGAATAGCATTTTCATCGTGCCTTGTTTCTGTCATTTCCTACAGACTTGTTTGCAGGGTCAACTGCTTATTGTCCTAGTAAAGAAATTCATCAGTAAACTACTGCTTAAGGTAGTTTAAAAATGTGTTTGACACTTTAAAAGTGTATTTAAACACACCGTTAGTCCTACTTTGATAATATATTACAATTTCACTGAATACAATTTAATTTAAAGTATGTTTTGTGTGAAATGTCTTGAAGCTTGTCAGCAACGTATTGATACGTTTGCTGATCAATTGAATATTCAATTCTTATTCAGTTATTCTGTGCTATTGCTACCTTTAAATTCTCATACATATTTATAAAACAAACTATCTGGCGTTTAGGTACAAAACATGATTTAATTTTTGGTGGGAAACGCGTGTATGTGCCGTTATTAATCAGCCAGGGAGACTGATATTGCTGCTCCTGTTGTTTCCCTCCAAATGCTCTCGCATCTGCTTAACAGTGGAACACAAAACTATTTGCACCGTGTCCCAAGTTTATCACATATGGTGGCTCCATAAAATGATATGGATTGCAATGCAACATTTGCCTTCAATAGATAGGTTCAGTAGTTCCCGGGCTTCTCTATGCAATTATATTTGCTGCTGTTCTAATGTATAGAACTTGTGAACAGTGAGATTTCTTAAAAAATGTGTCTTAAAAATCACTGTTTGTGATTATTGAAAGATTTTAAATGAATCTACATTCTAAATAAAGCCCATTCTTAAGGTAAAACTCTGGGAGAAACGGGAAAATAAAAGTGCTGAGGACATAATGATCCAGTAAAGTGTTGTTGTAGGTAAAACCCAATTGTTCTCTTGAGCTTGCAACTTTAAAATGTTTTTATTTTTATTGCACTTCTGGTTTCAAAGAAAGGTTTCCAAGAGTGGAAATTCTCTGGACCCTCGATTCATCATTGTTTGCCTCCTAAGGCGGAAAATGTTTTGTAATCGTGTCAGCAAGTCATGCTGAAACATTTCCATGGTTCTGTGATGTTGAAATCATGTTCCCACTGAAGTGCACTTGAAGCAGACATGTTCCACTACACTCTACCGTTCTTCTCCACCTCAGCTGGTGGATTTTACTCCTTCAGACCAGATGCATCATCTGCATAACGCTAGTTCGGAAACTTTCCACTACATTACACAGTTTCCAGTTCCATGATCAAATAACAGAGATGAAAATTGATGCTTGTCCTTCCTCACCTTGGTTTGATGGATGCCTTCGATGATCTTGGGGTTCCAGGAAAATGAAGTAAATCTGACTCTGACAGGAAGATGTTTCTATACGACTAGTTCATATAATGTCTGTGCTATTTTAATGTCTCTGTGTATTCATCATTGAAGTTTTTTATGAAAAGATTGTACAATACTTTTAAAGGAGCAATGACATTGTCATTATCATTCTTTAATTTTACATTGTTTATTTCTTAACTAGTGCTATCATGTAATTATATAATGACAAGATAACTTGTTCATGTGTGAGGTTAATTGATCTAATTCATTTCTACTTAATCTCACCTAAATGAAAAGCAAGAAACTTTAAATCTTTCCATTTCAATTAATTTTATGGAAGATTAAAAGATTGATATGTAAGAACAAAAGGCATCTTCCTAAAGTAATTTGTCAATTTGAAAAGGTTTATCTAGTCATATACATGCTGCTGTAAAACTAGTCCCATCTTTTAAAACAGATAGTGTACAATTTTTTTTAAATTATATACTAATACTTTCCTACGTAATCTGTTTTACAAATCATCGTAAAAAAGTGCTGATGTATTTTTGAAATTAAATTAAATTATAAATTTATTTCTGTGTACGTTTCTGATAATTTTTTTCCAATATCAATATGTACAACCTGTATACATGTTTATGTATGCATGTTTATATATACATATATGTATGTATTGATGAGGCCTGATGAAACGGGTGGTGAAGACACTGTATCATGATACAAGCCAATAGAGGGGACTCTCTACTTCATAAGCTTTCTCTATAATCTACTAATTCAATGAAACCCGGATTTATTTCAAACTAAGAGTGCCATCTAGTTGCCTTTTCGAAAAGAAGACACAGTATAATGACACAGTGTCTTCCCTAAAGAGCTGCTTCATATGGCCTCACCAATCAATCAGTAGTAACTGTTGTTTTTTTTGTTTTATAGATATAAAAAAACTTTCCTCTTGGGGGTCTTATAAAGGAACATATTATGTCTTGTTGTGTAAAACTGGCTGCCAGACCTTTGGTTCTCTTGTCCTTTGCTCAAACAGAATTCTGTTCATCTCAGGACAGACATGTTCCGCCTCTTTATGAATTCCACAGGATCCCCTCAAGACAACCAGGCGGTAAAGAAGTCAAAATCAGACAGTAAATGTGTATTTGATACTGATATTGACTAAAGAAAAAAGAAAGGGAGAAGGATGTGGGACGACTATTTATCTGGGCAGGGGTGGAGGTTGGCTTGTTTGAAGAATACTGTCCATCCATTTGTTAGTTTTACACTTCATAAATGTCTGAATGTTTGTTCGGTGCTCCGTCCATATGTTGGCTGATGTATCACCAGCAGCTGTAGCCTCACCTCGTCTGTGGCGCAGACCTGCTCACACGTGCACGAGTCAAACACAACAGAAGAAGATTAAAGAGCGGCAATGACCACAGGCGTAGAGCAGATTGCAGAGGCAATTGTACACACTGGGCTCATGTTAACACGATATCTTTTATAATTCATGATTCATCGGACCTCTCCGAGCACAGGAATTTACTTCCTACTCAGCCTTTGTCAATTTCGCAATTGTGTAAGATACGGATCACTTCTACCCAAATATTGAATAAATCACCATATCTCACTGCAATCCTTTAATTTCTCTGTTTAATTTTGCTGATACCAGTAATACTGTCAATTACTAAGACTCACTTAACAATTTCCATTGAACCAAAACAACCACCAGTTGCCTCAAGGCTAAATTCTTGAATTAATTGAATAGCAGACCTACATTCTATATGCTTTTGTTCTGCCTGCACATGAATAGTACTCCAAACCTGAAAACCCAAAGTGAAAGAATGATGGTTTTGTACTGAGGAGCTTTTTATTGGTTTAATGCATTTTTGCTCAGGGACCTTAAAGTAGTTACAATTTGCATGAAAAATTGGTTTTGTTCAAGTTTGGCCGGTCAAGTTCTTGGTCTTATATTGGACTCAGTTGTCTTCTACCTTGCTTTTATCTTGGTCTCCATGATGAATGGTCTTGTCTCCCCTCAGTGGTCTGTAGTTTTGATCCGTCTTGGTCTTTTTCTTTCTTGATCTTTGTGTGGTCTATGGTCTTGGTTTTGTCTTGATCTTAATGACGTATGGTCTTGGTTTTGTCTTGTCATAATTATCTATTGTCTTGGTCTTGATGATCAATGGTCTTCCAATTGTCTCTTCTTAATGGTAAATAGTCTTGATCTATCCTGGTCTTGATGGTCTTGGTTTTTTTCTTGGTCTCTGTGTCCATTCATTTAACATCTGCAGGAAGCTCCTCTGCATGTTCTACCAATCTGTGGTGGCCAGTGTCCTGTTTTATGCTGTGGTGTATTGGGGTGGGAATGTGTCCAAGAGGAGTGTCAACAGGTTTGACAGGTTGATCAGGAGGGCTGGTTCTGTGGTTGGCATGAAGCTGGACTCACTGGTGACAGTTGCTGAGAGGAGATCACTGGACAAACTACTGTCCATCATGGATGATGACAGTCATCCTCTGAACACTGACATCAGTGAGCAGAGAAGCAGATTGAGTGCACGAATGCTCCTCCCCAGATGCAACACTAATAGACTCAGGGACTTATTCATTCCTCGGGCTGTCAGTATGTGTGAATGGCTGTCAAAGCGCTTTGTGACCCTGGTCTAGAAAGGCGCTATATAAATAGAGATTATTATTATTATTATTAGATCGTACAATTATGAGTTTGGGGGCAGGAGTGGAGTGAAAGTATCATGATGTTCTATTCTATGTTGTTTGGATGTTCTTTATCTTTAGACTTGGATTGTGTCATCTTGTTCTTTCTCTTTATTTCTCTTTGTTCTTATTCTTATTTTATTTTTATTTTCATGAATAATTGCTGTATTGCTGTGTCTAACTGGAAAAAAAAACAATTTCCGGAAAGAGGACCTCCTGAGGGATCAATAAAGTTCTACTTAACCTGGTTTTGTCTTGGTCCTAATGATCTATTGCATCGGATTTGTCTTGGTCTTAATGATGTATGGTCATGGTTTTGTCGTGGTCTTAATGATCAATGGTTTTCTAATTGTCTCGTCTTAATGGCCAACAGTCTTGATTCATCCTGTTCTTGATGGTTTTGGTGTTTTCTTGGTATTGGCGTTCTATGTATGATTTTGGCTTTGTCTTGGTCCTAATGTTCTATGGCCTTTTCTCTACGGTCTTTAGTCTTGGTTTTACAGTCTTTGTCTTTGTCTCCTGTTGCTCTTTATGGTCTTTTGTGTTTTTTTCATAGTCACTGATTCCTTAAGTCTCATCCAGTCTCTGACCTAAACAATTTCCCAAAGGAGACCTCCTGAGGGATCAATAAAGTTTTACCTTACCTTACCTTACCTTACCTCATACTAGTCGCGAAGCACAACGGACCAAAAACAAAATAGTGTCTCTTCTTCATTGGCCCCAATGGCACGAAGTTTGTGAAGAATGAAACATTTGAAAATGTCATGGTTCTTAATCTTGTTTTGATCTAAATACTCCCCCATCTTAATAGTGTCTTGGTTGATGCTGTCTTGATACAAGTCAAGTACAAACACAATTAAAACACCTTTACTACTTTAACAATCAAAATAATGGAAAAAAAAATTAAACCTTAAAGACTTGTCCCAGGCCAAATGTTGGGAAACTCATCTTCGACTTAACACAAAGCGTCGTAATGAGTTTTATATTCTGATCATGTAACTTTATACAGTGACTGTGGAAGTTGTTCAGGGAGTGACAAGACTCATCTTTAGTCGCTTTTCATATACAATACTTCAATGCATTTCTACAGAAGTCAGATTTTTTGCTGGAGATTAAATATTCTCCCAACGTACAATATTTCCAAACGATGAGGTTAAATTGGCATATTATGGGACGTTGAATCGTCTGAACCTTGATGCACCAGATATCATCACTCAAGACTCTCTTCCTCTCAAAGACAAGAAAACCCAGAGTGACACTCTTGGATGATGTAAAAGAGTCAACATCAGAGACGGGAACAGAAGTTGTCAGAGAGATTATAAAAAGAAGACTCACCTGAAGGCGGAGGGAACAACTCTGTTTCCTATCTGAGATCTGAATGAAGCGCTTTTGTCAGTGGAGCTTTGGGACCTTCAGACGTTAATTGAACTCTCACTTTTATTTCTACAGATGCCAGACATGATGAATTCATTGCAAGTTACATTCGTGTTTAACGGACTGATGCTCAACATTTTGTGTGCTATAAAATATTTTATCTGTGCAGCCAATGTAATTACACAAGAGGCCCATTTTTAAAAAGATATGAGTTAGGAATTTTACTGCCTCCATAATATCAATCTGAATTATTTTCATAGTGCGATAAAACAGAAAAGGTTTATGTGTGTCACTTTTCTTCTCCGTATCTTTCTACGCCAGCTTCTTAATGCGCTGAAGTGTGTGCGGATGTTTTTGTGCATAATCTGTGTTCATAGTACTGTTAATCCTTACCTGGCAAAGCCGAACACTGGGTTAATCTGGAACAGGTGGGAGCTGATTCATGTTGCACACACACACACATGTGTGTGAGGGGCAACATGAAAAGGCTTACCTGGCATTAAGCACAGACAGCTGTCGGAAAACTTGTCAGCTTCCGAGTCCTAATATTTTCTCTTTGCCGCACTTCTAAAATAATTTAGATGCAACATCGACGGTGTTCAACCGCTGTGAAATGGATGTTTTTGTCTTGTTCTAGATTATGACTATTTACGAGTGTGCCCCATGGTGACCCCCCACCCCCCCAGGATCATACTTTGTCTAGCTGCATGTCAAAAATCTCAGAAGGAGCCGACTCATGACTTTCCAATTCAGAAAAATCAAGCTGTATTGATTCTGGTGGCTCCTTCACGTTTCAGAGTTGTATAATGGGCAGCTACAGCTGTCGGAGTCTTCGCAACCTTCACAATTCCCTCCTCATTCGTGTTAGTTTGACTCCCGCTGAGTTACTGGCAGCTCCTACACACTTGTGTCGAACATTTAGCTGACAGATAAATATAAGCATGGCTTATTCCTGCTGTGGTCTCAGGGACATGTTGTCTTGAAAACAAGCGACTATTTTTGTAAGTTGGTGGGTTTCCTCATTCACACGTTTGGCTAAACTTTCAAAACAACATGTGTATCTATCAAACTGTTGTGACAGTAAGTATGAGTCTGTCTGAGATATTTGCTTTTAATTCTTGCAGGTTCAATCTATCCTTATTATCCTTGGGTTTGGCTTCCAACACTAGAACCAAATAACTTCAGCATAAGTAATACTCTTTTTGGAATCGATGTATCATTATGACATTAATAGTCTCTCAATAAGATGTTAATTTAAAGACTGTCTTGTTTATTGTCCATCAACATGGAACTATAATCACTCAATCTAGCCAACCCGCCAGCTAGCCTGAGATGAAGGCCATATTTGGCCCACAGACCCATGAGTTAGGTTTAATGCATCAGTGTTCTGGTCTTAAATCTACTCTCTGCTCAACTCTCTTTTCAAGGACCACCTTCTGAGACCTCATCAACTGATCGGGAATATCGACCAAGTTTTCTTTAGAAATGTGGAGAATCGGAAAAACATAAACCTTGAAACATGTGTTTAATAATGTTGTTTTTGGTGGCCCTGAGTATCCGAAAAAGTGTAACTGTAATTTCCTAAAATCTATGATGCGCCATTGCAAAACACTGCACGTTTCTTTAAAAATTGTGAGAAGGGGATGACAGCAACGGTTTGCTTTAGGTTTTGAACATCCGTCTGCCTCTAATAGAGAGACATGGAATGTGGGCTCTATGGGTTTTGAGGATCCTTCAAAAAACAAACTTCTTTGAAATAGCAATTGAACTATCACTTTCAATAATTAGTTTTTGACACATCAAAAACTAATTATTCAGAGAAGCCTTGACCCAAACCTCCACATGGACGTTTATATTTCTCACATTAACTTTCTTTTCCCTGCTTTATAATTTATTTTATCGTTCCAAAACCTTGACTCAACATCTGAACATCAACAGGAATTTTTATAAAACATTCTCAGTAAGAGCATTTAAATCGTGTTCTTTCTCTTAGTAAATGTAGAAAAATGTTCTACAAGAGTGCAATTAAATGTTATATAAAGGTTTATCCATACCTTGCGGACCTTGTACTGGAAAATTTAAATTTGTAAAGTCGCTTTTTATTTACTAATATATATTATTTAGGTATTTATAGTTCTTGAAAATCAATATGAGTAACATGATGATGCGGCCAATGCCAATAATTTCATATATTTTAACTAATCTTTTAGAAATTATGAGTTTACAGTTAATTTGAATCTTTCCTTTAGTTTATAAAGCACAAACATCATGTTTTCAGTAAATAACATGTTTACATCTGTGAACTGCTTGATTGCTACAAATGGTTGACACAACTACAAGGCAGGATACCACAACGCAATACCGTCACACAGGTCAACGATTGTGAACTAACACAAGCTAGCATTACAATTGAAGCTAAAAACCAGATACATGACGCTCCCTAGTCATGATGATCAGAGGGACATAAAAAAGTGTGAAATGTGATCTTGGGCAGTGTGAGAAAGCCACATTGTGAATTCAAAAGTCCAACCCCCTTTCTTCAGGCTCTCCCTGGATCAATGAGCCTCAAGGGCAAAAGCTGCTGGCGTAGCCACCTCACAGCAATGTTGTGGAGAATTTGCTTTTCTCTTTACGTCCATCAAGCTGCACATAGTATCTGCAGATAATGGTGCTCAGACATTCATGCTCAGCTCCAGGAGATGCAGCCCTACAGGAATAAAAACTTTGTGATGTTGAACTTCATGATTGGCAGGTAGCAGGCTTTGTTTGTAGTCACTCAGCTGTCCTTGACTGGAATGTTTGTGGCTTTCATACAGAGAGCAAAGAAGCAGCATCACTCGTACAGTTTCCTTTTGTCTAGACTCGACGTGAGGCCAACATTCAGTTCATCCTCCAGGCTGTTGTTGATGTTTAGTGTCTAAGGAGGAAATGACAATATGTTTTCTTGATTTTTCACACAAGATCCAAATGATAGTTTTGCCATTTCACCTGTCGCTAGGTTACTCACCATAGCTGGTGATGGTGACGGAACATCTGTCCGGTCGACCTCCTGGAAATTAAATGAAGTGATGTAAGACTCGCACTGTCACCCGGAGACATCAGTCTGGATGTTTAGGTCTAAGGAAGGAGGAGGAGCAGGTGTTTACGAA
Organism: Callionymus lyra; assembly: GCF_982586985.1. Classification (NCBI taxonomy): domain Eukaryota; kingdom Metazoa; phylum Chordata; class Actinopteri; order Syngnathiformes; family Callionymidae; genus Callionymus; species Callionymus lyra. The sequence continues at coordinate 24,880,197 of NC_141822.1, forward strand.
TGACTTTAGATTATATCTAGCAGACCCCAACCGTCAACCGGAGTCACGCGGTGGTGTTTCCTAAAAGCTCCATCTTTCCCATCTAATCCGGGCCGATTCCCCGAAGACTCCTCTGTCTGCCTCTCTCGCAACAGACGATGGCCGTCAGCTCTTAACTTTTGAAGCTGGTTGATGCTACCCTCCTCCTTCCCTCCCTCCATCTCTGGACAGCTGCAGACATGTTCTCACACACAACCTGGCGCAGACACATAAAGTGCAGTGGCCCATCTGTGCTGCTGAAGAGGAAGAAATAATCAGTGATGCCCTTTATTTGGTCGGGAGACTTCCTGGTTCCTCTGACATTTGCCCAAGGACAATATAAGGTGTCTGTGAGTGTTGGACACTTGGAGGTCAATAGATGAATGTGTGTGTGTGTGTGTCTGCGAGAGGCTAATTGACATTGCGGCCGACATACGCTTGTCAGTTCTGCCACACTTTCCAGCCGTCTCTCCGTCCTCCTCGCCGCTTCCATTCCTCGAGTCTTCCCTTCCTATCGCCGCTCTTCCTCCACCACACGCTTTTCCTTTCACTCTATCACTTCCTCTCATCTCTCCCGTAATGACTTGATCTGATTGGATTTGGTTTCAGATTCCATCCACGGCTAATGACCGTGACGGTTGCCAGGCAGCAGCTGCCAACACAGCGACAAACATGGCTGTCTTGCCAGGCCACGCCAATGGAAGAGACGGATCACTTGTTTGCTCTGACGGGGCTTCTCTGCTTACACTCTCACTCAGCTCCATTAGGACACTGACAGGCCCGGCCGGCCTCCGTGATGAATCAGACCCCGTTTAGAAAATCAACCATTTATCACGAATGGGGCTTGTCAATTAAAGTTTTATTCTCCACATGTTTGTACTTATGCATACATTCTCAGTCTTTTAATTAGCATTTGACTGTGCTTTCATTGTATTCAATGTGCACATGGTTAGAAGATGGATAGCTAATTATGTTCATCTGATTTCTTCTATTCATTCGAGGCATGTCAGGAGAAAAAAGAGCATCATAATCAAAGAATCATGCTCCTTGTTGGGCAGTTTAGAAAGGTTTCTGCGCCATATGGAGTCCCTCCTGTTGAGTCGCCAGTCCGTGGAATCGTGAATGAACATGTCAACTCTGGGGCTGAAGCGTTGCCTTCAGGAATCAATTAATTCAACTATAAAGGGCACTTAAATCGGCTTGGTTTTCTATCAAGGGGGCGACCTACTGAGCTCTTCTTGGGCTTCAAAATGACCTCCATGAACTACTCTGTGTTAAAGGCCAAAAAGGCAAAAATGCTCTAATGACTCACCTATCATCACATGTATAGGCTCATTTTCTTCTACTCATTTCAAGGAATGTTGTAAACCATAGATCTAAACTGTAGCTCTGAAGTTACAGTTTGTTTTAAAGCTACAAGGCCTTTACAGTTTTGGTCGTCTTTGAGCTCTTAGATGGTTTCAGATCATTTTCCCAAAATCTGATGCATTCTGACGAAAACTAAGGCTAGCACCCTTTTAAGTTCATGTTAAATTACAAGACCTTTGAATTTTTAATCTTGTATCTTTTATAAAAAACAACCCGGGGCAAACACTAGCAAATTCAGCTAGTTTTGTCTCATAAAATATGATTATAAATAACTTTTTGCTTAGTAGTGTTCTTTAAAGCTGAACTGTAAACAAGTGCACATCCAAAGTCCAATCTACAGCTTTTCGTCACAGCTTCTTCTCGCTCTCCTGCATCACTTTCTCTACCAATCTGAGCGGAACACAGAGTGAAATACATATAAACATGCGGAACCTGCATTCATGTTTTTTAAAAGATTGTGTTTTTTTGGAAGAGGATCAATCCTAAACCTTTACAGCAGGGATTGGAACAACTTGGTTTAACTGTTTGTTCGACTGATCTTTTGCACAATGCCTCACGATAATCTTTAGCACAGCATGGATGTGAAATTTGATTAACTTTTCAAACCGTTTTCCATGTTTTTAGGGTTGGAATTCTACAGAACTTTGTAGACGATGTAAGATAATTGTATACTAAATATTTCTGTACAGTTACAACATCGTTTCGTGGACCCTTTAAATAAAGTTAACTGATTTGTACCCTGAGTAAAAAAAAAATTGTATAAAAAAGAGAAGTGAAATGATTAATTTAATTAAATAAACATAAACTTTGATTTGTAATTAGAATCATTTGAAAATCAATAAATAAATCAGGTTTACTTGCTTTTTATGCAACAGTATTTGAACATTTGCAAGTAAAATCCGAATAAAGCAAGTAATAACAACCAAGAAAATGGAGAAGAAAATCCGTTGTTAAGACTGACATAAGTTTGCTCCTTTGGCAAATGAGGAAGGCTAACCATCTTTTCTTAGTGCGAGCCAGACATCCGGGGTTCTTGCAGGTGAGCAGCACGACAAATTGGTCCAACAATCTTAATAGTTTTAAGGCTTCATTTCTTAGCGGTGGGTCCTTTTGGTCCCAGCTGGTGTTCTTCATGATAATTGTGTTGCCGTGGTTCGGTGCCATCACCGTCTACGGGAGTTCTCTCTAGATGAGACTGGCCGACTTCCATCGAGCCACCGCAGATATTGTTAAATGAAACTCGGAGCCTAATGGTTTTCGTTCCTGGCCCAGATTAGATTAATTGTACTTAGAAGCCTGCTGCCTTTGCTGTGTCCTTGAATTGTTTACTTCTTCTTTCATTCCAGTGTTTATTAACATAAGAATACGTGGCCTTTTGTGTTGTTGTTGAAATAGATTTTTTTTTTTATTCTATTTTGCTGCTATTGGACCGGCTGCATATCTGAAAAGTTGAACCTTGGGTAAATGGGGCTTTTATGATTTGAATAAGCCACATTTCATGTGCTGCCGCTAAATGTTCCAACATGTAAATGAATATAAGATAAAATGTTTTCTTGTTTCCTTCCTGGGGAGAAGCCGCTCACTCTCTGGAAGCTGAGGCCATTAAAGGAGACAGAAAAAAGGCTCTTATGCGGCGAAGTGTTAAAAGTTTAATCATTTTATTTATTGTAAACTTGATCTCCTGCAGCTTTATACACGGCCGTTCCAGCATCGCCTCCTCCGAGAATATTAGCAACAACACTTAAATGTACACTTTGTGGAAACAGTTTTCTCATTTGTTGCTCTACTATAAAAACATTAACTATTTTTAGGAACAGTAGAAGATTTCAATGCAGCAGTTTCCTGTTTTCGTTTATCAGTTTTCTTTTTACTCAAAGATCATCACACTTCAACACAATGGTGATGTCCCTGAAACTTTCAGGCTGTCCTTTTTTGGCACTTCTTCGCCTAATCCATTTACTATGAGCTGCTTTGGCTGTGTACAAACACTCGGTACATTTTCTGCCTGCGCTCGCTCAATTCATGACCCCGAACCTGGCCTGGAACCCACATCTCTGCTACGTTTATTTTCTTTATCTGGTCACTGACCCTCCAGGTGATCCTCTTCCGTGAGATTCTGATCAAGTGTTGGAGGAGAAGGAGACTCGAGGCTGATGGAGTTTCTTTAGTTGAGTCTTTCCAGAACCATCTGTTCATCCTCTATGAGCTTTTAAATGGACTCATCTGAAAACAAATCAGGAAAAAAACAATTGATGGTACAAATATTAAAATAATTAAAATAATTAAATTCTTTAAAATCAAGATTTAGAGAGATTGAACACAATCATATGGTACTGAGATTGACAAAAACATACATGCAAAATTCAAATAAGGAATACAACATAAAAAAAAAAAACTTTCCCTGTTACCAGGGTAGCAGGGAAGTTGGGTAACACGTTCTGTATGTAAGCCACTGTAAACCAGGGCTGACAACTAACAACTATTTTAAAAGTCGAATAGTCATCAACTATTGAAACCACAAGACGACTAATTTGATAGATTTGCGCTTATGTTTCTTTAATTGTGTGGCAACTGGTATTAAACAGAAGAAATAGGGGTAGTTAAATGTTATTGATATTCATTGTACTGGTAAGAGAACAGGAGTCATCAATTGAAATGAAGAAGTTGATGGCAGGCTGTTCAATAGCCGTGATGTTGTTAAGACCAACACCATGAAGTTACAATGATGAATAAAGTAAAGAACTCAACATCTGATCGTATTCAAGTCACTCAACTATTTGACCGAGTCGACAACTACTGATTGTTGTTTTTAATAAACAACAATTATCGGGTAAAAAAAACCGTTTACGTCGATCAATTACTAAGTAAACATGTCAAACTAAGCACAACATCTTAAACAGCTGATGTAGAGAATGACATTAACTATCATTAGTATCAAAGTAACGTAAAATGCTCATTGCAAAAGGTTAATGAAGTGAGATGTCTCACTCCACTGGAAAAACACGCCTGATGTCAATAGTCATGAATTAGATTAGACTTTTTTCATTATCAATCAAAGTCGACCAATTATTGCAGCCCTACTGTGAACTGGATATACAGAGATTTATTTAAGGTCGTTTCAAAGTATTTTTGTTGGTGGCAGGACAATTAAGGATTTCCTTATGCAATTCAAATCTATCATTTTCTGAGGGTTTTAATCAATTCAATGTTGTTTTTGTTTCAAATGGAAAGTGCTTACGTTGTTTTATCAACAATATGTTGTTATTAGCATCAATACCAACTCCTTTTGAAGCTAACTTGAATAAATCCAGGAGTCTAAGGTCATGTCCGAGCATACAAGTGAAATCCTGAACATTTAAGTCACAACGAGTGGGTGAACGACATGAGGGGACAATACTGCAGTAAGTCAAATAGAAACCTTTACAAATGGAAAATGTTACGAAACATCACAATAGCTCTCCTCCTCCATGTAGCCTTGAAGGCATTTACTTTACATACATGACACACAATTGCCTTTTATTCTCCCTTTTCCATATGCATCAATAGATTCGATTTGTGCAGTTTAAATGAATGTATCCCTGCCTTCCGACTCCATCTCAAAGCAGATAACATTTTACCATCATGGTCGCCTCCAGCACTTTAGCGGTAGGGTTGCCGAACCAGAGCAGATTCACTGGTAAAGCAGCGAAACAAGTGTTGTGAGAAATGCAGGCTTCTCAGTACCATAACTCTTGAATGATCAGTGCAAATAACAATATTTTTGAAAGCAGAAAAATATATTTTTGCATATGCATATTGCTGTTAACAATATGCCTTACTTACATAGCTGCAGCAATGAGAGGAAAATACAGTGATAGAAAACACATTTGGAATAAGAATTTTTAAGTCAAGAACATTTAAAAAAATTGTTATAAGAGCAGTTAGGGAGTTGTTCCTCATGATTCCTAAAATAACACCTTGTCATCGAAAGAAAACAACTTTGTGATTAGAGTGATAAAAAAATATATATAGTTCTCAACTCATCTCTACAGCCATAAAATGACAATAAACTTAAGTTATCTGTGTACTATTGTCGTTGCAAAGGTTTTTTAAATTCAGTTAGTTAGTGTCAAATTGATTCTGACTTTGTTGGTATTTTTGTTACAATTACAAAGGAATCATAGGCTTATCACAGGTTGAAGAATTAGTCTTTCATTTCAAGTTTTTTAAACACAACATGTGATTTTTTTGTGTTCGAGGGCAATACACAATAAAAGAATGAAATGCTAATGTTTATGTTTTAAACATTCAACATGTAAAGTTTTGTCTTTTCCCTTGAGATCTTAATATGTGACAGTGATGTTGAATCAACTTAATATTTTCTCCTCGATGTATTGTTTAATGCATAATTGAATTATATTTGAAAACATTTTATTTTTCAATCATTGTCTGACATTCATATGACTATTTTTGGCAATTTGGCAGCAATACGTTGGTAAGAATAGTGAAAGTTTAGTGCATTTAATACCCGGAACGGTGCATTTTCCTGTGAACACAATGACCTTTTTTCTTTAACTTCAGCTATTATGCTTGATCTTTTCTATTTCTCTGCTTTATTTAAATGCACTCTTTGCTCGTGAGCTGCTTTCTTCATGGCAGGGGTTCCCTTTTTGCTCATTTAGAGTCGCGTATGGGGGTCTGACAAATGTGTGAAGTTAATCTTCCCCTGCCATTAGAATGGGTTTTTTCTTTAAAACACCATTTAGTATGCTAAATAAAACAATCATTCACGAAAGACATTAAACACAAACTAGGCATTTAACAATAAATGTGTCCGTTTGACAAAAGACAAAACGCTTATTTGGTCCGAATCCTGACATTCACACAGTGAAAATCTCCAGCCAGTTATTTTAAATGTCACCATTTACATTTTGTCCTTTTTTTCCCCCATTCAATTCATCCGATGTTGTTTCTCAGTCTGTTAAAAGAAACGTCCACTGATATTCCTGGGAGATCCTATTACAAGGGCTGTAAAAAAAAAAAGGGACTTCAACAAAGGATTCTTGTGTGACTTCCGTACGACTTCACAGTTGTTCTGACACCAGCTGCTGGTCAATTAGTTCATTATTACATTTTTATTCACCATGACTGAGCTCAGTGAGCAGTGCGCTGACGGCCTGGCGCTCACCTCCCCGTGAATATTAAGCTTCATTCTCCACATTGGAGAAAAAAATAAAATAAAATCCTGCTACGCTCTAAATCCATCAATTAAAAAAATGTAGGCTCTCTGATCAGTATGAAGATGTGTTCGAGTTGAGATTACTTTCTAGTTCTGGAGCATTGTTGTTGTGAAACACACAGTATTATACTGTTCAGCAAAATATCATATTTCTCTGTAGCGTCCTTTTTTTTTTTTAGTTTGTATTTTTACATGTTCTTGTTACATGTAATTCAAGTCATCTCCACTTGCATTAATCAGCAGTTCTGTTTGTGGGATGTGTTTTTTTAAAATACATTTATTTTCCGGAGAATGATTGAAGGATAAAGTCAAACATATACATTTAATAAAATGCAGTGATCATGATTCGAACAAGTCCTGATGCGATTGTGTCTTGAGGACCTGCTGGGTGGTCATTATACGTAGAAGTGTGAGCTTCAAAACAACATCGTCCAAATGGACTATTGATCGAAGTCTTCTTCAATCTCTCGTGTAATGCTGCCACTCACCTCCGAGGAATTCTTGGACGCCGCCTCACTTTTCCCAGTTACAGACGCAAACACTGTGCCCATTTGTGTTTTGAATTCTTCTGGGTTAATGAAAGTAAGTAATTGGAACTTACTACTTAACCAGCTTGTGAAGGTTTATGGACAATTAGGCTTTGTGTTTCTAAAAGCTGGACGCCCGAGTGGGAATGCTGGTGGCTTTTATTTGCCTCTATTGTCAATTATTAATTCATGCAACTGCAGTTAAGACTCTTGATTTGTAGTGAAGTCACATTTATACCTTTGAGCTACATGCCATGCTAATATCCTATGAAGAACAGATTCATAACAACCTGGATTTAAGCAGCTAACAAAACTAACGTTTTTACTAAACGAATATTTGTATGAAAAGTAACTTTAATTTGAAGCTTCCTCATGAAATAAAATCAAGAACGATTTTCAAAATTATGCAATAATTAAGCATAAACATGTTTGTTCAAATAAACCCTTTCAATCATCATTCAATGTTAATTTATTTTTATTTTTATTTTTCATTGTGTAACATCAGGCAGTGATGAATGGGATATAAATAAAAATCACAGGGAGTCTGGATCACAATGATACTACATCTACAAAGACCAGCATCTTAGAATATTCTCAAACCAATCGGTGTGTCCTTTAAATGGAAATTCCCATTTGGTTTTACTGTTCCCTAACATTGATTTTGTCGTCTCTGACTGTTTTATTAGAGCTAAAAAAAAAAGGGAGATTACCTGTCCTGACTGTATTAATCCTTGACTTCCATGTGGACATAGACTTCTAAGACTTATTATTATTATTATTATTATTATTATTATTATTAAGGCTCACAGTCTCATGAGGTTCAATTATTGTCTTTGGTCCTTCAGAAATGTAATGGAGGACAAGGTTCAAAATAAAGGGACAGTTCATTTAAAGAAACTTGGGTTGGCCAGAATCAAATGGTAGGACTATGTTGGCAGTGGAGATACCAGGTTTAAGAAGAAAAAGAGGAAAACCAATTAGGACGTGGTAAATTAGGACCTGAAGAATAAATGTAGGAAGTTTTACATAGGTTAAAGTGATAGTTTACAGAAAATTGAAATTTCACTCATTTTAGCTGTTTATTGAGTCAACTAAAGATTGGGATTATTTTTTAGAGTAATCCGCTTGAAAACGTCCAAATACCTGCATCCTCCATTCTCTTGTAATCAGAAATGATTTAGAAACAATTAAAAAAAGAGTTTATACATCAAGCCTGACTTTAGCAGAAGCAAAAAGGTTTCCTGGCTACACCGACAGGAAGCACTCTGAGTAAATACTACACAAGCTCCTGGTGTCTACTGTTTACAATGGGAGCCATTGCGATATTTACCCAACATTACAGACATGCAGTATGAAGGTATTTGGGTGTTTTCAAGTATCTTTTTGTACAAATATATATACATTAAAAACAAAAGGTTTTCTCCCGAGTATTCTCCGGGTTTGTAATGACCAGTAGAGAGTACGTGGACTGAGCAGCTTCTCAATATACCAGCCCCAAATCAACCTTACGGCATCATTGTGACAAGCTCTTCACCCTATCTTCGCCATTTCACTTCCAAGCCTCCCAAGGCCACGTGCACTAGGACAACGCACACACTCGGCACAACAATACACTCATCAAGATGGATTATGGGGCACAGATGAGATTGTCTGCGCTGTACTTGTATTAAAGTCACGCTTCACTTGTCCGCTTTATCTCTTCATGGGTGAACGTGTGTATGTGTGTGTTGATGTTTGTTCTTCAGAGGAAATTGGTGTGTGTATGTGTGTGTGTGTGTACCTGAAATGTTGTGTGTCCAGTGTCGCTCTACAGTGCAACGTAGGACCTTTTAATTATAGGCGAAGTTCCATTATCGGCTTCATTAGTCAATGTCTGGCTGGTGTCGGCGTACACACATGCACACACTGGAGTATGACTAGCCGAGCCTGTGTACTATTTAACCTGATGTTCAGTTTCCGAACGAGAGTGCAATTTATTATCCATTGTAATGGGACGTGGCCCTGTTTCCAGACAAATGAGAGAGGTGATGGTGAATTTCTATTGAAAGTTATCGCCTCGTCATCTCCATTCTAATATGTGTCACATATTAGAGCGTGTTCCACAAACAATGGACAGAGTCTGCCGCTTCTTTTTGCTGTGCAGACACTTCAAACTGGTTCAATTTAGTATTTCATCTTACAAAAGCATTGCAAGCATAACTAGAAATATGTTTTCTACATTTTTCAGATGCACTCTTATTTCTTTTGTGAAGACCAAGCTGTTTTTTTGTCCAATGTTTACTTGGAAACGTTAAGAGGGGCTCTTTTAATATTCAACGAATACATTCAAAGATGAGAAAAACATCCTCTTTGATCAGATGGAAATTATTTTGTTTTTTAGAAATTGTATAAAAGTTAAATTTGACAAATGTTTGATTACAGTTGAAAATAGTTTGATTTCAGTTGAAAATGGTTTGATTACAGTTGAAAATTGTTTGATTACAGTTGAAAATTGTTTGATTACAGTTGAAAATGGTTTGATTTCAGTTGAAAATGGTTTGATTACAGTTGAAAATGGTTTGATTTCAGTTGAAAATGGTTTGATTACAGTTGAAAATGGTTTGATTACAGTTGAAAATAGTTTGATTTCAGTTGAAAATGGTTTGATTACAGTTGAAAATGTTTTGATTACAGTTGAAAATAGTTTGATTTCAGTTGAAAATGGTTTGATTACAGTTGAAAATAGTTTGATTTCAGTTGAAAATGGTTTGATTACAGTTGAAAACAGTTTGATTTCAGTTGAAAATGGTTTGATTACAGTTGAAAATGGTTTGATTTCAGTTGAAAATGGTTTGATTTCAGTTGAAAATGGTTTGATTACAGTTGAAAATGGTTTGATTACAGTTGAAAATGTTTTGATTACAGTTGAAAATAGTTTGATTTCAGTTGAAAATGGTTTGATTACAGTTGAAAATAGTTTGATTTCAGTTGAAAATGGTTTGATTTCAGTTGAAAACAGTTTGATTTCAGTTGAAAATGGTTTGATTACAGTTGAAAATGGTTTGATTACAGTTGAAAATAGTTTGATTTCAGTTGAAAATGGTTTGATTACAGTTGAAAATGGTTTGATTTCAGTTGAAAATGGTTTGATTACAGTTGAAAATGGTTTGATTATAGTTGAAAATGGTTTGATTTCAGTTGAAAATGGTTTGATTACAGTTGAAAATGGTTTGATTACAGTTGAAAATGGTTTGATTTCAGTTGAAAATGGTTTGATTACAGTTGAAAATGGTTTGATTTCAGTTGAAAATGGTTTGATTACAGTTGAAAATAGTTTGATTACAGTTGAAAATTGTTTGATTACAGTTGAAAATTGTTTGATTACAGTTGAAAATTGTTTGATTTCAGTTGAAAATAGTTTGATTACAGTTGAAAATTGTTGGATTTCAGTTGAAAATGGTTTGATTACAGTTGAAAATGGTTTGATTTCAGTTGAAAATGGTTTGATTACATTTGAAAATAGTTTGATTACAGTTGAAAATGGTTTGATTTCAGTTGAAAATGGTTTGATTACAGTTGAAAATGGTTTGATTACAGTTGAAAATTGTTTGATTTCAGTTGAAAATGGTTTCATTGCAATTGAAAATGGTTTGATTACAGTTGAAAATAGTTTGATTTCAGTTGAAAATGGTTTGATTTCAGTTGAAAATGGTTTGATTACAGTTGAAAATGGTTTGATTTCAGTTGAAAATGGTTTGATTACAGTTGAAAATGGTTTGATTACAGTTGAAAATGGTTTGATTTCAGTTGAAAATGGTTTGATTACAGTTGAAAATAGTTTGATTTCAGTTGAAAATGGTTTGATTACAGTTGAAAATGTTTTGATTACAGTTGAAAATAGTTTGATTTCAGTTGAAAATGGTTTGATTACAGTTGAAAATAGTTTGATTTCAGTTGAAAATGGTTTGATTACAGTTGAAAACAGTTTGATTTCAGTTGAAAATGGTTTGATTACAGTTGAAAACAGTTTGATTTCAGTTGAAAATGGTTTGATTACAGTTGAAAATGTTTTGATTACAGTTGAAAATGGTTTGATTTCAGTTGAAAATGGTTTGATTTCAGTTGAAAATGGTTTGATTACAGTTGAAAATAGTTTGATTACAGTTGAAAATGGTTTGACTACAGTTGAAAATAGTTTGATTTCAGTTGAAAATGGTTTGATTACAGTTGAAAACAGTTTGATTTCAGTTGAAAATGGTTTGATTACAGTTGAAAATGGTTTGATTACAGTTGAAAATGGTTTGAATTCAGTTGAAAATGGTTTGATTACAGTTGAAAATGGTTTGATTACAGTTGAAAATGGTTTGATTACAGTTGAAAATGGTTTGATTTCAGTTGAAAATGGTTTGATTACAGTTGAAAATGGTTTGATTACAGTTGAAAATGGTTTGATTATAGTTGAAAATGGTTTGATTTCAGTTGAAAATGGTTTGATTACAGTTGAAAATGGTTTGATTACAGTTGAAAATGGTTTGATTTCAGTTGAAAATGGTTTGATTACAGTTGAAAATGGTTTGATTTCAGTTGAAAATGGTTTGATTACAGTTGAAAATAGTTTGATTACAGTTGAAAATTGTTTGATTACAGTTGAAAATTGTTTGATTACAGTTGAAAATAGTTTGATTACAGTTGAAAATTGTTTGATTTCAGTTGAAAATGGTTTGATTTCAGTTGAAAATGGTTTGATTACATTTGAAAATAGTTTGATTACAGTTGAAAATGGTTTGATTTCAGTTGAAAATGGTTTGATTACAGTTGAAAATGGTTTGATTACAGTTGAAAATAGTTTGATTTCAGTTGAAAATGGTTTGATTACAGTTGAAAACAGTTTGATTTCAGTTGAAAATGGTTTGATTACAGTTGAAAATGGTTTGATTACAGTTGAAAATGGTTTGAATTCAGTTGAAAATGGTTTGATTACAGTTGAAAATGGTTTGATTACAGTTGAAAATGGTTTGATTACAGTTGAAAATGGTTTGATTTCAGTTGAAAATGGTTTGATTACAGTTGAAAATGGTTTGATTACAGTTGAAAATGGTTTGATTATAGTTGAAAATGGTTTGATTTCAGTTGAAAATGGTTTGATTACAGTTGAAAATGGTTTGATTACAGTTGAAAATGGTTTGATTTCAGTTGAAAATGGTTTGATTACAGTTGAAAATGGTTTGATTTCAGTTGAAAATGGTTTGATTACAGTTGAAAATAGTTTGATTACAGTTGAAAATTGTTTGATTACAGTTGAAAATTGTTTGATTACAGTTGAAAATAGTTTGATTACAGTTGAAAATAGTTTGATTACAGTTGAAAATTGTTTGATTTCAGTTGAAAATGGTTTGATTTCAGTTGAAAATGGTTTGATTACATTTGAAAATAGTTTGATTACAGTTGAAAATGGTTTGATTTCAGTTGAAAATGGTTTGATTACAGTTGAAAATGGTTTGATTACAGTTGAAAATGGTTTGATTTCAGTTGAAAGTGGTTTGATTACAGTTGAAAATGGTTTGATTTCAGTTGAAAATGGTTTGATTACAGTTGAAAATTGTTTGATTACAGTTATAAAAATCTCGTAAAAGTATAATGTCTGTATAATTCAAAGTACAAGATTGTATAAGACTGTATAAAACAAAAAAAATTACTGTTAATCAATTTAATATATATATATTTTTTAAGCTTTAACGATAGATCACACAAATATCAAGTCATCTTAGGTAGAGAGGTGGGGGACACCCTGAACAGGTTGTCTCAAACAACATACAAAATCCATTCTAAAAGTTGGCCCTTAAACTAGAATCAAACCAGAAACTATTTTGCTGCTTACTGGTGCCAAATCCAACCCAACCTCTAGTTTATCATCATGTGTAAAGGTGCGCCTGTCTTTTAAACTGCTATATCACTAAAATATTTTTATTATAATATTTATTTATTTATTTATTAATTTATAATATTTATAATTAAAACCCTATCGGCAGCAGAGAATAGAAACAGCCGAATAAAGAGAGGATTCACCAAAGTAGCACTGGCATATGTCAATGAGTTCACTAAGAGGGAGTGGGACAAAGCATGTTGGAATCCAAGTGTAAAGGAAGTGATTCAGAAAACAATTGTGTTTAAATTCAAAGGCAAGGTTAGCAGTTTTGAGAGTGATTAACACTGAAGACAGAGAATGAGAAGCCCATCACAGACTAACATTTGTACTTTGAAATTAGAAATATAAAATGCCTGAATTGAATGTTTGTTATTCTAAATATTAAAAATATTAAAAAGTTAAAACTAATGTCATTTTTCTTATCGTTTTAGATTTATTTTCCAGTGATCTTTTTTCTTAACCCTTTAAACTGTTTTCATGAGCCAATAACTCGCATTAGTGTTGAATAACTGGCAGCTGTTTAAAATTCAACTCATTTTTGAAAAAGAAGACAAAACTCTTATATGATTAACAACAAAAAACTATTGATAAACCTGGTTGACTTGTATATATATTTATGTAAGTAGGAAATTAATAATAATGTTTCCGATAAAACATCTATGAGAAATAACAAGAAGAATTTTGGAGGGTTTTTCTGTTAAATTTGTGAGTGTGTTGGTGTGGTTACAACTCTCTTGAACGTGGCTACTACCACAGTTTTAACGTTTCACAGGTTGTAAATGTTATGATCGCTTTTACTAACTATCTATTTTTTATCTTTGCAGATGAAAGAGAAGACGTACAGAAGAAGACTTTCACAAAATGGGTAAACGCACAGCTGGCTAAGGTAAGACACATCTCTACTCTAGTCATTGTGCAAATGCTTGAAACATCTGTAATACGTTGTAACGTCTCCTGGACTGACACTTTAATCTTCCCGTCGACAGCTTCTCACCAAAAAGTCTTAGCAGTTCTTCTAGGACATTAAACTCTGGATGTCTTATCTACGACTGAATTCTGCTGGCACACTTTCAAGTGTTTTTACTTCTGAACCTGGCAACTCATTTAGATCGTGACTGATCTGAAATGTTGACTTTTGAATTGAATTATGGGTAAAAATTCAAGGGTCACAAACTTAATTCCAGATATATCGTCAGTTGAAGATTGTACTTGTCGGTACTTGGCGCTTAGATGCTAATGACATGACTATAATGTAACTAAGCTACAAACCTAACTGACAAGTCAAAGTTGTGGTTGATTATTTATGGCCTGAATCGATTAACTTCATTTGACAGCTTTATTCTTAACCTGATGTTCGATTTGTTTCCAAAGCTGCTAATACACAAATGTGATTCTCTAAACTTAGAATCCCGTTTATCATTACTGTCCAACAAGAATAGTTACGTCCGTAGCTTTTTACTTTTCACAATAGATACATATATTTATTTACATTGATGAAGTAATACTGTAGGAAATTCAACTCTCCAGATAATTGTCACTGCTTTTAGGGCCCATTAAGCAATACTTAATAACTAAAAAGGAATAAAATATACGAGATATGATTGAGGGGAAAAAAGACACATAGTGAAGGGACATAGTGAAACTAACACAGATCAATGATAAATTATTTATTTTATATTTGTTTAATTTGAATTCCCGTCAATTTAAATAATATAATATTTATTATTTTTATAACATTTTTTCTCAAAATAACTCTTTAGTTTGTTATTCATTTGTGCATTTCATATGGGAATAGTCCTGGATTACTAAGGCTCTGGAAAGAAACGTAAATATATTCCTTTTTTAATTTCTTTTTTTGTAATGTTTTTAATAAATCATGTAAGATCACTTACATTACATTTAAATCTATATTGAATTAAATAATCAAGAATAACTTGTGACAGTCTTAAGGAAAATGCAAAAAAAACATTTAAATCCATCTTAAATAGCTGTCTCGCCTGCAGTTAATACAAAAACTGCAGTGAGAATTCTGACCTGCTCTTGTAGGAGAACTCACATTTCCCCGATCCTTAAAACTCTGCATTGGCTGTCAGTTTCTTTCAGGTTCAATTTTAAAATTATACGTATTTATTTATTTATTTATATTGACAGTGTATATATACTTAAATAGTCCTAAAACGATCCAAAACAGTAATATTCTGAGTTAAATATGTAATTAAATAAATCCAGTAACAAAATGATTTTTCTCTTTTCATTTGCAGTTTAAAAAGTTACTAATTATGTTGTAGATGTTTAGACTTATCCTAAATCCTGCTGTAGAACTAATTCTATAAAGCAGAAGTCCCCCACTTGTTTAATATTGGCAAACCTTTTACCCACTGGGCTTCAGATTCAAAACAGCACAAATAACTATAATAGCTTTGAAACATACACAACACCAATACAACTCATTTTCAATAGTTATACAACGAGAGTTATATATAAAAAAAAAATCTGTGAGGTCTGCAAACACATTGAGTGACTGTATAATATTGTTCAGTTTACTCTTACTTGAAAAATAAATACATCTAATGTTGTTTTCCTATCGTGTGCCTCTGAAATGGTTATTATATTTTCTACAAACCTACAACCTACAAACCTTAAAAGTGTTGGTTCCAAATGTTCTTCCTGAGGGGCCCCTGGAGTCAGATCTACTTCTATGAGGCCAGCCGAACATCTCGGTGAAATAGATCTGAAAGAGAAGGAAGGAAGCAGATGTGACGTTTAAAGACTGATTTGCACATAAACACAATGACATTCTGAGCATCGGCTCCTTCATATTCACTCATCTCCTCCATCTCTTCCTGAAATCGAATCAACCTTTTTTTTTTCTTTGTTTTTTTTTTTCAACACCCAAAGCACCTTTTTCTTGTCCCCGGGAGGATTTTATGCTTTTCAATTTTCAAGTGGTATTTCCTTTCTGAGCCAGACACATGCTGACTCATTCACAAACACACACTCCGAAGCACAGGCTGACTCACACAAGTACAGTTACCTTCATCATGTTGTTCCTTGCCACAGAAAGGAAGGGATGAAGGAGAAGTCTGAGGACAGGAAAGGATGGAGAATTTCTAATCTTGCTGCTTGATTGTGTTGGTGTTGCTTTCTCTCCCCCAAGAGAACTGAATCACTTTCTTGAAATTAATTTCAATTACTGATGTTTGTTTGTGTCGTAGATATACTTCAAAGCTGATGATGAGAAGGTGTAGGTGTGTTGTTGGAGTGACAGGCTGTTTACAGTATTAAAAGTTTCATCTCCACTTTTCTATCACAGCTGAGCAAACACGTTGACAAAGTTGCCATGACGAACTGGAAGAAGTCACCGAGAATGAAGTGATGGGGAGATTAAACTTTTGAAGGTGTAACAATCCCTCCCAACACCTATGAACGGATTGAAATACGAGAAAGTCAGATTATATGTATCGTGTTTGTGGAACAATGTAGTGTAAATGTAAGTTCAGGGAGGGACACGAGTGCTTTTAACGCTTGTTTAAAGCAGATGCGCGACGAGTACGACGAGTAGAAGAAAAAAAAAAAAGACACAGGTGGGGTATTGTCTGATTTTCTCCTCAACAAACCATAAAAACTGACGATTTATCTTTCAGAGGAGCGATGAGCTGCTGTGTTGAAGCGCTTGATTTACTTCGCCTGCATCATCATAAACATTTTTCTGCACAGTTGCATCATCAATTACATTTCTTTCATCATCTTTATCACTTTTATGTTTTTTTTTATATTGCTTGTTAAGATCAAAGAAAGCAAATTATGTATCTGTGGGTTTTTAAAAGGGACTGTGGATGGCTTCTGGGCATTTTGGAAATTAAAAATCTAATATCAATAAAGTTTTTATAATATAAGATGTTCTGCTCTCCATATGGGAATAGTAGTTGATTACTAAGGTTCTGGAAACAAACGTAAATACATTACTTTTTTCATTTATTTTTTAAAATGTTTTTAATAAATCATGTAAAATCACTTACATTACATTGACATCTATATTGAATTAAATAATCAAGAATAAGTGGTAAAAGTCTTAAGGAAAATACAGTAGCTGTCTCGCATGCAGTTATTACAAACCTCTCCAGTGAGAATTCTGTCCCGCTCTAGTAGAAGAACTCGCATTTCCCCGATCCTTAAAACTCTTCACTGGCTGCCAGTTTCTTTCAGGATCAATTTTAAAATTCTGGTTCTTATTTTAATAGCTATTCATGGTCAGACTCCTCCTTACATCAGTGATCTGATCCAGCCTTACACCCCAGCTCGGGCTCTGAGGTCTGTGGATCAGAATCTACTGATGGTTCGTGAACACGCTTCTGGACCAGAGTAGAGAAATTTTTCCAGGCTGTTGCTGCTAAAATTTGGAACGATCTTCCTCTCTCTCTACTGTTGACTCCTTCAGGAAACAATCTTAATCTCCTGGGACTCATGTGTTTGTCTTATGTGTCTTGGTCTTTTGAAGTTTTTAAATCTGTATTTATTATTTACTGTGTATTGCTTTTGATTGTTAAAGTGCTTTGTGACCCTGGTCTGGATGGTGCTTTACGAATAACTGTTAGTTACTTAAACTTTCTTTTATCCAGATATATATTTTTTCTATTTAATGATGAGCTTCATCATTCCAGAGCAGCCAGTGTTAGTTGCTGCCGTGTAATCTGCAGACCTCAGAGTAGATGAAACAAGCCGACTCTTGACAGGAAACACAAAAGGGAAGATTCGACGGGCTGCAAGCTTCAACCCTGACTTTCAACAATTGATTCCATCTGAGGTGGATCATAAAAGCCAGCAATCTTCAATAAGGCAATACAATATCAGCAGCCCTCCTTGTCTGCAATAATCCCACTTTTATTAAACATGCAGCTGATAAGATGCTCGATGTGACGTCCGACATCGCTCGCTGCCAAGTTGTGACTAACTGGCAGGAAGAGTTGTTCTCAAAGAGGATTTCTTCTCAAGCATCTCTTCAAGAGGAGATTAGAGATCCTCTTGGATGTAATGTAGGATGCACAGGGACCTTCCTTTTGTGGTTTAAAATCCTTTTATGTCCAGAGCGGCTGCTGTTGACAATCGAGTGTTCTCTGAATAATCTTGATGTTTGTGAGCTCGTACTGTCACTCACCTGAGGTCAAAGGTGCTGCGGGTTCTTAAATGTCTTCAAGGCATGTGACATCAGCTCCAAAGGTCAGGAGTTCATAGTCGGAGCTGCTCCGAAGAGTGCTTTGAATGTGCACAAGGTCTTCCAGGCCAAAAAAAAGAAATCCAGTGACCTCTAATAACACAGCATTTAACACCACCCTGCAGCACTCCAGACTAGAAACTGTGCCCACTTACATCCCCGCTGTGTAGAGCTTAAACAACGAGACCACAGGAAGTTGATACAGCTTTAATTTTTTAAATTTAATTATTCTATTTGGACATTGTTTAATATTGTATGGAGGCCCATTCCTGTGAGGAAAACCAATTCAATTCACTTCAATTTCATTTAAAGTGTCTTATCATAACAAACTTATCTCAAGACACTTTACAGTTGAAGTAAGACTATAGTTGATTAAGGAAAAACAGATCCCAGCAATTCAACAATGAGCAAAAAGCGAACCACTGTGCAGTGAGCTATGGCGAGGAAAAACGTCCTTTTAGAAGGCAGAAACCTCGAGTGCAACCTGACTCATTGTTAACGGCCTACCGCTTTGACCGGCTGGGAGGAAGGATGGGGGGGGTAGACAGATGGATAAGGAGAAGAGTCCATGGATGTGCTGGAGAGAACTTGGGATCTGATGACGTGGTGAAGATCCTGGATCAGCAGCAGCTCTGGAGGTGGAGCCCTGGGGCTCCGGGAGAGAAATAAAAAGGTGTGGGTTTAAACTGCACAGGTGATGAATGTAATGCAGAAAAGAAGGATATACAGAGCTCGGTGTCTAAAACTCATTCAGCATCCTCAGCCTATAGCAGCTAAGATAAACAGTTAGGTTAATTATAGGCTTTATCGAAAAGTAAGGTTTTAAGATTGTCTCTTTAAACATAGAGAGGATGTCTGCCCTCCGGACTGAAGCCGGTAGTTTGTATCACAGCAGAGGGGCTTGAAAACTGAAGGCCCTGGCTCCAAATCTACATTTAGAGATTTGTGGTACAACTAATAGATCCGAGTTTAAGGATCGTAAGGCACAGTTTGACAGGAACGTGTGTATGGACGTGAACTGAAATGAAATGCATTGACACATTTTTATCATTAGAATTTTCGTAACAAAAGTATGCACATAGAATTTTTATATATTCCATCAAACTTTTTAAATGATATTTTGCTTATTTATATATATTTATTTAATTAATTTAAACATTTTTTTTAACTCGACTCTGTTTTTTCTAAACAATTAATCTTTTTTATTTAATTCTCACACACAGCTTTTTATTTGACCTTGTGAGAATGGTTTGACACAAGAAAGTGTTAAACACAGAATTGCACTTTCACTCAGGACTGGGAAATAAATGCACTGCCCTCTTAAGTAGGATTTGTTTACCCCTTAAATAATGTAAATTAAAAAATATAGGCAATATTTAACTTTATAATAAATACAATAAGATCCACTTGCATATCTATATCACGTTGTTAAAATCCTTCCTGAGGATTAAATTGTGAGAAACGGGCTAAAAGAACTAAACAAGATTGTTTTATCGGACTTGTCATGTTGAAATAGTCCAAGCATTAAATTAAATGTATTACTTTCTTTTTAATTGCCGGTTCTGGCATGCTCCTTATTAAAAAAAAAAAAACATTTTTAAAGAGAGTATTGCTGTACAATTAATTATGTGTAGCTGATGTTATAATTTGGGTCCAACAGATTAGTTTCTCCTATGCTGAAGGTTATTGGCTCTGAGTGGACAAAAAGAAAATGTACCAGCGGCGATGATTGAAAAAGTATACATGCTTTTGTGTCTATTTCTAATTTTGGAACACTTGTGGCTCATTGAAATGGATGGCGGCGCTCTGAGATAGGAATTAAGAGGGACACATTTCAGTGCCTCTTGCCTGTGAAATTGCTGATAGCATACTGCTGTCGAGCTAAATTTGGTAAGAAGAAACTTGAAAGCTGTCAGTTTCTGTCTCTTTTCCCCCCTTCAAGGAGGGGCCCGGAGAGCGGCGCTTGAATTAATCTATAACATTAAATCTCTGCTCTTCCTTTTGATTCGATCGAAGACTCCTTGATCGTACGTCTGGATGTAACAGCTGGGACACACAAAAAAAAGATGAAGGAGTCTCTTGAGTTCCTTTATCTTTACTTCAGATGAAGTATCTTTTATTTCTGGGAAATTTGTCAAAATTACAAAACAAATGTTTCTTTTTGTCCTGTCGTTATTTCAAATAACTCCATCAGTATCTAAAGAAAATGACTCCAGCTGTCATATACATTGAAAATGTGATGGTTTAAAGGTGTATTTAAATAAATAAATATTAATTTATTATTAAATTAATTTTCATAACTATTTAAAGATGCTCTCATGTCTTACTTCTTCCATGTACACGATTTTTCCAAAACTCTGAAAAATCCAAATTGCTTGTGAAGTTACGATTTTTTGAATAACCTTGAACACATTTCAATGTCAGGTCATGTTAAAAAAAAATAAACAAATCAGTAACACTATACAAGAACACAAAACACACATTAGCTTCACATGACACTGATAAATGGTAAAAGGACACAAGACAAAGTCAATGTTCTCTAAAAATAAACACACAATAAACGTAAATTGAGTAAATTAAGTGGATATTCAGTTCAAAGTTAAAGTTTAGTGAAATACAGAATCACGAATAAGCGGCAATAATAATAATAAGTATTATTTTCTCTGCTCCTTTTCAACCCCGGCTTTAACAAATTTTATTGTAGTTGAAAATTGTTTTATTAAAATTTGAAATTGGTTATAAATATACATTAAACTGTAGTAAAGGACAAGATCAATTTTTAAAATTTTTTAATGAGATTTCATGTGTTCTGAAATGGCAAATAAAATGAGAAACTGTAATTTAAACTAATGTAAAATGCAGGACATTTCAAATCGGATGCTACACTTGCAAGCTTAGCTAGTCGACAACAGTGCTAGCTGCTGAAACAAAACGTACAAAGTATTATTATTATCATTATAACTGTTGTTTGTTATATCAAAACATGTTTTTTTTAATCAAATTCTTGCTTACAAATAAATATGTACATTATGTCTCATTTGGAGTGTAAGGTCCCGCTGTAATTGTAATCAATCATGGTTCTGTCTGGACTAATCTTCTGAGGGTTCAACTTTAATAAATATATACTTCTCTCTTAAACCTTCCATAAAAAAAATCATTGTTTTTATGCTAAACAAAACAAACAACGAGCCTCTCCTGTGGTAAATCTTTGCGAGCGGTTCATGTTGACTGGTGCTGCTCTCATACTCAAGCTCTTATTGTGGTGTTGTGAGATGTACGTCAAGAGTGATTTCAGCCATGACAGGCCAAAACACCCAGAGACTTTCTGCAGGGATCCCATCAATCCGGTGGAGCAAACTTTCACCTCAACAAACTTTCAAAACATTTGGTACCTAAGGTTTTTGGCAGCAAAAAAACAACAACCTCCTTCCAATCTGTCCATCTATCTGTCTGACCCTTTGTGTGGCCGTCTGTCCCACCGTCTCTCTCTCTCCTATGTCTGTCTGTCCCTGTATCCATCCGTCGAACTTACCCTTTGTCCTTCCTTCAGGCATCTTTTCCTATGTCTGTCTGTCCCTCTTTCTGTCTCACTGTCCCTGGGTCTGTCCGTCCAACTTTCCCTTTGTCCTTTCTTCATCCATATTTTCCTGTGAGTGTTTGTCCCTCTTTCTGTCCGTCTGTACGTCCAACTTTCCCTTCGTCCTTCGTTCCTTTCTTCATCCATCTATCCCTCTTACTTTCCTTCCCTCTGTCCCTTCATTTCTCTTTTTAAATTCTTAGGTTCTCAGTCCATCCTTCCATCCGTCTATCCATTTGTATGTGTGTCCGTTTAGTCTTTTCTCTATCCTTTCGTCTGTCTGTCCATCCGTCTTCCTGTCCTAGGGTTTCTTTGTCCTTTATCCGACGATCTGTCCCTTAGTTCGTCTTTCTATATCCATTCTTCCCCTCTCCGGCCATCACTCCATCCATCTATCCATTTGTATATCTGTCCCTTTGATCATCTGTCTATCCTCAATTCAGTCTTTTCCCTCCGTCTTTCTCTCCTAGTTTTTATTAATATGTCCTTTATCCATCCATCTGTTCTTCCCTCCCTCTGTTCGTCTTTCTATATCCATTCTTTCGTCCTCTATCTGTCTGTCTGTCCTCCCGTCCATCCATCCATTTCTTTGACCACCTGTCCTTCTTTATGTCTCTCCCTTTGACCTTCACTCCGTCTATCCATCTGTTCGTCCAAAAGTGATTCACATTGTCACAACCCACAGGTCTTCTCATAAGCCTAATACCCATAATTCAACACCCTCCAGTGTCCTCACAACAGACATCTTCCCGGGAATGTATTATCAGGGATGAAAGACACACTGCCCTTCGTCTGGAGGATATTGGAGGAGTCAAAAATGTGTACACATATTGCTAAGTATGATTAATAGAAAGGAAAACGTAATGGAAGGAAAACTCCTCGTTCTTGTTTCGATAGTAAAAGGTAGAAAAAATATTACAACATAATGTACGGATGTTGTTGACTACATTTTAAACTATCATTGTCTCGACCATCTTAAAAAAGAGGGATGTTAATTAATTTTTTCTTTGTGGTTTTAATTGTGGTCCTAGCAAAAGAAGGACTCGGCTAAATGTTTTTACAACGTAAAATAACTACAACCTTGACTCTGGTCATATTTTCATGCCCTATCCTTTTTTTTCTCTTATCCTTTACAAATCGCCTCTCATTTCATGGAAATGCGCCTCAAAGAAAGACAGAGCAGGGTAAAGCAGAAAATATAGACTGAAAAGCAGAGGGAAATGAGATTATCAGTAAGGCGTGATGGAATTCAGAGATAGTAAGTGTAAAATATGAGAGGAGGGAAGAGACACATGGTTCATATACAAGATAGATGCCCAAAATGTTGTTTTTTTATTAGACAATAGTGGTTATTTTTTCCTCCAGTTGTGTCTACTCTTTTCTATACTAATGCATCTCAGATGCAGGAGACAAGCTATGATGCACATTTGGGAATTTGCCTCATTGTTTGCTCTTTGTCCTCAGACGTTTCACGTCCTGGACGATTCTTCAAACTACTCCTCATAATTACTCACCCCAGTAACATTTCTTTTCATTTAGAACCAAGGCGTCTCTCCGCCTTCCAAACTTAATCATGCGCCGCAGAAATATTAGCCCAGATTAGCTGATACTAAATCAGTTATGACAACTCTAGCAAGGCTATCCTGTAAAAAAAAGAAAAAACTTTACAATATCAAGTTGAGAGAGGTAATTGGTGGCTTCAGGTTAAAAGTGTCATTCCCACTGCAGCCGTAGAACATAAGCTTCATCGGCGGGAATACAACGTTGTGTGTCTGTCGGCTATGGTTGTTTCTTGGGTCGGAATCTACCTCATTAGCACAGTGTTTAGCACTATGAACAGTGCAAACGACCTTCCAGCGGAATGTCAAAGTCATGTATACAGTTATTAATCAATTGATTTATGAACCATTATCATTAATGTATGATAATGTATTGCTAACCTTTTGTCGCCGTGCATTTATGTATCTAAATGTGTGCTTTCATTACGCTCTTCACTCGTGTGTGTTCTGTGATGTGTGCACCGTTTTCTTCTTGCCACTGTATAAACTATGGATTATGATCAGGCATTAAAACTGTGCACATTTAGTGGAGTCTGCGGGACTAATTCATGCTCACTTTGTTAACCACGCCCCTTATTATGCAAATTCAGGAACACTGGTTCATCGGAAACTAATCAAAAGGAAAATGATAGAAATAATTCAAACCTCATGCAGTGTGTGCTGATAGTAGGATTTAATATTAGTGTTTCTATGAATTTATTTTATGATACAAACGTTTTTTATTTGTCTTGGTGCGTACATGTTTTCTGCAGCCGGCCTCTAGTGGACACTCGATGAACTGCAGCTTTTTGGACTTTGCACAGTTTTTAAAACTGGATATTTTTACCTTATGGCTTCATAAACGGTTTTGAAGTCATTACAAAACAAACCACCTTCGTGTTTTCATGCTTGACGTCCTGAAAATAAAATACCAAATGCCAAATTATACCGGCACAAAAATGTATTTCACATTTTCACAAAAATGTCATATTGTCTGAAACAATGTATACATTATAGCATGTTTGAATATGTATAAACGTATAAAGATCATGAGATTAACTTTTATTTTATCTTCTTACCCTTCCTTGATGAAACTCATATTTAATCTTCATTTTATATATTATATTATGTTTTTGTCCTTTCTCATAGTAATGAAAACACATTATAAAGTCTTGTATGTTTTGATGATATTCTATTTGGAAATAGTTCAGTACAAGATGTATTGAATGGTGGAATTAAACATTTCAAATGTTGCAACATTAAATCATTTTTTTGAATAGTTGAATTCAATCAGTTTTATGTAGAAAGGTTACATTTATTTTTTATTGAATACATTTTCTTTTGAATAAATGTTATGTTTTTTATTTATTTAATATTATTTAAATATATGCATTTTTTGACATATAGTTTGATATCCTAATTGATGATTCAAATCTTATTTAAATATTTTTATTTTTTTCATTTGTAGCCTTTAAAATCCAATATTCAAAAATGTGAAAGCTTTTTTAATTCAATATAAAATACTAGTATATCGGTGCCACAATACCAAAGCAAGCACATCAATTTAGGTATTTTCTTTAAAAAGCGTCATTTTTCGATTTCTGGGTTCACAAAAATCTAACATTAAATCTCTCTAAAGCAGGAATTATGTCATACTAATGTTAAAACTAACTCTCCAGACTCACTCACATGTTTTAAATGTTAAAGTCTTCCTCTTCAAGTTGCAGTCAATCCCTCATCATGATGATGCTCGGTTTTTACTCAAATTTAAAAAAATCTTGAATTTAGAAAATGTATTTTTAAATGATTGGAATTAGTATAACTAACTCTATGTGTAAAAAAAAAAAAAATAGGATAATGGAATTTATTTTTTAAATAAAAACAAAATCAACCTTTCAATATAGAAATTAAATTATCATAAAAAAGATTCAATGCTTAACAAAACATGGAACAGTTAATTCTACCGTTCAACATTCTGATGTCCCTGATATACTTCCATAATTTAAGCCACATACGTATCATTTGTCCTCAAATAAAATGGTCATATTTCCGACTAATCTCTCACACTCCTCCCGTCAAGGTCCAAAAATACACTTAAAATATGTTGAGCCTGCAGCGTGCTGCTGCGTGAAGTGGCCAGCCTGCAATCCCAGGCTTGTCAGTTCTAGTAAAGCAGAAGCTCTCGGGTATTAACTGCTATCTGCAGATTTAACACAGAGAAGGTTTGCTCTGGGGATGCGTCTGTGTGCTCCCTACACCTCCTCTGACTATTGCAATGACCCTTTGACCTTTACACGGAACTCAATTGATCTCATGTCAACCCCCGCTGCTCTTTTAATCCTATGAAGCTCAGTTTCAAGCTCGCTTGATGAAATGGGAGGGGGGAAAAAAAGGACCCAATCATGTAGTTCTTAAATATTTACTGCACATCATTCATTTATGTCTGTGTTGCAGACTTCGAAGCCACCTGTGGAGGATCTGTTCTCGGACCTGTGTGATGGACGACGCCTGCTGGAGCTGCTGCAAGGTCTAGTGGGTCACGACCTGGTGAGGAGACTGAAGGACACAAGAGAGGAGCATGTTTATGATCTATGTGTGGTCGCTTTATGTGATTAAATGTTAAAAATATCAGCATATAATGTAATAAAATACCTTGGGATGTTTATGGGGGACAAGTTACCTCATATGGTTTGTTTATAATTAGCATCTGGTGATTTTGACATAACTTCTAAATACTTAGTCCAAGTCTAATTTATTGATGGCAGGTTCCCACCTTCATGTCATCAGCCTTTAAAGCTCATTGATAAAGCGGCGAGTTCCGGACCCAAAACCCTGTGTTCGATCCAGGACTAGTTATTGTCATTTTTACATGATTATTTTTTAAAATAATTTATATATTTTTTCCATTTATATATTTCTGGAAGCCAGGGAGGTTCTAAATAAATATTATATATTCTCATATAATTGACACCAGAGTTTATTCTGAAGAATGTACTACCTTAATATTTCTACAATTTGTAAGAAATAAATATTGATTTTACATTTAATTTAGTTAAAAAGATTGAATTGTTATCCATGGAAAAAAGAGTGAAACAAGATAAATACATAATGAAAATAACTTGGAAAACAATTAGGTTATTACAATACATTTTTTAACAAAAGGATTGCCTTCAAATTTTTCTGTGTAAACCTAGTTTTCTCAAAGAAAGATCATATGAAAGAATAAGTGTTTTGCGAAACATTTACCCTTGCGTTATCTAAGGGTGAAGGTGACCCAAAGGCCAGAAACAAACATGTTTGTGGTATCCCTTGTGCACAGTGTTAGGCGCACACAGCAAGAAGGTGAATGGTTGTATGTCTTTGTGTGCCCTGTGACAAACTGGCATCCTGTCCAGGGTGTCCTCCGCCTCTAGCCCGTAGAATATGGGATAGACTCCAGCCCCCCCAAAATCCCCAGATGGGATCAAGCGGTAAATAAATGAAAGAATGAATGAATAAATGAGTGAATGAATTGTGTTGTCTCTTGGTCAAGGTGAACAACCTCCACAATTGCATGTGTATTTCTAGAAGCCAGAGAGGTTGTAAATAAATAATAAATAAATAATATAAAACATATTTCCTGATCTTAATTTAAATGATAACAATAACTGATCAGATATGAAGCTATACATGAAGTTAAATGATCAGAGTGGAACCTATTTTCTTTCAAAACTATTTGTGATTAGATTAGAAACATTAATAATTGTGTGAAAGGAAAGAGAAAATCGCGCACGAGTCTCTATTAAATCCAGAGTTGATTAAATCTCTCACCTGGAATCACTGTTGCCGGAAATGTTGAGTAATGTTATGTGTAAGTAAGTTGCAATATTTACACCTCTGCGACTCCTACTTCCCTGGACGATTAGGCATTGTTGAGCTTCGCCTCAGGCTCGTGTGAATTAATCCACAACATTTTGACTACATCAGTCCAGCGAATTAGCATAATCCTGGCCAGACGAGGAACGACGACGGAGGTAAATGCTAATACTGTCAGTTCGTCAACAGAAGTCACAGCCACACTGTGCAATGTGGAGTCTGACTACCTGACCTGTGTGGAGACAACATTAACTTCAGCGACTTCTTTCTGTACCATGAATGCCAGACATATATAAATATAAATCTCCCTTACAGAATATTTATATATAGTTATATTTATGGTAATTCTGCTAATATAGCAAAAATATTCTAATCCATTTTTTTTTTCAGGAGAGGCTGGGGGGCCAAATGTGAAAAGTGACATCATACAAAAAATAAAGAAAAAGAAATGGACAAATAGACATGGGAAAACTTTTCAGTTAATGTTTTTATTTGATTCCTGATCTCCCTGGTTGAGTAATAACGTTTAGGAATATATATGCTCAGGGGTCACAAATGGCCCCCGGGCCAGACTTGGACATGCACAAGTCATTTTAGTTTATAGTAAATATATAGAACAGAGTTAAAATGATTCCTTGACTTATTACCTCTGGAAATAATAATTAAAAAAAAACTAAACAAATTTAAATGTAATGTTCAGTAACCTTTAATAAGGAGATTTATACTAAGTCAAATTATAACATTTATATATTTATTAGTATTTCATTGATTTTCCTATATGTATTTTAATACTCTTCCACTGGTAAGAACTACGGCAGCACTGAGGGACAAATTTCAGAAAACCTGAATTTATAGAAACAGCATATAATAAATATATCAATGTTCATGTGACTGTGGTGAAAAAATAGAATTTGGAGTTACTGAAGATGCCTTAAACATTGTATTTAAACACACTCTTTATTATTTATTTATTTACCTGAAATTGGGCCTTTGGTGGACATGTGCCCTGTCTCAGTGCATTTGGAGTTTGTTCGTATTTAAAAGCTACTTCATTATGACTATACATATTTAATGAGAAGTGTCTCACAGGTTGAAAGATATTCTACATGAATTAAATAAATTAAAAAACATATGTATAAGGATACAAACTTTAGGACGATAGAACATTCCAGGACAGAATCAGACTTATTTAGCTTTTTATTTGTCTTTGTTTTGTTTATTAAACTTTCCTGTTTCTGACGGCCCGCAGCTGAGGTTGGAACGGGGCTGCACACGAGTCCACTCGCTCAACAATGTCAACAGAGCTCTGCAGATCCTGCAGAAGAACAATGTGAGTCATGCTGACAGATGTAATGTTTTATATCATGTGACTTTACCTCAAGATTTCAGGTGTGGATTATTTTCTGTTATGTAGAAGACCATGATTTATGCTCCTGCTTCATAACAAACATGGCTGTTGTATGAAAAAACAAGTATTGTCATCCTAAAATATTATTATAATAGTAATATTTTCAAAATGTTTAGAGGATTATAGGATTTAGGAAGGAAAGATTATTCATTGGATTTTACCTTAAACCAAACATATTATATCATGTACTTGTAAAGGAAAGGTTTAATGAATCATCACTTCAATGATGGCATTATTTTTTATCAGAAAAAAAAGCAAATATATGAAGGCATGACCAGCAGAAAAACACATGATAATTAAGTGAAAAATACATCTCACTGTATTCAATGTTATTCAGCAGGAGCCCTTGCTCTACAACACAATATATATAGAGTTAGTCTTTCTCTCATTTTAACTAGTTTACAGGTTTATATTTTGAGTTTACGTGTCAATAGTCACATGCACGACTTTTTCAAAACAAAACATGTTCAAGACAGTAATAAGTCCCGGCCCCGTGCTTAGGGACAACTGACAAACGAGGAGCCCATAAAATGTTGTGTATCACCAAAATGCGCCATAAAATCAGGACTCATGGCTGTTATTATCGTGTTATTATCCGCACTCCAGGTTGAATTGGTGAATATCGGTGCTGCAGACATCGTTGATGGAAACCACAAACTGATCCTTGGGCTCATCTGGAGCATCATCGTCCACTGGCAGGTACGACTTTGAGTTTATGCAACTGTCAGCTCCATGACAATAACACTTTTGTCTTTGACAAATCAAAGTTGTTTTTTCCATTCTACCCAGTCATGTGCATGGAACAGCACCATATCTTTCAGAATTAATTTAGTTTGGAAATCAAAACGAGATGAAGATAGATCTTTATAACCATTTTTGTTCTTTATTGAAGGAAAAACATGGTTTTCTTTCTGTGTTAAGATTATTTTAAACATAAAAAAGAGCACTTTTTCCAATAATCATCACATTTTGACTTTAATTACTTCACTGTGAGTATAAAAATAATATTAATAACTGAGTTACACTTCAGGTACATAGGTTTACATTAGGAAGTGTTTGAAAAAAGGCATAATATAAAAACAAATTTGAAAACTAAAAACACAAAAAAAGGGGAGAGTAAATTGCATTATGGTCTTACAATTGCAACAATTGGAGCTAAAAATGTGTAAATCATAATTATTTAATATGTAATGAATATGGTTTAAGGGCTATTAAGATAAAAAAAAGTCTAAAATACTTAAAGTGCGACTTACGTGAAAACCCAACTTTTCAGACTCCGCTCCAACATGATTTATAAAGTCCGTCTGAAATCTCAGCGAATGAGAGGTTACCAGAGCAGAGTTAATGACTCCACCAGCCAGCTGTATTCACCCCCGCTTTGTTTAAACAACGAGTCCCTTGGAGGTGGAGACCTCTGTCATTTTTGATCTGGGATGTTTGACCAATCACGGCAGAGTGGGCGTGGTTATGATAAACAAGATTTCATCTCCATTTTCTGTTGTCGGGGCTTAAGCACATTTTCTAATGTGAATATCTAAATAAGAAGAGACAGACACGTACTGATGAATACAATAGAGGTCCAAGAGACACTTAAATCAACACATGAGTTGCTCTTTTAAGATCAGGCACACTTGATTTGTGTACTTTTGAAAAGCCAACTTTTTTTTCGCCACAAACTTAAAACCATTTGAGCCTATATGACATTGGTTATTTTAGTGTACAGCACATTTCATTTGTATTTCATTCCTCATTAATTTGACCAGAAACTAATGTCTCAATCCCTGAAGTTCCGTCATTGACTTAATGGTGCGATTAATAGCAAAACACAATTCTATAATGAGGTGTTTTCTGTGAATTATGTGGGTAAGTATGTGCCAGTGTGTGCTCACTTGATACACCCGAGAGGAGTGGGCGGGGGGGAGCTGGTTCTGTGTGGGCTCACATGCCTGTGTGTACGTGTGTGTGTCATTGTCTCTGTGTGTATAAAGCACCCTTTGTCGTAGCGACCCCCCCCAATTAAAGTGGAAATGCATGCAGTGACCTACTCCCAAATGAGTCCTTTTTTTTTTTTTTTCTTATCCCGAAAGCCTCAGGATGAATCACTAACAGCCATCTCTGCGTCCGTGTTCCTGTGTGCGCCTTCATGTCAAGTCGTGGGGAATTGACCCTGCTCTAATAATAGCTTTTGATGCTCCGTGTCTGTGACTCTGAGCCAGTATTACCGGAGTGATTTCACAACATGCGTTTGTCCGTCCTTTTTTTATTTATCTTCTCACAACGCATTCTTTTATCGGCGTTCTTCCGTTCCTGTCATTTCACTCGTCACTCCCTGTCACACAAACGCCTGCATGTCTGGAAAAGTGAGATCGGCAGATGAACTACATGGAAAAAACAGGAGGAAGTGGACGACACATCCTTCCTGTATGTTAATGAGCAAGCAAGCGTAGCGAGGAGAAAAGGTGATGGGAGATATGCATACGTAATGCACCGCTGGGCAGTGAAA
The DNA here is from genome assembly GCF_982586985.1 of Callionymus lyra. Classification (NCBI taxonomy): domain Eukaryota; kingdom Metazoa; phylum Chordata; class Actinopteri; order Syngnathiformes; family Callionymidae; genus Callionymus; species Callionymus lyra. The sequence goes on from NC_141822.1 coordinate 24,911,326, forward strand.
GTATATCGTCTCTGCCTTCCCCTGAGCTCTGAGCAAGTGCTCTAAAACTGTCACTCAAAGCTGCCAAAAACCCTGCTCGTGTGGTGGAAGCTACACACATACACACGTGTGTGTGTGTGTGCGAGCTCACCAGTGTCCTCTGAGTGTGCACGATGCCATGTGGTGGCACATATGCAAAAGGAACCGCTGACAGTCCAACTCGCACTTTGCTTGAAAGCCGCGCGTCTCCGTATGCTAATGTTATGTCAACAGACGGCTGCTTTGTTTTCTTATTTGTCAACATGGTTTGTCAACCTGAGCAGGAGGATCAATTAAATACAACTGATACGATCTGTGGAATATCTTATCATTTGAAGCTGTGATTTACTATGGTTTATTTTGAGAAGAATGTTGAAATAATGAAAATATGCGACTGATACTGTTGTTGATTTCAATCATATCTGGTCTTTAACATCGATTTAAAGCATATCTTTCATTATTGTGCATCCTACACTTCAAATCATCTGCATTTGTTTGCATTTTACATGGACTATCCTAACATTTCAGCAGTTATCAAACTATTTTTAACTGTAATCAAACATTTTACACTTTAATGAATCTATCTTCAATGGTAATTAATCTAAACTCCTACTGAAATGAAACTATTTTCAACTGTAATCAAACTATTTTAAACAGTAATCAAACTATTTTAAACAGTAATCAAACTATTTTCAACTGTAATCAAACTAATTTTCAAGTCAAAAAACTATTTTCAACTTTAATCAAACAATTTTTTAACTGTTATCAAACTATTTTCAACTGTTGGCCACCTATTTTTGACCGCATTCAAACTATTTTTAAGTAAAATAAAACAATTTTCAACTGTAATCAAACTATTTTCAACTGTTGTAAAAAAAAATTCAACTGTTGCCAAACTATTTTTAACCGTATTCAAACAATTTTCAAGTAAAATAAAACAATTTTAAACTGTTATCCAACATTTTCAACTGTAATCAAACAATTTTCAACTGTTTTCAAACTATTTTCATCTGTAACCAACCTATTTTAGACAGTAATCGGCAATAATGTGATGATACAAATTTCAACTGATACTACCATAGTTTTTATAGACAATTATTATGTCATTTGTTACTGAGTACTGCCTTTCTCTGTGTCATGTGATCGTTTCAAACTTTCTGATCATTTTCATGTGATCTATTATGTTGTTGTCTTATGTTGTCTAATAGCAACTTGAAGAAATGTGTTCCCAAAAATGGCCCATTGAAATGATTTCATTATTTCTAATAGGTCTAATAGAGACTTTTTTTTAAACTCATAATAATACATCTAATCTCAGATAATGTCTTCCGTCACTAGTGTCTGTCTCTCAGACTATAAGAAAATGAATACTTCATGCCTGTGATACATGTTGATTCACAATGACTGCTGATCCCTATGAACTCAATTTTCCCTGCAGGTAAAGGATGTGATGAAGGATGTGATGGCGGGCCTTCAGCAGACTAACAGTGAGAAGATTCTGCTGAGTTGGGTTCGTCAGAACACGCGCCAGTATCCTCAGGTCTGTTGCTTGTATTAATAAAGTTGTTTTATCGTCGGCCACATTCACGCGATAACATATGGAAGCATAAAGAGCATGTGGAAGTCAGGGACGTGTTTTCATCACCTCACGACTCAAATCTGTTTCTATCACGTCAGTATTTACAGATTGTCAGGCAATTTAAGGGATCGCCTCCGAGCCAATGAATAATGGATTACCTTATCACGGTTTACAAATTTCTTTTTGGTATTAAATGACCTCCGGCTGAAGGGAAATAAATTTTCGGGGCAAAAAGCATTTTCAGAGCAAACAGAAATTAAATAACAAATTGTGGACAGAAGTGTGTGTGTGTATTTTTTAAACTTTCATTCGTTTTTAAAATGATTTCATCCTTCACAACCTGATAATATAGCACATTTCATTTGTAGTTTTGACATATTCATTTTGTATTTGCTTAAGATTATTCATAAACAAAAACAAGTTTATGTATAGGTTGTTATCACATCAAATAAAGCAACTATATTAGTTGTATTTGCTGCTGCCTTATCATTATTGTCGGGCGGAGTTGGTTGAAATTCATTGTGTCACGTGACCTACAAAGAGCGAGGGGGAAAAATATTTCTTTGATCCGATAGCTCTGAGAATGAGCGCCAGTATCGGGGTGGACGCTGGGTGTCACACTCAATTCTGACACTGGCCTTTAAATGTCCATTATCTCTGTCCTCAGGTCAACGTGGTTAACTTCTCCAGTAGCTGGAATGACGGATTGGCCTTCAATGCCCTCATCCACAGCCACAGGTACCAAAGAATTACTTTTTTTGGAGAGCTGGAGAATGAACCTGTGTGTTAACAGAGGAAGAGCCAAGAAGGAAAAAAAAAAAAAGCAATGTATCGAAAAGCAAGAGTGGATAGACAAGTAAATGTCAAAGCTGCGCGGAGGGAGACGGGATTTATTCTCGCAGCCTGGAATACGGTCGATGCTACATAATTAGATATTCGGCTAAAGTAGTTGATTCGTCTGTGTTTACACAGTCGTATACGTTGACTGAAAGAAAGAAGCTTTATCATGCAGTTTGTTGTTGATATTAAACAAATAATTAAGCCCACAAGTATGCACAGTCCAATAACCGACGCCTGGATCGTGACCACATGATGGCTGACTTTAATTTAATTCCCCAAATAATCCTCGTCTGCATCAGCTCAAGTCGGTTATTAACAATACTATTCATGTTTAGGACAGTAAATCTCTGGGCTGCATGTTAATAAAACTCACGTTTATTGCTACAAAGTCAGCTACTCTGGTCGACCGGGGGGACGTGACCCGCCTACTGATACTTCCCCGAGATAACGTTATGAATCATGAGACTTTTTTTTTTTTTGTCGAGACACCGATTGATGATTATTCCTCATGCCTTTTTCAGACCTGAGCTGTTCGAGTGGAGCTCGGTGGAGGCGAAGACGTCAGCGACCGACAGACTGGAACATGCTTTCAACAAGGCGCAGCAGCACCTGGGGATCGAGAGACTGCTGGATCCTGAGGGTACTGCAACACACACGCGCCAAGATGGAGACACTTGTTGGGTTACAATTCACGCTGAGCTACGGATTTCCTTTTTTTCTTCTCTGAAAAATGAGCCATAAGGGATCCCAACCAACCGTAACTGCAGTGTTTAAATCTCAACCTAAATGATCATTTTTGAAGGAAAAACATTATAGAGTAGTTAGTCCAGCGCAGCTTTATCTGGACTCATGATACACTAAACATGTCCTGGAGGGTTCATTCTAGCCCCGCTAATGACAGTACTTACAAGGGATAAGTGTGTTTTAATGGCTTGATAATATCGACTGTTTGAAATATCTATTTCAGTCCGTGGCTAATTATGTTTTGAGGTACTGTTTGGAGATGGATGTTATCATAGCGGTGGGACCATAACGGAGCTCTTAGCGGAATGTTCCACTAACATGAACTTCCTGCCGGCCAAAGAGAGTCCTCATCGTAATGGAATAGAAGAAGAAAAACATTCAAATATATTTGATTTGATTTTTTTACTTTGCAAATTAATATTTTTTAGGAGGCTATTAAGAGGCAGGGTTTTGGAAGACTGAATTATGATTGGCTGATGAGGTTATTGCATGTAATCCACTCTAAGTATCTGTCAGTCAAGACAATCATGAGCCTTAGTTAACACGATAACTGAATATAATCAAAAAGGAAATGTAACAAAATAATCCGTCCCTCTATAGTGTTTACTCGTTGTGAATTTAGTGTTTATATATATATATATATTTAAAATGCTGTAAAAGTGAGGTGTTCATTTTTTTTGGTAAGGTATATATTTAATTTCAGTTCTCAGCTCCAAGCTCCAACTCCAGCTTTCAGCACTTACTGGCTATCTTTACTTTAAAATTACGATTTTATTATTTGTATATCTCATCATTTCAGACAAGTTAGTGTGAAAAAATAAACACAACGCACACAACAAGTGTTAATTGTAATGTGCAGTGAAACAAATTCAATATTTTTTGTTTTCACTTTTCCTCAAATGTTAAATGTGAAAACCCAACTCTCCTGACTTCCTCTTCAAGATGCAGTAAATCTCTCATCATTACCATGTTTTGAAGTTAATACTTAAGTTATTACTTTAGTTAATACCGTCGGAAATCTCAGCGAACGAGAGGTTACGAGAATGAAGTTCACTCCTCCTGCAACCGTGAACAACATGCTGTTTCTTTGCTTATGCAATGAGTCCCTTAGAGGTGGAGACTTCTGGGATTGACGACATGCGGTGACAAACAGAGATGCTTGACCAATCACAGCAAAGTGTGTGTGGTTATGATAAACAAGATTTAATCTCAAGAAAAATGAAGTGCTTTCAGTGGGCGGGGCTTAAGCACATTTTGTAAATATTTACATGAAAGGAGAGTTGTGTACAAACAGACACATACTGATGATACAATAGAGTCCAAGATCTATTTAAGACACTTATATCAACACAGCAGTTCCCATAACCTATTTTCCCCAAATCCTCGGCCCCTCCTTCTGTCCCTCGGCCTCTGATGGCGTTCATTTCTCTGCAGTGTCACAGGCCTGCTGTCATCTGTCTCCATTAGATTTGACCTGGGCTGACTGGGGGCCACTGGCTGCAGCCACCTTTAAACCTCGGCAATGTTTCATCTCGCTCCACCTGCGAGAGCTAAATTAAGCTGGAGAGAAAAGCGTCCTAACGGCAGGTGCTGGTGAACAAACGCTGATGCTCGGGGAAATCAAAAGCATTGGCCTCTGGTTATTCATAAGAAGGTTTAAGAATGGTGCTGCTGTGAGCAATTACACCTGCTGACATCATTCTGTCTGGGTTTTCTTATTGGTTTTCCTGTGATTATTTTTAAAACAAATTAAGACAAGCAGAACTATTTTAAAAGTTGTTTTATTTATAATTACTCATATTTACTATTTGACATGTTTTATTATTTGACATGTTTTAGCCACATGTAGTTTCGGTTGGAGAATGCTTCGGCACAAACCTTAGCATATTGCAAGTAGAACTGAGCATGTAGAAATCTTGTCATGTTTTTTTCTTATATACATTTATTTGTGTGTAATTATTCACCATAAAAAAAGGTTGTAAGGGTAACCTAATGGAAAAACTTAATTTCCCTTTTTATTATGAATATATTGTATTATAATAGTTGTATTTTTCTTTATTGTAATAAGATTAATATATTATTATTATTTTTCTATTTATGTATTCATACATAAATAGAAAAAGTATTAGGTTTTTTCAAATATACATTTTTCCAGACTTGTTACAGGGTACTCACAGATTCTTAAAAAATCTTAAAATGCATTGAATTGAAATCTAATAAAGATTTCAGATTTACATTTCTAATAATTTAAGATACAAGACTAACAAAACAGTGAAACAGTTACTTCAACATGGTTCATGTAGCGATTTTGCCAACATTTGATCCAGTAAACATTATTTTATCATGGCTAGAAATGGTACCAGGCGAAGTGTAAGAGGCACGTTGTATTTTGTTCATGAAATCTTTCAAAATCAATACAATTGGAATCAAGAAGGATCTTTCCATTTACTAAAACGTCATGTTTATTTTATGTTTGAATAAACATTTGGGTAAAATTGCCCCTAAAATTATGCAATGTGTATTTTTAATTTTTAAATGAGGGATGATTGTCGAGTTACTTTTAAATTTGATTTAAAATGGTAATTAAATAATAAAATAATAAAATGTAACCTCCCCTAAGCTGTAGGAACCTTGTATTACTTGATTCATTATTTTATAGTTGAATAAAAAGGATTTTAATTTTAATTTACTGTACTGTGCGTTATATAATGTTTCCAAAATAGTAAATTGATCTGCAGGGCTCACATAGAGTGACAAAAAATGATAATTATAAATGTTTTAACTTTCACATTTTATATTGAAATTGTTTGGGCATTGAATTATTCAATAAAGTAATTGATTTCAATACTTTCTGTATTACTTTCTGTATTACTTTCCCATAAAGCTTCTTGCTCAGGACAGCAGTATGAACGACCACTTTATGATATCAAATCAAATTATTACTTACAGGAATCTCATTACATGGTTAGTTTTCTAAAGGATTTAAAATGACTTTGGAACAGCTGTGAACTGTCACGGTACCAAAGCATGTTTGTGCTTAAATACATTCACACCTGAGTGAAGCGCGACAAACAGGAAAATAAACAAAATATTATGAGTTTATTTGAACTGTTTGTATATAAATATATTTATGAATGAGGCCTAATCTGTTGGGAACCTCCTCAACACGACACTTAGGGTGTTAAAGTGTGACCACATTCGACAACACACCTTGACATCTGGCTTCCGTTTCTCCTCCAGATGTGGTCGTGCCGCATCCAGACAAGAAGAGCGTCATCATGTACGTGACGTCGCTCTTCCAGGTGCTCCCGCAGAGTGTTTCTATGGAGGCCATCAAGGAAGTGGAGACGCTCCCACGGGCGGCTGCCGGCAACATCACCCGGGTGACGGCGGAGGAGCACTACCAGATCCAGACCCAGCAACGCTACTCCCAGCAGGTCAGAAAGACTTTTGAAAAAATGAGCGCTGCAATATTAACATATTTTCTAATAGTTTTCATCTGTTGTTCGGGAAAGTTGCCACTTGATGAGATGTTTCCCTTGACACAGAAATGCGTGCAGAAGCAGCTTGTTAATAAGTTGAAGAAGCGAATCTAAAGATCAGTAATTGTTGCCTACATGATGTCGAAGTGTTTTTGTATCCTCTGACGACGCTAATGATGGGAATTGAGCTTTAATGTGACTCAGCCTTTTGTCGATCTTATGGAGTGATCTAGTGAAGCAGAGACTAAGTTGGTGTTTGAGACAATTTACATTATTCAACAGGTTTCTGATCAGTGGAGAAAAAAAAAGGTTATTTTTTGTGACATTACTTGAAACTGGTGCTTCACTTTGCGTCACTTTATCGTTCACAGTGTAGAGTCCATTATAAAATCAGCTTACGTTCATCTTCTCCTCCGACAAACATCCACATCCTGACAATCGTCTTCCCGCTGCTCACTCGCTCAAATACCACAGCGTTTATAAATGTCACACCCACTGATGGAATAATCCAGCAACATAATCTTGTTGTCAAATGTAATGACTTTCATTTCTATAGTATTGCTGAAATGGCAAAAGTGGCATATTTAATACTTCACTGGTGACAGTTCTCTTGTGCTGGCTCTGGTTTGAAAAAAAACCCCAAAACACTTCAAGTATTAATTTGTATGGAATAAACATCAATGAAGCTTTAACTGTAGCAATAAGAGGATGATCTTTCAATTCAATGTAATCTACAATCTCCTAGATGTGCTCTCTAATGAGGCAAACGCAAAGAACAGTATTAGAAAAATATATATTTGTGATGAAATAACTGTAGAATGAGAGCCTGACAAGCAATAATAGGCAACTGCCACTTTTCAGACAAAGAAATAAAGACAACAAGCAGTGATCGAAATCAAGTTCAAGTATATATTAAGATTAAGAGAGTCAGATTTACACAGTTACTGTACAGTGAGTTACAAATCTCTATCCTCCTTCTCTTCTTTAATCTTGCTGGCTTTTAGTGAAATTACTCAACAATTTATTGGATTTTAATTATTTTTTTAAGAAATCTTAATAAGAAGATGATGTACAGAATTACCATCTGGTTCCACAAATTCATTTGAAGGATGAGAAACAGTTGATTTGCCTGAGTGAGTTTCCGACCTTTGTCAGTCCCATTGTACTTGTTGCTATCAACAATATTTCAAATGCTAAAAAAACTAACTTCAGAACAAAACAAGTAACGTTTGAATTTGTATATACTGTATTCATTGTATATTATATACAATATATTGTATATATTGTGCCTTTCATATCATTTTTGAGACACGAAGAGTACACAAAAAAAGAGGGGGGTTGTAAACAAAGTAATTTAACACTTATTTATTACTTGATTACTATTACTTTTTTGTATGAATTACACTTTAATTACAATTAACACTACATTCAGCTGATTTGATCATATTTTTAAATGATATTATTATATAACAGTATTATTTTTTAGTTACATCATTATTACATGACAGGGTCCCCACAGTTACGAAGTGATCTTATAAATCCATTATAATGTCTATTGAATGTGCTAATAATGTATTATTAACAGGACCTTCAGTGTAACCTTACAAACAATTAAATAATAAGTACAAAATAAAATTATTTTGTACTTATTATTTAATTGTTTGTTAAATGTCAGAAACATTTCAACGTGATCAGTTTCATAGTTTACCATTTTTCAAATTACTGCTGGTTTTATTTTTCGAGGAAATGACAAGGTTAACATAAAGGTTTATGACCAAATGTGACATAAAAAGCCGTTTTAAATCATTAAACTTTATCTTGTCTGCACTCCCATTTCACAATCTTAATTTAAGTTACTCGAGTGGGAAAGTGGGTTTTTTTTAAAACGTTGAGACTCCAACATAGTACAACATATTATTTCAATAACAGTAAATGAATGTTCATAGAATTTTCTTTTTTTTCCTGTGTGATGCAGTCGCCTTCATTAAAATGAATTTGTCATGAATCTTCTGCTGTCATCGTAAGATATTCACGCTCACAGTGTGACTCGCAGGACGATACAGATAATGAGTCGGTTGAAAAAAGAGCTTTTAAAAGGCTTTAATTATTTTTTTTCTGTTAACAAGAGCGGTTCTGTAATTAGACTCCTTGTTTAAAGGGCTGTTAAACGATCTGGTTTGACTGACCTTCTCTACATGTAATGACAACTGAAAACTGAAGGTCGCTGCTGACCTTCTCATCTCTAGTCTGCTTCCATAATAACGTGTGTATATTTGTGTTTGCATCTTCCAGGAAGTAAATAGTACATCAATATTCAGGCAGAAAAACTGTAAACTCCAGCCAGCTTCTTAGGAGTGTGTGTCTGCGTACCTGATTTGACGTAAAACGTTGTGTTTTTAGGCCAGTGTGTGTCCAACTGTTGTGTCCCATAATTAAGTTTAACACAAGTATACCATCTGTCTCTTTTAATGAGATCCATTAAGTTCTGCTTAGCATGCTGAGAAGACCGGACCTGTTGACAATCATTTGATCTCATTTCTTTGACACGATAAAGGAAATTTGTCGCTAAATTGGGAGAGAATCTTGGGGAAAAAAAAGATGGCATTTCAGCCAATTTGCTCACGGATTGCTGACCCTTCACTGCCGAGTTAAGCTCGGGTCAGTGTTACGCCATCACTTCAGATCACAGCAGGGCTGCAAGAGCCTCTCGGTCACAATATTATCTCACTTACAATAACGGTTGCCTTCAGCACTCGGAGAAACTGCACGAAAGCGGAGATACGAAGTCAGACATGCGAAGTCCGGACGTGGCCAAGATATATGAAGATGTGAGATACATGAAGACGAACAGGCAGATGAAGACGAGGGCTCGTGTGGAAATGAAGAGTGAGCTGGAGCAGACAAATTTTGCAGAGCAGGAAACTACTCAGGCGACGATAAAAAAAAAAGAAAAAAAAAGGAGGAGGAGGAAGAGAGGAGGGAAGTCAAGTGAAAAAAAACAAGAGTTACTGACAGCGGCCATTATGTGACACCTCCCTCATCTGTCTTCATCAAAGCCCTTCTGCCGCCATCTCCTACCACCTGGGACCCTGTGTAGTACAAATGCTTTTTTAATGAGAATATTCCTGGGGAAAAAATATTTTTGCTGAATAAGTCACTTGAGGAATTTCTTGGAAAATCGAAAGGCTGGAACTTTTGAGGAAAATCCAGATGTCTGGTGTTCAATTCAAGTTTCTTAATCCATTTAAGAAGGAATTCATAATTATTTTAAACAATGAATGAATCAAATGTTTGTTTTTTCTATAAAAAATGTAGTTAAATATTTGACTTGAATATACAATAATGATGTACTAGATAAAGTAAAAATGTGTCTTGAGCTCTACTGCCATTGTTACGTCTGTTGAATGGCTTTAAAAAAAAGAAATGTGACGCACTTTACTACCCAAGTATACTTGCTGTAAGTGACTCACATTTGACAAGGTTTTGAATCAATTGTCAATCATTTTCAAATCTTACCGTTCAAAGGGGTTATTGATTGTCTTCACACCAGTATTAAAGCAACACTACGTAACATTTTGACGTAATTTGTTTTCATATTTTCTTTTTGAAAGTACATCTCCGGTTTTATTTTAAAGACGCCACCAAAAGCTTTACAGAAGCCAGTTAAACAGTTCAGAAACAGTGTTTTCACTTGTTTTCAAGTACTGCGAGAGATTTTGAAGATACCAGGATGATAAAAACACATCACAACAAGAGTACTTCCAGTCAGAAACAAGCTTTGTGATTGTTCGTCTATTTGGCTCCAATGTAACGCTGTGTAGAATTTGAGCAAGTGTAAAAAGAAAATCACAGCAGAAAATAAGTTTTTGTTTGCTCAAATGACTTTGTTTGCTGGAGGAAATATTGTCCTAATGTGCAGAAAGTCTCTAACTACTCACTCAGTTTTATGACACAACTAAACGCCACCAAGAGCCCTTATCTCAATTTTTAAAAAACGCAATGCAATATTCGACATTTGTCGCATCATAGATATAATGACATTGCAGTTACACAGCTCTGACACGCGGGGTCGCCAGAAACAGCCTTTTTAAATCCAAGTATTGTCGCTTTAACACTAAAACATTAAATAAAAAAAAAGTTAAACGAAATCTATTGTTATCGGGTAAAACTATTTTTAACAGAAATAAATCTAGTTCAAAGTGAGCGGTGAAGGTCATTGGTGTCCTTCAAGCACACTAGCAATGACTTGAAACTTTAATTCCCTCCCGGCCACAGCTTCTCCACCTTGAGGAGGCCATGAAAAGCAACGAGGGGTAATAATATAACAGCTGCATAAACAGAAATTATGACAGTTATGAAGAAGAAGACAGGACAAGTGCGACAGAGGTGACGGGGTTGATTGATGGCTCAGGAGGAGAGACGGAGACAGAGACACATTAACATTTTATAAAGTCTGTGTGGTGCTAAGGTTGACTTGGTTGAAGCGGTGCCGCGGCTCGGCTTAGCGTTGCAGAATTTACACGACAGGAATCTGCGACAAGCATCGGTTTGACATTGTTTTTATGTCGATGATGAAGGTGTGTGTCAGCGTCAGCGGCTTCTCAACATGGGTTTCATAGATGGTTATATTTCACATATGTGCAGCTATAGTTGATCTGCATATGTTTTGTTGAATTTTATTTTTTGAAGGAAATAAGTTATTTATTCATCATTACCTTTAGTTGATTAAGTTTTTTTAATTACAAAAGCCCAGTTTTGTGTGAAGCATAAAATAAGTGTAGTATTTGCGACATTAATTTCATTAACAAGTCGTTTTTCATTTGAAACATTTTAAGCAGGGAATAAATCCCATTAAGAATTAAGTAGTCTCAATAATTTGGTTGTTTCTTAATTTTTACATTGACATCATTTATAATTTTAAGACTCAATCCTTACGCTTGCGTCTTTTCATTTGTAATAAATGTGTTAATGGTAAATAGACTTCATGGAAACATTTTGAGTGCACTTCAGTTTAGTATTACATTGTCTTTGTGCTAAATATAGATATTATTTTCTTATTGAAAACATAAAATGACTCAACTGTGTTTAGTTCTAACTGAACGTCAAAAATATGGTTAAGAATCTCCTGAAGCTTAATAAATAAACAGAGCTGTGGCAGATACATGTGAGGATCAAGAATCACATGCAGTTTGTTTTCTGTTGTTTATTTTAGATTGTTTTAATTATTTGCAAGTTAAAAGAACAATCCCTCATTAAAATATAGTATATTTAGTGATTGATACGAGGGTTAGTCAGTTGCAATAGGTTGAACTAAGTGACCAAACTCTTGACCTGATACATTTCAATAAATCCACCCACAAGTCATAATCACATCTTGCCTTATTATTCAAAGACATCAGACAAATGTTAATTCTGAGTTTCAAAGTTTTTACCTGCAATATTCATCGTTGACCATCCCATAAACACGGATGTGGTCACACATTTCGATGGCAAGAATCATGGTGAAAAAGCCAGTGCTTAGATAAGCTCCAGAGTTCATTCTAATAAAAAACAAAAACAGTCAACACACTTACTGCATCTATGTTGACATTGCCAGAGTGTATTTACCTGTGTTTTCCCGTTTCTTTCTCGAACACATTGTCGCAATATTCCACCTTCTCTTTGGTAAATGCATAAAGTTGGACATTTGGATACTTTTTTGCCATTTTCAGAAGAGCGTTATAGGTCGAGCCTTTTCCGTCTTGTCTCATTTTTTTATGAGGACCCCAAATCACATACAGAGTCTTTGCTGACTCTTCGAAGTAGTAAGGTTGGTTCCGTGTCAGATACTGCATATGTTTTGTTGAATTTTATTTTTTGAAGAAAATAAGTTATTTATTCATCATTACCTTTATGTGATCGAAGGTTGTTGGAGACAGTAACACAAAGATAGAGGCGTACAAATCATGGACAGGTTTTTTGTTTGTTTTTTCAATTGCAAAGTAAAGAAAGTTGTTATCTTGATAGAAACTTTACTACTTCTAAAAGTGCTCAGGGTCACTCCTTACATATTCATGAAGTAGAAATATATTCATGATCTTCTTAACCATAATTAAGTAATTGAAGCAACACAAAAAATGAAAGTGGTAACATAAGGTCCAATATTTTTCTTGTTCAAATCGCAAGCCATCACATTTGACTTATGTTACTTCAAGGTTTAAGTTTAGAATGTTTTCTTTTTACTTTTGCTGGAGAATATGTAAATACCTCCACAGTCTAGTACACAGGAGTCTTACTCAATCTCACATGAGACCAAAATCTTTAAGCAATCAAGGTTACAGACCAAACAAAATCTATATTCACCAAACAGACACAAAATGACTTGGCGGGCATAATTTGGCGGCTGCCTTTTTCAAAATTAGTTTTTAAAGTTTGAAGTTTGAGGTGACCCAGAAGTTTGAAGTTTGAAGTCTGAAGTGACCCAAATCACTGCTGATGCTGAACAAATCTGCCTTTAAAAATGTTTTTCTTTTGGAAAATAATTGTTTAAAATTCAGTTTTTGCTATCTTGTTTTTATTTTTATTTATATTTTATTATATTTGTATTTATTTATTTATTTAAGTATTAAAATCATAAAAATAAAAACTTTTTGTCAAATTACACTTTGAAAGTAGATCAACGACGTCTGTGCTGGAAATGGATTACAATTTCTGCAGCTGAATATTATTTTTTTGGTAAAAACAAAACAAACAAAACAAAAAAAATTCAAGTTGTGTATTTAAAGTGTCCCTTGGGCATGCTAGCTTAAATGTGTAAGCAGCCCAGTGTTTAATAATGGCATGCAGGTTGTGTGTTCGTTCATTTGATTTATCCATTATTATGTTAAGTGTCGCTGTTGCAGAGTTACATTTTGAAATTCTTTGTCTCATTTCATGACCGCCAAACCCACAGCAGGGGGTCACCAGCGTGGTGCTTTCCCATGGGCCTGTTCCAAAAAACATTTTTTGGCACAATAACAATTTAAATACATTTGATTTATGTTGCCTTTCTTTCTGCCCCAAATATGGAAGAATCAAAATGTGATTGTAATACCATTTATCATCCGTTATGATATATATTATTTTATTTTTTACATTTCATTTGTATATCACACTGATGGTAGCCTTTTTGGTCACACAGTGCCCTTGAAGTAGCTCACAGTTGCAAGAACATTGGTGAACCCTGGTCTACATGTTAGAAAAAACATCTATTTAGTGGGACTTTATTCATAAAAAGACTTCTTTAATCAACTTATTTAACCAGAGGTTTAAACATTTCTTGTAATTCAATGCTCCTTTTAAGTATACCAGCGTCAAAACAAACATTATAAGGTTGATTATATTCAGAATTTCACTGATCAGATGAAAGACAAGCCCTTGAATATCTCTTATGTCTCTAATTCTGCATCATCTAAACACAAAAAAAGTGCATTGATTTCATACTAGGATTGTGTCCCGTCTTTTGATTATGTTAATGCAACTCTAGTTCAACGACTCATTAGTGTGTCCATTAAGTGTCGAACCTGTTGAATATTTCATGGTGGATGTTAAACTGTGGTATAAATAATGGATCATACACTGTGGTGGTTTGAGGAGCAGCAATCTGCCGTTGACCCAAATGAACGTGATTGTATTCTCAACTGCAAATCAGTCCCTCGAGATGCTTTGAGCGAGCCGTCGTCTCATTGATTGATAGATATTATATGTATAATTATGACGTGTGTTTCACATGTAGAGAACGTAACGTAAAAAGACAGAGAAACATGTTATTATCAATATTAAGCTCATTAGCGTTAAATGAAGAATTAAGAAAGACATTGGAACGTCTTTAACTGGTTGCAAAATGACTAACCATTGGCTGATGAGGGTTCATGATGCAGTGTCATCAGACTTCAGTAGGTGGCGCTCTCAGTTTAAAAACTATAAAGCAAGGAACCTGAAAAGTGACAACACTGTATCATAAAACCTCATCAGCAGTTTCATGAAACCCATCAACTCTGTCACCAAATTCCACATCAAGAATTCAATCATTTAAATTCGACATTGACAAGTTGCTGAATAATGAAATTGAATTACTCGGGAGAAAGAAAGTGTCATTATTTCAGTTTTAAATTACTTTTTATTGACAAAAATAATAATTGAAAATGTCCCCTTTATAGGTCAGCTTTTTCACCATATTTAAGCATGTCAGGAGTATTTTAAACATTTGTGTATGCTCTAAGATAAATTTAATTTTGCATTTTATTGATTTAAAGAATTCACCATTAAGATGTTTTCAACATGTTCTTATTGATGAGAAGAACTGTGAGTGATGTGCATTGTTAACTTTACCTCAAGTGCACTCGCCTTAAGAGTAGTTTCCAGTAAAGGAGTGGAGGTTCATAAATGCACACGAAGCAATGCCAGCTCTGTCCGTCAATAAACAACTGAGGATGATGAATTGTTGCCCGGTCCACCTTTACTTAAGTGCTGCCACACTCTGATATATGCTGGAGTTAACATGATACCGAATGTCAAAAGAAAAGCCCAAAGATTGTTTCCATGTCGCGAGCTCAGTCATTGTTACTTTTCTGAGTCAAAGCTGTGCTGGATGGATTGTGCGGTGAGATTAAATCACCGGTGCTGTCGCTTTGCCTTTGTCTTTGTTTTCTTTATGTCTGTTTGTATCTTTGGCAACACATCTGTCTTGCATGTGTCAGCATCTTTTAAATAATGCATTCGATATTTCCATCGAATACTGTGACCTTCTGAGGAATAAAAAGTGCTATTGAAGTAGAAAATAAAGACATTCTTGGTGCGTTTCCAAACATTTTATTGTTTGTTTGTTTGTTAGTGTCAAATGATCAATAAGATGAATGGATTTACAAAATCTATACTTCATGATCCTTATTATTGTTAAACAAACTCACATACTGTATGTTTTTTTTTTTTTTAAAGTTGATCCTAGATCGTCTCAGCACCATTTAATTGTTAATGGGAATTACTTCCTCTTTAAAAACACAGTAAGATCAATCAACTTACATGAGCTGTGTTTTTTATGTTATTATTTTACATTTCAAGAGTTTAAATCTTGGTTATAATTAAATAATTGAATCTAATCAGATATAAAGCTCAGAAAATCTGATTTTCTAACCCATTTAAAATAATTTTTAAGTGAAAAAAAACTGTTAACAATGCTATAAAAACAGTGTCAATTAATAAATATTTCCCATATTTAACTGAATTTGTTTTTTTATGAGGTTTCCTTTTGCAAAAATAAAAAAATATTATTATCGTTAAATTGGTGTTGCTTAGATTGTTCAACTGATTCCGACAGCTAGTCTTGAAAAATACAAATGGAATCTAGAGTCTCTCTATGCCATTTTTATGAACACACAACTCATTCTTGATGTTTGTTCAAATGGAAATAAATATAAAGTTTCAGCTTCTTATGGTTTTCTATACACATGAATTCTTCTCAGTTTCCACTTGCAGCTCCTAAATCATTTTTTCATGAAAAGAAACATTGATTACTTTCATTCTGTTACAGGAGAAACTATTGTACTTGAAAAAAAGAAATAAAAAAGTTATGTATTACAGCTGTGTTTATTAAGTCTAAATATAGTTGTTTTTTCAGTCAGTTTTCATCTTCAGGCAGATTTAATCTTGCACCTAATTAACTCCAAGAGTAAAGCAAACACCTACTAGCAAATAGTTTGTGAGCTTCTCTCACACGTCCCTCCAGCTCGCAGCTGATGGAAAAAACAAACCAAATCTCATTATTTTGCAAAGCAGGCGCAAAAGTTCACCTAAAATTAACTTGACATTTGGTCGGAAAAGGAAGCTGTTTGATTATTCGATCCCCAACTGTTTTCCCTCTTTTTGTGCTTTTCCTTTCTGAATGTTGTCTGCTTTTCGTTCACTTCTTCATTTTTGCTTCTCTTCATGTCGTTGCCCTTCATCATCATCATCATCATCATCGTCTCTTCTGTCCTGTTTCACCCACCTATACATTCTGTCTTCTCTCTCAGATCACAGTGAGCGTGGCTCAGGGGCGAGTGCGGAGCCCCTCCCCTCAGCCTCGCTATAAAAGCTATGCCTACACCCAAGCTGCATATGTCAAGTCGCCTGAGCAAAAGAGGAGGCGGTTTACTGAGCAGGTCCGTGTCTCGCGACGCTAACACTCACGCTTTCTGTCACTGGACGCGCTTGTCTAACGCTTGTTTGATGAAATAATAAATCACAACTGTCATGATCTTCACAGGTTGGTCCAAATTCCCTTGGATTATTTGTTTTATTGACGATTAAATAGACGTAAAGCAATGGGAAAATTACGTCTATTAAATAATTTATCAATTAAATTGATCTAAAATGATGTCCTGGTTTGTAACTCAAGTAATAAAACATCAGCATCGAGTAATGACGGATCATAATTGCTGTCATTACTTCTAAAAATAAAGGTTTATTGAACTCCATTATCTCCGACATGAGCGTGCGGCACAAAGGAGATACAAAGAGAGCAAGATGTTGACTGGAGCAGGACAGTTATCAGCAGCGTGGATGTGCCGTGCAAATCTTTTCAGGACCTTATTACCAGAGAGAGGAATAGAGCGTGAAGGGGAGTGACGAGCCGAGATAAAAAGAGAGAAGTTGTTAGTGTCCAGATCAGTAGTGGGCACACAAAGAGAGATACGAGGGGAACAAGGACAAGTTGTTAGGCTCGGAAAGGAGCCAGAGATGCTTGTTGGCTCCAGTAATGGCTAACACTAACAAGCCTCACTTTATCTCACTCCGTCTTTTGTTTACCTTTTTCTTTCCACGCTGCCTTTCGGTTCCCCTTTCCTCACATGTCTCCCTCCGCTCCTTTCTTTATCTCTTTCTAATTTCAATTGTCTTACGTTTAGTTCCTGAGCCCGGGTCAGGAGGAGCTGCAGAGAGGCCTCAGTCCTCTGCCACCAGGGTCCACGAGTCTGGAAAGCTACCAAGCTGCACTGGAAGAGGTGATTCTCAATCTCTGAATGTCTATTGTGTAAAAAACCTGTTTCATATCCCTGATAGAACACATGTTATGCTCGTCTTGTTTTAGCTAGTGCGTTTTTTGATTTGTGTATTTTGCTACAAGGGAACCAATACAATGTATGTAGCACTGTAGTACATTTATTTAATTATATACATCTTGAATTATGAACTGTAGGAAATCTAACTTGCTCCAAAAACATAGCTTCATATAACTGAAGCCCTGGTTATGCCTGCCACTGATCATTGGAATTCAGGATCAAGGCTTTTACATATTAGTTCACGTCATTACTCATTTATTGAATGTTACCCCTAATTCTTTTCTCATTTATTAACTACAGTATACCTCAAACAATCAATTTCCTATACAGTTTACCCCTGACAAAACAATACAAGTATAATTAATTTAATTTTAATTAAAAAAAATTATATATATGTATTTGTTTCCAGATTAAAAATGTAATTCAATTTTCAGTTCAATTTGGTTAAATGTTGCTACTATACCAAAGTGAATTCCTAGTTGTTAGAACCCTTCACTTGCAATGGCAAAAATAATTCTGATTTGAGGTGTCAAATGATAAGAGAGTTATATAAAGGAGGAAAATAACAGGTCACAGAAGATCACAATGAGCTACAACAGACTGTCCTTCTAAGAGCAAGAAACCTTGAGCAGAACCAGACTCGTTGTAGATGAGCTTCTGCTGTGACTGTGAGATGGAGAGGAGAGACGGAGAGAAGTAGTGGGTGAAACGGTGAGAGATGAACAGTGTAGAGCAGCACAGACATGAAGAGGATCTTGGATCTGGTGGCACTATCGACTCAAGGTGAAGGAAATCCTGGATCCAGGTGGAGATGGAGAGACAGGATGACTTAGACATCTATTTTTCCAGTTTTTTGTTACTTACTGTGTGTTATTTACTCAAACAATTTAGTTTTACTCACAATAAACTGTACCTTCATCAAGTTCTCTGAGTTTTCTTGTCTATTCTATTTGAAGGTGTTGACGTGGCTTCTGTCAGCGGAAGATGGACTACAGTCTCAGCCACCAATTTCTAAGCAAGTGGAGGAGGTGAAGGATCAATTCCACACTCATGAGGTAAGTGACTAGTGTTGTTTCTCACATGTACATACGTTCATAAAGATGTAGGAAAGTAGTTCTCATGCCACTTTCTCTCTCACCAGGGCTACATGGTGGAGCTCACCACCCACCAGGGGAGTGTTGGACGGGTGCTCCGGGCTGGCGCCGCCCTGCTGGCTGAAGGGAACTTGACGGACGACGAGGACTCTGAAGTCAGAGAGCAGATGAACCTGTTGAACTCCAGATGGGAACATTTAAGAGTGGCGAGCATGGAAAGACAAAGCAGGTGAGTCACGGAAATTCTCCTCCAGTGTCTTGAAACTTTGAGAGACTTTTATTAGATACGAAGACATGAATATGTAAAGTTGAAAAAAGCCCACACATTGTTATATAAAAACACCTACTTATGAATTAATTTACAAACATAATTAAACAATTCTTGAATGGTCTTGTTCTCAGCAGTGATGCGTGTGGAAAGAAAAGATTAATTTGATCAGAAAAACAACTAAATGTTTAATAGAAATATTGACAAATATTGGACTCCATTAGAAAAAACATTTTCATAATGGTACATTTTAAATATTTGCTTACTATGTACATTTCCATTTTATAAGTGTTCATTTTTTCATATTTTATAAGATCTTTAGATTTAATCAATCAAATGTTTGGAGACTTTTTAGTGTGAGGGGGAAAAAGTTCCATTATTCTTTAAAAATCCTATTAGATTTTCCTTCAAAGGGTCACAGGAGGCTAAAGGTCATTCCTAGATAAACAGTATTAATACATATGTAGTACATATTTATGTGTCTTACAAAGTTGTTAGTCAGTAGATAACTCAGAAGTATATTATAGATAAGGGCTATGACTCATCAAAACAGAAGTCTGCAGAAGTCTAAGGATGCATCTTAAATAGCTCCCACTGATTACACTGAGATATAAAAATCATGAGGTGTGATGAAACTAAATGCGTTACTATACTCCGTAGGCTCTAAATAAAAATGTTCTTCTGATTTTCTTGATGTTAATAGTCTTGTTTTTCCTTTGTATTTGCTTTAATGGTGGAAGTCATCGTGTTTCTTACACTAGATTTAGTTTCCTCCTCTAATAAATTCTGTGAAACTTGTCCTTAATGAAGTCAAATCTGCCAAAATGGAGTTTATTCTGGCAAATCCTGACACAATTTTCTTAGAAGCTCAAGAGTGCAATAACATCCAAAGAGCCTGCCTAAGGGATTTATGAAGTGCTACCAAGAACATTCAGTCATAAAAAACGAGAATCTTTTAATACATATATTTTGTAATCAAGATGTAAATGCAAAACACTTTTTATCGCTAGAGTGTTTTTTTTTTCCCAATTGAAAGCACATATTAAAACACATTTAATAGATAAAGAAAATAAAACTCAGCCTTGAAAAATAACGTTATTTCAACTGTTGAGATGGTTGAGAAATATTACTTAATTCATTTTCCCTGTTAATAATTTATTTTTGTATTTCTCCCTTATATCAATAAAGTTTCCTACAGACATTAGAGGACACAAAGGCCGTGGTGGTTCTCATTATGTTGAATCCAATGATCACTGACACTGAGCCAAATTTAATTAACTGTTCAGCTATCGCCTGTGATAATCTTGTTGATTCGCGCCCAGAGCTTCGCAGACATGGCCTGGACTAGCTAATACCGCTACGATAAGACAGCGGGGGTCTGTCTGGGGCGGGCGTGGACGAAGGAGCATTGTTTGCTGCTTTTATCATAACACACTCGCTTATCAATAAGTCGGGCATCAGTATGCAGCAACGGTTCTTCAAATCGTCGTATTGTTGAAGTGACTTTAGAATTGGAAAATGGTTTATTTGTGATATTTTTCAGACTCCATGAGGTTCTCATGAACCTGCAGCACCAGCAGTTGCAGCAGCTGACAGACTGGCTGGACGAGACCGAGGCACGGATCAAGAGGTTGAGTGACCAGCCTTTAGGTCCTGACCTGGAAGATATCAAGCACCAAGTGGAAGAGCACAAGGTGAATAAACAAGAGGTTTAAATTGAGCTTCCTAGCATGGAGTAGTTCCTTCCAACTTTGGCTCCATTTTGGCTCCAACTCTGGGGGCCCTCAAGTCAGAGACATGAAAAGACACTTGAAACAGCTGTTTCAGCACCAAGGACAGCTCAGCTACTGAAAAACATCTAACCTTATCACTCATTGCATTTATTTTTCTAGAAACAGAACATAAAAGCATCACTGTAACCATTTAAAGAAGCAGATTTTAAGACACTTTAAAAAATGTTGATTTTGACCAGGACTGTAAATCTTGATCAGACAAAGAGCTACAATTTTAAACTCCGTTCAAGTCTTAGGCCGAACTTTATTTACTCATATTAAACCATCTGGATCCATAAATATAAGTTCAAACAGATTCTTTTTTCAGTCTTCGTTTCTATTCAACCAGAGAATGTAAAAAATAAAACTTCAGAAAAGCTTTCTATAACTACAATCAGAGAAAACTGAAACCGCTAATTGTTAAAGCTATTCTCATGTCTATCCGTGAAGAAGTTCTTAACTTTGTGTTGAGATAAATGAAGATATAGGAGCTTTTATTCTTCAGAATTAGAAACTCTTAAGGAGTCACAGTAAACATTTGGACTGCACTAGTATTTATGTTATCAAATGTTGCTCATGCTCTGGAAAAGTTTGCACATGCCTGCCATTATATCTGTACCTTACCTTAAGCTTAATGACTGAATAATTTACCATAAACCAACACGATCTACTTTGATCTTGCAAGAGATTGAGTGTCAAGCTCTCGCCCGCTACATAAAATTACTTGGCAGACTTAATCTGGCCCACAGGCCTGAATTTGACAGATGTTCTGGACGTTATATTATAATCTCCCTTCATCTACTCCCCCTTATTTTTCTCTTTATACAGTATATCTTACCCGCAACATGCTAGCATTCGCTGCTACGTCATTTTAATAATTAAAATATTAATATTTTTCCCACTCTGGCCGTGACCGACTACAAGTTACCATTTCTTATGATGATTTTTAAATCTTACTATTAATTAAGTTAATTAAATATCTTTTAAATAGACAAATGAAGGATGAAGATGTTTCATTATTTACGTTTTAAACTAGATGTCTAAACCTCTTTCTTTCTCCTCAAAGCTACATTAAAATATGAATTGAACTGATCAATAACCACAGAAAACTCGATTGGTTGTAAAGGTCAGATTGGACGAGATTTTACTCACAAAACAGCCTTTCATGCATGATGTTTACTCATTTCTGTTGCCGGTTGTTCCTCGGTTCTTCTGGAATTGTTTGCTACAAATATCATTGGAAGTCAGTCAGTATCTCTGTAAAGTATGTTCGAACCTTTACTTTGAACACAATACATCTAGTTTCTCCCAAGATTTTTGAAGTTGCTTTTCATCTCTAGAATGTGTGTTATTTTAAGTTTGCTTTCAGAAAGAAATGTTATTCACAGAAAAACCTTGGAACCTTGTCGTTGTCTATATAACCTACTAGATTAGCAGCAAAGTTTGCCCTGCATCTGTCACAGACGGGATAATATTTAGGCTCTGAAAACATCTTGAAAACAGATGCTGATTTTATTTTTTTAATTAAGGAATGGTGTACAGCAGAGCTCTGTCCTTGATACTTTGACTTTTACACACGTGACAAGAAAGAGATTGTGTATCAAGCCAATAAATTGAGTCGGAGTAAAACTCAATTTAAAGTGTATTCTTAAACTCAGTTATATTAATTTTGTATGTTGTGCTTCAGTTACTACAGGAAGATCTTGAGTTGGAGCAAGTAAGAGTGAACTCTCTGACCCACATGGTGGTGGTGGTGGACGAGAACAGCGGGGACAGCGCCACCGCTGCTTTGGAAAGTAAACTTCAGGTAAGGAATTGTGTTTAAATATTTAAATAGTATGTACACATTTGCAATATGGTTCATTGAACTCTCTAAGTTGAAGTACTTAAATACCTGACAGGACATATTTTTGTCTTCGTTGTCCTGCCATAATTCAATATTTTAGAGAAACACCTGAGCTGCTGCTGCTGTGTTTGCTAGTAGATCCAGAGCTTTCTTCCTTTTATTCTCCATAGTGATTCAGTAAACCTCTTGCCTTTTGTTTCTCTGGTTAACCTTACCTTTTTTTTTTTTCAATATCATCATATTTTGTCTCTCCGCTTCTTCTTTCTTCTGGTTTGACGGCCCCTCACAGCGATCACTATATATCATGTGGCCCCTGGGGAATTTTATTTGTCCACCCCTGATCTAAAATGTCCCTTTATTAGTCAGACATGGAAATCCTGGTTCTGTTGCTAGCAATGACCTGCTTAGAAACAAGAAGCAAAATGAGATTATTACAGTTTTCTCTAAAGGCAAATTAAAGAACATTGTTAAGACAAAACACAAGTCAATTGAATGCACTGGCCATCCTAGGAGAGATAAAAAAAAAGAAAAATACAAAAACCAACAAGCTTAAAGAAAACAGTCAAAGGTAAATCCGAAAGTCAGGCATAGACTTTGTTTTTTGTATAATTGAGAATTACACTATCGTAATGTATTAATTTTTTCATGTGTATAGGAACCTTGAGCGGAAGTAAAAGGTGACACGAGAGTGTTTAATTCAGCATTGACTATAATTAGGGAAGTTTAACACCACTAGAAGATAAGACCTTGGGAGATTAGGTTGTGTGTCAGAATGTGAAAATGCAAATGGAGGGTGTCTTCCTCTGGTTTCCTGCTGCTGTTGAATTGTCTCTTGATTAATTACAGGACGTTCGTCTCAAGATTAACCTGCTGCGGTTTCGCCACCTTCTACCTTTCTTTGCACGTCATTGTCTTTTAATTTCCTCTCTCCCGGACTTAACCCGACCGTGCTCTCGGGTGTTCTGTCACCCTCATGACTCTCTTCAGAAGGATAAAGGGCTGCAGTCTTTAGCTACTTCAGGCCTCTGTGGTTTCCAGATTGCCGGATCACTTTTCATCCTCCGTTAATTGCATAACCTGTGGAGTTTAAATACTGTCTCGTTATAACAGAGAAAATAGTCGACTCACCGAGTGATCTGTATGAAGAGCTGGCATGTTTTAGAAATGTTGTTTTCACAGATTAGCCCTTATGTAGATTATCAGATTATCTGTAATGTAGCTTGTTGCTAAACAGAAACAGCTATACACAATAAATTAAGCAATTAGCATTGCCCTGGTTTGTGTAGTAAAGAAAATTCTTCATTTTGATTTTCATGTTCCTTTTGGGATGTGATCATTTAAGATCCTACGTTACTTTATGGGTTTTATTGTGCGACATATTGCACTTGAATTTCACATATATGATGACTCGAACCTGCTAGACCTATAAAGATGCCAGTGTTTAAGATAAGATAAGTGAGATCATACAATTCTGCATGACTTACAGAAATCATAACAGATGCTGAAATACATTTTTTGATGAAGGAGGACAATCGCAGAGATAATTACGATGAACTGAGCCTCAAAGAATGACAAGACAATATAAAAATAAATATAACCCTTTTTTTTCAAGTTTCTTCTTTGAGTTATCATAAGCCGTCAATAAGGATTTGTTAATTAATGTTCTTTGTTAAAGTGACAATAGGTACGTTTTTGAAAAAAAAAAGTGGCTCCCCGTGTGTCTGAACAGTGTAACTGCAATCTCGTACTCACTGTTCTCACGAATGTCGTGGTTAGTTAAGAAAGAAGTATCTCAGTACACTGCTCAAACGACACTCACAGACGCTACACCGTATTGACCGGGAAAAGTTAGACGAATCATGAATATAAAAGCAAGATAGTTGTGATGCAAAATGAAAATAATGATTAAATGAAAAAAAGAAAAAACATCATCAAGGAGTTTCTTTTGTGTTTTTGTGTGTGCACAGGTGCTAGGCGACCGCTGGGCAGCCATTTGTCGATGGACAGAGGACCGCTGGATACTGCTTCAAGAGATTTTACTAAAATGGCAGCACTTCACGAATGAACAGGTGCATTTAAACTCTCGATTAGAGAAAAGAAATACACCAAAAAAAACACCACAAACAAGAAGGCGCACAACCATGTTTTCAAGTATTTGCTCAAATTTTTAAAAAGAAATTGGCCAAACAATCTTCATTCAGATACCAAAAACAAAGCACAGGCTAAAATGTTTTTTCACTCCAAGTCATTTTAAAGTTATTTTTTCATGTACATACTGTATATATATATATATATATATATATATATATATATATATATATATATATATATATATATATATACATATATATATGGACATATTTTCTTAACATCACCACAGACAGAAAAATACTTACTAAGCAAAATTCAAAATTCGAGTTTTCAAATTTTATCAGAATATTTATAAAATATCACTCCAAGCTTGGATTAGGATGCAGAAGTAGCATAGAGTTTCACTGGTCTAGGACAGGAAGGACAAAATGTTAGGTCAGACCAGTATTAGGTCGTCTTTATATTCATGGACAGACCTTCAGATAAAAATGATATAAATGATTTGTACAGAGTTTGTGTTTTACTAATTTTCACTATCTTACAGTTTATTATTTTTTAAATAAACTTGACTTAAACAAGCGTCTTGATGTTTCAAGAGCTACAAGCTAATTTTACTAAGGAGTAAATACCATTTTTTTGTCAAAACAAAACGCATTCAGACAGAAACAATGAAAAATACAAATTGTTGTTTTCTCTGTGCGGCTCGGTAACAAAGGCCTCACAGACCGGTTGAGGACCACTGGTCTATGACATCCATACAAAAACTTTGTAAACTATTGTAATCCATCTAGTTGTTCTCCTCTCAACCCTGCAGTGTTTATTCGACTCCTGGCTGACACAAAAAGAAGAACAAGTTTCTACTTTCAAGACCTCCAACCTGAAGGATCAAGCGGAGATGACGGCGTGTCTTCGCCGTCTCGCAGTGAGTTTCAAGACTCGCAATGTTTGTCAATACTAGCGCACAAAATGTCGATATTTTGTCTGCCAGACTATAAAGACGGAGCTGGAGATGAAGCGTCCCACCATGACCAAGCTTTGCTCCATGAGTCAAGACCTGCTGTCCAGTGTTAAAAACAAGGAAATGGCCAGTAAACTGGAGGCGAGACTGGACAGCTTCGCCCAGCGTTGGGACAAACTAGTTCAGAGTCTGGATATGGCCAGCACTCAGGTAAGTTGCTCGTCGCTTGTTCCTACTGAGCTGAATATTTGTGTCAGCTGGTATTTGAATAAAAAAAGAATATATTACCATGCCAAAATCCATGATTTTTTCATTGTTTCTGAAGATACAAACAATTGAGCCGCATCTCTTCACCTCAAACTTTGCTATAATTAATCATTCCAGCCGAGTCCACCGTCATTGTGTGAACAATCACCGCCTGAACGAGCTCCTATTTGACTGTGATTGGAATGTGGTGAAGTGAACATATATTATGCTTTCAACATTCAAGTGTTTCATTTTCATCTGACGGCTTCTACGCAGGAGCGGAAATTCATTATGTTCATGTTTAAACAAACCTTTCGTCATGATTTATGAATCTGATAATTTCCCAGAACAAATGTATAAACTCTGAAACAAAGTAACAATTTCCTAAAATTGTACAATTTAGGAAATTAAAGTTTGTAAATTTGTTCAAGAGATTGTACATGTTTTACACTTGTGGCTGCTGTATAGAACATCACTATGACATCATCATTCACAATTAGAACTAAATGATTTTGATCCCCCACAAAGCTTATATGCAACTAACCACTGAGTCTTGACTGTTGTTATGGTATTTTATTTTTCAAAATGTCCCTTTTACTTTAGAGAGTTATTTTTCTGCTATAATCAGACACATCTATCACTCAAATTGTTACAACATCAAACTAGCTTGAAATATCCTTGAATATCATTTTAAAGGGTGGAATAAAATGGAATTATTGTTCATTTTAGATTAGATTAGATAAAATAGATAGATAAACTTTATTGATCCCTCTGGAGGTCTCCTTCGGGAAATTGTTTTTCCAGCAGACGGCGACACACAGACGATAGATTCATGAAACAAGAACAAGAACAAAGTGCAATGAAAAGAAAATGCAAGATGACACAATCTAAATCTAATGATAAAGAACATAGATCAAAGAAAAATAACAAAGAAAAAGGATACAAAGATTAACATGGAATATTATCTTTTCACTCGACTGCTGCCCCCAAACTCAGAATTAAACAGCCTAAAAGCACAAGGAATGAGTCCCTGAGTCTATTAGTGTTGCATCATGGGAGGAGCATTCGTGCTCCATCTGCTTCTCTGCTCACTGATGACAGTGTTTAAAGGATGACTGTCATCATCTATGATAGACAGTAGTTTGTTGAGTTGGATTGATTTTTTTTAATCCCTTCGGGAAATTGAGTTTCCAAGAAGGAGAACAAAGAGCAAAGAGATAACAAAGTTCAAATATAAAGCTCATATATCAAAGGAAATGACGCTCATTTAGGCATACGGTATTTAAGTTTCTTGAAAGAAATATTTCTTGCTCAATAATGATGGTCTTAAAAAATGTTTGGTCTTATAAAACAGGGGAAAGTCAAGATAAATAAGAAATTATGTCACAGGGGTGAATTGATGCTGCATGGAAAGAAGTCTTCTTGGTGAACATAATGTGAATTCTGGATAAAATAATAGAAATGGAAATAAAAATAAAATATAAAAATGGAAGTGGAAATGCTCTAACAACCTTAACTGCGTTCAAGGACCTCAGCGATTAAAAGTTTACTGAAGCAGCTGTCCTGTTATTTCGTGCTAATTATGCATCAAACGAGGGCAACAAATATTTAATAATAACTGACTTTTCCCACTAAGCTTGTTTATTTCATATCATATGATGTCAAATATCATTAATTTTGGAGTGTCCTTCAGATAATAATGTGTACATTTATAATATCAAATGACCTCAAACTTGACCTCAAGATCTGCGTTTTATTTATCACTTTGCTTTTGATTAAAAGTCATCGCTCATTTGTTTTGTAGCTGTACACACTATAAACTATATCATATAAGAAAGACTCCCTACTTACTGAAGAGCACAACAATAATCAGTCACGGTGCCTAACAGGGGTCTGTAATCCAATTCCCAATCATGGCTCCAAACTTGCTTCACGCGGCTAAATTAAAACGCTCATAAACAACATGTGTCGCGGCTTAATCGGCCAATCATCTTTGTGCTTCTAGGACATAACAAGCAGGTTCATTTACATAATGTTTCACTATAGAGCTGTTCACTGAGAAGACCTTCATTGCTTCTTTTAATTCAAGTCCTTTTTCTCATTGCATTTTCTTTTTAAGCCAAATTTCACCTTTTTACATTTTTAAAAAGTGAAAATGGTCTTCTTGAGAGTCACATTTCCCTTTTTTATTTAACCGGAAAAAATACTTTTTTCTGCTTGATGGACAGTTCTCTCAATTTAATAAGAAGCCCAGTTCATGCACTATATATTTTTTACAAAAGAAACAGTGTTTCTTATCACACACAAGCTGAGTTCAATGCTTGTCCTGCTGAGATGAAACAGCAGCAGCTTGTTATTCTTTTAAGCAGCAGGAACACCTTCTGAGTGCGAGCTGTAGGCCAGTCCAGATCAAACGGAGGCGACTTTCACTTTACAAATGGCAACTTGAGTCGCGTTATACATTCATCAACTGAATGTTCTAGATATACTTTGGCAAACGATCGTCATCTGTCGCTTCATATGAAAAGAAATCAAATTAAAGCGATGGATATTTCTACTCGTAATATTTTGGGATTTACTGTACAAAGGTTTAAAATATCTTCCTGGAATGAGGCTAAAGTCATGAGCTAGTCTTTGTGCCGCTCGCGCTCATCAGTGTATCTGTCATTATGATTCCAGTAATTGCCTGATTGACCTCTGTGGGCAGATCTGGTTCCCTCGCTTCAGCCGGGCATACGCCGGTTGCCATGGCAGCAAGGCTTCCCCAAAAGCTCATAGTTACTGCTTCGTTCTCATTAGGCTCCTCCGAGTCTTTGTGTTTTGGTGAAAGATCACTTCCTAGAGAGAGAGCCGTTGTTTGTGAGTCGCCTCTCAAAAATCATCCAAAATGCTCGCATAATTGTCTTATAAAACTGTGTCTCGATCCAGGGGTCCACAAACTTTTTTAAATACCATTTTATACAGCATAATGTCAGCAATGTTGACCCAGATAAACCTTCATGTGGAAAACATGGCCGCCAAAAAACGAACGTTAAGTGCAAAAATGTACATGAACGCTGAACTGGTTTCTTTGCAACAAGTTCTTTCCAGATATAGTGTGTTTATTACTGAATTTTACTAGTTTACAAGCTAATGTTTTGAGTAAATTTGAACAAAACAAGTGTCTTTAACTTGTCAAGTATCACAAGCTAATGTTACGATTGGAAAAATCCTTTTTTTCGGAAAATTAAAAAACCTGTCAGACGGTAATAATCAATAGAATTGTCGAGGAACAACATATTTTGGACAGTGATGTGGAATGGAATTCAGTTTTACGTCTTTACACAACAACAATATAATACATTAACATTTAATTTAATATAAGAAATATTAAATAAATTGAAAAAAATGAGTAAAGAAATAAAAAAAATTGATATTGGGAATGAATGCAAACAAATACTGTTAAAAAAATACAGTTTTTTTTATATATATATACAGAAAACGAGTGAATGTATTTAAATGACACCATTTATTGTAGCATTCTTTAATTACTGTGTTGCAATAACTCTCTTCTTTTTTCTTTTTTTAATATATACTTTTTTTTAATGTAAAATAAAATATATTGCAGAGAGGTATAAATTGACCACATCAACCCATCAATGCCTCTCTGGTGCAGGTGTTTCTTTTTGACTTATTAATTCAACCTGCCGTCTGTGTTTGTTGACCCGCAGGTCACCACTTCTGCCACCACGACCCAACAGTCCGAGGTGACCCACACGGTCGCGGCGACGGTCACCAAGGTTACCACCAGGGAGAAGGTGTCAGCTGTGCGCCAGATGCGAGAGTCCCCGCCACCACAGAAGAAGAGGCAGGCGGCTGGGGATTCTGAACTCAGGAAAAGGTAGTTTGACTGGCACTTGAATCCCGATTAGCCCGGCCTCGTCTAATTTGAACGAACATTCCAGTTTCATGCAACCGTTTCTGCTCACTTATCTCGGCAGGTAAGAGGAGAAGCTCTGCAGTTAATCGTGTTTCTGTAGTGGCAGCGATGAGAGTGACGCTGGTAGCCAAGTAGATGTGTTAAGAATAATGACTTTGATGAGACATGTACAGCTGCACTGTAAAAGTTGAAACCTAAGAAGAAGTGTTTATTCTTAGTTAAAAGTTGTGTAAATTGACTTCATGATGAGCTGAATTCACCTTATAACTCCAGATAAATATTGTGTTTTAAGATATTAAGACATGCAGCCTGAATTAAAAACTAATTCTGCCAATGTGGTAAGAATTTATTTATTTTTAAACAATTCTTCTTGTCACAATAAACTTTTTTTTCTCACCATATTGGCAGTTTTTTCACTGTTTAAAAGCAATTTTTTATACAAGACTAAGGCCGTCTTGTATAAAAATATAACTTGAAATTAGATATTTTCTAGACTTTTTTTGTTTAGTTTTCAGGCTGTTTTTCTTACTTGAATACTTAGTAGATTTCACTTTTTGCAGCGTGTGGAATAATTTTAACTCAAATAAAGATCTAAACGATTCAAGCGGAAATATAGTTAAAAATAAATGTCTAAAAATGTGAAATAAAGTTACATTTATGTTTTAGCACAAATATCCTTAGTTATTAAATCTAATTAAGCAAAGTTGAAGTTGACTTCAATCTAATAATAATTGGTTAATTATCATAAATAAGTAATGCTTATTTTTCAAGTGTACATCTTTAAAAAGGTCTAAATTGTAATAGATGTCTCCACATTTATGTCAAGTTAAATTTTGTCTAGAGAAATGATTAATTGAAACTGATATTGTGCTCCAAGGTCGGAGTAGGTTTGCCAGTATGATTACATTATGACATTATTCAGAATGTGTTGTTAAAAAAGACGCAGAATTAAATCATCTGAACAATAACAAACATTTCAATTCACATTAACTTTGCAAAAATCATTCAATACAGACAGAGAGAGACGTGAAATATAAAAATGCGGATACATTTTAAATGATTAAATGAAATCCGAAAATGTAAAAAGATAAATAAAAGAAAAAGATTTGTTAAAAGTTGCTTAACTTTTGTTATCTCAGGGTGAAACATCCGATTTCATATTCAGAATAAGAAGCTACAACCCCTTTTCTAGTCACAAACTCCGGTTGCTGTCTCCATCTTCACGAGGGCAGCGCTGTGTCAGCGTCTCAGTGCTGCAGCCTCACAGTAAGAAGGTTACAAAGTTCTATTTCAGCTGGAGGCAGCTTTTGGAGCACATTCAGGTTCTCTCTCTGTGGAATTGAAATTATCTTGCTCGTCTTCACGTGCCCTCTTGCTGCACTGGTGACCTTTCCAGGAGGTCCCGCCACCTTTAGCCCTGTCTAGCTGGGACAGACTCTAGCACCTTGTTGCCCCGTATAAAGAATACATATGTCAGAGAGGTTTAGGTAGAAACATGAATAAGAATATGCATAGAAAACATTCATTTTACATGAGTTTCTATTTCATACCATTGTTAAAAAATGTCGAATATATTTTTTAAATATTCCTATTTTAGTGTCGTGTTCAGAGACGCTTTTCTTTTAGATTTGTTCTGGACAATGTGTGGACGATCCGACCGAAAACCCCTCTTGAAATAAAGTGCATTCTCAAATCTTCACCACAGACACAAATGAGTGAAACAGACAAGTCGGTTCCTCAATCAGGAAAACACAAAAAACGTTCCTTGTGTTTCGGCTGACAGGCAGCGTTCAGCATATTATGTCCTTTCTGCTGCCGCATTTAATGGAACTCAGAGGTGTGAAGAACAAAATGAGAAATCTGAATCGCCGTCAAGGCGAGGATGCAGGGCAGTGGAGTATTTTAACTCGAGTATAAAAGCTGAACGATTGCTCCTGAAACATGAAGGGAAATATATTTAAGGTTATAGTTGAGGTTCAGTTGGATGGATCGTGAAGGAATGTTGATAGAAAACAATACAATGAAACTTCTTGTTGATTTCTACCTTAATGTCTTTTATCCTCATGCAGCTTCACTGTAGAAAAACCTGCACAAATATAATAAAAAGTTTCACATGTTTATTTGGGTTAATAGACATCAAGTTTGTAATAGAACATCCGGGTGAATAAATGTGATTTAAACTGAGAATGGAAGGAAACGTATCCGCAGGAATTTATAAGTTCTATGTTTGTCATCAGCTTTTTTCGTGTTTTTTTTTTTTATTCCTTAACAAAAACATGGACAATGGCAGAGCCTACAAAGTATTTGAAAGGAAAGGGCAGGGTCACAGAGGGCACCGGAATATAAGGTGAGCAACAACACAAAAAGAACAACCTCTGGTCCGAAACAGAGAGAGAATACAAGTTGGAGCCGGGAAGAAAAGGTTATTCCGTCATTTAGGAGATCATGTTTCAGCTCCTGTTATATTTCTGTGGAATAAATATATTGGGTTTATTGTTTCTAACATTTGACTGCAGCTCTCCGAGAATCCAACCCTCGGCTGATTATTCTGTAGTTTTCTCATTTGTTTTCTCTGCTGCATGTCTGTCCTCAGGTTTGACGTGGACTTCACTGAGGTGCACAGCTACATGACCCGGGGCGAGGCCATCCTACAGAGTCCAGAGTTCTCCGTGTCAAGAAAAGTCGGGAGCGTCCAGGACCTGTACGACAAAGTCCAGGTGTGTGAGGAATCTTGAGCGGTTGAATTGAACATATTCATTGTTGAATTTGTTACTGTAATATTTTTTAAGCATTTAAATAATTTAATTTAAATATTTTCTATGTTGAAATGTTGAGTTTGTTTTTCTTTTATACTTCAATAATTCGTCGGTATCTCAGTACTCTTTTATTGTCTGGTGTCAATACTATATGACTGTTTTTATATTAAATTAAAAAAGGTACAAATTAAAATATAGTGAATTTAAAACATTTATTTTTATTTTATTGGAGTTAGAATATCAAACTCTATGTGTAAAAAATGTTCACATTTCAGATCACATGATCTTTTGATTGGATGAAAAGTTTATATTATTGAATGCAAGTAATGCAAAGTATTCAATAGAAACAAATTCAACCTTTTAATATATACATTATTGAAATCATGTATTGAATTTTTTTAAAATCCAACTTCAATGAAGAAAAAAACGTTCAATATTCTATATATTTACTTTTTTAGACTAACTTTAGACTAGGTTGTTGATCTAGATTTGAGTCCAAAGACGTAAAAACTTCAGACAGTCTGTAGAAAAAGAAAACTGTAGAGGAGAAGGCTGATGAGTCACACCATCAAGGTGCGTGAAAGGGTTGTTGATCAGCCGATGATTCCTGCGTCAGACGATCGACTTCCATTAAAGTTTACAACTTCTGGTCTTAATCTTTTATTTTGCCTCCACTTTTGAACCCATGAAACTACTCGTATAGTCTTTTTTACAACATATTTTAACCCATCTTCAATTTGTTTAGTTTTTTTTTCCACTTTTGTCCAAGTTACTCTGCCTTCTCGCTGTTTTTTTTTCCCATTAACTTTCTGTCTTTCTTTGCTCTATCTCTTTCACTTTGCTACAGGCGATTGAACGAGAGCGGCCGGAGAAATACCGAAAGCTTCAGGAGGCGACGCGCACGGCACAGACCCTGGTCGAGCAGGGTAACTAACACACACACACACACACACACAAACACACAAACGCGCGCACACCCTGTCTGTCCCCATGGCAACAACCTCACCTGTCCCACCCTCGCTCCCTGTCTCCATAGAAACGCTGATAGAGAGGAAGAGACGGAAAGAGAGATGTTTCTTTTCTTCTCGCTCCGCTCTGTCCTTGTACAATTGTTGAGCTTCCTAAAAGCAAGTGACACTCGATTTATACTTTTTGCTTTTTTAAATCTCTCCGCGGCTTTTAACCTTTGCCGCACCAGAACCTGTGAGAACGACCTTTAACTTTTTCGGCAACAAAGCGTGCGTCTGTCGGGAGGGACAAACCTATTGAAGTATTGAAAATGTTGAAGGATTAAATTCCTGTTTCATTTCTGCCTTTTAAATAGCAGGACAAAAACAGCTTTTTTATTTTTTGTCAAATGTTTTTACTGGAGTAGGAAAAAAAGAAAAGGTCCTACTGAGCGTTCACTGTCTTCAAGTGGTCGTCCTTCATCTCAGCAGAGGCAGAGACTCGTTTGAAGTCTTCATTTACCACCAACTTTCCTGAAGTAAAAAACATTCAGTTGGGAATATCACATAGTTTTTCTGCTTTTTATGAGATGCTTTGAATCATTTAAAAGACAACAACACTGTGAAGTAAACATATTAAATTGTTTGCTTTGTTTAACTTATTAAATTATTGAATAAATGACTTGGGACATTTGAAGGAGAATAAAAATGCTAGCCCTGATTAAAGAGAAAGATTATAATTTTATATTCAAATCAAATACTTACTGACTTTTGTCTTAAACTCATGGTATTTTTTATTTCCCTTATTATCAATCAAGGTCAATTTCTGAAACATGTGTATCAGACGCAGAGTTTAGAAATGAATGTGCTTAAAGGTCACTCAAAAGCAAGTATGACAATAAGGTATAAAGGTATTCCTCATTCAAAGATAAGAAATATTGAAGATAAAAAAGAACACAATTCAAATAAGATGGCAGTATTAAGTGGAAAAAAAGTATGTAATGTATAAATACAAAATGGTCTCATATACAGTTTGTGTGTTGTACTACTTTACCGTTCAACTTACACTTGTTTCATCTCAGGGTCAAGGTGACCCAAAGGCCAGAAAACAAATGTTTTTGTGGTATCCCTTGTGTAGCCTTTGGATCAAGATAAACAACCTCCACCACTGCATATGTATTTTCGGAAGCCAGGGAGGTAATTGACCCTGTGACGACACAAGGGATACCTCAAACACATTTGTTTTTGAGCCATCGGGTCATCTTGACCCTGAGATAACATAAGGGTTTAAAATGAAACGATGACATCTCAATCTCATGCTAATATAACTTAAATCCCTTTAGACAATTATAATAAACGCAAAAGAAATGAAATAATTTATTTTCTCTTACTGTGCGACCTGGTATCAAACGCCACGTCGTAGATTGATGTCTCATCTCTCTTTTCAGTGTTCTGTTGTTCAGTTTGAACGAACCTACAATATCAATAATAACTTGTGTTTTTATTTACCGTTGAATTTCTCGCTTCAGTCTTTCACTGAAGTTGGACAAGAACGACAATTGATTTGACATTTAAAGACGTTACACAATTTCATAAATATAATGAGATACGTTTCTGAAGTTCATACAAGGATTTTGATGTCAGTGAAAAAAAAAATAGTCATTCAGGCATCAAAGATTTTCATAAAATAATGTTTCTCATTCTCACTTCTCTACCGGTCATAATCTTTAGATATGTAAAGTACCGAGCAGGTTGAAACTAAGCCGACAGTAAGAGTAGATTTTCTTAAACTGGAGGGAACTTTTTCAGCACTTTGTGTCGCACACACAGACCGGCCAACCGGGCTTCTGCCTTTTCCAGGTCCAATTATCCTCCGGCTCAGGGGCTTTAGTTTGCCCTTTCAGAAGCAGGAGCATCAATCCATCTTTGTACAACTTTAACATTGATTTTGCTC
The DNA here is from genome assembly GCF_982586985.1 of Callionymus lyra. NCBI lineage: Eukaryota > Metazoa > Chordata > Actinopteri > Syngnathiformes > Callionymidae > Callionymus > Callionymus lyra. The sequence goes on from NC_141822.1 coordinate 24,946,894, forward strand.
TCCTGGAATCTTTCGGAGGTTTTTCAGGGCAAGAGAATTTTAAGAGGACTTTAAAAAGGCCATTTACATCCCAAAATGTCAGTTACCTGCAAGCATGGATGCGTGTGTCTGTGTTCAGTAAGCAGGCAGATAAATGGCTTCTGCTCCTGTAAATATTGATGACTCCCTCAACTCCCCTACAGATGACATTCGCCGCATCCAGTGCTCGCTGAGTGCTTCCATTCATGTCCTCGCCCGACGGAGGCACCAAGACGCATGCATCACCCGGTGTGTGTGTTTATGTGACAGTTGTCTCTCCGTGTCTTTCAGAGGGGAGTCGTGCCGATGACATTGCACAAGCAGCCGAGCAGCTCAACCAGCGCTGGGTGGGTTTCTGTGCCCTTTTGTCGGAGAGACTGGCGTGGCTGGCCTACCAGACGAAGGTACCTTCACAAACAGAAATATATGCTGAAAGAAAATGACTCGGCAAATCTCATAACTCTCTGTTGTCTTTAGGATATAATTAACTTTAACTTATAATTAAAGTTTAAGTGTTGCTACCTCTTATTTCTTAGAATACTGTTCATTTATCAAACTACATTTTAAGCCCATTTCTCTTGTGCTTTTTAAGTATCTTATTTTTATAAATATTTTTTTATTCATATAATTTTTTTAATATTTTTTTTATATTTGTCTTATATTTTGATGTCATATGTATTTTCCTTTTGATGGAATATCTTGTTGCCCAGGTTTTGAAGTAGCTTTGCCTTACGAAAAAGTAAAAAATAATGACTTTGTAGAAATCAAAAACATATAAATGACAAATGGTTATGTAGAAATATAACCAAATGACCCAAAAAACGCATAGAAGATGATTAATACATGCATTAACATTACTAAGAAGGAGCTCCAATGATGAAAATCGTCCTAATTTAAAATGTCTTAAACATGGTATACATTTAATTTAAATGAAACCTATTTGAATCTTCAGGGAAGTTTTCTGAGCCCCTTTAAATTAACCAAAGTAATTGAAAGTCTGGTACTCAGAATGACTTTTAATTTCATCCAAATAGGACATATTTTAATCTTCATGGGGGTCTTTCTTGCCCCCATTCCCTTGACCCCCCCCCCCACACCCCCTCAGTTTTAATACTTAAAGGTGTGAAAATCAAATCTACTCATGACAAAGTAGACCTCAAGTGATTTGAATAGATTGATAAAAGGAACTTTTTTTCTGTTTTCCTTGAATGAAAGTTTACTTTTCCGTTTTCATTTTGAACACCGAGCATGACCTTTAAAATGTACATTTTAATATCTCCTTTGAAATTGTGTGTCTGTGCAGGTAGTGGCCTTCTACAACTTGTTCGAACAGTGTGAGCAGGCTGTAGAAAACAGCGACAACTGGCTCAAAGTCCAACAACCTCCAGCTTCCGAAGCAGAACCCCTCAAAGTACAACTAGAGAGATGTCGGGTAGGTTCAGAGAGAGAGAGTATGTGCTGCATATATACAGTATATCACTTGAAAATCTTCATAAAATCGATTTTTATATACATTTTCTTCATGTTTAATTTATTTACATACATTTTTTTATTTCCTGCTTCACATATATTAACAGTCTTTGTCTGTTTCCTCCACTTTTTTCATTGCTCTGGCTTTCTGTCTCTTTCCATGCTTCTGTTTATCACAGCTGTTTTATGTGAGTATCATATAAATCCTTTTCAGGTATTATCGCTCCCCTTCTCCTCCACTGTCTTCACTGGGAACTAATTAAAAAACTCTATGAAATTCTGCAAAAAGTGTTTGAAAATGTACCACTTTTTTTTTATATTCACATCCCCTCTGTGAAGTGGGCCTCAACTGTCAAGTTTATTCCTCAAGAGAAAGAACAAAGAAAATGTTTTGTTTTTTTTAACTTTTGAGGACAAGACAGGTTCATAATTGAGAATAGTTGTCGGAGATATAACACTGTAATTAGAGATGGAGGTGTGTTTTGATCAAACAGACATCATCGTGTCAGTCACGGTGAGTTTTACTTTATTTAAAGCAGAGATCGGTGAGACAATTAGATGAATAACTTTGAAACAGTTTTATAACCACTTTTTTCTTTTGATTTAGAGGCGTTTGCAATATTTTTGCATAAGAATTGTTATTTTTAGAAATATTACCGTTTCCAACTCAGACGTGTGGGCCAAATCTGGCCCGCCAAGTCAAGAACCCACCAGATGGTTTGGCCTAGAAATTAGATTAAAGTTCATGTTGACATGTTTAATTATAAAGATGCCAGTTTTTAAGATAAAATAAGAAATAGTGATGTCATGGATGTCAACAGTTTAACAAAAAAACATGAATAAACATGAAATTGAAGGAAAGAAAGGAAGGCAAACATAATAATTCATATAAATTGAATCTTGAACAATTGGAAAAAAAACAATGTCGCATCCAGATTAACACTTCCTGTTACAGACAGTCTGTAAATATTCATGTTCCTCAACCTGTGACTGAGCTTAAAGACCCCTGGAATTGAGGATTAGAAAAATGGCAACTGATAAGTGAAGAAAATTGATTAAAAACGTTTGAATAGATTTGTAAAATTCATCAAAAATCTTTAATAGGATGACTTCTGCTTGCTTTCAAGGGTGATTTTGTGTAAAATGTTAAAAGTCTTTCTTTGAAAGAGGTTGATGATTTCACTAGATAAATGCCTCGACTTGACTGTGTCTTCATCTGCACCCTCCAGTCCCGCTGGTACAGCCACTCTATCAACTTCAACACTAAAGATTTTAATAGACCACACAGACAGTTGTCTTGACTCCCTTAATCCCCGCTGCTCTTCCTCCCAGACATTTGTGGAGCCGAGCTATTCTTCCGAGCTTTTTCCTGCTGCACATTCTTCTTATATTAAAACATAACCCAGAGGAGAAAGTCAGTTTGGTTGTTTTAGAAATTAATGGGGTTTTTCTTCTCGTTTTCTTTGTTGCCACAGCCTTCTTCGCAAAAGCCAAGACTTTATTCTTACCGAGAAACTTACCCAGGCTCTACCTTTCCCTAGTTCTCTAGCTGTACCTCACCATGGTGGTGTCTAGGAAAAGTGCTAAACAATCTCACTTGGGTTCCCTTGTTATTTAGAGGAGCAGCGGTTTTACTCTGAGTCTCTTCCTAATGACTGAGCTCCTTCTGAGAAAACTCCTGGAACCTTGTATCTCCCACACTTTTGGCCATTTTACAGAATCTATTTTTGGGCTCATTCCCTGCCAAAAGAGAATAATACATATCCTAATACCCCCCACCAGTTGTGAACAAGACTCCCTATTACACTGCAGAAAACTGACCAAAAACATTTTTCCTTAAACCGAGAAAAATCTCTAAATTTAGGAAAATTATGTCACAACACGATCTGGAGCTTATATCCATTCGTTTGTGTCTTCTCGTTTAGACTATTGTAATAGTTTATTTTCATGTCTAAACAAAAGGAGCTGTCTCGCCTGCAGTTGATACAGAACTCTGCAGCAAGAATTCTGACCTGCTCTAGTAGAAGAACTCACATTTCTGAGATCCTTAAAACTCTTCACTAGTTGCCAGTTTCTTCCAGGATCAACTTTAAAATGCTGGTTCTTACTTTCAGATCTATTCATGGTCAGACTCCTCCTTACATCAGTGATCTGATCCAGCCTTACACCCCAGCTCGGGCTCTGAGGTCTGTGGATCAGAATCTAATGATGGTTCCTAAACACGGTTCAGGACCAGAGGAGAGAAATCCTTTCAGGCTGTTGCTCCTAAGCTTTGGAATGATCTTCCTCTCTCTGTGTTTGATGGATCTACTGACTCCTTCAAGAAACATCTTAAGATATTTTTATTTGTGCAGGCTTTTTCCTAGTTTTCTGGGACTCCTGTGTTTTTCTTATGTGTCTTGGCCTTTTAAAGTGTTTAAACAGTGTAAAACTGTTTTTTGATTGTTCAAGCACTTTGTGACCCTGCTCTAGAAAGGCGTTTTACAAGTAAATATTACTTACTTACTTACTACTAAACACATTTTTTTTATCAGTCAGAAAGGGCTTTTAAAAGACCAAATCTTTCTTATACTATATCAAAAAGATTGAAACAAGTGCAACATAAATAGAAGGAGATATAAATAAGGATGAAACAGCCGTACAAGGAGGATTTAAATGTTTGATCTAGACTATTATTCTTATCTTCTTCTCAAATTTGCCCATACTAGAAATATAAAAATAAATCAACTAAATACTTATCTTAGACCATGTTTCAAAAGTTATCAGCCAGTTATCTCCACATCTGTTTCCTCACAACGTTTTTTTATCTAATGCTAAAACTGGATGTTGTGGTTTCAAAGCAAATCTGAAGTTCATACACAGCTTCACAGCTACTCTCAGATTTTCGCTGAGCTGGCCTAATTTCCTGCTTGGCTTCCCGTTCATTAGCACTTGGCGCTGGATTTAACTTTTCTGATTCAACATTAAACAAATGAAGTGGAACTGTGAAATTTAAAACACAATGCATTTCCACGTACTTCTATTTTTTAATAGGTCAGCGAAAATAGATTTGAGCAATTCATTCCCATGGCACGGCGAGGAGACTAAACTCTGGCGCTCCTGCAGGAGGAGGTGATCCGTCTGGCCTCGCTGCAGCCTCAGGTGGACCTCCTGGAGAAGAGGCTGAAGGAGCTGAAGGAGGCGAAGGACGGAGACGAGGACCCCGCGGCCTTTCTTGATGCAGACATAGAAGCCTTCAATGAACATTACAACAAGGTTCTGGAGGATCTGAGAGCGAGAGAGAAGCAGCTTCAGATGGGTAAGATACGTTTAAAAAGTCTCACTTATCATCTGGGAAAATGGAGGAAATGTGTTTAAATACGACAATAATGAATGCACAGTGAGGTGGAGAAGAAATCTCACAAGGGGTTCATTTAAAACAATGTTAAATGAATCTGTTACAAAGTTCCTCTCAATGAAATGTGAATCCCAAAGTAACTCTCTGAATGAATCCCCCTTTGGAATCACTTGGCCTTCCAGAGCAGATGGTCATCAGCTGGAGAATATTCATGGTGCTGGCCGTGATGCTGCTTGGCTCAGTTTGCCATGGATGCTTGACACCATGACAACCATATGGACCTTGCATATGTGGCTCAACAGAATTCTAAACAGTGACCCAAAAAACTAGGCCATGAGTGAAAAGCAGGAAACTCAACATGTACATTTTACCCAAGATAAATGTTAAACGAAACGGAAAAAATGCATCATTTACATGGTGATAAAAAGGGAAAATTGATACCTTTAAACCAAAAAGTAAGATTTAACTTTTTTCTAAGGTAAGTTTCAAGTCTTTCGGAGGGCCACACAAAGTTCTTTCAATCTATCTATTCTGGCCCTGAGCCGCACGTTGTCTCGTTCATCTGTATTCTGCTGAGCGTTGAAAAGAAAGCAATAGTAAGATTCCGCCTGCTTTATTAGATTCTACCGCCGTCACATTTGTATGTACAGATGAAGGTGATATAGACGCAAACATGAGACACGTTTTCATCAGCCACAGATGAGGAAATTGATAAATAGATGCAGCCACACTAACTGATACAGCGAGTTATTTGTTCCACTTGAAATACTGTCAACAGAAAAGCCTCCTGATATAGGGAAACAGAAGCAGAAGAAGGCAGATGCTATTCTTCTCTGTCGACGAACGAAAATATTGGACCAGAGATGTTATGAGGATTGATATCGTCCCATCTTTTAGTCTGAGTCCTTTTATTATTAAACTCTGCAGCTCCAACGTGCTGTCTGTTCGAGATGAAAGTTCTAAAGAACATTTGTTTCTCATAACTTTTAGGCATCAACAGGTTCGCATTTATCACTTTATTTACCTTAAATACTTTATTTTGTTTATATATTTTTCATTTTAAAACAATTCATAACACCCAGTCATATTTTAATGTTGTCCAGGGCCAATATCTTACACATTTACAGTATATTTATTATCCTTATAAAAAAATGTTTTCATTGTTTTATGACCAAACTACATATTATTTATAATAAAATAAATTAGATAACATGGAAAAAATGTAATAGTTTAAGGAATTTAATAACATACGTCTTCATATTATATCTTTGGTCAGCCCTCTTACATATAGTATATTCATACTATGAATTTACTATATGTTCCATAATGCACTCAGTTGGATTAAGAGAAAATTGCTTTCATATTTCAAAGTGAAAATCAGTTAAAATCAAATTTCACTTCAACTGTCAGTTTTTGTATAAACACCAAAAGTAGCAGAATTTCAAGGGCGACCAACATCAAAACACAACACTCCTGACTTAGGATTGATGACGCACAGTGACATACCTAGGTGCTTGACCAATCACAGTGAAGTGGGTGTGGTTATGGTAAACAAGATCGCATCATTGTTTTCAGTGGGCGGGGTTAAGAGCATTTTCTAATGCAAATATTTCAATGAAAAGAGAGTTTTGTACAAATAGACACATACTGATGAGTGGAATAGAGGTCCAAGATATATTTAAGACACACTTATATCAACCCATTAGTTGCCCTTTAAAAAGAATTCCAGAATACTGAATCCATCTAAAAAATGTAGAGTGAAAAAAAAGAAACGTACAAACCTGAGGAAATAATAAGTCAAAAGTAAAAGTAAGTCTAGATTTGATGGCATTTACACTTCCTTGAGGTCCTGAAGAAACAACGTTGGGCAACATGAAATTTTCAAAGCCAATGCAGAAGAGCAAAGAAAAGTGCAGTTCTTCAAGTGTCCACTTGAGGCTGGCTGCAGAAAGACCATAAAGCACAAACACAGCCAAAAAACAAACTTCAACTTTTGACGATCTGTCTTAACACTAAGATGGTACAACTGCATATTAGCATCAAAACAATGAGCAGCAACAAGAAGAAAATGTGTCGCCACAAGATTTGTGTTTGGATAAATAACAAGCAACAATGGAAGATTGTATTAGCGGTTGAAACAAAACAAGACGGACCAGATAGATCTATAAACCAGCTGAAGCGTTTCAAGATCTTCCAGTTCGAGGTAATGTGCTCTCTTGTTCTGGCCTTCAGTGGCAGCATCTGTTCACACCTTAAATGTGGTGCCTGAGCCTCCCTCGTGTAATTTTTACCTTCAGAGTTTGCCAATCGCAGACCTGTCATCACCTTCTTTGTGTGAGACTTCAATGAGAGCCTGAGAAATTGTGAGCGCTGCTTTGATCAGGGCGAGGGAAGCCAACGTGGACAGATGCTGGGACAGAGCTGTTGTTGAACACTGCAGACGTGTGGTAAATAAACACAACGCCAGATAGTCGCTGTTTGTTGGAGACAAAGATGGGGCGGTTGAATGTGTAGAAGAGTAGCAGCTGGTGGAGAAATAAAAATGCTGACAGCAAACTTTTTCTTTTTGGATAGGTTCTCTCTCTCTGTTTCCCCCTCCATACTTCCTCACCTATGCAAGCGCTGAGATTCCTAACACTCTGTGTACGATTCACAAAAAGTGTGTGCAGCTCCAAACCCCTCCGGGCTTGAGCTGTTGACAACTGCACTGAAATTCATTTTTCTAAAAAGGAATTATTCAAATCGTTTCCTATTTTCCAGCACTTTTATTTTTCTACCTGTAAATATGGTTTTGCTGAGGTCAGCATATTCAGGGATCCATAAAAAATGGGAATAATACACTTGTGAATTTGTATTGAGGCCTAGTGTTTGGAAAAAGAAAGGATTCTGTACAACGTATGAGTCATGAGTTTCAAATATGCTCACTCATTATTCATTTCTTCTAAACAGCACAGCAACATTTATGATTATTTTTCATTTATTATTATGTCTATTTAATTATCTTAAATTGTATATTCTGTGTGTGTATATATATATATATATATATATATAAAATAATTGTATGATTTATATAAAATTCATCCATCCATCCATTTTCTGTGCCGCTTTTTCCCTTATGGAGGTTGCGGGTGGGGGGCTGGAGCTTATCCCAGTTTCTATGGGCGAGAGGCAGGGGACACCCTGGAAAGGAAGCCAGTCTGTCTCAAGCCACAGAAAGACACACAACCATTCACACACACACACACTCATACCTAAGGACAATTTCCCCAACTTTCCAATCAACCTCTATATGTTTTTGGACTGTGGGAGGAAACCGGAGTGCCCGAAGTAAACCCATGCAACACAGAATTCATAGTAAAATAAATAACATTCACAGGTAAAAATGTATTTTTAATTTTAGGTAAAATAGAGAGAGCTCACATACATGTCTTCTAGATTTTGCGATAAGGACTATAAAAATATCCAGGTTGTGTAAGGTTTGAGGGAAAAATGTAAGTAGTAAGTTGTAAAGCTAAACAGCAGATGTTTTTGAAAATATGTTATAGAGGTCTGACAAAAGTTCTCGCTTAAGTGTGATAAACTTATAAATGCACTATTACAGGACAACATCCACTGCTCAGGTAATTTCTCATGACTTGAAAAAAAATTGAATTCAAACGTAAAACATAAACATAAAACTACTTACATGTTTCAATTTTGGAAACTATTAGCCATCAGTGATTTATCTTGATAGTTTTTCTCACAAAGTTTGTCATAGCTTAAAAGAGTCAACTTACAAGACCAGAGTTCAGGGACGCCTGTTGCTGACACAGTGGTTCTCCTGTGTTTTCTGACGCATCGTTCTTCCTCCATCTTTCCTTCAGTGTTGGACAGTCTACCTCCTGCACGATACAAGGAGACCATCACGACACTACTGGCATGGTTGCAACACTGCGAGGCGAAGCTGGCGGTACCTTCCACGGCTGTTACAGAGTATCCAGTCATGGAGCAGAGGCTGAAGGACGTTCAGGTAAACTCCCACACATCAGGAAACAAAAGATCTTTTCAACTCATTTTTCTTGGCTAATAAAAACAAATATGGAAACCTTTATTAATACCGTACATGCTAGCATTAAACAAACGTCAATTTTCTTTTCCCCTGGAATGCCATGAGCCTCCAGATTGAATTTAAGTATGGATTTCACAATTAACAATTCTTTGTCTTCATTAAAAACAAAAACATGAGTTGGATTATTTTCACAAACAATCAAGATCATAACCTTTATGTTCTATTCCCCATCAGTTTAAAAACATGCATCATTATTTAATTATTTAATTAATATTATAGACAATAACTTTTACTTACAGCATAATATACCAGCAACATGCACATGAAGACTAGTGTTAGACTGTGGAACTACACTACTGCTGAACGTGTCTTTTTCGATTCCTCAACAACTTTTGTGAAAACATTAAAATTCTATCGCGACTGCTGGAAGTAGCAAAGAGGGAGCAGAGTGTCAAAGGTGACAGTCAATGTGTCGCATTAACCTCCAGATTCATTTAGAGATTCAGCCTGTTGAGAAGATCACTCTCAGGGACTCTGTGGAATCACTAGTGGAAAGGAAAATCGTTTTTTTAAATTGCTTCCTGTAACAGGGGAAGACAGACATTTGGCTTATATAGCTAAGTTTACTTACTCCATTTACTTCAGACGGTCCCGGATAAGTTTGCCAACTACATTCTCAAGAGCCATGTCTTCAAAATATTATGCTGTAATGCTCAAATAAAAAGTTGCTCAACATGTTCTTAGAGGTTTATACTCTATGTTGAAGTGGAGCGAAGTCTCATGTGATCGATGAAGTGCACCTGTCAATCTCCCGCACCATTCTCCCTCACTCGTGAACAAGACCTTGAGATACTTTCACTCCTTCATTTGGGGATGGATCTTATCCCCCATCCAGAGAGGGCACCAACAGCTTATTCAGTCTGAGACCCATGGACTCAGATTTTGAGGTGCTGATTTTCATCCATGCAGCTTCACAATTGATTTTTCTTCTAATGACATCTTGAAAGAACGTCGGCCATCTCTGCCAGTAATATAGAAAATCAAATCCACTCACGTGAAATCCAATCATAGCTTTACTTCATAGCTTACTTTCGAGAACGTCTTTGAACAGTAAAAGAAGAACAAACAATGTTTTCTGACTTATTATGTATGAGGTACCTCTATTGACTGTTGCCGCTGGCGAGATTTGATATTTCAAATTACAGCAACTCTTCAAAGGTTTATACTTTCAAATTCAACACCCATTGCACTGTAAGAGTCTCTCGTCTGCCTCTCAGTACAATCAATGTTGTGTGTATTAAAAGAAAAGAAAACAAGAACTTTGAGAGAGAAGATGGATGGCGCTGGTCAGAGCCAGCTAAAGGCAGCTGTCAAGACAGTTAGAAAAATGAACGAAAGAGTGATTTTTATTTTAGTAAAATATCTTGTTTCATATCACTGAAAATCACTCTTGCAACACAAGCAACCAAATTTTGCTACAGGAGCTAACAAACACATTTACTCTATCAAGCGAAACATCTTTGTAACATATTGTCAATCAGTTTCAACTTATCTCAGTTTTATACATATACTTAGTTTTGACTATGTTTTATAGTTAGACTTTTTTTTTCCCATTTCAATTTTCTTTGAAGCCAAGAATCTAAACGTGATTGAACTGCCATTATTGAAAGAAAAATACCATTTTTTCACACCCATTACACACTGGAACATGTATGAAAATATCCTCGAAAATGTTGTTTTTCCCACTTTGGAAATGTTTTTGCACAATATTTCCTAAATGATAGTTAATATGAAAAGGTCTACTTGAATATGATTTGGGGTACTGATGGCAACCTATGATTTGTTTTGTACATGGTGAAACGTGTCCTTGCACACACACACACAAGTTATGTGTGTGTGGTTTTCTCTCCTGATTGAATTTCTATGTTTACCTGGTGCTGCATCCAATACATGAAAGTGCTTTACATGTAAATTAGAAGATTCAAATAAGGCAATTGGACAAATCTGAATGTAAAAATGGCAAATATCACACACATCTACGTCAACACAAGCAAATGTCAAATGTTCTGAAGAATCCATTTAAACTAAATATTAAACTCAGGGAACATGCTGCGAGTCAAACTCATCATCATCCTTCTTTTGAAGACTAAGTATATTTAACAAGCAAGAATGAAACACTGCCCCAGAGGCAGCTTATAGACGTGTTGAACACAAAAAAAAAAAAGAGTCATTTGACTTTTAGAATCTGCTCGAGTCATAATTGATGTCATAAAAAAAATGTGAGTCTTTGAATTCACATGATTCCTGAAGGATACTTAGGATCTATTGTTTTTCTTCACAAGAAGGATCAGAGTTGAATATTTGCTCACAAGATAGACACTGGCATATTTTTTTAACCTGCTCGTATTTACATTTACATTAAATTGTTCCCTTCTTTGACTCATTTTCTGAATAAATTAAGGTAAAATGTTTTTTTTTATTTTGAAAAAAATAAAGAAATAATTGGACGTTGTTTGCTTTTCTCGTACTTGAAGCCTTACAGCAGGGAAACCAAACCTTTTCAAGGAGGGCCACATTTGATTTGATAAACATTAGTCGGGGGTCCCAACATTGGGAATTTATTAACAAACAGAAATGGAAAAACACTTTTAAAGTCTTTTGAATTTAACCTTTACTTTCAGAAGCATCATTTTGCCCCAATTTTTGCCTCGTGAAATCTTCTCAAGGCTCAAAATTGGACCCATGACTGTACTTTGGGTATGTCTCACCTCAAGTTAGGATAAATCGTTAAAGTATAGTTTACTTCTCCCCAAATTGTATTTAGAATTTTTAACCTTATATATAATTTAACCATATTTCCTGTCATTATTTCTTAACTGAAAATATAGTCAAATCTAAAAATAATCCTGCTATTTTATTATCAGATGACCTTTTTATAGTTGGAAAATGATTTCTTTGAGATCTACCTGATCCATTTTTATATTTGTCAAGTCTCCATCTACCTATTTAACATGCAGTGAGTGCAAGCAGAGGCTCCTGTTGTGGGTTTTTGTGTGTTTGTCTACAACTCTGCAATTATGAGAGGCGAGTTAGCGCGTTCCCAGTGGAGCGAATCACCACCGCTGTTTATCACGCCATCTATCCGCGGACACTTGAATACACTCATGTATATCAAAAACAAATCAACTGGGTTTTAATTTTTTCTTGCCTTTTTTTTTTTCAAAAATATCATGAAGCAATTTCTATCTTCAGTTGAAGTCAAGGTCACTCAACCGAACGTGTGTTTCTTGTGCATCTGAACTGCTCTCGGCGACTTTAAACCTGATAATGGTCTTGTAGCGTCGCAGGGATCAAGCTTTGTAGCCCCAGATTAATTAAAGTTGATTGTAGATAATAATTAGAGGGTTCTTCTGGCATGCAGATAAGCCGTCATTAATTCCTGACTGTTTACTAGTGACGGACCCCAGCGTGGGCGGGAATCTGGATAAAGGAGCGAGTAGTTGATCTGCCTCAGTCTTTAACCTTTAAAAAAAATGTTAATTCACTTGATCATTGTGTTGCTAATGTTAAGAACAATTAAGTTAGATATCTGACTGTCAGGAATGATCTGGAGACACAACACTGCAATTATAGCTCGAAACTCTTGAATCACTTTCAGCACATTTGGAGAAGAAAATGATGAATAAAATAATTTAAAAATCCAAACTCAAGGCTTTATTTTTGGGAATATTTCAATGGGTTAATTTCCTTTCAATCATAAGTGGCAGGTTTGAGATCTAAAACCTGAATTGTTGCCTGTTCATCCTTGAGCAAAATATTCAGTGACACTGGATTTCAGTTTTATAGTTGTCTATTAAAGTCTAACCTCTCCTTTTACTGCACATGATTTCAAAACTATCTTTAGATTTGTCATTATAAACCTCTAAGCTACCCATTCTCCAACTCAGGGTCCATTTTAAAAAGTGGTCTAGCATCAAGTTCCTGTTGCTCAATTTGAAAAAAAAAAAAGTATGTAAGTAATACAATGTAAGTTATTTGTATAGCGCCTTTCTAGACCAGGGTCACAAAGTGCTTAAACAATCAAAAGCAATTTAAAAATACCTACAGATTTATCTTTTAATGGCCAAGACATAAGAAAAACAACAGAGTCCCAGAAAATCAAGGAAAAAGCCTGCACAAATAAGAATGCTTTTAGATGTTTCTTGAAGGAGTCAGTAGACTCCATTAAACACAGAGAGAGAGGAAGATCGTTTCAAAGCTTAGGAGCAACAGCCTGGAAGGATTTCTCTCCTCTAGTCAGGAACCATCAGTAGATTCTGATCCACAGACCTCAGAGCCCGAGCTGGGGTGTAAGGCATGATCAGATCACTCGTGTAAGGAGGAGCCTGACCATGAATAGATCTGAAAGTAGGAACCAGAATTTTGAAGTTTATCCTGAAAGAAACTGAAAGCCAGGGAAGAGTTTTAAGGATCTGAAAAATGTGAGTTCTTCTACTAGAGCAGGTCCGAATTCTTGCTGCAGAGTTTTGTATTAACTGCAGGCGAGACAGCTCCTTCTTGTTTAGACATGAAAATAAACTGTTCTTGTTCTAAACAAGAAGACACAAATGCATGGATTATAAACTCTAGATCATGTTGTGACATCATTTTCCTAAGAAAATTAAATAAATAAATAAGATGTTGAATAATCTCATATACTTTCATATACTATCATTTGTATTCTGGCAACAATTGTGCCACTGACTTGCAAATACTTAAGTGTCAGAGTGTTATTTGAATCCAAGCCCATTGAGTTCAGGCAATGTTGACTAATACACGTTTACTTGTTAAGTCTACTACAGCCCTTAGATCATACTGTAGACTTTAGACACTATAATAATACATTTTGGGGAAGGAGCATTATGTATTCTATTCTATGTTAATCTTTGTGTCTTTGTATTTCTGTATATTTGCACTTTGTCATCCCATTAACTTATTTCTTTTATTTGTACTTTATTCTTGTTTTTATGGACCTATCATTTGCTGTGAACTGTAACCCCAATTTCCCAAAGGAGATCTCCAGAGGGATTAATAAATTATATCTATCTATATAAAATACAATTTATAAAAGGGGATTCTTTAAAAAATGTGTTTAAAAATCACACTGAAACAAGTGTTTAAGACCAAAGCTGTTTTTTTTAACTAGGCTGTAGTAATTTTTTTTTAAGGCCTCATAAGTATTATTATTGGCTCGATGTGACACCCATTGTCTCTGCAGCCAGCCTCCAGTGGACACCAAATGAACTGCACCCTTTTATTTGCACTTGCTTTTTTAAACCGGTTGTTGCCGCTAAGACCATACACGCCAAAGAAAAAAAAAAGGACACACCTTTAAATGTTTATTTATACTTTTTTATATCTTAAATAATGAATAATAGAACACTAAACGAATACTCTACGGTAACTTTCTTTAATCCTGCACTCTCCTAATTTCAAAGTGCAATTATTGCCCATCTTAAATCAATTTTTGGTTATATACGGTTGTTCTTTTTTGTTTTTGAATGTAATAAAAGATGTAAAATATGGTGTAGAAAGAGCAACATTTACAGACAATCTTATATTCTAAAACAGTAGCTGAGCCTCCTGGTCCGCTTTAATAGGCGCTCTGGACTTGAAGCTTTTGAATTTAAGAGCGTTGAGGAGGCACGGGTTCATAAGTTCGAAGGCGTTACTTCTCACGCCTCCTAGTGATGCCAATCTAGACCCGACTTAAGCTGCCCAGGTCTCCCGCGGTGGACCTCTCTGCTGCAGTGGTGCGATGGTGGTTAAGCTTTGCTCGCTGATGGGTGTCCGGTTCAAGCTAAACTAATACTCGGAACAACCTCGGTGTGAAAGAGGATTTCTATCCCCCAAACTTTTCAACCCAAATCTATCCAGGAATTCCCTCTTCTATCCTCTTGAAATTCACCCCGTGTGCTGGAGTAAGAGGAATCAAGAGCTGTGAAAGTGCTGTCATTACAACACGGCTACCCCTCCTGAATTTTATCCGCTCGCAGCCTCTGAGGTGTTTTCTCTGCTCGCTCAAAAATCATACGGCCTAATTATGATGCGGCCGGATTTGACGCCACGGCGTCGACGTGTCTTGACAGCTGAGAGTTAGTCGATAAATCCTACCGAGCGAGTTTAACAGCTGACCCTCCAGAGGTACTTGTGATAGCTCTGCCAATATTGTTTTTGGCAGCGCAAAGATTTTCAATTTGACCAATTAGGTCGTCTATATGTGCTGCGAGTGAGCTGTGAATTTGTCTAAGCCGTTACGGAATTACGATATTCTGCGATCAATTAGTTGACCTTGCGGTGAAACTGCTGAAGCAGTTTATCAGTCAGTTAACAACATGATTTACTAGTTAATAGAATTATCAAACCAATGATTTGTTTAATAGGTTTCATACTTTTAAGAGCAAGATGCTAAACATTTCCGTCCTAAAATACATCTTCACTATCTTTTATTTCCATGTACACTGTTAGATTTTTCTAATTTTTGCTGAATTATTCTCCCTTCCGCAGGCCCTGCAGGTGGCACTGGCTGACCACCAAGGCGAGCTGGACTATCTCACGTCAGCTGTGGAGCAAGTCTTCCTGAAGGCTCCTTCAGACATCGGCCAAAAGTAAGACTCAGGCTGGATAGAAAAAAGTTGCTCAATGTAGTCAACATTGCATGACTGTAATACTGAAGCATTGATTATAGTTATGTTTTTGAAGGTTTCTTTGCAATGTAATGGACCACAGGGTGCTTCTGAAAACAATTCCTTTAAGATGTTTTGACTCAGATCCACAAATTATAAACAATCAAAGGCCAATTATTCCGACATTTTTGTGTGTGTCAACAGAGAACCTGATTAAATGCAAAGAAACAACTAGAATTATATTTAGTGCTTTTTTAAATTGCATAAATCACATTTTTTAACTCGATCTTCTTTGATTCTCTTTGAAAGTTATCTTTTTGTTAACCCTTTTGTTGTCTCTGGGTCAAGGTGAACAACCTCCCTGGCTTCCATAAATACATATGCAGTGGTGAAAGTCGTTCACCTTGACCCAGAGTCAGAGGGATACCACAAACACATTTGTTTTCGGGCCTTAGGCTCACCTTGACCCTGGGATAACACAATCAATACCACAAACACATCTTTTTTCAGGTCACCTTGACCCTTAAATAAAACCGGGGTTAAATCATATTTGAATTGGTCTTTTTATGCTTAATTTGTTTCGTAAATTATATAAAATTTGTATTTTTTTTTAATGTTTAACGTACAGCACTTTCATGTTTTTTGTTTTTTATTTTATTATAATTCAGACAAAGGAACACATCAACATAAAGAAACAAGAAGTAAATATTCTATTTGGTGAAATAAAAAACGTATTTAAAAGGAGCAGAAATGATAAGAACTGCTAATTTTTCATTCCTAAAAAACGTCTTGTTTGCGCAAGTTATTTTTATCAGTTGTATTTGTTTGATTAGAAAATTCTAGGATTGAACCTGTATGATGTATACTAAATAAACATGGTGTATGATTTAATGTATGTATAGTTAAAACTTGGTTGCAGGCAACACTTGGGGCTACTGAAGTCTGAAATACAGGAGAATGTAAATAAACAGATAGAGGATCAAATTATTTCTTGTAAACTTCTAGATTTGCACGTGTTTCTTCCTCAGGTCGTTAGTTCAGGTCATGTTTTAATTTCTACTCACATGCCACGTCTTGTTTTATGAAATATCAAAACTGCCACATGCTCATGTTTGTCTGCTCGGATCATAAACTATCTTCTGTGTGCTAGCAAAAACAGATTTTGTTGAGTGAATATTATGGCCTGGAGATGCTAATCTGCAGCCGAGGCTGAGTCTAGTAAAGCTTGAAAAACCCTCAGGCTTCTGTTTGAACCATCCAGTGAAATAAAGACAAGGGTCTGCATATTAGTAAGCCGGAAAACATTTTCTTTTTTTTTGGTCTTCATGCCCACATCACCATTTGTTGTCGTCAGAGGAAACATTTTATCTGGTTGTTATCAGCGGCTTTTATTTCCCCTCATCAAACGTTTTAAGTCGGACATGTACTTTTTTGTCACTCAAGGACCTTATTGTGCACATTCAGTGGTATTTTTTTAAAAGTCTGCGTTTCTGTTCCCCTCCAGGTATCGCACAGAAATGGACAGCGTCACGTCACGCTGGAGGAGGCTCAGCAGCACGCTGGCAGAGAGCATTCAGAGGATCCAGGAGCTCATGGCCAAGCTGTTGCAATTTGAGGTGAGACTGGTTCAATTTGAGTTTGGAATAACATTCTGTTCCTGCCCCTGATGTGATGCGTTTCTCCTCCTGCCAGAATGACGTGAAGACCTTGAAGAAGTGGATGGCCGATGTTGACGTCTTCCTAAACGAAGAGTGGCCAGCGTTGGGAGACTCGGAAGCGTTGGAGAAACAGTTGGAACAGTGCACGGTGAGGAAAGTCTGGATTTTGAGAACTTAAAATTGTATGACAGGTTATTTAGTCCTGGCTTTTTTTAAAGTACTCGTTAGATATGAACACCTTTTCCATTTTAAGATATAATTACTCTTAACTATTTGAACTTTGCAACATGTGAATTTCTCAGCGAATCCATAATGATTATTTGAACTAACTTACTCTTTTTCAATTTAACATAAACTTTTGTACTTGTTCCTCAACACGGCTGTAGAAAGGAGAATTTATTAGCTGAATTGATTTGAGTACAATGCAATATGACATTTAAAATGAACACTCGAGATAAAAAGGTTCAAATTAAACATTTGAAAAAAACAATACATATACATATATATATTTTCAAATCATTTTTACCACAGCTGTCACATACAAGCAGCATCTGATTTAATCAAGAGCAAACATGGAGCAAAGTTATATAGGAGTAAAACGTATGTCGAAGAAATTAGATTTTTTTTGTTTTTTAAAAAGGTTTTGTTGAACAGGAACAAACATGTAGGTTAATAAGAAATATTGACACTCCAAGAATAAAATACAATATCAAATGAACATGTATCCTTGTGAGAATTTACATTTTGACTCCTTACATATTTGCAATTGAGTTTTACTGATCAAAAGTAATGTACAGGCAAGCATGTAGGAGAAACAATTGAGAAAATCTTACTAATTTAAGTACTAAATAATCACAGTTCAAACAGATTTTAAGGTATTTGTAATTTGATAAATAAGATTGTAAAGACTAAGACTAAGACTAAGATTGTAAAAGTATTTTGTTTAAGCCTTTAATGTGAAACAATGCATTTTTATATGTTTCATTAAGGCTCTGGTCAACGACATACACACCATCCAACCCAGCGTCAACGGCATCAACGAGGTGGGTCAGTACCTCAAGAAAGAAGCCGAGCCGCCGTACGCCGTCCACATCCAGAAAGAGTTGGATGAACTCAACGCCCAATGGGAAAACATCTGCAAGCAGGTATGTAGTGTTTGACCTTCACTTTTTCTTACCAACAACAAAAATAATGGGGTTAACCTCGACGTTGGTTTTAGGCCTATGCGAAGAAGTCGGCCCTGAAGGGCGGCTTGGACAAGACCATGGCTCTGAGGAAAGAGATGCAGGAGATGCAGGAGTGGATCAACCAGGCAGAGGAAGACTATCTGGAGAGAGACTTCACCTACAAGACACCAGAGGAGCTTCGAAAGGCTGTGGAGGAGCTGAAAGTGAGTGTTTGGATGATCATTAACACAACAAAACCAGAGTAATGGGACCGAGGAACTGGTCAGTCATATATTTAGAACAATAACCGATAACTAAATGAGCCATTTTTTACTGCTGGATCATCCAGTTCCAGTGTTTAGCTTTCATTCAATTTTTTAATGTAAACTTAAATGAGCATAAATCCTTCCTACCTTTCTTTAAGATGTATTTTACTGTAAGGAAAATACTTTTGAGGAGTTACTCAGAATCATCGGGAAACTATAGTCAGTCGTAGCATCTGTATCCCTAGCAATAAATAAAGTTTTATTTTTAGATTTCAAAGATGATGGCTCCATTTCTTTCCCTCTTGTCACCATCAGATCCTGTTTAAATCCTGCCTGTCACCGCAAGCCTTCTCCCTCTTTATCTTTGGCTCTTTTTCAAAGCCCTCTCTGCTCTCCTCCTTCATTTCTCAACTCCATCGATTGTCCACTTTCGTCTCTTGAATGCAAAGCATTTCCCCGCGATGCTAATACCTGGCATTCAATCCGATGGTTTTCCACCAAAATCTTTGGCTGGAGTTTCTTTTATCCGCGGCTACAAAACAAAAAAAAACTCTCCTCGGGAGTCAGTTGAAATTAAAAATTGATTTCACTTTTATGCTTTCTGCTGCTAATCTGTCCACCCTGCTCATCATTCCATCACCTCTTCCCTTTTTATTTCTCCGCTCTCACTCCGCCCTTCTACTTCTTGTAATCCTCCTGTTTCATCTTTCTCGCTCGGGAAAATATTAGCTTGAACGCATTCAGTCATCGATTAGTTAGCTCTTTTGTCTTTCCCCTCACACTCAGTGACTTTGTCAACAGAAGATTCATTGATTCATTTGTTTGTGCACCCATCCCTCCATCCTTCCATCTGTCATGCCCTCTACTTCCCTTTCAAGATGTCGTATTCCATTTTTTATTTTCTCGCAGCTTTCTTTCATCGGTTCTGGTACTCGAGTTGATCAAATAAATAACAGGGTCTCTTCTTTTATGGTTTTGCTTTTTCATTTTGACTCCTCTGTGTTTTCCCCAAAGAGAGCCCAGGAGGAAGTTCACTCGAAGGAGTTAAAGGTCAAACTCCTCACGGACAGCGTCAACAGCTTCATCGCCAAAGCCCCGCCCACTGCCCATGATGCCTTACGTTCGGAGCTGGACGTGCTGACAGCCAATTACCAGCGTCTGTGCAGCCGCCTGGATGGGAAATGCAAAACTCTGGAGGTGAGATTGACAAATGATGATGGTGTGAAAGTCAAATATCAAGTGCTCGGTTTAATCGTTGACAAACAATTGAAGGATTAGAAGCTTTCTCCAGGATCAAGTTGAAAAACTAACACATTGTGCAGGGGGAATAATTGTGGCGTAATAGGCTCTGTTTGAAAAGAAAAGTGAGGTTTTCATTATTAAAATTTAGATTCATTGTAAACCTCGGAAACGTGAGACATACGGCCATTTGCCTGTTTTTAAATGGCCTTATAATGTCAAAACTGTAACATTGAATATAAAATTGATCGAATTCTCCATTATTATGTAATTTCTGCCTGAAGTCCTAAATTAAGTTTCATTACTACATTTGCCTGAGTTTTTTCTCCTTGGCCTTGGTCAAGTATTTATTTTATTTTTTACAAGCAATACACTTTAATCCTTCCTTTTTGGTGAAGATTTATTTTTCTGTCCCTCTAAATGAAAAAAAAAAGAAAAAAGATTTGTCCATTGACTTCTTTTTAAGATATATTCACATATTTGTGATTAATGTATTGAGAATTAAAAAATAATATATAAACAAATTTAAGGCATATGTAATCATTTTACATTTTGAGCTCATTGTTTAAATGTTGGCATCATTGCTTTTGTCGATGTCTGACTTTCTAAGAGATATTTAGTTTTATCGTATTATTATCTTAAATCTAAATTTATGCCAGGATTGTAAAAATATAAGAAGCTTAGAAATAAAAAAAATGGATATTCATCCTTAATATCATTAATTTATTTGTTGTTCTTATTCATCCTATGTACATGTTTGATATTTTTCATGTAAGCTTTTTTAAAAAGATCTTTTTTCCACTAAATTGATACTTGAACAGAACATTATTTTTGACATTATTTTTATTTCTTTTAGAGTTTTTAACTATTGACATTCATATTAACTGCCTATAATTTAGATGTTCTGTTATACTTTAGCAGTATAGTAAATATGTTGCAGGGAATTCAAATGGGTTTAAGGAAATTAAACAAAACACAGCAATAAATGAATGATTTCAAACATTTTCTCACTTATGTTGTATTTTGATACCCCACTTAATGCTGTCAAACTGATTTTTAAACCTTCTGATTTATCATCCTTCTGTTGTTCCGAGACAGTCCCTGGTTAATTTATTACCAGAGTTTGCTTCATTTGACTTTTTAAACAAATTCGATCAATATGCCAGCCTCAAAAAAAACAAAACTGTTGCAAATGGAAACCAACTAATCAAAGG
This sequence comes from Callionymus lyra, assembly GCF_982586985.1. Taxonomy (NCBI): domain Eukaryota; kingdom Metazoa; phylum Chordata; class Actinopteri; order Syngnathiformes; family Callionymidae; genus Callionymus; species Callionymus lyra. The sequence goes on from NC_141822.1 coordinate 24,967,975, forward strand.
AGCTGACAGCGAACAGATGTTGGGATGCTGGTCTGTATGGATTCTGCTGAGTCCGTGAACGTAAATTACTGAGGGTTGTCACCAAAGTGTAAGATAATAAAGTGCTCCGAGAACAGAGGGCGTTCATGTGAAGAGCGGAAGTTGTTGTTGAATCAGGTTTTCTGGATTTTTGCCGGTGCTCTTCACAAATCACCATTTGATTCCTCTTTCTAGTCCTGAACAAGCTGTATATTAAAATAGAAACAACTAAAAAAAAATGTTGGTTTGACAGATCCTAGAAAAGCAAGAAGACAGAATGAGGCTTTTACTTTATCCCCTCGTCTAACCTCGCTCTGCTCTGCATCATCTCCCTCCGTCTCCCCGGGTACAAATCCTGCTCCCTCATCCTCCTGCCTTGTTTTCTTAACAAATAATTACACTTGTGTCATGCTTATCCAATCTAATGGTTGAACTGTTCCTCCCCGGCTCTCCTCTTACCCTTCTCCTCATCACCTCATCAAATGTGACTGGATGTTGTTCACTGTAATGGTGTAATGGGTGGACGCTGATGTGTCGTGCAGGAGGTGTGGGCCTGCTGGTGTGAGCTGCTCTCCTACCTGGAGCAAGAGAACGCCTTCCTTGACCAGCTGGAGCAGAAACTGGACGAGACGGACAATCTTCAAGGCGGAGCGGAGGAGCTGCAAGAGGCGCTGGATGTGAGTCGAAAGAGTCGTGATTGTATCTTTAATTCACACAGTCATGGTGAAACAACATCACAGGCTGTCTCAGCAAAATCCGCCTGCTCCTCCCTTACTCTATCTTCCTTATACTAGTCACGACTATCCAACTAACTATGATGAATTAGGACTTCTGAGATGACTTGTATCATATCCTTAAAGCAACAGTACGGAACATTTTTACCAGTTAGTTGTATTAGTTTTTATTTTTTCTGTCATTCAACCATGTCTCATGTAGTATTATTTAATATCAATTATTTAAACCCTAATTTAACCTGTTATCTCGGGGTCAAGGTGACCCACTGTTTGAGGTATCCCTTGTGCTGCCTCTGGGTGAATCATCTCCACCTTCTGCTTATGTATTTCTGGAAAGGGTTAACAATGTTCTTTGCTACGTAACTTTGTCTACATGAGTCTCACGTGACAGCCCAAGTAAAGAGGCGTCATCTTAGTAAACTTAAACTGGTTCAACAATAAAACATATCATAATTTTAAAAAACTAAAATTATTGTAAAAAATAATAGTCTTGTAAAAGTAAATACCCATCAAACACCTTATGTTTTAGTTGAACAACTCTATTGGTGATGTGAACAAATTCTGTCTTTATTTAATAATGAAAAATAATAATTAAAATAATTAAAAAAGAGAGACAGTGTTTTCACACAAAGTATTGTGAGATTTTTTTGCAAGCAGGATGAAATGACAAACATTTAAGCATGCTGTATTTGGCAACTCCAGAAATTACTACTATTACACTCTCGAGACACTTGGGGGAGACAGAGATGATATTTTCAATCTAAAATGTTACTGCTTTACACTTTTTTTCTTTGGTTAACTAGTATTCTAAAGAAAATTTCATTTTATTCTAATATTTTTGTTTTGTAGGAAGTTACAGTCCTATGTCTTGTTTAAAATATTCATTTTGACTTTATTGTCCTCAATTAGGTTCACGTCATTGCTTACCAAAAAAGAAACCGTAAATAAAAAGTGTATAAAAAATATATACATTATTTAAAACGTAATGTCTAATGGAATGGTTTAGCTGTAATAGAGTTGTAACATTTTATTTTCAGTCCAGACATGCGACGGATAATTGTGCTTAATTCTTTTGAGATGATGAGATTAAACAATGCAGAAGCTTAACACGCCTCCTCATCCTGAATCTGCTGCCATCAGCCGCATCAACTTTACAGCAGATTTTCCGAAAGAGATGAGAAGCAATTTGTTCTGAGATCGCTGAGATGAGCTCTAATTGACCTTTTTTAATACCGGTATCGTTCTCAACAAGTTTTATCTCTTCCTATAATTAATAACAGATGACAGCAACATCGGAGAGACTGTCAGTCAAATGTATTTTCACCATTGAGCCAACAGGACGAATTAAAAAGAACCAGGCCTCATTAGTGTTGAACCATCGGCCTGTAATTGATTATTGTGTCTGTTTATTTGTCAACAGGGGCTGGAGGTTCTGTTGCGCCACCCAGAGGACAACAGAAACCAGATCCGGGAGCTTGCGCAGACCTTAATGGATGGAGGCGTTCTGGACGAACTGATACAACAGAAGCTTGATGCCTTCAACGCGCGATGGGATGAGCTGATGGCGCGGGTAAGATGTCTTGAACACAGTTTGTAGTTTTAAAAAGCTTTTCTTAGATCTTTCTTAGATCTCTTGTTTGTTGGATCGTATTTCTTATCCTAGCTTTGTAAGAGAACACAACGACACACTCCATATAAATAAATATATACTCATATACTCAATATGAATATAGCAGACATTAAGAAGACTATGGATATAGAGTTTTTAGTTCAATTACATGTGAAGAAAACTCACAATAGTTTATTAGCAGACTCTTAACTGTTCCTGTGGGAAACAAGAATGTGGGAGAACGACTTTAATGCTAATGATAAAATAAATAACACATCAAAAGTTCGTAAAGCTTAGATATTAGTCATGATATTTCAAGGTGCTTAACCCTTGTTTGATCTAAGGGTCAAGGTCACCCGAAGGCCCCAAAAGAAAATTACTTTGTTTACTGTGCCACGGGGTCACCTTGACCCTGATATAACACGAGGGTTAATTTGACAAGAATGCTGTGTCTCATATCGCACACTTATCTAAGTGCACTGATTTACAGTACACTGTAAGACAGTGTACTTTCTTACGCAGTGCAAAAATTTCGAAAGGGAAGTACTGTCTCAAATCAAACACTACAGGAAATGACCAGCTTCTTCTTCGACTACTTTTTAAGTGGCCATTGAAACCCCATTGACACATAACAGCGTGAAGAGTTATACAGTTGTTTCAATGTGTTTCTATCGTTTTCTTGTAAAGTTAGTGTTTTCTAGAGACAATTACGCTGGTGTCTGCTCCGAAGACACGTCGTTAATGACATATCTTGAGTTTGGCGTCACAAAGATGGCGGCCGTTGAGGATGGAAAGTGTCCATAAATCTACACTCAATTTTCTGGCCGTTTGAATGCACATAGCGAAGTACATTTTTGCACACTGCTCAGTTTGAACACACTTGTGCTCTCAAACTATTAATCGAAGTGCAGAAGTGCGCAATTTGGGTCACACCACAATACTCATTAATGAATTCACTGTGGAGTTTATCTCGAGTAGAAACATATCTGTACAGTTTTTCCCCACATTAAACGAAAAGTAGTGACCATTATTTTTTTTTTTCTCTTGTTTAATTGAACTTTTTTTTTTTCAAAACTTGACTTTTGCATGTGATATGCCATCTGTTGTAACATTCTCAGTAACGGTAACCTAAACGGCTCCTATGATGCTTTGCCGCCCAGTCAACCAATCACAGCTGTCCATCACCTTTGACATCGCAAAATACAGTTTTTAAATACAGTATTGTAGCAACAAATCTGTCTTCATTGAGTATGGAGAAAAGCATATTGGGATATTCACCCGTTTTATTGGCACCATTGGAAAGTTGGAAAGGTACCACGTTTTTGATACATTGTTGTGTTTATCAACCACAAACTCAAACGTGCAAATGGCAGCACTTTCTTTAATGATCCTCCAAACTTTTCATCTCATCTTTAAGACCGTCATCAATCTTTCCCCCCCTTTCTCCTCTCACCTTGTTATTTTTTTTTTTTTTTTCTCCTAACTTTCCCTCCCTGCGCCTCATCATCCGCCTCCTCTGGTCAGCTCTCCCCTCCTCCTCCCAGGCTTCATCAGCCATCATCCCCAACACCGCTGCGTTTCCCAGCCACTTGTGGTGATGCTCGGTGACAGATTACACACTCGCACACGGAAACACACACACTCTTCCTGCCCGCTGGGTTGATCCTCCCTCACAATAGCACCAGATTAATGTTCTTCTTGCAGCCTGATAAGCCTCCTTTTGTTTGTCAAACCAACAGAGACTGTGTGTGTGTGTGTGTGTGTGTGTATTTTGGGGTTTCTGTGTGTGTGTCTGAGTGTGACATTCTTTTATTCCGGACTACTTCTGTCTTCTGGGAACGGCCCTCTGGTGTCTGGTGTCGAGTCCTGCGTTTCTTTTGTTTCTGTGTGTATGTCAACACGTGTGCACGAGAGGTGAGGCGTGTTTGTTTGTCATCTATAAAGCGACGCAGAGCTCGCTGACTGGGGACGGCGCTCAGTGAATATCTGCAAAGACAGATGAAGGTGCAGCGACAAGATTACTGCCTTAAATTATTTCTCTCTTTTGACCAGAAGGAATAGAATTGAAGGTGTTTGCCTCCAATCTTCAGTTGTTTTATTTATTGTTTGATCACAGTGACAGAACTACATGTTAAAATTTGAAACCAAATACATTTTTTAAATGAAAATATCATCAGTATGAAGTCGGTTTTTTGTTGTTTCCTATGAAAGTGCAGAGCTCATGCAGTTATTTTAGATGCAAATCTTCCCACACTGAGACGATGCTTCACACAACTTCAGTGGTTATTAAATAACAACATGGCTCTTTTTTAAATTAAACTTATTTCTTATTTATGCTGCTTTATTTTTCAAAGGCCTCGTACATTCACAACATGGATTCATTCCTACAGTTGTGCCACTATATCACTCTAACTGACCTCTTCAATTCCCCTTAACCTTTTTTATTTATTTGTCTTTTAACTTGCAGTGAAAAAAAAACCAAAAAACAATTGCTTTTGGTGCTTTAAAATTGGACAAACATGCGGCTTGCAAAAAACAATTACATCTTACTTTCCCCAACACATCCCAAAGTCCAGCGCCCAAATCATAATAATGAATGTAGATAAGTCGATTGGTGAATAAAACCTAAAAACACAAGAGAGAGATTGAATATTCTAAATAAAAATAATAAAAAAAAAAGAAAAAGGAAAGGCTGAATGGAATTATAATGAAAAAAATAAACTTGTTGACTATTTTTTGTATTATATTAAAGAATACATTTAAAAAAAAGCCAATACTAAGATAAGAAAATTAATTTACTGGCAGATAAAACGTTTTCAATATTTAGTTTCCTTTTAACAACAAAAATATATGTGAGAGAGTAGGCCCGTCATAAAATGCTAGCTTTTATTAGCGTATCAGATTTAGCTCATGATTAGCTTGCTTTTTTATTAGAATGCTACCTAATAACTATAAATACATAAATGAATGAATTGTAATTGTTGTTACTTAATGCAACCTTAAAAAAGAATAGCGGCCGACTTAACCCTTACGTTATCTCAGGATCGTGGTGACCCGAGTTTAAAGACCTTCGTCTGACACAGTTTCAGGGGCTGAGCCTCCCGTCTTGTGAATATTTATCTTATTTATGTAACACAAACAGCATATCCTGAAGGTACTGTTGTGGAAGGAGCAGCTGGAGCATGACGTGATTTTATTAAGGTCAATCCCTGTCTGTGCTTGTTTGGATTTTTACCGCTCATTGACTTTTTCCTGGTATTCACCCGACACCCAGGTTGAAGGGGTGAGTTTACATCCGGGCGACCTGAAGGTTTCGTCACAGTTGTCACCGAGTGATCCTTCATCGTGGGTGACATTTTCCCATCATTTTTCATGCAAGTCTCGAGCAGCAGGATACATCACTCATCATGGTGGAAGCATATGGCTCCAAAACATGAATTCCATCTAAGTGGGACGCAGGCCAGGTTTGCACTTTTGAATGTGATACTGAATTGCACCAGCAACCCCTGTCAACCGGTTTCTATGTGATTTAAGAGGTCTAACTTTAACTTAGGTCTGATTGGAGAGTAATTAAAAGTAATTATTATTATAATAATATTATAATATTATATGATATTATTATTATCATTTTGAAAAATGATGATCATATTTTAAAAATGGTCTTTAATGACTCTTTATCTTTATCTAACCCTGTGTTTCAACTGTTGTAACTAAATAATATAACCCAGCATAATGTGTAAATAGGTGCTTGCCCACTTTGTACTGTAATTGAAAACCCCTGATATAAGAAATGTGCCAAATTTAAGTAAGTAAAGTAAGATCATTACTTTAAATTATTAAATTGATGTGTGTTTGCTGCACACACACTCCTCTTGTTTTCTGTGCAAAAAAAGTCGCCAGTCCATATAAATTGTCCTTGTAGTTCATATTAAGTCTCTAGAAAAGGTTTATATTTCTATCTGAAAGTATGCCAACAAAATCGAGCGAGTGTTGAGTTGTTCTTAAACCTCTCCATTCACAAGTAATGGAAAGCAGTCTGACGCTCCAAGTACTTTTAAGATCTGGTATAAAAAAAAAGAGAGTCTCTAATGATATCACTGCTGAAAAACAAAATAAAAAAATAGCACACTCAAACAGTAACTGTTGCAGCACTACAAACGAAGGAGACCTCCTGAGGGATCAATAAAGTTTTACCTTCCTTACCTTACCTTAAACGCTGAGCAATGTTCAAGGTTACCCATCCTCACTAAAGAATATGTGTATATTTATTTTATTAAGTGATATTAAAACTGGTATCTTTTGAAAAATAGACATTGAGGGATGATCCTTTGTCTGAAATTGTTCTTTGTTTTGGTCCAGAACCACCAATTACTTCCCAAAACACTGATTATTTCATCCTCATTTCCAGTAGTGTTTTACATAACAATGTGATAATTGAGTAAATTCCACCAAATCTTCCAGGAATACCAATTAGATTTGAGTATTTCAACGAGGGTTCTTCTTATGATAGTGGCGCTGCTTTCATCCTGTTTATCTGGCTGACGACAACAGCATAACAACTAATATAATCAATCATAAACTCGAATATCATTCACAAGTTGAGCATGATCAAAGAACAGGTCTTATCTATTCTATTCCGTCAACAAAAAAAACGACACAGGTGTGAGACAGCTTAATGTCAGCAGCGTCAGATGGAGCCGATGTACACGTAAATGCCAAGACAGTGAAATATAATCTCATTATATTAATGTCCCAACGACAAAGGAGATAAAGATAAATAAAATAAATAACTAGTGCAATGTTTGAAACAATGTTGTTTCCAATCTCCCTTTGCACCTCTCCACAGCCCAAAAAAACCCACAAAAAAACGTGTTTGCCATTTTAATTTCTTGTAACTGCAGAAAAGCAATAAGAAGTGAGCCGCTGAGGAACGAGGGTTTGCCCGATGGCACATCCAACATGAGGCAGTTAAGCAAACAGCAGCTCTCCGTCTCTCTTGTTCACAATCACTGCACGCACGCATGTGTGAGGGAAATAAGTAATAATGGCGGGAAATTGAGTGTTTTTAATGAAAATGTGTATTCATGAGGCGACAATTGCCGTGGAAATGAAGCACACTGCCGCGGGCGGGACTGTTATCAATGTTTGTCTTAATATTTAATCTCACTCAAGTACTCCTTTTTATACTTTATAAACTGAGATGCGAGTGGCAAGAATAAGAAAGCTTCGAACGGTCCAACCATAACATCTGAGAAGTGTAAGAGACGAGGCGTCTCCCGGCTCAGGGCTAAACTTGGAGTCATTATCCCTTTTGTATGGGATTAACATGCTCTGTGTAATCACATATGCACTCTCACTGCTCACAACACACACACACACACACACCAACCAACGCTCCTTGTGATGTAATTGGCGGGTTGACGACACAGTCCAGGTAATCGCCTGGCCAGAACAGAAACACTTCAGCACTTGCCAAGTGTCCGCACTTCCCTTGACGACGGCAATCGAGGAAGATGTCGTGTTTCTTGCTCGGCGTGTGAGGTCAAACGGAGGCGACATGAGGGAGAAACCCTGGAGTCCGTCCCTCAAGACGGTACAACTAGGATGGATTTTAGTTTTTGTTGCTATTTTTCTGCTATTTTTTTCCGTGTAGACTTGTATTACAAACTCTTTTCAATACTTCTGAACTTTAATAGCAAATAAGAACATGTTTATTTTGAATTTATTAGGCATCAATAATTCGATTTTAGTTTTATTGAGCTGATGTTTTGAATCCAGGACTTTATATGCATAATTTGCAAGATTAAATCTGATTAAAATGTTGTTTTTTTCCTCTCTTTCTCAGGCGGCCCTCCGGCAGAAGGAGCTGGTGAAGAGCGTCCAGTGGGCCAAAGACAACGACAAGACTCTGAGAGACATCCAGGATTCTTTGCTTAACACTGACCGTCATCTCACCACCTACCTGGCTGACCACAAGGACGCCCTGCAGCTGCCACAGGAGGCTCAGGTACTGAGCAGAGAGAATACATGATTTATTTTTAAAAAAGAGTCTCTTTATGTGTGTATTGATGGTGATAAAAAAGTTTCAGGTGTCTTTTCCTTAATGTTTACTGCTCTCTTGTGGTCAGGAGAGGAAGGTACAACATGTGTTGCTTCAATAAAATCCCCAAAAAATGTTTTGTTATGTGACAGAAAATCCAGACGGAGCTGAGTGGACATGATGTGTCTCTGGAGGAGATGAGGAAGAAAAACGAGGGGAAAGAGTCATCCCAAAGCATGATGGGACAAATCGATGTCACCCAGGTTTTTCTTTTTTATCTTGGAGATCATTTCACTTTTCCGAGCAAACTAATTCAACTTTTCTTTTTTGTCATCATGACAGAAATTATTAGCCGACGTGCTGACGAAGTTCAGGCTCTTCCAAAAGCCGGCGAACTTCGACGCGCGACTGGCGGAGTGTGAGCGCGTGTTGGCCAGTGTCAAAGGTCAAGCCGCCGTGCTGGACATGCGCAGCGTGGAGCAGGACGTGGTGCAGTCTCAGCTGGAGCAGTGCATGGTGGGTGACCCGGCGGTGGTCGCGGGTCGACGTGAATCATCTTCTGATCCTCCACCGTTCTTCTTCTGTGTCTGTCTCTACAGAAGTTGTACAAGGTGCTGAGTGAAGTGAAAGGCGAGGTGGAGACGGTGATCAAGACAGGTCGACAGGTTGTGCAGAAGCAGCAGACGGAGCAGCCCAAAGACCTGGACGACAGAGTGACTGCCCTGAAGCTGCTCTACAACCAGTTGGGGGCTCAGGTGTGTATTGGCCACAATCTGGCCATGTTTTACGTATCATGAATCATGACACAGGGACAACGATACGATATATTGCGATATACTGTATTGCAAAGTGATAGGAAAAAAATGATCTATATGATCTATATTTGTATTTTTTTGAAGAATATGTACTAATAAGGTACAAACTCAATATTTGTTATGTTCAATGTTGTTTTCTTTTTTCTGTTATAATAAATGATTATAAAAATGGTATCGAAAAAAAGGATAATTCAAGAAACCAGTATTGAGTTGAAGGTATCAGTATCTCTTGACAAATTCGTAACTGTTTTCATTTGTTTTGAATCCAAAACATGTCAAAAAATCAGCTTTTAAAAATGCTGATCTCGATTGTATCCTCTCGTCCTCAGATTTTGCCGGGATTTCATTGTTCATTTAGCTGTGCAGGACGTAGTGACTGCTGCCATCTAGCGGCCGAAAGTTTAATTGCAACACAGAAATGAACAAAATGTGATAATATATATATATATACGTGAATATTTGCATATTTATTGTAAATACAAAATCCATTTATTTTTTATTTTATACACAATTCATTGTAATATAAACCATATGAGAACTATTTTAAAATTGGAATATGACTTGACAGCAAAAGAAAAGTAAAAATCTATACATTCCTTTATCCAGTATCCTGAACAATTTTATATATATATATACTCATTATTATATATTATACTCATTATATATGACCACGGTTCCATGTAATGTATCAGTTTTACAGGTCAAGTCACCAGTAAATATCAAATGATTATTGAGGCAATATATATAAATATATATATATATATATACGTATATATATATATGTATATATATACGTATATATATGTATATGTATATGTATATATATATATATATATGTATATGTATATGTATATATATATGTATATGTATATGTATATGTATATGTATATATATATATATGTATATGTATATATATATATATATGTATATGTATATGCATATATATATATATGTATATGTATATGTATATATATATATATATATATATATATATATGTATATGTATATATATATATATATATAGCTGTAGCGGTATTTTCTCACACATTTATTTTCATCAAGTCGTGCTTTGTGCGCCCAGATCACGGAGAGCAAGTCGGAGCTGGAAAAGAGTTTAAAGTTGTCAAGAAAGCTTCGGAAAGAGTTGAACGGTCTGACGGAGTGGTTGGCCGCCACCGACGCCGAGCTCACCAGGCGCTCCGCCGTGGATGGCATGCCCAGTGACCTCGAGGCGGAGGTGACCTGGGCCAAGGTAAGATGGAAAACACGAGTCACGTGTCGGAGGTAATGATCATAACGTCATATTTCTCTGACCTCGTTGATCCGATTCACAGTCCGTCCACGCGGAGACGGAGAGACGGCAGCCTCAGCTCCAGTCGGTGGTGGAACTGGCCGCCGCCCTAAAGGTCGTGCTGAGAGGTCACGGCGGGATAGTGGACGACAAAGTCAGCCTGCTGCACTGCAACTGGATCGCAGTCACGTCCAGGGCGGAGGAGTGGCTCAACTTGCTCCTGGTATGCGATTCACAAGACAGTAAAAAAAACAAAAAAAAAAAACAACAACATCAGTGACGCTTCTGTCATCGGCTCTAATATTATCCTGATTATTCTAAAAATAACTCGTCTGAACATGATGCTCCTGCAGGACTACCAGCAGCAGATGCAGAAGTTGGATGGACAGATAGAGGATGTGAACGGATGGATAAGCGGAGCGGAAAAGAAGATGGATGAGATGGACAACCAGGGTCCGAATGACGGTACACTGAAGGTAATTCATTTAAGCTACTCTTTGTGCTGCACATGTTGCTAATGTTGCCAAGCTATTGCTAAGAGAACACATTGATTTATCTATATATATAGACTATATTAATAATGGGTATTTGGTGGAGCATACACTATTAAAATGTATAAGAACCAAAAGTTAAAAAGCTAGCAAACTATTTAGCAAGCAATAATACAATCCATGGATCTACTAAATAGGAATACATTGCTTTATTAATGATTAATATATTTTTGTGTATAGTGGCATTAGAATATACCATTCAATATACTGTAATATAATGTGTATTTGATACAGTGGCTTCTTTTTAAAATACAGTTGAACATCGAGCTAGCAAAATAGTTAGCAAACAATTTAGCAAACAAAAAAGCTAATACGTCAATTTAATATATATTTTCATAGCAAAATTACAAAAATAATGGACTTTTTTTGTTGTTTTAATAACACTACTTTATTATTATAGTACACGTATAAGCATTGATGAATTACTTATGTGTTGAAAAACAGTAAGCCATTTATTTATTATTAGCATCTTGTTTAGCATGGCTATATTCTACACTCCTAACAACCTTTATTATGATTATTACGAGTCAATAGGTAATACATTGTTTTTATTAATTGTTAATTTGTGTTATTCGTCTATAGTTACAACCTCATAAATACTATATAATTGTTTTTTGATTCAACGGCTACTTTTTAAAATATATCACAATGCTAACTTTTTACTTGCTAAAATTTGTAAAGTTTTTTAAGATAACAAAAAGCCAATCCATCACGATAATCTATACTTTAAATAACCCTAGTCAATGATTATTAGCAGTGGTCTATATGTGTTTCCAGATCTAAAGTCACCATTTTAATAGTTTCTGCTTTAAGTTTCTAACATGTGCTTGTGTTCTACAGGTGCTACGTGCTGAGCTGGAGTTGAAGAAGGGGAAGATGGATGAGGTCAAGGCTTTGGCCCAGGAGCTCATGACCACCCGTGGGGAGAACTGCCAGGCTCAGGTGGGACCAAAGGTGGAGCGCCTGAACCGGAGATTTGACGTCATCTCGCAGCGCATCTCCTCTGGACTGGTGGGACTTATTCTTACTTGCATGTCAAAAATAAATCCTAATCTTTGACAAATTATTAACATTGTCATGTTGGCATTTCCGTGTCTTCTTATCTGCGTCAGACTGTCTCTTTAAATTAGCTGTCCTTCTTTCCACTCACTTCGCCTCAAAGTACATTCAGAAGTCACCCTAAATTTAGTTCAGGGTCTGACTAATCACGTTTCTCACTCTGACTTCAACTTTCCTCTCAACTCCTCACTAAAAACCGGCGGCATTTTGCAGTGACTTCACCTTAAATGATGCTTCAATCCACCGCAAACCTCTGATTAAATTAATGTTCCCTGTGATGCTAATGATCTCGCTTTCTCCGCCCGCCTTCGCCCGGGGTTCTACGGACTCTTTCGTGACAGACGGCGGCGACTGCCAAGGAGCTGGATCAGTACCACAGCGAGGCGCAGATTTGGCTGAATCTGCTGGAGGATGAGGTGAAACAGGGGGAGAACCTGAAGGAGGAGGACTTCCAGGAGGACAAGGTTTCAAACAACACAATTTTTTAATTAGAGCCGCTCCGGCTTTCTCTTGCGTAACCTGATCAACAATGTCCCGGTGTTGTGCAGAATGTTGAGGAAGTTGCCGTGAATGAGCTGTTGACGAGAGGAGAGAATCTTCAGAAGAGAACGAAGGATAAGGACAAGAGGGAGGAGATAAGACTTAAACAAAACCAGCTCAACAGCAAGTACACCACTGTCAAGGTAACTCATTATATATGACCACGGTTTCATGTAATATTTATTGTAAATACAAAATCCATTTATTTTTTATTTTATACACAATTCATTGTAATATAAACCATATGAGAACTATTCTAAAAATGGAAAATGATTTGACAGCAAAAGAAAAGTAAAAATCTATACATTCCTTTATCCAGTATCCTGAACAATTTTATATAAATATATATATATATACTCATTATTATATATTATACTCATTATATATGACCACGGTTTCATGTAATGTATCAGTTTTACAGGTCAAGTCACCAGAAAATATCAAATGATTATTGAGACAATCGTTACATAATTTAGCAGTTTTATTACTACCTTTCTTTGTAAGTAAGTAATTTATATTTATAGAGTGCTTTTCCAGACCAGGGTCACAAAGCGCTTAAACAATCAAAACAATACTCAATAAAATATATACTTAAATGGTAAAGATAACTCTGAGAACAACACAGGAGTTCCAGAAACTCAAGGAAAAGCCTGAACAAATAAAAATTTAATTTATTTCGATTTTTTTTCCATATCATTTTAAAAATGTCATTGCACATAAGCATAATTCAGCTTAAAAATTATCCATGCATGTTTTTCTTGTTCAGTTGTTAATTGAATTGAATTAATAAAATATAAAAGGAGAAGGAAAAGCCAACCATAAAAAAGGAGCAGTATTAATAATAATAAAAAAAAATGAAATATAATTAATGGAAACTGGGGAAAAGGAAAAAGGGACCCCCCTAAATCAAAACAATTAAAATAAGAAACATTATTTATATTAACCCTTGTGTAATCTCTAGGGATAACTCAAACACTTTTGTTTTCGGGCCACCGGGTCATCTTGACCCAGAGGTAAAACAAGGGTTAAAAAAATCAAAATCACATTTCTTCTACTATTTTTTTTCTTACTGTTATTAACCAATGTGTAATTAAATAATAATACAGAAATATTTCTGCTTTTTATATATTTATAATTATTGTATATTATATAATAATCCTCCATTAAAAAAGAAGAAGAAGAAAACATGCATGCTATTTAATAAAATAACAAATAATATTTTGAGTATATATTTTGTATTATTTTAATCAAGATTTTTTTACCTACCAGAATAAAAATCCAGAGGGCTTGTTAAAATCGAACTGTGATCTTCTAATGAGCACAGCAGCAACTAAGCTCACTGCTAAATTAGCTGAAGAATGAGCCAAATTGTTTACAAAAAAAATTAAGAAAACATTTAGTTAATGCTATTCATATGTTTGTTCAGGACCTGCGTGTCTTGAGGAACAGGAAGGCCCTGGCCATCGCCCCTCAGTGGTACCAGTACCGGAGGAGGTCTCACGACCTGCTGGCCTGGCTCGACGACATCCAGCGCAGCGTCGACCAGCTGCCTGACCCCCCGGAGGGAGAGCGGGTCAAGGTGACGACACACAAACACAAAACATACACTCACAACTATTCCCTTTTTGTCACCTGTCTGTTTTCTATATGTACTTGGACACATTCCGGTCTTTTCTCTTATATTCCTCTTCATCAACATTACCTGAATTGTTTTTCTCTTTTTTTTTCAACCTCATTCTTCAGGGTGATCGATCGTCCTTGACATTTTTTCCCATGTGTGCCATTGTCTTGTATGTCTCTGGCTCAGTGTCTGCTGGCATTTTTATCGGGCAACGACTTTTGAATCTCAATACGTTTAATAGCATATGCGAAAAAAAAACATTTGACGAGCTAGTTTACCAATATTTAGGATTAGATTAATAGCTAACTTAACAAATTGTATTGATTTTTGTATTGATTTCTCCAGTCCTGGTTACTTATCTATGGTATTGAAGGGTTAGTGAAGTGGGTGAGATTAGTTGTTGCCAGGGTTACATTCTGCATTCACGGTTACAAGACGTACCTTGAGGTTTCAATCTCCATACTGGCAATTGTTTACATGGAAAAGCTACTTTGTTGAATCATTTCTTGACTCTCTCTGTGTGTCTTTCGCTTTCAGATGATCACTATGACATTTCGCTAACTGTGGACGTAATGTGTGTGACTCACCAGACACGCTGAACTTCAGTCTCTTTATTTCATTCCTGCATGCTGTTCTTTCTTTCTCCATTCCTGACGTCAGGCCATCCATGCTGTACTCTTTCTTAATAAAGTGAAAATCAAGCTGCTGTTCTCTTTGATAATTAACGTCAGTGTGTATCAGGACTTTTTTTTATTCTTATTTTCTTTCTCCCTGACAGCACTTATGAATATGACACAATGTTAGGACTAACAAACACCATACTTGTCTGTAAATGTTAATTCATTCTTCCAGTGTTTCTACGTGTTTATGCCACATCAACATGCTTCTCTGTGCTTCAATCATGAGCCAACGCTGTAGGAAGTGACCTCCCGGTTCATTTCATCCAATAGGAAATTGGCTCAGAGTTCGACAAGAAGAAGGAAGAGCTTAAGGAGATGCAGGGTTTAGCCAATCAGCTCTCAGAAGCTGGAGCCGCCAATCTAGTGGAGCCCCGTCAACTCCAGCTCAACACACGCTGGGTTGAGGTGGAGGGCAAGTTCATGCCCTTCAAAAGACAATGTGTGAGTTTCTGTAGGCACGAATATGCAACCACTAACAGATACTAACTAGACGTGATAGTGCAGTGTGCAAGTGCTTTCTCGTAGAGTTGGAACAGGGTGAAAATATTTAGCAACTATTTCCTGGCTTGGAATTGATAAAATAAGTCCATCAAACTAATAATAATAGATAATAATTAAACTGAACACAAATTGTTTAGCTTCCAATAGTTAGCATAAGAGATGTTTGCTAAATTTACAGTAACAATTAAGAGTAATAATCTTGTAATTTATATACTTTTTATACTTTTGTATTCTTTCATCAGTGTATTTTGCCCTTGTGGTAATATTAATCCCCAAATTACAGTACATTAAAATGTATTAATGAAAGAAAATAGGACTACACAAAGAATAGATTAGATCAGATTATAATTTATTGTGTGTCATAGGGGATATTAATATTTTATACTTTTTTATGGAAAAAATAAATACATTGTAATGCATTAAAATATCTTACCTTTTTAGTTATCTCTGAATAATGGGCTGTCATTTGTAACTAATTGTCCTATGTGTATGGTAAGATCTCTAATATTGGTTAACCTGTCAAAAAATATATATACTTTTTAAAAATGTAAATATTAAAATGTAATAAAAATTATTATTTGCATATTTCAAAAGTAAGTTAAATAATTCCATTCAAGGAATCCCTATCTGATAATTCACTTTAATATTATCTTTCATAAATAAAGATGAAACTTGTTTATGTGCAACTTACTTTCTTAGTTTGTATATAATGAAACTAGTAAAACTTTAAATAAAATAACTGAATTCCAGCCTTTATTTTAAGTGCATGCCACAGAATTTAGACCATTATTAAGACTGATGGTCTCCTTGCTTTTTTCGTTTTTGTTGCACCTTCATTAAATTTATACACATGTTACGCATCATTACATTCAAATCTCATTGGTCCCTCTCGGTCTTCACCTCTGTGACCACATGCATGACCCCTGACAGTTCCCCGACCTGCCAATCACCGATGATGTATGTATCTTGTCATCAAGCCCCTAATGATGCCAACAGAAACTGTTGATCTCGGACAAAAAGTGCACATCTGAGTGTCCATCCATGAAGATTGTGAGTCCAGTAATGGAGGTCCTCCCAGAAACATAATTAGTGCCATTTTCATCTTTATTTCCCCCGAGAGCCCGTAACTTAACACTCTTGTGCTTTGTCTGCAAAGCATTGCCGTCTGAAGAGGCACTAAAGCGCTTTGCTCAACAGCTTTTGAGCACTTGTAGTTAAACTAGAGATTTATTTCTAACACCCTGCTCATAAATGAGAGACTACCAGCCAGCATCCCAAAATTCAGACATGATAATCTTCAGAAATATTCAGTTTATTATAAAAAGAATATATAGATTATATGAGAGATACATATATTTACATGTTTTTCTTCTAATTTGATCCTGATAACTTCGAATAACTTTCCCTTTAATATAATTAAAGATTATTTTATATATTTAATATTTCTTCTATTATATACTATATATAATTATTACTATAAATAGACATGTACTTTAATCAAGTTTGAAAAAATATATAAAATAAAAACGTAAAAATAACATAATTTGATATAACTATGACAAGAAAACAAACTCACTATGGGACCTACTTATAGGAGTTATTTTATTCAATAATCGCATCCACATCATTTGTGTGTAAAAAGTGTGACTAAAATATCAACTTTAATAAACGTTTGTGACACTCAAGTTGTGTATTCCGTCTAGAAATCAACAGTTAACATCATGAGTGAAGGGGAAACAACTCAAAATTAACTAATTGTACTAGTAAAGTTTTTAAACACAGTTTAGAGGTGTTTATGCCTCACATCTGGATTTAATGCTCATTTGAGAATTGCTTCCCTTTCATCTTATTCTCCTCCTTCCCTTGCTAATGCTACTGCTTGCTATTATTCAATAGAACAAGCACATTTGTTTTGTTGTCAGTCATGTAGAGTAGCACGATTAAATACTTTAAATAATAGAGAATGTAGTTTCTGTATTGTGTTTTGTATTAAAGAAAAATTAAAAAGGGGAATTATTGACCCTCCTTTGATATGATCACAAAATACAATTAATGGAGATTAAAGTAGTGAAGAACTTCCTCTGTGGTGATTTATCCTGAGCGTTTATGTGACTCTGCTTTGTGTTGTGTTGCCTTCACCTTTGCCTCTCCCACTCTTTTCTTCTCTCGCTGTGTGTGTGTGTCCAGGAATATCTCACCGAGCTGCAGGCGCTGCTGCGCTCAGTGTCGGAGACAGACTTCAAGTTAAACTCTCCTGAATACTGGCCTGCAGCATATTATAACCTGCCTCAGCAGGAGAACTGCCTGAAGGTCAGAACTGCTCCGCGTTTGAGTCCTGAATGTCACGAGCGATGCTTATACAATGATACCATGAAGCTGTAAACAAGCTCTGGTGACAAACTACTTTCACTAATATGAGAAAGTTTTCAAAGTCATCGTACTTAACTTCTTTTTGCATTCGTTTCAAAATTTTACAAATGTTTTTTTAGTTCTTTCTTTATATATTAGCAATATTGCTCTTACTTTTTGTTAATTGTTGCAATTCTTTTTTTAACTGAACTGACTAAACGTGGTTATTTAATATAAAAATTCCAATCCTGCATTTATACCAAGAGCGTTTCGTACAGTTGAGAAAAAAGGGATCAATAATACGATGGAAAGACTTGATAAATGCGTGTATAACACGAACAAAATTACATTATTATTTATGAATAAAAGTAAATTTAAGATGAATTTGTTTAATAAATTCAAAACATTTCTATATAAATAAATGTGTTGATATTGTGTAATAAAATGTCTTGGTAAAGGTATGAAAACAAAAACATATTTTTGGGTTATTCTAATGTAATTTGCAGGAAATGGAATACTCAAAAATATTGATAAAGAAAGGCAAAACATTTAACGTTGTATACAAATGTGGTTAATGACAAAAGCACAAAAACAAGTAGTCACGGCCGATGCATGTGTTTTTAAAAGCAGTTAATGTCTTTTATTCAGCTTGCTGTTCTTTTCTTCCCTCTTGGAAAAAGGAGGTAAAGGAGAATATTGACAAACTGCGAGAACCTTTGGAGAGAGCTTTGAGCCAGAAGGACGAGATGGTGTCCAGTGCTCGTCCCTTGGAGGGTCAGAGGATCCAAGAGTCCGCAACTCTCCTCAGAACAAACTGGGACAAACTCAACAAGCTGCACCAAGACAGACTGAAGTAAGCAGCAAGAGTGAGAGAGAGAGTGAGGAAAATTGCACGGATGATCACTAACTTCCCGTTTGTGTGCATAAAGGCGTTGGCAGGATTGCAACGCCAAGTGGCAGAGGTTTGTTGCGGATCAGAAGGCCGTGGACGAGTGGCTGAGCGACGCCGAGAGCTCTCTGAAACTGGCAGAGAGTGAGCCAGAAGCACACAGACAGAACCTCAGGGTAACACACACAAACAAAACTGCTTCCAGAAAAGCTCCACTTGTGTGTCCGGAACTTTTGGTGTTCTCAAAAACTGGCCATAGACAAGTCAGACTTACTTTTTTTTGAAAAACATAAAGGAAACATTTTTTTTCTGAATTTTAACCACCAAGTGTATTTTTAATATTATACATTTTTTAGGCAAATATCAACATATCTTCTTGTTTATACACTTCATACAACCTTTCTTCTACTCTCTTAATTAATGAGCGTCTGCTATCTCCCCATCTGTGTGTCCTCCTTCTTCTCCTTCTCCTCTGCACATAAAGGAGAGTATTGACAAACTGTGAGGTCCTTTGGACAAATCGTTGAGGATGAAAAAGTAGCCAAAGAATGTCCTCTGAAGGGTGAAAGGACCAAAGAAACTTTTAGAGAGGGAACAAAAAAAGCCAAAATGTCACAAGTTCAGGGATTCAACTGAAAGAACTTGCATGTATTCTTTGTTTTTGATTTTTTTTAATGTTCCTGGTAGAAATTAGGCTCAATTAAGTAGACTCTATTGAGTTACATTTGCGACAGTTATAATAAGGGTTAAAATGCGACATTTTAAATTGTTTAATTTACGTATTTTATTGCTGTCTTGATGCAGGGTTGTGTTTTCAGTAGGGAAAATATTGATGCACCGCTATATCAGGATATTTTTTTCACAATACCCTATAGATCAGTGGTCCCCAACCTTTTTCCAACTCGGGGCCCACATTTAATGCCCACCTCCGACCCCATAAATACGAAGGCATTGTAATGCGTTCTGATTTCCTTCTCACATGTATAATACTCAAAGGAAAAACAATATAATGAAAAGAATATTTGAAAATGTTTTATATTCTTTTAAACTTAACAAGTTTTAACATTTAAAACATTATCATGTGTATTTTTATTTTTATATTATTACATCCACCCTCCCACAAAAATATTATACCATTTTGGAAACGATTTTGCGGCCCACTTGCAATAATAAAATATGAATATGTTTTTTGGGGGACTATTATGCTATTCTTACCATAGTGTATGGTTTCTATAATTTTAGTTTAAACTAAAGTTTAAACTAAAATAAGATGCTTTTTAGTTTTTAGTTACAATAAAAATAAAAATATTCACAGTTAATTTTTGTGTTGCAATTCAACTTCTGGCTACTAGGTGGCAGCAGTCATTACCTCTTCCACAGCTAAAAGAACAATGAAATCCTGTGAGATCTCAGCGATGAAAAAGTATATACTGAATTGTAGATCCTACATTTTGCAATATATTATATAAATTGAATCTAAATATTTATTAAAAATTAAATGAGTTTTCAGTATTGATCGTTTGATGAAGCTCCATTATTTTCAGAGCCCACTAGACGGCGGTCTCCGCACTATTTTAATTTTTTAGTTTTTACTAGTTTTTAAAAATTGTTCTAATGAAACATCACATCTTTTTTAATCTGATGGCGCCACCTACTGACCTCTAAACAACATGACACTGCCTCATGAAGCTTCGTCAGGCCCTAGTTTGCAGATCCACAATCCAACACTGATGTAGTGAAGATGTGATCCTGCCTGGTGGTGGGGGGAAAAATCCGCACTTACATAAGAGTATTATGCTGGTAAAATGTTCAAATCACTTTTTAATCAATTTCTAAAATTGATTCTGAGGGATTACTGAGGAGCAATCTAGAATGGAACAATGCACATTTCAGGCGGCTAAGCAGGGATGAAACTTTGTCAAAGATATCAAAGGGAACGAGTCATGAGGAAGTTGGGGAGACTTTTCTAAACTCTTGTGAGACTGTGTTGCGTCAGCGTCCGGTGTGGCTGAACTACTATGATCAGCTCGTGCTCCTCTGGTGCCAGCGTGCGTTCACCATCTGCTACCTCCAAACACAGGCTGATACCTGAAGTGAACCCGCTTACCTGCTGAGATACTCATGGACCTTAAATGCACTTTTGGGGGATATTTTTTCACTACATGATGTGACTGTTTAAAATGTATTTATGTTGCTACATCGGCGAAGTCAACGAATAACAGATAAATTGTGTCTCTTTGTGTAGGACTTGACCGAAGCCATCCCGATTAAGGAAGTTGTGTTGGGCCGAGTCAACTCCGCAGGAGAGGAAATCTCCCAGATGAGTACGTCGAACGACGCCTCCAATCTCAGAACACAACTCAACTTGCTGAACTCACGTTGGACGAACGCCTGTCAGCGCCTTGAAGAGCGCAAGAGGAGGTACAAGACCATTTATTCAGTCAAATAGTCGTTCCATTTACGAGCGTGATTGGCTCTACGTTGGCTTTTCCGCAGGTCTTCAGAAGCTCGGACTACGGCTGCAGAACTGCAGGAGAACATGAGCTCGATAACGGCCTGGCTGGACAAAGCGGACGGCGTCCTGTCCATCCCTCTGCAGCCGGCCGAGCCTCAGCACGTCCGAGACACTTTGGGAAAAGTCCAGGTACGGTGATTTTATTGAAAAGCAGCTGCTGCTCCTCTGTGTGGGTGTTTGATTGAATTTATTTCTGGTATTGCAAATGAGAAACCGTTCTTCACTCTTAAGGAGGGCCCTGAATGGCATTTGCGTGTGCTCGTGTGTCTGTTTAATTAGATTAGTTGTTTATTATTTTTCTAAATTAGATGCATTAATGTTGTGTTGTGAAATACAACCTCGTGCTGGATGTTAATATTGCGTTTGTTTGTAATTTCATCAAAAAGGCTCCAGAGCTACAATAAGCCTCTTAAATGATTTTCTATTAAATTAAGGAGCTATATCATCTTCTAATGTGTCCGTCTCATGTGTGTCAGGGATGTGTTGAGGTGCTTCCTGTGAAGAAGGCTGCTGTGGAGGATCTGAACCTGAGACAGAAACAAATAGCACTTCCTGCTGACAGACATAAAGACATCAGGATCATCAACGGTCGCTGGGCTCAGGTCCGTATTGACTTGAAACATTTCCGTTATTTATGATCCTATATCTATAGTTGTAAGCAAACAATTAAAATGAAATTAATGCAATTTAATTCAATTCCTGGGCCTCAATTGTTGCAATGCATTCTGGGAAGGTAGTGTGGTTCTTTATTATTTAATAAGTTTTCAAAAAAGTTGCTTCAATAAAAAGTTGCCTGAATCAAAAAATATGTTTTCAATAAATAACGTTTTGTTTTCATCCTAAAAATATTTCCAAATTTAAAAAGTTGGTTCAATAAAACAAAAATATGTTCAATCCAAAAGTGTCTCAAATAAAACAATATTTTTAAAATAAAAAAAAGTTGCTTCAATAAAAAAATATATATATAAAAAATGTCTTATTTATCCATTCCCCTAAATTTGCTTCAAGCAAAACATATAATTTTAATTTTTTGTTTGTTGTTGTTTTTTTAATGGATTACATTTTTGTTTTGACTTTTTTTTTGTTTTGTTGTAGGTTTTTTTAAATAACAAATCGTCAACTACTTCCTAAATACAAGTTCATTCAAACCATTAGTGTAGTAAAATCTACTAGAATTAGTCAAAACATGTTTTCCTCATTATTTGAAGCTGGTATTGATTTGGATTTAGCTGAGAATTAACATTTTATTGTGATTTAGGTGTCCAAGGCTCTGCCTGAACGACAGCTGGAGCTGGAAGACCTGCTGAGAGAACTGGAGGCGCATCAGCGTCAGATGAATGACATATCAGTTTGGTTGTCCACAACAAGGACTAAACTGGAGCAAACCCCTGATGAGCCACCACCAAGAGTACATCTTCCTCACTTACAATCACTTTGTTGGGTAAAAATCTAACATCATAACTTTTCTGTCACAGTTGATCGAGGAGATTAATGCAAAACAACCAGAGGTTGAGTTTATTCTGTCACGATCTGGACAACTGTTCAGAGAGTTGCCGTCGACTCACCATGACAAGGTAAGACTAGGTTTTCTTTTTTCTTTTTTTTTAATGAGACACACTAAACTGAAATCTTAGCAGGTAATTAATTCTTGGTTTAAGTAAAGACTGTCTGATATGAATTCACATTCATTTGACAAGTAAGAAAAGGCTTAATATCTTAAAATATGACTTGGTTTTCTGTACTTGTCAGGTTGGTGACTTTAGCTCATTATTAAGTAAAACACACTTGTTTAGTTCTACGGGGTGGTTAATTTCCCTTTTTTTTTTTCAACGCATTATAAGAGGAATGGAAAAACAAAATACACTATTCTTGTATACTGACCTCAAGTAAATATAGGGTAGGCAGAGTAAAGTAGAATTCATATATTTTCATTTATCTATTGCAACATGATACCTACTGATAATGCTCCACGAACCATTTGTGGGGAAAAGTCTTGAAAGCAGGATACCTTTTTATCACTGTAGCTTTTCCCTGTTGGTTTGTTTCTTGCCAACTTTTAATAAATGCAGAACTCTTAACAATGCGGATAGAAGATGTTAGGTACAAGTTCGGTATTCAAGTGCTGAACTTCGATGCTCCCTCAAGGTAATATTTTGCTTTCATCTGAGCGGCAACATCAAGCAATTGATCCCTAATTAATTTGAGACCTTCTTCCCTTTTGAGCCCACCGCTCAAGACAACCTAATAATAATAATAAGCTGTATTTGTGAATCACATCACTCAAGCAACGTGTCTCACAAGACAACCAAAAAAAAAAAGGCTCAGGCGAGATTTAATTCTGATAAGATGGTGTTTTTTTGTGTGTGTGTGTTGAACATCAATATTAGACATAAAAGCACACTGGTGTGCTGTACCTTACATTACCAGGTCGAGAAGCATATCGATGTGTTCTCGACGATGATTTAGATCGTGTGTTGACAGTTAAAGTATGAGAAGATGAAAGAGGACTGGATGATCATCATGGAGTTGTTGCGGCAGAACAAGGAGAGAGCTGCGCTCCTGACGTCCAGAAGAGCCAGTGAGGATGATTTAAAAGTCTCGTATACGTACAACATTCGTCGGAATATATGATGCATTGACAAACATGTTGTGCACTCCAGATGAAGGCCTGACAGGAAGCGCCGCTCCCGAGTCGGCGGCTCTTGCGCAGTTTAACAAGTCGTGGGCGGAGCTCACCGATTGGCTGACGATGCTTGACAACATGGTGAACAACAAGCGGGTGGTGGTGGCCGATCTGGACGACATCAATGAAAATATCGGCACGCTCAAGGCAGGAAACAACAACTCTTTTCTGCTCGTGTCCAAAAAAATGTGTCCAGGAAATACATGTTCTTGTTTGTCTTATAGGGATCGCTGCAGGAGCTGGCCCAGCGTCGCCCCCTTCTGGAGCGCCAAGTTACCGCGGCTCAAAACCTGAAAAATAAAACCAGTAATCAAGAAACCCGAAACGCCATCACGGAGCGGAGTACGTCACATGACATGAACCTACCAGAGTGACCGACTTGTTTATCGTAATCATGTTTTTTTGGTTTGCTTTTAGTTGACCGTCTTCAGAATCACTGGGAAGACTCTCAGACCAAAGTGTCTGACAGGATGAAGCAGCTTCATAACATGCTCCAGGACTCCACTGACTGGTTGGATGCCAAGAAAAGAGTCGATCCACTCATCCAGCAGGCCACGGAGAGGCTGGAGTCCCTGCAGGAGATCACCTACTCGGTCGAGTCTCTGAAAAGGCAAAATAATGAGCTAAAGGTGAACGTCTTGGGTCATCAAAACAGGACTTGAATGATGAAAGTATTATTCTCATTATGTTTGCTCATATATAATTCTACTCTTGTCCTTGTGTAGCACTTTGCTAATGATCTGCAGAAGTGGCAATATCAGGTGGACGAAACAAACGCCTTGGCAGACAAACTCCTAAGTCTGTATGCAGATGACGACACGCACAAGGTCACTCAGGTCAACAACAACATGATGATGACATGGACACACATAAGCAGAGGGTATATACCTTTTTTATATATATTATTAATGGGTAGTTTATTGAAATGTGTTTTGCTCATTGGGATTTTCTTGTGATCCCTCAGTGTTTCGGATAGGGAGGCAGCTCTAGAGGGGGCCTTGAAGTTGTTGCAGCAATTCTACTTGGACCTGGAGAAGTTTCTCAACTGGCTGACGGAGGCAGAAACGACCTGCAATGTGCTTATAGACGCCACTAACAAGGACAGAATGCAGGAACAGCCTGAGGCGGCCCGGAGCCTGCTGGCACAGTGGAAGGTTAGACATACAAAATATGTTGTCTACATATTCATGTTGCTCCCAGAACACTGACTGGGGATGACAGAGCTTTACAGAAGTTCAACTCTGGCGTTGAGCCACCGGTCCTGAGCGTTAACTTGTGCTGGGGTTATCGTTCACCTGCTGCTGACTAATCAAATGCTTGAACCATGTGGTTTACTCTACCTTTCCTATTGGTCCAACAATCTTGGTATCGCCCCTTTGGTCGCTGTGTGCCATTCATAAGTAACTAAAACATAATTTCTAAAGACATAGAGGCTCAAATTTCTGGATCATTTCAAAACTCTCACTGCTCTCAAAAATCTCTCGAAACAAGGACGTTTTGGGGCAAACGAGGAAGTCACCTAAACAAATTGAATTTATGTACATTGTTAAGAGAGTATAATTGCAAAAATGAGAGAAATAAAGTTTATCTATCTATCAATAATGCTAATTAAAATGTATGTGTGTTAATGAACATAGTATTCATTTCATAGGAATTGAACAGTCTTTAAATATTTGAAAATCTCCCTTACTTGGTTTGTAATATATATTGTTTAATTTAAATCAGGGTGGTTATTAAAAACCTCATTGACAATTCAGTAGTCTACATTTTCAAGCCGTTTTGTCAAAATTGGTTGAGTTTTCATTTTCTTGGGGTCTATTACCGCCCTGTTTCCTTTTACATGAGTAAGTTGCCGTTAGACAAGATCCACTAATGTGAAAACCTAACTCTCCTGACTAACTCACATGTTTTAAATGTTGAAATGTTCCTCTCCAAGATGCAGTCCTTCATCATGATGAAGTTTTGAAGTTAATACTTTAAAAAATCTCCCCCGTCTGAAATCTCTGCAAATGAGAGGTTACGAGAGCGGAGTCCATAATGATGCAATATTGGCTTCACTCCTCCTCCAGCCACCTGTAATCACGGCCCGCTTTGTTTATGCAAAGAGTCCCTTGGAGGTGGAGACTTCCGGGATTGATGACGCTGTGTGACTAACCTTGATGCTTGACCAATTACACCTTTTATTTTACATATATCAATTATTGTTTTTTTTTATTTCTTCTAATATTTTTTATTATAGTTTTTATTCATAACATCATACTTATGCATCATTTCTCTTTTTCAAAATTAAAAAATAGTTTATTTTGATTGTGTACTAGCGCTGCAGTTGTAGTACTCGTAGTAGTATTATAGGCAGCGCTAATTCAGCACAGAAATTAAAATGTGATTTTGTGCTGTGGACCCCTTCGTGCAGTGGACTAGATCTGGAGTTGTTTACGAGGATCGCTGAGGCCTCATTATTGTAGCAGAGTGTCCTGTCGTATGAATGTTTCAGTGAGACACTCTAAAATGCATCAACGGTGAGGTACAGTCTCAGACTTCCCACCTGATTCCGAGTGACTGGGAACAACCTCTCTGTTTTGCGTGTACACCCACACTCTTTGATTGACAGCTGATTTTTTTTTTCTGTGGCAGCAGAACATTTCTTTGTTAAAAATTCTGCCAGGGAGAAAAAAAAAAGAGAGTTTTGACAGGTTTCCGAAAAGTCCGGTCGGAAAGACTTCCTTCTTGTCTCAGACCCGGCTGGTATGACAGGAATGCTGACATCGCAGCATGGGGACATCTCATTGGCTAGCATCTGCTTGAGAGACAAATCTGAGCTTCTCTCGACCAAACTGCAATGTGGGTGTTGAAGAGAAGACTCTGTTGTGCGAGAGAACATATTCTGACCCCGGCCTTCACCCTGTTCCTACACACACTGTCACGCTCACACACACACACAGCTACTGTACATCCACGCTCCTTCCTTTACACACTCATTCTGCTCTCCTGGTACAACAGCAGCAGTGTGCAGCTCTCAGATAGTCTTCTGTGCTCAATTATTGTGGCGCATGGCAACACGGTGGAGCATCCAAAGAGAGCGTGGACACTCCCAGGCTACAATTCTGCATGCAGATAACGTTTAATTAGAAAATGAGCACACTCAGGGTTTTATGCAGCCTTTCAAGTTCTCCCATCCTCTCTACTCGTCTGATTCTTCCCTTTCTCACCCCCTTTGACTTCATATCTCGCTCCACTCTCACCCTCTAACTGCATCCCTCTGTTTATCTGCACCCTTTCTTTCCTCTCTCCATCTCAAATCTCTCGCCTCGTCCCCCTCCGCCCCCCACCCCCATAAACACATAGAGACTCGCATTAACAGGGATTGCTGACATTTTAGGGCCAGTCTTGAGGGAGTAGATGAAGTGATGGCTGTCACTGTTTTACACGTGTGATTTGGGGATTTTTTTCAAAGATGCTACGGAGGAAGATCTACCATGTTCAGGTCAGAAAAGAGACAATTGTTTTCTTATTAAACTTTTCACGCCTTAGCTTTTTTTTTTTTCAAAATCCGATGGCACACCACATGCCCAAACACACACTGCTTAGAATCTTTGCTCAAGTCGTTGTAGCATCATGTGTTTGTTCTATTCTTGTCTTTGTTCTCCAGTGTGGTGTAATGACTCATGTTTCCCCTCTGGTGTCATTAAAAATGTATTTAATCTAATTTATCTGACAACGCCCAGAGGGACACTTTTCCTCGTACTGGATTTTCTTTTCCATCTTTTAAGAACATTTTCTAGAACTTCCTCCTCCTCAGATTGGAAACATCGCACCGATAATTGGCTGCATGAAAAATGGTGTAAATTTGATTTGTTAGCTCGGCTGATGTTCTGCCTACACAGTAATTTGTTGTTGCTTGTTTTCTTCCGCAAGACAGAAAGTTAATTTGTAATGCGATCGTGTCGTCTTCAACTCTCACCAGCGGCTCAAAGTGACCCCTAAAACTTTTCAACTCCGTTTGACTTGAATTTTTATTCAGAAGCTCGTGAGAATTAAAAACACAAAAAAAGACAAAACAATCTGGCTCACACAGTTAGTGACATGAAAACATTTTTAAAGTTCCTCTACCAAAAAGTCATACATAATTTGTCATTTGAAATGATTTACAAAATACTCAATCCTAGAATTAAGTGGCACATTGCAAAATAAGTGTGGTTTAATATAGTGAGTATAGTTTCCGACAATCTTCCAGAGTATATGAGGCATTTACAACCTTTTTTAAATATTGTTAATACTAGATATATTCCATCTAGTGGCGCACAGCTAAAGTTTCCTCAGAGCATTCTATGCATAATGCAGCTTGGGGGCCACAGGTGGACTTGTGCCTGTAGTTATGCAGCTAAAGTAAACTACTAACTTATTATTATAATTATTATTATTCCTCTAACAGTCAATATACCTTCTCCCATTACTCTTTACTTTATATTTTAATCAAATTATACTAGTTAAAGAAGTTATCATTTTATTTCATCATTGGAGCTTTTTGGTGTGTTCTCCTCATTTTTATAATGTATAATCATTAGTCCTCCTAAAAAAAATGGTGGCCTCCTGTGAATATCATTTCCCACCCATGCTGGTTTAAAACCCTTTGAAAAAAAGTCGAAATGAGGAAGTGTTGCTATTTTTAAATACCTGCTCTGATTTTTCCTTAAGTTATTGATGAATGAATTTCCCTTCTGTTTAATAGATCTCTTTTAATGCAGCGCTTGCAATATTTTTGATTAACTTTACTAACTTTTTATATATCGGTGATGAAGGGATAGAACATACCAAAGAGTGAGAGCATAAAATCAGTGTACATGTCGACTAATGTAGAAGAAATTACCTGAAAGCACAAAACAAAGTGGAAGATTCTGACACATTATCCATAAATCTGTAAAAACATTATCAATTCCATTGTAGTGCTTTAAAAAGAGGGGCAAATCAGAGAGACTAGCAGAGAGACATCAAAATAAAAGATGTTTTAGAATTTAGAAGTTCGATGCAGCGTGTAAATGATCATCTTAAACTACGAACCATCTCACTACAAATGAATCTATGCTGAACCTGTGTTTGACATTTGTTCAGTTGTCCAATAACTCATCAGAATTCCTCAGTAATGTTGACATTCAACATCAGCTGGCGTGCGGAAAATCATTGGATTTATTGAGCGGCAAAAACTAATCATGATCTGCCAGTCAATACCAGTTGTTCAGCTTTCACCATCTCATCCAGTGCAGCTGGACATTGGAGAGAGTTCTTGGCTGATTCCAGGATAAGCAATTCCAACGCTCGTACAATTAATGACGGTGTCATCTTTATTAAAGAGCCGCACGGATAATAGTCGTCGTCGCTGTTAATGAACTTTGAGTCATTTCTGAGCTGGAATTGTCTACAGACGTTCTTTAATCTCCTTTCAATTAACAAAGCACTTTCTTAAGACCCTGATACACTTTCACTGTTATCCAGAGTTTAAACAGGCTCACTAATGGATTATCTGCGGGAAAGTGTGTGCACGCGGGACCACTCCTGTCCACGTTACATTGACTTCAGCCTGAATACATATTATTAAATGTGCCTACAAAAATGCTGCCGCCTCGCTGCATTAATGTGGCTACATTAACGCTTCAATTTGCTGGCTGTTGCTTTTAGATAGTCAAATCAGTTCATCAGAGGCTGACCCATTCCTGGGCTTTTTACACATGCAATGGGAAAATGCAAATGAGCCAAAGATGGCTTCTTTGAGAGAGTGCATGTTAAATTGATCAAACTTGCCTTTTGGGTTTATTTATAGATGATATATTTATATAATGCGCTTCCTTCTGTGGGTCTCCAGGAGCTCCAGGCCGAGATTAACAACCACACGGAGCTGTATCACTCTCTGGATGAGAACGGTCAGAGGATTGTCACCTCGCTGGGAGACACTGAAGATGCAGCTCTCCTCCAGAGACGTCTGGACAACATGAACCAGCGGTGGAACGATCTGCAGAACAAGACCATGAGCATGAGGTGAGAGGAGGATCATACATTAATTTAAGAAATACAGTATAAACGCTAGGGCCATTGAGAAAAACACTTGAAGGTCACTATAATCCCTTCTCATTTTAAAGTTAGAAAACCTCAATCTCAGAATGATCAAAAATTAAATCTCAAACGATTACTTTTATTTCTGAATTATGGGACGTCATAGCTCAGATGGTAGAGTGGTTTACTTATGGCCTGAGAAGTCGCGGGTTGATCACAGTTTCAGATGAGATTGTGGCAGTTTTGTTCCTGAGCAAGACACTTTACCCTGATGGTTGAGCTGGCATGCTGCGTCGCAGCCTACTCCCATCAGTGTGTGATTGTGTGTGTGAACAGGTGAATGTGTTATTTAGTGTAAAGCGTTTTGGCTGCTGAATAAGCATTGAAAAGTGCTATATACTGTAAGTAAGAGTAAGCATCACCTTAATATCTAAATTCTAGCTTTGTGTCAGAAAACCTGAATCTCAGAATTATCGCTTTTATCTCAGATTGATCACTTTAACATCTGAATTCTAACTTTAAAGTCAGAAAACCATAATCTCAGATTGATGTCTCTAATCTTACAATTTGTATTTATATAACAATGTTATTTTATAATTATCACTTTTATATGATAATTATGACTTTAAATCTGACGTAATCTCAAGAATTCTCACTCTAATATTAGAATTATCACCATCTCAGAATTATCTCTTCAAAGTCAGAAAACATTTCCAACAGAATTCTCACCTATAAATAAGAAAACCTTAATCCTAGAATTTTCACTCTAATCTCAGTTTTTTTTTCTTTGAATCGCTTTAATCCCAAAACTCTCACTTTAAAATCAGAATACAAACAACCCATTTTCCCATAAACTAAGAACTGTGGGGAAAAGGATTGTCTCGCTGTGAGGGGCTGACAGGAACAATACCCAGGAGTGATGCAGAACAACACGACGACTATAAGTCATTTCTTGTTTGCTTGAGGAGTTCCAGAAGACGTTTTATAAATAACTTCAGACTAAAAAAAAAAAAAAAACCTTCAAAAACAAGTATATTATTACATTAGTATGTATTTGTAAAGTAAGAATTATGACGTTTGAGTCAGAACTTTAAAGTGACAATCCTTAATCCCTTTCTGTCACATATTATCACAAATTATTTATCACATTTAAACTTTCAAATACTGGATATTTATGAGGGAATTTATCCTAGGTTGATAGATGATTATGACCACAATGAGGCCAGTAAGGATTTATGTATTTTTCCTATGATTTACTTGAGAATCATTGTTCTTAAATGCATTATATTTACTATAAACCAGATCCAGGCTTTGCTATATTCCAACATCAGCTATACCTGTCCACACATTCTATAACAGGCACTGATTTATTTAATAGCATTTCGAGGTTCAAGTAGTTCTGTTTGTATGTCTTTCTTCCTCTTAATAAGATAAAAAGATGGTAAAAGTTCTGGATGTAAACTTGATTTCTTGATCATTTGTTAAACATCAACCTGCCAGACCCACATAGAACTTTAGATCTAGTACTGTATAATCATGGTATATTTTGTTGAAGTATAAATCAAAATCAAAATAATCTTTAGCCAAATTTAAGAAAAAAAAACTATAATACTCATAATAATTCAAATGCATGACATTTTTTTTAACTGTCTTATCCTTTTTGTTAACCTAAAACACAACAACAATTCTGACAAAATACAAACTATTATTTTGAGATGAATGAATTCAAACTTGTTTCATACATTTTTTTTATTTATTTTTTTATTATATATTTTTTATGTTCTCGTGACAATTCATCTCATAGTGCGTCAGCACATCATCGTCACAAAAATAAACCTGTGTTAAGGCTGTCCGTTTTATTCAAATCTTGTTTGTGTATGTTTCAAGGGCCCACTTGGAGTCGGAGATGGCTCCTTGGAAACGTCTCCACATGTCCCTGCAGGAGCTTCTGAACTGGCTGAGACAGAGAAGTGAGCAGCTGGATAAAGAGCCACCAGTCGGCGGTGACGTGCCCACAGTGCAGTCACAATTGGACACACACCGGGTAGGAAAACACACCTACACACTCATATTAGCAGACTTTTTAGTATTATATGTTATAGTTAAATATGTTGCCGCCGACTATTTAATTTATCGTCTATATATTTACTGTATTTATCCTTCTTACAACAGAGCTGTTGTGAGTTAGTGGAAGGTAAAAACATACATCACGATGCATTTTATTCTAAAAGCCTGGTGGTTTTATCACCAGAGTTGACACATGGGACCCGGGGCTCACTTCCTGTTGCTGTCACTCATTATGCAAATGAAGCGCTATTTGTGATAAATGGAAAGCAGAATTCTGAAAATTACATTTGACGCTCAATTTTTGGTAAAAGGGGCGAGATGATTGGCGCTTCTGATTTGATCATTTCATGGCTAAAAGCTTCAATTACCTTTCAGAGTGAGGAAAAAATATAGATCTTTTTTTTTGTATCTATGGTAGAATGAAGCGCTTGATCCATTTATGATTTAATAATAAAGTTGATCAAATGTATTCTTTTATTGCCTCCAATGTCTAACAAACGTTTGCAGCATGAACAATTTCTAATACAGTGTGTGTTCATTCCTGTGTAGAGCTTCAGAAGGGACTTGAGAGCCAAGGAGCCTGTGGTGAACAAGGCCCTGGACGATGTGGGAATCTTCCTCTCCCAGCTGCCAAGAGAAACACCATCACCAGAGCAAAGAGGTTCGACCCGGCCCCTGCTTCACACAATTCTCTCTGTTCTCCATGCAAACTTGGCACAGATTCTCTTACCAGGGTTAAGTTGGTCCCCCTTCGAGCTGCTAGACTCTCTTTGATCTTACTAATGCTGGCAGGATTAAGAATTAAAATCTGCAGTCTCCGCTATAAGCTCTCTTATTTAGGTTAGGTTCAAGAAACACGTGTGTTTGCATCCCCAGCCGATGCTCTGCCCCATTTAATCACAAGGAAATACATATCATGAGATCAGCATTCTTTCGCCAGGGTAGCGCAAATTACAAAGTTTAAGTTAAGGTCAGCGTGAATGAAAATTCACCAGGAACAGTCTGGAAACTGGGACAATCATTAATTATTAAATACATGGAAAGTCATTATGAAAACATGTAACTGTTACATCAGGAAGCATGAAGTGGTACATTATTCCCTTTGTTTTCTGCCCAAGCTGCTACCTCCATTCTTCCCATCTGCTGCTTTCTATTGTGAGCTAAAATGATTTTAGTTTTATCTTATCAAACCAATGTCGGCAAAAAGGTGGGATGCTGTCACATATGGAATATCAATAAGTGGAGATACACAATGTGGAATCATTTTTTATTTTTCCCGTATTCATTTGTAATTCATGTTTTAATGGAATATCAGTGGTTAATGAATCAGAAAATTAATAAAATAAAATATCTTAATTTCAATTTGTCAATTTATACTTCCATTTTATTTTATTTTTGTTTTTGTTGTTTTTTCATGAGTCATATTTTGACTATGATTTCTATTAGTTAGATTTTTTAATCGTTCCGAGACTGTCATACTTCAGAAATAAATGGGAAAATATTAAATAAAACAGATTAAAATTTGAATTAAATTCATAAAACCTATGTACTGTAACCGATTGTTGTTTCTGTATTTATCTCCACTTTAATTTGAATATGGGACTTCTGTCTCCCAGGTACCATTATTCTTAAATCTTATCAATTCACTGTTTTATTTCTTAATAACAACACTGGTTTGAACACATTCAAACGTGTTACTTTTACAAATAGTATAAGTAATATTGATGAGTGGTTTGTGAGACAATTAGAGATAGTAGTCATGGTAATAAGATATAGTATAATGTTATGTTATTTAGTTCATTTCTAATTTGTTGTTATTATTTTATTGGCGGTGCCTTCTTGTACTGCAATCAATTTCATCTTGTAGATTTTTTAAGTGTTCAATCCATGCAAAAGTAAATATAAATGAACCTCCACAGTGTTTTTTAAAGTGAATATTTCGCCCTTGTCTGCTAGACATCAGTCCGGAGGAGCGTGCACACAATGTGGGACGTATCCTGCGAAAAGAAGCGGACGACGTGATGTCCAAGTGGGCCCAGCTCAACAACAACTCCGCCGAGTGGCAGAGGAGGCTGGAGCTCGCCCTTGAGCGCTTGAGGGAGCTGCAGGAGGCCGAGGACCTGCTGGACGGACAACTGAGACAAGCGGAGATGGTGAAAGAGGCCTGGGAGCCTGTTGGAGACCTGCTAATCGACTCGCTGTCAGAGCACATTGAGAAAGTCAAGGTCAGATCGCAGCTCAATAATGACCCAGATCTGTCAGCGCCGGCGCGATGTGTCATGTGTGCCAGCGACCGAAAATATGACGCGCGGCATCATGACAGCAGCAAAATGGATGCCAATGTCAATCCTGGT
Organism: Callionymus lyra; assembly: GCF_982586985.1. NCBI lineage: Eukaryota > Metazoa > Chordata > Actinopteri > Syngnathiformes > Callionymidae > Callionymus > Callionymus lyra. The sequence goes on from NC_141822.1 coordinate 25,002,336, forward strand.
GCATTCATCTTGTGAAGTGAAAGAGAGATGCTTTAACAAGATGTGTGTTCGTGTGGCTTCTTTATTTCAAGTCCTTGAAGTTGTGAATTAAAGATTCTAACAGATAAATAAATATAATATGCTTTATTTTATATTTTTAAGTCCCGGGGTCAAGGTGACCCGAAGCAAATGTGTTTGTTTGTTTCCGTGTCCTTTGGTCACCAGGACCCTGAGATAACACAAGTGATGACAAGAGTTTAAAGGAACAGAACATCAGGAACTCGATCTAATTGTGTCTTTTATTTTTCTCTCCATCTTCGTTGTAGGAATTTCAGGAAGAAATTGCTCCAATACAGGAAGACGTTTCTCATATGAACCAGTTAGCATCTACTTTTGGCCCGCCCGACATCCAGCTGTCTTCTAGCAACCTGGATCGTATTGAAGACCTGAACACACGATGGCGACTGCTGCAGGTACACACGCAACCACATGAAATAAAAGTATATTAGAATCTACATCTAAATAAATACAGAGACACTGCCTCTGAGCGTCTGAAATATATGTTTTAAACCAACTTTTGCAAACTTATAAATCATAAAGTCATGAGACTCTGTTATAAATCTATTTTTTATCAAGATGTCCGTGTGGAAAGAAAAAAAAATCCGTAATAATGTCACAGAACTGCAAATCAGGCTTCTGATTGGCACAAGCTGTCACTCGAGGTGACGACGGCTGTCATGTAAGTTCCACTAATGGCGCGATGCCCCAGCCACAGACAGACACCTAAGTGAAGCCACAGTGACGGCACCAGACTGCTGGTCCCTTTGAAGCTACCATCTGACCAGATGCTGACGCATGACACACACACACACACACACACACGCACACACTGACGCACACATTTTGTGGGTTGGAACAAAAGACCAACTTCTGTTTGTTTACAGTCATCACGTCTGTTTATTCTGAATATTTTTAATGAAAAAAACAAGTGACATTCATGCTAAACACGTTAATGGCGCATCTCCATGTGATTTGACGTCAGATGGTGCTGAGGTGATTCGTATTCCGGTCTATTTCCACAGACACCACTGATATGAAGCAAATTGTCCTTTTAAAGAAGGGAGTGTTTCATTTGGATGGAAAAAACGATTCTGCTGCCAGTTTTCCAAACGCCACATTTCATCACAGGTGGTTTATTAGAAGCGACATGTTTGCCTCGGAATTTTGGCACCGCTGTTGATATCAGTGTGGGCAGGTCTGGACTTGAGCCAAGTAAATCCTTGTGATATAAAGCTTTGACTTGAAGTCTCTTCGCGGGAGCCAAAGAATAACCATGTTTGGTTGTGTACAATATTGAGCTTCGGGGTTTATTAAACCACCCATTTATGATCATGAACTCACAAAATCTCAGCCTAATGAAAATGTTGAGCTCTGCACGTCCACTTATTAACATACAGATTGCAGCAAAGTATCATAAAATGGTCATTACTCCCCCTTTAATTATGATGGCTTTCTCCAAAGGAGAACTTTCGTGCACGTGCACGTGCGCTTTACAGCTTATGTCACCACCGAAGAAAAATAAGGGAGCTGCGTAAATGACCCTCAGTTTTCTAGGACACTTGCAAATGAGTTTGTGGCTCTGGTTTTATCAAAACTTTTTTTCCTGGAATGATTTCTACTTATCATGAGTAAAGAAGTTACCAATCAATGATAACCTAGTAAGTAAGTGAGTAAGTAATTTGTATTTATATAGCGCTTTTCCAGACCAGGGTCACAAAGCGCTTAAACAATCAAAACAATACTCAAAAAAGTACATACTTTAAAGATCAAGATAATACTGAGAACAACACAGGAGTTCGAGAAATTCAAGGAAAAGCCTGAACAAATAGAAATGTCTTAAGGTGTTTCTTAAAGGAGTCCATCAAGCGCAAAGAGAGAGGAAGATCGTTCCAAAGCTTAGGAGCAACAGCCTGGAAGGATTTCTCTCCTCTGGTCCTGAACCGTGTGCGTGGAACCATCAGTAGATTCTGATCCACAGACCTCAGAGCCCGAGCTGGGGTGTAAGGCTGGATCAGATCACTGATGTAAGAAGGAGCCTGACCATGAATAGATCTGAAAGTAAGAACCAGAATTTTAAAGTTGATCCTGATCGGAGAAATGTGAGTTCTTCTACTAGAGCAGGTCAGAGTACTCGCTGCAGAGTTCCGAATCAACTGCAGGCGAGACAGCTCCTTCTTGTGACATGAAAATAAACTGTTACAATAGTCTAAACAAGAAGACACAAATGCATGGATTATAAACTCCAGATCATGTTGTGACAACATTTTCCTAAATTTAGAGATTAGTGAAAAACCTTTGATTCCAGTTTGTACCTTTTTGAACATTTATTAAATTGTTTTCAACAGAATTAAAGAGAAAAAATAAATATATGTATAACGTATGTTGTAAGATACAAGTACTTTGAGATGAGTTTTAAAAACCATAATTCTTAGTGATAAAAATTAGATTATGATGAGATATAAAATGTCAGAGATTTGGTTAAATGTAAAAAGCTCACCCTGTGATAAAATAATTTATATAACATTTGTAAAAAAAAAAGGAAAAGAGTGTGACGCAAATTATCACGCGAATAAAACGCATGTGTGACTATAAATAGCATGGAAAGAGACTAAATTAAAAGGCAGTCCATGCTGAAAACATTGGGAGCCTCTGACCACTGCATGGATGATCAGCGAGGGCTGGTGAGACCAGGTGGCTGCTGCGCGGGGCATAGCTGAGGTGGTGACGACGGAGGAGACACTCTCAAGGGTACTGGTGTGTTGGTTCTCAGGTAGAGATTGTGTTTAAATTAAACTTTCAACAATGACGCTGTAGATCCAGAATCTAAACCGATAATTCTCACAAATATATGCTATATAATGATCTATGAATACATTTGTATCTATGAAGAAATTACCCTTCTTCTTGGACAGGTGGTTACAAGACAGAGCCAGGTTGTAAATGTATTGAAGGTTGGTTCTTACCAAGTTTAACCAAGTTCTAACCAAAGACACAACTTTCAGGCCGTCAGGTAGAGAACATTGAATAGAATTCTTCTTGAGGCAGCCCTCAACAACTAGAGGAAGGTGTTCAAACTAAAAGTGAGTCTGTTTTCCCAAAGCAGAGCGTTTACAACCCGCGACTGAAAACAAATCTTTCGTCCTGTCATCCCGCGTTTCACAAATTTTTACCACATCTTTCTGTGAGAAGCTAAATCAGATGTTTGATATGAAAGAAATGAATCTTAGCTTTCCAAGCGAGGTCCCACAACATCTTTTAGTCTTTTTACTTTTCTTATTTCTGGATACAAATATACAGAAAAAGCAGTCCTAGTAATCTCGTTTAGAGAAAAGGATCTCCCGATTCTTTCCAAAAGATGTATCTTTCAATTTTTTTCATTTCTTGAAGGTTGACTTACCTAGGTTTTTAACACCAAAAATAAATGCTCTAAAACATTCTTTCTTACCAAGTCCTTCAGTTAGAATTTCCAGTTATAGACACTTTTTATTATTTTCAGATTTATACCGAATACCTTTCAAACCAGCTCTCTTTCATGATTCTAAAAGTGTTACTGATAAGTACAAGATCTAAAAATCTGCCTTCAGTCACCAAGGTCTGATCCACAGCCCTTAAAGCATAAGACCTGTGTGTCACTTGATTTACATTTCTGATGCTGAGTGATTAATAAAAAAATGTCTACAGTACAGGCCAAAAGTTTGGACAAACCTTCTCATTCAATGCTAATGTTTTCAGTATTACTTCCATAAAATATTCTCACAGAAGGCATCAACTATGAATGAAATAATTGTCTTGTATTCTAGTTTCTTTAAAGTAGCCACCCTTTTTCTCTGATGAGGGCTTTGCAGACTTTTGTTATTCTTTTAATGGCCTTCAAAATAAAGTCACCTGACATGTTTTTTTCTTCACAGGTTTGTCTTTTCAGGGTTACTTAGTGGATTTTCTTTTCTTTGTAATGGGGTTGGAACCATTAGTTGGTGAATGCAGAAATCACACCTATTGGATAATCCTATAATTCATTTTATTTAAAGAACCAATACGCTAGATAAAGAGAAATAAGTGGCCATCATTACCCTAAGAAATTAAGATCAGTCAGTCCTAAAAATTGCAAAAACTTGATGTACCCAGAAGGTGTGTCCAAACTCTTGGCCCGAACTGTAATTATCCTTTTATCCAGCATAAAAATGCTAACTTTCTTTGCAATATACAGTTTATTTCTCTACAGTAGGGGGTGTTGAACTCCATCACACAAAGTCCCAAAATATTATAACAGTCCTTGTTTAGAGACGGACAAAATGTATATTCACCAAACTCAATTCCTTCCTCTTTGGATTTACTTTAATTGTATATCTGCATAATTCATTGATACATTGATAATCTGTTACTTGGCTCAAACGGTGATGTCTATATTAGTCACAATATGAACTAGAGCATCTATCTACTTTGATTTTAAGAGAGTTTCCCACCGGGCCACATACAAAGACTTGACATGCCAGATTTGATACACATGCTCTACAGTAATAGATATATTTGTCCCGTTTTCCCAGAACTAACATCCATATTTAGTTAAATTTGCTTCGTATTTTGTTTAGTTGCAAAAGAAAGTTCATCACGATAAATAAAATGTCAAACTCAATTTTCTTTCTAATGCACACACACACACGGGCAGCTTAACACGGAGGTCTAATTTGTGACGACCATGGTTAAATGAAAAGGTCTTGCGTCAGATGAGCTGATTCATAGACCTCATTCAAGCTTCCATGTTGTTGATTTATCGGTTACAACAAGGGTCCTCTGAGTAATTACAACAAATTCCTACTCAACAATACTACCCGTCTCGTCCTTTTACTATTCTAATTAGGTTTCTGTGGATACCAGGAAAAACAAGTCGAGCAGAGATGGCTCGGTTGAGGTGGACTCGAAGGTAATTTTAATTTCTGAATTGATCATCAAAGCATGGAAACGGTACCAGTCATTAGTTGGGTTTATTTCATCTTCATCCCGTTTTTTCAACGCTCATTCATACACACAAACACACCCTTTTTTTTCTCCTGCTAATAACCCTGGCCTCCCCATCTAAGAATCTGAATAGTTAATCCACGAGTCTGTCCACTCAGGCCGGATAATAACTTGCTGCTATCAAAGAACGATGAGGTGCTTTAAAGCTTCTGATGATTCACTTTTTTTTTAACATCCTGACACAAAAATCTGCTGCTAATCAGCAAGTGCCAAAAGCTCTGGCCAGAGCTACATGTGTTGCTTGGGAACATTAGATGGTTGAGCATTATGTCCGGTTGCCACAATGATTATAGTTACCGAAGCTTCCCTGTTCAGGGCGAAGATGACTGCCAAGTGTTGGTCCCTCACCGACGCTGAGCCCAAACTGGCTACTGATGTGAAAGCAGATCCAGTTTGCGAGGATTTGCTTTATCGGTGCGGCTGGAAATTGTCTAATAGACATTGATGAATCTTTCTCATAAGTGTTTTTTTCTTATCGTACATTTTCTGAAGTCCTGCGGGACAAGGAGAGATCGTGAACCTACAGAACCATGTTGTTACCGACCATTTCAGAGTTGCATTATCGTGGGAAAGCGTTGTCAGTTGTGCCATCTTTGAAATTGCCACCTATATTTAAAGTGCATCTTGGGGACCTGTTTGTCTGTTTTCATCCCTGCGCTCCATCTTGTACTCTCCAGTGTTTGGGATCACTTTCATCCAGAAGTGAAACAGATTGGCCCTGTGCTCCGCTCTTGTACCTACACAGTGGTGCTGATTTGGCACAATTATCTCGACTCCATCTAGATGGACAGCTCATTTAGAGACACAGAGGAGACACACCGGAGAACACATCCCCTAATTTCTTCACTGCAAACTGAATTATCGCCCCCATGCTTGTAGCGCCGTCGCCTCCATATCTCTCACTTATTCACGCCTGGATTTCATTCTCCATGTTTCGGTTTTTCCGCAGCCCATCGTAATAATTTTGATATGTTATTCCTTTAATTTTTCATAAAGTTGGCTGTTAGTGTGACGTAATTTACATGTTTACTTTTTTATGTTTGCTGTTTGGTTATTATAGGAAGAGAAAAATAACTTAAACTACCATTTAAATAAGTAATATTTATTTATATATTTAAAAATGACAAGCAATAATCTCAACTTAATAACATTAAATGACTATATCTTCTGCAAAAAATTTACTTAAGACTTAAGATGATTTCAGAAATGAATAATATGTAACAGGGCCGGGTCTAGGCAGGGGCAAGAGGGGGCCTGGCCCCCTCAAATAAATGTTGTGCCCCCTCAAACTTACATGTAAGTAAGTAAGTAACAGCACAATGCCCCCTCAAGATTTGTGGCTGCCCCCTCATACATGCCTGTCTAGACCCGGCCCTGATATGTAAACATATCTTGAATTAAATGTCATATTTTATCCTGTATTTATCTATTTTCTTACTTTATTTATTTTTTATTTAAATTACCTTAAATAAACAAAAAAGGAAAACAGAATTTAGATTTGTGCTACAAGTGGCATTAATAAAATCAAATTTAAATATAAAAAAAAAACAAAATCAAAATGTTTTGGTGAATATTGTTTTTCCCCATTTTTTGGTTATATTTCAGCATTAAACTGGCTGCACAAGAGGCATTGCTTCAATTTTTTGTTTATAATTTAGAATATACCTAAATGTCATTCAGTTGATTCATACATGTTTGGGGAAAATATTGCTTTTCTTTTAGATTGTCTTCAAACTGACTTGTGTCACTTGGTATTTGACAATATAATGAATGTTTATTTGGTTCCCGCTCTGACAGATTGGCATCACAGAACATCTGAAGGAGCTGACAGATGCTCACAAAGACTTCCTGGGTAAGAAGCATTCACAGGAGAAAAAATGTAACAAACTGAATTTGCATCTGTTGATCAGATAATTTCTGCTAGTGATGATGTATTTTCGTGAGGAACCAAAGTCCTGCTTGTTTTCAACATTGTGTGTTTGTGTGTGTTTATTCTGATCAATGAAAGGACAAAAGGAAAAAGAAGCATCTTGGCTTTTCAACAGCTTGCTGATAGACAATTTAAAGAGCAGTCAGCAAGTCAGAGCAACAACCTTTTCGGCTTCATTGACCAGACTTAAAATACCGACACTGAATTCCAACACACAGTTAAATGACTTTTTCATCCAAAAACATTTTTAAAAAACGCATCAGCTGCTGAATCAATGACACAAGCAGGTCTTTTCAAAACACACTTTCTTGTGAATCACCATAACAAAACATGTAACCTGCTAGATCAGGTGTAAAAAACTTAATCACACAAGGGGCAAGAAAGTATGAGTAAAATTGCGTGGCTCAATCTTTCCTAAATCAAATTCCTCTGACAGTCCTTTGACAAAATTTTCTGTTATTGTAAGTCTTTTGTGTCCAAGATATTCTGAAAGAAAATAAGTTCTGGTAACCACTTACGTAAAGTAGCATTTCTTTGCATAAATATAATGCTTTCGATACTCAACAAAGATGGCAGATTGGCCAATTTTTTCTAATAAAGGATCTCAACATGTAGACTCTATAAACTGCTGTTCCTCATCAGTGCTTTTTATTACAGTTCATGTTCAGAGTAGTTATGCAGGCCACAGATGAGCATTTCATGACATCACTCGTTATAAAAAGCAAGTTTTTGTAAACTCACTGACTGGTTTGTGTTTTATTTAGAAACAGAGAACTATTTCAAAAGTTAGAGCTTCAATTGAAGCAGTGCATTATGGGATTTATAAGGGTAGGAGTGTTTTTTTCTGGTGGGGAATTGAAAATGGATTTTAAGAAAGCAAGTTGGCTGTTTGTGACTCGCAGGTTCTAGGTGAAGATTGGTTTAAATTTAAGATTTATAAATTTAAAATGTTTTAATAAACAATGTTGTATAAACCACAAGGGTCGATGAAGAAGAAGTCACAATGAACTTTATGCTGCGGTGGGTGATTCTAACAAATCAATTTCATATCACACTGCTATATTAATGCACACTGTGTGTTTTCTCAAACTCGCCCCATGATGCATTCCTTCTGTTTTGAACCATTTTACCTGTGGGGCACAATTCTGCTGGTGGGGCGGGTAGCTGCTGCCGCGCGAGCTGATTGGCCGCAGATGTGAGCCAACTGTGCTGACAATTCCCAAACAGCAAAGTCTGTGTTAATGGTTTTATGCGCCAACTCTCGTGGGCAAAATAAGCAAGATAATTAGCCATATTTCTTGTTTTCTGCTGCTGTTCATTTTTCACTTCTATTACTTTGAAGAGAACTTTTGGCCACATGATGTGTTTTGCTAGCAGCTACACAAACACTTCCTGAACAGTGTGCTTTTGTTGACAGTTTTAAAATTAGAGTCAGCGCTGTGGTTTGTTGTTGACCCTTCTTTTTCTTTTTCCTTTTTGTCAGCAGGGTCTGTTGAGAGCCCCTTTGAGCAAGGCGTTTCCCCGAACAACGTGCCCTACTACATCAAGTAAGTGCAAGAACTGTGTGCACCCGGACCACTCCAGACAAGCATAGACTTGTTTCGAGTGACAGATTTCAATATATTAACATTGTGGTTTCCTCATGCTTTTAACTCCTATAGTTTAATCCAACTAACAGGTCAAAAGCTTTCATTGTTCGCCAACAGCCACATTTGCAGAAGTGACTCATAGATCTCACCATGTAAGAAAGTCAAGGTCGCAAAGCGCTGGAGACTTTTCTCAGCTTAAGCGGACAGAATGTCTGTGTTTTATTGTCATTTATCAAAATGTCTCAGGATTTGTTGAGCATCTGTGTTACTGCTGCTTTGGGAAGTGACCATGGCAGCCTCCTAACAGCAATGAACGCTTTAATGAGTGTGCTGACATCATGTGTTTGCTTGGTCATTACGGAGCTTCAAAGTCATTTACAACGCAGCGAACAACTTGAGTTTTTTCCCTGTGAAAAACCCACAAGTAGAAATGTTGGAGCGGAGGTGCAGTCAGAGCAGGTTTGAGCCTCCATTCATCTCGGAGGAATAGAGCTAAAAGCATCGACTTCCAGCTGAAAACTGACCCTGTCTTGTTTACTTTCTGTACAGTTCCGTGTAAATGAAGTCTGACAGGTGAAATTGCAATGTCGGCCCTGAAGGATTGTCCTGTCATTCAGGAAATATTAACTGTTTTTATATGGGTTTTTTTTGTAAAAGCCACCCTGCGTAGCAAAGAGGGATTTGTAAAAAAAAGATTCGGCAGACAGGGTTAAATAGTTTTGCTGCAATATTTTGTTTCATAATTCTGTTTCTGATGGACGATGGCTGATGCCAGACAGATCTTGACAGCACTTTTTGATTTATTTCATTTTATTTACGATGGTGAATAAAGTGAATGGATACTTGGTCAAAACTGTCCATTTTGATCCAGATTTCATCAGCCATTTTTTTAAATTAAATATAATGCTTTTAAATTTATGTTAAAAAAAGGTTTCTTTATATGTATTACAACATTCACCTGAAATTAAATCTAAAAGAAATTCTCACAGAACCAAAATATATGTAGATAAGTCATGTTCAGATTTGTGAATTACATTAATGTTATAATAAAACATTGATTTATAATTATTATTGGTTTAGTTGAATGAAAATCATCCTGACTCTTACTTTTAACTGGAGATCTAATCTTAAATAGTGTTGAGCTCATACAGTATCTACACCAGGAAAGCACTGAAGCAACCAGACCCCTGACAAGAAGATATTTTATTATGTATTTATTAAACACAGCAAACTTTTGTGAAATACGTGTTGGCTCAAGTCAAATATAAAATACTTGACCTGACCAGGAATTTAACCTACACCTAGTGGGGTAAGTTATCAAGGATTATATAGGAATGTCATCAAGATATCCCAAGTCATTTGCAAATGGACGATAGCAAAACATTTTCTTAAATTAAAGTGGAAACTTTTCATTAATTTTTGGATTGTTTTATAACTTCGTTTTGTTTATTTGGTCAAAGTACTTCAGCAGCAATTTACAACTTATTGAGTTACTCTGTCTACAGAAAAACAAGTAAACAATCTAAAGTGGCATAAACATTAACTACCTGTCGGAGTTCATTGTGTAAACTAAAGTAACTGGAAAATAGGGAGCTAACTCTGTCTTCTTGCTGTTAAACACCTTCCTCAAAACCATAACACACGAAATCCACTTGAGGCAACAGCTTGTTCTTGGTGTAGAGTTTCAATTTGACGTAATAGATTTACATTATAATACTTATTATTTTGTTGTGGGCAGCAATTATGAGGTTGAATGTACCTCAGCTAGTCCAGCAAGAGGTAGACGATGAGTAAGAGATAGTAATTGTCTGGTATTACATGTTTTCACTCGAGCAGAGGTAAAGAAATGACTTTGTTTTTGTCAAAATATTCTCTGATCTTCCTTTGGCCCACCTTTAACTCGACGCAGTCATTTATTAACCCTTAACTTCTTGCTTCATCCGCACTAAAACATGCAGGCTTTGTAATAAACAACTAGCAGCTTAGCATGTCTGCCTTGCCTCCGTGAGCAAGACAAGTGTCTCTGAAGACTTGGCTGAACAAGCGTGTGAGCACAGTGTCAAGTGAAAAGTGATAGAGGTGAAACGGAGGAAAAGGAGGAGGGGAAGGAGAGTGACAGGTTCTTTTCTTCACATGCAGAGATAAAGATGGACCTGACGTGATGACCGAGACTCTGTGAGTGTCAGCTGACCACACACACACCTACACACACAGGCGTTTACAAGAATGAGTACCTTTAACACTAAAATGAACTCGCGGCTAAAAATACTGTCCTTTAAGATTGGACAATGAATCAAGTGTCACCGTTCTTTCGGCTGTAAACGGTTTCCTTTATCCGATTTTGAAAGTTACAGACTAAATACTTTGTTTCTGATTTCAAAAGTTGCATGGATGAGTAGACAGACTGTTAGACGGACGGATTGATGGCTCGACAGATGGATTGATATATGAAAAGACATAAAGATGGATTGGATGATTCAATGGATAAACAGACAGATATATGGGCGATTAGATGGGTGGAAGATGGATATAAGGACAGACAGATTGATAGATGGATAGACTAATAAATGGATGGACAGAATAAAACTGAGATAGTTAGATGGACGGATGGATGGATGAATGTTTAGATAGGAGGATAGATGGTCAGTATGACAGATTTTTTGATAGATGGATGGATGGATGGATGTTAGATAGATAGATGGTTGGATGGTTAGATAGGCCGATGGATGGTTAGATAGACATATGGTTGGATGTTAGGTAGACAGATGGATGGATAGATGGACAGCTGGATAGATGGTTGGACAGATATATGGTTGGATGTTAGATAGACCGATATATGGTTAGATAGATGGATGGATGGATGTTAGATGGATAGTTGGTTGAATGGTTAGATAGGCCGATAGATGGATGGTTAGATAGACATATGGTTGGATGTTAGGTAGACAGATGGATGGATAGATGGACAGCAAGATAGATGGATAGATGGTTGGATAGATATATGGTTGGATGTTAGATAGACAGATATATGGTTAGATATATGGATGGTTGGATATATGGATGGTTGGATAGATATATGGTTAGATAGATGGATGGTTGGATGTTAGATGGACAGATATATGGTTAGATGGATATATGGTTAGATAGATATATGGTTAGATGGATATATGGTTAGATGGATATATGGTTGGATGGATATATGGTTAGATAGATATATGGTTGGATGGATATATGGTTAGATAGATGGATGGTTGGATAGATATATGGTTGGACAGATATATGGTTAGATAGATATATGGTTAGATGGATATATGGTTGGATGGATATATGGTGAGATGGATATATGGTTGGATGGATATATGGTTAGATAGATGGATGGTTGGATAGATATATGGTTGGACAGATATATGGTTAGATAGATGGATCGTTGGATGTTAGATAGATGGATATATGGTTAGATGGATATATGGTGAGATGGATATATGGTTGGACAGATATATGGTTAGATAGATGGATGGTTGGATAGATATATGGTTAGATAGATGGATGGTTGGATGTTAGATAGACCGATATATGGTTAGATAGATGGATGGATGGATGTTAGATAGATAGTTGGTTGAATGGTTAGATAGGCCGATAGATGGATGGTTAGATAGACATATGGTTGGATGTTAGGTAGACAGATGGATGGATAGATGGACAGCGAGATAGATGGATAGATGGTTGGATAGATATATGGTTGGATGTTAGATAGACAGATATATGGTTAGATATATGGATGGTTGGATATATGGATGGTTGGATAGATATATGGTTAGATAGATGGATGGTTGGATGTTAGATGGACAGATATATGGTTAGATGGATATATGGTTAGATAGATATATGGTTGGGTGGATATATGGTGAGATGGATATATGGTTGGACAGATATATGGTTAGATAGATGGATGGTTAGATAGATATATGGTTGGACAGATATATGGTTAGATAGATATATGGTTAGATGGATATATGGTTGGATGGATATATGGTGAGATGGATATATGGTTGGATGGATATATGGTTAGATAGATGGATGGTTGGATAGATATATGGTTGGACAGATATATGGTTAGATAGATGGATCGTTGGATGTTAGATAGATGGATATATGGTTAGATGGATATATGGTGAGATGGATATATGGTTGGACAGATATATGGTTAGATAGATGGATGGTTGGATAGATATATGGTTAGATAGATGGATGGTTGGATGTTAGATAGACCGATATATGGTTAGATAGATGGATGGATGGATGTTAGATAGATAGTTGGTTGAATGGTTAGATAGGCCGATAGATGGATGGTTAGATAGACATATGGTTGGATGTTAGGTAGACAGATGGATGGATAGATGGACAGCGAGATAGATGGATAGATGGTTGGATAGATATATGGTTGGATGTTAGATAGACAGATATATGGTTAGATATATGGATGGTTGGATATATGGATGGTTGGATAGATATATGGTTAGATAGATGGATGGTTGGATGTTAGATGGACAGATATATGGTTAGATGGATATATGGTTAGATAGATATATGGTTAGATGGATATATGGTTAGATGGATATATGGTTGGATGGATATATGGTTAGATAGATATATGGTTGGATGGATATATGGTTAGATAGATGGATGGTTGGATAGATATATGGTTGGACAGATATATGGTTAGGTAGATGGATCGTTGGATGTTAGATAGACAGATATATGGTTAGATAGATATATGGTTAGATGGATATATGGTTGGGTGGATATATGGTGAGATGGATATATGGTTGGACAGATATATGGTTAGATAGATGGATGGTTAGATAGATATATGGTTGGACAGATATATGGTTAGATAGATATATGATTAGATGGATATATGGTTGGATGGATATATGGTGAGATGGATATATGGTTGGATGGATATATGGTTAGATAGATGGATGGTTGGATAGATATATGGTTGGACAGATATATGGTTAGATAGATGGATCGTTGGATGTTAGATAGATGGATATATGGTTAGATGGATATATGGTGAGATGGATATATGGTTGGACAGATATATGGTTAGATAGATGGATGGTTGGATAGATATATGGTTAGATAGATGGATGGTTGGATGTTAGATAGACAGATATATGGTTAGATGGATATATGGTTAGATGGGTATATGGTTAGATAGATATATGGTTAGATAGATATATGGTTAGATGGGTATATGGTTAGATAGATATATGGTTAGATGGATATATGGTTAGATGGGTATATGGTTAGATAGATATATGGTTAGATAGATATATGGTTAGATGGGTATATGGTTAGATAGATATATGGTTAGATGGATATATGGTTAGATGGGTATATGGTTAGATAGATATATGGTTAGATAGATATATGGTTAGATGGGTATATGGTTAGATAGATATATGGTTAGATAGATATATGGTTAGATAGATATATGGTTAGATAGATATATGGTTAGATGGATATATGGTTGGATGGATATATGGTTAGATAGATATATGGTTAGATAGATATATGGTTAGATGGGTATATGGTTAGATAGATATATGGTTAGATAGATATATGGTTAGATAGATATATGGTTAGATAGATATATGGTTAGATAGATATATGGTTAGATGGATATATGGTTAGATGGGTATATGGTTAGATAGATATATGGTTAGATAGATATATGGTTAGATGGGTATATGGTTAGATAGATATATGGTTAGATAGATATATGGTTAGATAGATATATGGTTAGATAGATATATGGTTAGATAGATATATGGTTAGATGGATATATGGTTGGATGGATATATGGTTAGATAGATGGATGGTTGGATAGATATATGGTTGGACAGATATATGGTTAGATAGATGGATGGTTGGATGTTAGATAGACAGATAGATGGTTAGATGGATATATGGTTAGATGGATATATGGTTAGATAGATATATGGTTAGATAGATGGATGGTTGGATGTTAGATTGACAGATATATGGTTAGATAGATATATGGTTAGATAGATGGATGGTTGGATGTTAGATCGACGGATATATGGTTAGATAGAAATATAGTTAGATAGACGAATGGTTGGATGTAAGATAGACAGATGGATGGTTAGATAGATAGAAACAATTTACCGAAGGAAACCTCCTGAGGGATCAATAAAGTTTTTACCTTAGATAGATAGATAGATAGATAGATAGATAGATAGATAGATAGATAGATAGATAGATAGATAGATAGATAGATAGATAGATAGATAGATAGATAGATAGATAGATAGACGGATGGTTAGATGAGTGAATCGACATACGATTAGTTAGCTAGATGGACAGAAGGATAAATGAACGGATAGATGGTAGAATGGACAGAGCAGGACAGATAGAGGGAAGACTGTACGTATAGATGGTAGGATGGATGGGAGGTTGAATGGAATGAAGGATAGAGGGAGGGATGGATGGATACATGGAGAGATAGACTGAATCATAGACTGAATGATATATTGCTCGACGGACGGATTGATAGACCGACGGCCAATCACAGCTGAACATTTCTCCCACGTCGTCACCAAAATGTTGACGTCTTCTTCCATTCAAACGTCGTCAATGTGGTGTCCTTGTGTCCCACACTGCAGCTCCGCACACATCCTTCAACACACGCCTTCACACACTCACCCACAGTAGTCACGCAAACACAGGTTAAAAGTGCACGCTGACAACATGAAGAAGTTTATGTCTCCGGCACTTCTTTATTTATTTTTTTCCCGGGGATTTTTCTCTCCCCTCTCCTGGCATTCATCAGATTTGTTGGACATCACCATCCATCTCCCAGCCTTCCCTCCCACTCAGGTAAAACTATAGCAGTGAGAACCGCTGAGACTTGCCTGTAAATTACAGAGTGTTCCTGTGTGCTGGTGGAACATAGCCTACATTCTCTCAAGTCCTCAGCGCTGGTTCCCAAAGCAAAGAAACCCCCCTCTTCCTGCCTGCTGTCCTGGGAGAAAATGAACCTTTTTTATTCCTCTGCATTTCAGTCTTTTCTCCATCTTTTTTTCTTTTTTTTTTAACCCCTGTGTTTATTTCTCTCGTGGAAATATGTGTGCCTTGAAAATGCAAGGAGCTCCACTTTCTTATCCTCTCACTTGTCAGGGAGGTGAAAAACCTCCTCGCCTGTGTGAGGCTCTTTTGCTTTCAGAAACACTGGGATGGGGGAAGGGGAGCCTCAGCTCCGCCCCGCGCGCGTCAAGCACCGCGCTTGCAAGAAAGCTGACCGGAAATTAGCATGATTTCAAAACAAGAGTATATATTATGATATATGAATTATGTAAAATCCATGACACAGTTTAATTTTGTGGACTGATACACTTTCAAAATATATTTTTATTTCATATTTTGTGAAAAGATGATAAGAGTTAAAGATCTCCCCCAGATACACTTAATCCCGTAAAATTCCATATCCTTTTATCATCAAAAGTGCATCTACATAAAGCAATGTTTGAATTATTTAGAACACAGACTTCGGTTTAAGAGTTGCTGTAATATCACTGGTTATTTCATTCTTAAATATTGATACTCAATATACTATTTGTCCTCAGACCTACCGAGCTGCTAATAATGTTGCATACAACATCAGAGAGATAACTATGTATGTTATGTGACTCTGGTTATTTTGAATGATGTAGGCCGAGTCATTTCCATATCACGTGGCATTAGAATATCAGAAATCCTGTCTTTTAAAGTTAGAAATGCGTTCGGAAAAACACGTTTGATTCATTTAATTTCCTTTCAGAAATCCAACATACGTCAGATGGCAGTTAAAAAGGATTATAGCTGTGTGTTTAAGTGTTGTGATTTCAGATATAAATGATCTGAAGTCTTTTTCAAATAGATGTTTTATGTCAAGAAAATCCACAGAGAATTCTCATCCAACATCAAAGTGATGAGATTTTATGGATGGATGGATGGATGGATGGATGGATGGAAGAGTGGGTGGGTGGGTGGGTGGGTGGATGGATGGATGGATGGATGGATGGGTGGATGGATGGGTGGATGGGTGGGTGGATGGATGGATGGATGGATGGATGGATGGATGGATGGATGGATGGACAAACTTAAACAAATTAATAAATAATTGTCTCTACTCTTTAAAGAAAATTAAACATAAATAAATGTGCAACTTTAATAGGGACTAATGTATGAGGTTCTGAAATGTTTTGGGCGTTTTATGTTTCTTTCATTAAATAAATCCTATTTATAGGATTGGTTGTAGACTAGTTTAGTAGGTTTTTTTTTCATATTAGGAGCCACTGTGTTTCAGGCAAACCAGTACACCAGCCGTTTCGTCTAGATTTTATTTTGAAGCCCTCGCCGGAAGTAGACCGCGTTCACACCTCGCGTCTCACTGGCCAGTCATCCCCCTGCAAACCCACCGCTGCTTGCAGAGGAACATCTCGCCGATCCTTCCAATACACGCGCGCGCCGCACGGTTACCGGGGACGATCCGCACTCGGTGCTCTGAGACGCTGGGTGGGAGCGCGGAGGAGGAGGGTCTTTCTAAACCTTCTCCAGTCGAAACCCCCGAGAAACCGTTTCCAAGGGACCCGGAGTGTCGCGAGTCGAGCGGCGATGCGGGAGCAGCTTCGGAAGTGAGTGCGGGGCTCGAGGGCTCTGAGTATCGGGGTGATGAATAATGGGGATGCGGCCGGTAATGCAGTGGAAAAAACACGCCTTTTTTTTTTTATTCCCACGGTAAAAAAAAAAAAACGCCATGTCATTTCTTTAAATATCTCTTATTTTCTGTCGCTTCTTTTTGGGGGACTGTGATCTGGAAAAAAATGCGTCCCGGATCAATGTCACATCACCGTGACTATTATGGTCTGAAGCAAATCTTACCGATCATTTAAAAAATCCAAATATTTGTATTTAAAAAATGGAGCAAACGCTGTCCTTCAACAGCGGCTCGTGTCTGCGAGTGTTGCGGGAGGAAGGCGCGAGTTGGCCGGCGAGAAAGATGCAGCTACCGGCGGTCCTTACACTGTCACTGGATCCTTCTGTTTATCTTAATATTACATAAAATAAACATTATACAGTAATAACGGCATCGCCTCGAGAGACACCTACACATGGATTGCGATGTCTTCACGCCACCCTCGTCCCCGTGAGCGCGTGTTTTTTCCTCTAGTGTGTGTTTGAATTTGTCAGGACAGGGTTTAGTGTTTGTTTATGCGTGTGTGCTGCTCTAGTAAAGATCCAGTGTTGCATTCCTTTACAGAGGTGCAAACTGCATCACCTCCCTGCCAGTGAAGTGTGTGTCCTGCTCCTTTAAATGCATTATATATATTGTTTTTTTGTGCATTTTTTTTTAATGTGTTTACTGCAGCCAGTTTGAAGTGTGTGTGTGTGGAATAAGTAATGTCCCAGAGCAGACCTGGGTAATTGTGTGTGTGTGCAGGTGTGTAGATATACAGGTGATGGATATTAATACTTGGATGGAGGTGTGTGGCGTGCTCGGACCTGCTTGTTATGGCTTGGGATGTGTCATTGTGTTCCTTGCTTTTCATCCAGGGGGGTTCTCTCTCTCAATGTCTGTTTATTCCACCCGGCTGCGGGTTTTGCTGGTATTTATAATTAATTGAAAAAGACTCCAGGTCGTAAGCATCGGTTTCGAAGACCATTCGTCTCAGGAGCTGCTGTTACAGGGTCTTGCTACGGTCGGAAAAATACGATACGATTTCAAAGGCATTTGGAATCTGGGTAAAATCACAGCGTTGGTTTTGGATTAACTGTGACGACGTTCGAGACGGTTCTGAAAAAATTATAAAAAATAATATTATTACCAAAGAATACGTTAATATATAATATTTGCGGAATTTCACTTTCTTAAATAAAATCTCATTTACTAACATTTCTCAAGTTATGAATGGTTTAGTCGGATGAGAGAAGTAAAAAGGTGGGAATAACTGACAAATATAAAGTTTGTATTTTTTAAGCCGTTTGTAAAGGTTAAAGGCCACTCTTGGCCACAGGTGCCCAACTTTGGTCAAGAAGAAATGTCTTGTTAAAAAACAGCTGGACTTCCTGCCAGATGTGTTGGTCACTGTCGAACAACAACATGCTACTTTTTACCAATTGCTTTTAATCCCTTTTTTTTTTCCAAATCTCCTGTAGCCTTGGGTTGTTGTTATTTCTTAATGGATCTCCTATAAGTGGAGAGTTAATGTAGTGCGTCATCTGAATCCTGCCGTACTTTCCAGCCTGAAAATAGATATACGAAGCGATTGTCGCCGGCGATAATGACAGTGATGATAGATTAACTTGGTTTTTTGCGAGACTTAATAAAACAGTCAATGAGCTGCTTGATAGTGCTGTTGTTATCTCGGATCGCCTCGGTCTCCAGAAGCCACTGTAGCTTTTTTTTTTTTATGTCCCTTTAATAATGACGGTGTAACAGTGCAGCGACTGCAATAATGGATATAAAACGCTGACATTAAGGTTGCAGTGTGAGGCACATCTGTATCGTTTCTTGACTAATGTATGTGAATGACTTAAATAAGTCCCCGTCGTTTGATAACAATGGTCATGACGCACTTGTGCGCTCCACGCCAGTCCTGAGGATCTTTGCGACTATTCAGCGTACAAAGTGACTGATGAGATGGAAATAATAATAATGAGCTTGTCACTTGGAGCGTTTGTGTTCATGTGTCACCTGCCGAATATTACCGAGTTGCCGCTGCTGCAGACGATGGCATGGATAAGAATGGTTTATCAGATTACACATATTTCATTCTGCCGTCGTCTTCCACTGATAGTCTTCTGTCTAGCCTGGGATTCATTTGCAAACAAAACCATGATCCTTGTCCACAGGTTCATGCAGTGGTTTTTTTTGGTCTTCAAATAAGGATTTTCGGTAATTTACTGAAATATCTCCACCGGTGTGGTGTCTATCTTTTAATCGCAAACATCTTCAAACCTATGTAATAATCCAAAAACACCTGTTCTCGATCTGAATGACCATCTGAACTTACACAAACTCCTATTAAATACTTAAGGTGCAGCTGCAGTCATTTTCAAGTGGACAGTTTTGGATAATATACTGCTTAAAAACCACTTTACTGAAGAATTTAGAGTAGAATGGACCAGGGAGGTTCAGAGGACTCGAACTAACTAGAAGCCGACAAGGTGGTCTCTGGTGTAAAGAAACAATTAAACGCAGAAGTTGCCCTGAGAATTTTCGCAACTCTGTTTTATAGACACTCATGATGCAGTCATTTTTGAGAATTGCTCACCTTTAGGGGTGTGCACACTTGACAGGAGCTCTGCTACATTGGAGACGTTGTTACTTCCGCTATTATCTCCGCCGTAATTTCCATTTTATTAAGCATTATGAAGTTCAGTGAAACCTTCTCTGATAAGTGCACTACACAAGTATTAGTTAAGCTTTTCTATATAAACATTTTTGGCGGTTACTTCAGTAGAGAAGATGTTTATTTTGTTTTTAACGCCGTTTCTGATTTACAAATGAAACATAGATGGAAGCTGTATGCTAATTGACTAATTATCTGGATTGATAATTATTATTTTGAACCAATACATTATCAAAGAAGGTTGATTAAAAAACACTTGACTTACACATTAAGCTTTAATGACTCAATTCACAATCATTAAAAAACCACCGCAATGTTGATCAGGCCTCCTGCGACTGGTTTTGAATTGCATTAGTGCGAAGTGTACACTTAAACAAGGATCATCCATGTTTTGATTACTCTCTGAGACTTGCACATGTATCACCATTTTGATTATTTTCACAGCGTAAATAAAATTTGCCTACAGCTTCTAGTTATTAAATGAGCCACTTTATTGCAAACAACATTCAATTGAATTTTAAACACGTATGAATAATGATAGTATATGGGGAACTATACATAAATTATAAAAACATGTCCTCATTATTAGCTCAAGCCATAAATGATGCATTTCTGTTAATAACTTGTTCTGTAAGACAGTTAATGAGCAAGTATATTCATAATTGAATCCCCTTCATCTGCCGCGTGGTGGAACGATTATTATAAGTTACATTGACAGTGACTGATGGCTGAAGCTTCAACTCGTAATTAGTCCCTCTATAAATAAAGCGTATTTTCATGCGTACAATTAAGCACATTTAGAAATAAACAGAACAGGAATAAATGCACACATATTGCATTTTGGTCTTGAAGTGACTGACAATAGGAAAAGTGATTTATTTTTTTTCAAACTTTTGTTGCTGACATCATTACTGGAGTTGAACTTCTTTATAAATTCTGTGTTAGGAAGCTTATTTCTTTTAGATGTTCAGCCAATATTACGTTCAAGCCAACTCTACTGCAACCTCTTATCTGACGCCAAAAAGACAAATGCTTGGTGATGATCTATTTCTTTTTTTTCTAATCTTTCTTTTTGAACTTGTTTATTTTGTAGAAAGAAAACTTCCGAAATAACAGACAAACAAAGGGAAATTAAGGCCATGTTGTCGGTGGAGCAGATCCCGACTATACTGCCACAATATTGCTACAAACATTTTATCAACAAATTTATTTCTAAAGAGATTTTTTCATCCATGAAACACTGCAGAATGCGTTTTTAAGAAGGGAAACGTGATGCTGCAGACATGGCCTTTAGCTACTGCCCTACATTGTATTAAGCGTAAGAGTATGACTGTCACATAAAACTGCCTCCAGTGCACATTAAATTTTGGTCAAAGCAAAAGCTGTCCTTCTGTTCCCAAACCTCCTCTCTTTCTTAGTCATCAGGCATCTCTTCTAGCCGTTTCAAGGGCCTGTCCTGAAATCTGCATCCCAAAAGGCGGGCTATTCTCATGCCTCGTCTGCAAAAAAAAAAAGAAGATTGTTCTGGATATAGTGAAAGGCGAGGAAATAACAAGTTTTAATCATTCATCCAAGAGTTGTAATTGAGCACACTCGTGTCTGTCCATCTATTATTTACGACGGCTATCTGTCGACGCCTCGAAAAAGCTATTCAGCTGTCAGCTGAACTACATAATGTTGTGTCTTCAAACTCCTCGCGTGGGAGGATCAAGTATTGTGTCTGTGAAAAGAACACCAGACGTCTCACTCGAGGTACGACTCCCAGGGGAGAAAATGGCAAAAGGTAAACATTGACACTTGCATTGGATCCTCGATTAAAACCTGTCAACGACATATTATGCAAAACATCTCATGCTATTCATCTCCCTTTGATTAGTTAACTATTGAATTGAGAATTTAGCTTCCCACTTATCCTGTCATTTTTTTTAAAAACAACACTTTTTATTATATAGAAATGGGAGTTTTACTCAACATTGTCAAACCTTAAATCATACAAAGAACATTAAGTTAATTTAATAAGTGGTTCGACTTTTCAATATTTATTAACTGTGGTGGTATATCGCTTAAATGTTATTTCGTAAGATCCAGTCCCTTAATTTGTAATAAGACGTTTATCTGCGCTTTGAATATATAATTTAAAAAAGAAATTGAAGTTATGTTTTCATTTAGCATTTATTTAAATAGTTTAAAACGACCTTCTCCAATGAACAAACAAAAGGGAAAAAAAACTCTGCCAAGAGGTTGTTTTTTTATTAGTGATTGTTTGTAAACGGCGTAACTCAACCTTGTCAATCGATTTTCATGAAACCTTAGGTTGGTTTGTAATATGTTGCCTTAAAAGAAATTATTCATACTGCATACAGGATGGGTTTTTAAATAAATTTAATCTAAAATAAATGATTTACCATGTGCCTGTGGTGACGAAATGTATTTGTTAAATCGGGTATGGATCGAAATCACGTCACTGGTGGCCTAATTTCGTCACCAAACACATTCCTTTACGACTTGGAAAGTGTTCTATTGATTCGATCTCATGTGAAAACAAGCTCATTGGCAGAGGTATGCGCTATCTCTGTGCTTTTCTAGTGACACTCTATATTGCTAACAAATACGTTACGCCAACAAAAGCTGACCGGTATCTGTCCTGCCATTTTAGTTTATTGCTTCTGCTGTTTCCTATTTGAAGACCTTAAGGTTTATTGCCTTCACTGATTCCTTCAGCTGTTTGAAACAAAAAGTGATGTGGGTGGGGGATTGAGTTCAATGATCTCTTCTCCCCCGGTCTGCTTCTATCAGATCAGCCTGAAGCAAGGCTGCAAATCCCCCGACCACAGAGCCCATGCAGCTCAGGATCCACTGGTTTATTTCATTTTTTTTTTTTGACAGTTATGATGCTTTATCACACTTGGGTTTGCCCAGGAGCCCCGATGCATACTTTTTAACAGACTGTGCCAGTTTTCAAAGAGCTTAGAATGAATGTGAGCTGCAGGCGGTCATTGATATGTTTAGTTTGCTGTGATATTTTATTGCTTATTAATCCCGATGGGATATCTGCTTGGTGCTCTGCAGCAAAGATATATAGGAAGTGTAGTGTGTGTCTCGGTAGGGTTTCAAAAGCTGTGTAGTGTTTTCTCCCCATCCCAACAAACGGCAGGTTTTGTCCTGGTGTTTACAGCCACAATAGGTGGAAGACGGATAAGGTGTAGTGATACAAGTGTTGCTGAATCACTCGCACATTAATAGCTGTGAAAACCCCTTCACGCAGATTTCATGCACGAGCAGGAAAAACACAATTTTAATGAGCTTGTGAAAGCAAAGAGGCTTTTCTCTTAAAGCACACAACAACATCGTAGAAGAGAATGTTTTATTTGAAAAATAAAAATAACAGCAGCTGGACTTAAGGGATAGTAGCTGCCTTTGAGCACAGAAGGAACAAAAACCTGCTACACTTGTATATACAATATAAAACTGGAGGATATTATTTGCTTCTCCTGCTATGACTGTACAAATCCGGTAATTACCTGGTAGAAATAAGTGTTGTCTTAAAGGCTTAACTTAAATTATGCATCTGTTGGTTGACCATTTAAAACACTGAGGGTTTTTTTTGTATTTACTTTCAATCATAGTCATCATAATCAACATATTTAATGAAAAAAATACAATAATGTTTTCTGTTTCCAGTATTTCTTATTTAATTTTAAGTGGAAATACATCCTGACGGCTATTAACTACAGTGTATGATACTGTCATGTGGCTAGTTTATTATGATGGGAGGTTGTCTCTTAAAGAAACCGTACGTAATATTTACTTTTGTTTCATATATCCTGTAATTATTGGTTCAACTTGACTCCGAGAAGTGTTTTGAGTTTATTGGCAGTTGCCAGGAAGATGAAACGAGAAACACATATACATGAAATATGTGGTAACGAATGTTCCACAACGTCGCAGTTACACTTTTCTGACACTGGGGCGAGCCTTGAACAAAATTTAATCTAATGTGTTGTGTATATGAAAATAAAAAATAGCTCAAGTAATTTAAGGTTGTGTTATGAGACGTATTTAACCTAAATTGATCAAATTGCTCTTACAAGATAACAATAGTTTGTTGAAAAGATGTTTTTTGTCTTTAACGCCTAATATATATAAACGTTTTAAGTAGTATTGATTTGTTTGTATTTTCTTTGATATTTTTATCGATCTCTCTTTATTAAATCATCTTTATTTTCTCTTAACTTCTCTTAAAATATGGTTTGTTCAATTACTCTGAAGATGAAATATTGGATCGTACAGCCCTACTCTGATTCGTAGATGGAATCTCAAGAGTTTTGTTAGCAATAAAGACGCTCCACAATAACAAAGTATATTTTCAATAACGTGATCTCCTCCCGTCCATCATGTACTGTCCTGCCTCTCTCTTGACTTCTTGTCTGTTCCATTAGGAGCTGAAATTGTGTTAACTTCTACAACAACTCTTAAACTAATTCATTACGGATACTATTACTCAACAGATGAACGAAGCTCCGAGTAATCGTCCCGCTGAAGTAGAATTCCACAGCTAATTTAGATAACTCCCGACTTCTCCTCGGCGTCTCGGAGCCTCTGCGGCGTCCTGGATAACAGAGCGGTGTTTGATTGTTAGTGCTGGAATTCGTCAGTGTGGCACTGAGAGCACCGCCGCGGACGAGCCGAGGTACTGTTTGCATGGACTCTGCACTTCGAGGACTGCAAAGTAGCTCTTCACCACAGGACCCTTCGCCTCATTATCTGGAGAGGGTGTGTGGGAGAGAAAAAAAACAAGAGCATGCTGTGAAAAAAGGGGTTTATGGATTATTATTTGTACGTGCTTTCCAGACAAAGGTTAACAGCAGGTTCGCTTGTGTGTGAACAACTCGATATGTACGCTTTTAAAAGCTCGGGCCGGGTTGTATTTCTGCGCTGCCACGCCTCGGGCCTGAATTAAAAAGCAGAAAAAGTCTGCTCACTCCAGGGAGCAGATCTCACCCTAACTGTATTTTAAACAGCGCTGGAAATGTCTTCACCAAGTTTTGCTTCTTTGGTGACCTCCTTAAACTTTCCCAGTTATTTCAATGAAATAATTAAAGTGCTGCTGACACGTTGATGGAGAGTCAATTGTTAAATAAGAGGTTTGTTTAATGCCAGGATTGTAAAAAGTCAATTTAACAGCAGACATATTAAGTAGGGGGAGAACTCAAGTTGACGTTTTTTGGATTAAGCACTGAATAGAAGAGTTTGAAGTCAAAGCAGAGACGGACATTATTGGCCCTTATTATTTCACCATTATTGGGTCAATTAGAGTTTCTTGTTTTGATGACGTGCTTTCTTTAAATGTATTTATT
Organism: Callionymus lyra; assembly: GCF_982586985.1. Taxonomy (NCBI): domain Eukaryota; kingdom Metazoa; phylum Chordata; class Actinopteri; order Syngnathiformes; family Callionymidae; genus Callionymus; species Callionymus lyra. The sequence continues at coordinate 25,027,684 of NC_141822.1, forward strand.
TACTGCCTTTCTGCTACAAACTTGATTTGCTATTTTTATCAGCAAAGTTTTGGCTTGTTTCTCTAATTATTTCTTATAATACATCTTACGCAAGTAACGATCACTTAAGAAATGTACTTATTTAATTCTTATCTCCAATTAGATTTTTTTTTTGGGGGGGGGGTTTTAATAATGGGACTAGGACCAGGTTTTAGAAAGTGGGGGCTGCCAGAAGGGTTGGGGGATCTTTGGAAATAAATGAATAATGGGATTTAATATATTATATAATAATAATAATAATAAATAATTGAAAACATGCTGGGAAGAATGGGATTTAAAATATTGTAGAGTATAAAATAATTCAAGCATGCAACATGCAAATAGTCTTGATCTTCGGATTCCAATTGTACTTAAACACGCCACCTATGACGATGTTGCATTCTGTGTCAACCTGTTTGCACCCCTAGTAGCTAGCGAGTAAGTAGAAAATGGAGATATTTCTGACACAAATCAAACCAAAGGATCAGACCAACTGTCCACCAGTGGCTGATGTCATGGCCATCTAAAAGTATGAGGCAGCAAACATGAACTGTGGCTTAACAGAAATACAGAAAATCAACCACGATTGCCGTAAATTAACAAATAATTCATTCATTCGTTCATTTTCTGTGCCGCTTAATCCCTTATGAGGGTAGCACGGGGTTGGAGCCTATCCCAGTTTCATAGGGGGAGATGTTGGGGACACCCTGGACAGGACGCCAGTCTGTTGCAGGTCACAAAGAGCAACACAACCATTCACACACACACACTTATACCCAAGGACAACTTCACCTAGTTCTCAATCAACCTCTGTATGTTTTTGGACTGTGGGATAAACTGCAACCAAGAGTTTAAAATCCAGCACAAGCTTGACTTACCTTCTTGCTATATTTCTATGCGCTGTTCTAGTGAGTTCTGTAATGCTACTGCGACCTCTTTCCCATGGAGCTCATTTTCAATTTGACTATTTATGATATTAATTCAGTTTAAAACGTTTACAGTTGACAATGAAAAAGCCAGAATGGGATTGATATGAGCTGCTTGGTTGAGGTCTGAGCCAACAGAGTGCTTTTTGAAATCTTATTTTTGACTTTTTTTTATTTTACCAATTTCACTTTTAAATGCTGAACACTTTCTTTTAAGGAAAAGTTAAACTGATAAAAAATCAAAATCCTGCATTAACTTCCGGAATTAGAGTTTCTAGCTTCTCACTAAATTAAAAGAAAATTCACACCTGATGTCATCTTATCTTAAAGATAAATGACTGTCAAATGTTATTGGTGTTTTTTCTAATCTCATTAATCTATATCCTCTGCTCAATGTAGTGGAAATTGATTATTCTGGTAAATCATATAATACTTGTTTTTAAACATACAGCACTTTATATTGACCTTATGTTTCTTCTATTTTTTTTTCTAAATATTGAGACAAAATAACACAAAAACACAATAAAATAGATTAAAATGTTAAGTTGACTGCGGCGATAATAAAAATAAATTAGTTGTATGAATGGATTGCATCTTATACTTGAATTACGGGGAATTCATGATGCTTGTTTGTACAGTTGAATTAAAGTCATTTTTGTTGTGCTGTGTGGATCTCATTTCGATCTCATTTAGCTGAAACTGAAGGTGAGGAGTGTCGGAGCTGGATTGATTCAAACAAATGGTTCGGACATGTTTTATTAGCAGGCAAACACATTATAAGCATTAGTCGAACCAATGTAATCCAGTTCAAGCATTGGGAATTCATGATGCTTGTTTGAAGACAAACATCCCATTTTGCCTTCCTTTTCCTCTGTATCTAGCTGGTCTTATACACACAATACCAGGATGAGTGTTTGCCAGAATGTGTGAGGCGGTGATGACACAGTGGCCATCTATCGCTTCTTCTTCTTGTGTCCTCTCTACCTCTATTAGACCTTTCTTTCTGTGTCATTTTTGTGGAGAATAGTGGGGTTTTGTTGTGAAAAGCTTGGGCTTGTTGTAATTCCAGTGTGTGGAGGGCAGAAGCAGACCAGAGATAATATCAGTGTGTTGGATTTTAGGAGCGAAAGCTGATTGAATTCATCAGCCACTGAGCATCACATCAGTGGAAATAACATTTCGTCTTGTTTTGTTTTGTTGGCAGCCTTTACAGCAGCATACAGATTTATTTATTTTTTTCTGTTATTTGCTTTCTCCAAAGATCTGATTCCATTTCATATCGCTGCGCTGTGTTTCAATATTCGTGCTCCCGAAAACAAATGCGTGTTATTACTGATGATTTGATGACTGGCTTCTTCGACTGTTTGATTATCATTAAAATTTAGCAAGTCTCTACACGCATTGCTAGCGACCTGAATACAAAATAATATCTATTTTTTTATTCTTTCTCTTTTCAGCCATCAAACCCAGACAACATGCTGGGACCACCCCAAAATGGCGGAGCTCTACCAATCCCTGGGTAAGATTATTGATATTCCATTTTTTGGAATACGGATCATTGACAAAATCAGTGTTTAAAAAAATTACAATTCAGAATTAGAGATGATATTATGTCTACCAAGTTGACAATGGATTTATACAACACTACAAGTACTACTTATTCTACTATTTTAAGATGGGATATTGAACATTATACAGATAACAGTTCAAGTATTCAACGTGGCCCTTAGCTTATGTAATTGTGCACCACTTATTTAGCCTCTGAATAATATTACCATGGCATACCAAGTTTTTCTTGCAACACATGTACTCATGGATTTAGACTATATAATCTGTATAATATGGACTCGGTATGTGCGACATCACACTGTTACGAAACCATGATTTCAAGGCCAATTTGCGGACAGATCACGAGTTTAGGAAGGACTAACTGAATTATGATTGGCAGATGAACCCACACCTATTTAGCTGAGGTCATGGTGAAAGTGAATGACCCGAGAAATGACTTCTGGTGCTTCTGCAGTTAGCTCCAAGTGGACACTCGGTGAACTGCACTTTAGTCTTGGGGTCATACGTCAATAGACTGTCACAGCATAACCAAGTGTGGTTTGAATGTTGAGAGTGGGTGTGGAATTCACCTGTGCTCTCACCAGGTTTGGTCACAAAATCCTGTTTTTCTTCCAGCTGACCTGAACAATGTTCGATTCTCCGCCTACCGAACAGCCATGAAGCTGAGGCGCCTGCAGAAGGCCTTGTGCTGTAAGTTCTCGCTCTCTCTCGCTCTCTCTCTTTCTCTCTCGCTCTCTCTGTCTCTCTCAGGCAGACACACACTTGTATGTGTGCATCCAAACTATTGCTTCAGATGTACCCTCAAAATGAGTATACCCTATTGTGTACATTTCTCCTCCGCTCCACTCTTTTCTTTTTCCCTCGACATGCCTCATTTACCCTGTCAGTCTTCCTCGCCTTTTCTCTGTCTGTCGTGATTCTCTCCTCCTCCTCCTCCTCCTCCTCCTCCTCCTCTTCCTCCCCTTCTTCCTACTTCTACAATCATTGCCTCTGTATGTGTGTGTGTGTGTCCATATGTGTGTTTACTCACCCTCTCGTCTTTTGCTGGTGGGTGTGGAAAGTGTGAGTTGTATCATGGTCAACCAGGAAACTGTGAGCGCTATTTATGTTAGTCACCCGCTATAAATACTCACTTCAACCTGGATTGCAGCTGTAGGAGCATATTTTGAGATTTTTGTCAGTTTATTATGTAAAAATTCGATTTTTGATGTTTAAGTTCTTGAATGCTGGGATATAGATTGTATTTGTAGCAAGGGGTGTTTAATGGAAAGGTACTGGTGATTGGATACTTATCACATGGATACACACGATACATGGGCACTGATGCGATATATTACGATGTATTTTGATGCAGTATGAACAACGATATATATATTTGTAGTATTAATTGCGTACTTTACGTATTGACTTGACTCTGGCGCTGCATTATTTACAGACCGCATGACTCTTGACGAAGTTATTACTGCTTTATTTTATTTTGAAACCTAAAAATGCCCAAACCTCAGTTTTCAAAGCTTTTCGAGTTAATTGTATCCTCTCATCCTCAGTCATCGCCGAGGCTCCCATGATTTCATTGCTTCTTTAGCTGCGGAGGACATAATAACCGCTGCCATCTTAACTAATTGCCACACAAAAATTAACATACGCCATGACTATTTGTACGAACTGAATTGAAATAGAAAACCATATAATAATCATGATGAAAATAAAATATGATTTGAAAGCCAAAATAAAATCCATACATTGCTGCTGATTTAGTATCTTGAAAATTATATCATGATACATCTGTCTATGGATATTTTCTCACTCCCCTATTTTACCTTTTACATATACCAAGGCACATCCGACAACTAACAGGAAACCCTATCCTGAATTTGAAAATAAATTACCGTCACTCTTCTTCAGTCTTTCATTTACAAATGTTTCTTTTCATGAGCTTTTCAGGTAAATGGAGGTGTCGGTGAAAGCCATTCGTCAGGATTTTAATTGGAGCCTGTTCTTATCTGTCGACGGCACCGATCAAGCTTCAACTTTCGCTCATTACTTAATGAAAGATAAAGATGACTAATGCGATACCGTATTGATCTCCTGACTCAAGTTGCTTCTTTATCCTTCGACGCTCAGGGTCACCTTACCACAAGGAGTTCTGCCCGTGCAGGCTCCGGCCTCACCCGACCACCGCTCTCTACATCTTTAGCTCTTGTTTTTTGAGTGATTTGTTTTACCGGAAACACATTATAATCATTGGACGTGTCGTCCACAGTGGACCTGCTGAGCATGCCCACAGCCTGCGAGGTGTTCGAGCAGCACGGCCTGAAGCAGAACGAGCAGTCGCTGGACATCTCTCAGCTGGTCACGTGTCTGACCAGCCTGTACCAGCGGCTGGAGCAGAACCACGCCCACCTGGTCAACGTCCCGCTGAGCGTGGACATGTGTCTCAACTGGCTGCTCAACGTCTACGACACGTAAGGTGTTTCTCTCGCCGGCTTTCAGTCGGATGTGCTAACAAACTGCGTTTTCTTGTACACGACAGGGGGCGCACTGGAAAAATCCGAACTCTGTCGTTCAAAACTGGAATCATATCGCTGTGCAAGGCTCACCTGGAGGACAAATACAGATGTAAGATGATGACCCCCAAAAGTGTGGCCTCAGTGACATTTTCAGACCTTAAGCAGATTCCATACAGACTTCAAATATTATTTTAAGGCTTAAATGATACTTTTTTCTAGTCAACATATTAATGATGAGATCATTAGTCATATTAAAGACCACAGAGTGAAACGGATGACTTTCAATGCCAATTCCTTAATACTGATAATGTTTTCTGGTTGAAGATAGAGGAGATTTTATTTTGACGTCTGAATGAAGTAACTCTTGGTTCGATGCCACTTTTTAAATTTAGCTCTGAATCATTGTCTCTTCAACAAAAATAGCCTTCCTTGAAAAAAGACAACATTGCCTTAAAATTTGTCCAAGGCTTTAAAGAATGGAAAAAATGCTGACTGGGGCTAAACATTTGATTTCTGATTTTCTAGCAAAATAAAAGCATTATTACTGGAAGTCATTACTCCTTTATTTTATTTTGAAACCATAAAATGCCCAAACATCAGTTTTCTCGTCCTCAGTCATCGCAGGGACTAGCATGATTTAATAGCTTCTTTAGCTGCGCATAACGTAATAACTTCTGCCATCTTAATTAATTGCCTCACAAAAATGAACGTACGTCATGAATATTTGCATGCTAATTGTACAATTAAAATCGTATTGTTTATTTATATGCACTGAATTGGAATATAAACCATACAATTACTACGATAAAAAATAAATATTATTTAAATGCCAAAATAAAATAATTTTTTAACTAAAGACAAAAGTATGAATACAATTTATTTATTTTTTAAATATGTAACTGATATACATATAGGGTCTGGAGCCTATCCCAGGGTCATAGGGCGAGAGGCAGGGGAAACTCTTTGCGCTTGATGGATCTACTGACTCCTTCAAGAAACATCTTAAGACGTTTTTATTTGTTCAGGCTTTTCCTTGATTTTCTGGAACTCCTGTTGTGTTATCAGTTTTATCTTGATCTTTATAATATATAGTTTATTGAATATTGTTTTGATTGTTTAAGCGCTTTGTGACCCTGGTCTGGAAAAGCGCTATACAAATTAAAATGACTTACTTACTTACTTACCCTGGACAGGACGCCAGTCTATCGGATGATATACATATTAATTAAATAAAATTCAAAACTATATAAAGCACTGTAATCTACTTCAGTTTTATTTTTAATTGTAATTGTTCCTTTGTCTTTGTTGTTTTTCTTTGACCTATGTTCTTTGTCTTTATCTTTAGACTTAGATTGTGTCATCTTGTTCTTTCTCTTTATGTTCTTCTTCTTATTTTATTTTTTATTTATTATTTTTTATTGTTTATGAAAAAATTGCTGGCTATTGGTAAAAAACAATTTCATCAATCGATCAATAAAGTTTTACCTTACCTTACCTTAATGTCAGAACCGGTGTTATTGTGTTAAGGTTATTTGTTCTCATTCTATTCTAGTCTAAGAGCTCTTTATGTAGACTGTTGTATAAGTGAGTCAATCTGCACGATCAATGTTTTTTCTCCTTTAGTTCACTTATTTAATCAGGATTACATAAGAACAATTGAGTCCCTCCTTTACACCATTTCTTTCTATCAGATAGTGGATTCCCATCAGACGTGTTAATACTGCTTATCTTTCTTCACTAGTCCTGTTCAGGCAGGTTGCCAGTGCGACCGGCTTCTGCGACCAACGGCGTCTGGGTCTCCTCCTCCACGACTCCATCCAGATCCCGCGGCAGCTCGGCGAGGTCGCATCTTTCGGCGGCTCCAACATCGAGCCGTCCGTCCGCAGCTGCTTCCAGTTTGTACGTTAAACTTTGTGTTTTATCTCACTGTGAAGGAACTCCACACACCCGCTAATGGTTTGCTTGTTATTCGGACCCGTCGGCTCGTTCGTTTGTTAGCACAAACTTTGCATTGATTCTCAATAATTGTTGCTTCCTCTTGTTCCCACCGTAAAAGAAACAAAATCGAATAAGGCTTTTATTAGTCGCACACACCTTAACATTAACAATGTATCTTGGACATTTGTTTATGGGTTGTCGGTGTATTGATTTTAGTCTTACAAAGTCCATATGCAGGATTAAATGATATCATTTTATCATGTGAGAAGCAAAGATTAAGCTCACACTTCCACGATCAATTCCAATCGTATTATACAGTTCAAGTTCAACACACACACACACACACACACACACGCGTGTCTTGTAACAAAGACCGACCCAGAGCCCCTGCTTATAAACATTAGATCAATATCAATCTGTGTATCTTTTACCAATTTCCTGTTTCACTGACTGAAACGTCTGTACATCAGGCTGGTTAAATGACACAACCTGGCAAACGTGACACACTGTTTCCTTTAACCCTTGTTTTATCGCAGGGTCAAGATGACCCGAAAGCCTAAAAACAAATGTGTTGAAGGCATCCCTTGTGTCGTCTCTGGTTCAAGGTGAACGACCTCCCTGGCTTCCAATAATACATATACGGTGGTGGAGGTCGTTCATTTGTTTTCCGGCTGTCAGGTCGCCTTGACCTCTGACCTTTTTTCACAGTTATATTTTCATGTCATCCTTTTTAACTTATATATGAAACAGTTATAATATAACAAACACAAAGGTACATTTGAATATACTTGCTTTGTCCATGAAATAGATATTCTATATATATATAAACCAAATCCATTCAAGACGTAAATACATATAAAGCAAATTTTCAGTTCCTTTGCAATAGAAAATGACATTTATAAATAATGATTTTGGGTTAAATGCCGATAACCGTAGAACAAACTCTTTGAATAAGATCATAAACAAAATACCAATTGAAGTTAATTAAATATACATTTTCCTTTCATGTCAATTGTTTGCTTGATGAGGTTTTTTTCTTTAATTTGGTTCCCGGGTGGTTCCGAGCCAGTCAACACAGCAGCCTGTGCATGTTTCCTCTTTTTTCCCCCAAAAAAGTAATTTCAATCAGAGAGGATTATCCCTGAGCCTCAGGAGATGATCCAGCATTTCTCATGTTTTAAGTCCTGAATTTGGCTGTAGGATTATTTAGCTTTATTTCTCATTTTTTGGACCTTAAAAACACATGGACAATTCAATAATAAAAGATTTATATTCAAACCGTTTAATATTATTTTTAACCTCAAAGGGATTTGCTGCTCAATATTGAATTATTTGATTCCGAATATTATTGCTGCTTTAAATAACATGCTTTTATCTTGTGTTTAAAAGTATATTTAGCTAATGCAATATTTGTTTTTTTTAGCAATTGAAATGTTCCCTTCAGTGAAACTGTAATATGATAGAATCTCTAATCTTGCCGTTTGTTTCCAGGCGAACAACAAACCGGAGCTGGAGGCGGCCATGTTTCTGGACTGGATGCGACTGGAGCCTCAGTCGATGGTGTGGTTACCCGTCCTGCACCGCGTGGCTGCTGCAGAGACGGCCAAACACCAGGCCAAGTGTAACATCTGCAAGGAATGTCCCATCATCGGTTTCAGGTGAGGAAACTTTCACCCACTCCAGCTCACACTCCTTTCTTATCAGTATGTGTTTACACTCTCATGTGCAAACACGGATTATGATGAATATAACTGCGTCTAGAATCTGTGTGCAATTAACCTTTTTAGCTTGCAGATGATTGAGTTTCAGTTGATTTGTTTTTTGTTATGACAATTAAATTAAATAAACATGAATTTTAAATAGATGTTAATATATATTTTTGTAACCATTGAAACAAAACCCACACCGAACTAATGATTTTTTCGAGCACTGATTCGTATTTGCACTCAATTTAAACCGCTAAACCAAACCATTTTCATTAAACAGATGTTATTAAATTAAGAATGAAATGAACCTTACAGCACCTTGAAAATAGAAGGAGTATTACACCTTAGATTGCAGAATGTTTACACTTTAATTTGTCTACAATAAACTGTTATTTATGAAACTGAAAGTGTAATTAAGAAATGGATGCCGTCTAACTCTGAAAATAGTCTTTATTCATCAATTTGATTTAATGTTTTATCAGAAAAAAACTTGTCAGGTTAAAAATGGTGGTTAGAATCTGTGGCTTTTTACAATGTCTGTTGCCAATTCGACTGTTGCATTGCATTATGTAACTTGCCATATGTTGTGCCGCTGATGGTGGATGTCTTGACCTTGACTTGCCAAATATTCATTTAAGTAAAGCTGAAGCAAAATGTTTGTTATTATTTTGGTAAAACGATACAAGATCAGACTTGTAGGACAATTGTTTTCCGACGTTTTCTTCGTCTGGAGGACAAATATTTATGAGAAAATCTTCACAAATGAAATTAAGAAATTCGTCCTCCTTCTCCACTGACTTATGACACAAGAGACTCCTTGAAGCCCAGACACACATTTGCTTTTAAAGTCTGCCAGATAAGGCCAACTTTGAGTTCGTCACTTGCTTAAATACTTATCGTCATCGGGAACTGAAATAGGTATCAGGTTATTTGACGGTGATAACTGGTGGGAAAATTCTTGAAATACCATTTATTTAGACAGTTGATATATTCCATACTATGTGGTTAGAATAAACCCCACTTTATATGTTGTTTTTTTTTAAATAAAATTAAAAAAATTAAAACAAATTTGTAATAGAAAGTTTCTTACGAATTCTTATTTGACTGAGTTGAGTAGTATACCAAAAGGATAATAAATACTAAATGTTATATTCCTGAACACACTTTTTAAGTAAAAGATAAATGAAAGGTTCCCTCTGTATTTTCACCAGAATAGAAAGAACAATTATATAACAAACCCTAATTTGAAACTGTTTAGTTTGTAGAAGGAATAAATAAATAAATGAAGATGAGGCTTATTTAGCCTTAAATAAATACAAAACGTTTTCGTTCTGCCAAAGCCGTGAAACGGGAAAATAAATTGAAAGAATTTTACTCTTTAACCACAAGTTTTTTTCTCAAAAAATTACCAATTTGCTTTAACAAATTGACTTTCTAGATGAATCACAGACATTAATAATCAATTAACTGTTATAATTAAGTCAGTTTCCTTGAAAAGCAGCTTCTTAAACTTATATTATATTATCACAAGTCATGATATCAACTTGCAGAGGACTGAATTGTTAATTGAAGCCGTTGCAGGGCCACAAAGAAATATCTCAGAGGGCCTAATACGGTCCCTGGACACAGAGAATGGGCAGCAATAGTAAAATATTCCAGACTTTTCTAAAAAATCCAACTTTTTTTCCATGGACGTAGTTATTCAAGATACTTTTGAAAAAGACGAGAAGCAAATCCAATCACTTTTCCGTTGCTGTGCTTGATCAGTAGTTTTTCTGTGGCCAAAGTTGAAACGGTAAAAAAACAGTTATCCAATTCCGCAGCTGCAGCCGAGCTGTAAACCTTCACACCTGCACGCATGAATGATTGATAAGAACCAGCGTCGTATTTGTAGCACCGGCCCTTACAATAGCACTGAAGCCCAGGAGGTTTTTTTTTTTCCCCCCTTCTCTCCTAAAGGTCGGGAGGTACGTCTGTTCAATTGTTTTCCGGCCCCTTCATGGTGATAAATTCTAATGAAGAGTCCCCAGGCGAAAGGATAAATTTCTCCTTTAGGTACTCCGCTGAAAGAATTTTAACTACACATTCCCTCTGGGAAAACAGAGCCGTAAATTTCCCTTTAATTGATTCTGTCCCTTTTCTCTCCCTCTCTCTGTTTATATCTGTGCATATTCAGCGCCGCCTCTTCTGTTCATCCCTCCTCATATTCTGACTCTGTCGCTTTCACTCTCTCTCTCTCCACAGATATCGCAGTCTGAAACATTTCAACTATGACATTTGCCAAAGCTGCTTTTTCTCCGGTCGCGTTGCCAAGGGACACAAGATGCAATACCCCATGGTGGAATACTGCACTCCGGTACGCTCCACTTCACCCTCGCTCCGGCGTGTGTACATCGTGTGAATTGAATCCCGGCTGCCTTGAATAGATTAAGCAAAGTAAACTGAGCCGGGAGGTTCAAACAAAACAGTTCTGCAAATTCCAAAGCCCGCTTTTTTTTTTCTCGTGGCTTTTTTTTGTTCTCCATAAAGTGATTGGTATTTCCCCCGTCAACCCATCTTTGCTCGCCCTGGACGCCAGCTCTGGCTCCCCTTAGGGGTGAAAGGGCTTCCTCGGGTTTATATATTATGGATAGGTTTACGTTATTGATCCAAGTGTGGAGAATTACAATGCAGCAGCAGTTTACACAACTCAACATTTGAAATACAATGTATACGGATTGTAATGTCTTATAGACTCACAAACCACTTAGATCAGTTATTACATTTACCCAGGGGACCCCCATACGGTGACTGTTGTGAGGGCCCATCAAGCAAAAATGAAAGGAGCGAAAAGCCTCACTATAATGGGGAAAAGTTATTAAAAAGATTCTTATAAAATCCGGGTTATAAGGAAAAAAATACTATACTATTGTATTTTATAACTTTATAACAAATAATAATAATCTGATCAAAAATAAATTTCAAAAGAATTTTTGAATATTCCCTTTTTGAGGAGCAAAAAATATTCACAAAAATTACAAAATTATTGCTTAATTTTTTGTTGTTTATATATAAAAAAAAATACATTAAATTGTTTTTACATGATCCGTCTGATGTTTGACATCATGAATGCCACATTAATACAGTCGTGGGGCCACACAAGACCCTCATTGATATATTCAAATATGTCCAATTTTAATAAATATTTTACAATGTTATATATTACATACACTACTTAGTAAGATTTTGTATTTATTACATTTTTTGTTAATTTTTAGGGAGCAATAATGCATGAATTAGAATGAATGACATTCATACAATTTTTAATACGTACAGGATTGGTGAAGGATGATTTCCAGAATTTAAGCTCTTTTCGGAGCTGTATAATCCGCCTGGAAATCTCCAGCGTTCTGTCGGTAGTCTGTTCATCAAGTTAGCGCTCCAGTCCAGTTTACAGTCAGTCACCACGCCCTGGTATTTATAGAGCCGCACTAACCTCCAGCTGGATATTCCACTGCTTTTAGATCTACTCTTTAGATAAGAACGTCTTATATAGCAGGTGAGTGTCGGGAGTGTCGATGCTACAAACCCTCAGGTTAAAGAAGAGGGAGTGAGAGATATGCCAGGATTTTGTCCAGCACTTTTTTCTACAGTGTGGGGAGCTGAGGTTGCATAATAGCTCGGACACAGTTACACGACTTTCTTGCTGCAAATATTTATAGTTTAATTTCAGATTTAATGTGCCCTTTTCTTTATTTCAATTGTGTAACTTGTACTTTAAAAAGATTAAAATTTAAATTTGTAGTTAATGTTTTAATTTGTATCGCAATATAGTAAGTAAGAAAGTAACTAATTGTTATTTGTATAGCGCTTTTCTAGACCCGGGTCACAAAGCGCTTAAACAATCAAAACAATATTCAATAAAGTATATACTTTAAAGATCAAGATCAAACTGATAACACAACAGGAGTTCCAGAAAATCAAGGAAAAGCCTGAACAAATAAATATATAATATAATAAATAAATAAATATAGATTTAAAAAGTTAGTTCTAATTTGTATCATAATATTGAATTTAAAAGTTAATGCTTTAATTGGTATCATAATATTAAGTTTTAAAAGTAAAATGTATCAATTTATTTCACAACATTGATTAAAATAATGTAATATTGATTTAAAGAAATAATGTATCAATCAACATATATAATATTTAGTAAGTAAAACTTGTATAAAAAGTATTGATTTTAAAAAGTGAATATAAATCTATATTATGATTTATTTTTTTAAATTAAACAAAGTAAAATGTATCAATTTGTGTCATAAAATATATATTTATAAAGTGAATTTAATTTTTTTTAAATCATAATATTGATTTAAAAAAGTGAATTATCAATTTGTACCTTAATATTGGTTTAAAAAAATGAAACGTATCAGTGTGTTATAATGTTAAAACTTCCTAAAAGCACAATGTAGGAGTGTTGGTTGTAGATGTGTGTGTGGACACAGCTCGGCTGCACTTGTAGGTCGGATCAGAAGGTGCAGCGAGAGGGAGGTTAAGTTCGCGGGAGGTGCCGCTCCGACACCGAAGCTCAAACACAGTCATAAATCTGTTTTCTCACTCTTGTAAATGTAACGACAATGAGGACATTAACTTCAATCACCGCGTGTAATAAAATGCCCTGAGCCAAGGAATGAAATGTGTCTCGGGAAAGATGTGTGTGTGTCGGCGCCGGTGTCCTCCACTCCTCCTCCTCGGTGAACAAAGCATCATTTGTTTCTCGCTCTCTCCTGCCAGACCACATCAGGGGAGGATGTCAGGGACTTTGCCAAGGTGCTGAAAAACAAGTTCAGGACCAAGCGTTACTTTGCCAAACACCCACGTATGGGCTACCTGCCGGTCCAGACCATCCTGGAGGGAGACAACATGGAAACGTGAGTCTTCGACACACACACACATTGTGAGACACACACACTAGTCAAGTTAAAACCTACATAAAGAGATATTACTAAACACACATATTTTTCAAAGACATTTTCCGTAGATGTTTATCATCATATCAGCCAATCTGTCGCCAACACGACATATGCCAAAGCTCCCATCATGCTTTGCGGCGCCCCCCCCCCCCCCCCCAACTCCACTTCCTGTGTCATGAGCTCGTGTTTTTTTTTTTCTTGTCTTGCAGTCCAGTCACGCTGATCAACTTCTGGCCCGTAGACCATGCGTAAGTACATGCATCTCGGCTTCATCTCATGGTTTGTTGTCGTGGTGGGTGTTGATCCCTCGATCTGCTTGATCCTGCATCTCATCTGAGGAGGCGTCCATCACGTGATTGTAGCAGCAACACTGAAGTTCTGTCCACAGATGTGTGTTCAGGTGGCTGAAGCTGCATTTTCAAAAACTTTCAGGAAAATATTGACTTTGATAAAACATTTTTTTAATTGATAAATTCCTTAATTCTTCTTTAATTATAACTCTGTCAAACTCCGATCAGCCATTTATTTGCAGTAGTTTTCAAGAAGTTTTTTTTTTTAATAAACAGTAAAATGAAGTCACTGGAGCATAAATAATGACTGTTTGGTGTTTCATTAAAGACGTGATTATTTTTAATTAACTCTATTAACCTCTTCGTTCATGTCAGTGTTGCTTCAAGAGCCAACATTAGTCTCCAAATTAAATACGTTTTCACAAATTAGAGAAGCTGCAACACACTTTATCAGGACTGCAGTTTTAGCTCTGAAAATCGAATTTAATATTTTCAGTTAAATTAATTAGGTGTAAATATGTCTCAGATGGAAAAGAAGAAAGTTTGTCGATAAAACTGCATTTTCTTAAATTAATTAACAATTGTTATGAATGTATATACATTATATTGGAGTGAAATCATCAACAATTTCATAGTTAATTGTAAACAATAGAATAAAGAGTTTGAGTTCAATAATGATTCACTTAAGCAGTTAATTGTAAAGCAAGAAAAGTAAATGTTTACTGAATCATGTATTACTGGCACTTCTTTAATTCTTTTATTTATTTTGTCCTATGTTAGCGAAAACGCTCCCATATATCAACCTTCTTTTTATCAAATTCCTTTCTTCCAGAATAGTTTTTTTTGTCTAATTTTATCCAGGTTTTTTATTTTATTTATTAACCTTATTTTCCATCTAGGGCCTCATAAAATAACAAGCAATTTTCCCATGTGAAAAATATATATTTTAAGTGTTTTAACATATAGATAATTCCGCCAACTCTTAATTATTCTCATCATTATTTATACAAAATATTCTGTTTCAAATATTTATTTCAGCTCATGAATCTGTCCACACTTTCTCATTTCTAACATGAAACAAGATAATTGACATCTTATTCCCTTGATGGATGTTAAAATAGTGAAGTGTCCTTCTGGAGGTGGAAAAGAGTGTTTTTTTTATCTCCTGAATAAACCACTCTTTTCCACCTCCTGAAGAATGTCAAAACAGCTTATTTGAAGAGAGGTAAGTGTATTCTGATCAGGGGTGAGGATCCAAGCGGGAAGCTTATTTACAGGAGCTTCACAGCAGCACACATCTGTACTTCAGACGCTCGCTGGCGGCGTTGGTCTCCTGTGGATTCATGCTGCTTTTTGCACGTTTGATATCCCTGCCCTCACCCTCTTGGGGTGTCTCACGATCCCCTCTTCTTTCTCTCTCTCTCTCGCTCAGACCCGGATCGTCCCCTCAGCTCTCCCACGACGACACTCACACTCGGATAGAGCACTACGCCAACAGGTAACACTGTTCTCTGCAGCGGCGTCGCGAGAAAAGTTCCCGCTGCTCCAGTTTCCGACTTCACCTGCTAGAAGCGCTGCGGATAATGGCTTCTCCAGAGAATCTCACTCAGGCACATGATGCGATTTGGCGATAATACGCCGCGATACACAACATTCCACTTAAATGTTTTCAAGCACAACTCACGGGGGATCGGTTGTCCTAATTTCGCCTTTTCAAGGCGCATTTAATGCTCTTTCAGATGGAGATTTTAAATAGAAATGAATGTTACTAATTCAGATGATGTGGCTTAAAATATGCATGGCGTTTGGAAAGATTTTTTTTTTAACGTTAGATTATTTAAATAATTAAATTTGTTAACGAATGTTAAATTACTGGATTATAAGCGATGAGAATTGTAGAGAAGTAGATGCACAAAAGGAATGAACATTTAATGGAAAAGCCATCATTTATAGATGTTTTTGACAGTATAATTACAACAAAATTGTCCAAAAAGAGTCGCAAACTAGACTTTATATCCAAATAATATATTATTTTTCTCGATAAAAAGCATCTTCAATTTAAATCTAAATTATTGTGTTCGTATTTAAGTAAGTAAGTAATTTTTATTTGTATAGCACTATAGACCAGGGTCACAAAGCGCTTAAACAATCAAAACAATATTCAATAAAGTATATATTTTAAAGATCAAGATAACACTGATAACACAACAGGAGTTCCAGAAAATCAAGGAAAAGCCTGAACAAATAAAAACGTCTTAAGATGTTTCGGTAACTTCATTATTAAAGATATAGAATGAACATCATGAATAAAAGCAAATACAAAATAAATATAAATTAATAAAATAATTCTAAAAATGAAATGCACTGCCATTGCAGACCAGAGTTTAATTTAAATACGTATATTTAGTAAAATTACAACTATTTTCTGTTGAATTTCTGTGTCAACTATAAAACAGACTTATGGGTCTTGGCTGCAAAAATCTTTAAATATAAGATTCTTATTATCTTTTGTGTGAAGTTTATAAACGCATATCAGTTTAGAATCATACTTAACATAAGGAGGAAATAAAGTTGAAGAAAAATCACAGGTAATAATTAATTAAAATGCAACTTAAATCAATTAAATAGTAATAGTAACTGTAATTTTAAAGTTTGAGGAGAAAAATAGTTTTGAATGTTGACATTTACTTAAACTATTCTATCTATTTATCATTGTAATGAATACACGTACAAGGTTTGTAACTTTAGTTTTCAAACTCGGCCACACAAATATCTCCAGTTCCGGTGATATTTCCAAAAAAGCGCCGTCACTCACCAGTCAGTCAGTCTTATTAATATGGGCTTCTGTGCTGTAGGTGTGAGCCACATGCTGATTGTTTTAACGCTCGAGTGACACTTCAAAACCGCCGCCGAAGGCTCGCACGCTCACAAACACAAACTCCCGCTCCCCTCCTGAGCCGTCGTTCCATCCCACGCAGAGTGGGAGCACAATCAGCACGGAGGTGACAGACGTCTCGCACCACAGAATAAGACTTTGCGTTTCCGATGAGCATCCGGGCTCGTTCAGTTCTCCGAGGAGAGACTGGCGTGTAGAGAGCCCAGCATATAATGCATGTTGAGTCTGTATGTAGGAGGACTTGAATGAACATGAAGCAATAATTGGGATTTTTTTTTTCACTGGAAAATTTCAAATCAATTGTGGGGGAAATAAAAAAGTATTGTGCTATTTGTATAATTAGTGGATTTGAAACTCGCTCTTTAAAAGCTTTAACTGCAAAATGTCATGTCTTATGAAATAAGATTCTTTAAATGAGAATTTAACTTGAAATTGAAATACTACATCATTATTCAACTACAAAATACTTAATAATTCATTTAATAATTAATTAATTAATTTAGGTTAGGTTAGGTAGAACTTTATTGATCCTCAGGAGGTCTCCTTCGGAATTTTTTTTTTTTCTAATTATCTACAGCAAATACAGCAAAAAAAAAAAAAAGTATACTCGTATTCAGTTGTTTTTTTTTCACTTTATTGTCATTTTTTGGCTTTGAAATCGAATGAAGATCAATGGGACAGCAGATGGCAGTAGCATTCTAGAACCTGCACAATATAGAACAGCAAAATATGTTAAAAATGGCTCAGAAAATACTTCAAAAAAGTCCTGGATCCATATGGTAAACGCCACTCTATGTCAACATTTCCTGACAATTTTATTGAACATTCTTTAGGACGTAAAACCCTAAAAATGTTAAAAACGCCTCAGAAAATACTTCAAAATAGTCCTGGATCCATATGGTAAACGCCACTCTATGTCAACATTTCCTGAAAATTTTATTGAACATTCATTTGGACGTAAAACCCTGAAACAAACACTTTTATTGGTCGTATCATTGTCGAGCCATGATATAAAAAACAAAGCGACGTTTCCACACTGATTGAGCATGAGAATGATCCTTGAACTCGCACGGACGAAGACGTGCGTCTGCATTTGTCTGCACCGGATTGTGTGGCTTGGCCCTCATCGCTGTGTTTCTTCTTCTGCAGGTTAGCAGAAATGGAGACTCGTAACGGCTCTTATCTGAATGACAGTATCTCACCCAATGAGAGCATGTGAGAAACGCTTTTGTTGCTTGTTTGTAAACCTGCTGTTCGACCCTCGCCGTGCGTCTGACCTTCCATTAATCTGCTTTGTGTTGATGTTTCGGAATTTAGGCCATCACTCGGCCGGGTTCTCACCAAATGTATTATAGGTCAGAAAGATTTTCTTATTGAGAAATTTAAAAAAAGAAAAAATATATTCAACAGCAGTTCCTGTTCTTTTTATAATAAATAAATATTTTAATATTTCATATATATATGTTAGTAAGTAAGTAATTTTTATTTTTATAGCGCTTTTCCAGACCAGGGTCACAAAGCAATTAAACAATCAAATCAATATCCAATAAAGAATATACTTTAAAGATCAAGATAAAACTGATAACACAACAGTAGTTCCAGAAAATCAAGGAAAAGCCTGAACAAATAAAAACGTCATAAGATTATGTCTTATGTGTACTTGTTTGGTACAAAACGTTAAAACCTGCTTAACCAAAATATTTGAATACAAATGTTTACGACAATTTATTAAATATATTGTTGTTTTTACTATAAATCCCATTGTGCAAATTCATTTTATACAACATTTAATGAATAATAACCTCTTTGTTATTCCTATAAATAGTCATTTTGAAGCCAAATTTAGGTGATTTTTCAGAATTTTTGTTAAGAAGGAAGTATCAAAGCTCTTAAAGGATCACTTTGACAGTTTGTTTAAGGACCCGATGAAGCATATTTAAGGCTACAAGCTGATATATGTGCTCATAGTGGGGCTATGAGCTCTGTCATCGAGAAGGTACTCGGAGTAGGCCCACAGTTCAAATCACTAGAAGCCTTTAAGTGTCAGTTTTCAACAAAAACTTGTGTTTTATATGGAGCTGTCACTGACTCTCTGGTCTTCCCGTCTCCGCAGCGATGACGAGCACATGTTGATCCAGCACTACTGCCAGTCCCTGAACCAAGGATCCCCTCTCAGCCAGCCCCGCAGCCCGGCCCAGATCCTCATCTCCATGGAGACGGAGGAGAAGGGCGAACTGGAGCGTGTCCTCAACGACCTGGAGCAGGAGAACAGGTCAGTGGAGTCATCTGTGAATCCGGAAAAAAGCACCCGCGAGTCACGGACCGCTGAGTCAGCGCGTTACGAGTGAGATCCTCTGTGGCGTCTTGACCGCAGGAAGCTCCAGTCCGAGTACGACCGTCTGAAGAAGGCCCACGACAGGAAGGGTCTCTCCCCGCTGCCGTCGCCGCCGGAGATGCTCCCGGTGTCGCCCCAGCGGGCGCGAGACGCCGAGCTCATCGCCGAGGCCAAACTGCTGCGTCAGCACAAGGGACGCCTGGAGGCCCGGATGCAGATCCTGGAGGATCACAACAAACAGCTGGAGTCTCAACTGCACAGACTGAGACAGCTGTTGGAGCAGGTAAGGCTCCACAAAGCTGCTCCTCCGCTTGACTTTAACGTCCGTTCGCTCCTCATTTGTTCGTCAGACGGACTCCAAGGTGAACGGCACAGCCCTGTCCTCTCCATCCACCTCCTCTCAGCGCTCCGACTCCTCCCTCCCTCTGCTCCGCGTGGCCGCCAGCCAGACCACTGACACAATGGGTGAAAACCAACACTAACTCACGGAAGCTTTAAAAAAAAAGGCCTATTTGGGGTTTAACTCGACTCACGCTTCTCTTCTCCCCCAGGTGACGACGAACTGTCCAGCCCCTCCCAAGATGCATCAGGACTCGAGGAGGTCATGGAACAGCTCAACAACTCTTTCCCACACAGCCACGGTAGACGATCTTTTCTTGTTGTATTCACACAAAAATACAGTTGAGGTGTTACTTAATGTTTAATGCTGGCTGCATTTATGTTGTTCTAGGATTTACCCTTTTTTCTAATTTTGTTTAGGAGATAAAATGTAGCAAAAAAATATCTTATATTTTTGTTTTAACTATTGTACTTCAGTAGAAGACACCATTGTGTTGTTTTTATTATTTTTATATTTTTATTAGTAGTATTTATTGAATTTGTATTATATGCAAATGTGTATTTTTCTAATACACCACTTATTGTTATTGTGATTTTTAATAAATAGAAAGTAATAAGAACCTTTTCTTTCATTGACTTTACATTTAAACATTTTTAAACAACAGAAGTGCTTTCTTAAATATTAAATACAGTAATATATATATATATATATATATATATATATATATGTATATTTATAGTGAAACTTTATCGGTAAACATCTTAAAAAGCAAATGGAAAGTAAAGTCTTAATATTCATTTGATTTAAATAAGTAGTGCCAACCTGCTTCTCTGTTCAGCCCTTTTTAAATTAGATTTTTTTTTTTTCACTCTCTCTGATGTTTCTCTTTCCTTCTGTACTGGATTTGAGGCTGATTGATCCTCTTTCCTTCTTTCTCTTCTTTTCCTTCTTCCTCTCTGTGAGCCAGGGGGGAGACGGGGACACCCATGAGAGGTCAGTGGCTCGACTCCCACCTTTCAATCATCATCATCTGTCCTTTTCCCGACATTTTCTCCTCCGGCTGACTAACTTGAATTTTACGCTGTTTCTCCGTCTTTAAATGAAAATGTTAAATAAGATTAAAAACTACACTCTTGCTTTTATTACCAAGGTTTCAATCTTCAATGTAAGAAAAAAGACTGAAAGGTCAAAGATAAATTATTCAGCTCAGTGCAATCTTTTTATTATGTTTTCAATAGAATAACTGTTCCACCTCATGTTTCATAACTGTTACTTCTTTTTATTGAGTACTTTGTTTTATACAAAGGTTAGAGCAGGTATGTCCAAACCTGTTGTTGATGAAGTTAAAACGAGCGTTTTCCAGATGTGTGAAATGAAACATAATAATTCAGTCATACACAGGAAAATGTTAGCAGTATTTAATATTTAGCATCAATACTTTTTTTTGTTTTTAATGGTGAAATGTTATCATTAAAGGAAACGTTCACCCAAAATTCTGATTTCAAAAATGTTCTTCTGACCCTCATGTCAAAAAAAGGGTTGGGATTATATTCAATGTAATCTGTGAGTTTTTGTCGAGGTAAATGTATGTTCTTATGATTTTCTCAGTCCTCCTCGTCCAAAATGATGCATCCGAAAACACCATAGCATGTTAGCCGCTTAGCTTCTGCTACAAACAAGATTAAAATATCCTGTTATTCTGAACACTTTCTCACATTGGGGCTTCAATACAACATGTACATTACAGATGAGCAGTTTGGAGGTATTTTGATGTTTATACTTAAGTTAGTTTTCGGACAAAGTAAATCCAGTTCCATTTCGCGACGTCATATGGACGTACATTTTTGTAAAATTAACTCTAAAAAGGAACAAATTACTCTGAAAATAATCCCGTTAGAAAGTAGAAAATGAGTGAAAAATTTGAATTTTGGGTGAACTTAAGAATGTGTTACATTAACAAACTTATTTTTAACAATGAAATGTATGATCCCGCCTCTGGTTGAAAACTAAAGTTTCTAATGCAGTCGCTGGGCCGCATGAAAAATCTACTAAAGACCCACTCTTAAAAAATAATACTTAAAATGTGTTTCGTTGGAACAAGAAGTGCAATAAATCAACTAACTGAAGCTAACAATATGATAACTCACTGAACAATTCATCAAACGTACAGATTAGCATGTAGCCGCCATGTCATAAATACACACTTTTTCCAGAGTACGTCCAGTATACTGGAGAAAAACGCACAAGAGAGAATTAAACGGAGAGATAAACAGAACTATATAGCAATGAAGGGAGGTGCCCAGGGAATTTTGAGAGTAGCAAATGAATATATTTCGTCTGCTCTTGCACATATAAATGAGCAACATTACTAAATATATTCCCACAGTGTTGGCGGAGGCTTGTGCTGAACCTCCGCTACATTACAGTGTAGGAAGGGTCGCGACCTTTAATACTCGGAGCCATTTGTGCTTCTCTGGTGTGTTGCATTTATGAAGTCAAAATACTGCTGTAGAAAATCCAGAGTTGTATTTTAATTCCTGCACAAAAGCAACTATCAGCAGCAAAAAATCCATAGAAAACATTTATCCAGTATAAATATCTTACTCTTATTTGTTACAGTTATTATACTTTGAGTAAATCTTGTGCATAATCAGGTGTTTTACTTTGCAAGTAACTTAAAATCAAAGACTATTTAGATGAAAGACTTACCTGTGCAATGACTTTATAATTGTCATTTTATAGAAATATAGATTGTGTAAAAATGTAGAAATACGATGTTCAAATGTTTCAAAATGTTTCATTCATTTGACTTTGATCTCAAGAGTAGAAAAAACTGTCTGAAATTCAGAAATGAATTTAATTATCCATGAATATTTCAATAATTTAAAACAAGTACAACGTAAAAACCGTGTCAGCTGTCAGAAACATTTATCCACGATCGGTTCAGCCGCACGTTGTCGGTCACGCTTTGCCGATTTTATTGCGCCTCGCTGCCGGTTCAACCGCTCACCTCTCGCCCTCCGTTCTCAGGCCCCAGCATCGGGAGTCTGTTCCACATGGCCGACGATCTTGGCCGCGCCATGGAGTCGCTGGTGATCGTGATGACGGACGAGCAGAGCGCCGACCAGCACGAGGCCCTGCCCCTCTGACCCGGCACCACCCCCACCCCCCCATCCTACCGCATGCTTTTATAGTCAAAACAACTGGATTGAAAAACAGTTTACAAAGAGAATATATAACGTCTATTTTTGTGAGAGATTGCAGTTCCAGCATAAAAAGTTACAAAAAAAAACAAAAAACATTATAACGTGTAGATTTGAGTAGTTTCTTAAGACGTCCTGGAGTTGTTTTATTAAAAAGAGAGGCTGGTTTTTAAACTTCTATGCAATTGTATAAAGAAAATAGTGAGGGGGGGGGGCGAAGAGCGTTGATACAAACGACGAGAGTGTTCGGTGTGTTCATGCCATCTCTTTGTAGCCGTGAAAAGCGGGCGAAACATTTCAGACATTTGTACTAGTGAGAGGGTGATTTCTAAGAGCAACATGTGTTTGTAATAACGGCGTACACTACTTTCAAGGTAATGCAGGCATCCTGGATCTTTACCGTACGTTGTGTATGTGTGTGTGTTTGTGTGCGTGTGTGGAGAGAGTGCGTACTTTATGTGTCTGCAATTATCATCGCAAAATTTCACCGTTTTTTTTCCCGTCATCTGTCCATTCATCTTCCAAAAAAATTCAGGCATTTTTCCCTATAAAGGTGTAATTTTTAATTTAGGTGATTCTCCCCTGACCTGCTCTCAGTGTTGTCGGACGTGCCAACAAGTAATACACAACAACTTGCAATACACCTGATTGTCCAGCAGGTTACCCACTCCTGTCTTTCATGGAGGAACTCGTGCTTCTAGCATGGTTGTAGCATGTGGATCCAACAGTTGAAACTATTGCACTTCCATTCATGTAACAGATGAAGAGAGTTTATTGTCAACTTTAATATAATGTCAACAAAAAATCTTATTACCCATCTTAACTTTAACAGTTTTTCCCAAAAGTTGATCTATTTTTTTCTTTTTTTTTTAAATGTATCCCATTTATCCCATTTTATTTTCATTTAACTTATCATCTCAATGTGATCACAGGTGCTTAGCATGTTCACATGTTTACTTTGTCGATTTTACTTAAATAAAAACGACTGATAATCTTAAGAGTAAAATCTGGTTTAAACTTTTGGGCAAATCCGTAAGCGATCAGACGTGAGGTGAAAATGTGGCTCCACCGAAATGCAATATTATATATTTGTGGCTCCTTCAGTCAGACTGTGTGATTGAACCTTATGGTGATCCAGAGGAACTCGTCATGTTGCGTCATGTCCTGCTCCAGTATTCGATGAGTTTGTGAGAAACTATCCAGTTTTAAGAAAAATTATCAATTTCGAAAACGGTCAAAATAAATACTTGTGATTGTTGCACTGGAACATTACTTTTAAGGGTAACGTCGTAGGTTGATCGTGGAAGAATGTAAGTTAAAAAAGTATTTTGTGTTCTCAGAAAGACATATTTATTAACACAACAACTGCCTACTTTACCAAGAAGTAGATAAACCGCCTGTGGTTGATTTACACCCTCTTTACTACACAATGCTCATTTGAACTGAATGTTTTATTCTACGTTTGTATCCGGAGAGTTTTATATGATCCATTAACTCAAATACATGTGCACTACTGTCATACCTGGAATATACTCCATTTGTTGTTTTTTTTGAGTGATTTGTCATTTTTGAAGTATTTTCTCTTTGTGCTGTGTGCGGGTTAACTGTTTTTAGCATGTGTGACACGAATGAAACTCCATCAGGATTAAGATAGAACGACTCGTTTTCAGATCCACTGTCATCTCCGCGGAACGATTCATCAGGTTTCAGTTCAGACACTGAATTTTTATTTTTATTTCTCACATCTCAACCCCCGTCAAGCCCCTCAACATATCAGAGCCCACCAAATATATGCCTTACTACTGTATTATAAACTGCTTTACTGTATATCAATAAAGCACGCAGTTATGTTACGTCTGCCGTCTCTTGTGTGTTCTTGGATGCTCTTGAGAAAATATGGATTTATATTTAATTATAAAGAGATTAATGCTTTAGATTTTCTAAAAACACCCGGACCGTCCTGCATCAGAGAAGACTCAAAATAAACTCCTTTAGGAATGATTTCTCACCTTATATAATTGCTCACTTTCCTATAGACTTGACGTAAATGGGCTCCATTTATCATCCTACACTGTTGTCCTCTTTTTTTCAGGGGGAGGATAAGAGTGTCTGCAGAGGGAACAGAGAGCCAAAAAAGCTTGTTGGCTCTCAGGCAAGAGTTCTGCGTTGAGGTCATGTGAGGTGAAGCGATGCATTATTATCTTTAATTGGCCCAGTTGGGTTTTTTCTAATGTTGGTCTCATGAGGCGGCGTGTGCTGTGCCTCCGTTTGGCAACGAGAAATTATGTAAAATGGAATTGCTTTTTATATAGTTTCCTCATCTCCCCTCATTTTAAATATTTAAACTACGTTTTATTAATTTGTTTTTTATACCAAGCATTTGCAATGTTCCGACAAACGACGATATAAACTGCTTAATTCAACCAGAGAATGTCAAATAAACAACGACTGGGATTGTGAAAATGTTACAAGCATTTTATGACAAAACACTGTAGCTAGATGGATAGATAGATACAGTAGATGGATAGATGGATAGATAAATGGAATTATTGATCCTGCTGTAAAATTGTTTTTCCAGCACACAGCAACACAGACGATAGATTCATAAAACAAGAACAAAGTGCAATAAAAGGAAAATGCAAGATGACACAATCTAAATATAAAGATAAAGAACATGATCAAAGAAAAAGGATACAAAGATTAACCTGGAATATCATCTTTTCACTCCACTCCTGCCCCCAAACTCAGAATTATACAAATTAATAGCACAAGGAAAAAATATGTCCCTGAGTCTATTAGTGTTGCATCTGGGAAGGAGCATTGTGCTCTTCATCTGCTTCTCTGCTCACTGATGACAGTGTTGAGAGGATGACTGTCATCATCCATGATGGACAGTAGTTTGTTCAGTGATCTCCTCTCAGCAA
Source organism: Callionymus lyra (assembly GCF_982586985.1). Lineage (NCBI taxonomy): Eukaryota > Metazoa > Chordata > Actinopteri > Syngnathiformes > Callionymidae > Callionymus > Callionymus lyra. The sequence continues at coordinate 25,053,291 of NC_141822.1, forward strand.
CTGTCACCAGTGAGTCCAGCTTCATTCCAACCACAGAGCCAGCCCTCCTGATCAACCTGTCCAACCTGTTGATGTTCCTCTTGGACACATTCCCACCCCAACATACCACAGCATAGAACAGGACACTGGCCACCACAGACTGGTAGAACATGCAGAGGAAGAAAAGTGGAAGCTTCTGAAGTTAACTTAATGGTACTTTATTTTTGAGCAACCCTTCTATTATTACAGGGTAGTACATTTTAGCACAGACTGGCAGCAGCTGGCAATAATTAATTAAATAAAGAGAAATTACAATTATGTTGGATCTTATCTGCTTGATAGCTTGACCTCTGCAAGGGTTTGAATGTCATCTGTTGTCTGTAATGTCACTTAATGAAAATATCAGACTTAAATAATGATTTATTGATCATAACTACACAGTTATTTAAAGAAATAGACAGAACTCTGACCTCTTCACTTGAAAGGGGACCATGTTAAGCAGTGGTTGTTATTTGAGATATTGATAAATATCAGCCATAAATGACAAGTGAATATATATTAAAATAAATGTATACAATTCGGTACTGCCATATAATTGTTGAATAGTAGTAGTTGAATTGCTGGGATCTGTTTTTTCCCTTCTCCACTATAGTCTTACTTCAACTGTAAAGTGTCTTGAGATAACTTTGTTATGATAAGACACTTTAAATAAAATTGAATTGAATTGAATTTAATATAAAAACGTACTGGTTTGTTTTTAGTTGATTTGAAATAAAAGTAGAAATGCAGAAAAACAACAATGACATATAAATCTATTTTTAAAAGTATATACCATCTTAAATTGGCATTGACAAATATTAGTTGTGCTCAAAAAATAATGTTGGCTTAAAAATGTAATTAAATCTTTATCAAATAAATCTATTTGAGCCTATAGTTTATTCGAGACATGGACAACGTGTACTTGTTTCGACCACTAGAGGGCAGTATAATATTTATTAAACAACCGCTAACCCGGATGTTGTTTGCAGTCACGTGATGGGTAGCTACAAACATGCTGCTATGATGCTGAACTTGATGCACTTGTGAGAACTGGAAGATAAAAAAAAAAGCCAACATGTCTGGATTTGGCGCAGAACTGACGGATTATCTCGAGGGCAGGATCACGTTTGAAGAGTTTGACAGGAGGAGAGACGAGAGGAGCAAACAGGTAGAGCAGTAAAATAGTCTTGAAAGATTTGAAAATATATACTTCCGTCTCTACTATGTTTATATTCGTCTTCTTTCGCAGCTCGGTGAAGAAACTGGAATCACAGGAGACGTTGACAATGAACAACCATCGACCTCAAAACTGGTTAAAGTTGGTACGTCTCTACATTTAGTCCGACTCGAAACAAACAGAATGGATAATATAAATAAAAATGATACAATTAAATAATTGAAAGGAAGACAATTTCAATTAAAAAGTCACCAATATTTGAATTCATAGTTTTAAATGTTTATTTGGAGGAATAAACTCAATGGTTCATTTTTCAGAGGAAGGGGTCAGTCCGGGGGTCCAGCTCGCCTTCGCCTCCATCCTCGGAGAAGCACCCCTTCCACCGTCCTCGGAGGAGGAAGAGGAGGAGGAGGAGGAGGAGGAGGAAGAGGAAGATGATGCCATGAGCTACGTGGATGACTTGGGCGACGAGGATTTCAAGGTGGAGGAGGCGGACGGGAAGGTCGCGGCCGCGGAGAAGTCGAAGAAGCGAGGGAAAAAGCGGGCGAAGAAGGATCCGAGGGACGACGAGCAGGAGGACGACATGACGGTCGGCGACGTGTTTGCGCTGGAGATGGAGCTGAATCGAGAGAACAAGAAAATGTTGAAGGTGAGGAAGGGAAGAGGACGATGTTCAGATGTGTTTTTTTTTTTTTACAAATGTTTATTTCATGCTACAGGCACGACGGAGTCGCAGCAAGCTTCCCCGAGCTCTCAGAGGCCTGATGGGCGAGGCCAACATCCGCTACGCCAGAGGAGAGAAGGAGGACGCAATCCTGATGTGTATGGAGATCATACGACAAGGTTTGGTCACTACTTCCCTTCCGTCACTTTTCTAGCTGATCCACAGCCAAGTGAATCATATTCGAGTGACTCTGAAATGCCTGACCTTCTCGCAGCTCCTCTGGCGTACGAGCCGTTCTCCACGCTGGCCATGATCTACGAGGACGAGGAGGATCCTGAGAAAGCTCTGCAGTTCAGTCTCATCGCCGCTCACCTCAACCCCACCGACTGTGACGAGTGGATCCGACTGGCGGAAATGTCTCTGGAGCAAGGAAACATTCGACAGGCAATCGTCTGCTACACGAAAGGTAGGGGGTTCAAGGATGTATCGATACATCTAAATATTGCAATACATTTTTTTTTTAAACAATATTCTATCGATTTTATATTTTTTCATGTTCTTTCTTTTTTTTTGCGTTCAAATCATATTTGATTTTGTTTTTGAATTTTTTATTTTTAAATATGTGCATGGAAAAATTGTTTCGCCAAATACAATTAACATTTTAGCAAATTTAATTTTCATCATAGTCATTTCACTTTTTATATTTAAATACATTTTGTGTAAAATAATTTGATTTACAACTAATATGCAAATATTCACGGCATGTGTTCATTTTTGTGTTCCTTAAAACTAGCCGCTACATGGCCGAAATTTATTACATCTTACGCAGCTAAAAGAGGAGAAATCCCGGTGATGACTGAGGACGAGAGGATACAGTCGACTCCAGCAGCTTTCAAAGCTGATGTTTGGACATATGTTTGTTTCAAAGTGAATGAAAGCAGTCATAACTTCAAAAATCATGTGGACTGTAAATTCCGCAATGCCAGATGGAAGTACCGTGCAATACTACAAATGTATCCTTGTTTCTACAGTATTTTATCTTATCGTATCGTTGCCCCTGATTCGTGATACACATCGTATCACCAGACCTGACGCTTAATTTTGAAGAAAAGATTATTATTGCCAACTATAGAAAGATCCATTTTGAATATTAATTGTATTTATTTAAATTTGTCACCAGCCATCAAGCATGATCCCACAAACGTGCGCTACTTGTGGGAGCGCTGCAGCCTCCACGTGAGACTCGGGGAACAGAAACAATGTATGGATGGATACCGAAGGATCCTGTCTCTGCTGCCCTTGGAGGAGGGCGAGCACTTCATGCAACTCTCCAAGGACATGGCCAAGTACTGGACTGATACTTCTACTTGCAATAAAAGTCATAATAAAACGTGTTTCTTTTAAATGTCTTATGTCTGCGTGGTGTGTAAAGTAAGTGTCTGTTTCTTCAGGAGCTACTATGAGACCAACGACCTGGCGTCTGCTCTGAGTGTGATCACGGACGCACTGGCCAGACACCCGGACCTGGTCAGTGATGACATCATCAACATGGCCACCGAGCTTTACATCGCCAACCATCAGTACAACAAAGCATTAGAGGTAAGTCTGTTCAATGTTAAACAATATCGCAGCATTATGTTTTTTTATCTTTGCGTGCAGATTTTGGTCCAGTTTTCCGGGGTCGTTTTGGTCGAAGCTGAAGTTAAACTAGACCCTACAGTTCCAGAGGAGAACGAATCAGAAAAGTTGAAGAAGGAGGAAGAAAAAAAGAGTGAAAGTGCCAAGTCAAATGATGAGGAAACGGAAAGGAATTGTGAGTCGCCCTCTTAAAATATAGCCTTTTAATTGTATTACAATTTTTGTTCAGCCCTTCATCACTCCAGGTGTATAATTTCAGTGCTGATGGTGTGTGTTTGTCTCGTCCGTCCAGGGATGATTAAGGACGTTGAGGTCCCAGACAGCATCCCAGTGGACCTGAAGGCCAAACTGATGATCTGCCTGATTCATCTGCACATCTACACGCCCACCCTGGAGGTATTGCCGATGACACTATGAACCTGTCTCACCTCGTGACGCTCACTTGTGGTCCTCTCAGGTGATGGTGTCGTCGCTGATGATGCAGAGTCCAGAGGGGATCGGTGACTTGTACTTGGACGTGGGAGAAGCTTACCTGGAGGAGGGCGAGTATCTCTCGGCTCTGCCTCTCTTGTCTGCTCTGGTGGTGTCTGAGAAGTACAACCTGGCCGTGGTCTGGCTCCGACATGCTGGTATACAAATATATTCTTTCTGTTTATTGACAAACAGTTAAGTCTCTATAAAGATTTGGGATTTACTTTAACTTGGCCTGAAAGTGTTCATTTGTAAAAACTAGGACCTAAAAGTAGGACTGTCAAAATAGTTATTTTTTAATATAAAATTGATCTAATTTTTAATCTGTAACTTTCCTGTGTCCGCAAGATGCCTTTTAGAAACATTTTTGTGTGTTTGTAAGTAAGTAAGTAATTTTTAGTTGTATAGCGCTTTTCCTGACCAGGGTCACAAAGCGCTTAAACAATCAAAACAATATTCAATAAAGTATATACTTTAAAGATAAAGATAAAACTGATAACATAAAAGGAGTTCCAGAAAATCAAGGAAAAGCCTGAACAATAAGTAATACTTCAATTCAATTCAAGGATCAAATTTAATCCATTCTTCTTTTTTTTGTTATGTTTTGAAAGCACAAGGTAGGACATTTATCATGAAACACGTTTACATTTTTGATTTGTATATTTCTTTCTTTGACAAAACAGTGTAATGCCAAAATAAAAGTAAACTGTCCCAATGTATAGTTGCATAAAATCATACTCCAACAATTTTAAGTGGCTTGTTGAAAATCATTAAATAGGGATATATCAATCAAACAAAACTTTCCTCACCTTTTTGAACACTGAAGGGGCCACAAGGAATTTTTCATTTACTTTTTAGCATTGTTTTCAGGGAACATTCTGAACAAAAAAACGTTTTATGTTTTTTTATTGGCCTTTTCTCAACCTTTTGAACATCCTCCTCCACATCCTTTACTTTTTTATAAGTAATTCCAGCTGCTTTGAGAGTAAAAGAAATGCAAATGATCTGAATAATTTTAATCATGCATTGATAAAACTTTTCAGTCAGAATTAGTGATTGTCTCGATTGTCTTTCTTTTGGGTTCCTCTAGAGTGTCTCAAAGCTCTGGGACAGAATGAAGAAGCAGTAGGAAGCTTCTCAAAGGTGGTGGAAATGGCTCCTCAGCACCTGGAAGCTCGCCTGTCTCTGGCTACACTGCAGCAGCAGCTGGGACGGCCAGAGTGTGCGCTGAAGGCCCTGGAGTCCATGTACGACACAGACACTCTGGCTCAGGACTCGTCCGCCGCTCAAAAGGCAAGACGCCACATCGAAGCACGCCCCAGTTATCCCGTCAAAATGTCAAACCAATATGTCCGCCGACAGGAGCTGAAGCTGCTCATCCATCGATCCACTCTGCTGAAGACTCAGGGAAGACTCCAGCATTACCTGGACGCTGTCATCAGCATGATCGCCATGTTGCTCAAGGTAACACTAATGGAGATGCTTACATACGACATGATTTTTAGAGTGTGTCGAATGTTTTTCCAGATGGCCATGCAGCGAGCGAAGGTGTCCGTTCGCTCCATGAATACAGGCGGTGAGACTCACCTGCGACTGGTGAAGGTGGCCAACGCTGCTCCGGTGAACGACGACCTGGAAGCTGCTTACCTGGACCCGAGTAGTAAGTTCCATTGATACATTATATGTGCAAAATATTGCCCACAAGGGGGGCAGAAGACCCCAATGAAAATCAAATGATGTCCAATTTTGATAAAAAAAATTAACACCTTATGCATCTCATACCAAATAAGGTCTTTTTTTTTTTTTAAGAATAACAACACTTTTTTTTGCAAGTGTATTGGCAGGATTCTAGTGATTTAATACATATTACGATACAGGGGTAAAAATATGATATATTGCGAGCCTTTAGGAAGAAGGATATATATGTAGAATTAGACAAAAAAACTCTTGATGAATTGTAACTGCTTTCATTTGTTTTGAATTTTTTTTTTTCCAAACATCAATTTTAAAAGCTGCTGGACTGTATCCTCTCGTCCTCAGTCAACACCCAGATCTCCTGAGATTGAATTGTTCCTTGAGCTGCGTACTACTTAATGACTAATTACAAAAATGAAAAATACGGTGAACAGTTTCATGTTAATTGTAAATAAACATATTGTTTTATATACCTTAAATTTCAATATTAATAGTGAAATAATTAAGACTAAAATAAAACCTGATTTGAAAGCCACAAAAACAACACATTTAAATATGAATACAGTGCTGTTGAATATTGATAAAGTCTAATGTAAAGAGATATTTGAGTTTATGCATATTTCCTCACACTCCTATTTGACTTGAGGGTATGTTACGCGTCTCAGGTAAAACCAGCATCCTGTCCAAAGAGGACTGGTGGCAGCTGCTGCTGACCTGTCTGGGAACGCTGTGTGAGGTGAAACGCTACAAGGAGGCCGAGCTCCTGGTCGACTGCTCCATGGAGTTCGACTCCTTCTACGACAGCAAGCCCAAGAGGAAGGCGCTGGAGTGTTTTGGCCTCTCAGCCTCGTTCCTGGACCACAACTATCACAAGGCCTATAACTACATCAGGTCAGTGTCCGTTATGTAGCTCCTCTTACTGGTGTTCCAGTGCTGTGTCTCAAATCGCATACTTCTCTTAGTATGCTAGAAGTTAGTATGCATCAGTTTAGTGTACGTACTTACTAGTACGTAAATTCTCCACAGATAGTATGTCTCAAATCAAACACTGCTGCTACACACTAACCGGAAATCACATGACAGCTTCTTCTTCTACTTCTATTTAACGATGTTTCAACCAGCTGTTTGAACGCTATCGCCGACACCTGCTGGCAGCACGTTTTGCACGTTTGGAAGAAGAAATAAAGAAAAAATATGAGAATCTAAATATTCGCGAGATATTTAAGCTGGTATCAGTACTGAAGACGTGTTTATCCTTCTACTGCTGCTGAAAATGCACCTGTAAGTATATGAATATATATGCATTTATATATGACGTAACTTCCGTTTAAAACGTCATTAAGATGGCGGCCGTTTAGTGTGGTTAGTGTCCATCGAACCATGCTCAGTTTTGTGGGCGTGTTAGTACGCATATTTAGTGTGCATGGCGCACTAAATTTCGCATACTAAGAATTGAGACGCACTAAAAATACTAACTTTTAGTACGCTAGTATGCGATTTCAGACACAGCACTGGTCTTAGTGATGCACCTGAAAAGGAAGGATTTTGTACTTTAGTGGTAGATAAAAAGTAATAAGAAATTGGGTTGAAACTGATTGGTTCAACTGTGACAGGTTGATGCTGATGGAGAAGGTGGATTGTCCACAGCTTTGGAACGTGTTCAACCAGGTGAAGCCCGCATGTCCACGAAGCTTTAATCAAAGAAGCAAAAGGATTCATGTTTTTTTAACTTTTCTTTCTCTCCTCAGCTGACCACGTCTTCCCACCACCAGCGACATCATCGCTTCTGTTTGCGGCTGTTGCTGAAACACCCCGAAAATCATGCTCTGAGTGTTCTGTGTGGACACAATGCCATGGTGTCGGGAAGCTTCAAACACGCTCTCAGTACGTCACGATGACACGACTTATTCTTTAATGGATTCTTGATGGGAGATAAATCGGTAACGTCTGTAAAAACATCCCTGGATCCAGATGGTGATTCAGACCAACTATGCTCTCGTTATTTTTGCGATAATCAACATTTCACTGGCGTTTAATTCAAATAAGGGGATTTTCGATGAAAATCCACAACCGTTTACATCTTTTTTTTCTTTTCCTGATTATCCCTTTTAGTATTGCTACTTCTTGGATTTAAACTTATTGTGTCGGTAACTTTACACAAATGATGAACGAGGGAAAATGGTATTATGTTTTAGAGGTGATAGTTTTGCTTAAATAACATTTGCTTTTAAAAAAAAAATCACTTCAAGTTGACTCTTGGACACGAAGATTAGCAAGCGGTAAAATTTTAAATGAAGTTCTGTTATCTGTTATGTTGGCTGTAATTTATAACCTATTTAAAGTGAAGCTAAAAGAATACGTTTTTGTCTGATTCCTACTGGAGAGGCTTTGGCTTGATTCTGATTTAATTGGATTAGGGGGTGTTTAAATGGAGATGGAACCGTTTCTCTGCGACCCTTTCACTCTATTTATTTATTCCTCATGAGGTCAAAGGAAAACTCATTAGACAGATCATGTTTATTATTATTATTATTATTATTGTTATTATTATTATTGGATCTGTTTTTGTAACTTAATTTTTTTCTTCTCTTAATTTTTTCCTTTAGAATTATATTGAGACTCTTTGACTCTATTTTTTTGCTTGATAGTCTCTTAACACAGTCACTGTATAAAATGGGGCCCCATAGGAAATGTCCCACCATTGCTCTAGTGGTTGTATATCCCAACTGTGATATAATCGTGTGTACATTCCAGCCCTTATTAAAACCCCTTCATAACCTTTCAAGTTATTTTGTAGACAGATGTTTAACAATTAACTAAAAAACGAAATCCTCCCTGACAGTTAGTTTTTAACTACACCATTGCTGACCTCATGCTTAAGCAATACACCATAATTGTAGTGTTTTTTGTGTGTATCTAACTGGACAAATGTCTCTTAATGTGTCCAGGCCATTACACTCGAGCCTTACGGGCTCAACCCAACAACCCGCTCAACTGCCTCTTCGTTGGTCTGACTTTCTTCCACATGGCAGGTCAGAAGTTCATGGCCAAAAGACACATGCTGATACTACAGGTACCGTTTGTTGGTGTTAAGATTTTTTTCACTGTTAATAATAATGGTGTGTGTGTTTGTGTGTGTGTAGGGTTTCTCTTTCCTGTGGCAGTATGTGGAGTTGAGAGGTGTGTGTCAGGAGAGCCTGTACAACCTGGGCAGAGCCCTGCACCAGATGGGTCTCACTCATTTGGCCATCCATTACTACCAGAAGGCGCTGGAGCTGCCGGCACAGAAACTAGAGGTGGGTCAACAGAGGCTCCTTCACTGGGGAGGCTGTGGAGCGAGTGTACTTCATATGGTTCAAGTCTAATCTGTACGAGGTTATTTAGAATACTTTTCTTTCTTTTTTTCCTCTGAAGGGGATCGCAGAGGATCAGACGGACCTGAGTCGGGAGATCGCCTTCAACCTGTCCCTGATCTATCAGAGCAGTGGGAACATGGAGATGGCTCACCAGCTCATCAACACACACTGTATAGTGTAGATGAAGTCACTGTGAGGAACATTCAAACCATGTTGGTTGAGATGCACAAAGAATTTATTTTTACATTAAAATATTTTTTATTACCTTTTTCTTCCCATCGTCGTCTTTATTCAACATCATTAAATGAGCCTGATTTGTAAATATTTCTGGCACAGTTGAGTATTTATTTCTTTTGAATTATGAACTGTAAGTATGTTTTTCATTATTACATTATGTATACAGTTTAATATGTCAATATGGATCAATAAACATGTGAGAAAACAAGTTTTACATGCAAAAAGTATCACTTTGAAGGAGAAAATAATACTTTGTCAGACTAAATAACAATAGAGCTAAATGTATTTGTTTTTTAATTAAGGTATGTGATATTATGGTGAACCCTGTGTTTCTATTACATTATGATTGAAATAATGCTCCTTGATACTTAATATTAAATGTTTATTTTCTTTCTAAAAATCCTGTTTTTTGCTCCACAAACAGCAAAGACAGCATATCGTCTTTTGTAAGAGCCAAGGTCTTAAGCACATACAAATTTAATATATACTGTATTTTACAGACTATAAGACGCACTTAAAATATTTTAGTACTTTAGTACTGAGAACGTGGATTTTGGATTAACAGACCTCAGTACATGCAGATGCAGGACTCTGGGTTGTCGTTTCCTCAACGTAAGAGACTGGCAAAGAGTACTAGGGCTGACTCAGGACTTTGTGGACTAGTGTCAACAAAACCACCTCCAGATAAATGTGGGTGAAAAAAAAAGGAGCTGGTTGTGAATTTTCTGTCGACACCAATGTTCTCCACCGGTGAACATCCAGGGTGGGGCCACTGAGAGGATGACATCATATACGCTGTAAGTACCGAGGTGTTCACCTGAACGACAGACTGGACCGATAAAATTGATGCTCTCTTTAGAAGTGGACGGAGCAGACTGTTCCTGCTGAGAAGGTTGAGTTCATTTGGAGTCCATTGGAGTCCTGACAGGAAGATGCTGCACAGTCTGGTGAGGAGGGAGATGGTCTGCCCCCTGTGATCAGCTCTTTTATAACAAATACAATGTTTTTAAGAAGTTGTTTCATTTTTCTTTCATTCTATTGTGCCGGCAGTAAAAATAATCTATCATTAGTAGTTGTTGTCTCGTTATAAATGTTTATTGCTGTTGATATATTTATAATTATTGATGATGTTTTATTATTTACACATTATTAATTTTGCTTTATTTATCAGTATCATTATTATTACATTCATTTTTTTTTTTGGTTTGTTTTTTGTTTTTTAATATGTGTAATGCAAGTACTTATATGTGCAGCTACTTCTGAAACGACTTAAATTTCCACAATGAGGTAAGAATAAAAGAATATCAGTCAATCGATATACTTAAAAATGTGCCTCACAATCTGGTGCACTTTAGATAATCATTCGGATTGAGGCACTGTATCCAGGAGCCTTGTGGACTAATATATCTATCCTACGCTTAATCCGGTGTGTCTTATATATGAAAATAGATCTGTTCTTTTTTATATTGGACCTTATAGTCCAAATAAAAAAATAGAGTATATATATATATATATATATAAAAATAAATGTTTTATTATTTGCACATTATTAACTACTTTGATTTACTTTGACTCCTAGTAGCAAATTAAGTAGAGTGGCAAATTAAGTAAAGAGATAGAGCAATGGGTTCTTAGCTTATATATATATATATATATATATATATACATATATTTTCTCTTGGTAGTTCGATATAATCCACTAAACTTTGTTCCCAATCACTGCACAATAAACAATGAAACTGTTATGATTATTTTCAAAATTAAAACTGTGTGATACTAAGTCTGAAATCTCAGCGAACGAGAGGTTACGAGAGCAAAATCCATTATGACGTAATAACGGGCTTCACTCCTCCTCCAACCTAACTGTAATAACGCCCCGCTTTGTTTATACGACGAGTCCCTTGCCGATGGAGACATTTTCGGGATCGATGACCTATCATAGCAGAGCGGGCGTGGTTACGGTGAACAGGGTTTCCTCTCCAGAAAGGAAGTACCTTTTCCAATGTAAATATTTCAAAATAAGAGAAATTTAAATCAACACATTGGTTGGCATTTAAACTGAAAAGCAAACGCTAAGCTAGTCAAGCTGCAACCAAGAATAAAAAATAAATAAGAAGTGGAAGTTTAACGGCATTGTTTTTTTTTTTAGAATGATGATCACTACAGTAGAGAAGATAACATGGACTAGAGTTCATAAAAAACTGTCCTCGTTTCTCCACACGTCACATGGGTTCGTGCGGGAAGTGTTTACGTTCCAGTTCCCCGCGGTCCTCCCGGGCTCAGGCTGGTGAACGAAGAGTAACGTGTGGAAGTTTCTACCGGGAGCTGCGAGGGGAAGTCGGTGTGACTGAAGCTGCGGCGCCTCCATGATGGCAGCGAGCAGCGGAAGCGGCGGGCGGATGTGAAGGAAGCGAATAAATAAGATATGAACGCGGATTTCTGCCCGACATCACGCAGCACACGGCGCCTGGGAACGCAGAGCTGGACGACGACAACCATGATTTTAGGATTTATTTTCCGACTGGTTGTGTAGTACGTGTTTTTTTTTTTTTTTTTGTTGCTGCTGCCGAGGGGCAGCCGGAGCTGCTCCCGGAAAATGAAGCGCCGAATCCCGGCTTGAGAGCCGATGAGGCGTCGGTGGAGTCCAGGGCCGAGTGGAGGTCTGTCGTCCATGATCGGAACACTTGCTTTTTCTCGCGTGAAACACGACGGATTGAATCTTTCCAGCGAGGGTAAGATCAACTTGTGCAATATCTCAAATTAAAAACAATTTGAATCGTTTTTTTTTTCTGTCCACAACCCCTGTTGTTTTTGATGGACTATCACTTCTTCACCAGCAGATCTAACACTTTCATATTTGAGGATGTTGACTGTGATTTGTTTTTTTAGAAACAGTCGAGATAAAAGTCAACATTGCCTTGCATCAAGTGCACATCCCAGCCTCGATCTGAGAATAACAGCCTCATCTCCTCAGATTTCCTCCCTGACAACATCATCTGCTCTAAGCTGCACACCACAGACACACACATCACTACACTAACATGTCCTTTTCACTTCAAAATAACAACCACTGAACACATCTGCACGACTGTCTGCTGTCACAGATGCAAGTGATGGTTAAACAAAGACTCATTGTCTCCTCCAGTGTTGAACTATTACTGAGGAACACGTCAAGTGTCATTTGATTGAATGTATTGAACTCAGTTCTTGCATCGATATATCTGTATTTGTATTTATCAATACCTGACTCTCGGTTATCTTTGCAGATGTTACCGATTTACCTCCCATTGAGGTTCTAGTGAAGCAGTAGATCCAAGTGTAGACAGTCATAGGATGGTTAAGTTACACAATTGTAGTTTCACTTTAGTTTAAAAAAATATTACTTTAAATCCTAGTTGCACTAAGAGTGGCAAATTAAGTTAAGAGATAGAGCAATGGGTTCTTAAAGTGACTTTAAATGTTCTTTATTAATATGGTTGGGTATCATGGCCAGTTTCCTAAATCAATTAGATTTCCATCCATAAGAATCAAATATTCTGATTCACAACCTGCTCTTGAATGCATTTTATTAAAATGTCCTTTTTTCCCCTCATTTTAAACAACAGTTCTACTTCATGCATGCTCTGCCCTCTACAGGCTGTCGGTGTGGGTTACCTTCCTAGCGACAGCCTTTAGAGGGCAGAGCATGCATGAAGTAGAACTATGGTTACAACTGTAACTGGTTGTTTTAAGTGCATAAAATAATGTGTAGTTGAAAATACAAATATGATTTTAATAATACAACATTAACATACAAATTTAGTCAAGTATTCAGACTGTTCTCTGTGATGGTGATGGAAGCCTACGTTATCGCAGTGTGATTCCTTGTCAAGTGGGTTCTGACTTCCGCACCATATCGGCCATGGCGCGTGTACAGTAGTCAGCCTCGTAATCTTCAATATTGCAAAATTATTATGAAATCAACCATTCACCATGCTGGTGCTTTTGTGTGATACCAGTCATGTGTGATCCTTAATGCTCTATTTCCACATATTTTCCCACCATTCTCTTCTGCACTGGAAACACGCAGATATAGTGTGTGTCTTTGTGTAGATGTGGCCCGGGTCATGACCGCCTCATTGTTCTCCAAGTGCTGCTATTTTAGGACCATGTTTGCGTGATTGTATGTTGAAGATATCAATCCAGTCTAAGGTCCGGCAGTCGGTGTGAGAAGTGTAAAAACCTTTGCAAAAGAATTCCAACTTGCACCTGTTGAAATTCCACTTTTACAACCCGTTACAAACTGGCTTGTACTGATAAGATCCAAACATTTTGTATGTAAAATAATTGCAGTTGTATTAGTAGGAATTGTGAAAATGATTCAGGATGATTCAAAACCCTTTTTATTTGTTTTCTCTTTTGCAAAAATATAAACCATATTATTATTAAAAACCCATCAGTGACTGGGAAATACGTGTCTTTTTCTGGCACATTCTCTCAGTTCTGTAGTTCTTTTTTCTCTGCACAAATAGACCAAATGTTTGGCATAGTCTGGGTCGCTTTGCTCCAGAGGATCCACTTTGTGATATAATTAGACTGTAGCAGCTTATTTTTTTTAATGCCCAAATCAGAACTAGTGTGCTGGGATGCTTTCATAATTCACAAACCCAGCTGCTGTTTGCATGTGTGTTCACCGTAGCTGAAACGGGCCCGGAAGAATTCTGACCAGCTCCGTGGCTAGCATGAGAAGATAGTTTGAGCGTTCTCTGTTTGTAGCAATGTTGTTTACTGTGTGTGGTGCAACACCGCTAGAAGCACTGATAACAGAGTGGAGCTCAGTCTTCACCAACTAGTGTTTATATTTAGTTTCAAAGTCTCACGTTTAAAAATATCCTGCAGACTTGAAACAGAAGAAAAAAAAAAAAAGGTGCCGTGATGACTCAGAATCGTTCCCATAGTTTACCCAATCACTTCTAAAAAAGAAAAGAGAGACAAAAACGGCTGTTGATTGTTAACCAAGTTAAATGGCGGTGTCAAAACTGGAAAGTAGTTTTGATTTAAGGTGTCAAATTTGTAGCGTGGTGACAAAATCCAGCCTGTAGACTCATTTGGCTACTATTTAATCCTGTATTTGCCAGCTAAAAATGACCTCATGGTTACTATTTTTACAATTGATTAAGATGAATCCGTATCAATTACATTAAATACAAGTTACAATACATTCATTTGTTTCGATTTCTCCTACTGATTCCCTTAAAAGAGGGACTGGTGCATCTCAATCGTCCTGTGTTTTTGTCCAGCATTTTACTCCTTTTGTTTATTTAACTATACTTGAATTCAAAATAACGAACATTTACAATTGTCACCGGACAACCCATGATTCGGCACATTCCTTTTAGTCACTTATTTGAATGTTCCTTCTCAAAAATACATTAATTACGTCTACTTATATATGCAGAGTCTAGTTGTGTTCAAGGTTAAAAGCTGAAGGCCTGTTATTCTTTTTTTCTAATCCGATGTTACTTAAACCTTTAAGTGTCTTTATTATGATTTAACAATTTAAATACAATTGTATTTTGAATAAGCAACCTCTGAATGATAGCTGTATATTTATTGCCAAAATTATTATAAACACTCACTTAATGTTGTAACTTGAATGGTTGTATTGTAATTGTGTATTCTTTTTAAGCATTGAATTCGTTTTTTAAAATAATTTAATTAAAGAATTTGTGCGTTGAAAGTTACATTTTTATTTATTTAATAATTTAATTTGTTTTAGCTTATAAATAATTAGATTACATTTTTTTTTTTAAATGAACGAAATTGACATCTTTAAATTCATAGTCTTTAAAATTAAATATTTAAAAATTCATAGACTTTTAATTCTATCCAAATGATGGTATAATATTGGTCGTAAGTATCTATTTATTCTACCTGTGCTGTGCATGTGTGTGTGAGTGAGTTTTGGTACCAGCGATCTCATACACAGCCTCCTCCTCCACTTCCAGGGTGGAGCCTTTGAGCTCAAATCCAACATGACATTCTTCTAAATGGGGGCTGGGAAGTCTTTGCACACAATAGCTTGTGTGGTAAAAGCAGAGCAGGCAGATGCGCCTCTGTGTCTGAGGTGCTATTTTACAACTGAACATACGTGTGCTTCCATCAGCAGCGTGTTAGCAAGACCTGGAAGTTGATATAAGCAAAATGTTTTTGAAAGCTGCTTACTCTGTTCTATCTGCTCTCTTTCATCATCTGATGCAGGTTAGGAAAAAACAGATCCTTACAGTTGAGTTTTTTTTAGTAAATTTAGAATTAAACATTAAAGATGTATTTGAAAGCTCGATTTTTGACACTGCTTTACTTATAATTGAAAGTAAAACACATTTTTGAATATCAAATTCTTGCCATCTCTGCTTATCATTTAATTGATGATGATTGATGATGATAAAATGATGAAACACTGGCATAAATCAATATTAATATTATTTATTTTTGGAACCTAAATGTTATTATTTTTGACAAGGAACAGCACTCGAGCCTAAAACATTCAATGATTGATCTCAAATATAATATTACAATTGATAGGTTTGTTTTTCTAATTGGAGATTTACAACATTTACATTTAAGAAAACAATATATACATGTACAAATTGTTACAGGGTTTACATTTTCAAATTATAGTGCACTATTATCAACAAAAAATGAATGGGGGAAAAAAAATGAAAACAAACGAAAGTTACATATGTAACTACGGTTCTATGAGTCCCGGATGACCGCCAGAGGCGGTGCTTCAAGCACTGAATGTATGCATCTTGCGCATGCGCAGTTCGAGTTTAATACCAACAAAGTCACCTGTGACCCCTGATGACCCGGAAGGGTATATCTTCCGGTGACATCAGAGGATCTGTTCCTGCAGAATCTTCTCGCGAAATCACAAGGATTCTGAGTGACAGAACGCTCTGGCGGTCATCCGGGACTCATAGAACCGTAGTTACATATGTAACTTTCGTTCTATTTCGTCCCTACTGACCGCCAGAGGCGGTGCTTCAAGCACTGGATGACCCATAACAACAAGGTCACAAAGAATCCTAGTACATACACCTCATTGAGGGGAAGCAACAGAGTCGGGCAACCGGACCACACCTCATGGATGAGGAGTGGCGACGTTCACCCGATAGAACCTGAAAAAAGTGCTTGGTGAGGCCCATGATGCTGCCTCACAGATGTCCCCTAGGGGTACCCCACGTAGGGCTGCCCATGACATAGACATCGCTCTGGGAGAGTGGCACCTCACCCCGAATGGCAGGGGGTGACCACTTCCTTTATATGCGTGGGTAAACACATCCACGATCCAGTGAGACAGTCGCTGTTTGGAAAGAGCACAGCCTTTCCTAGGGCCACCATAGCAAATGAAGAGCTGGTCCGACCGTCTTATACTTGCGGTTGCAGCTACATAGGTTCTTAGAGCCCGCACAGGGCACAACAGTCCAAACGCGTCTTCCCCTTCCGGGGGAATAAGTTGTGCCACTTGAATGGGACGGTTGAGGTTTGATAATGACCGAACCTTTGGGAGAAAAGCCATATTTGGCCAGAGGGTAACCCCTGAGCAGTCTGAGCTCCACCGCAGACATGACTCACTCACAGACAGGGCATGTAGTTCCCCAATACGCTTCACTGAAGCAATGGCAAGGAGAAAAGCAGTCTTAGCAGAAACCCACTTCAGCTCTGCCTGAGCCAGGGGTTCACAGGGAGGCAGACACAAAGCGTCGAGCACCAGGTGCAAATCCCATGCTGGGGCACGCTGTGTGCGTGAGGGGCGTAATCGCCACGCGCCCTTTAGAAAGGGGGACACTAGTCTGTGGGACCCCACTGTGTTATCATCTACCCGAACATGTCGAGAGGAAATGGCTGCCGCGTATACTCTCAGTGTAGCAGGAGACCGGCCACTGTCCAATAGTGACTGGAGGAACTCCAGAATCTTTGGGGCTGAACAGTGCACAGGGTCCTCACCCCTGTCTGAACACCATGCAGCTAACAGTTGCCATCTATTTGAATACTGCGGCCGTGTAGAAGGCGCCCTGGCGTTTAGTATAGTGTCGCAGACAGCATCTGAACACTGCGTCAGAAGCGGGTTGGGCCCTGCAGCGGCCAGACCCAGGTTGCAGGTGAAGAGGGTCGGGACGCCAAATCTGGCCCTCTAGCTGAGACAGGAGATCCTTCCTGTCGGGGAGGCGCCATGGTGAGCTGCGGCAGAGCCTGCGCAGCAGTGGAAACCATGTTCTCCCTGGCCAGAAGGGGGCTACCAACAGCAGCCTGTGACCCTGATGGAGGACCCCCTGTAGTGTTAAGAATATCAGAGGGATTGTAGGGAAAGCATAGAGGAGACCTTCTGGCCAGTCGTGCGCAAGAGCATCCTGGCTCAGAGGACTGCTTTCCTCTTCAGGGAGAACCAGAGGGGGCAATGGGTCGACTGCTCTGTGGCAAACAGATCTACCTGTGCTCTGCCGAAGATGTCCCAGATATTGAGCACCACCTCTGGATGAAGCCGCCACTCCAATGGAGGCTTGCCTCGGGAGAGCAGGTCTGTGACCTGACTCTGGTCCCCGGGCAAAACATTGCTCTCAGGCTGGCCAGGCGTGGAGCCGCCCACAGTAGGAGGTCCCGGGATGCTTGCAACAGCTGTGCAGACCTGGTGCCCCTCCTGGTGGTTTATATGTGATACGGTCGACACATGTATGACCGCACAAGCACATGTTGCCCTCTCGGTAAGGGAAGAAAGTACTGCAGGGCCATATACATAGCTCGTAGCTCTAGTACATTTGATGTGCTCCGAGCAATCTCGAGCAGACCACAGCCCCTGGGCTGTATGGTTTGCCAAACTGCACCCCACCCTGAGGGGAGGCGTCTGTTGTGATGGCCTCTCGACGGAATGCAACCGAACCCATCTGCACGCCTTGGAGGAGAAAGGTCTCTCTCCACGGAGCCAGGGCAAGGAGGCAACGGTGTGACACCTTGAGTCTCCTGTGCCGGTGCCACCTGGCATCCAGGTGAAAGTTGTTCAGCCACCTCTGAAGGGGGCGTAGCAACAACAGCCCCAAAGGGACCACGGTGGCGGCAGCCGTCAGTTTGCCTAGGAGTCGCAGAAACTCCACGTAATGCAGCCACATGCCCCTGCGGAAGAGGGAAGGAGGCGGAGGATGTCGTCCACCCGCTGTGGTGAAGGGCAGGCTTCCGTTGAGACTGTATCGAGTGTCATCCCGAGAAAAAATGTGCTCTGCTAGACTAGGGAACTCCTTGAAGAGTTGACCCTGAGAGCTAGTCGAGACACATGGGAAAGAAGGCTTGTGGTGTCCAGGGTCACCAGAGACCGGGACAGAGCACAGATAAGCCAATCGTCTAGGTAGGGCAGAATCTTCATGCCCTGCGACTGCAGGGGCGAGAGGGTTGCCATCACAACCCTGGTAAGGAACCCGCGGCGAAAGGGAGAGGCCGAACGGGAGCACCCTGAACTGAAAATGACGTCCCTGAAAGGCGAACCTCAGGGACCGTCTGTGGTGTTGTGCTATGGGCACATGAAGTAAGCGTCCTTCAGGTCTACTTAACTAAGCCACTCCTCTCTGGAAACAGCTCGCAGAACCTCTGCAGGGCTGAGCATGTGGAATTTCAAGACCTTCAGGAACTTGTTGAGTCCCCTCAAGTTGAGGATAGGACGGAGTCCGCCATCTTTCTTGTTACCAGAAAGTAAGTCGAGTAGACCCCTCCTGGTTGTAACAGGGGATCTATCTGCTCGATTGCACCCTTGTCCAGGAGGACGGACACCTCCTGGTTGAGGGTTCGGGCTTTGCCGGGTCGCGTATGATGGTCATCTTGACCAGGCCAACGGTTGGGGGCCGGCGTCGGAACTGAAGTTGTACCCATTGGTCAACTGCTGAGCAGGCTGTGGACCTGTTGAGTTTGTCTGGCTTGGACAGTTCTCTCAAGTGCCTCTAGCGCGGCAGGTCCAAAGAGTTCCCCCCGGTTCCACTGGAACACTGCGGAGGGTTCTCCCGCATGCCTATGCAAATTATGGACGAAGCATCCAGTGGAGTCTCCTGTAGGGATGCTGATAAAGCAAGCACCAGGTGGGGCATAGAGTTACCTATGTGTCGCATTCGTGCCGCTGCCTCATAGGCTTTGGAGAGCAGCTTTTGTCTGCTCAACCGCTGGTATGCGGCCCAATCCAAACTTGGGTGCATGCTGCCTGGCTGCCCGGCTCCGGCCGTCTGAAGTTGCACGAGAGAAGGCTCTGCAACTCCCTCAAATATTCGTCAGATGGAGGCACAGTAAAGTTGGCGGGAGCTGATCCGCGCCTGAAGAGCACTGGCCGAAGCTGGCTGAGCCTGCGGTATATCTAACTGCAGGCGAGCCAGGGCCGTACGAATGACAGCCCCGTTGAGCCTTCTTCAGAACCAGCAGTAGAACTGTGGGCTGAAATACGGGAACCTGCCACGGAGACGTGGGAGGCTACATGCCGTGGCACCACCTCCTCTCCATATTCGGCGAAGTCAGTGGCTGAAGCTGCCATGGGGATTACATCTTCCTCCGGTACCAAGATGGCTGGAGGAGGAGCAGGATCACCCAACTCTTTCCCCGGGCATGAAGCTGCAGTTCATACAGGGATCTTCTG
Source organism: Callionymus lyra (assembly GCF_982586985.1). Lineage (NCBI taxonomy): Eukaryota > Metazoa > Chordata > Actinopteri > Syngnathiformes > Callionymidae > Callionymus > Callionymus lyra. The sequence goes on from NC_141822.1 coordinate 25,073,192, forward strand.
ACAGACCTTCCCTCAGATGCTCGAGACCAAGGCATGAGGGACACATATCATGGCCATCCTCAGGCTGCAGGGAAGCCAACAGACTGAGCAAGAGTGGCCGCCAAGCATGTTAGCAACGAGCAAAAGGCCACAGAGAGAAAAAACAACAAACGCTGGGAGCGGGAGCGAAAACACAGCCTTCACCAACGAGTGTTACACATATGAGATAGAATTATCACAAACGCTGGGAGCGGGAGCGAAAACAGCCTTCACCAACGAGTGTCACACATATGAGATAGAAGTATCACAGATGCTGGGAGAGGAAGCGAATACGCAGTCGTCACCAACAAGTGTTACACATATGAGATAGAAGTATCACAGATGCTGGGAGAGGAAGCGAATACGCAGTAGTCACCAACAAGTGTTACACATATGAGATAGAAGTATCACAGATGCTGGGAGAGGAAGCGAACACGCAGTCGTCACCAACAAGTGTTACACATATGAGATAGTAGTATCACGGATGCTGGGAGAGGAAGCGAACACGCAGTCGTCACCAACAAGTGTTACACATGAGATAAAAGTATCACAGATGCTGGGAGAGGAAGCGAATACGCAGTCGTCACCAACAAGTGTTACACATATGAGATAGAAGTATCACAGATGCTGGGAGAGGAAGCGAATACGCAGTCGTCACCAACAAGTGTTACACATATGAGATAGAAATATCACAGATGCTGGGAGAGGAAGCGAATACGCAGTCGTCACCAACAAGTGTTACACATATGAGATAGAAGTATCACAGATGCTGGGAGAGGAAGCGAACACGCAGCCATCACCAACAAGTGTTACACATATGAGATAGAAGTATCACAGATGCTGGGAGAGGAAGCGAATATGCAGTCGTCACCAACAAGTATAAAAGAATCTACTTCAGTAGCTGAAAAAACAGCAATATAAATGTCGGGAGAGGGAGCGAAAACACTGCCGTCACCAAGAGAAATCAAAATACAACCAAAAGCGATTACAACAGGTTGTACCGATATATAAATATTTATTGTACAATGTTGGGAGAGGGAGCGAAAACACTGCCGTCACCAAGAAATCAAAGTACAACCAAAGTGAGTACAACCGGTTGTACTGGTATTCATTGAATATAAATATAGTGTACGATGTTGGGAGAGGGAGCGAGTACACTTCCGTTCACCGAAATAATCAAAATACAGCCAAAAGCGAGTACAACAGGTTGTACTTATATTCAATGATATATAAATATTTAGTGTACAATGTTGGGAGAGGGAGCGAAAACACTGCCGTCACCAAGAAATCAAAAGTACAACCAAAGTGAGTACAACAGGTTGTACTGGTATTCATTGAATATAAATATAGAGTACGATGTCGGGAGAGGGAGCGAGTACACTTCCGTTCACCGAAATAATCAAAATACAGCCAAAAGCGAGTACAACAGGTTGTACTTATATTCAATGATATATAAATATAGAGTACAATGTCGGGAGAGGGAGCGAGTACACTTCCGTTCACCGAAATAAATCAAAATACAACCAAAGCGAGTACAACAGGTTGTACTGATATTCAATGATATATAAATATAGAGTACAATGTCGGGAGAGGGAGCGAATACACTTCCGTTCACCGAAATAAATCAATACAACCAAAAGCGAGCACAACAGGTTGTACTTATTCAATGATATATAAATATAGAGTACAATGTCGGGAGAGGGAGCGAGTACGCTTCCGTTCACCGAAATAAATCAAAATACAACCAAAAGCGAGCACAACAGGTTGTACTGATATTCAATGATAAGAAAATTGGTACTCAGCCAAACGATGACGATCTCCGGAAGTGTCCACGGCGAGCCGCTACAACTTCTCCGCGTCAAAAGTTCGTTGCAGTCTCTGGAGGGCGAAAGTTTCGCAGCTCCGACAGAAGTCGCGTGACTACCGGCAACGAAAGAGCTAGTCCTTGAGCTAGCTCGGTGACATGCTACTTGCGCAGCGAGAAGATGAAAAGGAACAGATCCTCTGATGTCACCGGAAGATATACCCTTCCGGGTCATCAGGGGTCACAGGTGACTTTGTTGGTATTAAACTCGAACTGCGCATGCGCAAGATGCATACATTCAGTGCTTGAAGCACCGCCTCTGGCGGTCAGTAGGGACGAAATAGAAGCTAATTGTGAACAAATATTTTGGCAGCTATTCCGTATGAGACTAGCTGTGTTGTCGCAAATCTCTCGCAATCCTTACATATTACAACGAAATATTTAGTATCTCTTTATATTTTTGACACTTTTTTGCTCATAAATGTTATTTTTATTAACAATTAATTTGTTAAAGTGACAGCGTTTGATCATTTTTGACTTTAAACCTATGGATGGCAGCTTAATAAACAATAAAATCCCACAACAAATAAAGCTCACATACTCATTTTTGCTCATTTATCCAATGGATGTTAAAGGCACAAGTTTCGTAAAAAGAACTCAAAGTCATATCTTCGTTTATGCCTCTGTCGATTCAGTCATATTGTTAAGATAATTTGTTTTGAGGTTTAACTTCTTATTAACACCAAGTAAAGCAGAAAGTAACAGGATGCTAGGAGGCCCCTGGGAGTGCACAGGTTGTGTACTTGGACCTATACCATTTGGTAAAATAAAAAAAACTCTTTCTCTTCGTGAGGTTCTTTTTGTTCCTTCTCTTTGAAAGTTGTATTCTTGAAGAGGGTGTCGCACAGCGGTGATTTGCAGTGAAAGCCGTGTCCCTCCTGAATGTCTGAAAGAAGAGACTCTAGTCACGGCTCATGTGTAGAATACTAATCTGAGTTACTCTCTCGAACGGAGGTCAGAGGTCACATGCTGTCCAGTCAATGGGGGCAGTGTGAACCGACAGGAGGGGCCGGGAGTGGGGTGGAAGAAGAGCTTTAGTCACAGGTGCGGCTATTTATAGCTGCGGAGGGCGACCTTGGAAACAAAAATCAATGTCAAATATAAATTAAATTAAACCACCGGTGGGTCTAAATGACCTCACTACTCTTCATGGATCAGATTAGTCCAATGAGGATTAATGGTCTTCACGTCACATCTCTGTGGTTTATCAGCTTCTCTGGAGTTCACACTTCTGATAAGATCAAACTGATGCATATATTTTATAATTAATATTCACCCTGTTTTGTGTTGCAATTGACTTTATAGAGGGCAGTAGTCATTGTGTTCCTCACAGCTAAATGAACAATGAAATCCCACAACATCCTCTCAATGACTGGGGACAAGAGGATACACTTGAGTAGATTTGAAAGCTGATATTTTGGTTTTAAATCAAATGAAAGCAGTTATGACTTCATCAAAAGTCACGTGGTCTGTACATTCTGCAACACCAGAGTCAAGTACTCGAACAATACTACTAATATAATCTGTTCTCCACAGCTAAATGAAAAATGAAATCCCACAACATCCTGTCAATGACTGGGGACGAGAGGATACACTTGAGTAGATTTGAAAGCTGATATTTTGGTTTTAAATCAAATGAAAGCAGTTATGACTTCATCAAGAGTCACGTGGTCTGTACATTCTGCAACACCAGAGTCAAGTACTCAAACAATACTACAAATATAATCTGTTCTCCACAGCTAAATGAAAAATAAAATCCCACAACATCCTGTCAATGACTGGGGACGAGAGGATACACTTGAGTAGATTTGAAAGCTGATATTTTGGTTTTAAATCAAATGAAAGCAGTTATGACTTCATCAAAAGTCACGTGGTCTGTACATTCTGCAACACCAGAGTCAAGTACTCGAACAATACTACGAATATATCCTCGTTACTACAGTTTCGTAAAATATATTGTATAGTTGCCCCTGTACCCCAACCAACCAAGACACTGGTGGAGTCATAGTCTTATCTTGGTTGTTGCTATTTCCAGACCTGACAAGAGGAAGGTGTAACATCGACAATCTCCTGTATAACTCTGAAACCATCTGCTTCTGCCCACACTAGATGATGACTTTGGCAGCTTGTTTTGTGTAGTTGACGCAGCCAAGATGAAACCTTTCCCAGACCATGTCTCTACACTGGACAGCAAACATGGTGTCACTGTGTTTCTGCCACGACAATGACACTCACTGATCACGTCCAGGCTCGTGATCGACTTCCATCACAAAACCAAAGATCATTTTGTGAAAGCAATGGTAGTAAAAATATTTTGAAAAACTAACTTTAAAATAACATGCTCTGATTGTAGCATGCTAGTGGTTTGTGGCAATTCATAAATAGTATTTTAGAAGATTATGCTTTTTCACTGAAATGGTGTTTTTTTTTTTTTTAAAGGTCCCACTAAATAAATAAAATGCATTTGTTTTTCGATTTGCATTTCGAAATTGACAATCGAAATGAACGTAAGGAACACACAACATAGCCTTTATCTTGTAAAGTAAGTAATAGATCACCCAAAATTCAAACTTCATTCATGTTCTACTCACATTCATGTCGACTAAGGGTTGGGATTATTTTTCAGAGTAATCTGTTCCTATTGTAGGCAATAATGTATGTTTGTTTTAATGTAGCGTCTGGCTCTCGTTTTTTTCCTGTCTGTGTATTATGTTAGCCTCTCAGCTTCTCCTTCAAATCATCTTAAAATATAGACTTCTTTAATTTTTTTAATTAGAATCAGCGGGGGGTTTTTTTTGGCCGTTTTTAGGTGCAACTTTCGAGATGGGCCAACTGAGCTACAGTCGCTACGTTAAAATAAACATGTATTTGTTCCTTTTTAGAGTTATAGGCAAAAATGTGTCTGAAAATAATCCCAAACCTTAGTCGACATGAGGGTGAGAGTAGAAAATGAGTTAAGTTTGAATGGGAGAACTATCACTTTAACAAATGCATGTGCTGTATATGGCAACTGTGCAACGGACAAGCCACAGTTACAATCTTGTGACACCAGGGAAAGTCCAGAAACGATATTTTTAATCTTACTTATTGCTGCTTTAAACATTGAGTTACTTAGATGTTCCGGTGGTTTCTTCTTAGAGACTTGGGAATAGTTTTGAAATACTTGGCAGGATGTTCACACAGGATTTATATCTAGGCTTTCTCCACAAAAAACTGGTAACTATTCCAGGTCAGAACATTTCTGTGCTTATGTCCCTTTGCCTTGTTTACTGGGATTCCTTAAACATTATATTTAAAGTTGTTTCACGACTAGCATAGTTTACTCCCATTAAACAAAGCATATTTACATTTATTTATATAAGTATTTGAGCAACACCTATTGCACAATCACAATCATGCTTGAATAGTTTAGAAAGTGTTGATCTGAAATCCCAATGATCCTGGTCATGTTCTCTATTGGGTCCCACTTTCATTCTCACGCCGATAGTGTGACTTTATGTTGGCCGTGCAGCCGGATAGAAGCGCGGCCTCACAGCGGGACGGCCCGTCAGCAGCTGGGACAATCCAGCTGCAGATTGAAGTCGTGTGGTAATGCAGCAGATTAGAGACTGCATTCTGTCAACACTAAATCCGCCCTCCATGCCATTCCCGCTCCTTAATCCCGATGCTAGATCAAGGACACTTCCCTGTCAAAAGCACGATATTGTAGCCAGAATCTGATTAGTTAAATAAAGATCTTTGGTTCTGGATATTGTCTCAATGGTTTGGGTTTTCAACAGCAGCTTCTTTTCTTAATACGTTACTCAGCTTTTGAGGTTTTGTTTTCAAAAAAGCTTAGGAAATATAACTGTTATTTGTAAAGTGATGTATATCAGCTGATGCTTTCATTTCTTAACATAGGCTGACGTGTCAAACTCCCCTGATATTGATCACCAATGTTTACTTCTGTCCAGTTGTTCCTTGTGTGTGTCAAGAGGCAGCATACCCATTGATTGTTGGTGTTTATCTTTCCATCTTCCTGTTAGAAAATCAACCTTCAGGATGTAGATAACAAAAAAAAACTTTAGTGTCCCAGTTTCCCATTTGAATCTATCAATCTTTTTATGGATTTTTGAAAATAGATTTGTAATCCACTGTGTCTGTTGTACAAGCTAGATGTGGTGCAATCCTGCAACCTTTTTCCTATTCAAATAGTTAAAACATGCCCAAGTATAAAGATTAAAGTGATTTATGGAATTATATTTGGATGCACAAAATATGTTATAGGCAGAAATGAGCTGTTCAATTACACAATAATGTTTTAACATTCATTAATGTCAACGACACTCACACAGGGGTAACACATGTTGATAGTACCAACATTTAAGTTAACCTGGAGAGAAACCCTGTGGCCCTTGTCTCAGGACAGTGGCAAAAATATCTGGGTCATATTTTGTGAATACCTTTAACCCAAACCTGAATTATACATACAGAAAAGCTTCAAACTTTCAACCCCAGAATGTTCCAGTGCTTGGAAAAAGGACGACAAGTATACACTTTAACTTTTTAGTGATACAATCCTGGTTCTGTTCTGATTGTTTTTTCTAAACATATAGGTGTTCACTGTTTATTTTTATGCATGCAGGTTGTGTTTTGTTATAAATGTCATTGGAATTTACTGTGAGCTTGAATGGCAGCTGGTGAAAGGGGTCGATTTTTATTGGCGTCCATGTTATAACAGACACTGCGAGCGGGTGCAAGTATTGGCACATTTAGAACTCTATATATCAGGCACAAATCTAGCCCTCCTGAAAATAAGTACTATAAATTATTTTTTAAAATAAACTTTAGAAGTTGTCAAAGTGTATTCCTGTTAACTTTTGGTGAGAGACTATAACTTGATTTACTCTCTAATAGCCTGATCTCGCATTGTCTTCCTGCTCTATCAGCAGAGCAGGCGCAGCTCATTTAAAAGCCTCCGGTGTGTCTGTGTGCGAACTGAACATCCGCTCGTCTTGTGAGGGAGCGTGAGACCGAGAGGAAATGAGTGGTGGTCAATAACTGGGTCTGAGAGATGACCAGCACAACACTCTACTCTTCCGAGTCGCTGTGTCTGTTCGAGAAAGTGTTGGAATGAGCCGAGAGTAAGGCTAAATACTCATTTTGAGCCATTTTTTTCTGTATTTTTAAATGATGCCTCAATATTTATGAATGTACTTTATAATATAATATGGAATACTTACAAATGATAAGTAAAACAAAAGACTAATGATTGCAATTGATCTAATTAATCATTTGTGACCAAAATTTGTTCAATTCTTTTTAGATAATAAGAAGTTAACGCGTCAAAAAACACCAGATTAAGTTAGTTTAGTTTCCCACAAACAATATACATACAGTATATGTATATATTATATAATATTTTCAGTTGTATTTGTCCGTTTAACACTCACTCTTTAACCATGTCAAATAAAAATAAAAATGTATATTAACTTCTTCTTTCTGCCCCCACAGGTCTTCCCTGAAGATTTCCCGGCCCCTTACAGAACTTTCCTACATGAACGTTGTGATATACAAAGAAACTTTTTATTTCTTTCTTGGAATTTCTCAAGAGGCTTGTTGGGGATCAGAGATGAAGAAAGCTGGATCAGTCATGGGAAGGTCTGGGGCTACACCTGAAGTTATGGATCTGTGAAGTGCCTTGTTTTTAAAGGAACCATCAAAGACCAAACATGTCCTAAGAGAAGGAACAGCGTTGAGGAGTGCTTCAGTTATTTTCACAACAAAAGCATTTTGTTGCTGCCCAGACTCGTGCAGGAACTGGTCGCAACTCATCAGTTACCTTCCAACTCCATTGACCTTTTTTTGTGTCATTCTCTCCTGGAGCTTCTTACTCGGCGTCAACCATTCGACCCTCTCTTACAACGGCAGTCCTCCCCCCCCGCCCTCGTCCCCAACCATCCTCCATTCCTTCCTCCCCTCACCACCACCATCATCACCACCACCACCACCAGCAGCATTATCACCATCACCACCACCACTTCTCCTCCTCAACCCCTCGCTTCTCGCCACCGCCTTACACCACGTCCGCGCCGGTGGTGATCATGGCTACGGCCGCCACGGCCTCCTCCTCCTCGGCCTCCCCGTCCTCGGCGTCGGCCAATGGCAGCAGCGCTCGAGAGCACCTTCTGGCCGTGCGCCGACGCCACCCGCACTCCCGGCCGTATACCATAGGACCGGACAACCTTCGAAGCCTGTCGCTGCAGGGTACGGTGGGCACCTGCGTGTCGGCGTCGGCTTGTATGACGGCGGACGAGCAGTCGGAACCGTCTTCGATGGGCCTACAGAGGGCCAACAGCGACACCGACCTGGTCACGTCTGACAGCCGGTCCTCGCTGACGGCGTCCACCTATCAGATGACTCTGGGACACACCCATTTGGTCATCTCCTGGGACATCAAGGAGGAGGTAGATGCCACGGACTGGATCGGCTTGTACCACATTGGTGAGCATAAACTTCTTTAAAATAATTTTAATTTTTAAGTATCTACGATGGCACTTGTCTGCTAGTACATGGGTACCCCAGCTTTATTTGCAGCACAGACTGGTTTACTGTCAGCATTAGACAGAAGATCTTCTTCAGACATAATATTTTGAGTTAACTTGACTGAAACAATGTGTCAAGAGTCACTGACCAAGTTTACTTCAGAGAAAATACCAGCTTTAAAAAATACAACATCTTTTAGACAGTAATAATGTAATTCTTTTTTTCTTTCTGTGCGACCCGGTACCAAATCACCCATGAACCCGGACTCTTGTCCACGAACGGCGGGTTCTTAAGTCTTGAAAATGCAGTCTTCCCCTTATCCGGAGTCCGGTCAAGTTACCGTATTTGGCGGGTTGAATAATGATTGGGTGACGATACCGCGGCCATTCATATCAAGTATATTTTAGTTTATTCCGACACAGCCAGACACTTTGTCTTCACCAGAATTATGAAAATAGCAGACAATATTATAACAGTTTAAGGATCTATGGCCTAGCTTATACAGTCTATGAGCCTATCCTCAGAGGAGAAAGACTACTATACTCACTTGTCAATCAAGTAAACCACGTCCCCTATTATACAAATCATATTATTCTTTTTTTTGTTTTTTCATTGGCTGAGTGTTTGCGTGCCTTCCCGTCCTTCTGCGGTCAGTCTTAAGTGGACACTTGATGAATCAAAGTATCTAATTTTCCTCAATTTGGTGCTTTTCCTTCATGTTTTTTTTAGGCCTTTTCCCAGTGCACTTGTTGAGTCATGAGCAGATACAACTAAACAGTGTCTCAATGTTTTTAGAGATGTTATATTTAGCTTCCTTAAAATGAACGTGCTGGTCTGCTTCATGAAGCACGGTCATTATTTTCAGAGTCCACTAGATGGCGGTCTCTGCACTATTTTCCTTTGTTTTGAACAGCTGTTCCTATGAAACTTCACATCATTTGTAAAATGATGGCGCCACCTACTGACCTCTAAACAACATGACACTGTTTCATGAAGCTTCATCAGACCATCACTAGTTGAAACCATAAAGTTTCATTATTAAACATGCAGAGAATGGAGCTTATTGTTACTTTCTTTCCTAAGACTTAGTAGTGTTTCCAAAGTGGTTTTTAGCTTTGACAATTCTGACTTGAATGTGATCCGACATTAAGGATGAAACAGTTGCTTATCTCTGATCGTGATGACATGTGAACTGTTTATAAAAATCTTTAATTCTATAAAGAAAGCCAATTAAAATGGTTTCTCACCATTTTTATCCAGTTATCTACCATGTTGTTCCATGGGTGCTACACAAATATGATGTGTAAGAGATAACACGGCACAAAGTATCATCTGTAACACATCTGGGTAAGAGGAGTCTGTCCATCCCAGTGGTGGTTCTGTGTGTTTTGTTATTAGATAAGAGAGCATCAACATCAGGGGTTATACTCACAATGATCTGTAGTTCTTAGACTTGTGTACAGCAGCATGTAGGACATGTTGTTGAACTAATGTTCCCGCTGGTATCCAATTCTAAAACGAAAGGGACACTTAAGTCAAAATAAGACAAGGTCATTCCAAACCCATGTTCTTGTGAACAATCTTTCCTCTCAAGAAGAACTGTTGAAATATGACCTCTTCATTCCTCCACTCACTCTGGAGCTCTCCGTGGCTATTGATTCAAGCCGGGTATTTCTGGGATTCCTCTTCCCCTGAGATGATTCCCCGTTCCAGGCCTGGCCCTCGGCCATTTTCCTACCGAGCAGCCTCTGAGATCCATAACCTCAACCCTGCTGTGTCTCTGACCTGAGTGTGAGATAAATAATACAAATGTGTGTCACAGTTTTCACGGTGGCCTACAGTGCTTTAGAAGATGAGAGGTCACCAGGTCACGTATGAGGAAGGCTCATTTGTTGTCACCAACAAAGGCGCCGGCTTGATGTCGCCCCGGTATGACGGAGGGCCAGTGACAGATCCGTACGTAAGGTAACAGCGGGGGCTGGTGACGGATTGATCCATTGGGATGGAAGCCATTTTTCATCCTTTACTCAGGATGTGGACATTAATGTTTGATGCCTTGACAGCTGCAGGCTGTGATATGCTTTATTACATGTCGCCAGGGTATTCCTCAGGAACCCGAGGCTCTGCTGGTGTCTTGTTAATGGAAGTCACCACTTTTCCTCTCCTGTAATTGACATTTGATGAGAGGATTCATCCTGTTCCTCCGTATCTGTCGTTCAGCAATATTTTGATTTTCTTTTCCACATCTAAGGCAATGGTTCTCGCCTCTGAATTTTTTCTCGGCATCAGAAAAGAAAGAATAGAATAAAGCATTTATTCTTAAGGTGTTCCCTTAGAAAGCTGGCTGGAATGACCTGTATATAGGTTTATGTTCTAGGATCATTTTAATGTTTTTGCTTTGAATTGTGTGCCTTAAATGTAAGCTATTTGTGATTGAAAGGAACTTCCATATACTGTAAGTAAGTAATTAATGGTTATTTAGAGCTTCTTTGTGTTTCCACCACATGATATGTTGGTACAATACATCTGTTCTAAATTTAATACATCATTTTTACATTAAATATCACAAATATTTAATTTAGTACATTTATTTTATGAATTATTAGAATTAGACTTTCTTAATCCAATCCTTCAATATAAAAATGATCAAATTTAATAAAAAAAACAAATTCAATCTCTCAATATTATTGTATTATGTTCAAAAACGAATTCTGAAACCACAAGATTTAAACAAATTAAGAGTATTTTAATATTTTATTACTTTTATTAAGAGTAAAATATGTCTTCTTTCTTCCCGCAGACTGTATTCATATTTTAACAGCTTATATTTTTGCCAATTTATCTTTATTATAAACATCTTAATGGAAACATTGCAACTTAACTTCTCTGCCTTGTACATTTGCAGCAAATGTCCAAAGTGTCAAACTCATTCACACAAGGGGCCAAAATTGTGTGCTCAGTCCAGTTGGCAAGCAAAACAACAGCTTATCAAGAACCTTAAGTTAATCAGTCTTACTTGCTAATTCTAGCATAATGTGCAAATTGTTCATTCTTTCACCACTTAACGCCCCTTAGAGCACAAGAACTGCACTGTTCTTTGAGCACAAAACTATATTTCTGTTCTTATCTATGATCAAACTCCCTTCCATCTGCATCAATCTTTTGACATCTCTAGATTTATTCTTGACCTTCATGATCTCCATCTGCTAATGTTTAGCGATCAAAGGAGAATCATTTGGATATTGAGGCTTTCAAGGGCCCCAACCATCCCCTACATTTGACATGAACACATCAATTCCATTTAATTATTTGTCCAGATTGAGTTGCGTTAACTAAATCCAAACTTGTATCCCTCATAAAAAAAATGCATATTTTCCAGATGAGACATGTGTCGCCAATGTGTGGGACTCCAAGAACCGAGGGGTGAACGGGACCCAGAAAGGACAAATTGTGTGGCGGCTGGAGGCGGAACCCTACTTCATGGACTGTACGTTGACTCGATTTTGTCTTTAAATCTCCAAATAAAAAGATCATTTTTTTTAAAAGCATTCCATGTGATCTTTCTTCAGCCGAGACGAAGATCTGCTTCAAATACTATCATGGTGTGAGTGGAGCGCTGAGAGCAACCACTCCTTGTATAACAGTCAAGAACCCTGGAGTCCTGGTACTTCCTTCATATACCTCTCAGATCTCGGCAAAACTTGAAGACAATAGACTCGCTTGTTATTGTATAATTATAGTGTACTCCCCTCATTTGTTGCTTGATGAAGCTGGAATCCTTGGAACGGATAAATGTAACTCTTTAACAGTCCAAACAAACATTGACAATTTCTCTACTCATTTCAAAGCTTCATTTTTTTTAACTAAGGGAGTGTATTAGCTATGTATACGATACAGGAAAACAATATATTGGCTTTTTTTTTAATGATTTAGTTGCAGGAAAACTGTCAAGTGAATATTTATATTTAAGTATATCCCATAGTTTTAACTAAAACTGGCAAAATCTCCTTTTTTTCTCTGATTATACTACATTTTCATGTGATTTTTATGATAAATGTATAATTATTCAGGTGGGAAGTGAGGGGCAGGTGCTGGACCAGCCGGGACCTGAACTTTGTCGCAAGCTTGTGAGCTTTACTCTGTCAGGTCGGTACATTTCATGAACGCTTACCCACCACTCAAATTCACTCTCTAACTTTCGATACGGGATTTCTGTCGCAGACATCCGAGCGGTCGGCCTGAAAAAGGGCATGTTTTTCAACCCGGATCCTTACCTGAAGATGTCCATTCTGCCGGGGAAAAGGAGCGGGCTCCCAAAATTTACTCACCACGGCCAGGAGCGCAGAACGTCCATCATTGCCAACACTACAAATCCTGTGTGGCACGGAGAGGTTGGCACAGTCGCACAAAAACACATAAATACACAGTCTAAAAATAACCCATGAAGGAAGAATATTTGGGAAGAAACATCTATAGCACCTTTTTCATCACAATATGGGCGACTTTTTTAGTTGAGGGAAGGTTAAGAGAGTTAAATCTTTTTGTGTGACAACATTTATGAACCGAGATGCTAGATGTCTAAAATTTTACAATATATAAGATTTATACATTTAGTAAAACTGCCTTGGTCATTTTGTATATGCCTAAACATTATCTCCCTCTCTAATAAACTAATTGAACCCATCTGAAAAACCTATTTGGAGAAATATTTTTGCTTGTTTTAATAGGTAGCATGAATATATTATTTATCTGATTAGATCAAGACCCAAGAAAACCTCTTATTCCGACAAAAGACAGTGTTCATTCTTTTAATCAATTCACAAATGAATAAATAAGGGACATATTTGCATTAAGATTGTACATTTTTGTGACAATAATTTCCTCAAGTTCATAATCGTCAAGAATTCCTTCCTTTTTTTTAATTCCTTTTCTTTTATCGCACTCTTTTTTTGACATTTAAGATAATCAAATAATCTCCAAATCTTTCCTCCATAGAAATACACCTTCGTTGCTCTCATGAGTGACGTCCTGGAGATTGAAGTGAAAGACAAGTTTGCCAAGAGCCGACCAATCATCAAGCGCTTTCTGGGTCAGCTGATCATCCCGTTACAGAGACTCCTGGAAGGACCAACAGCGGAGTAAGTCACTGAAATCCAGCAAATACAATCACAAATCCTACATCTGAAAAGAAAAGTTTGAAAGTGACAATTGTTATCTTGCACTTTTGTCTCATATTTTTAACACAACAGCCAGCAGCCAATCAGCTACAGTCTGTGTCGCCGACTTCCTACGGATCATGTCAGTGGGCAGCTCTTCTTCAGAGTGGACATCACTTCCACTGGACATGAAGGTGAAACTGCGTTTTTTACCTCAAAATACAAGAGAAATCACTTACATGTGTTTTTTTCCTGACTCTGTCATTTTAAAAGATGCTGTGGGAATCATCGGAGGCGCAATAAACATGGATCCAGGAAGCCCCTCTGACGACGAAGACCTCCCGCACCCCTCTTCATCCACCAGGATGCTGTACGGGGCCTCGCCGAGTATTTCAGACGAGGGCCCGCAGATGGTGAACGGAGCTTGCGGCTACAGCGACTCGGTGTGGCGAGATTCCTCCGGGCCCGAAGATGTTTTCCCGCCTCTGATTCCGCACACGCACAGACAGGTGTCACTCAACGACTACCTGGACACCCTTGAATCCCCCCGGAGTCCCGGCGACAGACCCCCGGTGGGGCCGCTCCCCAAACTGCGCTCCAGTTTCCCGACGGACACGAGACTCAACGCCATGCTGCACATCGACTCCGACGAGGACGAGGAGACGCCGGGACCGTCGCAGGAGGGGAAGAGCTCGGGCGCCGCGGGATCCGAACCGGCAGCCGCTCTTGAGCAACAGCAAGAGAGAGGGGCCGTTGGAGGGACGACCGGAGCCGGCGTGACAACGGAAGCTTCTGCAGGGTCCGAGGCGGAGGCTGCTGTGTCTGACGTGGAAGTCCAGGCCGGAGGATCTTCTGGTGGTGAACACCTGGAAGCATCTGGAGGGACTGACGTGGAGGAGCCGCTGCAGACTGTGGAGTCCGTTCGGGAGCAGAACCGAACCAGCGTCATTCACGGTGGCATCTGCAACTCCTCGCTAAGCAACTGTCCGCTCTCACCCATACCGGTGAGGGTTCACAGGCTAGATGTTTCTGAAAGTAATGTTCTGATCACCACACATCTGCTTTTACTTCAGGAGGTGGAGACCAGAAAAGAAGTGGCTCCAAAGGCAGAAGAAGAAGGTGTGGAGTCGTCGAGCAGCGAGGCAAACGGGCCTGTGGCGGGAGGATCCTCAGGGGGTTCCAACATGGCCGACATAGGAGCTACTGAAGGTATTGGGATTTAAACAGGCAACCATTGAAATCACCAGGATTGAAAAAATTAAAAACTTTATTTTTGTTATTTGGTTTGTTTTCTTTTTATAAACGTTTAGATTGAGATTGTGATGAATTATACAAAGTTAGTCATGGTCATGTTGATATTATTTCTATAGAGCTTTACAGTGTCTTTAAAAGAAAAAAAGTGTTACAGTCATGAAATTGTACAGCAAGCAATGAAGCCATGTCTTTAAAGGAACATGAAGAGTGTGTATAGAGTTGAGAAATGTCTTTGTGTTTTCAATTAAAATTAGAATAAAATATGATTTTTTTTTTAATGTTAAAACAATCTTTAAAAATAATTAAAAATAAACTAAAAATATTTGTCATTATAATTTTGAATGTTACATTAAAAAAAAAACTGTTTAGACTCAAGGTTGACTGGGAAATTTCATGAATCTCTTTCAATATATATACATTTTTTCGATAGTGGTTTTGTTTTTAACATCTCACTATTTCAAAAGCAGATTTTGAAGTTTATTTGCCCAATCATTGTATCTTGGCTCTAGTTATTAACCTGTAAGTAATTTAAGAAAATCATGTTTTATTTATTTGTATTTTTAATATAAAAACTCAAGGTATATAATTGTATTCATATTTTTTACCTTATTTGATTTACAAATAAAAAAAGACAGATTTATAATTTCAGGTACAAACACTGACAAGTGATATATTATATTCTTCTATTTATTTTATTTTTTGAGTAAGAGTTAAAACTTGTCCTTGTGTCCAGGTGCGACGGGTGGAAGTGTGGAGCGACCCGGGGAGCAGGAGGACGAGGGGCAGCTGGAGGTGTGGAGAAGGCGGTCTGAAAGTGGAGCCCAGAACCAGGAGACCAGTTCTGCAGAAAGAGAAGAAGGTGAGTCTATATATATATAAGACGTTAAAGGATATAAATGGATTCTCCTCGTAGCAACATTTCTGTGTCGGTCTGTAGGTGCAACAGCTGCAGTCAACGGCCACCAGTCTGTTCGCAACCTGCCGTCTGTCCGGCACGACATCAGTCGCTACCAGAGGGTGGACGAGCCCCTCCCCCCAAGTAAGAGCGTGCAGTGGAAATAGAAGCTGGTAGAAAGAGTGCTCTGTTTTAATGTGTACATTTTTATTTATTTAAAATGTGTAAATACCATTTCTTATGATACAGTGGTCACTCGTTTATCGCCGGGCACACGTTCTAAAAATAACCCGCAATAGATGAAATCCACGAAATAATGAGCTTTATTTTTTACAATTATTATACATGTTTAAGGCTGTAAAACCCCTAACTACACACTTTTATACATATTCTCAAAGTTCAAACTTTCGCGGATTAAAAAAAACAAGTACAATATTAGTTAATAAAACCATAGATCAAAACCTGTTTTCAAGCCCAAACATTTTTAGCAAATTTAATTTTAATAATCAATCTACGAGGTTTGACCCAAAAGATTATTAATTATTACCAGTAACTCACGCGTATATCACAGTTCCTCTGATGGTGCCTCTTTGTCCTGGCGCAGCTCCGCTGTAACCTCTTTTTCCTCTGAAGGCCTCGTGCAGATGTTTTTTTTCCAAGTGCAGAAGTGATTGGTAGTTTTTATGTAAATCTGGCTTGCTGAACGCATTTTGTACTCAATTCGATTATCAGGACACAGAACACAATGTGTGTTCAAACATGCAAAGTTACACACAAAAATATCTGCCAGGCTGCCATAGCTAAACCGCGTTATAGCGAAGGACCACTGTATATCAAATTTAATTTAATTTGTATGGATAAACATTTTAACTTAATTTTTTTGGTTATTTTTACACCGCATAAAGTTTTTTGATTTCTCTTCTGAAATTCCACCTGACCTAAATAAGCTACTCACTAATAAAACTCATTTTATAATTCCTATAGTACCTTAATTTCAACGGTGAAAGTCTTGACCTGTCAGACAGTTGTTTTTCTTAATTTATTTAATATATTTATTGATCATCTTGTCAGGAATACAGTTAACAGTTTTATTTCCCTACAAACCAAAAATAGCAAAAAGGTAACTATGATAGTAATAATATTGGTAACAAATACAGTACTACAAGATTACAAAAAGACCAAAAAACTATAAACATTACAAATGAAAAATCAAAATAATTGAGTGTACATATGCAGATTTACCACAGACTTTTAGATATATAGTTATTTCATATATTATTATTATAGCTTCACAGAGTCACAGTCTATATGTTGCACAGTCCAAAAAGGGAAGACACATCTTATCTAAGTGATGTCTCCATATATTACTGTAAGGACAAGGGTTTTTCCAGTTTAATAAATAAGATTTCAAGAGAGAATAAAAGTAAATGTTGATGCCCTTTATTTCACTCCTGTTGTTTGAATCTAACACATTATTTGGGTATAGTTTAGCTAATCTTACTTAAGAAAAATAATGACAATGTATGTTTTTCTATTGTATTAGAAACATTTCTATGGAATGGAATGGTTTCATCTTACAGTTTTAAACAGATTGAATTGACCGTGTTTTAATAATTTAAAGTAATAATCTCCATTAACCCTCCAAGAAACATCAACGAGAATATACTGGACAGCAGCTGTATTCTCGTCTACTTACTCCCCACGGCACTAACCACCACGTCTCTACCCCAGACTGGGAGGCTCGTATCGACAGCCACGGGCGAATCTTTTATGTGGATCATGTGAACAGAACCACGACATGGCAGCGGCCCACCGCTCCACCGGCCCCACAGACCCTGCAGAGATCCAATTCCATACAGCAGATGGAGCAGCTGAACCGAAGGTATTTTACACGCTTGGACGACACAAAGAGGGGTTTTTTTTTAAATCCATGGTTTCCTCAGATATCAGAGCATAAGAAGGACCATAACCAACGACAACAGGCCAGAGGCGGTCCCGGCCGGGGAGTTGCCCGCGGATGAGACTGATCTGCCACCGTCCTCGTCAGGTAGCCTTGAGTCACCTCTCGGCTCTTAGCAGATCGGACCATTCATTCAACTGTTTCGTCTCAGAGCTGCGACGGGATAGCACCGTGACCCCGGCCAGCTCCAGGTCTCGACTCACCCTGTTGCTGCAGTCGCCCAGCGCCCGGTTCCTCACCAGCCCGGACTTCTTCACTGTGCTTCACTCCAACCCTGTACGGATTCCTTTTCCTTTCTCTAGTCCGCCAAACATCTGTCTATTTCTACCTCGCACACGATCTTCTTCTACACCGCTTTAAAAGAATATTCATACTCGCCATAATGACCAGGATGTCGGATACATTTTAGGCACGTGTGTCAGGCTTCGTGATCACATGATGCTTCTTGCATGAACACCTGAAACAATTAGAAAATTAGATTTATTCTAGCTAAGACTGGTTATGTGAACATTTAAAATATTGTTATTACTTAATACATGAAATAGATTAATAGCAACAAATGGAGGTATATCAGTGCCCTCAGGATATTTACATTTATTTTTTCAAGCATTATTGAATTATTTTTGGAATAAATAAATAATTAATTCAATAGTTTCCATACTGAAAGGTTGAATTGTTTTTTTTAGTTAATTATTGTATTAAGTATATGGTATTTTGAAATTGTTTAATTACTTTTTCATTAATTATTAAATTTAAAAAAAAGATTTTTTTTCCCAAAAATAATTATTTGTTTTTACAGTTTTAGTCTGATAATCAATCAAAAAAATCATAAATTCAAAAATGTATTCTTTTAAAGGCTATGAATAATAAAATATTTAATAACAATACTCGAAAATATGTTTGAATTATTGGAATTAGAATATCAATTACACAACCCTTTTGAAAATATTAATATTTATTTTTAGAAATTATTTAAAAAACATTCAAAAAGTTATTTAACCTTTCAATATAAAAATTATTGAATACAATTATTCATTAAACCAACAAATTCAACCTTCAATATATAATGTATTGAATTCAATTCTTAAAAATTAAACAAAAACATCAAAATCTGAATAAAAAGTTTAAACATTTGAAATTGTAAGTTCAACTTGATTTGTGTTATTTCACATTTATTGTGTATTAAGTATTAATGTCATGGGTATTTCAACTTTTTATTCAGCTTTATTGATTTTAAAAAAATATCAGAATTATTGACAAAATTCAAATGACCTGTAACTATTGTTTATCACTTTCTCTGGCTGAAGTCGGCTAATGAACCTCTTTTCTCTGTGGTGGCTGTTCCCTCTCTCTCACGTCTTCCCCCCTGACACGTGTGTTTCTTCAGAGTGCCTACCGCATGTTCACCACAAACACGTGTCTGAAACATATGATAAGCAAAGTCCGAAGAGACGCTCACCACTTCGAGCGCTACCAGCACAACCGGGACCTGGTGGCCTTCCTCAACATGTTCGCCAACAAACAGCTGGAGCTGCCAAGAGGATGGGAGATGAAACACGACCACACGGGCAAGGTTGGGAGACCCGACCCGCTCCTCTCAGACCCTTTTTAAATACCTTCGTAATTGTATTTATTTCTTATTCCGCAGCCTTTCTTTGTCGACCACAACTGCCGAGCCACAACGTTCATCGACCCCCGGCTGCCTCTCCAGACCGCCAGACCCCCGAGCCTCCTGGCACACCGGCAACACCTGACCCGCCAGCGGAGCCGCAGTGCTGGCGAGGTCAGTCCACGTAGACTTGTGGGTCGCTTTTCTCACATAAACACCATATTTAAACTGATCTTAACTCTCTTATTCTCACTCGTAGGCTAGTGAAGACTCTCGTCATGGAGGTCCTCCCGTCTTACCACGCCCGTCGAGTACCTTCACCTCC
This sequence comes from Callionymus lyra, assembly GCF_982586985.1. NCBI lineage: Eukaryota > Metazoa > Chordata > Actinopteri > Syngnathiformes > Callionymidae > Callionymus > Callionymus lyra. Next base: position 25,092,798 of record NC_141822.1, read on the forward strand.
TCCAGCAGAGGGCAGCCTCAAGACATTGTACCTGTTGGTCAGTAAAACAAATTAATCTATGGAAGTAGCTCAGTGCCATCAGAATATTGGATTTATTATTTATTAATTGATTTGCTCTTTTTTATTATTATTTTGTTATAAGCTTTAAAAAATAGATCAGAATTTATTTTTTGAAAGGTTTATTTTTTTGTTAATAATTCAATTGAAATTATTTCAAATACTTTAAAATTAATACATTTTTATTTACATATGGGGTTTAATATTCTTATTACAATAATTGAAAAATAACATTTCGAAATTCAATTTTTTAAAATTCATAGCCTTTTAAATTCAATATAAAATGTTGATATAATTATGCCATGACAGAATTCCAAATGTGTATCAAACCACTTGATCATCTGCAAGACACATGATTGGCCAAAAGTGTGATCATGTCACGGCATAGAAACACACACATGAAGAAGTTAATAATTGGATTAGAATATCAAACTCTATGTGTAAATTTCATTTTGAAAGCATTTTAATTGTGTAATTCCACTATTAAAAAATACAAATCCGACTTTGGTATATAGGAATTATTGTGATCAATTATTAACACGAATACAATGAAATTCTTAGAAAAAATATTTTAATTAAAAATATTCAAAGTTGAAAGTTTGAAATAGTAAATCCAACCTTTCAAAATTCTGCCGGCACTGATAAACTTCCATATACAGGCCAACTTTCTAAACGTTTTGTCAAACTGGTGACTAATCAATCACGTCTTCTCCTTTATTTTAGCGTACAATGACAAGATTGTGTCGTTCCTACGACAACCGAACGTGTTTGAGATCCTGCAAGAGAGACAACCCGACATCAACCGCAACCATTCACTCAGGTACAGAAGCACTCTTTTGCTGGGAAGAAATAAAAAGATCTTCACAGATTTTAAACGTTTTCAGAAGGTAACCTTTGGAATAAACGACCACTTTAAACCTTTAGTGTTAAGATAAAACTTCTCTTTATGTGGAGATGAGAACGGCTTTTTTCATACGTCGACAGGGAGAAGGTGCAGCTGATCCGCACAGATGGAGTCTCAGGTTTGGCAAGGCTGTCGGGAGACGCCGACCTCGTCATACTGCTAAGGTGACAATAATCTATTTTTGAACGTCACGACTCACTCGTTGCCCCCGTTTTAGTTCTGGCCTTACCTTCCTTTCAAATGTCTGCAGTTTATTCGAAGAGGAGGTGATGTCCTACGTGCCTCCTCATGCCTTACTTCACCCCAGCTACTGTCAGTCACCTCGGGGGTCTCCGGTCTCTTCGCCACAGAACTCGCCAGGTGGGACCTTAAAAACAAACCTGGGGTCGGGGGTCATGTGGCCCTTTGACTGTATTTACGAGGCGATCATGGGGTGAAATGTTGAAATGCATAGAACAAGAAGTTGTATTTGTTTTACTTTATGTGAGTATTTATTTTTCATCACAATAATAAGCCTCTAAAGAAATAAATATTTAGAAAATAAACATGGATTTTATCTTTTTTTTTTTAAATTGTTTTCTAATGGATAACAAACGTAAATTGTAACTTATTTAGCTTGTATATAAAATGTCATGGCATGAAGCCTTTAAAAAAAAGAAACATTGAATAGAATAGAATAGAAAATGTTTATTCATCCCCAGAGGGGAAACACACTTTTACAACAGCAGCACAATTGAAAATAAAGTGCAAGGAAAAAAAGAAATAATAAAAGAGATAATAAAATAAAATAAAACGATCTTAAAAATATACAAATTATTTACAATATTAGAAAATTAACACTATTAACAAAATAAAATAGAATAAAATAAAATAAAATAAAATAAAATAAAATAAAATAAAATAAAATAAAAACAAAAAATAAAAACACACAAGAAGAAAAACACACTACGGATTAACATCAGGATATTTAAAGTAGAGAGTTAAATATCCTGACACCAGTTGGGATGAAGGACCTTCTACAACGCTCCGTGCTACACTGGGGGTGCCTGAGCCTGCCACTGAAGGAGCTGGAGGAAATTGTTATTTCTTTCTGTTGGCTTGACGGCCCCTCTCTAAAAGTCACTTAATATAACGTGTAAATGACAACATGAAGAAAAATGGTTAAAAACCTAAGCTCATTTATTTCCTCTTTCGTCTTCTCTCTGTTGCCTCCAGGCACTCAGAGAGCAAACGCGAGGGCTCCGGCTCCGTACAAGAGAGACTTTGAGGCCAAACTACGCAACTTCTACCGGAAGCTGGAAACCAAAGGCTATGGTCAGGGACCAGGGAAGCTAAAGTAAGTACTGTCCGCAACTCATTATCAACTTGTATCAACTGACCTTTGACCCCCGTCTGCGCTTGTTCAGATTGATTATCCGTCGAGACCATCTGCTGGAAGACGCCTTCAACCAGATCATGTGTTACTCTCGTAAAGACCTGCAGCGGAGCAAGTTGTACGTGAGCTTCGTGGGCGAGGAAGGGTGAGAATAAATCCGTGTTTAAAAACTTCTCGTCTATAAAGTGTGTTTTCCCTGAGGTCACGACTCGTTGTTGTTGCAGGCTGGACTACAGCGGACCGTCCAGGGAATTCTTTTTCCTGGTCTCCAGGGAGTTGTTCAACCCTTATTATGGTCTGTTTGAGTACTCGGCCAACGACACGTACACAGTCCAGATCAGCCCCATGTCTGCCTTTGTCGACAATCACCATGAATGGTGAGCTTCTCTTATCTGTCAGATAATTATTTCTTGCTCCTTCCATGTGAATGTTTCCATCCAGGTTTCGGTTCAGTGGTCGCATTCTAGGTCTGGCTCTCATTCACCAATACTTGCTGGACGCCTTCTTCACCAGACCTTTCTATAAAGGTCTACTTCGTATGTAAGGATGACCCCTTTCCATCGGACGATAGTTGGATCAACATCAATTCTAATCATAGTTCGTATGTGGCCACTTTAGTCCCTGTGACCTCAGCGACCTGGAGTACCTGGACGAGGAGTTCCATCAGTCGCTTCAGTGGATGAAGGATAACGACATCGAGGACATGCTGGACCTCACCTTCACTGTCAATGAAGAAGTCTTTGGTCAGGTGAGGAGAGATTCTTGCCTACATCTCTTGTACTTTTCTTCTAAAACCTTTAATTTGTCTTTTAAGTCCTTGTCGATATAAATTAGTGTTTTTGGCTTCCCTTGGTGTGAAACAGCTTTGTCTGAAACTGTCAACATGCACATTTGTTTACAAAACAAAGGAAAAGCTCTTGCTGAGTCAGTTTCTTGGAAACTCACAGAGTCTCAGGGTGAAAATGAATCCTGTCATTACAGAAAATCAAACAAGATAAAAATAATGCCAAAACAAGCGTTGTAACGCTTTATAAAGTAGTGTACAGTAACTACTTAGGGCTGGACTTTGTCAAAAACTGTAATGCATTTATCATTAACTACCTGTGTAACGTGTAATAGCTCATTATCACATGTGCATAACTCAGGACACAAACAACATGCTCCTCCGACTACATTACCTACATTTTTAACATTGGAAATGCTTATGTTGGTAGCAGTTCGCTTTATAGGACAGCAGGGGGCAGTAATGTCCCGGAGCTTTTTCTTCCCTACCTCCACTCAAAACCTTTAATTTTTCCATCCATTGTGTACTGTTGGATTGCAATAAAGTTTTATATTTCTTAAAGTTAGTTTGAAGTTTTAAAAATAATACACATCAAATAGATTTCAATTGAAGTAAACAAAACAGTGAAGTATTTATTGACAACATTTTTTCAAAATGAAGAATTAACATGGATTTCATTCGTAGTTGTTACTTATCTGCAGCTGAGAATTACTAACTGTGGTACAAATGCATTGTAATTTAGGACCTCGACACATCTCTGCTGAGGCTCGCTGCAGCTCACAGGGGGTGAAAGTAGAGCACAGTCTGTCCAGAAAGTCCAGCTCGGAGCAGAATCTGAGAAATTCCTGAGTTCGATGAGTTACTGTAGTGCAAAACAAAAATGTATACACAGCAGCAACAATAAATAATGCAACTATTTCAAGCATAAACCAAAAAGAACGTGTTGCAACAGATCACAGAAAGAGAGCTGAAGCCCGGCGGAGCCAACATCCCAGTCTCGGAGAAGAACAAAAAGGAATATATCGAGAGCATGGTGAAGTGGAGGATAGAGAGGGGTGTGGTCCAGCAGACCGAGAGCCTGGTCCGAGGATTCTACGAGGTAAAAGTCAAACTAATAAAATGAACTTCAGAACCGAGCTCTACATCTGTGCGCACTTGTTTAAGGTGGTGGACGCTCGGCTGGTGTCGGTGTTTGATGCACGAGAGCTGGAGCTCGTGATCGCGGGTACGGCAGAGATCGACTTGTCAGACTGGAGGAACAACACGGAGTACAGAGGAGGTAACACACCTGTTGTGAACTCATGCTTTTATTTGCTCACCTTTATTTGTTTCTTGTTGAATATTTTAATGATATAATTGATATAAATATATATATTATTGATGTTTATTTATTTTTGGCAAACTCATTATGTGAAAGTCCTGCCTTTTTATCTGCTTCAGGTTACCACGACAACCACATTGTTATCCGATGGTTCTGGGCAGCCGTCGAGAGGTTCAACAATGAACAGAGACTTCGGCTCTTGCAGGTAAAATGCTTCGTGGCTGCCGCCCCCATAACCCACTCTTGGATAAGATGGATGATTCCTAAACACTCTTGACTGTCATTCCAGTTTGTCACCGGGACCTCCAGTATTCCTTACGAAGGGTTTGCGTCTCTGCGAGGCAGCAATGGACCCCGAAGGTTTTGTGTGGAGAAATGGGGGAAAACCACGTCCCTGCCACGGTAACTTTCAGTTGTGACTTCTGATTATGTTAAAGGAACAAAATTACCTTAATTTATAGATTATAACCTGGTTATTTGTTCACCTGCCTCCGGGATGAGAAAGAGAAATGTGCTAAGGAAGACGATAGTTTTTTAATGTACATTCTTCATCATGGAACTTAGGTTGCAAGTTTTAGGTTGAAGGTTATTAAGCTGTCTGCCACAGAAGGAAATAGAGATCCTGATCATAAACTCGGCAACAATTAAATTTAAAAGAACTTTACTATATGCTAAAAGACAGAAAAAGCTGAAAGCCGTTTTTTCTTGCTGTTTTACTGCTGTGTTACAGGTATTGTTAGGAAAACGGTTGTATTTAATTAATAAGAAATAAATATTTACATGGTGTTGCAGGTTAAATTAAGGTGCACTCTATTGTCCGAAGATTACGGTAATTAATTCCCAGTGATTATTTCTACCTAAATATTACATCTAAATAAATAGATAATAGGTAGAAAATAATTATAGATATTGTTAAAATATTGAAAATAGGTCAAATACATACAATAACAAAAAGGAACTCAGTTTCTGCAGACGTCTGCCAAGTCTTAAATATTCACCCCTATTTATTATTTTTACTATTTATTTATTATTGCACTCAATGTATCAATATTTTTAACGTTGGAAACGCTAATGTTGGTAGCAGTTCGCTTTATGGGACAGCAGGGGGCAGTAATGTCCCGGAACAAACTAATACAAGACAGTGCAACTGAAGAATGAAGTGAGCTTGAGTTGGAGCTTCCTCTCCAAAGAGAGTGACAAATCCTTCAAAATATGTGTGGATCCAGATGGAACAACAGAGGACTAGTGAACGCACAAAAATTAAAGGATGAATTGAGTTGTTTCATTCATGGTAACACTGCACATTGTCCTTATAAAATAAACTGAACCGAACTAGAACTGACCAATGATCTTTGCAACAAATCTGTTCTTTTCTCTTCCAGAGCACACACCTGTTTCAACCGGCTGGATCTGCCTCCTTACCCGTCCTTCTCTGTGCTGTACGAGAAGATGCTAACAGCTGTTGAGGAGACCAGCACTTTCGGTCTGGAGTGATGGCAGCAACAACCCCTCAGAGTCTCTAACAAAGTGTGGTAGGAAGCTAGAGAGACGCTCACATATGCTGGAAGATTCTTTGCACCTGTACGACACCGTCTTAGTGACTAACCTGTGCAATAGGATGAATGAAGAAACAACCAAACTGAAGCGCTTTGACACATTGAAGAGTAAATTGAACACTGCCTTCGTCACAAGAACTGAGTCAATCAGCCTTTAAAAAGAATATCATATTTGATGGACCTGAGAAGATTTCCAGAACCATCACGGTGAACATCCTTTTGCAGACCGTCGTGAGGTAACTTTTGCTAACGTTTGTGGGATTTTTCCAGCTGATATTTGTGAGTCTACACAACTGCTTTGGTATCGTTGCTATAGGTATTTAACAACAACAAATGTTTTTCTATCCAAACGGAGAAGATGTGATTTGAATGTATCGAAATTTCTGATGTTCAGGACGGTATTTTGATATAAGTGGGATCTGGAGATGTTTTTAAGAAAATCTACCAGTTGTGTTTCGACATTTGAGTGAAGTTCATGAAGTTGCTTCCACTAGTGGCAGATTTAGAGAACAACACATGTGTTATAATCAGATTTATACAGTTTAATATATTTTATTAATGAAGGTCTATGTCACATTACTTGGATAATGGATTTATGGATTTGGTTTTGAAATATGGTTACATATTTATAGTTACAGTGAATATACGTGAAGATTATCGTATCAACTATTTCAGTGCATCCTAAAATATTGGTTAGTGTTATATATATATTTTTAGTGACACAAGCTAAAGCAGGACTTCATACGTGTTACTGTTTGCACCTTTGTTTGTTGATACACTTCTTATAGGTTTAATTCACTAGCTGTCAATGTATTTAGTGAACTACATTTTTATGTTGTGTATAAGATTTAACCTTTTTTTGGGGGGGTTAATCGTGTGTCTAATGCAACATGGTTACAAGTCATGATTAGGATTATGTAGCTACTGTAATGAAGATGGTTGATGCTTGTTTAATAAGATCGACAGAGACATATTAAAAGATGGATGCTAGTACTGTGGTTCCAACAGTAGAGGGCGCACTTTGCATCAACAATTCAACCTACCTGTTTTTTTTTCGTTTCTCTAGATCTGCCACACCAGTGTTCATTTAACTTATTTAAGTTACACTTTAAGAAGAAGTGTTTAATTTGATTTAAACATGATTTAAATCGTGACACGTTTTGTCAAGCCTGTGGCACAGTTTCATAATCGCCCTTGGAGTCCGAAAATGAAGTTGCTTGTCGATTTTCGTGCTCATGGGATCCTACAGATGAATTCAGGTAGAACATAGTAATGCATGACCTTTTTCTACTGCGGACGTTGCTGATGGAGTTTGAGGAGAATCTTTTTCAGCAGCATCTTCGCTCACATTCCCCTTCTGCACGACGAATGTACTGTACTGGCCACCATAAAAAAAAAAGTCTTCTCTCAAAGTGTCATGATGCATTTACACTCTTGTAGGTATATTTTAAACAATCACCCTTTTATTGAAGGCTTATTCACGGTCATCTTTTGCACAACAGTCTAATCTTTTATCTCCATTAAATGTTTCCTTTGACTGTCACCTGACTTTCTCGTGTTATGGTCGTATTTTTATTTCTTTTTTTCCCTCATAACCGTTTCTAAACTAGCAGCACTGCCCTTGTGTCTGTCGGACGGGAATGTACCAAAGTTGCAGTCGCTTCACTCTGTACACACCACCTCACTATTGGATATGAATGTTTGCAGCACTCCATCCTGAAATAAAATGTCATCTCTATGCAAGATTTACCTGGCGATTGATTGAATTACTGTCTTGTATCTCACTGTGCTACATCATCACGTTTTAATAATTGAAACAAAACAAATCGACTTAGAAATTAAAGTCTGATGGCACATTTCCATACCAAAAATGGATTTTACAAAATCAGACTTTAACTTATACAAATGTTTTAACACATTGAACTGTAATCTGAATTGATGTATTCATTAAAGAAATAAATACAGACAAAAATAAATTGGAACTATACATTTTTCAAATTCGAAAATCAGAAGCTGTCAATAATCCGTGTTAGAAATTAAATTTTTATTGTGATTGTTATCACTCTTATTTTTACATAATTTCTTACATTTGCTCTTTTTTTTTTTACACTGAATTGTTAACACTAAATTATTTTTTTTTACATTTAATTAAAAAAAACACATTTTTTCGATGCATAAATTAATTAATTGTCCGATATTGAAAATTCAGTGTTAGAAATGTATCAAAGGTCTCGGGATGAAAAAAAAACTTCTTTAAGAAACATCTTAAGACGTTTCTATTTGTTCAGGCTTTTCCTTGAATTTCTCGAACTCCTGTGTTGTTCTCAGTATTAACTTGATCTTTAAAGTATGTACTTTTTTGAGTATTGTTTTGATTGTTTAAGCGCTTTGTGACCCTGGTCTCGAAAAGCGCTATATACATAAATATTACTTACTTACTTACTTACCTTTTGATCTTTTTTATACTGTTCGACTATGGCTTTGCAATGTGACGTCATCGTTAAGCGCCCCGATCCTCATCGACAGGAACAAGGCTACAACAGAAAAACTCAAAACACTATTACTCAACGAACGAGTGTTTTTATGATTTAAAATATAAGCACAACCATTTCATTCACATTTTATCTTTTTATCGCGATACATGTACTACCCAGTTGGTGGCAGTATTGTACCGGAATTTAAAAAAACGTTTTTTAGCTAGACACGTCAAGACATCTTTAGAAATGTTTTTTTTTTTTAAAACGACATCGGGCGTTACAGGAACAACAGAACTGTAAGTATCCTACTTATACTTTCTTCGGATTTCCCCACCATTTATAGTTAAATTTATACATATAAACTTGATATTCAAAAACACTCACGAAACGTTTGTTTTCATCATTTCTTTATTCATCTTGGCTTTCACATAAAAAAGGGTTCAAAAATGGGTGTCAGGGCTGTGTCACATTTATATTGAAATCTATTGCAGAAACTATTTAACATCCATATACTGCAGACAAACGAAGAACAAATAAAAACAGAAGCGATATGAACAAGACAGCCATGCAACAAACCATATGTCCGTTATAGCGGATGCATTTTATACAAGCAAACAATAATTACTTCAAATTAAACGAAACCTGAACCTCAGGTTAAAAAAGACCTGTACCTTATTTATGTGAAATCTTAGCTTTCAGCGAAAGGTTTCATTTAATACAAAAATAAATTGTCTTGTGGTCAATTTAATAAGGTGCTCATTGAGTTTTTGATTTTTCTTTCTTATTTTTTAAATTTCAGTTATTAATCTAATTAAACTGAAATGTCCTGTCATTTCTATTTTGAATTAAGTGCATTCCCTTTGTTTTACAAATAAGGCACTTGTAGGCTAAAAATCTTTCGTTAAAAACAACGTTTTTTTGTAGTTATTGCTGCAATAAATACGGGGGAGCTTTTTTCATTATGATTAGTAATAAGAAAACAATTTAACCAAACTTTTTTTTCACAAGTGCCCTTAAAGGGATACTGTATCTGTGCGACTGATGCTCGGATCAACAAATAAAAAAAAACGTTCAACGTAAACAAACACCTCGGTTACAAAAATAAGCTGCCTCATATTTTTAGCTGCTGTCAATATTTTACAGCAAAGAGAAATAGAACCTTCCTAAACAGTTGTGTGTTAACAAAAACAAAACCGGCAGAATAACCAGTTTCCTTAAAGGGCATCTAATGTGAAACCCAACCTTCCTGACTCACTCATGTTTCAAATGTGGAAGTCTTTCTCTCCAAGATACAGTAAGTCCTTCATCATGATGATGTTTTGAAGGTATTATTTTATAAAGTTCTCCAAGGTCTGAAATCTCGGCAAATGAGAGGTTACAAGAGCGGAGTCCATTGTTCAAAATAATGGCTTCACTCCTCCTCCAGCGAGCTGTAATCACGCCCCGCTTTGTTTATACAACAAGTCCCTCTGAGGTTGAGACTTTCGGGATTGATGGGGCTATGGTCAACAAGATTTCATCAAGTGTTTTCAGTGGGCGGGGCTTAAGTACACTTGTAAATATTTCAATGAAAAGAGTTTTGTACAAACGTTCACATACTGATTAGTACAATAGAGGTCCAAGATCTATTTAAGATACACTTAAATAAATACATTAGTTTGCCCTTTAAGCCTTTACACTTCACTGATATTTTTAATACTGATACGATACTTTTGTCGATGTCAACTAAATGGTTCCTAATACTTTTTCATCCCCCTTTAAGGGTCATATTATCAAGTTCTTCTGAAATTCAAATGCTACCATATCATTGGTTCCCACTAACCTTTAAGTATTTTCTTCAGATGATGACATCACTGCTTGGTAGTCGAGGAATTTTGGCATTCAAGTTTGGAGAAACTGGACTCTTTCAGCTGTGCCTGTATGTCCTGCAGGGGGAGTCTTGATGGAAGTCAAACTTGCTGAGGTTGGGTGGGTAGTAGGTGGCGGTGAACATGTTGCTGGGGAGAGGAGCTGGGAAGTGGTTGCAGGTCTCCTCGTTCACGCGCAGATTGTTCTTGTTAAGCGTCTGTTCGGAGAGAGAGAAAACGCATCTTAAGTCCTCGGCTCAGGAGACCGGAGTGACTCCGGATCTCTCACCTTGAACTCCATGGCGATGTACTTTTCGTTCTTTGGCACCATGTTGTCTTGCTTGTTGTAGTTGAGGTGGTTTGGTGTGCTGGGGTGGATGACCGCTGACTCGGCGGAAGCTCTGTTTAGATGGTGGCAGTAGGTGAAGACCAGGGCGGAGAGAAGCGCGGCTGCAAAGAAGCTGGCCACTCCCACCGCTATCAACTGGAACAAGTTGAACGCTAGAAGAAATACAAAGCTTTTGATTCGCACGCTGGCAACAAAGTGATTAGAACGACGCTGACTTATTTGTACTTACTTCCACAGTTCTCATCCTCTTGTCCGGGTAGAATGACTTGAAACAGAAATAATAGTAGAATAAGATGAAAAATAACATAATGTCAAGGAGAACATAGTTAACCTGAATGTTCTGGTATATATTTATTTTCCTATCTTAATTTAGAATCTGCCCTCAGTTCACTGTATATATTCACCTGGGACCTCATGAGCCCTGCATGGCCTGGACTGGGTAACGTTGCTATGGCAAGGATGGCCGTTCGCTTTCTGGTCCTCACCACAGTAACGCATACGATGCTGAAGACCCTGGTCATCACAATCCCCCCATTGTGTCCACTCACTTGTGTCTGTTGGGGATGTCGAGAGAAACAGTTTCTTTAAATGTATTTGGGTTTTATAGGTCTAAAGATACCTGTGATATCTGTCAAATAATAGTATTTTTTAACTGTTTTAGCCTTAGTCAAGTAAACCCTGAATGTTGGATAGATGTCACCAATTAATGAGATCTTGGGTTACCATTAATATCACAAGTTTAATATCACAATGGACCACAAATGACAAAGTGTGATTGAAATTGAGTATTTAAATGATCTCACCTCCACATAAATGTGTATTGCAAAGCGCTTCCTCAGTGTGAAGACCTAAACAGAGTTGGCCACCATTAGAAGGAGCTGGATGGTTGCATGTCCGTGTGCGTTGATAGTGTCCGCCCCCACAGTTGGCAGAGCACTGGGACCAGGAAGACCAGCAGGACCAAGCCCCATTTACTAAACAGAATCCAAAACGTCTGCATTAGCAATGCTGGGGGAAAAAAATGTTAGTAAAGATGTCTTACCTCGGCATGGTTGGGTATTGCAGTCCTGATACTCCACTGGGGCTCCGACACAGAGGCCCAGATTTGTTCGCCCCTCTGAAGATGAGCAACCGCGTTTACGACTACGAAAACCTCTGGAACACTCCTGCGAACAGCTTGACCATGTTTCCCAAGAACTCCAGTGAGCTCCTTTGGGCTGTGAGGAGGTTCTGCCACTCGTTCGGACCAAGTCTTTTACTAGAGCTGGAATTATGCCAATGATGAAAAAGTAGTTTTATTTAAATACAATCAGAAGAACTATCTTGAATATCTTTACTATTTTTATTTTCTACTCACGATCGGTTTGACATCCTCCAGTTCCATCATTGGGACAAAAGCGACTTTCCATCTTTTTCCTTCCTAACTGTAGCAGCTGGGGGTCGGACAGGAGTGCTCTGCAAGTGTATCTGAACCTCTGTTCTTGACGGGATCCATCCAGACTGACATTGACTGGCATCCAGGGTGACCACGGGGTGTTTCGCCGGACCTCTGGGCATGATTCCAGATTACATGCCTTATACTCCTAAAAGACACGACGTTTAGACTTTAGACTATCTTTATTGTCATTGCACAGAATAAAACAGAAGTAAAAAACTGGCAACGAAATTGCTTGGCAACCGTTTATAAAACGCAGCATATGGTAATTTTATAAATATAAATATAAATAAGTTAGAAATAGAGCAATATAATATAAACAGAATAAATAAATGTTTTAAATATCGCATGTAATAAATGTATACAAAAGTATAAATATTAATAATTAAAAAATAGTGCAATATATCTATAAATAGAACAAATAAATAATGTTTTAAATAGTGCATTGCTTGAAGTTATATTGCACTCAGTTTAGTACTTGCCGAAATGCTCCATGGTGTTTCCGTTTGTTTAGGAACTGTTGGTTAATGCATGTCTATATTTGTGTTTGGTATTTAAGAGAATTCTGTCATTGTTCACCCAAAATTCAAATTTCTTTCATTTTCTACCTACCCTCATGTAGAGTAAGGTTTGGGATTATTTTCAGTTTTAAAATAAAGAGTCATTTAAGTTTTTTAACAATTCCTAATGTAGAGGCTTTAATACAAGAAATTACAGACGAGCACCACCAACGTATTTGGATACATTTTTTGTTAGCTACATTAAAATGAACATACATTTTTGCCTATAATTTAAAAAAAAAAGTAACTGATTACTCTAAAAAAAATAGCCCCAACCCCTAGTCAAAATGAGGGTGAGTATAAAATGAGTGTTTGGTTGAACTATCCCTTTAGGCATCTATTTTAGCTTCTATGAACTCAATAATAAATAAGACATTTTCTCACAGAAACCTGCAGTTAATTCTATATTTCAGAACATATATTGTTTCAGAGATGAACCTACAGTGTATTTTACATTTTACTAAATGAGTAGTTCAGGTGTGATTTTAAACGTAGTAAGTAACAGTACCACTGTGCATCCAGGGCAGCTGTTTCCGTTCTCACAAGTTCTGGTTCTAGAGTGAACCCCTCCTCCACACTCAGCACTGCAGTGAGCCCAGGATCCCCATGGCGTCCACAACACTGGCAGTGGACAAGGCTTTTTCTCATTACACAACCTGAAAAAGGACACAAAGTAAAGTTATGACAATCCTTATCTGATGGTAGGCGATTTAGTTCAAGTGCTCCCACCTCTCCTCACGACCTTGTCCAACACAGACTCGTCCACCGTAGCGTGGTGAGGGGTTGTTGCAGGACCGCTGCCTCACCTCAAAACCGATACCGCAAGTGCTGCTGCAATGACCCCATGAGGACCATGGTGTCCATCCTCCATTTCTGAGTGGTAAAGGAGGAGCATAACATAATCCACACATACATTAAGCTAATATATTCATTAAACTTAGAAATCTGTGCTGTCTAGTATTATACCTGGAACAGTTTGCCACCTGTATGGTTGGACCCTTGCAATCATCTCCGCCGCACTGGGCCACAGGTCCATCACATGAGCGGGATCGGCACATGCAGTTGCTAATGAAGCCTTCGCCATCATTGTGGTTACACGATTGCCATTGTGTCCAAGGGCCAAAACCCCCATCCTGTGTCAGGTTTCTCACCTCCAGAAATGCAAATGTTACAACTTAAAGGCAACTGAATTTAGTTTGGGGTGGATTAAAAGTGACTTACTGGGCACTGGCTGATGTCCTGCCTCCACAGGTTGAGATTGGTACTTTCCTTCAATGTTGTGCAACGCTGCAGTTTGAGATCCCAGCCGCAGTAAGGGTCACGAGCTTCTATGCAATGACTAACATGAGTTCAGATCTTTGTTAGGGTTTTGATTATATCAAAAATAATCAGGGTGTGTAAATTATATGAATTCATGTACTTCTCAAGTCCTTCACAAACATAGCTAACTAGTTTATCATTGCAATCTTGAAGATATATAAGTCTTTACCTTTCACTTACGTAGCTGGAACAGCGCACTAATGGTATTTTCACCAGCTTGTCATCATAACCCACAAAGAGAGACCTGTCCGTGTGCAGTAACTTAAGGCTTTTGATTCGTCCAACTTGGCCCTCCGGAAGGATCCTTAGTTCCTCTAATAAGCACCCACGAAGGCTTTTGTTGGTAGTAGCGAGTGTCTTCACAATGGTTCCATATTCTGAATGAGAAAATAAAAACGTCACAAATCTTCTATTGTTGGGTAAATTGCAGCTACTGCACTATGCTGTAGGTTTACCAGTGCCAATGTAAAGAATATGGTAGATTTCATCTTTGCCCTCCACTGTGTCTACCACCAGCTTGGAAAACCGTACATTGTCCTGGCTGAGCAGAGGATTGATGGTCACAGGTTGGACCACATCGTTCATCAAGAAAAGCCTTTGAGCATCCTGGAGACTTCTCTCTGTCAGGTTCTCCCCAGGACCACCCTCCTCCAGCGTCCCACACTGCACATGAAGGGTGGAACGATTACAGTCCATAAAGATAAAGTCAAACAACAAAAATACCTGAAAATTAGGAATAGGATTTGGTGTAGACAGCCACGCAGTACGGGGGTTCTCTTGGTAGCGGAATGGTCCATTAAAGGCTTGAGTTATGCCACTCATGTTGAACGCACAAACGGCTGAGGCTGATAAACTGTTTCTAGAAAAGACGTAGTGATGTGACCACACTTGGTTGAAACATTGTTAAATGTCATAAGTGGTTAAATATTTCTAGACTTACACATTGGTTGTGAAGATGCCATAGATCAGGTTCTGTTTGGGTTCGTAGAAGGTACTTTGAAGCTCATTGTAGTAAAAGGGGATTTCACCAGAGCGGGAACAGTTGAGTCGAGCCTTCATGAAAGTGGTCCATGTGTCCTCCAGGAGAAAACGACCGCCCATGTCATTTTTGCACACCCGGGCCACTCGAGAGAACACCATCTTCCCACAGTCATTTTCAACCGCAGTTTCCCTCAAGAAGAAGTAGGCAAACCGTCCGATCTCATACACTGACACAAAGTGAGGTTCTGGAGGTTTAGGAGAAAGAGCATCATTGATACATTGTTTTTCTTTAAATCATGACTTATTTTACCGTTGAGCCATTTGGAATTATACTGAGCTGTTCGAAGTGGGGGTATATTCCCTAGACTTCTGTAGATGACTGGATCCCGTCCAGAGAAGTCGATGACCGTGGCTGCATACAGCGCCCCCTTCTCCGTTACCATGGCAGTGGAGTTGTGTCGGGGGTCATAGGGACAGCGGGCAACACCATTCACCGTGTCTAACACTTCACCAACGTTGTCAATCTGATTGAAAAGAAGATTTTTCAGTGGGGGTTATCACTTCTTTGATGGACATAACCATATGATACTGACCTGCCTGGTCATGCAAATGGGCGTAAAAGCGTTGGTCCCACATGTGAAAAGGGTCATTCCGTTGACTGACAGAACTCGAATGTAGTTTTGACATTCCTCCTAGAGAATTGATACACCACAATGTGATTGTTTTTCTTCTTCAGCCTACAGCTAACATAAGCTACTCTACCTCAGACTTCCCCTTGCTTTGACATGAACGTCTTATATCTTCATCTGGCGCCCACTCAGCTGCCTTTGGATCAGACACGTTTTCAAGATTAGTTCAATTATTTCAACTTCCTAAAAACGATTTATTGTGAAGTGAAAAACAACACTTTTTCAACACAGGTTTCAAATGTATTGCAAATTGCCAGTGAAATCACGCATTCAACTATTTAAATGGTTAACGTTATGGGTTTAAAACAACAAAGCGACCCTACCTGTAAGAGGGAGACGTTGCTTAAACTCAACCTGAAGAGGAAGTTTCTGTGGAAGGAAAATGAGATTTCAAATTAGTTCATAGTTAAGATACATAAGATACATAAGATGAGATTGAAATAAATTCACATTTTTGAAAAGGATATACTGTGTGTATATATATATATAAATATATATATAGTATATATAATGGTGGAGCGGTGTGTTTTGGTGGTGAGGAAGGGTTTGTGATGTGGCACCTTGCTCCTACAATAAGTTGGTTTCGGCTCAGGTCCAGAACCAACTGGGAGAAATCTTTGACGCCTGGATGAGAGAACTCTGCTACCCACTGCTTCAGTGCTGCAATACAGGACATTAAAAAGATAGGTTAAAGCGTTATCACTGCAACACACAACATATGGTATTTTTTATGATTTCACGTGCTACACATCTTTAACATTAGAGTTTGTCCTCTGTTTCAAAACAGTGAGACCTCATTTATCAAATATCTCTGTTCTATTCAGTTCATAAAATGATTTTGATTTACAATAGCGGCTGATTTGGGATGACAGCTCGACGAAACTGGACCCAAACAAACCCCCAGTGAGACTCTTTGAGTCTTTGAACAAACTTGC
This sequence comes from Callionymus lyra, assembly GCF_982586985.1. Lineage (NCBI taxonomy): Eukaryota > Metazoa > Chordata > Actinopteri > Syngnathiformes > Callionymidae > Callionymus > Callionymus lyra. Next base: position 25,109,388 of record NC_141822.1, read on the forward strand.
CAAAGTGAAACAAATTAAGTGAGTGAATTACAGAGCAAATTACTGTCACGATTTCTGGTTTTAAACCCTGACCTGCTTATGGGAGAAATATATTCCAGGCTATAACCTTACGGTTCAGCAGGCGAACACTTCCAGCATGCTGGTCAATTTAATTATATTTGATGTGTTTCACAAGTGATGAACATTTAATGAGGCTCTAATGAGAACATTTAGAAAAGACGCAGTCGATCGTAATAATAACCTACATGATGGTGAGTTGTTTCTTAAAATCTCGGAAAGTTTGGCCAATACTGTTACCTAACTTAGATGTCAAATTATTTAGGGAGTGTTTACTTGATTTATATTCACCTTGATGGGTAACCACTGGATGCTCCTTTCGGGTGCAGTCTACTGCTTTAAATTGCAGCTTCTGGAATTGACAGGAATGCGAACACAAGACAAGCAGGCCAGTGAGGATGAGGCTCCCTGCCTTCCAGTCTGATACTGCCATTTTTAGGACCAGATCCAGCCTTCTTTCAGGGCTTTAGACAACATCTGCAAGGAAACACATTTGTAGTCAATTTTGGTTGTTATTTGACTGCATAACACGGTAAATACTACAGACATTAAAAAGTACCAAAGATCCGCCAAACAATCAAGAACATGAACATTTGCGTAGAACAAATCGATTGGTTTTGCTAGTCGATCAGACTTTGGCCTGTCGGCTCTTTGCCCATCCCGTCTGTGTCAGTGGGCCTCGGTCACGGCAAATTAATCTCAAAAGGCCAGAGTGAACAATTTTTCTAATGTGCTCCTGAAAACCATGGGGGCCAACAACAAAGCCCTCCATGACTGAGAGGGAGAGCCTTTCTATCTCAAGGACGGGATCCGAGCCAAAAAAGGGGCCTCGACCTTCGAACCGCACGACAGTCGGAATCTATTTACATGTATCACGATGGTGATCTTGCAATGGCTGGAAAACACACTAACAGTCGTAAGTGTTGTCAACTTCAGGTGGTACAAGAGGGATTGAACTGTTGTATGAGCATCGGCACAATGTCCCTTCTGCCAGGATATGTTCCCTTTTCACCGTCCATGGCGACCCGATTTCTTTATACGAAAAGACCATTCATCGTACACATTTTCCATTAGAAGTGAATACAGAGGTTGTTTTTAATGCGTGTTATACTCACAAAACTTATGTAAGTAGTTTTACAAAGAGGGTGGATTGACAATACACAATACGTTTGCAAAAAAATGGACAAAAAAAAGATTCATTTTCTACTGGGGGATTGAGGCCATCCCAGCTACTTTGGGCAAGAGACAGGGGACACCCTGGACGGGTTGGCAACCTGTTTGCAGGGTACACAGGGATACAAAACCATCAACACACCTACGGACAATTTCCATTTGTCAATCAACCTGCCCATGTGTTTGGACTGTGGGAGGAAACCGGAGTGTCAGGAGTAAACCAACACAAGCACGGGGAGAACATACAAGATACATACATACAGAACACCTGCAGGTTGTCTCAAGCTTAAAGCAAACCAGCAACTTTCTTAATGTGAAGCCATCGATGATGATACTTGTGAATGGGAGGGCAACACTGTGAAGACTATTTTCTTCAATCATGTCGATCATGACCTCCTATGAGACTGTTACACATTCATTGTAGTGCAAGTGTTTTCACACACGCAACCTTCAAAAGACAAATGTACTAAACTTAAATGGGAAAAACTCCTTCACTTCTCTTTTAAATCTTGCAATTTAACCATATAGCTATGGTTTAATATGTTTTGATAAAGATGCATTTTGTTAATGTTATTGTAAAATGACTACCCTGGCTCAGTTTCTTTCTGCTAGCCTACTTGTAAAATGTCAAATGTTTTTCAAATAGTTAAAAAAAAAGGAATCTGATGTAATTTTTTTTTTAATAAATGAAATTACTTCCTCTTAAGTAATCTATTTTAGCTGATAGGTTAACTTGATCAAGACATAGATAAACTAATTGTAAGTGGCATATTCAAGTGCTCTACTTGGAAACCTGGATTTCCTGCTGGTGGATCGAGAAAGAGTCTTAGCTACCAATAACTAATTGTGGAATTGAAGTAAAATGTGGCACATAGACATGGCTGTTCTCGGGGCCATAAATTAACTCCTGCATGGGAACAACCTGAGTCTGTAGTTCATGTGACAAGAGTGTGTTTTGACCTCGAGAGCTGAACTGAGTGAGCATGTGACCTCCAGACACAGAGAAATACAACTAGTTTCTTTTAAATGGCGAGAGTTTGAATGAGCTTCAGTTTTGGCTTCTGTCATCTGAAGCATTTTCGAAATGTTCTCTCTCAGAGAATAACTGGTGTTCTTGCACGTCACAGCTACAGTCTCATGTAAACAAAGACTACAGTGAAAGATTGCAGTGCTGTTCGGGATAGACGGTGCAGCTCCGAGCCTTGCACTAAACCTGCTGATCTGTCCACTTGCCACACAAGTTTGACTTTTAAAGGAGAAGCTGACGTTGTTTTTAATCTTAAAAATAAAACTTGTTTTTTTTTCTCAGTTACTGTCGAGCAGCATCGGATATTCAAACAGACTTCTAAAATGTTTTGCCTTTACATAATCTTAGATTAGTCTGCTTTATGTAACAGTAAGTTTGCAGAACCTCATGCAGTGCATAGAGAGGAATGTTTCGGGCAAATCAAAGCATATGGCCAGAACGTGACAATCTTCTAGTAGACAGGATATTTGTTTATCTAGGTGTTTTACCGCTATTTTACAAACAATGCTTGGAAATTCAGAAAATAATAATTAAAAAAAATAAGTTTGTAAATGTGCCAATATTTTATCCCGCCCTGGTATCTAGTTGTAGTGGCTAAGTGTAAATGACCAGAAATATCAGCTTTTGTCCTTTAAAAACATACATTTCTGGTTTGATGCAATTTTCTTTTCTAAACCATTGTATTTTGTTTCACATGAACCACAAAATGATTCATTTAAAAGGGTATTATGTTTATAAGTACGTGCTTAAGAGTTTGTTAGGCAAAACTAAATGCAGTTTTACAAGTTACTCTTGCGAAGTACTATCCCACTAACTGATAACAACCTTATCTGAACTCAGGTGTTCCCGCTAAGGTAGCTTAGAAGTCTCTGCTGACTGAGGAGCCTGCTTAAATAAAAAGCCTGAATAAAATCCTTCTTAATACGGGACTTGTGCTCAGCACTGTCATGCTGAGTGAACATGCAAAGTGACACCCGTCATCATCATCATCCTATTATTAAAGTTGTTTTGTTCCCCAATATAAATGCAAATATCTGACCCCTGAAGTCGACTGGACTTCGTCCAAATATCATTTAAAACAAACTGAATTCCCGCCCATCTCCTTCCACGCTTAGCATCAGATTCCCAACTTTAAGTAGCAACTAATGTTGCCATGCCATTCTAACAGCCTCCACCTGACACTTGAGTGTTTCTTCACCAAGTAGTAATGTCAGTTACAAACAAGGTCAGGGCATGGGGATTTGGGCAGATGGAGACAGAGGGGGCATCCAAAGTCTCTCCATCAAAATATTCAGCAAGGACCATTTCCGAGTCTGTGTTCTCAGCTCCTTCCTACCAGGGTGAATGGCCTCTCTGTGCCGCCTGCCAACTATCTGCCAGTGGCTGCTCTCCTTTACAAGTGAATAGACCAAGTTTAGACACAGCTAAAAAGACACACTAACGCGCCACAATGGCCGCTCGGGTAATTTGCCAAACCTAATGATGCCGGTTTGGCCCCGACGAGAGGAGGTAGAGAGGAGGAATCCTAAACAGGCACACAGCTGCATACGCTCCCCTCGTCTCCCCTCTTTTCCTCGTCTTCATGTCCTGTCATGAACTCCATTATTGTCACTTTTCGTGGCAAACAACAGAAGTGGGTCAGACCCTGCAGCTCCGATTAAAAGACGCCAGAGTGGGACGTTAATAAGAAGATCTGAAACATCAAGGGCTATCCCAGAAGTGCTTCCAACAGAATAAAATAATTGGATCGTTTCTGAAGCCGCTTACGTTCTTAGATCGGAACAGCGGTGTTCCTTTGTGTACGTCAAGTATGTATAAAAAGAAGATAAAAAGTCGATGGACAGACCAATATAAGGGCCGAGGATAACCGCATACACATTCATCCTGAAGAAGAAGGCTCTATCTTGACATGTGCAACATCACTGAAGGGAACATACTGATCCTTCCCTTCAGGAGAACACTTTTTTTTCTTTTTTTTTTAATAGCAAATTGAGACTGAGAAACCTGGTCTTAAGGGTCTTAATAATAAAGAACTGATGCTAACACGTGAATATGATTTAGTCGTTTTATGTGACAATTGACTTGAACAAACAGACATTTATCCACATTAGGTAGGATTCTAGGCTGGATTTAAACCTGTAACCTGTTCGCTGTGAGGCTCAGTTGAGAATGTGTTTATTTCAAGGACACTATTGTTTTTGTTAAGACGTATTTTGAGCGTTTCCTTGCACAAATTAAACAGCTATAGTTTTGAGAATCTTCTCACATGTGGTAATTAGCAAAGTCAAGTTCTATTAAGGAATAGAGTAAAACGGCGCAATAAAGTAGTAAAATTCTAGAACAATTCTTTCTTTGATCCTGGATTTATTACTTACAATAACAAATCACTACTTTTCGGAACACATAAAAACATGCATTCAATCCACTCTGGGAAAACAATAAATGATTGTTGGCTAGCTAGTCAGATAATTCTTTCCTTAGTGACCATAACAGTCCCTTTTATCAAACCTTTGATGACTTTAATCTCAGATAAGAGGAAGAAAACCACTGTGCAGAATTGATGATAATTAAAGTGTGTAAAACACATGATCCTTTTGGATTCATTTTGAAAAACAAGACATCAGCATCCAGAAGCAACTCTCTAATCTCAAAAAAAGGATGTATTTACATATTAGCAGCAACAATAGCATTGATATTAACAAAAGTTCCATCACACATGGTTACAAAGTGAGGCTGAACTCTAGGAGGCAAAGGTGAATCAACGGTATGCTCGGGTGTATCCGAGCAAACTCAAAAGTAAAAGTAGAGCAAACATACTTCATCATCATCTGAGTGATTCCAGAGGCAGTCGTGTGGAAAAGGTCCTGCGTTACATTGTAGCGGAGTGAGAAGCTGGAGGTCGAGAGAACTTGTTACACATGGACACACAGGGGCACCCTGGTCAGACCCAGTGCAGGGAGGTGGGAGGAGGAAAGTGTCAAGAGGGAGGGAGGGGGGAGTCAGTTGGAGAGAAGAAAGAATTCCTGTTCGCATCACATAAACAGTTTAAGGTAAGGTAAGGTAAGGTAAAACTTTATTGATCCCTCAGGAGGTCTCCTTCGGGAAATTGTTTTTTACCAATAGCCAGCAATTTTTCATAAACAATAGAAAATAAAAAATAATACATAAAAAATAAAATAAGAAGAAGAACATAAAGAGAAAAAGAACAAGATGACACAATCTAAGTCTAAAGACAAAGACAAAGAACATAGGTCAAAGAAAAACAACAAAGACAAAGGATACAAAGACTAACATAGAACAGAACATCCAGATACTCTCACTCCACTCCTGCCCCCGAACTCAGAATTGTACAATTTAATAGCCCAGGGGATGAATAAGTCCCTGAGTCTATTTGTTTTGCACCTGGGTAGGAGCATTCGTGCACTCATTCTGCTTCTCTGCTCACTGATGACAGTGTTCAGAGGACGACTGTCATCATCCATGATGGACAGTAGTTTGTTCAATGATCTCCTCTCAGCAACTGTCACCAGTGAGTCCAGCTTCATTCCAACCACAGAGCCAGCCCTCCTGATCAACCTGTCCAACCTGTTGACACTCCTCTTGCACACATTTCCACCCCAACACACCACAGCATAGAACAAGACACTGGCCACCACAGACTGGTAGAACATGCAGAGGAGCTTCTTGCAGATGTTAAATGATCGAAGCCTCCTCAGAAAGTACAGTCTACTCTGAACCTTCTTATATACATGGTCTGTATTGCAGGACCAGTCCAGTTTACTGTCCATCCACACACCGAGGTACTTATAGTTGTCCACTATCTCCACCTCGTCGCCTCTGATGGACACTGGACGTGGCTTTGTCCTGGACCTCCCGAAGTCCAAGACCAGCTCCTTGGTCTTTGAGGTGTTCAGCTGCAAGTGGTTCCTCTCACTCCAGTTCACAAAGTCATGTATCAGACTCCTATACTCGTCTTCGCTGTTGTCCCTGATGCATCCAACAATGGAAGTGTTGTCAGCATACTTCTGGACGAGACTCAGCTCTGAGTTGTAGCAGAAGTCTGAAGTTTAGATGGTGAAGAGGAGAGGGGCCAGTACTGTCCCCTGAGGTGCTCCTGTACTGCACACCACAGTGTCAGACTTGATGTCCTTCAGCCTGACATACTGTGGTCGATCAGTAAGATAGTCCGTAATCCAGGAGACCAGACCAGGGTCCACATGCATCTTAGTCAGTTTGTCCTGCAGCAGAGTGGGTTGGATAGTGTTGAAGGCACTAGAAAAGTCCAGGAACAGGATTCTCACTGAACCGCTTCCTTTATCCAAGTGGGAGTAGGTCCGATGCAGGAGGTGAAGGATGGCATCTTCCACACCAACTGCTGGCTGGTAGGCAAACTGCAGGGGGTCTTGCACGTGCTGGACTTGTGGCCTGAGATGTTTGAGGACCAGCCGCTCCAGTGTCTTCATCAGCTGCAAAGTCAGTGCCACCGGTCTGTAATCGTTCAGCACACTCGGTCGGATCTTTTTAGGGACTGGAACGATACAGGAAGTCTTCCCCAGCTGTAGACTGAGGTTGAAGACATGCTGGAGTGGCTCAGCTAGTTCAGCAGCGCAGGTCTTTAGCAGTCGAGCAGACACCTTATCAGGACCAGCAGCCTTCCCTGGACGAATCCTCCGAAGTACATCATAACCTGGAGTGAGGTGAAGCTGGGAAGTGGTTGTGTGGAGCTGGGGGGGGGCACAAGAAGGTGGGGCAGGTCCTGAGGCGGGCAGCAGTGAGGGTGAGGTGACCTGCTCAAACCTGTTGAAAAAGTTGTTCAGTCCATTTGCCTCCTCCACCGTGTCCACTGCAGTCAGAGAGGCCTTGGTCTTGTGTCCAGTGATGGTTTTAACACCATCCCAGACCTCTCTTATTTCTTCTCTGCTCAGCTTCTCCTCCAACCTCCTCCTGTAGGTGTCCTTTGCCTCCCTCAAGCATCGCTTCACCTCCTGCTGAGCTGACCTCATGGCGTCCCTGTCTCTGCTCCTGAATGCCACTTTCTTCCTGTTAAGGACATCCTTGACCTCCTTTGTTACCCACGGTTTATTATTAGGGTAACAACGGACAGTCTTAGTAGGGGCGACAACGTCCAAGCAGAAATTTAAATAATCCGTTAGACAGTGTGTCTGACAGTGTGTTTACTCTGCAACTATTAGAGATGAGGTGTGTGCCTCCTGATCGGATCCTGATCCAGGCTTAAAGGGTGGAGGAGATCACCTAAAAATGGAAAGAATACAATTGTTTCCCGGTTTAAATAGAAGAAAAATATCTTTCAAATCATTTAATGGTTGGAACGAGAGGTGTCCAAACTTATTTGACGAAGTGAAAACTAGCATTTTACGAGCTCATTCAGAACTTTAAACAATTAAAATCTCCTTTATCTTCAAAACATTCCAAAGCAAAATGGAGAACTTCTTAAAATAAGCAGATAGAAAAATTGTTTTCAGTATTTAGGAATTAGCATCTTTACTTTTTTTTCTTCTTTTTCATTTGACCAATGGGATCTTGTCATTACAAAATGTATGTGACATTTCTTTTTAAAATGCTTTGAAAATGACAAAATAAAAAACAATTAATCTTATGTTTCTTATTGTGTTCATATTTGTGAATAACAAGTGCCTGTCCACATTATTTATTTTTATATTTAAATAGAAAAAAGGCTTAAAATTCCAAAAAAATCTGAGGAAAAAAAACAAGTGTCACAGTGAGAAAGCGGCTGGCGGTCAGGATATATTCAGCCTTCTCAGTCAGAACTGCTGTGATGTTTGCTTATTTGCTTATTATTTATGGTGTTAAAAAAACAAGTATAAGTTCAAAAGTTAGCAGTATAGTTAAAATCAATGTCACATAGTTTGCTGCTGTGGTGGAGAAATCAAGCTCCCTGTCATGTCTCATGATTTGATTTTGAAACTTGTTTTGTTTGTTCTTCGCCAGATTATAATTGCCACTCCCTGTCTCCTCGTAGTTTTCTCTCTGCCCGACTTGTGTGCTTTGAGTTTCCTTTGGACAGTGATAGACACATCGGAACTTTTTTATTATTTATGAACTAATGTGATTAAACATTTTTGGAGTCTTTTCCGTTTTTGTCTGCATCTGCACATGGGTCCATCTCTAGTCTAAACCCAAAGATCCCCCTTCTTTCAGAATGATGTTCTGAACCAGTAGGATCAAACAAACAAATCAACAAAAAGATTGGAAAATCCATCAAAAAAAGAGTGATTTCTTCACTCAAGGATATCATTTTTATGATCAATGATGACTTTTGTCGTAGTTTCATGAAATGTAAAGTAAATTCTGTATATTTAGAATTTCAGTGAAGTTGTCTCTTTGTATGTGTAGCCTATCTTTAATAGCGTTCTGTTTTAGTTTAGCAGCAGAATCAAATTATTACTTTGAGAAAGTTTGGCAGGAGGAGTTGTACTGTAAGTTGCTGGGTTGACTTGAGGAAGAGACATCTCTGCAGATTTAACATTGGCTTTTGTGATATGCAGAGCAGAAAAATAGAAGCTTCCAGAACATATGGAGGGGATATATCCTTGTTTACTTGAGCCACAAACAAATGTTTTTTTTACTAAAAATAAACTCTTTAGCAAGCTGCAAGCGTTTACTTTGGTGTTTGTGACAAAATGTGGCTGTCGTTCTGTCAACAAAAATAAAACAGTTAATGCAAACTTCATAAACATCTGAAACAAGTGCAGTCCGACCTCAAAAGTCCCTCCATGTGCTTCACAACAGAATTAAATGTATTCTGCTCAAGGTAATTCATATGTTCTATTAAACTGTAAGTTAAATTAAACTTTTGATTGTGGGAATGAGGAACAGGAACAAATCTGGAACTTTAAAATACAACTTTTGCTTCCATTAAAGGTACCGTATGATCCTGCTGATGGAAAACAAACTGAGAAGATGAATTGCCTTCTTGCCGTCTGTAAACATACCTGGCTCAGGGTGAATGTACACAGTGGAAGTGGGAGTCGGTCTTAAAAGCTGGGGTGTGACCGCATGTTAATACAGCCAGTAAATCACACACTGGCGAAAACTGACAAGACCACATTAGACTCCATCATGGCAGCAGAGATGGAAACATTGTGAAGACTCATCTAAACATTTAAGTTGAGGTTTAATCATCTGAAGAAAAACCTAGCTGAAGAATAAATGAACAGTTTTTAGTGCTCTCCTGTCAGGATGAGATGTTACAGACAAGAAATCTTAGGAAACTAGGATGCGATGGTTACACTGTAGTTTATTATATATATGAATTATAGCACATTCCTGGCATTAAAAACAAGATATTTACATTTATTTTCAGTGTTTCTTCTGAATCCAGCATTAAACAAGATCTTCAGTGGTTTCTCGACAACGCTTGACCCCCAAATCTTTACGGCTTCCTCACTTCTTCCACCTCCATGTCGTACTTCAATGGCCGCCTTGTCCTCCACAGAGCTGGCTTCTGTGAAACAGGCCCGTGTCACAAAGAAATGTTTACTTTAAACGCTGCAAACAGTCGACATGCTCTCCCTTACACAGGCCTGACTGTGTATATTTTGGAAAAAAAAATATACCGCGACTAACCTTTCTGTTGATGCAACACGCTGCTTACAGCCAGAAATGGGGTTGTGGAAATACAGCTGGTGACACAAGCTCCTCAGTGAGGAAAAGCAAATGTATGTACTGCAAGGTCAAGCGGAAAGTGTAATTTTCAGAAAACACATGCTATGTAAGGATGATTATGAAAATATTTTTTAAGCATAGAGGTTTGGTTTTGCTTAGTCCTACACTTAATTTAAAGAAAAATATCACAATTTGCATCTTTATTAACTAAAAAACATATGGGGAAGGATTTGGTTTTAAGATATATGGCGAAAATAACAAAATAATAAAAGTATTTTAGGTTTTCAGACGTGATTATTAAATCATTTTGGTGTCATTATCGGCTGGATCCATTCATCTGTTGAAGATACGTCTGTTGTGAAGTTGGACATCACAAACCACGTTTATATTAAAATGATTTATTCATTAAAAATTAAGAAACATCTTAAGACGTTTCTATTTGTTCAGGCTTTTCCTTGATTTTCTGGAACTCCTGTTGAGTTATCAGTTTTATCTTAATCTTTAAAATATATACTTTATTGAATATTGTTTTGATTGTTTAAGCGCTTTGTGACCCTGGTCTGGAAAAGCGCTACACAAATAAAAATGACTTACTTACTTACTATATTTTTGAAGCTACGTGCTGTTATTACGAACTCTAACCAGCAGATGGCGACACAAACCACGACCAGACGCGTCTTCTCCTCGCTGCGTGACACGGAAATCCCCTTTAAATCACGCATGCGCAGAGGGTGGAGCCTGCGGAAGGTCTTTTTGTTTGGAGATTCGACATTTCGGTTTGATTCCTCTCGTTCAGAACCGCGTTTTTTATCTGCACTAAATTCGGTGAGTACATGTGTCTCCTACCCTCGTTTCAATCACACACCCAGACAGCCAGTCACAGACCGTTTTTATCTACTTTTGCGCCAGAGAGATTATCCAGCGGGTTGAAGTATGTTGCGTTCATGGACGCCTGAGCTCAGGCCTATGCTAACCGCACTGCCGGACGCATGGCGAGGCCCAACTTAAGCTAATGCTAAGCTACGATTGGCCCGCAATAGTTGGATCATTCATCAAGTGTCGACACCTGGAGACACTTGTTTTTTAAAAAAAAAAGCCTCATAACTGACCCTTTAAAATGTGGTTTATGTTTTTGTCATGATGTAATATTTTTAATAGTTGGTACGTGTGCCATCCACCATCTTTGTTTTCGTCCCCGTTGTTCTCAAACAGGTTTCGTTTCGGTACAGTCAGTACAAATATGGATATAACGTCACAGTTGTCCGTGTGTGTTACGTGATTTATTGAGCGTTGAGTAACCTTTGCTCTTATTGTTAGTCTGGGACTTTTATCAGCTCAGTCAGTTGTGTATTATTCCTAGAGTATAAGACGATATGACGTAAAATCACGACATATTTTTCTCACATCGTTCGTTTACTATCGATTACTCATTTGTTTTGTTTTTAAAACGCCACTGTTTTGAACGTGTGTAAGAAGGATAAGAAAGTACAATTATTTTCACATGTCATTGACAAAAAAGAAGGCAAAACTAAGAATACCAAGTCAACAAAAGTAGAAAATATAAAAACATTCTAACAATAAGGCAATTTTTGTAAAATGAATATGATTATATTATAAGAAAACTGCACAACAAGTAAAAAATAATAAATTCTAGGGGCGTTCCACTTTCTAGAGTTGTGAACCACCCTTTGAGTTGTACCTGTTATGCAACATTTTAAAAACTATAATGATGATGAAAGATTTATATCGGCTGCAGTTCTGTTACGCCCACATTCTGTCAAAAAAAATAAAATAAAAGGGCATGTTGTTCCTCCCGTTTTAACATGCACTTTGTTTTTTCAGGGTGTCTTTTATGAATAATCAAAAGCAGCAGAAGCCGACGCTTACAGGCCAGCGTTTCAAAACGAGGAAAAGAGGTGTGTTTTCTAAATATTCACCTGTTGTCCTTTTGTTGTGTATGGTGAACCTGATTTGTTTTCATTGTTCCTTCAGATGAAAAGGAGAGATTTGACCCTACTCAGTTTCAAGAAAGTATCGTACAAGGCTTGAATAAAACTGGCACTGACTTGGAGGCGGTTGCAAAGTTCCTTGATGCCTCTGGCGCCAAGCTTGACTATCGCCGCTATGCAGAGACACTCTTTGACATCCTGGTGGCTGGCGGAATGCTGGGTATGTAACAGTCGCGTTTATTTCATACTTCCTTGATTGTAACATTTCCTCAGTTTGTCTTTGGTAGAATTGTCTTTGAACAGTGACAAAATGAATACATTGAGAATAACTTTTCTCATTTTGTTATATAGCCCCAGGTGGAACTCTCTCCGACGACATGACGCGTACCGAGTTCTGCCTTTTCACGGCACAAGAAGACCTGGAGACAATGCAAGCATATGCTCAGGTGAGCACATTCGAGAGTAGACTTCATTACCTTCTCTTCCCCACGCTTATTTCTCTTTTTCAAATCTTAAACCAGGTTTTTAACAAGCTGATCAGGCGTTACAAGTACCTGGAGAAAGGTTTTGAGGAGGAGATCAAGAAGGTGTGTATCTTTATTTCTTTGGTTGCGTATGCACGAGTTCTAGTCAAAGTTGCTTCATGTGGCGCTGCTTGAACTTGTCGACTCCCTGAAAATGCGTGTTTGCTCATCTTGCATATCTTAGCTTGTACTGTGCATGGACAGTGCTGGAGTAACTCAAGGATTTCTACCAACCTTCCTGTTGGAAATATTAAGCGCATCAAGGCAGATGATTAATCCCACCAGGAGTATTGTGCTGATTTTTTATTTTTTTATTTATTTTAATAAATATTCTAATTTAAGCACATCAGTATGTTTTCTAAAATACTTTTTAGGTACAAATGGTTAAAAAAAAACGGCTATTCTTTTTCCTCGTACTCATTTTTCTTTTTTTTCTAAATGGCACACAGATGAGATCTCAGCAAACCGATTTATACATTTAATTTATTAATGCACTACTTTACTGCTAATTCCATTGCATAGAAAACCATTTTTGTCAAAGGGTGATTACAAAACCATAAGAGGAAATTACATTTTAACTGGCTAATGTAAGCTCTATATAAATATTACTTACAATATAAAATGTATTTCAAAACTGAATGGGGGGGAAAAAAACAACTTGCAACCTTTTATGTATTGACATAAAAAGGATCATGATTCAATTGAACTTGACTCTTCGTGTTTGCGCATTGAATTGTGTACATTAAAGGCACAAGCAGGCTTTAAAAAAAGAGATCTGACTGCTGCTTTTCCAATTGTGCATTTAAAGGAAGTTGGTTCAATGTCGGGAGTTTGACAAATACCCGACTACTGGTTGTCAAACAAATCCTGCCAAACTGAACAGCTGATGGCAAAAGGTATTGGTGCTCATTATGTTTTTTTCCCTCTGCAGTTGCTGCTGTTTTTAAAGGGGTTCACTGAGTCTGAGCGCAACAAGCTGGCCATGCTGGCCGGCATTCTGCTGGCCAATGGCAACATATCTGCCTCCATCCTGAACAGTCTCTTCAACGAGAATCTTGTTAAAGAAGGTGGATTATCTGTTCAACTGGCACTTGATGACAGTCAGCAGTTTGTAAACGGTTTTGTCTGGTCTGCAGGAGTTTCCGCAGCCTTTGCTGTCAAGCTGTTCAAATCTTGGATTAATGAGAAGGACATCAACTCCGTTGCTGGCAGTCTCCGCAAAGTGGGCATGGACAACAGACTGATGGTGAGTTTGAGCTTGACGATGTCTAGTGAATGTTTGTTTATAATGGTTTTGTTCTAAACAGGAGCTTTTTCCTGCCAACAAACGAAGCTGTGAGCATTTTTCCAAGTATTTCACCGACGCCGGGCTAAAGGAGCTGTCTGACTTTGCCCGCAACCAGCAATCTATTGGTGCCCGCAAAGAGCTGCAGAAGGAGCTCCAGGAGCAGATGTCTCGTGGAGACCCGCAAAAGGAGGTGTGTTGAGAGCGTTTTCGACTTTTAAACGGTCTTTGAGGCCCTTTGATGACCACTAATGTGACATCCCCCCCCCCAGATTATTGCCTTCACGAAAGAGGAGATGAAAAAGGCAAATCTCTCTGAGCAGGCCATGATCAGCATCATTTGGACCAGCGTGATGAGCTGTGTTGAGTGGAACAAGAAAGAAGAGCTGGTGAACCAACAAGCCATCAAACACTTGAAGGTAAAGACAAATCGTTGACATGAGTCTTCTTTGTTTCAAAACTGTGTTAACGACGAGGTTTCTCTGCCCTCCCTCAGCAATACAGCGCTCTGCTGAAAGCCTTCACCTCCCAGGGTCTGTCTGAGCTCAGTCTGCTGCTGAAGATCCAGGAGTACTGCTACGACAACATACACTTCATGAATGCCTTCCAGAACATCGTGGTGCTCCTGTACAAAGGTACTGCTTTTCTGTCAAATGTTTTCAACAACTTGATCTACTTATTTTTTTAGTTCTATTTCTTTCAAAGACTTCTATTAGCTGTTCACTTCTGTGCTGTATGCGTAAGTCATATTTGTAGAACGCCTTTACAGACCAGCGTCACAAAGCGCTTAAAACAATACCGTAAAAAATACTTAAACGGGCCAAGACAACATGGGAAAGAAATAAATGGGCCGGAAGATGCTTCTTGTAGGAGTCGGTGGACTCCACAAAGTGGATGGAGATCAATAACTGTTGGTCGTTTCCGAGCATTCGTCCCGGTTCATGTTCTAAGCACCCGCTTCATTTCTCTGACAGCGGACGTATTGAGCGAAGAGGCTATACTCAAGTGGTACACGGAGGCCCACCTTGCCAAGGGAAAAAGCGTTTTCCTCGAGCAGATGAAGAAATTTGTCGAGTGGTTGAAGAACGCGGAGGAAGGTAAGCAAACAAAAACTTGTTATCAATGCGTTTAGAAAGAAGTCTGACGCCTGAACTCTCCCCTACAGAGTCCGAGTCTGAGGAGGAGGAGGCGGACTAAGAACCTCCACCGCCATTTTTTTTTTTTTTTTCTTTATACAAGTAGGGACGGGAGCAGTAGAATGTCTTTCCCCTTTCTATCGCTTCTACCTCCTGTTGGTTATCTCCCACCCTTCCACCACTCCAAAATATTGACGTTATCTAAATATTTTCAGAAGGTGTTGAGGCTCAAAGAGAAGGTCTTGGAATACAAGTCTACGCTCAGACAACCTTCACTGTTAATCCCTCTGTAATTTGGATCAATCATTCCATGTGTCAACATCCTGTCTCACTGCGCCAGGATAAGACGCTTACTTTTGTAAGACACGGTCAGTTTGTAAACCTTGCCAAACACATTTGCCCCTGACTTTTTGGACCCCCCCTCCACCCCTATAAATCGGGCCTTCTCTCTTTGAGTCACGTGGGTAAATGCTGTCGATGCTCCAGTCACAAGACTCCCCCATCGTAAGATGCCTCGCCAGGTCATTTATGGTTTCTACTTTCTTTAATCTGATATAAATCGATTGACTTTTATAAGAAATAAAGATTATTCAAATGCCGGCCTTCAAATGTTTTTATTTTTTATAAAGCTTACTTTGACTGTTTCACTCGTCGTACCACAACTTATACCTACTTAAAGGTTTTCAAACGACACAACGAAATTCCTAGCGAGTGTTACTCTGTCAACTTGGATCATATCTGGTCCATTTCTATAAGCATCGTTGTCCGTCACTATTAACATGAAGTGTAGATGTAGAGAAGTATTCTAAACTACACTTAAAGTGTTCTGCTGGAGGCATTAAATAGCTGCATATTTGTTTTGTGACAACTTTTTATTTGTTTACAAAAATACATTTTCCTGATCCAATCTTTTATTCCATATAAAAAGAAGTCCACTCCATGTGGTAGATGTTAAGAGGTAGGCCTTTCTAATTTGGTCTGAGGTAGCGAGCAAGTTCTATACCAAATAGTTTGCTTCTGCAATCCAGGAGTCCATGATGCTCTCAACATTTTGTCTAGTGCATCTTACGGAGAAGTTGTGCAACTGCGCAAAAAGTAAACCTGAGGGTTGGTCAACAGTAGGTTAATGTACTTGTAGGCCAACATGAACTATCTAGTTTTTATTTTTTGCATGAAATGTCAGGGACTTATAGACTTTCTATTTTGTGTCAATCACTCAATACAGACACGTAAACACTTCAAAAAACGCATGTTCCGTCCGAGTGACAAAACCCTTCCTTTCTCCGTTAATCTTAACATCAATGATGGCAGCTGTCGGTGAATTTAATGTCAGCCCAGCATTTGACCCGCAGCCCTTTAAAGCAGCGTCACCTTGGTCATCTGAAGGCAACCACTACAGTCGCTCCAGTTACCTCCATGTGACGGATGGTTTATTTTTTTTAGGCGCTGGACACAACGTGGGTGGGTGTTGGAGGTTGTTGGGGTTTTTTCTATTTGTGGGACATGGATATCCAGCCGCCCCCCTCTCGGGTCAGGTGCAACTTAACACATCGGCTCAGGTTTCAGTTCAACCATAACACAACCAGAAAGTGCTTATCAGTGGTAATTGGCTCATCATTTCATCAAAAATATATACATGTACACCATATAAAAACATGTAAACCAAATATATTTGGGAGTCCTTGATCCTTCAACGGCTCTTCAAACAGCAGCCGAGCGTTTCCCACCATCTCTGAGCTGAAAATTAGAAAGACAGTTACTTTATTTGTAATTTTAAATTGAATTATATGGACGCTTATCAGTTGTTTTTTTAACAAGAGCAATCTATGAATATATAAAACGAGTTTCACGCAGCATGGTTATAAAATTTAGGAGACGTCGTGCCAGTGACTCATCTATTTATGACAGCGACACATGTAAACAACAGCCGCTAGTACAGCAACATTCTATGACATTTTTCTCAAACTTTACACGCGTTTTATAGATAATAATGCGTTTGTTCTGCGGAGTATAGGCTAAGAACATTTCCAGCTTAAATTGACATTGAAAAAAAAAAGATTGGTTGAAATACAAAATAAAAGTTGAGGATTTAGCAGCTACAAGACCAATTGCATCAAATAAATATCAGTATTAAACTTTTGAATATGGAATATGGAAAGATGTATTTTTCCATTATGGTCTAATTTTTAGATGAAAGGGTTATAATGATTTTTCTTTTTTAAGTAAAAGTAAGTAATTTTTTATTTGTTCAGGCTTTTCCTTGATTTTCTGGAACTCCTGTTGTGTTATCAGTTTTATCTTGATCTTTAAAGTATATACTTTATTGAATATTGTTTTGATTGTTTAAGTGCTTTAATGTGACTTTTAGATGGCATTATCCTAAGCCTGTATCCTGTAATCCTCTTAAAATCTAATTTCTTAGAGCAGTTATACAATTTCTGTTCTATTTATTATTGTCTTAAAGGTGTTTTTGTTTTATTTTCTCTGAAGTAACCTTCAAGACGCTCATTTCAGTCAAGTTTACTCAAAAATAAACCTGTAAACTAGTTGAAAATGTCTTTAAATGAAGGTCAATTCGTATGTATAATAACCCCAAAAAAAGTTTGTGGACTCCAGTCTAAGATCTTGTTGTTGGACTCACCACTTTCCTCTGGTTGCTGAGGCAGAAGGTACATATAGGCCGCAGGGGCGGCGCGCTGATGACCGCGGCCCCGTTCAAGAGGTTCTGGTACCGAACACACGGCTGTCCGTCTCCGGTCTCATCCCCCAGCAGCAGCACGTTGGCCAGGTGCGAGATGTAGCTGGAGGCCAGACGCAGGGTCTCGATCTTGGACAGCTTCCTGTCGGCCGGCTCGGTGGGGATGAGCGTGCGCAGCGCGGTGAAGGCGGTGTTGACGCTGTGCGTTCTGTCTCTCTCCCGCGCGTTCGCCGCTTGCCTCTGTTTCCTGACGCCGGAGATCCGCGCGTCGCCGCCGCTCCGCCGCCGCCTCCTGCCGCGCCTCTGCGCCCCGCCGCCGACCTCCTCATCCTCCGGGTCTCCTCCCGGGCTGCAGCCGCCGCCGTTGGACCTCCCGTCCGAGGTGTCGCTGTCCAGCTCGTCCAGGTCAGAGGTGAACCCCTCGGTGCCGGTCGACTTCATCCTGCTCGCGCGAGTGTGTGCGCGAGGCTCGAGCATCACTTTATCCTGCAAGAGTGAAAATAGCACCTGCGGCCGAGCAGCTGCCGCCGATCCGGTGACCAGAAAGGGGGTCTCGCGGCGCGTCCGGCCCCCACGGCGGATCCGCATACCAATTGCGTTGAATGACGGGCTGGCTTTCTGGGTCGTCGTTTGTCGCGGGAAAAGGGAAGACAGGTGGAAAGTGTAAAGGGAGGAGAGGAGGCGGCACCTGTTGCTGGAGGATAAATTGGGCCGCACTGATATGGAGATCCTGCGGCCGCGCCGGTGGCAGGTGCAGATTAAAAATACTGGTCGGATCAAACAAACCAGGACAATAGAAGCGGCGAGGAAAAGAAGCAACAACATGGTGGGATTTAAACTTTCAGTGGGTTTACTTTATATGTGGAAGTCACTCGACTAACGCAACACCGCCCCCTGCTGGTGATGTATCCTTGTTTAAATCTGGGGGGTCATCGACCTTTTTGCAGCTGCGAGCTACTCCAAGGGCACCATGGGATCATCACTTTAGAAATAACTTAATATATTGTTTTGGATGTTATATTATGAGATCATTACCAATAGTGCAACAAGAAAGAAAAGGCAACCCATATAAGTTCAACAATGTTTCATTCTACAAACTTTATCTCATATAAATGCGATCTTTTTAAATAAATATGTTGAACTAGGTGTTATATTTCAACTACACAACTACAGTAAATGATGCACTGCATTTCAGATACACTAAACACATTTCATATTTTCCCGTAATAAACTTTTATTTCCAGTGTCTTGAACACAATTTTAGATTTTTTTTTGTGGAAGCAGAAAAGCAAGCACCACACTTTTATTCACTTTAAATTTAAATTGTTTGGATTATTATCTTATAAATAATATGTAATGGGATAATAACCATTCCCTGAAAATGACTCCAGTTGGCCCTCTTGTGGACGAACTAAGATAGCAAGTATGTTACTCAGTTTCGAATTCCATTTACTTCTTAAAATCTACAATATAACGTTTAAATATTGTGTGGCCCTGCTTGAGAACTTGGCCCCTGCAAGGTAGTGATGTCGATTCAAGAAACGCATAAATATTTCCCCCCTTTTATCTTGTATTTTAAAGACACTCACCCACAATAAATAAATTAATCCATTACAGTTACATTTTTAGGGTTGTTAATGTACAGTATATGCAACTGACGTACTTTGTTACTTTATGAACGTAATACTTTGTATATCCGGATGTTATTAAATTGAAAATCCACTAGAGGGCAGTAAATCCCTTTTCTTTTTAATCACTCAAACTGGTTTTGTTGCGACTCCTAATAATAAAAAGCAGGTAAAATGTTGACATTTTATTTATTTTAGTAAATATAATTGCAGTGTCAAGTTTTTGGTTTGCAGATTGTTCTTTGCCCTACATCGTATCCTTTCACGTATTGGCTGATAACGAACCACTTAAGATCTTCTATATGTGTAATATTAAGTAAGTAATTAATAGTCATTTGTAAATAAGTAGAGATCTACTTGTTGTACTCTTAAACACGTACAAAAGTCTTTGTAGCACAAGTTATTACATTTTTCCTCGTCTGATGATCTCGGAGGAAAAGACAAGCAGTTCTTGTTTTGGTTTGAGCAATGATCTGTTCAAAAACAATGTCTACCGGTGTTACTGGGGCAGAGCTAACATGACCTCATTAATCTGTTAATCCTCGTGACCCCAAACTGCCTCAAAGTCACTTCTGACCACAGACACACAGTTTAATTTTAGCTGTTGGTGAAAAAGTAGTCATCGTTAAGTGAAATAAAATCGATAAAATCTAGCTTTTGTGTTATGTTAAGATTTAAGTTGCAATATGTTTTTACAATATTATTATACAAAGAAAAGGTATGCATTTTTTGTATTTATTGGTTTAATTTTTAGCAGTCATGTCTCGCGCCGTAAAACAACAGAAGAGTCTTTTACAAGTTTCATAAACAGATGCTGTATTTGCCAAATAGAGCAGCCTGACATTGCAGTTACACTTTTTCAACACAACATTTTAAATCTGTAGATAGACTATTAAGGTCATCAATGTTCCAGTGCAAGAAGATTTCCTTTTACATTTATTTAACAAGTTCAAGCTCACGCTCCTACCTGAATATTTGTTTACTATTTCCTTCAGCAAACACTTTAAAACATAAAGACGACAAAGGGCAACGTATGTTTTTTCCTTTTATTATTAAAAACAAACGTACAAAGGTTCTATTTAAACCGATTACACGGATATAAAGATATATACAACCGCAAAATGTGACAATATCAAACAACCAAATAAATAACCAGATATACTGTCTGTCTATATCTTACGTTTTGAGGAGATACTGGCGTGTGTGTGAGAAACATTTATTTAAATGATGATAACACCTTTTAAATAGCTTATTTAATATTCTAGATGCTTTTTGATTATTTGCTGTAAAATATTTTCTACTGTTCAATAGTGCATCGACAGAATTATTCACACCAGTGTCACAATAGCTTCTCGTTGAATGGTGAAGGTGACCTTTGACCTCGGCGGGTCATTCCTGTTGAGGTGGAACTGATTAGAGACGTCGGCGTCGATGACCTCATTAACCGACAGGAAGCTGCAAGAACAGGACAGTCGGTTATTGAATCATATTGTCAGAAAATAAAAGTTTGGGAATAAAAACCCTTTACTTTTCTGGAGCAGAGAGAACCGGAGTATCCGCTCCGACAGGCGCAGACGTTCGGTCGGACGCAGCGACTTCCAAACGAGCATCTCTGCTCGCAGTGAGCTGCGAACAAATAAGGTTTATAGTGATGGTGTTTATTGGCAACGGGAAAAGCTTTTAATACTCGTCAAGCACATGTTTGTTTAATACTCACGAATTTGACACAACATTCCTCGCCACCCCGGTGGACAGTGACAGGTGCTGGGACCGACACACTCGCCTCCGTTCAGACACCTCTGCAGACAGTTGGCTGGTGGGAAACACACGTCTTTGTTTTACTACATGGAAAATGTTATCACGTGGATTCATCGGCGTCAAGAAGTTTGATTCTCTTACGTTTTTCACATACGTTTCCTCGCCATCCTGACGGACAATCACAGACGTCCGGACCAACACATCTGCCGCCGTTCATGCACATCGGCTCACACACACCTAAAGGAGGACAGTTAAGAA
Source organism: Callionymus lyra (assembly GCF_982586985.1). NCBI lineage: Eukaryota > Metazoa > Chordata > Actinopteri > Syngnathiformes > Callionymidae > Callionymus > Callionymus lyra. The sequence continues at coordinate 25,130,528 of NC_141822.1, forward strand.
CGTATTACTCATAGAATAATTACTCCTCGGTTTGTTATGAAAGCAGCACAATGTACATTTATTTTAAAGGGCAACTAATATGAAAACCCAACTCTCCTGACTTAGAGTTACTTCTGCCTTTAGGTGTTTTTGTAATGTGTACATTAAGCAGCAAATCTTATTTTTATTATTCGTTTTTAATGTACAAAACAGGATTTTAGGGGTGAGTTTGAAATGTACGAGTCCTTGAATGCAACTTGTGTTTTTGTGACCAGTCAGAGCAGAGTGGGCGTGGTTGCTTGGATGAGATTTGTGCTGTGTCTGAAATCGCATACTTCTCTTAGTATACTAGAAGTTAGTATGCATCAGGATAGTGTACGTACTAACTAGTACGCACATTCTCAACAGATAGTATGTCTCAAATCAAACACTGTCGGTACACACTAACAGGAAATGACGCGACAGATTCTTCTTCTACTTCTATTTAACGATGTTTCAACCAGCTGTTTGAACGCTATCGCCGACACCTGCTGGCAGCACGTTTTGAAAGTTTGGTAGAAGAAATAAAGAAAAAATATGAGAAACTAAATATTCGCGAGATATTTATATTTTTATTATTATTACGTGTCATCCTACTGTTGGCTGAAAATACACCTGTACATATATGAATTTATATGCATATATATATGACGTAACTTCCGTTTACAACGTCACTAAGATGGGTTAGGGTAGATAGTGTCCATCGAACCATACTCAGTTTTGTGTGTGTTTTAGTACGACAATTTAGTGTGCATGGCGCACTAAATTTCGCATACTTAGAATTGAGAATTAAAATTGAGAAAAATACTAAGTTTGAGTACGCAAGTATGCGATTTGAGACACAGCATTCTTCTCAGCCAAAACGGCGCATCTTAAGTGGGCGGTCTAAGGGTATTTTCTAATGTAAATATCTTAATTGAATGAGAGTTTTGTGCAAAACGAAACATACTGATGAGTGTAATAGAGGTCCTAGAACAATTTAAGAGACACTTAAATTGGCACATTAGGTGCCCTTTAATGATTGTTTGATTCAAAACACTTCTAGCAGTCTAAATGTTATACGTGCACGGATGCTCCTCCCCAGATGCAACACTAATAGACTCAGGGACTCAATTATTTCTCGTGCTATTAGACAGAGTTTGGGGGCAGGAGTGGAGTGAGAGGATGATGTTAGTCTATGTAAATCTTTGTATCCATTTTTCTTTGTATCATTTTCTTTGAGTTATTTCCTTTTGATCTATGTTCTTTATACTTTTAAAAACATTTTTATTCCTAAGTATTTAAAACAACGCTGACAATAGTGAGCTCAATAGCACAGAAAGTTTAGAGTGATTTAAAAATCCGTAGTTCAGATCAGCACCAAAATGTACTTATTTGTATCATCTAGCGGACACTTTAGATGTTTTGCTCACAAAGTATTGCCGCTACCAAATCATCTAAAAGTGATACTGACCATCTCTGAAGTGAGTATTAAGTTGTCTATTTTTTAATCTGCAATCAAATGTAGCAAATATAAATGAAGGCATTACTTCTTTCACAGCGACTCCCGGTGTAGCCCTGCGGGCAGGAGCACATGTTGTTCCTCATACATAGACCACCGTTCTTGCAGGGTGGACTGCACACAGCTGCACAACAACAAATAATAACATTATCACACGCAATCCAAATATGTTGAAAAATCCTCTTACCATTTTGACAGTGTGCGCCATAGAAGCCATGAGGACACTCGCATGTGTTTGGTCGCACACATGAACCACCGTTGAGACATCCAGAGGAGCACAAGGCTGCAAAACAACCACCAGATTTTTTATTAATAGGTCCTTGAGGAGCAATAACCCATTGTGTTAACAACTTCTAACCAGTTTCACACGATGGTCCAGTCCAACCTTGTAGGCACTTGCACTCGTCAGGTGACAAGCACTGACCTCCATTGTGACAGTGGCGGCTACATACCACTAGAATCCACAAAGTAAGACATTTAAACATCAATATCATTTTTAATATTTGTCATAATTACAGGCTTACTTGTTTCACACAGAGGCCCAACAAAGCCGTAAGGGCAGGAGCAGATGTGTAGCCCCACACATGTTCCTCCATTCTTACAGGGTAACCTGCAAAGTGCTGCAAAAAAAGTGTTAGTTATCAACCAAAAAACATTTCATATAAAAAGGCAGAACTTCACTTGCCTTCCTGACAGGTCTCTCCATGGAACCCTCTGAGACACTGACACACTCCAGGAGCTACGCAAGACCCTCCGTTTAGGCACTCAGGCTCACAAATAGCTGAGGAGTGAAACAGAATCAAGTAAAGCTGTCGTTGAAGTTTAATCTGTATTGCATTTAGTCACCTGTCTGGCAGTCAAGTCCAGTATAGCCAGGTTTGCAGCGACATGTATTTGGGGCAGCACATTCCATGTTCCTGCCACACGTGTATCTGCACACAGCTTTAAAGGCAAAGGAGTATTTTTGACTGATTCAGCACTGTTTTGCAATTTATTTTTTTTAAATTTACCTCTGCATGTCCGACCGTCGCCTGTGTATCCCACTGGACATCTGCCGCAGACAAAGCCCCCGTCAAGTGTCGGTTTACATGACACACCTGAGAAACACGGCAGGTCTGCACACGACGTTTTCCTCTTGAGAGTAGTCATACCACCCTGAAGGTGTTGCACAGCAGTCGTCCTCTGGAGCGTGGATGAGATTGTCCTGACTGCGGTCGGAAGTGTCATCTCCTGGGCGACTGTTGCCAGAATTCCTGGCACTATATCGTCTCCATCAGCAGAGAACTCGGACTCAGGGAGGGAGAAGGACATAGCAGTGAGCGCTGAGGAAAGTGGGAGGGCTGGACGTGGGGGCAACCATGGTTTAGCTCGAGTGGTTGTCAAGTGGTTCAGCGGAGGGTGAGTTTCTAAAGGCTTCCACTGGGTCGACGTCTCAGACGGAGGTGGGGTTACCTTTGTGTGTGTTTGGAAGCTGACAGGGCTGCTTTGTTTGCTGGTGTGTGTTGTCTTGTGGTCGGCTTTGAAGTTTCTGGCTACAGTAACTGCCTCCCTTCGCCCTGTTCCTCCTCCACGCCCCGGAGGAGAGGCTATGCGGGGAGCGTTGTCTCGATTTGCCCTGGTCACAGAGGAGGGCTGGTGTTTGATGACGTGACGGCCGGGGGCTTCAGGTAGGTGTAACCGAGAAACCCTTGTCTGGCTGCTTCCAAGCGGGGATCGGCTGACCTTGACTGTCTGATGATGATGCCGGTAATTTGGACCTGATGAGAAAATTCAGTTTTTTTCTGTTCAAACCAGTATACAATATTTGTGTCATTCTCCAAAACCTTAAAGCAAACGGGTTTTAAGTAAAATAAATAATATAAAAATACAGTAGAGCCGTGACTTTGGCTCCAGCAATGTCACTTATAGAAACGTTTTTGGTACCTTGCTTAGGGCCCTTGGTACAGATGCGTCCATTGCCATGTAGGCCCGGTGGGCAGCGGCCGCACACATACCCAACATGCGGCGGTAGACGGTTTATGCACTGAACTCCAGGAAAGCACGGTCTACTGGCACATGTGGCTGAAACATTAACAGCAGAAGAAGAGCTCGACCCTGTGGACGGGAAAAAACTCTTTACGTTTAGAACTGAATTAAATAGGTTTTGTAGTGAATACAGTTTAGTTGTACTTACCAACAATTACATTTTTTGAAATGATGTTTTCAAGTTTGTGTGTTTTGCCGATCACTTCTTCTAGTTTATCTTTTAAGGTGTCATTTCTTGTGGAGTTCTTTTGATCATTTGTTTTCCTCACAACCTCTTCCCCAGATCGACTGGATTCCCTTTTCAATCCAGCATCAACTGAGTTAAGGATCTTTCCAGGAGTTCTTCTAAAAGTCGAGGCCTTTATTTGACTTCCACCTGTCTCAGCCCTAATTCCTGCCGTCTCATCCTCACCAGCAGGGGTCTTCTGAACAGTATTTATCTTTGTTTTCGCTGGAAGTTGAACATCTGTTGTCTTGTAGAAGCTTTTTCTTGGAGCAGCTTTGGAAATCATGACTAGAAAAAAGAATAAAAAATGTAGGGTCACACCAATGATCTGTGATCGATCAATTGCTCATCAGTTTCACTTCGCTTTCCCCCTGTCTGCTTCACATTGTTGCTCAGAATGAATGATTTCCGGACAAAACCTAAGCCAGATTGTAGATAGGATTTTATCGCAAAGCCACGTTTCATTTTGCTGGATCCATGTCTCATGCTGCATAGTGTTTCCTCTCAGTACGATCATTCCCAATCCCACCAGAGAGAACAGATTGTCTTCATCAAACTCATCTATCAATCCATCTCTGTTGAAGGCTTATATCCTGAATCATTCTTTATGTCTCCGTGTTAGAACTCTGGCTTCCAACTCACTATTATTGTCTTATGTTAGACTAATAAATATATAATATATAATGTTTCATGCATTCTCTGTCGAGCTTTGGGGGGGGTGAGTAACCAATAGCAAAGCTGGTATAGGGCACTACATGCATTCATAGAACGAGGGTTATTACTGTAACCTTGAGTCTATGCTTGCATATAGTTAAGTGTAATTTAAATATAGCAAATAGCATATTTACATAAATCATGACTGAAAAAGACTTTGCTGTGGATGTTAAGTTATGTTGATCACTTTATTTTGTCTTCAGCAGTTCAATTCATAAACCTAAACAGTCTGGAACTTCCTTTCCACCCTGTACTTTGTTGACAAACTGCCCAAATCTCTCCGAACTAAAACAAAGTTTTTCCCATGTGAATATTTGATAATGACGCAGTAACTGATCTTAACTAATTCAACCTACGTGTTGACACACTGGAGACATATGATATTCATCATTTGATTTCAGGCTGAAGTACTTTTAAATTTGATTGACCACTTAACACCTTGAATGATGTGATGCACTCGTGGGTCGAACAGGATGATGACATTTAGACGAACAGGGATTTGTTCTTTCGCCAAGTTCAGCATTAGAGAGTCACAGTTTTGGCCCTGGTGTGCAGTTTTGAAAAAAAAAACGTTTCAATTTTGTACAAACCGGTTATTATGATGGCTTATACATCATCTTTTCATTAGATTTTAGAATTAGATCATCTAAATCCAAAAACATGTACTCATCTAAGACCGGACAATCTTTTTGAACTAGAAGCAAAAACCCCTAACACATTTGTTATCGATTATAAAAAGAATATATCATATTCAAATTCTACATTCATTCATACAAAATGTCTGCACCAAAACAAATATACAGAAGTTTTTGATCTAGGTTGCTGAGTTGAAAATCTACTTAAAACAACGAGGACAAAAAAAAATCACAATAATAATTCATCATTGTGAAACTAGATTTACATTATTTTTTGTACTTTGCGTAAAGGGGGCAGAAGACCCTGTAAAAATGAAAGAATGTAAATGAAATATATACCATTTAAAATCACTTTTTTTTTAAAGAATGCATTTCAGTTGTAAGACTCATGATCTAACTTGGACCTACCCTGTTCTTTTCTCTTCCTTTTTCATTTATGTTTGTCATTTCCATTGAAGTATTTTATTTGTTTTCCTTTTCTGCAGAAATTTATACCAGACTCATGTGGGCAATGCAGAGTGTGCAGTCAGCTAGTAAGATCATAAATATGTATTGAATCTAAAAAAAAATAAGAATACAATATCTGCACCACTTACCCTCACACATGGTTCCATTTCCCAGCATGCCCTTCGGACATGGGCTGCAGCTGAAAGAGCCGAAGCTGTTGAAGCACTGGACTCCGTGAAAACAGGGCTTCCTCTCACACTCATTGATGTCTTCCATGCAGTTTTCGCCTGACAAAAAAGGAGATCAACCTTCACTTGTTTTCCCTCAAAATTTGCTCTAAAGGCTGTTTAATCTTGTGTTCATCTCTCACCTCTCAGACCGGGACCACACTCGCATCTGAACCCACCGACGGTGTTGGTGCAGGTTCCACTTCCACACGGCGAAGACAAACACTCGTCCACATCCTGACTACAGAGGTCGCCATGGGTTCCATCCGGACATAGACACAGGTACTTGCCACTGCCAGGTGGTTGGTTGACGTCTGTCACACACGTACCGCCTGTGTGACAGCCACACGGCACCACAGTGATCTGGACAAGAGAGGTTATTTTTATGAAATACACATAAATAATGTCTACAATAATGTATATAATTCTCACATTTTCATACCTAAATAAAAAAAGTATTTTGGCAAAAGATGTGATTTGGAGTTTTGAACTACCTCGACGTAGACGGTGCTCTGGGCATTGCACTCATCCGAGAGACTAAAGCGAAAAGAATGATGCTCCTCTACGTCCACAGACAGCGGGACCCTCCAGATCAGGAGACCGGCCGGGGACAGGATAGCGCCTCTGGGTCCATCCTCCATTTGGAAGAGAAGAGCCGAGCCCTCCGGATCTGACACTGCAAACTGGAAGACGAAGTTCTCCCCGGCGAAGGTCCACAAATCGGTTTGAGGTGGGAGGAAGGCTGGCGGCTCATTCACTGAAAGTCAGAAGAGAAAGAATGTTAACTTAATAGACAAACAATTGATCAAATATCTGTCATCTCCAGATTTTTTCGAGGTTCCATTTATGATACTCTTGCATCATTCTTCACTAATTTTAACTTAATTGACATTAAAAACAACGAAGGCCCAGAACAAGTCAGTTTTAAACACATGTTTTGCCTTAAGGGCTCTTCTATAGTCCAACTCCAGCTTTCTTAGATCATCAGAACAAGATCATGTTGCTACTTAGATCACACGTTTTCTCAACAGATGTCCCACTGGAAAGGCGTCGGGGAAACAGCTGCTTCTTCTGACATGTTTCTGGGAATCATTTTATATGTACAAGTAATCCTGTTGTATTGAGGTTACTCATGGTGGCTTTGTATTTTCACTACAAGGTCGATTTCTACTTACTGAAACAGGAACGGGAACAAATCTATCAAATACAAACTATAATTTTAAATGCGATTTTTTTTTTCTTTGACCTGAATGATCACAAAAGCTTTTGTGGTCCTGGAGTCCTCATTTTGTACAGGCTAAAGCCCAGGATGTCATTTATTACTCAAAATCTTCTGGGGGCTTTTAGTCATATCACCTCCCCTTTTTACCTGGTAAGTGACAAGTCGGAGCATGCTGGGAAAAACCGTCCCTTTGATCTGCTGATGGAGATAAACAGGATCTGAGTGGGCCTTTGTGACTGACACTTCCCCAGTTCTGCGTTAAACACTGTTTTCACTGTAATTTATCGTCTCTGGGCCCGGAATCAGGAATTCACCACCTCCTTTGGGGTCGGCCTGGACTTTAAAAAGAACCCGCACCAGCTGTTATCTGTTGCTAATAAAAAGTTGCTGATAAGTATCATTTAGAAATTGTTAACTTAACAGATGTTGCAGCCTGATTGGATCTTCAATGAATATCCCGAGAAAATTCTGCAGAAGTAAATTAACACTGTATTTCATAATTTCAATACAAATCTTAAATAGTCCTGCATAAAGAAAATGTATACCTTGGTTCACTGACCAGGTGAATTTGGAGTGGGTTGGGTCGCAAAGAAGGCAAGGGCTGCCAGGATTGGAGTCGCCCTCCATAAAACACATCCCATCTATGTTGCATGTTCCCTCCTGGATCATAGAGAAGTAACAAACACAAGTTAGGGTTTGCTCTCGTTTCTTGTACAAGCAAAGCTCTGTGGCTAAATTCACCAACAGATCAAATTAAATATACAATCAGAATTAAGAAAGAAAAACTTTAAAAAGCAAAACCCCAAAATAAAAAGACAACAAATAAAAAGCTCTAGCAAAAACATTAGGATAAGTTCAATGTAGACATTGTCCAAAGAAGAAAGCAGTAAAGCAAAGGAAAAATAAATATATTGATCAACCTTATTGCATGTTAATTTACACATTTAGTTGATAAATAAAATGTGTTGTTTCAACACTGGCAATCAAATTTTCGGATTATGATCGACATTATTGCATAACTTTGGAAAAAAACAGGTGGCAATTAATATAACACCCCCTTTTCATTTGAGTTACCTTTAACTTACAAAGTCCTGAGCCTGAAACCTCGCACACTTGACACACTCCATCAAAGATGGTCAGCACCTTCACTTGGCTGTACTGAGACCCGTCATTGGTCACCTGGAATCAGAACAGGATGGCTCAGTATCAAGGAAAGGGCGATGAATCTTCGTGACGTGAGATGAAAACCTTTATTTCCCAGCGTGCGTATGGTTTGTCATCCATCATGAAGTCTTCTGTGTTGACTGCAGTATTACTCAGAGAGGGGACGGCACAGTCCAAGGCCTTTGAGCTGAGAAAGACGGCTTTTGTTCGTTGTTTTTCACTAGGAACCCACCTGTCGTTCACATACTACAAGCACGGATGGAAGAAGTTTGGATTATTTATAGCAACTTGGGAATAATATTTCAGCGATGCGATTCTCCACCTTTAGTCTTGTAGCGTGACAGCTCAGGTCCAGAGAGTCGATAAATCCAAGGCCGAAGACCCTCACCATGCGACAGTTTGACGACCTGATATCACACAACCCACCATTCTCCATGTCTGTCAGCTCAACTGGTTGACCTATGGGAGGATTGATAGTGTAATAAACAACAAGAAGTTTAGAATTCAGCTCAGTGTCACTCATTACTCACTCATCGCAAGACTGCAGTCATAGAAGCTGTAACCACGGTTACACTGACAGCCCCATTCCGTACACACCCCATTTCCATTGCAGAGGTTTGGACATCGCAGGGCTGTCACCACCTCCCCTGGGTCAGCATGTAGCTCCATTGCTCGCAGAGTCCTGTTTTCTAACAGCCTTCGCTCACATTCGTTCTCCAGGTACGGCAGCAGAGCCTCGTCCCAGCCTAGGTCGTCCTTCAACTGCAGGTCCAGAACACACAGATCCACTGCCTCATTAAGGCGTCGGCCAAGCAGCTCGTGGCAAACTGTTCCAACGGTAGAATTAGCCAAAGCCATCTGGCACACTTCCAGAGCTTTGGATGATGTCAAGCCACTCGGCGTGGGCCAGCTGCCCACGACCTCTGGCCTTGCAACTTCAACATGATCCTCAGGAAAGAAGTAGGCAAGACTATCCAGAGCAGCCTGGTTAAGGCTTTGATGTTTAAAGACCGGTTGAAATTCATAAACAGCCTCCCTCTTTGACCTCTTCGTCGAAATCAGGAGTTCATCGCGGAATTCCAGCTCATCATCACTCAGTGGCCTCCTCTCATTATGGACATGAAATTGATGAGTGTTAAAAGAAGACATGTTTAAGATGCCTTCCTCTCTTTCGGGTCTCCTTTTGTATTCTTCCGTCACATCCATCGAGGGGAACAATGAAGTGTAGTCCACGTTATCAAAAGAAATACAGTCTGCGTGGCCAGAAGGATGGTAGTAGGTTTTCAGTCCTGCAGAACCAGAGGCGGCAAAGGCTTTTTTGCACATACAAAATGGCCTTCTATAGGCTGGTGCTGACCCAAGTGGAAGCTTGTCGAACAAACTCTCTCCAGGAGGGATCCTATAGGATACACAGAAGTGTTAAACTTCAGAATAAAACAAAAACTTTATTTAGATCCCTGTTATTACCTCCATGCCTCCAAAAAGCGAGCCAAGTCATCGTAGCCATAGATCTCTCCGTTAGATCCATGGTAGTCATTGTTGCCTTTACGGTCAAAGGTTCCACAAAGTCCCCGTGTGTTGCCGTAGTCGATGCTTGGGGCCCGGATGGATAGACTCATTCCCCACTCGCTGATATCGGCCCTTACAAAGGCCCCGGAAGGAAAGATCATCTACGAGAGATTCACAGGTATTCTAACATTCCCTTATCAAGATTTAGAAATGACATAAGTAACGATACTGTAAATGTGAAAATGTTCGGATACCTACGGTGACTTTCTTTCCTTGGTGAGATTCAAGTATCTTGACCGCGCCGACTAGATCCTGATCATCTCCCAACTTCTTCACGGTAAGTTGCGGCCTTGTCTCCCGTTGCTGTCCATTGCACATGTCGAAGGTGACGACTTCGTTCCTCTCTCGCACCGCGACGCCGCAGTTGCAGGCCACCGCATAATGTCTGCTGCCACAGTCCCACTGTCGGGAGTGGACCTGGAAGTCCCGAGCAACACTCTGATAGAGTACAAAGGTGCCCGTTTGGTGGTTCTCATATCGCCTGGATAAGTGCATAAAAATGTTAGTTGAATTTTCCTGGTTAGTTTTGCTACGTGCCTGTAACTGGACATTACAATAATTGATTAAAGTCTCCATTTAAAAAAAAATTTATCCTTGAATGTATTCTATTAATATAACAGTCAGCCATTAATGACTCATTGCTCTCGACCTAACCCAAGAGTGTCAACAAGATTGGTAAGGGTTGACTTGCTGTATTTTAGACAACGTTATTTTAATCATATAAATATAAAATTGAATTAAGTTAAAGAAGAACTACAGAAGTCTCAACATATGAGTCTTTGGGTGCCTCCACTGTTAGAACGGTGTAATTGCAACAACTTGTTCTGGTCATAATGGTTATTCCTCAGCAGTGTATTTTAAAACCTGGATTACCTGCCATCCAGCGTAATAATATGTGGGTCAGTCAAGGAGTAGCAGGTAGAAGTGGGAATGTCCTGAACTGTGACCTGAGGGAGGAGAGAACAAAGATGTGGGGATGATCTTCAGACTTTGATCTTTTTCCTTTTTTTTTCCTGCATGGAAGAACTTGCCTCTACAAGGGCCACACTAAGACAAGAGATGTGCAGGACTGTAATCATGTCCTTTACAAACTGGTAGGTGGTCTGCTTATAAGCCTTTACCAACAACCTTAGGTGAACTTGATTTTCCTGAACTACATATGAAGAGTGGAAATATTTGATTCGAATTTTACCAAAATATACAATTTATGAAAGCACACCAAACACCAGTACATAAGAAAACAAACTTGTTTAAATTCTATAAACAAAGACATATACCTGACAAGTTACAAGATAGATTAGGGACTTTGCAGTGACTTTGTTCGGGTCAAGAGTCAGAGCAAAACTCATATTATGTTTCCTCAAATGTTTCTAAAAAGCTCCCAGCTTAACCTCAAAGTGTCATCAGTGACATCCTCTCCAATTCTTGCCCAAATCCCTTAAAAGTCTGCCCGGATCCCTTAAACACACGCTGTTAATTAAATTCTGAAAACCCGGCATGTTTGAGTTTAAGTTAATCTAAAACATTGAGTAGTTTTTCAGGAGTCTCTTGTAGGTATTTGAGGGTCTAATTGAAGCTACTTGAGGTCTTTTACGGACCTTGATGAAGCTTTGAAGGATTCCTGGGAAACATTGTGAATACGATTTCTCATAACAACAATTTTTTTGGATTAATTTGATTTTTCGAATCTTACCTTAAGTGATGTGGGAATGTAGCTTCTCCAGAGCCGCGGTGCACCGGGTCCTGGCAGGGCACTGATCAAGCTGGGTCTGTTCCCGTCACGTGTGAAGTCAGTCACAGCGGTGACATAGAATTGGGCCTGCCCGCAGCTGCCTGTCGTACAAGGGGCTGACTTGAGCGCCACCTGGCAGGCGGACAAAGCCACGTTGCCAACTTCGTGTCTGAGGCTGTCTGTAGGTGGAGACGAACAAAGTGGATCACTCAGAGGGAAAACATATTGTTTTATTTAAGCACAACAAATCATCTGATGACACTGACCTGGATCTTGAACACTCAAACTCAGCGGGAGCTCACACTGGTCACCTTGGCCTGGCTGGAAACATGGGATGGGAACCGTGCTGTGGACGCTGACTGCATGCTCCTGACCGTTTTCTGTGAGGTGAAGCTTATCTGGAGTAAACTAAAAATAAAATAAAGTCTTTTTTTTTTCCCTGAGTTCAATATCATACAATCAATCCTTCAATCTTTATTCACCTTTAACCCAGCGTAGAAACTTTCACTCTCTTTTGGAGCAGATCTGCTGTCAGTGTAGTTGGCTTGAAAGGTTGACACACTGCAGGAATACTATAAGCAAATGACATTAAATAAATAATTGTAGTGTAGTGCAGGTGTGCGTAAGTTTGTGCCTCAAAAAAAGGGGAAAATAAATAAACACAGATGCAAAGCTGAGACTGATGTAATACAGAGAAACTCGAGGGACATCAGCAGCTGCTATTATTTTACATAGAAATAGAAATGTTCAAAATTGTCGGAGAGATGCAGATGTCGTTGTTTACGACAAAGTTCCAGTGGACTTCATTCATCTCATATCTCTAAATATCTCATTTATTCAATTATTTTCATATGAATGTCATGATATTTTCCTCTGCCAAGGACGTTTACTAATTTTGACTTTATAAAACATAGTATATGACTTAAACAAAAAGTGGTGTTAAAGGGTTATAGCATCACTTAAAGACACTTATTATTGACACAAAGACTAAATCACAATTTATCAAGACCCCAATGTCCTGTTTTTTCTTGTTTTTTTTTGCTGTGAGCAAATATAATTTTTCAATTGAACTTTTTAAAAATGTATTATATTTAATTCTGCTTTTTACAGAGACATGGAATGAGGCCCTTGGCAGAGAGTGTACCTATGCTTTTTTCAAGGTAAGAATCCAGTTGAAATAAACACTCCCACCGGAACTGTTTTCTCTTTTCTTATCAAATATAGTAAAAAAAAAACGTATGCGTAAATATTTGCATTAGATAGCTAAAATAAAAGACACATGGAATACAGCTGACTTATTATTTATGTCTTTCTTTTATTCCCAGGTGTGGTTGACTGCGCCCAAAGAAAACTCACTCACTGACAACCTCCGACCCCGCCAGAACGCACCATCAACATCTGTTAGAGATGAGCCCTGTGAGAATCCCAAGGCCCTTAAAGACTCCACCAAGACAGCTGCTTTAATTGAAATAGTGACATCATCCACTCTCACTAGACTCCGCTTCTTTCCCTCCAGCTGTAACTCAAAATTTATTGCTGCCACAACTAAACTAAAACATAAAGCGTGGAGATTTGAATTTGAAGAATGTATCACGGCAGATTTAATGCTTTTGATTTAAACAGTTTTGTCTGTCTTCTACTGTTTTCTATAAGCCAATACTTGTGGACCATGAATTTTTGCTGAGGGTTAAGATGATACAAAGTAGTCCGCAAGAGGTTAAACCCTCCATGTGTGACCCCAACAAATCTGGAAGGAATTACCTTTTCCCCCAGCCTGAAGTGAACGCCGTCCATCTCCACCAGAGAGAAAGGCTTCAGTGTGGATTCTTGCCTGATCTCTGCCTTCATGCTCTGGCCGATGTGTCTGGCCCAAACCACTTGGAAGGCCAGAGGTTGGCTCCATGGTGGCGGCATGAAAGAACACTTTAGGTGGACGCTGTGACCGATCAGTTCGGAGGTAATGACCGGTCGCGACAGAAGTGATGGCAACGTGGCTGCAAACAGAAAAAAGATGAATTAGGCTTCAGGGGATAAATCAATACTTGTTTAGTGGTAAAAACAACTAAAAGGGATGCAGATTTCACGACATGTCAAATCTTCAAAAGGCTGTTTTTCAGAATTTTTTTCAGATAATATTATTTTCCTTGACACAAAGACATAAGGTTTAATTCATATCGCCTTTTTTCGGCTCTCCAATCCATAGCAGTTTCAAGATTTGCATGCTGTGAATTTCATGGAAGGCTGGTCAATATCTTCTCCTGCATATGTGGTACAGCTGCGTTTCCATCAAGAATTTCACCTTCAATGTCAAGTCATAAAACTGGTTGCTGTTCGTTTATAAAAGAAAGTTTGATGAATTATCACAAAGAATTCCTCCTGGAAACATATGCACTACAGTATTTTCTATTCTAGATGTCACCTATCTTTCATACTTCCAACAATGTTTGCAAATAGGACCTTTAACCGTTTGGTTTTAGATCAATAGATTGATGAGCTCAGCGTTTTGTACCTTTGCAGCGCCCGTTGACTTCTACTTCCCCTCTAGGGCATAGTCGTGGTCCTGGCTCTGAAACGACTGGAACCCAAATAAACTCTTTATTATGCTGCTTCGTGTGTTGTAAAGATCAATAACAGTGAGTGGGTCACCTTTAGCACAGTAGCCCATACACCCCTGTGTGGGCTGCAGGTAGTAAAGCAGGAAGTCCCCACAGTTTCGCACAGTGATGGGGATGCGGAACAGGCAACAGTCCTTGGCACTGCCGTGAAAGAATTGCCAGGTAGCACAGGCAGAAAGCTGCCGGATCTCCCCAGGTCGAGGTAGAGGGTTGTCTTTCAGAGATAGCCATACTGGAGCTTGTGTTCCACAGCGATTCATCTGCAACGGCAAAAAACAAGAACACATTTCAGGTTTATATGTTGCTGGCTGAAGTACTTGGTGTTGCCCTGGTATTTTTACAAGATACAAAACCAGGAAGAGAAACTCTAGGGACATCAGAAAGAACTATGTCCCTTTAACATACTTGTTTGGATAATATTATTTCAATTAACAGTGTATTAACCATCTTACCCCATATTTAGAATTATTTTAACTAACATGGATACTATACATTTTATTTACTACTGATTTAAAAGTGTGCTAGCATCGTTGTTTTCTTGTCACTCTTATGAGTAAGAATTTTAGGAACTGATTATTCCGGAATACAATCTGGATCAACAAATCTTTTTCTCGCTTTGTTCAGAGAACTGTAGCATAACCTAAAGTCTTTTCTAATGCTAAAAAATTTAGGTAATTAAATAGATTAAATTAATATAGGACAACAGTATCGGGTTACATTCATCGGGACATGGTAATGAGAGACTTGTTGCAGGCTGAAGCTCTCAGAGTCGTTTTTTTTATATAATTCTTTGAACATGGTTTTCCCTACATTAAATCCCTTCATTGAGTGAAATGTTGACTGTTTTACTGTTTTATTTATTGTTTAGCTTTCAATTTGTGGTGTAGGAAGTTAGTCCTTATTCATTGGGGGAGGGCTTTTGTCAGGTTAAATGGGAAAAGGTAAGACAATGGTTGAAACAGCTTAAGTTATGAAATATCTTCCTGATGTTCACTTGAATTCTACAATAGCAGCTTTGTCACTGAAACTTTTCAAGTCGTTTTTCATGTATGTTTCAGCTATCGTCATCCTAACACATCCCCAGACCGCCAGAGGAGCCACTGGGAAAGGATAGTTTCTGTCATGTGGCAAGAGAGTCGATGGCACTAAGAGAAAACAGATTTCTATGTGGTCATAGCTTGGTGCGAGAGAACTATTTTTCCTTTCATTTTCATTTTCATTCAGAGAAACTTGTAAAACAAAACAAAACACACAATAAAACTTGCCTCTACACAGGTGGTTGGCATTTCTGCCGGCTTGTTGTTGAGCTTGAATCTGTACCATCCTGGTGACAGCGAGTGATCACAGACGAGGTCTTGGATTGCTGTGTTCTGGATCTCTGTGGAGTCAAAGGTGACACTGCGGTGCGGGCTGCGGAGCGTTCGATGGCCTCCAGGAAAACACTCTGGTGCTGATGAGGAAGAAGGAATGGAACCTTGTTTTATTGTTGCCATGTTATAGAGGAAGAAAGGTTATATTGTTAAACATTTCTGATGTGATGACTGTCGCTCTCCTACAGTGGGCCTGTGGTTTAGTTTCATTACCGGGAGTTGTGTAAAGACAGATGTGACACAGACTAAACAAAAAAAGGTCACATTGTCATGGGAACAATGTAACTTCAACCATAAATAATCAACATCTTGTTCAAGTTTTCTTGCCTGGCTTCATTTTGCATAATACATCTAGTTACATACATTTTAAGTCATACACTCTCTGCCAAATGATCATTTTTTAAACATGTTTGAGTCACAACTTAGTCACAGTTGTGACTTCCCTGAAGGGTTTTCCTGGAGATGAAACATAAAGTTACAAATACAACATCATAGTTAGTTGTATCTTTATTAAAATACTAAATAAAATAGTATATTAGCTAGGGAAACCTGGTGTTGGCCAGGTATAAAAATACATTTTAAAACCAAGTAACCAAAACATCATGAAAAGAGAGTGGGAGGAGTTAAGTGAGTAAGTTTATGGGCCTTATAATTGCTGAAAGGAAACCATCTCTATTATGCATTTATTATGCTATGAAATTCATTGAAAACAGACCTTTTTGATTTGTTCAGGGGCTCTTCTGAAATCATGAAAATCCCCCCTACTCGCCATGAGTATTTAAGCTCTTTTTTTCTTTGTGAAATTGTGCATATTTAAATGTTCGTTTAACCCCCCTTACAGTGGCTGTAATGCTGGCAACTTTCCTAAAGTCATATGTAATACATTGAGTTTATAAGTAATTATAATAAAAATGTCTTATAGGTTTATTTTCGCCCTCTTTCAGCAGCCCTCAAACCAATTGTCGAGCCAATTGTGAGTGCATACGACTCAAACCCCTGCTATATTGTATACATTATACACCTGTAGATAATCTTTCTGCATATCATGTTCACAGAAAGGAAACTACTTCTTTTTGCTGAGGGTCTGTATTATACACCAACAAGCTGCTCTTCATATAAACATCAATAACTACATTAACTTATAACAACTTCTAGTTAGCTTGGAAAGTACAAGGTCAGAAAAAATCTGTTGTTCTTTTTATTCCCAGTTGCTCTCCACGGTGTCAGCAGGTGTTAAGGTGGAGAGCAGGAAACGTCATGTCACCCACAGATTTGATCTAATTTGCTAACAATAACAGACATTCCTGCGACCCTCTCTCTTCTGACCTCTCCCCGGGACCAGATACTGAAGCCAATGGCGCATAACAAGCCCCTCTGAACTCGTGCAGCTTGAGGCCAATCTTTTTTTTTTTTAAACAGAACAAGTCATGGAATGAGCTAAAGCTGAAGGTCTTTTTTAAAAATAATACAAAACTTTCTGTCCAGTCATGTTTCGTCTGGGACAAGAGGAAAGGAAAACAACGGGGTGTTTAGGAAGGTTTTAAAAGCTGGGCTTTACGTTGACAGCCCCTTGAAAGCAAATGTTCATGTTTACCTCATCTTTAAGCTCTGGTCCACCAGCTCCCCTGGCAGGATTTGAGGTCGAAGGTTATCCAAACAACCAGATTTTCAGACAGCAAGACAACTGACGAGGCTCTGGCTGCTGGTTAAACTGTTCCAATTGGCGAGTTAATGAGTTTGTCGAGCTGGAAGATGGCTGGGAGTGAGCTGATGAACTGGGGAGGGAAGGGTCCCACAGTGGAGGGGGGGGGGTGCACACCATTTTCCTAGGAAACTATTTTGCACGGCATTGGGTTATCTTAGGTAGCTATTGTTCCCTCGCAAGAACTCCTTCCCCTAGGATAAAAAAAAAAACCTGCCCAATAATGTTGACACTTAAAGGGTCATTATACTGTTATTACACCACAAATGCTTGTTTGTCAATTTTTGGGCGTTGTCTTTATGGTGGTCCTAATGTTTATGACTCATGCTTTGATGTTCAAGTGAACCCCCAGGAGACAGAGATACAGACAGGCTTGTTGGTCAACAGCTGCACGTTACAAGCAAACCAACAGTTTTATTAGGCTCGACAGAAGTTTTTCACCATTAAATTGCTGTTTTTAGATTCTAATTTGTTATGATTTCATTGTTTTAGTTCCTTTTTTGTTACATTTTTTGACTTAACGTCACCTATTCTTTCTGTCTTTTGTCAAGTTGCAGAGTGTTCGTGGTTCCAAACCAAGGACAAGTGAAGAGTGATGGGAATGCAGCCTGTGTCCAAAGTCACACAAAACTACTCAACAAAAAGTCTTCCTTCAAGGCAAATGTATATATATATACAGGATTAAAGCAATGCCTAACTGTTCCAGAGAAACGTTATTAATTATCACTATTTTCTAAACTTAATAATAATGAGCCGCGGATAAAACAAATTAATAAGAACCCCTACCGTCCAGGGAACGCTTACTGTATATACACACATATAGATATACATCTAGATATACAGCATATAGTTGTTAGACAACAGACTCGTTGTCTATAACAAATCCAGTTTTTTGACAGGATAAATTATCCTCACTTTATAAAAGTATGTTTTGTTGCAAAGTAGAACACGGTGCACCTCACTTCAATAAGATAATCGAATCTTATACGGTATCAGATTCTCACAACTCAAATTCTGATTTCATTTAATTTGAACATTTAATTTAGCCATCATTTATGACTGGTATGGAACTGTAAAACATTTTTAGAATAGTGAAACATTTAAGAATATTTAGCAGGTGTATCACCCTGTGGTTCTGGTAGTATATGTCATAACAATTCATCCACCATCGCTCAGAAAATCAATAATGCAATGAGGTTGTAAACACGTATTCAGAGCCAGACACAAAAAGTATATAATTTACGTTATGTAAGTGTAGATAGAAATATATGTACGTGATTTTCCTTGGTATCAGAAATATTCACAACAGTTTCATAGATTTTATAAATATATAATATCAGTTTTCCCTTTTCTTAGGAGCCTTAAACAATTTAAATTATACTTTATATTCCTTAAATATTTATTTAGAAATGCTTGACTTGGTTTTGACTCTACAAACCAAATGAGCTCACAGCAGGTTCCCTCCTATGATGCGTAAAGGTGAACTCCGTAAACCACGTACCTTGTTGCGCAAAGATTCCAACGCACAGCAGAGTGATGCGCAGATATCCGCCGAACATCGACGCAAACGCTGAGAGTTCCATGTTTAAAACATCAGCAGGAACAGCAGGATCCACTCAGTCGTCTGGTCCCATTTAAACACTCAAGAGTGTAGCGGTTCTGGTCGAGCTCCTCACGAAGTTTGCGCACCGCTCGCTCCTGGTGCGGGTCTCATGTGCGCGGACTGTGGAGGGAGAGGAGGACGGAACCAGTCACGGTGGGAGGAACTTTCCTCTTGTCTCGCTCCGCTGAGGAATAATAGATCCTGACACAAATGACTGTTTATTAGGAACTGAAATAGTGGATGGAACCACCAAGAACGTGCCGTTTACACTCGCTTCCGCACGCGATCCCCAATGTTCCGGATCATGGTTTGAAGTCTCGCCTCGTACCTGTAAACATTCAACTTCCCTCCACAGAAGAAGCAGCAGCTGTGGGATCTCACGCACAGCGAGTTTATATCTGCGCCATCAGGAGTTCCATGATTCCCAGGATTAGTGTCAGACGATTGCCAGACAAGTTCAATCCATCCAGATACACTGTATATATATATACATATATACAGGGTATATATATATATATATATATATATATATATATATATATATGTATATATATACATATATACAGGGTATATATATATATATATATATATATATATATATATGTGTATATATATACATATATACAGGGTATATATATATATATATATACATATATATGCTGTATATATAAATAAGACATATAATGGACAGATGGAAAATATGTTTTTAAAGTTACATACATCCATCCATCATCAATCCTTCCATTCATTCATTCATCTATCCAACTATCTTCATATCTATCCATCTGTCTATGTCTTTATCAGAACCAGAATTATTTGTATTGCCCTTATCATTATCCATCCATCCATCCATCCATCCATCCATCCATCCATCCATCCATCCATCCATCCATCCATCCATCTATCCATCTGTCTATGTCTATCAGAATCAGAATTATTTTTATTGCCCTTATCATTATCCATCCATCCATCCATCCATCCATCCATCCATCCATCCATCCATCCATCCATCCATCCATCCATCCATCCATCCATCCGCATAACTATCCATCTGTCTATGTCTTTATCAGAATCAGAATTATTTTTGATTGCCCTTATCATTATCCATCCATCCATCCATCCATCCATCCATCCATCCATCCATCCATCCATCCATCCATCCATCCATCCATCCATCCATCCATCCATCCATCCATCCATCCATCCATCCATCCATCCATCCATCCATCCATCCATCCATCCATCCATCCATCCATCCATCCATCCATCCATCCATCCATCCACATAACTATCCATCTGTCTATGTCTTTATCAGAATCAGAATTATTTTTTATTGTCTTATCATTATCCATTCATCCATCCATCCATCCATCCAACTATTTGCATAACTATCCATCTCTCTGTCTTTATCAGAATCAGAATTATTTTTATTGCCCTTATCATCCATCCATCCATCCAACTATCTGCATAACTATCCATCTCTCTATGTCTTTATCAGAATCAGAATTATTTTTATTGCCCTTATCATCCATCCATCCATCCATCCATCCATCCATCCATCCATCCAACTATCCGCATATCTATCCATCGGTCTATGTCTTTATCAGAATTATTTTTATTGCCATCATTCATCCATCCACCCATCCATCTAACTATCAGCATATCTATCCATCTGTCTATGTATCTCAGAATCAGAATTATTTTTATTGCCCTTATCATCCATCCATCCATCCATCCGTCAGTGTCTCTAGCCCTCCATCCATCTATATATCTGTGTCTCTTTTATGCATGTCAACCTCCATTCATCATCTACCCTTATCTCCATCCATCTATATACTGTATGTCTTTATCTACCCATCCATCTATAATCCATGTCTATATTCATCTATCCAATTCACTATCCATCTGACCATCCATTTTTTTAATGTCTCTATCAATCCATCCATCTATCATTGTTTCCATCCATCTATACATTTCTTTATCCATCCATCCATCAATGTATCTATCCATCAATACATCTGTCCATCCATCCATCCATCAATGTCTCTATCCATCAATCCATCTGTCCATCTTTCCATCCATTCCAGACATTCCACTTTACCACTTGTACTCCTGCAGCCTAGCCTGCATCCATAAAATATAATCTCTTCAATGTGTCCTAACTCTGCCCTCAGAGAGGGACATGCTTGAAACATCCCACTGAAAAAACTCTTTTGAGATACCTCAACCGGATTCTCTTCTCAACCGACGGAGAATAAAAAACACTTTCAACATTTATTTTAGTTATAGCAATCTTCAGATTAATGTGTTCAAGAATGCAATACAATGATCTGTTAAAAACTTCCTGCAGAAACGTTGACTTCTTATTTAATATCTATAACCGCAAAAATGCCTGAACAGCCTAACAATGGTCAACATACATTAACTTAAATTACACTTTTATTTGCATCTAAAACATACAAAGGTGCATTAGAGGTCAAGTTTCAATGATGGGTTGGATAAAGATCAGATTAAGAAACAAAAATACCTTATACTCTATATAAATCACTTTAAGATGTTTACAGACAAAAGTGGTCCAACCATGAACGTGTCACAGATTAAAGCAATTAACGGATCAACATGTTCTCCAAAAGCTCAGCTGTGAAAGGAAAAACAGGAAATTAAATCAACAAGGCTTGAAAACAGCTAATTCTCTCTGTTTCTTTTAAGTTTGTAAAGAGCCAGTCATATTTCAAGAGGAGGCTTGTTATTTCCTTCTTGTTGATATCCTGTGTTAACTGAGGATAAGTAGAGACCTCAAACTAGGCTAATCTTAAGGGTTAATTGTATTCCCTCAGGACACTTTCTCAACATGTTGCATGTTCCTGACTTTTAAAGAGTTTTTCCACTCAAGAATCCTTGTGTCTGAAGATGATGAGCATCAACATTCGTGAAAAATACTTGTGATATTTTAGCAAAGATTTGTTTGTGTCTTGCTAATGGAAAACAGTAAAGGGTCACGTCTCTGCAGGAGAAACAGAAAAGGCTGGTTCTACTTTTGAAGTAAATATCAGGTGCTGGAAGCTTCTGAGACATAAAGACAGACCTTTCCACTAAATAAAGACCTGAGAGGGTGAGCAGGTGTTAAACAGTTGCCTTGTCATCCTTGTTTGATTGTAATAGTCCAACTTTGAATATTCTGCTCTGCATTAGAAAATATCTGAATGGAATATGATTCTGGTTTCTTTCACTGGACACTTGCAAGGTTGAACCAAAACCAAAAGCTTTGATGATTCTATTTGCAGCAGGTGTAGGATTTACTGAAACCAATATAGGGATTTGAATGTGATTTTCAGACATTTTGATAATGGGTCAAAGAAGAGATAAGTACATTCTGGTGGTGTTCTGAATCACCATCTGGATCCACACATTTTTTTAACCTCCCATTCTTTTTTCTTTTCTAGTGTGTGATGCAAGCCAGCTTGAATTGCTACTAACACCTGCTGTCCCATTTATCTCATCGCTATCACATATTTCAAGTGCTAAAAAAGTATAAAATTATAGAAAACAACATAATTCCAGCACGATAATAATTAGTAAAATTATATATAAATCACAACACATTGGAAGGAATGGTTCAGTGAAGGTAAGCACTATCAGAATACTTTTTCTTTCTACCTTTTTTTTTTAATACCCTTGTGGTATCTCTGGGTCAATGTGACCCGGTGGCCTTAAAGCCAAATATGTTGTAAAATGTAACCCTATTGTTGCCTCTGGGTCAAGGTGAACTGGGTCACTTTGACCCAGAGACCGTACGAGGCTTAATTAAGTTTATCTATGGCTGTCTATATTTTTAACGTATTTTGTTTCATCTTTTTCTGTCTTCTATATAATTACCATATTTTTGGTTGTTGTGTACTTAATATTTTAAACAATGTCAACTTATATGAGAATAAAAATCATAAACTTTTATTGCCAGTGTTGTGAACCCGAAACAGGATTTCATTTAGAATTCATTGAGGACATTTCAGAATGAAATAATGAAACTTATAATTGAAATTAGAACAGTAAGATACAATACATTTAAATAGACATTCAAATAAAGTGACGTGTAAAATTAAACTCATGTTTTTTCTTTTATTTCCAATCTTTCCTTGTTATTTTCCAGTGATTTTGACATCCCGTCCAACCCACAAACCTAAACGTTACCTGCTTCTCCTCCCTGCTCCGACATGAACCTGTCACTCTGTGTAAAGTCGACCTGCGTTCCACGCCCTCCTTGTCAGTCCTCGTCGAGGCTGAGAACCAGACCTGCTCACCTCGGTGAGGTGGCTCCCTGATGTCTCAGCAGAGAAAACATTATCTGTGGCCCCTTTTGATGTTTCGTGGCCTGAGAAACGACGAGCACAGGGGGGTGTTTAAGTTCGTCCTCCTGAGCGCTTCCAGATGTCACACATCCTCCTGAACTGTGAGAAAAGAAGAACACATAAGAGGCGTGTACACACACACACACACACACATACACACACACACACCTTGCAGCCACATTGTATCGAGACTAGTTTTTACAGGAGACATATTGTCCCATGGGACCGACACTGGCACGCCATGACCCTGGCTACCCTGGATTACAGGTTGTTGAGTGAACGTAGCTCAGAGAAGCCTTTCTTTGTAAGCAGGTGTCGAGGGAGATTCCAAGCTATGAGAGCTCCGACCAATGTGGAGGAAGATACTTAGATCTATATCTAAAATGGAAAAAATATAATTTTAACAACTATAATTGTTATTAGAATTATAACTATGATCAAAAAGTGTTTAATAGGAAAAGATATTGCGAGACCAAGAATGGTCATGTCCAATTAATAATCTCACATGTTAAACTGTAATATTCCAATAAATATACTGAACAAGATGGTTAATCAAACAACACAATCATTTTTATAAATCATATGTATTTATATATTTTCATATTTTTTGCATGATTGGTTTAGTTTTGATTCTCCATAAGAATTATTTCAACGATTTTCTTCGCAACATAAAACGTTCTGTTCGACCTATCAGGAGAGTCTGTGAGTGTCATGTGACCACCAACCTATTGTACAGCAGTGGGTCTCAGACAGATTTTTCATATGAAGTACTAAGAGACTTGTTTTATCAAACAAGGAAGATAACATGAGAAACTGACAGATTGTAAATCAAAACAAGTTTACGTTATAGCAGTTTCACATTTCTGACACGCGGTGTCGCCATAAACAACCTTTTTTTTATTTTTATATCTCACTTAGTGTCGCTTACAAGAAAAAGGTTTTTGACTCCAACATTGAATTATTAAATAAAGTAATATAGATGGCAAAAAAAAAGAAGAAAATGTATTAAGTGAGACAGGATAATCGGGAGCCAATTAAAGAAGTTATTACAGGAAGAAAATAACAAGAGGGGGACATATTGCAAATGTAATTTTCTAGAAAATCCACAATAATGAAACTGTTTAAATGACATACATTGTTGTAGTAACAAGTCTTCAATTTATATTTAAACGTAAGTGAATTAAGTAAAGGAAGGTAAGATCAAATTGGATAAAAGATAATAAAAAATAACAAACAAGTTGGAAGACAATTCATCATCACATAGAAAAAAAGAAAATTACATTTACAAAAAATGTATCTCACTTAATGGCAGTATATTTTTGTTTTTTAAATCAATTATCCTTATTGTGCTTCTAAATCCATTTATTACATTTCCCACATACTTAACTAGATGATTAAAATAAATAGAAATGAACATTATAGCTCTCAGTTGTCTGAGAGAGGCTGTTCTGGGGGTGAAACAGTCACTTCTTGCAGGCGCTGAGATGAGAATGAGAGTAGATGGACCAGTGAAGTGTGAGCAGCAATAATGAGGCTGGTGGACAGAAGGCTTTGGTTGAAGGAGACTTGAAACTTTCCAGAATTAGATCGAATCTTGAATCTTATTTGAAGGAAATAATCCACACGACCTCAACCTCTAACTATTACTCTGTATGTTTGTGTGTGTATTCGTGTTTAAAATAGCTTGTGAAAAAATACTTCCCTTATTTTACATGTGTTTTGTACAGTCAAGTCTAAAACAACAATACACAACTACAAAAATAATACCATGTTTTTTTTTTCCAATCATTGAGCACTTGATTTATCTGATGTTGACTGAAGTATACAAAAGCACTAGTGTTGATGAGCTGCCAATTATATCCTGCAGGGGAAGTTTGCTGAGCGCAAGCAAAAAACTATATTTTTTTGCTAGATTTTATATTTTATTAAAAAAAATTAATTTAAAAGTTAAAGAAGTTAAAATATTAGCTTTTAAGATTTAACATGATAGACTCTTGGTGCGATAACTATAGCATAAGATATAAATATAGATACAAAGATTAAACACAAGGCAATAGAAGTGTCAATGTTGGCGACTGTAAGCGCAGTACTGAAAACAAATGTCTCAATACTGTGATTTGGTTTCATTGTAACATGTAACTACTATATAATTCTATGTATGCATGTCTTTGTGGTTGCAGATAAATAAATAAAATGAAAGTTTAAAAACAACTTAATTGTGTCACAATACATTTTAAACAGTTTAAATCTTCTGACCTCGAAACAATTATTAACTATCTGAAAGTTCAAAGTTCAAGATCCACTCAGTAAGCGACAACAGAAGCAACTCGGATCCACAACTCTCTTGTAAGTCATTTTCTACTTGAATTTCCTGTTTCATGTGTATTCAGGCTTCTTGACAGCAAAAAAAACGCTAAATACATCTAGGACTGGTGTTTTAGAAAAAATATTGGGGTGTAAATTGAAATATTCTGCTACCTATTCATTCAGTGACGCCACGATGGAGACGTTCACTGGCTTGACGGCAGCACAGACTATCCACAAAGCTGCTGCATCTCTGGGCTGCAGTCCCACCTCAGCAAAAGTTGCCGACTTCTTCGACCAACACGATGATCTGCATCACCTCCGAGGGCAATTTCTGGTCCCCAAAATTGCCCAGCTCCCACCATGTGAGTAAGAAACTATAGAGAAGCTGCTCTTTGAACCTAATAAAAAGGCTTTTTGCTTCAGCGGATCTGTCGCTGGTGGACGGTGCTAAGGAATGCTGTTACCTGTCTGGGAACTCTCTGGGGCTGCTCCCCAAATCCACGGAGAAGTACCTGAACCAAGAGCTGGAGAAATGGGGCACACAGTAATACGTCGTTCTTTCAGTTGACACTTCTATCTCATGTTGTATATACAAAACATACCTCATAATAATGATAGTATTAAACTAATTTCCTGAAGTAATTTAAATGTTTTTCTGCAGAGGTGTTCACGGGCACCTGCATGGCTCTCGACCGTGGGCCTGGACAGAGGATCTCCTGGAGGAGCAGATGGGGAAGTTGGTTGGTAAGTTGATACCTTCTTCACCTGTATTGTCTGAACTCATGGTTACATGTAGGTTCGTTTTTTGAGCTCAAAGTCCAAGAAGAGGCCCCTATACAAAGAGTATTTTGTTCAAAACTATCTTCCAATATGAAAATATATTTTTCGGGTTGTTTCGTAAGTTGGAATGCTAGTGAATTGTGCAATAAATGCAAATGTAATATTTATAATTGAACACATAACATTTCACACACTGCTTTTAAACAATATTTTGTGCATGTTTCTAAAAGGAGCAAAACAGGAAGAAGTTGCTCTGATGAACGGCCTGACGGTCAACTTACATCTGCTCCTGGTGAGACCTACGTCCGTCCTGGAAAGATTCAATATACGATTAACTTTTAGTTTAATATTTTGGCAGCTTTCCTTCTACAATCCAACCGCAGCGAGACACAAGATTCTTCTGGAGGACAAAGCTTTTCCTTCAGATCATGTGAGTGTCCATCTTTTTAACACGTTTTTATTATCAGAGAATAAATTGAAATCTTTATTAAATGTATATAGCAGCTGATATACCCGGTGTTTATACAGTTAAAACATTTTTAAGTAATTTGAAAATCATTAGATAAATTATTTCACAGCAGCCTGAATATGGAAGTACATCAGTGCCATCAGATATTGAATGGTTTCATTTTTTTTTTTTAAATATTGAAAGGTTTAAATAATTTCAACTATTCAATATTTGTTATATTTCAATCTGAATTATTCAATATTTGTTGAATTGTAATTTAAATTATTCAATGTTTGTTATTTTTTAATTTAAATTCTTCTTCTTTTTTTTTTAATTCATAGCCTTTTAAATTCAATATAACATTTTTTCGGAGCATTTTAAGTTCAATATAAGGTAGCATCTTTTCCACAATGTCTGTTTGCTCAGTGAGTGGTTTGAAGGTAATTAGTAGTTTTATTTTTGTTAAAATTCCTCTCAAGAGCTTCAAAACAAGATCGTCTCTGTTCATAAAGTATTTGTGTTAATGTACAATATGTCAAATATAAACATTTAAACTTGTCTGAACTCCTTTACAACAGTGTGTCATGTCAAAAGATATTTAAAAAGAGCGATTATAAACTTTCAATACAATCTAAATTGATGTTTTCATTGCATTTTTCTGATCACAAAAAAGGAAAATCATTGGGATTTATTTATAAGAAATTGCATTTTTTCACAAAACAAACGTTACAAAGAGTCAGTCTCACCAGATATGAGCTAATTTTTCAAAAGTTCTAGAGCAGGTTTCGAACCGCGGACTCCAAAAGCCGTGAGATCTAGTTGAAGATGTTTAAACTCCAGACGTTAAAACAAAGTTGATACTTTTACATGAAAATATCTAAACTGATGCAGCAGTGAAGACGTCACCTGATCGTTTATGCAAGTATGATCCAGTAACTTGGTACTCGTTTGGTTTTGTCTGGTGGCAAAAGGCTTTGTTTTTTTTTAATTATTTTTAATGGAATTTAAAAAGGCTTCATATTTTTTCTATATTGAATTTAAAATGTTTTGAATTAAAAAAATATTGAATAATTGAAATTAAAATATAACAAATATTGAATAAATGAAATTACAATATAACAAATACTGAATAATCAAAATTAAAATGAAACAAATATTGAATATTTAAAAAAAAAGGAAATTAAACCATTCAATATTCTGATGGCATTGATGGCAAAGAAAAAAATAAACTTTCTGTGAGAAGACAGTGGTCTATGTTCTACATTTAGAGCAATTTTGTTAAGGAATTTTGTTAAGGAGTTTTGAGTCTTTAAGGCACACATGCAGACAGTCCTACGGTTTTATATATAGATAGATAGATTTTGACATTCTTAACGTGCACTTGATCGTAGCTGTTGTTTTTCCCTCATGAGACTTGTTCTGTCTTCAGTATGCTGTGGAATCACAGATCCGCCTACGAGGGTTCAACCCTGAAGAGAGCATGCTGTTGATGAAACCAAGAGCGGTGAGGACCAACTGACACTTCAGCATATTTCACACAGATTATGATCGATGTAGTGACTATGTGGAGTAAGTTGCATCTAGTCCATTTCATGAGCTCTAGAAAATGCAAATATACATTAAAAAAAAAATTGTTAATAATTGTTTAATCATTCAGGAAAGGCATGTTTGAATTTCAGTATAAATACTTATGTATTAACATACTTAAGAAGACATTCTTATTTGTGTTTTACCCGTTTCTGGGACACCTGTGTTTGACTTATGTGTCTCGGGCTTTTAAAGTATATATTTTAACTGTGTACGGTTTTTAATTGTTAAAGTGCTTAGTGACCCTGGTTTAGAAAGAAGCTTTACAAATAATCTTTACTTACTATAAGAAAGATTGCGGGTTTTTTAAACAACATTAGACAACAAGCATAATGGGTCAAATCCTCGAAGGAGCCAATGTCTCAACAGACCCTGGGGTTTCCATCCAATATCAAGAATTTTCATTCATCAGTCAAGTGATAAGAATGATAAAACACAATAGATAGAACCGTTTCAGCAACAGGGATTTCAAAAGTATTAGAATTTAAAATTTAAATGAGAAACTAGTCATGTAAATATTCAATTGTAATTAAGGACTTATATTTGTCACTGACTCGGGACAGGAAACCCAGATGCAAGAAACAGGAATGATGAACAAACTAATTTATTAACAAAAACAGCAGGCAAAAGACACTGATAAAACAAGGCACAAAAACATCGGTCAACTGAACTAAACTTATACTAGACTTGAGCAAAAACACGTACCACAGAAGTTTGATGTCGCGACAGAAACTGAGAGACAAAGGAGGGTTTTAAACACTCTACAATCAAGGGGATCAGGGATCAGGTGAGATGAAGACACAAGTGACAAGAAACACGGCATTCAGATCAGGAGCACGAGAGGAAGTTAACAAGACAAGGATCAGGACTTCACAATAAAACCAGGAAGTTAGACGAAAGGGAACATAAATGACAGGACATGACAATATTCACAAAAGGATAATCTTCAATTTATTTTCTATAAAAATGATACTCAGGTCAGTACAAGGAGGTTAATATTAACAGGGAATTTTGTCGGTTCAGAAAATTAAAGTTTTGAATTGGCCCAAGTTTCATAGATTGACCTGAGTTTTATTTGTGTAAATGAACATATTTTGTAATATTTTTGTTGTGGGCACAACATATTATAATGTTGGGTAAACATTATTCTTATGGTGGACTCTCGCCAGGGAGAGGTGACCCTGAGGACCGAGGACATCTTGGACGTGATTGAGAAAGAAGGTGAATCCATCGCTGTGGTGATGTTCAGCGGGGTTCAGTACTACACAGGGCAGCTGTTCAACATGGCGGCCATCACTGAGGCCGGACAGAAAAAGGGTTGTTTCGTGGGGTTCGACTGCGCTCACGCAGTTGGAAATGCAGTATTGAAGCTGCACGACTGGGGTGTTGACTTCGCCTGCTGGTGCTCATACAAGGTCGGTGAATCACACTCAACTAAAACTCTAACCCAATGTGTTTCTAATGAACATACTTCTGCAGTATATGAATTCAGGCTGTGGTGGGCTGGCTGGGGCCTTCATTCACGAGAAACACAAGTACACTGTCAAGCCTGCGTGAGTATGAAACCACCAGCCTCCTCTCTGTGAACTCAGTGTTTAGTTTTCACGATTTTCTTTCTTACAATATAAATGACAGTGACTTCAAGCTATTCTTTTGTTTTTTAAGGTTACTCGGATGGTGGGGACATGACCTGAAAACTCGCTTCCGAATGGATAATGGTAAGATTCCAAAACATATTTTATCTTTTTTTTTATTTTAAAACATGATCTGTTTTAATGTGGGCTTAGAAATATTGGCAAAAATGAATAGGGTGTAACTTTTTCTTACAAAGTAGGACAACTACACGGTAATGTAAAATAAATACACATAAAAAGTTCAAGACAAATTTGATGTGTTGTGTCCTTTGGTTATCTTTTCTATGACCATATGTAATTTAAATTCCTTTTTTTTTCCAAAATATTTTTTATTCAATTTTATTATTTTCTGTTTCAATATATATATTTCAAATATAATTTAGTATGGCACTGTTATAAGCCTATATTTGAACTGAGGCGGAATCGCTCATTAAAAAAACCCAACAAACTAAGACTTTGCTGCCCTCTAGCGGAATAACTATTAATTACAAAAAAAGAACAATTGTGTGCTAAACATTCACACCTAGCGCTCCTTTTTAAAAATTTCATTTTAAATCTTTCTATTCATTTTCCTTCATTAAAAATATTTTGTTTTAGAGATGGATCTGAGACCAGGAGTCAATGGGTTCCGTCTCAGCAACCAACCTGTTCTGCTCGTCTGTCCACTGCAGGCCAGTCTGGAGGTGCTGCTGTTCACTTACAAAAATACCTTCAAACATGTTTTGAAGACATCTTAGTGTTCAACCTTTGCTCTTCCTTCTTCCAGGTCTTTGAAATGGCCGGTATGCCAAGGCTGCGAAAGAAGTCTCAGTTGTTGACCGGTTATCTTGAGTTTTTGATCCGACATTACTACGGAGAAGAAGCTACAATAAAAGGACGACCTCATGTTCAGATTCTGACGCCCTCTGACCCCGAGCAGAGGGGCTGCCAGCTCTCGCTCTCTTTCTCAGTGCCCATTAAAACAGTTTTCAGGGAGCTGGAGAAAAGAGGAGTGGTGGTGAGTAACCTTCTGGCTGGACTGATGTGTATAATCTAGATTATATTTGTGATGCACCGTCTCTTTTTTTTAGTGCGACCTGCGGGAGCCGAGTGTTCTTCGGATGGCTCCGGTGCCGCTCTACAACACCTTCAAGGATGTCTATACCTTCATTGAAGCGCTGGGAGACGCTTTAGCAGCAAGTTTATAAAGTCTTAAACTGGTCGCATCCAGAAGATTTTCAGACCTCAACTTCATCTGTCTAGCTATCGAAAGTAATAGTTGACGTGTCAGTTTCAGAGATTAAATTGTGTAAAAAACAGTTTGCGTGTCTGTATTTTTCATTCATATATAAATAAGAAATCTATAGTAAAACAGTTGTTTTTTGGCCCTTTCAAATATTCATTTTTTTTCACTTAAAACATGTTTTAAAAATATGGTCAGAATATTATCAAGCATATTATAATTAATAAATTGATACTTATTTTTGCTTCAGTTAATTTTGTCATGTTGTTTAGAGATCAGTAGGTGGCGCCAGCAGTTTAAAAATGATGTGATGTTTCATTAAAACAGTTTTTCAAAACAAAGTAAAATAGGGCAGAGTCTGCTATCTAGTGGACTCTGACAATAATGACACTTCTTTAGACCATTACTGGTAATTTAGTCTTAAAATATTAATTATTCAATTGGCCCATCTTAAAGTGACTAAGTATAATATATAATAATTTAAACTGTTGTTTCTAGAGTCAAATTCAGCATAAACTTTTTTAACATATCAAATAATGGCTCTTTTTTACTGATGGTCTGCTGAAGTTCTATGAAGCAGTGTCATTATTTTCAGAGTCCAATAAATGGTGATCTCTGCACTATTTTCCTCTGTTCTTAACAACTTTTCTAATGAAACATCAAATCATTTCTAAACTGACGGCGCCACCTACTGACTTCTAAACAACATGACACGGCTTCATGAAGCTTCATCAGCCCAACACTACTCTTTTACTGTCAGTTTCCAGCTTTAATGTACTGTAAAGAACGTCCTTGATGGTCATGTGTCATTCATACTCAGAATATTACATACTTTTGCTTTAAGACTAGTAGTTTTTTGATTTTTGATGAACCCTCGTCTCATGAAATTTATTACAAGCTTCTTTACAAAATCTCCAATTGACTGGGATGTTGTGCTTTTGCAAATAGAATTGAAAGTGGATGGAGCTCACAAGTAAGAGTAAAATAAATACAAATAATATATATATACCTTTCCATTTTATTCTGAAAAAAATGGATTGAAACTGAATCTATATACTCATAATCGTGCAAAAGAAAAGAAAGAAAACAATTAAATCACCCGCTGCATTATATCAACCACGTTCGCCGCCTCCTGCTCCCACTTGACTCTGTCGCCCCCTCCAGTGTGGGAGTACCTCTCCACAAACGTTGAGCACGCTTTTCAAGCGACTAACGTCTCCCTCCTTTAATCTTGTTAAAAATGCGTTTGCATCACTCCTCCACTCCAGGCTACTGCATTACCCTCCTGAGCTCGCCCACTGTCCTCCCTCACCAATTAACATCGCTGACTTCTCCCCGTCCCTGCCCGTGTTTATGCACTATTACCTTGACGGATGCGTATTCCACCATTACACATAATTGGCATATCAATATGCAAAACCTAAATGGATTAACCTTCTTTAAAACTAATGAGCGCTTGAATGCCCAGCTGGGGAATGGACCCGAATTAGCATTTGTCATCTTTTTTTTTAAGTGATAGTGAGAATTAATAATTGAAAAGAGGCTGGAATTGTCTTTCCTTTTGGCGAGCGGGCACATTTTAGCAGCTTTAACACAAGAGTGGCTTTTGTTCAGGCCTCTTTTGAACCATCACACACAAAAAAAGTGCATCCTCACACGAGTTATTGTTCTCAAACAATACGGCGTTTCTTTTACAACTCATTACAATATGACGTATTATTTCACTGCAGCCTGTTTCCTGCATGAATTTTTAATAGCTTGGAAGAAATTGGTCTCCGTACAGGTCGTCCCTGTAAAGAATTCCGACCATAACCGTTCTCGATTGCGGCCAAGACGCTTGATCTCCACAGCGCTGAGCGCTCTTACCCGAACCATTACCAACGGTACGACAACATAACGATTTTGAAAATTTGACAGCGTTAATATTTAATGAACACGTGGCACAACACCTCCAAGACTCAGAGTTGACAGAGGTCATCTGAGTTTGTGTGAGTTCGAGTGTGTGTTTTGGTTGCTTGTGTTTTCACGATTCCAAACAGGTCCAAGTGTCCTACAGAAACTGTCACTACGTGTTTATTTGCTCCGGGATGATCCGCGGAAACAACAAGAACAAGTTAGTCACACCAGGAAAAACCTGCCAGTATTTACGATTGTACGGAACATCTGTAGACGCAGCTGTGAAGGAAGATTAAATAAAAATAAAGCACTTGATTGGTGGTTCCTAACATTATTGTTCAGTGTATATTTTATATTGGAAGTGCCATCTCTGTTTTACTTGGGCCTTGATTAGAATCGTATAAGAGCAAACTTCACTACTGGTATATCATCATCCCAGTGGACATTGTCTAGGCTTTATAACCATTTTAAAGGCCCAGTCTGTCAATCTTTTACATATATAATTACTTTTTTTGTGTGTGGAAATTAGTGATGGGCTGATGAAGCTCAATGAAACAGTTTAATGTTACTTAGAGGTCAATAGGTGGCGCTCTCAGTTATTAAAAAAACAGTGCAGAGACCGCCGTCTAGTGGGCTGTAGAAATAATGACACTGCTTCATCAGACCATCATAACCAGGTGACCACAAAACAGCTTTACCGCATGTGTTCAGGAACGGCGGTTGCATTCATTTCTCCCATGGCTGACGTGCTGAGAGTTTTTAAGCTTTGAGGAAGAAAAAAAACGACAACTATAAAGCCTTTTTTCCTGTGTTGGTTCAACTAATATTTCAAATGCTCAAGGATGCGGTTGAATAAATAGGTAAATAAATGAAGGAAATCAAAATAATGATCTTTTTGGTGGTTTACTAGTATTCTAATAAATCAATAAAAACCGTTTTTAATTTAATTCATATTGCAGATCAGAAGCATTTTGATGACTAACTCTGAACACTTTTACCACAATTCATAAATCAAACTTTAATCACTGCTTCAATCATTAAGCGGTCGACATATAATATTCTGAAATGACAAGTCGACACTGAGAATCTTGCTGAACCCAGATGGGGAGCCACACAGGAGACTATAAATCAGAATTTGGCCATCACTTTGTGAATCTCTGTTTTCCAGATCTGTTGGTAAAAATTACAGTGACCTCAAACTATTCGTCAACAGTTTCATAACCATTAAATTTAACACTCAAACCTTAGGATTTAAATGACCGTAGAAGTATGACGACAGAGAAAAAAGAAAAATGATCACAATGTGCTTTAAACGACATTTCTCAGCTCACCAGTGTCACTTCCAGCAAACAGCCAGTAGAGGTCAGGGCAGCACCAGTAATTACCCAGCAGCGGCCTCATCGGCTCCATCGCGATGAGCCCAACCCGATGTAACCTTTAACCTCTAAAGCCAGTCTTTACAAACGTACGTAATTTATCAAGAATATTTTTATTTATTTATTTTTAAATCAGATTAAATGCTGTTGGATCTGGCTCTCAGACACTAATCGCCCCAAATAAATGCTGAGACCCTCAAATCTGTGCAGCCATAATGCAAATTTGACCCAAAAAGTAGAGGCATGGGATTAATGTTTGATAGATGGTGAACACGGCAGCATGCTGGGGACACATAGTGAGTCTGGAACAACCCCCCCAAAATCCTTCTCAACCCCAACATTGACTTCCCGAGGCTACGAGACACAGCTGAGATGATGATTTACAGGCCGCTATGTGGACTTAGGTCCCCAAATGGGACGCTAGAACCCACAATGCAACAGATTTATGCCCGCATCACATGAGGGGGATAGCAGGTAAACACACACGTGGTCAGACTGGAGGTCTGGCGTGGATCCACCACTCACAGGAGGCAGATTCAGCCCTCAGGGATCCACCAGCAACCAAATAGCTCAAAGAAAAAGAAAAAGATTATCCCCCTTGTTCGGTTCTACTGATACTGTTGGAACTTGAAATTTCTTTTGGACGGAAATATCAAGCCTTGGGAGACAATGGTAACATTTTGGTGCAGAAATACTCTAGATGTTTGTAGAGATTGTTGAAACAGCGCAACCTGGTGGAATCTGATGCTCACTTCAGCAAGAAATTGTCACAACTAAATGGCGTCAATCTAAAAAACGACCAATATAAGAAGAAATATTTTATATAAAGCTATTTTTACATTCTCAAAAACTTGACTTAAGAGCTAAACTCAGGTTCAGTTGTCCAGTATAAGAGTAGTATGACCTCAAACTAGATCATACATTTTGCTGAAGATGACCTCTTTTCAAAGAACATTCATGAATCAATTCGCTCATTGGATTTTAAAATGTCTCCTGGCATTTAAACACGATAGTCAAACATTATATTCTTGTAAAGTCCTCAGTTTGTAGCAAAAGGATAATTAACTTTTATAAAATACTTACAATCTGATACAGTTGAACTCAAAATTATTCAACCCCCATTGCAAATAAGGTTTATAGCAACTATTTGCAATAAACAAATCTAATAAGAACAATTCAAATGGCTCAACAAAACCAATATTACAAGCGGTTTCTCCAGATTCAACACAAAATGTCACTTTTAATGACCACTGCAGTGTCAGAATTATTCGACCCCCTAAATAGAATTCCTCATGAGAGTAGATATTTGCAAATCAGGTGTGGTTTCAAGCTCCCCTGATGCAACCAAACAAGGTCTTCATTAGTTGCATCAAGTGTGCTTGAGATAGAACATCTGAAATACCTGGACTGTTGTTGGTGATGTTGTATTGCATGTTAGAAATATATATAAATATATAAATATATAAGTCAAGAGAATTATCCAAAAAATTCAAAGAAGAGATCATTGCCTTACATTAACAAGGAAAAGGTTACAAAAAGATAGCAAGGGTAGTGAATGTTCCTAGAGATTCAGTTGGAATTATAGTACGCAAGTTTAAAGTGAAAGGAACAGTGGCTACACTACCTGGACGTGGCAGAAAGGAGAAGTTATCAATGGCTGCTACCAGAGTCCTGAGTAGGCAGGTGGTTAAAAATCCTCGACTGACTGTGAAAGACCTGAAGCAAGACTTGGTTGCAGCAGGCACCGAGGTTTCAGTGTCCACAGTAAGACGCACACTAAATGCTGAAGGGCTCTATGCACGAATTCCAAGACGTACACCACTACTGACCCAAAGGCCCAAGAATGGTCAGCTCCAATTTGCTCAACACTATATTGAAAAGCCAAAGAGGTTTTGGGAATCTGTTCTGTGGAGCGATGAAACAAAACTGGAACTTTCCGGGCCTATGGATCAGCGGTATGTCAGGAGGAGGAAGAATGAATCATATGCAGAAAAGAACACCTGCCTACAGTGAAGCATGGTGGTGGCTCAGTGATGCTCTAGAGCTGTTTTGCTTCCTCTGGCTCTGGAAACCTGCAGTGTGTAGAGGGCAAGATGGATTCAATCAAGTATCAGGAAATCCTGGGAGAAAATGTCATGCTGTCTGTGAGGAAGCTGAAGCTTGGACGTCACTGGATCTTCCAACAGGACAATGATCACAAGCATACCTCAAAGTCCTCCAAGGCTTGGTTTCAGAAGAAGTCCTGGAAGATATAAGAGTGGCCATCACAGTCACCAGACTTGAACCCCATTGTAAATCTGTGGTGGGATTTGAAAAATGGAGTAGCAGCATGCAAACCCAAGAACATTAGTGAACTGGAAGCATTTGCCCATGAGGAATGGGCTAAGATTTCCCAGGAACACTGCCAGAAGCTGGTGTCTGGCTATGCATCACGTTATAACAGTAAAAGGGTGCTCTACTAAGTTTTAAAGTTGCTTGTCATGAAGAATAATTTTGACACTGCAGTGGTCATTAAAAATTTGATTTTGTTTTGTATTTGGAGAAACCACTTGTAATATTAGTTGTGTTGAGCGATCTAAGTTGCTCTTGCTTGATTTGTTTATGGCAAACAGTTGCTAATTTGTACATTTTGCCAATAAACCTTGTTTGCAGTAGGGGTTAAATCATTTTGATTGCAACTGTATATCTCAACATGATAATACTGGGTTGAGTTGTTATATTTTTAGATTCAATGAAACAATACACATAACAAAAATAACAAAGAGCATTTAGGCAAAAGTATAATAGATCATTTTCTGAAGACCACTTCATCTTTTGTTTAAAAAAACATGTGCAAAATAAGTCATAATTAATAAAACTCAGAAATGTCATATTTAGCAAATTATTACTTTCTTTATAAACATGTTTTTAAATGTAAAACAACTCAAAGTCATTATTGGTGGCAGATCACACAGTACCATTAAATAAAAAGTTTTATTTTTCCAAAACATCCTTGCATCCAACATTTTGGAAAAGTTATCTGAAATGAGTACTCAAATCTATATCAATTCAAATTTATATCATCTTATTATTTATAAATTAAAAAAAATAAAAAAAATAATTTGAATCAAAATCATGTGTTTTGCAAATGAGTGCTTTTGCAGACAGCAGATAAAAAGAAAACACTCTCACTTTCATTGCTATAAGAGATATTAAGAAATAAGCAAAATAAAATATTAATTCATAGAGAAATATAAACCAAGTTCTACACCTTGGGTAGCCTCAGTTTTCAGCAGAATAATTGCTGTTTATTAAAAAGACAATTATCACTTTTCTGTCACTCAGATATGTTTATTTTGTTTTTCATAAAGACTTTTCAAAGTCTTTTCAAAGTTTAAACGCAGTAAAATACGTGCAATATTTTGACACCCTGACCTTTCCTCTTCTTCTCCCTTCATACAACAAACTTGATAGTCGGAGCTGTTGTTCATCCCCATTTTAATTGTGTGACAGTGTTTTTTTGGGGTTTGAAATAAAACGACTCTCCCAGCTCTTAGTTTCACTTTCTGCTTTGTCTTTTCTGGCTCCAATAACTTTGTTCCATTTCTCATTCCCTGGCATAATTACAGCTTTATAGCCGTCTCCACTGCACAGGCAGACTGGAGAACCCTCTCCACCCCCCCACTTTTTTTGGTTTGGCTCTTATTAATTATTCACAGAAAGAGACTGGGAAATTTTAGTGCAATTTGCAGCTGCTGAATTTCAGTTATTGTTTTGCAGGGTGTTTTCGGGGAGAGAATCGCTCGGACGAGGGCTTTGTACTTCTGAATGTAATTTGGCTTCGTCTCTCTGACAGGCCACACATCATTAGGGGGGTTGGCGGCTTTGGAGGAGGGTGTGTGTGTGAGTGTGTGTGTGTGTTTGCAGCGACTCTGTCCAACCAGTCAAACACACTGTCCTCAACTGTCGCTCCACAGCGCCGTTTCCTTAATGCTTTTAGATGCTGTTTGTTCATATTTATGCTTCATAACCATCTATGTTTTATTCTGTTTGTTTAGGTCCCACTGAGCAGACGCTGAATTATTCAGAGCGGGCCGAGCGCAGAAGACGACAGGAAACTTTAGGCCACAATTTTCTTTCAAAATCAAAGCGTTGATGCTTCTTGAAGAAGAAACGAACAGAAGAGCCAAAAAGTCCTGATCATGTCAATATGTTGAGTATTTAAAGCTGCTTGTGATGGTTTAAGGTCATGTATCTCAGAGTTTTGTGTGTGTTTCCTGACTCTTGTGGAGACAGATTGTCGTCTTGAAGGTGTGCAGCTGTTTCTGTCTGAGAAGATCGAGGTTATCAACAAAAAACACTTAACTGATCAAAGGTTGGTTCTTTTATCAGGAATCCAACACCAGTTTTGATTCAATCTCTTTATGTCCAAATAACTTTATATGTTGTTCCATTGCTGGTCTAAATCTTCGCTTGTTTGCCATGTTCATTTTCTGCAACAGCTCGTGAGAATTTTGCCATTTGATCCGAGTCATATCACTGGGTCAAGATGACCCGAAGGCCCAAGGTAAAGGTGGACAGCCTCCACCACTGCATATGCATTTCTGGAAGTCGGGGATACCACAAACACATCTGTTTCGGGCCTTGACCCTGAGATAACACAAGGGTTAATTTATCAAAATGTCATGTTGATTCTTAAACAACAAAATCATTAAAAAAACATAGTTTAGGCGAAAATACAATACCAAAAGAAGTTCTCAAAATGCTATTTGGAACAATGTTAAGAAATGCACACAATCTTAATCTATGACAAGAATAAAATGTTTTAGAATCCTGTAGAGTAACATGTGTCAGATCTTTTAACGCTACATTG
The DNA here is from genome assembly GCF_982586985.1 of Callionymus lyra. Lineage (NCBI taxonomy): Eukaryota > Metazoa > Chordata > Actinopteri > Syngnathiformes > Callionymidae > Callionymus > Callionymus lyra. The sequence goes on from NC_141822.1 coordinate 25,169,746, forward strand.
AAATCACTTACCTTTGTTGTCTGTCTATATGCAGGCCAAAACCATAAAAGATCAGATAAAAAAACCTTCCCACATTCTCAAGAGTTTGTCACACTAGAATGTGATTTATTCAGACAATTTGTTTTTCCAGTTTAAGTTTTAATCAGGTTGTGAGCTCTGGGGTTGAAAATGTTTTTTTTTAAAAGCACAAAATAAAAACTGGTTTAATAATTTCCCTGCTTTGGTAAAAGCTATAATAGTGTGACTTATTTAGAAAGATACATTTTCCACGATCCTGCTCCTTTGTTAGGACACGTAGGTTTTGAGTGTTTTGTTTCGCTATCTCAACTTACATCAATGTTTTATTATTTTTTTTATCCATGCACTGTAAAATCTTTTCAGCAGCAGCATGTTAGATCTCGCTCTAACAACACACACAGTAGGACCAAAGAACAGTCTGCAACTCTCTCTATAGTGATGGCAACACATTCTTCAAATTAATTGTGGATCCGGATGGATGTAATCACCCTTCAACGCATTTCCAGAAAATGTCTATAAATGTGTTTTAAATGTTATTGAGCTTTCTTGCTCACAGGTGGACATTCTTTGTCACATCGTCTCCTTGGCAGAGTTGATAAAGATGTTTTATACAAACCAAGCTGCCCTGACTTTCTAGATATATAATCAGCACCAAATCTTCAAGTAAATATGGACTTAGAACAAGAAGCCAATACTATTGACACAAACTTCTGTGACTGATCCTCCACATGAGTGTGATTCACATAGATGTTGTGTTTGTGTGACGACACAAACGTCTGAGATAAGAGTCCAGTGGCTGCAGGCCCTGGAGATGTACTCATAAAAAAAAAAGATAAGAAATCAAGTCCTCTTGTGGCTTTTCGCCCAGCCTGACCTATTTTGCAGAGTATCTCATAACGGGAGAGTTTAGGGCTGTTTAATGTTAGGTGACACAGCAGTGTCCTGCAGTCGTTTCTCTCTTAATCCCTGGCATCCTCGCTGAAAGATCTCTGTGAAGAAACAGCCCTGGCTTCTGGCATCCAGCCGCCTAGGGGAAGGAGAGATTGTCAGGCTGCATTTCTTTTGCTCGCCAGCCGTTCCTCAGGAGGACCCAGTGTGAGCGAGAGTGTACGTGTGCGTTTAAATCTTTTTGGCGAGTTAGGTAAACGAGAAAGAAGGGTGGCAGCGTTCCCTCCTCAGAGAAAACAATTCCACCTTAAGCTCTTTTCGGAAATTGCAGGAATGCGTCTCTTGTATTGCTCTTGTCAGGGTCCCTCCAGCATGGCCGCGAACAAGCCCAAGTTGAACTCAGTGATGCGGCGAAGAGGAGGAGGAGGAAGGGTGCCCAGGAGGCGGGTGTTGTTGGGCGTCATTGTCCGATTATGAGTTCTTTTTTTTTTTTTTTTTTGGGCTGAAAGAGGTTTGAGAGATGTTCAGCACGGGGTCGCTAGGCTGGTACTCTGCGGCTCTATAATCCATCATCCTCTAATCTAAGATTATCTCAAATAAATAAATAAGGAAAAGAATATAACAAAATAAAGCAAAAAAGTGTCTGAGGTTTTGATTTCTTAAAGAAAGAAAATTGGGTCACGAGATGCGGATAATAAGCTGCAGTCTCTTATATTTGAATTAATTAATCATCATAACCATCTGTCTGAAGGATTTGAAATATTAACAACGTGCTTTAGGAAAAATAAAGCTTCTGCTAATGTTGGTTTTTTGATTTCCAAGTACTTCTTTATTGTGTTCACCTTTTATCCTCACAATACTTTTATTTGGACGATCCAAACGATGTAAAACCAGCTTTTTAGACGAATGAAAGCATTACAACGTTGAAAACCCTTTAGCTAAACTCTAAATTTAAAAGCTGTATAATTACCTTAAAAAATATATACTTTAAGCATGTTTTATTATTAAAGTTATTTTTTAAATAAATATAACTATTCTGGATTAAACTCTCAGTCAACTCTTGCCTAAGATTTAAAGTCCGTCCGTGGAGAATGTGACCCTGGAAACGCCACTGGATTATTTAAACAGAAAACGTTGAATTAAAAAAAACATTTTAAATTGTGCACATACATTTTTGGAGGGGTCACAGGAGATTCCTATGAAAAGTGTTAAATAAAAAAACTTCAAGATAAGTGTTGATGCTAATTAAAAATACTGAAGGCGATTTTACTTTCTATCAAAATTGTGTAAAACTGGTTTAAAAAACAGATGTTTGATATTTTGAAAAAAGTCTTGTCACCCCAATTTAAGGCCCTCTGAATCGAATCGACATTAAGATACATTTGTTTGTTACTTTTTTGGTGTATTTATTGAAACCTACCTTTTTTTTTAAGACGTATGTATATACTGTAGTAGTGATGGGTTGATGAGGCCTCATGAAACAGACGTCTTAATTTTTACTCTACGTTTGAAAAGACACCAGGTTTCATTGAATTAGTAGATTAGGGCCAAAGATCATAAAGTAAAGAGTGACATCTAGTGGCCTTTCTAAATTACGACACTGTATCATGATCATGATTCGTGTTGTTTAGATGTCAGTAGGTGGCGCCATCAGTTCAAAAATGATGTGATGTTTCATTAGAACAGTTGTTCAAAACAAAGGAAAATAGGCCAGAGACCGCCATCTAGTGGACTCAAAATAATGACACTGCTTCGTGAAGCTTCATCAGATCCTCACTAGTATGGGTTGAGTAAGGGACTTTATCTTTAGTCCTCAACCATGACGTGGTCCAAAGTTCATTGTATAAAATGTTGTCATTTTACATGTCTGTTCAAATGAAACAGATTAAAAAAAACATATGCAATTAGAAAAAAATGGCATAAATTCAACAAATACACAAAACATTAAACAATAAACTACAAATCAAATTTGTATCAGGGACAAATTTACCTCTTTTGGCCCCCTGGACAGTTGAGTTTGTGTTTTACGAAAATCAAATTAGTTACAAACCTGATTAACCATTAATTTCTGTTGGTCTCTAATTATAAAAAAAGAAATCATGTTTGGTCTGTCAAGATACAAAAAACAAAGCAAAGAAATGGTTAAACATGAAAATACATTTCAAGCTTTATTTCACAATTCATCGGCGTGCCAGCAGGTTTGTATTCATCAACATAATTGCATATTTCCTGTTTCCCTGACGTCAATTAATATCAATTTATTGTTGTTCTATGCTTCATAGTTCGTTTCACTTTACACACAAAAAGTTAATATAAAATGCTTTTTTTTTTTTTTTTTTGCTAACGTGTGGGACTCAGAAGTCACAAGAGCAGCAGTGGTTTCTCTGCAGCGGCAGATAAGCTGGAGGTCGACCCCCCCCAACACACAGCATCTAACAGAAAACAGACAGCCAGGAAACTATAGTTTTCCCAATCAAAAGTTCCATTAACCTGGAGCACCAGGAGCTAATTGAGAGCGAGTGAGGGTGAGATATATATTACTGTGCCACGCAGCACGCGACCCGACGCTGTCACCGAGCGTCATACGAGCACTTATTTGTAATTATTGGCCCCAAAAGGAAGAAGCCGGGAGATGCAAAGACAAAGAGCTAGGAGGGCTCGCGCAACCTAGGCCGTGTTTTAAGGCATTAAGGAAAGCATAATCCACAAATCTGCATTAAGATGTATGAACCTCGCACACGTTGGTGGGAGATCACAGCCTCATTGTGTTGTGCACCGTGTTCTGATGGCTCTTATCTCCTTGAAAGGACGGAAGATATTCTAATCTCTCACCCAAATAGCCTTAAACCCTGGTGCGGCGACTGGGCCAACTTTTGTTCCGTATAATCCCTGCACACCAGCAAGGGGAGGTCATGTTTGTCAAAATGAGGAAAAAGTGAACATGGATTTTTTTCTCCCCCACACCTTCTCTTTTTTTTTCTACATAGGCTTAATTTGGAATTAAAAATGCATTTGATTTGACTACAGAGAGTGCCATAAACAAGTATGAGATTAATGTGGACTAGAGATTATTCAGTACAGATGAGCTCCTGGAGCGTCAAGGTGGTCCACAGGGATGGAGTCAGTCGACGGCTGGATACTATGGCTGTTGATTTGACTTCGACAGAAGAGAAAAAAACAACCAATGAACCGTGTAAATATGAATTTTAATCTAGCGTATGACATAAATATGATGGATTATTTGATCTCCAAGTATTTTTTTTACTTTCTGTGTCAAACTAAGTCTCATTTAAAGATAATACAAATAAAAGAAAACAACAAAATTGAGGCGACTTATAACATTTTGGTTTGCAGTTGCAGCCTGGTTCTGCTCGAGGTTTCTGCCTTTTACAAGGAGGCATTTGTTACACACTGCCACTCATTGTGATTGGTTGGGATCTGTTTTTTCATTTCTTTTAAATAGTGTTTATTTCAATTGTTAAGTTTCGTCAGATATATATATATATATATATATATATATATATATAGTATATATAAACTGTTTGATTTGGCAATACAATTGAAATTAATTGAATGGAAAAGGCTTTTGACTGCTTCTGCTTTGATGATTGAATGACTCAAACAAATTAAATTTGTTTTAAGGTTTTTACTAGTGATGGGTTGATGAGACTTCATGAAACATCTGTGTGGTGAAAACAATGTATCATGATACAGTGTCTTGATTTTAAAAAGCCCACTAGATGGCACTCCAAGTTTGAGAATGAATTAGTAGATCAGATTCAAATATGATAAGAGAGAGTGAGATCTAAACAAGATTTTTCGCGTTTTAATAAGTAGTAACTAGTTACTAGTAACTAATAGTTCCTGAATCATGGAAGTAACTGATTTCATCGCATGCTGTATTTTAAACTTTGAATAACTCAATTTTCGACATTGGGATAAAAATGTTCATTTTGTTACTATTAATATCTGTGAAAATTTCTTTAGCAACAGAAGTATTATGTAAATTATCAAAGCTTTTTTAAAGTAACTTTAAAAAATACTTCTAAAGGGTAATTTAGTTTTTTGGACTGTGGGAGTTCCAAGAAGAACCAACAACACGGTGTTCGGAGAACACACAAATTAGCTCTAAGATTTTCCCATTAAGATAGAATTGAACCTTCAACCATCTAGCACATTTTAAGCTGACTAAGTTAAGGAACTTTTAAAAGGTTTTTCTAATAAAAAACGATTAATATTTCATCAATGAAATCATCTCCATCCGTATAATCATTTCTTAAGATATGCTGTACTCTTTGTAAGAAGAGCGTTACAAAATAAGAGCTCATAAATATTCCTCTCTCCGCTTTAATTCTCACACTCTCCACTTACATCTACTTCGACTCCGCAACGCTGTCCTAATATTTACCGTCACGAACGAGCGTCTCTTCGCTTTGCTCATTAACCGCAACAACATTTGTCCCTCACTAATAGCGGGTCACCTGAAGGTCAAGCGGCACCTCAAGTCAGATACAACACACCCCGAGGCCTCACCGAGACAGTGTTTAAGCAAATCTGCCTCGTAATAGACGATTAGTATTCATTTCTGCAAAGCCGTCCTCACACAATGAGCCGGGCTAATTTGTAAGAGCAGGAGAGAAGAGCCGGGACGAAGACATGCTTCCTTAACTAATTAGGGCTCATCTGGTGACGTCCGGCCGTTAACCTTTGACCCCGTCTGGACACCGGAGGATGTTCAACCTGACAAAGGTGTGCGGAGCGAGGAAGCGGCGACACTGCCCAGTAAATCAGGGACCGGATCAAGGGTGGAAGTCGGTGAGAAAGGAGTCTTTATAAATAACTACCCAACTCGTTAGCCGGGGCCACGGGAGCGAAGGGGACTCTGAACTCTTTCGGCGACGGTCATTTGTCGGACCCGCGGACAGCTTGACCGGCGGACCAACATGCGGATGACAGATGAGTCGCGTTCGGAAACGCAAGCTCTTATCAGGCGGCATTATCCTCTGCCGCTGATCCGAACGGGCCAGATTCCTATCCGACTGTATTGGAGTCAGTAATTTCCTTTTTCCAAGATGAATGGAGGCAGATACTGACGGGGGAGGGGTCTTGTAGCCCACAACCTCAGTAAGATTTTCACTTATGGTTTACAGACTGAATTCAACAGTGTTTACAGATTCTAATTACAGAGTATAGGGGAAGAGTTTAGAGGGTTTTGCTTCCAATAAATTAGCTTTACTGGGAAAATGCTATACCTGTATAAGCAAGTTAAATCTTGCATTAGAAACAGGGACTCCTTTGTTACAATGCAGACACACAACCATAGTCTGTGCGAATTCTAGATACAGATATTTTTTATTATTTTTTTCAAAATTACACTGGTGTTGAAGAAAAGCTAAAGCTTTTTTTCCTTGATGTTGTCATTATCTTTTAAATCTGGATTTTGGAACGACCAAAATGTGCAAGTTTTATCAACGATTAAGTTAAATGAGCAGAATACAATATTTTCAATTGTAACCTAGTTATTTTAGAAACATTTTGCTCTTCAAATTTTTCAAAATTTTAAGGACAAGTCACAACTCACACATATATATTTCATCATTTTAACAGCTTTTATTCAAATTGTCATTCAGTTTTATATTCTTAATTTTGCTCTTTTGGCAAATTCATCTTATTTTTATAACCCACCAAAATCAAAAAAGAATAGACTTGTGTGGGCTGAGAAGGTTTCACAAAACACCTGACAACATTTCACAAAACAGCTGATGAGGTTTCATCAATCATGTGACAAGGTTTTACGAAACAACTGATGAGGTTTCACAAAAAAGCTGATGAAGTTCAACGAAACAGCTGACGAAATTTCATGAAACAGCTGATGATGTTTCATGAAACAGCTGATGAGGTTTCATGAAACAGCTGATGAGGTTTCAAAAAACAGCTGATGAGGTTTCCCGAAACAGCTGAAGAATTTTTATAAAACAGCTGATGAGGTTTCATGAAACAGCTGAAGAATTTTAATAAAACAGCTGATGAGGTTTCAAAAAACAGCTGATGAGGTTTCATGAAACAGCTGAAGAATTTTTATAAAACAGCTGATGAGGTTTCATGAAACAGCTGAAGAATTTTAATAAAACAGCTGATGAGGTTTCATAAAACAGCTGATGAGGTTTCGTGAAACAGCTGATGAGGTTTCATGAAACAGCTGAAGAATTTTTATAAAACAGCTGATGAGGTTTCATGAAACAGCTGAAGAATTGTAATAAAACAGCTGATGAGGTTTCATAAAACAGCTGATGAGGTTTCGTGAAACAGCTGATGAGGTTTCATGAAACAGCTGAAGAATTTTTATACAACAGCTGATGAGGTTTCATGAAACAGCTGATGTTGTATCATGAAACAGCTGATGATGTATCATGAAACAGCTGATGAGGTTTCGTGAAACAGCTGATGAGGTTTCATAAAACAGCTGATGAGGTTTCATCAATCATGTGACAATGTTTCACGAAACAGCTGACGGAGTTTCATGAAACAGCTGATGAGGTTTGAAACAGTGTCCTCATTTCATCAAAGTCAAGTCAAGTCTAGCTCTCTGCTCAATACTCTTCAGTTCACTTTTTTAACCTCTCAAATGGATCTGGTTTCATGAAACCTCAGCAACCACACTGTTCCTTATTCCTTATAGACAACATCTTATCTTTATTTTGTATTAAGGTCGTCCCACAAACGTCATACATCCAGTTCTTTACATTATCAGATTACATAATCCTTTTCAATAACAGGTGCTGTGTCACCAAAAAACATGCTTTTATTTTGGTACCCGTCTCCTTCCCAGTGTTGACGCGTCGGGAATAAAAAGCGCTCACCTAGTACCATATGCTTCACTTCTACCCGCCGTCCCTCCGCCCTCTCATCCTCGCCGCATGTGAACGTGTGTGTACAAATCCCACGGCTGCGAACACACAGACGGGGGAAGCACCTTGCACCGATGAAAGCTGTGTCAGGTAATTTCACACTCTCACACGCGTGCAGTCATGTCGGCTTCCCTCGAGCGAACTCATTACCTGTCCGGGCTGCTGAGAGCGCAAGGGGAAGCGCCTTCTGGAGACGCCGGCGTTAAACAAGCGGCGCAGGTGGGGGGCGGGTTGGTTGTTAGTGGGAAGCGAGGAAGGGGGTAGGAGGGGGTGGGTGGACTAAACGTGGCAGTGAAGAGCAGCAGTAACGCGGAGGACAGACTGAAACCGTTCATCCTCATCCGGAGGGGAGTTTTTCCGGGGTGAAAAAAAGCGGAAAAGATCGGCCCTGACAGACCTGTGTACGTTCACATCGGGGCTTAACCCGCGCAGGCAGCGCCGCACACCTTGTAGCGACGGCGACAATGACACAAACAAGCTAGGTCCGGGGGTCGAGGTTCACCTTCTGCAGGCCCGAGGAAGGGATGGAGGGAAAGGGAACAGTGAGCCAAAGCGCTGCCAGCTGCCTTTCTCTCTCAGTTTGCTTCTGTGACAAACACCTCCCCCCCAACTATCCCCCCTCGCTCCCACCACCGCCGCCGCCGCCGCTACCCCGAGAACCTCGCTACCACGCGGGAGCTGTCACACAGGGGGAGGACCGGACCTGCCAGCATGCATCTGGTTGACAGGCGACTGGGAAGGTGCTCTGCGAGCGCACGTCACAATCAATAACCCCCGCCGAGCGCGATGGACCAGGAGGAGTCGGACGCCCCCGTCACCTCTCCCTGTGCTTTTTATTTTCCTACAGAGGCAGCGACTTGTCACCTAACAGCTCACGCTTGCTCCGGGTGTTTGGTATTCTGTTTTGAGAAAATACATATGTGCCGTGTGCAGGAGTGCGTGCATGCATGAAGGCCTTGTTTCGGGACGTGTGATGCAGACTGTGATTAACTGCAGGTTAGCGTCAGAGCTGAGCCAGTACAGGGACTTAAGATTGTTAGAGGTTTGGAGAGAATGTGAATCCCTACAGATGTTGAGGATGTTTTGACAAGAATTTTTCAGAGGTTTACAGTTAATAGAAGTAAGAGTTACCTTCCAGATAACCACCCAGGTTATCTACTCACTAACTCTTAGGGGACTGATGTGAAATGTATATTTAAACCCAAAGTATCTTGAAAAATGTAAAGGACGAAGAATCTATAATCATAAAATATAAGATACTAGTATACTGTATCACCTGTATGTACCTTTTGTAACTTATTTGGGTGACATGTGCTGATTTGTGACATTATTTATTTATAGTATTGATCGAAGGCTGCTCATTTAATATTACTGTTATTTTAGTTAGAAACAGATTTAAAATAATTTAATTGATAATTCAGTCGATTTAATTTTTATGAGAAACAGTATGTCCGATAATGCTGTGCGTGGAAACCCGGATGTTGTTGTACAGATAAAGACCGGAAGTAGTTTACCAGAAAATGAATGAATGAATGACAAGTTATGCTGAAGTGTCTTCAACCTTTATTGTCTTGCCTCTTTTTCTTATACAAGCAAACTTTATTTTCCACAGCTAACGTCCTTCAAAGTTATTTTTGACCGTAGTTAATCTACGACCTTTCTTAAAATACAACCCCGGATTAGCTTCAAAACCGTAGTTCAGTATCAGAAAAATGACATAATAGATACTATGACCATTTTTTCTAAATATATAATCCATGACACATAAAGGGAGAGCTCAAAACATAAACTATTGTAACCTAAAAATCAGTTAGAAGCTTAATCATAGAAAAAAAAAGATCAGATTATCAATCTATAAACAAATTGAAAAACCTTACCTTTTTGGTTTTGGATAGATGAGTTTTATTAAACAATGATGGAAATAGTTTTTCTTTTACATTAAAATCTTGAATATATTAATCGTTTAATGTCAAATCAAGGTTTTCCCCTATTTAATGCAATGATATGATATAATGGCCTTGTTTTATTTAAATTTGTATCATTTTATTTATCGTTTAGATGATCTAAAATAATAATACTTTCTAGAATATTAGCTCTCAGGGTATTATATAGTATTTGTTTTGCATTTGATTAATACTAACAAACAACAAAAAAAACGCCTAATATCTATTCAAACAATACAAATGATTCCAGTGATGTCTCCTATTGTTGACGAGTCACTGACCTGCTGATCTAGCGGCTGAATATTGAACTAAAAGACAAGGCCAATCCTCTCTCAGACGCACAGACAGTTGTCAGAATCTGTTTCATAGTCTTGTAAAACATTAAGGACGTTCAGGCCCACATATCAGACACCAGAAGACACATTCTGTGAAACGTATAAGACACTTTAAGGACACGACGTCATGGGTCAAAATAAGATAAATTGATTTGAATTTGTGTTTAAGAATCAATCAATTTCCTCGACACTTTAAAGTGAGCGTCAGCGAAGAATCCTTCCCAGAACAAGCGAGTCCAAGTGGCCACAAATAAGGAATTCCTGGCAGAAAAACACCAGATGGATGTTACAAGTTTCCTCCTTTGTAAGACGAGAGATTGTCAATAGGAGAGGACACGAAGACACTGGAACCGCCAATCAATCGACGGCTGACATTTCACCACCACTGGTCCGACCTCTTCGGTGTAAAAGTTTACCGTTACAGACGCTGGATTTCTTCACTTCCTCTCGGGATCATTGGTGTTTACTATGAATGCTTATATTTCGAACTGGTGATCGTCCAGATGCATCAAACTCTTAATGAAGCTCATGTCACGAGTGGTATTAGGAGCTTTTACTACTTCTGGCAGATGAAATCTCATTTTTTTTCTGAGCATTCAGAAGAAGGGAGAGCAGATGAAAGAGATTGGTGTGTGGAAGACGATGGAGATGGTCGTGGCTCTTGGACATGTCACACTGCATTTAAGTCGACACTGTCCTCCTTAAGGTTTTTTTTTTTCTAAGCACTGACAGATTTTCCTAACTGGGTAAATTAACTGGCTTTGATGCCTCGCTCTGCTCCTCCTAAAGCCAATCAGGACATGTGTGCCATCACAGGCAGAAGTTCATGCTTTGTGTGTGTGTGTGTGTGTGTGTGTGTGTGTGTGTGTGTGTGTGTGTCTTAATCTGTGAGACGATGTGGACGCAGCAGTCGAAATGAACTTGTCATAGGTTTGTATCGCAAATCCTGATAGATACTTTGAAATGTGTCGCCTGACTCTCACTATATAACTGTAACAAAACAAACAGAATTCATATTAAAAATGTATTTTTATTGGTAAACAGTCGATCCAGAGAGTATATTCCCTCATTTACAATATGGATAAACAGAAGGACAATATGAAAGTATTAAAACTCAAAAATAAATAAAAAAGTATTCCTTTTTTTTAACTTAAAAAACACAAAGTTGTGTCCACATGGACTACAGTGGCGCAGTTGTTTTGTTTATCTTAAGCACATTTATAATGCATGATCCAGAACACACAGGCCCATCACAGTCATCTGATGTCTGTAACCACAAACGGCAGTCAAGGAGCTGCTCAAGAGACGATCTGGGGATTCATGCCACTTTTAAAAAGTACATTTAAGAACTGTATTTTCTTAGGCAGCTGATGTCATTTCGACGATTCCTCCAGAGTTAAAACTTATAAATGGGAAATACATATCATTTTTAAAAAGTTCATCCTATGGTCTACCACACAGACCTGTTTTATTATTTTTCTTTTCAAGAATCTCACATTTTTGATTGGTTTTATCCTTTGTGTTGATTTTAGGTCACGATTAAACGACCTCCCTGGCTTCCATAAATACATATGCAGAGGTGCAGACCGTTCCCTTTCACTCAGAAGCAACACAAAGGATAAAAAAATGAAATTGGTTTACATGAGATAACATAAAGGTTAAACACAATAACCAGGATTTCACCAAATTCCACTATTAATGAAGTATTTCGTAGTGAGAAACATGCATTTATTTAGTCACTGATCACCTTTAATGATATTTTTTTTGCTGCTATTGGTTGTTTGTTTTGTTTGTGAACAGTCCGACTAAAAAAGAAAAGTTGAGTATTATTTATTAACTTACTTACTTGGAAGTGATTCATTTGTGTTTTCCTTGTTATTTACTTGTATGGCTTCTGTCCACTGCTACTCATGTGCCCAGCTCCATATAGAACAGAAATAATGAATCTTGACTAAAAAACAACACACAGTTGAGTCACTTTAATAATAAAATGTAAGAACTTAAGAGAACATACGTCAATTAGCGTCTCAATGGTTACAACACGTTTCTTTCACTCAAGCGGTGCAGGTTACATTCCTAGTCTGTCAACTTGAGCCCAGACATCTCTTATTTCAGGCACTTGTTTTCCACACTTACAATTATATGCCTTGTTATATCATATATCAAATTAGCTCCTTTTATAATGACCTAGAAGTTATCGAGATATTTCTCTGCTTTTTATCAGCACTTTATTTTATTTTACCTATTTTACTGTCATTTATTTATTTGAAGCTTTAAATTTATTTATCTTTATTTTATTTATAAAAAAAATCACATGTACGCCTTGATGAAAAAAATAATTGATCCATGTTAATCTCAAGAGAAAGAAAAAAACAAACGAATTGACGTATTGTTCATCGTCTAACTTCACTAAGGTTTTCTGAACAGCGGCGTTGACTGATTCCTCTCTAATATAAACATGAGTTTTGTTGAGTGTAGGGTTTAGATTTGTGTGTGCTCCTGCACACTCTGACTTATTTCTCTCTGGTGCAATGTTTAAATCTGTGAGCGCGGAGAGAAAAAGAAAATATTGAACTCTGTCCAGGACACAAACCCTGCTCTCCACGTTCTCCACGTTCTGACTGAGGCAATAAAAATCTCTGAAATATGCTGCTGCGGTCGGCTGCTCCGCTCCCAAACACATCAGTCCGTATTGTTACTGTTCTCTGTTTACCTTCAGGCCCCGACGCTCTTCATTTTTGCATCGCCACCTGTCACACAGCGCTCATTTATAACGCCGGCGGCTTCCTCGCCCTTCCAAACAATGCCAGAACTGTGAAACTTTCTGTTATATTTATGCCGAAAAGAAATATAAATATTTGAACTAGCATTTAATGTGGATTTTTGTGTGTTCAATCATATCGTACACAAGCGCGATTGTTACCTTGGATGGAGTGGTGGTATTTACTTTGGAGCTGGGGTGAGTGATAACCGTGTGGATGTTGTTTGCCATATTAGTGAGCTCAGACCTGAAGTGCTCCAGCTGAACTGTGTACACAATTTAGATGAAAATACTGTTTATATTACCAAAGAGGTGTATTGTGCGACCCAGTTCTCCTGCTGGAAATATTTGACTCGGAGTCAAGAAGGTCGATCCAATACGTGCTAGTTATCTTTGTCTGTGGTCTGCAATGTTGTGTCATATTTCGGGTCAATTTTAAACAATTTAAAAATGAACAAGAGGCTTTAATTAATAACACTGAAATGTAGTTTTAAGGTTTTGATTCACGCTGCATCATCCTAATGAATTCAACCAAAGAGTTTCAGCTTCTTCTTTGACCACTTTTACACAACAGTTTAAAAAGCTATCAGTGGTTTGGACACATCTTGAATCGCTGTAATTCCACGGGACTGCTGCTATAATCTACCAAGCATTTATTATTTACCAAACTTCAACCACTGACACCGCAAATATCCAATCACAGAGTCTTCTGAAATGGCCTGCCAGCGAGAGTTTAGTTATATAAAACATGAATTTATAGATGATCTGCAAGAAAAATTAAAAGTTTTACGTTTAAAAAAAAGCTGGTTGTACTTCCATGGCATCTGATGCTGACTGGCGGGTTAATTTAAAGAGCATGAGATGCTGTTTATGAGATCGCAGCCTCAAGTTGGAGATCTTAGAATAAGAGGCAATTTTCCGATTATCACCAGCGGATCTTTTTGGACAAGCAGGGATGTCAGAAAGCACCGATGCCGGGCGTCGTGGTTAATCTCCCTGAAGTGGCTCGCGTGTCGATGACATCCGTGGGCAGCTTTAATTTGTGCTCCTCAAACTGCACAAGGATAAAGATAGTGTTTGAAGATTAGTTGGTTAAGTGCGAGGGAAAGATCGCAAATCTATTTTTGTCAATTGGAGTAAATGAAAATGTCAGAGGGTTTGAAGAACGCTGGATATCACTTGTTTCGATAGTGGCGATTGGAAAAGGATTAGTTTTAAGAAGACGTCAAAAACTTCCAGAAGTTGCCTATAAATATACATTAAGTGTGTACATTTGTTTTAGATAAAGATGTCAAGCAGGCAGGACTTCTGCAACATTTTCCAGAATGCCTTGAAATCTTCATGTGGTCACTTTCATTTTAGATTGTAAAGAAATAAAAAGCAACATCAAACCATCATCCATCTTCACGATAACATTTGTCGCTGTGAGAGTTTTAATGAATATGTTAAAGCCTTATAAAACAGTGATCTCCAGAGACAAGTAGGTGACGCACTGACATTTAAATATAAAGACTTTTTAATAGACAGAGGTTCAAAGAAAAACAATTTTCCATCCGGTAAACTTTTATAATAAGGATAATGCTTCATGAAGCTTCATCAACCCATCACTACAGTCTGTATGTACCTTTGTAACATGCTTAACAAAGACTTTATATATGTGGCATGGGTTTCAAACTTAAGTCCTGTGGGCCATTTGCGGCCTTATATTCAAAAGTCCACTGTTGATTTTTTTTTTACTAGTGCAGGCCATGCTGGGGACATTTTTTAAATGAATTAAAGACCTACAGAAACAAAGCCAACCACTTCTAGCCCCCCAGCCAGATCAGTTTGAAGAGTCCTGATCCATGACCAAAGATGAGATTAATCAAGTACATATGGTTAAGATATGAACTTGCATAGTGTTATCCCTGAAAAATACCTTATTCCGTATATATATACCGTAAATTACTAAAGTGCTGTCTAGGTCGTTATCTCTCTGTAAAAGAAAGAAACGTGTTTACTGACCTGATGAATCACTTTGTCTCTTTTTTTGACACAAGCCAACATTTTGCATAATTTTTGGTCTGTGAAAATCACTTCAATTTCAGATTAATTGATTGATATAACTAAAGAGGAAAAGAGGAAATTTAAGTTGTTTCAGCCGTCCACAAAAAAAAAGATTAAACTTAAACACATTATATATTATATATATTATATTAGGACATGCAGTACACATAAATTAATAATTATAATTATATAAGAATTCATATATCAGCAACAATAAACTATAGTACAAGACAATAAAAACTAGTACAATAACAAATAAAAACATTCATGAGGATGCAATCCATGGAACCATCAGTAATTTAACAGTAAAAAAATTGTAAAATTGAAAGTCTAGAATATGATATTTGCTAGAGTTGTCATTGAATGCTCATTTGCAGATTAAAAAGCGATAAGAGTAAATTCAATGTTCAATGTACCACTAACCAAAAACATGTCCAGACAGTTGGTGTTTCATGACCCTGCAGGTAAGTTCCCTTTATTCGACTCAAGCGTTGCTGCTCTGAAGTCGCATGAATGGTTAAATACGGCCTTCGGAGGGCACCTAAGTGCTGTATCACATAACTGAACTGTCTTTTTTTTTAATGGATGAACAGTTTATTCCTTTAACTGGACTCACACCAAAGCGCCCCAGCCCTCAGTAAAATATACTACTCGTCCTGAATTATGAGCGTGGCTTCCATCCAAGAGCTTGTGGTCATCCAGTTTATTTGTTCACTGTTGCAGGTCGACAAAGAGGTGGGCCACGATGAAACCAGCTGAGCATGTACAAACACTCATCCTGGGAGCAAAACGGCTATTTTCCTACATCTTTTTTTACTGCCTATTGTTTTTAACAGAGACTCAGCCTCTTAAAACATTGGATGGACTCTCACTGCTCTCCTGTGGCCCAGCAAGTGCTTTGTATATTCCTATTGACCAAGTATTCCTGTGTTATGGCATGTGTATACAGCCACTTGTATAAACTGGAACAGAAACAGCAACGGGTTCGCAGGAAACGAGTCACACATTTGCACTCGAGTGCTCCACGGTTACTAGCATCAAACACACATAAACTGTCTGTAGCTGCGAGCTTCAGAACAACTTCACTTTGTCAAGACTTAGAGGAAACAAATGGCACATAGATCAGCATCGATACACAAAAACACTCATGTAGGTAGAAAAAATATTTTGATAATAATAAAATAAAATAGAACATTTTTTGTGGGTGAGTTCACAAGACGATATATTACTCTAGCGTCCTTGATTTCTCTGCTTTGAAAAAAAAAATCCATCCTCACTTTAACTTTTGTCTCTGTGGCACAAACATACAGAGACAGCATTCCTATGATACACACAGTCTCTATAGTGTCAAAGTTCATTGTTCTATAAGTGTGTGAAACAGGAGATAATTACTCAGAAAGAAGGTAAATCCAAACATTTTTTAACTGCCTGTAACACAGCAGTAAAACGACAAGATAAAAACATAACCAGGACAGTCATTGTCAAGTTCAGGCCATTTGCTTTTATTTCCTCTGACAGCTGTTATTGTCTTCTTGCATTGAATAAGTTATTTACGCTGCCGTCTCCAACATCTAACAAACGATTCATTGATTCCAAGCTTATGTGAAGCATCTCAATTTCCTGCTTTTTAAAATTAACTACGCATTACCTCTTTCACCTGTCTGTCTCACTCACTCTTCACCCACATTAAAAAAAAAAAAGAACAGTTTTCGGGAAAATTATGTAGTTCAGAAAATACAGTAGTGCATTGATTCAAGATGACTCTCTTGACTGATCAGGCTTTTTTTGTTGAATTCAATTTCAATTCTATTATTTAACAAAATCAAAGACAAGAAGTCAGTGTTCACACTATTGTAGAAAGAAAAAAGGGATGACAACAACAACGATGATGAATTGAGCTTAAAACAAACATTTACCTGGATTCTTCTCATTAAAAAAAACATTTCAGTTCTGTATCGGTTTTAACTTCTGAGTCACTTTCCTCTTCCAGACGGCCGTCAACTCTCAAGATTAATTTCAAGATGCCTTTGGAATATTGTCACAAAGTCACGTCGGCTCCACTTCTGACACTGCAGCCGGGGCGTGTCTCTGAGGTGCGATCACTGCCACTGTTTTGTCAACACCAGCCATTTAAAGCCAGAGGACATTGGCGGCGTCGCTGTGGTCCGGAACCCCCCTAAAACTCAAACCTGGTCAGCCTCAAACGCCCGCCACCCTGGGCTCATCGGCAGACTTGGCCGTGATGGTAAAGAGGACAGAGGTTGGGGACAAGTGAGGACGGCAGGAGGACGTAACCAGGGCTGAGGTTTGAGCGTTTCCACTATGTGAAAGATTCTCTCGGGGCCGCCAGTGAACTCCGACCCCCACCAGCAGAGTCCCAGAGGGCCCCGGCCGTTAGGGAGAAGTTTTGGGTGTAGGATCCAAGTCGGGGTCAGTGGGGGTGAGCTGCATGTCCTAAAAGCAAACTGTAACCTAGTTTTACACAAAGAGGGCGGCGAGTCCCTCAGACAACCTGCCACACACAGAACTTCCTGTTCCACTGAAAGTCAAAAGGCCATGAGAGGGAAGAGGAGGTGGGTCACTCCACTCCCGAGACTGCTCCACAGTGTGGGAGTTGAAGTCCGCGGACTGACTTCTCATACAGATGCGGTGGAAAACTAGTTTCAGGATGCCTGAAAGACAAAAAAAGTTGAGATCCATAAAACTAATTTTTGAATATACAATCATATACATGGATATTAATATTTGAGATAATAATTAAAGATATATTTCTGGTATTAAGGCTTCTACTTTCTACTACTTATTCTTCTAGTTGATTTCTATCCTCAGTGTCTGAAGACGCACACAGATACAGTAGACAGACTCACACCTTGACTTTGAAAGTTTGAGATTCAAGAACTTCAGACGAGTTGAGCCCTAACAGGAACACTCCAAACCTTAAAGATGCTTTAGAGGGTCGGACCCGAGACCACGGTAAGGGTGCTGATGTCTCCAGATTTACATCCCACCAGGAGACATACATGATCACACAGCTTGACGGTCGGTGTTCGGATGCATCCTTCCGACCCGCTCAGCAACCTTGTGAACATAGGGAGACAAAGAGCCTATAGCGCTCAGATCTACTCCAATCTCATCTTCTCTCAACGGCTCACTGTTGTGGTCTGACTGTGAGGCGTGTTCTAGATCTTACCGGTTTTGAAGTGGGGAGCTGTGACACCAACAAGTACCCGCTTCTCCTTCCACCTCCGAGCGACTCCATCCCCTGAAACAAAGCATCAACAGATCAGGCAGGGAGGAAAAACACATCGTCTCCAGGAGGCAGAAGCGGTTTGCGGTGGTTTGGATCAGTGGAGCGTCAGTGAGAATATTAAAGACGATGCCGTTATGAATCTCCCTCAGAACTGATCGGATTCTTTTCTTCATCCTTGAAGGTCTTTCATGCTAGCGGTAACATGTCAGTACACATAAAAAAGAGGAAGATCAGTAGTTTTCCCCCCGTGAAGACCGAAGGAAGACTTTCATTGATTTTTTTTTGCCTCAACACTTTATTTGATCTGAATTTAGCTTCATTAAATAACATTTGATAAAAGTCTTACACTTTCATTTAAAACAAAATGTCTGATTAAATCTACAGTATTTGAAACTATTTTATTGTGGAGATAAAGGAAATATGGAAATTTAGGTTGAATAAAAGGGAAAAACAAAAGAAGTAAATTAGGTGTGGGTTTTATGTTTATAATATGTTGAGCACAAATGGGAAATGAAATAAAACAAATCACATATTCATTTAAACCAGTTATGATCATGACAATATTTATATTAAAATATATGTCAAGTATGAAAAAAAAAACATTATTTCAAACGATTATGTATATTTTCCCAATTAAATTCTAGCTTATTTCAATGAAACAAAGTCAAATTACCTGCAATGTGTTTAAACTGTTATTACAGAAATACATTTTTGTCAGATATAAAAAGACAGAAAAGATAAAGACATAAAGAGTAAGTGTTGAATTTCACAATTTTTTGTCTTATCCAATCTGAATTTAGCTTCATGTGATTGTCATTTGTCAAGTCTGACTCTTCCCAAAATGACTGATTAAATCTATATGGAAAATATGGACATTTGTGTTAGATTAAAAAAGACAACTGTATGAGAAAAAAATAAAAAAATAAAGGTGAGGGTTTTATGTTTTCAAAATAAGGAAATTGAATTAAAAAAAATCACATGTTGAATAAAACTGATCACTATCATGACAATATTTACATAAAAATAATTGTCAAGTATTACAAAAAGATTATTTTAAAAAAGTATGTATATTTTTTAAATGATTTTTGGTATATTATAATCAATTTTAATTTTACAAAGTCAATAATCTGCACTGTGTTTAAACCAATATTACATATATAAATATTTGCCAGAAATAAAAAGACAGAAATAAAGAAAGTTTAGAATTTTAGTGATTTAGTGAAGACTTTATTAAGCTTCATGTGATAACATTTAATAAATGAATGACTCTTCCCTTTATAACAAAAAAAAATATATATATTATAAGAAGAATAAAAAGCGAGTTTTAAAATTGTAAATGGGAAATTCAAATTCACAAATCATATTTGTATTAAAATATTTGAAAAAAAAAAATGCAACACTGAATGTAAACGTACATCATCAGAGGATTTAAAACATTTGTGTATAAGTTTCACGTTATTCATTTTCTGCAACAGAAAGACAGAGCTGACAAAGACACAGAGTAAGTGGTGAATTGTTTTATTCATCGAGGCGACGCTGGGGTCGACAGGAACTGAACCGACGCAGGATAATGTCTGATGGAGCAGCAGGAGAAACTGTCCAACAGTAACAACAGGAGATGCAAACTTCTCAGACGGCAATATGCTTGTGAACGCATCACGGCTTTGGTTTGTCTTAGCTGTGCTGGTAAATATGTGTTTTCCTCGGCGCTGATGGGACATGCCGGCTTGAATAAATCATTCGAAAAGCAAATATGTGTTTGCCGGTTTATTGACAATGTAGCGAAAGTAGAGAATAAATATAACGAAGAAATGAAGGCCAATCATGGCGTCTGCTTAAGACCTCATTGGTCCTGAGTGCTACTTTACTATTGCTGTATTTTGACTGAAATCTTAATGCAATGAGGATTAAAGGGATTACAACATAATCTTGAATAATCCAAAGTGCCACGGACGGAGGAATGCTTGTAATAACGGCATAAAACCCGTCCGGAGGTCTGACAACATTGTCAGTCACGCCGAGGATTATATATTTGCGGGAAAAACTTTGAGCTAAACCATGGTAGGGGGGGGGAAGATGGGCAATTTAAGAGACATATAGAGGGTGGTTAAGTGGTGTCCAGCTGCTGCCAGGACAAAAACCAGGCAGGATGAGTGTAGATGTGCTCCTTAAGCAGATTTACTCCTCCATTTTTGTTTTTGATCAATGCTCAGGCAGGTTCATTAAAGCTCAGCGGAGGTTTGAGCAAGAATCAATTCTTATTAGCTTCAGTGAAACACCATCAACATGTCCATTAGCTTCCTTTTAATTTACATTTCTCCTCAAGACGAGGTTGTATATTTTAAGGATTATGTAAAATTAGATTTTGAAGCTGAATAACGTACATTCATCGACGTGAACATGCTTTAATTGGAAGCCTTCACTCAGGAAAAAAAAATCTGTTTAAATGCACTTTAATTCTGTCTAGATGTCATTTAAACCCTCTAATTTAAATAAGTAAAAACATAGATAAACAAACCTCAATTAGCTTTCCGAGCAAATACGTGAACTTAGAATGGAAATAATAAATAAAAAGATATGTCAACTAGTATATTTACTGCTATAGTTATTTTTCTGGAATGTATTATTTCAACCGTCAATATGACCAACAGGTTTTTTGGAAGAACGAACGAGTTAAGGTCAACAGATGTCAGCATAGTTTGTCCGAAACCCAAGTGTAAAACTTGGGAAAAAAAAAAGATCCAACATACTTTCAAAATTCAAAGTGGCTGTCAGTCAAGGATGGTTCTGGCCTCACTGGCTGCTCTCCGGTCAAACCTTTGACCTGGAGAGCGTCGGTCCGACAGAAGCGACTGGCCCGCTTCCAACGAAAACAAAAATAAGCATGATGGAAATGCTGATGATCTTTTCTTTGGCCTCTTTTAAATTGAACACTTGTTTTGAGTCGAGTGTCACTCTGCATCTCAACCCACTTTTTTCTTTGCTCCTGCTAATTAATGATTTTAAAAGCGTCAAACTTTTGAACCTTTGAAAACAAACGTTTTCTAAAATATATTCACCACATGTCATGAATAAAGATAAACCTTCTAGTCAGGAAGTTATTTTTTTGTGTGAGATTCCACTCAATCTCACCAGACAACTTTACATTAAATACTTAAAAAATGTAATTAATCGAAAGATCTTTTAATAATGTTATTAAAAAAAATGATTAAACAACATTAATTTGCCATTTTAGTGTTCTAAAAACCTAAAGAAATGGCTCTAAATTGATGCTACAAAAGGCACAGTGTCCCTGCGCTGCTGCGATGCTGCCTGTAGTGCTGCCCCCCAGTGCAAACTGATGTCAACAGCAGCAGTCACTCTGTCATGGCAACAGATAAGAGGACGTGAGTTTCAGTTCCACCAAGACAGACCCTATATACGCAGTCACTTTACACCGACTGATCATTTCTCACTGCAGAAGGCAGAAAACGTCGGCCCCAGCCAGTTTATTTTTTGCTGCTTTTAAGCCATAATGAGGTTGTGCCCGGAGGATCAGTTGAGCGGAAAGTCATTAATGTCTCAAAAAAAAAAAAGGAGGAGAGAAAAATCTTCTGCACCTTTTCGCGGGACATGCAGGAGGAAACTGTCAAACAATTAAGGAGGAATGAGTTCCCTGCAGAAGAGAGGAAATACTTGTTCTGTCTGCATTGGAATATTAATTGCTAAAAGTTGCTAAAACTGTCTCCATGTAAAAGTTATTTATTTATTTTTAACCTGCTGATGGAGTCAGAGAGCAATTGGTGCTTCAGACTAGCAGATGTAGTGGATGGCCTCATGTCTCCTGTGTGCGTAGATCCATTTGTAAATATGATAAAACTGCTTTTATCTCCCGTCCTTACGGAACCACTGATCATTTGTCGTGAACAAGACGGAGAGATATTGCGGCTGCATCACAAGTTTAGCCAACAGGAGCTTTCTCAAATGTGCCTTTAACCGCTAATTGCTTGACTCTTACATCCCGGCTACTGGATGTTCCTCACGCCTTCGCATAAAAACATGAAGTTACACTGCGTATTATCAAGAGTCCAAAACTTTCTTCAGCTGTTACACATTTATGGAGAGGAAATCACGACACAAATAATTATGTGATGGTGCAGAAAACAATAATAATACACTTAAGTTAAGTTTACAGTCATTCCTCATCATATAACACTGTTTCGCAGATTAAAATGCTGAATATTGGAATATATTTCAATTATACATGTATGTCTGTAATATATTTTACGGTTTGAGTAATTATTTATAATTTCAAGTTGTTAAAAGGAAGTTTTTGAGAGAATATATCTCTCTGAGAATGTGGAAAATGTTTGTAACGTTTTGTTAAAGGTTAATAAAGAGTTCAAGGAGGGATTATGAGGCTTCAACATACATTTGAATAGTGAAAAAAAAAGATGAATTACATTTCATTTATTTCCTCTACTGAGATGTGTGTGGGCGCTGAATGTAAAAAAAGATAACACCTGATTTAGCAGCAACATCAAGCAATATTTTCACACATTTATGAAACAGCCCGATAGTGAATCCAAAACCATAAACTTTTCTATTTAAATCTCACTGTTAATTCTAAACATTTCTATGCGTATCCGTAAGCCATTGCTTCTGTGACTGAATTGTGTCAATAAAATCGTACTTTAATGTAATAAATCAATACCAAAGTGAAATCACGATGAATAAAAATGTTTTATTTTACAATTAAAATGTGATGACGTGCGTAGCCTCATCATCATCCAGACAGAAAATCAGTTTGAGTGCGAGTCCTTATTAAACAAGTTTATGAATGGACATGGAGCCATAATTAAAGGTACAAGTCCCTAGTTATGACTTTTCAAACAAACACACAGGATTTAAGAGCATCCGACAAACAAGGCGAAATCAGGAATGGCTTTTTAATTTACCCTGTGATCAACAGTGAAATCTAATTTCCTCTAGAGTCCCCGAAGGAATCACGAGGCGACAATCCAGAGGTGTGACACATTTTTGAAATAAACCCTGATGGCTCCGGTTTAATTTGCTTGTCTACATCCTCTCCTTTTTTTTATTGTTCTTCTTGTTTGAAGAGGAAGCAGCTTCAATCCTCGATGGATCAGGACCTGGCAAGTTCTGCGCTTCACTGACGGTTCTCACCTTTGTCTGAGCTTGATGTTGTTGGAGAAGCTTGTGAGTAGCATCAAAATCTCTTTTAGAAATCTTCTTTAACAAAGCACTGGGGTGTCAAACTCAATAAAACAAATGTCTTAGTAAACAAGAAAATGTTATTTACCAACAGGAAGTAGTGTGACTGACTTTTTAATTTCCTCCGTGTTTTTGTCCTTCATCAACCACTTTACGTTTCCTTCCTTCAACATCAGTTTAACTCTTATTAGAAGTCTCTGTATAATTGTTGACATCAGTAATCAATGTTCAGTTTGACACTAAGGACACAGAACATCAGATAATACATTACATTGCATTACAAATAAAACATATTTATAATAGAGATGGGCCAAACAATACATTTTAGTGAGTCATTTGGGTCATGTTCATAACTGTAGTTCTTCAGTTTAGCCTCTAGGTGGATACATTCGTCTTCCTGTTAGCTTGGGGACACGTCGTCTCGCTAGTGTATTGAGGACCAGTTCGGTTTCGTTCCTTAATGAAAGGAAACGTTGCCCTTCTTTCAATGATGACAGCGAAGCTCCAGGAGTCAATATCTCATCTTATAATTATATCTTATAATTGTTAAATTTAAATCACTCTGCTTGTCTTTGTTGCTAAATTGAATACATTTTTAGGTAAATAAGGTAATGAATATCGTATCATATCATCCGTCCATGATATTGGCCTTTTCCACTCTAAAATGGTGCAGGTGCTACTTAAAGGATGCACATGATCATTTTTATCTTGGCATATACATATTCTGAGATAAAAAAAATACATTCTTGTTACCTACCGCGCTTCGTACTAAATAGATGAAGTGATTTTTTTAAAGCACCTCTTAAGGGCTGATGGTCAAATTCCTCCCAAGTTCTTTTAAGTGTCTTGTCGGATGTTTGGCTATAAATCAAAGTCGATTAATTCTCCATGTTGATGCCAGTGTTTGACAAGATCCTCATCTTAGTTCGACCCACAACCTCGACTTCCAGTGGATTTTGGTACCTCGTTTTCTTCAGAAGTAAATAAAAATCAGTTTACGATTTAATATATATACTATATGTTTGTTTTTAACACAAATTTAATTCATATCTTTTCTCTCTTTTCAACTGGAGTTTGCTTTTATTGTCACTTTAGTAGACAAAACCACTACAAAAGCAATGTTGTTGAAATTCTTTGTTTATTTATGTGAATACTTGTGTTCATGAAGCAGAGGATAGAACTACAACTATATATATGGACAAATCTACCTACAAAAATACAAGAACAAGAATGCAATAATGTTTTCGTCAAACTGAACTGTTGGAATAGTTTATTTATCCATGTTAACCAGACTAAACTCAGCCGCAGATATGACACGTTTCAGCTTTATTAAGACTGCACAGCTGCAGTACCAACCGAAAAAATGATTGTCTTCTTCTGAGCGTTCTTGTTTTTGGAATCTGTCCCGGGGCGTTGCTCGTCACACCCATCAACCCTGATACGCTGACAATCCCCTCATTAATTTGAACTGTGCAGCCGGGTTTGAAACCCTTCAGCCATTTCCCTAATGGTCTACGAGCCGGGTCGACCTCGCCGCTCGCCTCCGTGCTTCAGTCGGGATTCTTCTAAGTGTTGAGCTGAGCAGCCATGATGGCTAACCACCACACCAGAGGCCCGTTTTCTCCCCCGCTCTCAGCCCAACACTTGACAAAACAGCTCAGCCTGTCACAGTCCGGCATCAGGGTTCAGTGGTGCGTCAACATTTACCAGCAGATAAAGACAGTTCGGAGGAAATTCTCAACCCTGGAGAGCTCATGGTGCCGTGTGCGGGAAATACAGAGCTGTACTTATGTCTTTTCTCAGCCAAACACACTCATGTGGCGAGAAAGTACATTAGAGCCCCGCCGTTGCCACCGAGGCCTGTCTGTCCATGAAAAGTGACGATTGAAAGCTCTGACAAATAGGACCAGATCCCCTGGGCTCAGGCGAAGCCGCGGCTCGGTCTCCAGCCTGTAGGCGCTTTGCTGTTTATAAGTGAGGAGGGTCATCACAAGCTTCACCGGCTCTGATGTCTTTGAGAAGCCGTGCAAAGATTCGCTTCACCCTGACTAATAAACAACGAGGGGATTTGACGGCGCAAAACAAACCCGAGTCTTTTGAAACAGTCAGAAAACCGAACATGCTGCTCTAACTAATGATGCACCTTTCAACTTTTTTTTTGTTTTAAGGACTTTCACAGTTTGTGTGGAAATTATTTTCAATAGGGCAAACAAGAGAGTTGAGACAAAAAAGTTAATTCCGAAATCACTTATTTGGGACGAAAAGAATGACAACTGAAAGGTAATTGATTAAACAACCACCTTAAACCCCTCTTGCTGTTTCCCTGTGTCGCCTCTCCAAAAAAATAAATAAAAAGAAAAACAGACATCGGCAAAGTAGGGCCTGGGTTACGTAAGTTGAGGCATGTGAGGTGCAGATCACATGATTCAAGGAGAAAGTATAATTTATAAGTTTTTCTGATGGCGAACCATCTTATTTTTTACAATATTGAATTATTTTATATTTGTATTTTTATGGATAATAGTTTTATTTAATTTGGAGTAGTTTTATATCATATTTCTAAATGATTTTCTTAAATGGCATCTTACACAATTAAACTTATTTTAATTGATTTCATGATTTAACAGCATTTTTTGTGTTTTTTTAGAATCTTTAAATCAAATGAATGGAAAATTAAAAATCTAAATCTTATTTTAAAATGTCCTTTTTGTATTGTTTTTAATATTATTATTGTAAAACTCTTTTTATGAATCCCTTCTTTCTTTTGGCTTGATGGCCCTTACAACAGCCTCAGGAAATAATGTGGCCCCTGAGGAATCAAACTGGCCAACCATGGTCTAAATTGTATAACACTTGAAATGATCTCATTAAAACATGTCTTCTAGGATTGTATCATCATCTTTGGTCAGTGAGGTCATCAGTACCGCTATAGAGGGAAGTGACAGTCCACTAGATGGCACTCTCTACTTTATTATAAGCTTTTAACAGCTATTTTATTGAAACTGTTTATAAACTGAGTGCGCCACCTACTGGGCTCTAGGAACCACAACACTGCTTCATGAAGCTTTATCAGCCCATCGCTTGTGGTCATAGTCTTTGAGAAATTGGACATATTCGTTTTTGGCTCCCCCCAGTGTTAGAGCAGTGTAATTGCAACATCTTAAAAACCAACAAAGGCTATTAAAGGTCAGTTTCCTGACTTGATTACAAAAAAATTCCCTCAGTATTTCACATGTAAAGTGATTTGGTGGTCAAGTAGACATCAGAGACTCTACGGGAATTGTTTATTTAAAAATCTACAAAGTAATAGAACAGTTAAAAAATGAAAGCAATGTAAGAAAATATGCCGAAAACCAAACGAATAACTTAAAATGCCACATAGAGCTGCTTACTCTGTGTTGAACTTGGTTTGATAGATTTCTTTCCAAAAATCTTTCCATGACCATCTGATAAAATGTGCTGCCCCCCCCCCCCGCCCTCCTGCTCTATTGTAAACACCAACAGCTTCTCTCTCAGGGAGCAGATTTTGTTCCTGTCATCTCAAGTAACACTGAAACTCCTCAGACACGTTTGGTACTTGGAGGAGGCATGTGAGGTGCAGGTCACATGATCCAAGTAGTCTCCCATCATCTTTTTGTTTCCACTTTTGTGTCACCTGTCTGTGCGATTACGTCCGGCCGCCAGCCAGACAACGTGACCTGACTGCCGAGGACAAAAAGGCATCAGTCAGCGGCGGATCGCTTCGGTGTCATGGTCATGTCCGTGTCACGAGGCCGACGTGAGAGGGGTTGGTTCTGATACCCATGGCCGGAGGAAAGAGGGAAGGAGTTATTAACTTAGAGAAGGATAGAGTGACGTTAATAACACTGAACCCATCACCTGACTGGATAAACATTTTTAACATTTAAATGGTTTAGGAATAATTTTGAACATGCATGACTTATGGATAAGGCTGTGTATCAATGCAACATTTTGACATGGTTACCAATAGCGTACCGTAACCTGATACCGGTTCTTCATACTTGTTTCGATACTAACTCCATAGGTCAATTCTAACAAAAAGAAAATTATACGACACATAGTACACTTGTTGATTACATTTTTTCCACCCCAAATTGTTTTCTTAAAGAAATAAAAACAGTGTATACATTTGTACCATTTAAAATGGCAACACAATTACAAGTAACTGCAAGTCGAAGTTGGGAAAATGTAATTTTTAATAACCTTTTTTATTTACTACAAAAAATATAAATAACAGTTTAAAAGGGTTTATTTATAATTATACATGGGGGTGTACCATGGCACAGTGGTTAGCACGATCGCCTCGGCGCAGAAAAAAAAAAAGAAAGAATGTTGCCGGTTCCCTTCCAGGTCAAGAGAGAAGCAACTTGTGACTTTTCTGTGTGGAGTTTCTATTTTCCCCCCATGTTGCGTGGGTTAACTCTAGGCACTCCGGTTTCTTCCCACAGTCCAAAAACATACAGAGGTTGATTGAGAACTTTGGGAAATTGTCCGTAGGTAAGAGTGTGTGTGTGTGTGTGAATGGTTGTCTGTCTTTGTGTGACCTCGGTATGTCCTGTCATGCCCAAAATAGCGAAAAGCTGCGACCCCAATAAGCATTGAGATCAAGCGACAAAGAAAATTAATAAAATACTATAACTGAGCTGCAATGTTTACAGGCGACACCTAGTGGCTGAACTAAAGAACAATAGTTATGACCTACAGAATATGACTTAAAAAAAAGACTCTTTCATTTTGGTCAAAGAGACAAAAATGAAAGAGTCTTTCAGTCACTAAAGAGTCACTAAATAAAAAGTTTTGCCCATCATGCTATCACAACATGGACACACATGAATGTAATCTCTACATCAGTAGATGAAGTTGGTCTGCGGGCAAAAACGTCTCCGGTTAGCGCATCATTTTCTGGACGTTTGATACCCAGCCCTACTCATGTAGTAGAACAGTAGCTAATATTTATGTAACTTTACATGGACTGATGTATGGAAAGGACTTGTTGAAGTTTCCAGGACAATGAAACAAGAAACTGACCATTTCTCTAATTTCTCTAAACAGTTGTACAGTATATATTGTTGTAGACTTTATGGCATTGGAATCATGTTTATAAAAAAAAAGACGAGGGTCGATCAGATGGTGACTGTCAGTGTTTCTGCGACTGCTTCCTTTTCCCGACACACTTCTGCTATGTTGCAAACTCAGGGTTACACTTGTCATTGCGGTTGTTGAAGCGACTACGTCGCGGCGGCTGTGCACTGCTGCCTCCTTCTTTCCCTTGTCTTCCGTTTCTCAAAAGCCGAGACTCCTGCTCGAACGCTCTCGCCGTGTCCATGGCCGCTGCCCTAATCCAGGTCTGCTCTCCCTCTGAGCGCAGAGTTAACAGTAATCCCTCTCATTTAGGCAGCCACACTGCCGAAGAACTCGGAGTAGAAGAAAAAAAACTTCTACAACACACAATTTCCGCTGTTGTGACGGCACAAGCGAGCTCAGCAACCCATCCCCTCGCTGTTTTAATGTGGCTGTGAATAATGCATCGAGGCCGGCGAGCGTGGCAGCGTGCACGGCTGCCGTGGTGGTGGTGAAAAAAAAAAAAAAGCTGGCTGGCATTAATGTGCACAACGAGCCCACTGCCAACCATAAATAAGCCTTGACTGCTAATGGTCATTCAAGCAAACTCACACATCAGTGTGACATAGAGTTTGAGCGTACGCTAGGTGATAGCCAAGATGAATATATAATGATCACCGGAATACACGGAAATCAGCTTGAGTTGAGTGGCCTCGACATCATTCAACCTAAATTTCCTCCACGCACGTAAAGAGCTCATCCAAGACATTTGAACGCAGAGGATAAAAGTTACAAAAGAGCACATGCTTAAGAGAAACTACAGCAAAGATGATGTTGCGCTTGCATATCTTAAGAAAGCATCTTGGTTGTTGTATAAGAAATCCAATAGTAAAGCCTCGCGATGAGGCTTTTAGGTTGATCCTTTAACTTCGAAATGTCGATTGGAAATTAACAGTGAGAATTGAAGGACTACTAAGGTCTACTAGATTATCTTTAACTGGAACATGTTCTAATTCAATCAGTACTGTGTTGGGTGTTTGTACAACTTCATGATCAGAGGAAATACAAGGTGTTTTATATCTGCATTTTCAATAACTTTGACTAACCTAAGTGAGACAGGTACTTGGCCTCCCCCATGGAGCTCATTTATGAAACATGATTAAGAAATAAATGATAATATATGATTCAACAATAAAAAACAGCACAGATATTCAAGATAAAAAGCTGTCAGAGTCTTTACCACTAGGCCACCAGTGGT
The DNA here is from genome assembly GCF_982586985.1 of Callionymus lyra. Taxonomy (NCBI): domain Eukaryota; kingdom Metazoa; phylum Chordata; class Actinopteri; order Syngnathiformes; family Callionymidae; genus Callionymus; species Callionymus lyra. The sequence continues at coordinate 25,199,449 of NC_141822.1, forward strand.
CAATGACCATTGACCAATCACAGGCTGTGTCACTTCTCCGAGTATTACTGGTTAATAGTACACATTAGGATAGTGCAGGTACTGGGCCAGTGTGCAAATTTTCAACATGTAGTACTGTCTCAAATCAAACACTGCCACTACACACTTACCGGAAATGCTTCGACAGCTTCATCTTCTGCTACTTATAATGCTGATCCCAACCGGAAGTTGGAACACTATCGATACTTGGCAGGTACTTTTTGCACACTAAAAATATTAAGTGTAAGTGCAGAAGTGCGGATTTGGGACATAGCCATAGTCTTAGTCAAGAAACTATATTATATATATTTTCTGCAAACCCTAACGCTCCCCCGCCCCAGAAAATACCAATGTTTTTATGCAGCAATATTGATTCTCAGGTTAGAAATTATTTAATCAAAGAGTTTGGAACCAGGAGAAAAATTGGAACAACTTTCCTTTTTAGATTCCAGACAAAAGAGCAGATGGAGTGATTACAACTTCAAATGTTTTCATGAGTCATTGATAGACCGAATGTCCAGGTAGATAAATTAGATAAATGCATGGTTGACTTCACAAAAGCGAACAAAAACATTTCAATGAAAACCTTCCTCAGGCTGTGCTACGCCTCCTAAATCCTAAATTCACATTAAGCTAACAGCCCTTCATGGATTTGCCTCGCTAAGAGCAAAGGACAGATCAGGTAATGAGCCCTGCCACCCTGTCAGAAGAGGTCATATCAGAAGAGAAATAAAAAGGAAATTGCTCCCACCGAGCCTCCTCACTGTCACCCCTTCTTGTTACCTTGAGCGCTAAAAAGGTATTTATCCACCTCCCACCACGCTGTTTGAACAAGCTGCTCGGCGTGACTTAATTGCTCCCTTGTCTCAGGAGTTCACTTGCTCAAGTGCAGGTGCGGCATTCAGGAAAAATATAATTGAACAAACAATTAGAATGTATTCCCTCAACTGCGTGGTGGAGACCGTTGAGTTGTGCAATCCAAGAGCGTGATCACGGATAAAGTCAACTTTCCTTGTCAGTAGTGATGTGTTGATGAGACCTCGTGAAACAGTGTCGTCACTACACAGCTGTTTCACGAGGTCTTGTCAGGTCTTCACATCACTAAACAAGTGTTTCAGGTCAACTACCATGCAACAACAACAACAACAAAAATCACTAAAAAATGACTCCCAAGTAAGTAAGCAAGTGAGTCATTATTTGGTTACAAAGTGCTTTAACAATAAAAAAAAAAACATGGTTTAAATACGTGCTTTAAAAGTTTTGGGGAAATGTGAGTTCTCCTACTACAGATGGTCAGAATTCTAGCAGAGTTTTGTATTAACTGCAAGTGAGACAGCTTTTAATGATTTATAAGTCCATAAACATAGGTCGAGAAAGATCCCCCCAAAAATGTCCACAGATGTAAAAGTGTGTGAATGGTTTTTTTTCGGCAGCCTGTCCAAGGGTTAGTAAATAATTTAGTATCAACAACAATACCGTTTTTAATTGGGGACACAGTACTATAGTGGTTAGAGTTGATGGGGTGATGAGGCTTCATGAAACAGTGAAGACACTGTATCATGATACAGTGTTTTAATTTCGATAGGACACTAGATGGCACACTCTGACACGTACGTTGACAATGCTGCCACGTTTCAGTGAAATAGTAGATTTTGAGCCAAAGACTATAAAGTAGAGAGTGACATCTAGTGGCCTTTTAAAATTAAGACACTGTATCATGATAAAGTGAAGGTAAAGGCCTTTGAGAGCTGGGATGAACTTAAATAATAAATAATAATAATAATAATAAAAAAATTATTAGAATTACTTTTTGATTTTCCTGGGGGAAAAAAATAATAAAAAGAAAAACAGGAAAACATGTTTTAATTTCAGACAATCACAGGTGGCTTTACTCTGAAAAAATTAATGTAATCAGGACTTTGCATATTCCCTTTCCTAAGAACAAAAGACTTTATTCTTGTATAAAAACATCTTCATGAAAGCTTAAACAAGGTGTGTACACTTATATATCGTATGGATATTCAACGGCACTGTATCAATTGTTTATTCACAATAAAAATACATATATTTATGGGATTTGTTCATTTCTGTGTTACAATAAAATCTGCAGCCACTAGTTGGCATCAGTCATTATAAAGGAGCAATGAAATCAAGCGTTATCCTGGCTATGACTGAGGATGAGAGGATACTATACCGCTGGCTCTAGCTGCTTTTAAAGACGATGTTTGACCATACTTTGGTTTTTAATTCTTATAATTCAAACAAAAGAGAGAGGAACAATAAAATTCATTGCCCCCTACAATCGTTATGTTTTAAAATATATAATTACAAACCATCTTGGTTGTCTCAAATTCCGATCGAGAAATAAAAACACAACGTGAATCTAACATTGAAGTGTGACTATCAGTTCATCCTAGTCCATCTTCCTGAGATGATGTCCATGCTGCGACAAGTTCATCACGTTTTTTTTTTTCTTAAATTTCAAAGTCCCATCCTGCGATCTTGCAGAGTATTGCCGTTGTTGGCAGTGCTTACGTAATAACAGATGGAAGGTAGAAATTAACACATCTAGTTTGTCGTTATTCTCCTCTCCCCATTTATTTTTAATGCCATGAGCAGCGACGTCTCTCATTTTGTCTCGCACGTACGTGTGTGTGTGTGTGTGTGTGTGTGTGTGTGTGTGTGTGTGTGTGTGTGTGTGTGTGTGTGTGTGTGTGTGACCCTGGCAGGCCAGCGACACCTGTCAGGAGTGTATCCACCGTGGTTGCGTGCCTAATTAGCACACAAGGAAAGTGGTGGCACAGAACGACCAAAAATGTGGGGTGCAATTAGGAATCGCTGGCATGTTCAGAACGTACGGCTCAGAATCAAACGAGGAGGTGGAGGGAAGTTCTGAAGAGGGTTTCATTTTTCTATTTTAGGATGAGAAATAAAAGGGAAGTTAAGGGGAAAATCTCGTAAAAATTATTGTCATACAAATAAAGATGGATTGATCCATAGTGAATGATTTATAATGTGATTATAATACAAATTAAAACAATTTATTTTCTGGTCTTGTTGGGATCTCCTCTGTTATTCTTGGAAACAGGTGCCTTGTTGATGTTTTAATGTGCTTGTGAATATACACTTATTAGTCATTCTCAATAAATGCAAGGAAAATTACAACATACAATACACTTTAAAATGATAATTGATTTAAAGTATGTGCTTGCTACTTCACTACGCTAATGTCATAGTATAAAAAAAACAAGATTTATGCTCATTCTAGAGTTTTACATTCCACCCTGTAGCACGTACATGTTTTAAACCTCTAAGGTCTACTAAAACTAAAACTTTAAACTCGGTTAACTTTTCGATCATCATATACAAAAGATTGCGTCACTCAAACCCTTGACAAAGCCAAGGTCTTAAGCCAGTAAATAACAAAGTAAACTCACTAGAACAGTGGTGTTAAACTCAATAGTGCAATAGGGTTGAACAACTTTTGAGTTAAAAAACAAAAGTATATTTACCAAACTGCCTTCAACAGGAAGTATGATTTGTATCTTGTCTTCTCAGCCTTGTAGGCTTTTTCTATCTTGATTATCTCTGTGTTTAAAAATTAATCAACTTTGATTTTTGAGCCAACTTTCCAGTGGGCTAGTTAAGATAAATTGGCGCGCCGAATTTGGCCCCCGAGCCATTTGCACTAGAAAAATAAGAAACCTTTCTTTTGTTTCCTGTTTACATCTTTGTGAAGGTGAGACACTTGACCATCTCTACTAATCTATTTTAAATATAGTCATCGTAAGGTTGGTTTTCACTGCTACTTTTTTTTTTTTTTTCAAAATACATTTTTACACACTATGTCGCTTTGATAAACTCGATAATAAAGATCGTTTCAGGTCAGCTTTTTTTTTTTTTAACATAGCACCAATCTATTGACACAAGTGCTATACTATAGACACTTTTATTTTATTTTTCTATAAAGTAATATGACCTTAAACCTTTTTCATTTATTTTTTAAGTGTTATTTTCAAGGGTACTTCAGGTACTGACTTCTACGCACTCTTCAGTCAGGAAAGTTACTATGGGCTGTTCTAGAAGTCACTACATGATGTCAACGCTTGATTCGCAGATTCTTGAGCAATCCAGGTGTTAAGGGAATTGAAATGGGATTCGGAAAAAGTAGTCAACACTGGATTCAAAGGCTGTTTCTTAAATATATGCCATCTTAACAAGTATTTTATTCAGTCATTACATATAATTACAATTAATAACTTGAATTGAATTTCCCATTAGCTTGACCACAGTAGCTTTTACCTAGTTAACTTGGATAAAAATAGTTAATTTCTCACAGAATGTGCAATTTTCAGTACATTTTGAAATTTCAAAACTGTATATATTGACTTGTAGAGGACAATCTAATAAATTCAATATGTTTCCTTTTTGTTTTACAGCAAAAACCATGCCACCGCATTGTCATGTCAATTATGTCAAATAACATCTAAAAAATTATTGTTCTTTTCGGCCATCATACTTTTTTGAAGTGTTAACTGTCGGAATGTTTTGTTTAAAACAAGAACAGAAACATTAAGAATTCATACGTGGAATATTTCAGTGACTAGCTGCTCGCCTGATTCCTACAATTAGACCCGACTGGTTCCAGTATTGATTGGCCGTTATATCGTAATCAAAGCGTTGGAAAATCTAAATGCTTGAAGGATGCGGAGAAGTTCATTTTGACAAGGTTCAACTTTACATCCACTGCATGATTTATTTATCGGATTGATGGCAGGCTGCTGGTGAGACTGAGGGGAAATTACAAAGAGTCAACTACAAGGCGCAGGCATGACCTCAGTCTGACAAGAGGGAATCAAAAAGATCAAGATCGCTCTTGTGCCTACAACAATGAAAGGGAACAAATGGCTCTTTAATATTTCCATGCATACCAAAACAAAAAAAAGAATCATGATGATGAATAAAACAAAACAAGAAAAGGGCTGCAGTGCCGTCTTTGTGAGGCGGAGGAAATATGTCAAATGCTGTCGTCCTTTTATCTAATAGAAGCGGTGGTTGTAATGCATCCATGTGGCCCTCCGTTTAATAATTGAACAGACGTCGGGGCGGCACCTGATGGGATCCCTAATCATTGTCGCAGCTTTGAACAAACTGCTGCGACGTAACAGAGAAAAAAAGGGGGGAAAAAAACACCCGAAGAAAAAGGCAAAGGAACTATTGGAGGTGGTGAGCATGGCCTGGGGCTACACAGTAATGAGCGCATCTCTACTGAGGCTTCCACAGATTTAGAAATTGTTTCTTGTCTTAATAAATCCTAAATGTGTAATTTACCGTAAGAGGAAGCAGCAAAGCAAAACTTCTGTTAAAACCTATTCGCTCCTCAGGTGGAGGACAACCTCAGATCTTTTTTTTTCGACAAACCTCCTTCCCCCCCTACTGCTCTCCCTCTCAAAACGCAAAGTCATTGAAATTCTGCGTCTGCTTTTGCAGGAATTATGGAACCTTCTGAATCAATTACTACATCAATCGGGCTGAAATGTGGCACCAATGAATATGTATAAAAAGTACACACACATCCCGCTAATTAAACAAGGCTGTCAGAAATCACTTCAGACAGGTTGAGCAAACGCACAGCGAGCATACATTAAGCAGTGGGAGATTGATGCAGGGCGTGCATGCAAAACCAAGACAAGAGGGGGCTCCAAAAAAGTTTCAAAATGGATGACTTGCAGTACACTGAAGGCTGATTTCTCAACTTTACTGATGCACAAAACGGCTGTTAGGAGGACGATGATGATCAACGCTATGTAGATTGTTGTTACATTTGGTGATTTTTACAGGATGATAGTCACTAATAGGGGTGAGAGAAAATATTGATACACCCATTTTCAACAACATTGTATCGTTTGACTTCAAGCTAAGATAATGTTTTGGTTACATATTCCATTTCATTTGTTGAATCATACTTCTTTAAGGGTTAATATTTGGATTAACTGTAAAATATATATATATTTTTTAAGTGTAATTCATATGCAAAATATACACAACTTTGCTCATTTTTATGTCGCCATTAAACTTCCAGCTGCTAAATGGCAGCAATCCTTATGTCCTCTGTGGCCAAAAGAACAATGAAATGCAACATAAATCCAGGGAGAACCTGGAGATGACTGTGGACGAGAGGATACAGTCGACTCCAGCAGCTTTAAAAGCTAATGTGTCCACGTATTTTGGTTTCAAAACAAATAGAAACAGTTACTTACTTTTAATAAAGAGTCAGGTACTCGGAAAATACTTCAAATATATCCTACTGACATGAATATTATGTATTGTGATACCTATGGTATCGTCCGATCATTGCCAGTACACACCACTACTCACTAATGCCGTTAATTTGCACAAAAACTTAAACTCTTCTTCTCAGTAAAACTTGAGATTCACGCATCAAAAAATGCTGAAAATTTCTCAAAACAAAAATCAAATTGAATAAGAATCACTCCCATATTGCCTGAGACTATGTGTAATTTGACAGCAAACTGAGCCTTTCTGGAGCCGAGGAGTTTCATGATTTAAATTTTTTGTATATCCGCGTCTTGGCCAGTTGTCCCAGGGCGCTCGCTGTCTCTTTCTGTGTCTTCCGTCCTGCGATGGGCTGCTGCATGCAGGAAGGAGGAAGAGCTAACAAACCCGGGGGCAACGGACCTCTCTGGACCTGCGACTCTGGGTCACTGAGCACCGCGGGTCAGCCTGGTCCTGCTCGAGCTCCATGTAAAGGATCTGCCTGGCCACCGGATCACGGGTGGGAGGGAGGATGCACCCCCGGTGTCTTTTACAATCAACATAAGGAGAACAGCTAGAAGGTGGTGTGTGTGGTGGTGTGTTGACCCGCGATCGGATCCGAGTTTTCAAAGTATTTCACTCTCAGTGGGACCTTGGGGTCTGGCGTCTGGAGCCGGTTGAGGCCAGGGATGCGGGACTAATAAGTGGAGATCATTATCGAAGCAGGAAAGTTCTCACGTGGCGAGTTTAAATACCCAAAGCTTCTAACCAAGAGACAGCAGATGATGAGCGAAATATACGCATGTTTTGGATCTATAATGTCTGCCGTTGCAACGCGGCGCTCCTTGTTGCACAACATTCCGGTCGAACCATCTGACTAATTGCGAAGACAAGGACCCTGAGATTTGCCCTCGTGGCCAGAGAGAGGAAACTGTCACAAACATTGATGCCAGAAACAATAATTCTCTATAATTTATACCATCCAAACAGAGTGCGTGAGGAAACAAACATTGCCCGGCTCGACCCACCAAAAATAACTCCACAAAAGACACTAAGAGAGGTTTGTGTCGAAAGAGGCGCTGCCGTGCTTTAAAAAAAAAAACGGCGTCCGCAGCTGCTGGTGTGCTTTCAGTGCTGGCACTGCAGTTGCAGCTTTCGCCCGCTAAATGTATGGAATCAAGCGACGGCTAAAAACTACAATTACAGGTGATATACAGATTGAAATCACAGGGCCCGCGTTTTCTCGTTGAGGAAAATTGTCCTAATGAGTGGTTTGGCGATTGTTGGGGTGGAAGGCAGAGAAGGGTTGGTGTTGCAGGAGATGGTGAAAGTCTTGTGTGGAAGCGAGGTGGAGGCGACAGCGGTGGTGGTGGCGGGGGGCATTAACAGCTGCACCTGCTGCTGCGGCGCACACTGCCACAGTTAATGATATCGGATGATATCATTAGGCAAAGTGCTCATAAACAGATGTTGGAAGCGCTGCCTAAACAGTGTCAGCTGAGCCGGTGTGCATTTGTGTGAACGTATTATTTATACAGGGCAGTTAAGTTTGTTGTGTTAATAACCCCTCTGTTAGCATGCAGGAAGTGGCAGAGCAGTGATGGTGGGGTGGGGGGGGGGCAGATGAGAGTTAAACTGCACCTCGGAGGCTGATCAGAGGTGTGAAGATACAGCTGAAAGATGAGAGCAGCAGGTGGAGATGAATCCGGAGGCCTTTTAACACGACCTGATCGAGACACGGGGTGTGAATGTTCCAGATACTAAAATGAGCTGGAAATAATTTATTTATAATTTTACACTCACCTATTTGAGTTGAAGCGACATTTAGATATGTACGTGCAACAAGTCACATGAACGAACTCCATCACATCTGTAAAAGAAACTTTATCTTTAATTATATTTTAAGTGGCTTTAATCCTTTGACACCAAAGTACCGTAAAAAAGGTCTGAATTACTTTATTTTCTTCTAACAATTGATGATTTTATTACCAGGTTATTAGACTTCTTATCAAACTTTTTATGCACCTTCTTAATTTTTTCATATTCTTTTTTACATGTTTTTTTAGTTCTTGTCATTTCTTTTTATCTATTTAACTAAAAAGTTAATATAACTCAAAATTAATAATCACACATAGTTCTATCACATATCGCAGTAAAACCCTCACATTCTTGTATTTTATATTTGTAGCTTAACAACTTTAAAGGAAATTTCATTAGATAGACCTTGATTCATGAGTTTATGACAATTACAAAAAAACACTGTTAAAACTGTTGGACTTTTCCTGCCAAATACTTTGGGTTGATCAATGAATCCAAAGCATTTTAATTATAAAAAAACATATTCATGTGATGAGCTTTTTAAAAAAAGGTTTTAGTTTTTTTCATTCTTTATTTAAAAAAATGAATAAATAATGTATTTATCCTATTATTGTAACATTCTTCATTGATTAGCTCACGCTTTTTAACTTCAAAGTGCGAAATAAAAACATTTATTTCTAGTTATTAACAACTCTTCTTAATATAATTTAATCAGGCTCTTTGAAGAAAACCTCTTCTTAGTATTGATATATTTCACACCGTGGATCTTACCTTAACCTTTACTGCCTTAAACAAAAGACAAAACATGTCCATGAATGTCAACAAGAAGCTTTAGCCTCTGAGATCCAACAATATGTCGACTAATGTAAGGGATCAGGAAGTGGAGTGGATGCAGTCTGACAGCGGCAGAGCATCAAGACATTACAGCTCATACACGTGTTAACAGATTTATGTAAAAGGTTAACGTCCTTGTGTTATTCTGCTCAGGCGCTGCCATTCCACCCGCCTCCTCCCCCCTCTCTTAAGCTAAAAAAGGGGGGAACAAGCGACCATTTCCATGGCGCCATTATGCACATTTGTCCTGTCAAGAGAATGACAGGCCGGTTGACTCTTCCCCAGATACGACCATTAGGTAACGCTCTGTCATCTGACAGCGAGGCATTCTGCCGCTCCCTAAAATCCCCCCTAATTATTTTCCTTGGCGGAGACAGGCGGCGACGTTGGGTAGGTAATTTTTAACCTTTCACGTGCACCTGGGGAACCCTCCTCGGGGGAGCCAAGGTGCCTGTGTGGCATTCAGTCATCAAAACATGACCTTTTATGGCCGTTTGGAGAGCAGTTGGCACCGGGTGCCACGCGACGGCTAATGCTAATGTTGATGACTAATTTATGCATCAGCCGACCGCATCTGCAGCAAGTTTTGGGTAGCAACAATGTGATGGAGCTGTGAGAGGAGAGGGGGTGGCGGCGGGGCAGGCAGAGGTGAAAGGCATTTTGGCAGAGGGGGCGGAGCTTTGAGACACACGGTAGCGCCACGCGACAGGGAATTGAGGCTAATTATGTTGCAGGGAATACATTCACCGTGACCAGCGAGCCTTTTTAGAATTTGTCGAGCGCAATCTGACTAACGGGGTTGACCTTTACTTTTTTTTTGTTGCTCAAATTGTGGGGGACCAGAGAGCATGCAAGACGCATCCAAATGCTGTGACCCGACTGTCCTGATTTTTTGGAAAAGGCTTAAATACCTGTCTGTGCCTTTAACGCATCATGAAAACTAGCACACGTAACCTGTGTTTTTACCGTGTCGGTGCACAAATGTTCACTGGTTCGAACAATAATGTCATGCATTACCTGCATGTAGACTACTTAACTATAGGCTAACAGAGATGTCAGATAATATAAAACACTTAAAGAGAGTGAATAAGAAAAGATAGAACCTAATTTTCCCAATCAAAATCGACAACACTTTTAATTGTTTATATCAGTTTAAAATCCTCGTTTATTGCAGGGATTACGTTCTGATTCCGTAAGGATACAACACATTTTCTCACTTATTTAAATACACAATATTCATTAAACAACATATATTTCAACTCAACATTGCATTGGTATCGCAACACCCCTGTCAGTAACGGTGACCTGAACGGCCCCTGTAATGCTTTGCCGCCCAGCCAACCATTTATATATTTTGAGTATTTTTGACGTAGCAACAAAGACATAGGATTTAAATAAAGTATTATAGCGACCAATCATCCCTCACTAAAGAGAGCAGAGTGTAAAAAGGCACCATAGAAGCTCACAGTAGGATGGGTGTGGTAATATGAACAATTTGTGTTGATGGAGATTTCAATATGACTTATTGAAATTTGTTGACAGCGAAAACGTTCCTTATGTTATCTTAAACATTGGCATCATAAATGAATGTTAATCTAGTTTGTTTTTCAGCCAACATTTCAGTGGGCCACGTAAAATGACTAAGTGGGCCCGAATTTGGCCCCCGGGCCTTGAGAATGATATGCAGGGCTTACATTAACAGTGAAACGATCTAAAAGAACATTTGTACGTTATTCTAAAGTGGCTCCATCTCTCCAAGGTGTCTCTCGGAGAGAAGCATCACAGCATTATAAAGCAAACATGTCATGGTTCCCTCATGATCGAGCCTCCGCCCCCTTTTTACTCGTAATGTCCGCACAGAATATGGATGTGGAGGATGAAGCAGCCGGCGGGAGAGCGATGGTCGAAAGAAAGGCGGAGACATTTAAATAAAAGAAGGCCTCTGGCTTCATGTTTATGGTCTTCCCTAAATTCCTGCAAGTCCATCAATTCAGATTATCATAGAGTGTTTTTTCGAGCAGACAAACAGTGATGAAGGAAGCTAATCGGATCAAAAGTAAGTGATGGTGATATTTTGCTTGAAAAAAAACATAATTTGTATGAATAAGACCAGCAGCAGGACGATTTGAAAACGTGTCTCTTTGTTTAGACAAATCAGGAAATTAGACGTATTTTGCCTGAGAAGTGTGATTTTTTTCTAACCCCCTCCCTCTTCTCTGAACATCCTCGTATTCATGTTTCTCAACTTGTGGTGAAAGGTCATCGCCAAGTGTTTCCCTCCGAGCTAGGCGGCGAAATAAAACACAAGTAAACACAAAGGAAGACGGATTCAAGCCGGCGCTGCATTTATTCTGTTGGCCTTATTCTTGGAGCTATTAAGTTTTAAAATGACACGTTTTTAACATGAACATCTGCTCTCACCTGAGTGTTGGATAACTGAATAACAGTCTGAATATTTAATGGTGAGAAATAAGACCACTTTTTCATCATCAGTTTTATCCTCTCTTGTGTACATCATTTCTCTATTTTAGTCTCGGCGACCTGGCTTCTACCTCTCCTCCTCCTCCTCCTCCTCTTCATCTTGTTCTTTCTCGTTAAATAAATTAGAAAGTACCCACCAGGGGTGATCAGACGGCCGCAAACCCTTGTCATCTGTCTCGCGGCGCTGCCAGGCACAGAGAGAGTGAAGTAGCAGAGGAAGAAGAAGAAGAAAAAGAGGAGGACAGCCAAGGATTTTTTACTTCGCCGTCTTCTTTCTCCCTCCCTGGCTTCTGTCAGAGGTGAGAATGAGCTCGAGGAAGAAGCGGCTCATTTTCATCCTGCCAGACAACCGAAGGCGATCTGTCATTTGCTAAAAACAAAAAATTCATATATTTATTTAATGCTGTGAGAATACACAAGGAGGTGAGGACGGAAGAAGGGGAGACAGGAGGAGGGAAAAAAAAAAAAAAAAAAACTTTGCTACATATGGAGTGCTTCTTACAACTAATCAGCAGACTGTTGGTGATTGGGGCCGCGGGCGCCAGGTTGGCTCGAGCCGGAGTTAGCACAGTGCCCAGGTCTTTGCTGCAGGCTGCACAGGTTGGCCTCAACTCTGCTGGGGAGCAGATGGCGAGCCAAAGCTTGTAGTCACACTTACCTTCCCCACTAAATCCCTAATCCCTCCGTGGACGCTCCTCCAAGGCAGGTTTTTGGAGGCAGAAATAGGGGTTACAATCTGGACCGGTACTGTGCCTGCCAAAACACTCACTACACAGAAATGCAAATTAACTTATTTGTGTTGTCCGCCAGCCAAGGCGCGCTGCTTCTTTTTCTGGTAATTAAGATACCTTGAAAAATATTTGTTAAAGATCAATAATTTCAAACGGACAATGCCGAAAAAGCATGAATACAAAGTTGGATTTGTTCGGTTTGTTTTCAACACGAGACATCTAAAACAGTAGCACAACAATCACATCTTTAGAAGAGAACATTTGTAACCACTTGTGTTTATTAAGAATAGAGAGAAATGATGAGATACTAGAGCAGGAACCTAGGTGACAGCAAGTGTTTAAAGACATACACAAAGTACACAAACCATTTCAAAAGCGTCAGCACAAAATGAGTTTACGATCATTCTAATGAATTCATGTTTTTAATGGACAACTAATGTGTTGATTTAAGTGCCTCTTAAATAGATGTTGGACCTTTATTGTACTCATCAGTATGTGTCTGTTTGAACAAGACTCTTTTCATTTAAATATTTACATTAGAAAATGTGCTTAAGCTCCGCCCACTGAAAACCCTTTGTTATATTAAAGAAGAAATCTAATTTAACATAGCCACACCCCCTCTGCTATAATTGGCCAAGTACCAAGGTTTGTCACCTTGTGTCATCAATCCCAGTAGTCTCCACCTCCAAGTAATGAAGCAGGTCTGATTACAGCTGGCTAGAGGAGGAGTGAAGCTAATATTACGTCATAATGGACTCCCAATCGTAACCTCTTTTTTGCCAAGATTTCAGACGGGGGAGAACTTTATAAAGTAATAACTTCCAAACATTGTATCGATGAGGGATTTACGGCATCTTGGAGACAAAGACTTTAACATTTAAAACGTGTGTTAGTCAGAAGAGTTGGGTTTTCACATTAGTTGCCATTTAATCAAAACAGATAATACGTTTATCATTGGGATTCATTTTAGGAATAAATGGCTTTATTGTAATAAGGAAAACATCCGAAAACATATTTAGATATCTAAGTCTAAGTATAAAGGTATCTAAAATATTCACAGCCTGGTTCATAAAACAGCTGAAACACACCTTTTACTATCGGCAAACAGTTTTCTAACATTTCAATTGATTCATTTCCAGTTAATCGGTTTTCATGAATAAAAAAGGGCGTGGTTGACTTGACTGACAGGTTAGCACATTCTTGCCCTAGCCTCAACCAAACTAGGTTATTATTGGAAGACTGCTTTTCAAAGATGACCTCAATCACGAATTGGCTTCAAAACATTGCTTCAGTAAGAAACAGTTGACGTCCATATCTTGTCAGGAGGCGCAGGCGAAAGTTGCGTCAGGACTGGTTTTCAAAATTCAAACACCTTTCATACTCTTTCAATAATACAGTGGAAATTCTGAATATTATACATACAATGCCTCAGAGACAGTGGCCCGGTGGTTGGGGAAAAGTTATCTAGACTGACCCTAGCACCCAGACTGTTTATAGACAATGAAGTTGTTATTTTGAGCATGTACTTGTAGCTATATCAACAACGGCACAGGACCTGACAGGGTTCGTTGAATCATTGTTGTGAAAATAAGACGGTTATATAAACGGGGGGGTGTGGTGTCCAGCTCCAGCAGCACTCTCCACTGTAAGTCTGAAGCCTCTGGGACCGGCCAGCCGGATGAAATGACCTCCTCAGTGTCCGACCAGATGTCCACACTGGGACGGGTTCAGATGGTCCCAGCAAGCAGCGAGGGAAAGGTCAGAGTCACACGGTGGGTTAAACTGGACCCATCATGGAACTGGCGCGGATGTGGCATGCGCTCACCGGCAGGGATTATGTCAATTACGTCTCATGCTGGTTTAACGCGGGATTACAACTGGTTTTAGAGTGGCAGGACACATCTGAGTGTGGCACATGGTCCGCCTGTCGATCAGCTCCTGGGAATAGAACCGACTGTTGTTTATGGAGGCGCCATCAGATGTCATTTCACTCAAAACATAGATTAGCAGAACTAATACAATTACCGATGACCGTATAGACACATTTATTTGGTACATTTTATTATTTCTTCTCTGATTCATGGCTCACTTAGTGGCAGCGGCTCAGTTCACGTAACAGGTAATTGCACAAAACGACACCCATTTATTCAGCCTCAGACAACTAAAGACGTAAAACTACCTTAACAGGAATCAATAAATTGTGGCGCAGAACTGGAGTCAGCTTGTCCGTCTTTATGAATTACATTTACAAGGCAGACAGGCATTCTCCCAGAGGGGTAATTATCTCACCATCTTTTCTTCTTTGCTATTCATAGCCGCTTTATCAGAGATGAAAAGGAAGGTAAGTGAAGAATCTGTTGAGTCAATGATGCCGCGCAGAAGACGAAAAGGGCCATGAAAGCTCAAGCCAGCCAATGAGAGGCTATTAGCCTCTGCTCTCTCTGCTATATTCATTGCATGACTGCAACGTGAATTGCATTAGCGCCCCAACCTGCCTTTAGCATTCATGACGGCCGCCCGGTCACTCCGTCTGGCATTTCACCTGAGATGCATCTGCATGGACGCAGTGAGGATCGCCTAATTGGCCCCGGAGTCCGTCCTAATTCCTGATTCTCGGTGATCTCCACATTTCAAAGCAGTGGTGGAATCAATTAATGGACCGGTAATGTGTCTCATTTTCATACAAGGCGAGGGTTCGATGGTAGAAAATCTGATTTTCAGACAAGAATCAGTCACAGTTATCTGAGGAGGAATTCAATATGAGCTATCAGCGATTCGCAGAAATACTCTTTAATTTCTCTTCGCAGTCTTCAATGAGTCCGCTTTAATAAAAAAACATGTGCTCTTCCATTGATGTCAGAGGGACCTCAGTGAACAACTTCTGAAATTGTTGATGTAATGATTGAAATCTAAACGTTTCAGCGACGATGTGGTTGGAAGTGTTGACGGGAAGTCCACCATCAACTGCATTTTAAGTACTGATATCTTAAATCCCTAACTAAAAGTTTATCTAGAGAATGTAGAATTTGATAATTTGCAATGGTAGAATGCTAGTTTTACCATTTACCACTTTTTATATAAATGGTAAATATTTTCCCGGATTACTTCGTGTCTGCATAGTATGTTGGCCTAGCGGCTAGCCAAGCAGCATCCACTGAAAATAGGCTTAAAGTATAGACTTGGTAACGTTTTTTTCTGAACAATTCCTAATGTCCATTCTTCAATACATGTTGGACGTTACAGACGAGCACCACAGAGTTACATTGATGGATCACTGAAAATAATCTTAACCCTGACATGAGGGTGAAAAGAAAATGAGTGAAGTTTTGGTGAACTAACCCTTTAATAATTTGTGTGTGCTAGGGGCAATAAAAAGCAGGAAAATCTTCATAATTGCCAGATGCTATCTGATCTAACATACAAAGTAACTAAACCAAAGATACAGACAGACTTTATTATTGTATTTTTTTGTTGTTGTGCCCATTAGACTTTTATTTTTTCCATCACTAATAGTGATATGCTAGAAGGGTAAAACCAAAAGGCCAAAATGTGTAATGATGGAGAAACAAACTTGTACATACTGTACATTGTAAGATTGTTGTTTAATGATGGAGAGGCTCAATTGGTGCTTTACGCGTCGCAGACAAAACACTGAAAAGAGTCCAACATCTTACAAATAACCATTACTTACTTACGAAATGTCTAAAGCAAAGTGTCCACCAAATTGTGGATTAACAAGGAACAAAACGAGAACATAGAACCTAAAAGAGAACACAAAATAAGCAACAAATCTAAAGTAAACTAACTAATTATGTTTATAAAAAAAATTGAATCCGTGAACTTGATTTTCAACTTCACAGAATCTGCCTGAGGTGCTTTGATGCATCGCCAGACCAGGAATTGACAGAATGGACACGGGCTTGAAAAAGTGATTGAATGAACAAAGACTGTATATATTTTCTAAGATAAATGTCACAATATATACAAGGCTGAGGCCTGAGTAACCAGCAGACAACTTTCACATTTGGATTAAACACCTTTAAAAAATAAGTCCAAGCATTACAAAACCACAAATACAAAAGTAAAAGAAAAGCCAGAGTCCAAAATGTCCACCTGTTTTACAGGAAACAAAAGGAAACAACAGGGAACACAAATAAAACATGCATGTCAAAACACTCACTAATAAAGAATTTACTTAAGAACTTGGGCAAAGAGGCAAAACACTAAAAATCCAAAAGAGAAAATCCCCAAAGAGACCAATGACTTAACAACAGTACAGAAAAATCTTTGATCTCACAGGTCTGGACTCAGGTGGTTGAAGTAGAGATCTTGATTGAGGTTCATGAGTTCCAGCCGTGTGCCATTAATAAACTGTGGGAAGATGGGGAAGGAGAGGAACAGGAAGTGAGAGAACAACATAAAACCAAAATAAAAGTGAAAACATAATATTGCATTTTTCATGGTTATAGATGGCATTTCTCATTCATTTGGATTTTAATTCACTCATTAAAATAAAGCTTTTAAAAAATCTGTTCGCAACTGCAGGATGTGATGTTGTGCATGTACCTTTAAATACATAATATTTAATATGAATTACCAAGGAGATACACACACTTTGTTTTCATAGTTATTAGTTTGTAAACAACTCTAGTCAATGTGAAATATAATTAATTCTACAAAAATTCTACATCTTAGATAATATTATAATAATACTTTAAAGGTGAGTGTTTTTTTTTTTTAAACTAATAAAGTATCATCAACCAGACTTCTATTCACTCAGTAAAGATCGACACCGAGACAAAGAGACGAGAGTCTGATACAAAAAAACTACACACATAATATTCACTGAAAGACACTTTACCAACATTGGCATCAAATGTTGTACGAGTGGATTTTGACGACACGCTGCCATCAATACATCTGTGGAGTGGCTGTAAAGAGACCGAATCAGTCGCCAGAATACAAATCTATCATCGGCGGAACGACTCCTAGTATTAGTCGTACTCCACGTCTTCCCTCCATCAGCAGGTGCTTCATCACCTGTGAATTGATCCCTCCACTGTGAGGGCGACATTGTTTGATGTTGACATGAATCATTCCTCAAGCACGGATACATGATTTATACCTTGGCACCGACGCTGTATGACACAACAGAGGAATTTTTTTTCGTGCAGCGCAGGTTCTGCGCGGCTCTGCCATGGATGGCAGGAGATTTGTAAAGAGGAAGAAAAAAAAAGAAACGTATCAAGTGCACTTCTTCTCGCCTCTGACAGCTGTAACCAGGCGGCACTTAAAGGTAGAGCAAGGTACAACCCTGCTGTTTTCTCAACGGCAGACTCTTTGAAATATGAATGAGCAGCCAGTCTATACATCATGTTAGCTGACATGTTGTATTAAAATTTATGAACGACTTCATCAAAAAGCACTTTCTGCCAGACAGATTTGCCCTGACATCGGAGTTACACGGCTGGTTGGAACCTCAGATGAATGTGTGTGTGCCCATGCTTATGTGTGAAATTATGTGTAGTGCGTACACCTCTGTGTGTGGTGTGCGCGCGAGCATGAGCTCCGAGCTCGTCGCCTTGTCCAAAGCTTTTTTAAAAGCGGTTAAAAAAAAAGAAGAGATAATAACAGAGCTCTTAGAGGGAGTGGAGGTGAATCAGACCAAACAAATCAATCGCTGATGTTTTTCTCACAGTTACGTTAAATCAAATTTGATTGTTTAATAGGTTATTTTATCACTTTCAATTCATATTGTCTCTTATTGTTTGACCGTCATCCATTATCTTCCACTTATTCCCTTAATATAGCCAGCATTTTAGAAGCTATGAACACACACACACACACACACACACACACACACACACACACACACACACACACACACACACACACACACACACACACACACACACACACACACACACACACACACACACACTCGTGACTTTTTACAAAATGTGTTTCTCTGTTTGGACCTGTGTGTTTCATATTTATTAAATACTGGTATTAAAGTAAAGCTAGTTTGCACTCCGGTTTCCTCCCACAGTAAAATTAGATGCTGACCTGTTTAAGGTGTTGATGCCATGGGAACTCACAGATAAGAATCTTAAACCATCTGATCTGTACAGACGTGTCTCCATATACACTGATTCGGCCTGATTTTCCTCCCTCAACTTTAATGACTATTAATATTCTTCTTTTGCGATTGATAAAGTTGTTGAAGCCAGTTCAAGTCGGGGGAATACGAAGGGTTTATAAAATCTTTTTTTTTAATATACATCAGCAATATTTTCAATCATTGTAGAATTCTATCGTGAGGGAACTTTAAGACAGTTTCATTGGTTCACTATATCATAATGAAGTTTAAGGAAGTTTCCTTTAACTCAATATGTCTTTTCCCATTTTGATTCTCCTGAATTTGAGCCTTAACTTAAATGGACGGTTCAATGTATATTATTCTGAAATTCTGCGACCACATGAACACTTCAGAACAGGGTCGGGTAATTCCATTTCCTCAGGGGCCAAATTATATACCGAGACTTTTGTAAGGGGCCGTCAAGCCGATAAAAAAGAAAGGAAGAAGCCTAGATCATTTTAATCAAAATGAAAAATAGATGCCATTATGCTATTTTATATAACAAATGTAAGTAAGGTATAGTATTCTTTAATGTAAAATTAAATATCAAATATGATAAAAGGCATGTTTTTTCCAAAATATTTCTTAAATTTACTATTTGAAAAATATATATATTTAAAAAAAGAGCAAATGAAAGATTTTTTTTAAACAAATTATAATAAAAATAAATAAAAAACAAATGTGTTAGTTAGCCCAAAGAAAGTTCTACATGATGATACTTTGACAACAAGATAAATTATCCAGGTCTGTTTTTGAGTGACTCAACTTTCTGACAACCACTGAAATTGCTGGATACATTAAATAAATAAATTGAAGTTAAATTAATTAGTGAAGTGTTTGTGTCTGGGACTTCCTGAACTGTGATAATTTTTTTGTGATAAAAATAAAAAGTGACGCTTAAAAGACACATTTAATGCCAGTCTTTGATTTCTAGTATGCAAAACTCGTTAATAATAATATTCTTTTAAAATGTGAAATACACAACAGAAGAGTGATTAACACAACAAGAAGAGTGAATAATCGCTAAAAAAAAAGAAGAAGCTTAGATAAAAAGTGTGTGGGAGTATGCGTCCATGTGTGTGTGTGATGCCCTTTTCAGATTTTGCGTTATGAAATAATACCTGTCATCTGCTGACTGCTGAACCCTGAAAAGGGGGCAGGTTTTCCAGGTCAGTCCGCCATCTGCCATCGCAGCCCTCTCCTGGTTCTGCACATGAGCACCTGATTGGCTGGAACCGACCCAGGGTGGGCGGGGCCACCCGCAGCATCCCCACTGGGACCTGGGGGAGGCGGTCACATGCGGATACACTCATCCTGGAGAGACACAAACATGCGCATGAGCTCGAGCTGCCAAAAAAGTATGAACACATGATTGAACTCAAACTTTTAATTTAAGAGAAAATACTGTTTGTTAACATGTGCTTAGATTTCGAGGGGCGTCAGGGTGAGGTGCCAATCAAGTATCAAACTTTTTGTCAACAATTTCATATATAAATATCAAATATATATCAATATATACTCATATTTATTCCTTTAAAGCCAGTTTAGGCAACAAGGATATTTTTTTGCTGGATAAAAATAGCCAATTGATATATGCTTTTATAATTTAACAATATATATATACATATTTATAAACATGAGTGGGTTATTGTGTAAATTCAGCATAGAAATTGTATTTTTTTTTTCTTAAATAAATAAATAGATACCTTACATATCCCAAGAAAATCTTGATTTAGCATTTTTAAATTCTATATTTCGGATTTTATGGTAAGTATCACAACATTTTAAATTAGAATAAATAATTGCTACTTTTAATAATGTTGACATTTTTAATTCAATTGATAACAGACGATAATAAATACATAAATTAGAAGAACCGTGTTCTACAAGAATTCCTAAATTATTATTTAAATCATTGTTTTCTTCAGTTTACTTTTAAAAATACATGAATTTGATTTTATGAATATATAATAATGTTCTATATTTTTTCCTGTTTAAGAGGTGAGCTGAGCACAAATATAATGAATCTATATAACATTTCTTGCATATCACGTCTAGATAAACATGTTGTCAAATACTCACTAACTAATTGAAATCCATCACTGATTGATATGTCGAGCAGCTAATCGCTATTTAACCGTTCCGATTATTATTTTGTATTATATTAACAAACAACAGAAGCTGCGTCTATTTCCTCCCTCCCTCCCTCATGAGTTCAGCTGTCTGGTCAATGGGACCAAGGCAAGTGGCCAAGCATGTAGAGCCAAAGCCTCTCCCCCCCCCTCGCTCGCCTCCCCCCCAACCCCGACTCCCACCTTCCTCTCCCATCCAGACGGCCTCCTGTTCAGCTGCGCCGCTCGCCACAGGTCCCAGCCAGGTCAGATGTTCTACACGAGCAACAACATGTTCACTCCTCACCGCTGTTTACTCCACTCGCAGCAACAATCGTCCAGAGAAACATGTTTGATTTCATCGACTCATCCCTCGTTCGGACAATATTTGGGCTTCAGAAAGTTGCCATGAATTTACCGCAACACTAATGATGAATTGAGGGATAAATAAATGTAAAATCCATGATAGATTATCTGATAATCCATTAAAAATCCAAGATCAGGTTGTAAATTCTGTCATCTTGTTCTTCCTCTTTATGTTCTTCTTCTTATTTTATTTTTTATGTATTATTTTTTATTGTTTATGAAAAATTGCTGGCTATTGGTAAAAAACAATTTCCCGAAGGAGACCTCCTGAGGGATCAATAAATTATTACCTTACCTTACCTTACCTTACCTTAAATTATGAAATATTAATTCATTTAGATTAGTTAAGATTTTTCCTACAAACTTGTTGAAAACATTTGAATAATATATATTTTTAATTATTTTAAAACGTCCAGTTTACCAAATGAAGAGTCAAATAATTACATTTATATTTTTTTCGCCAAAACAAATATTTAATTCTTTAATGGAAATTAGCATATATATTTTAAATTACAATTTATTTGTTTTTTAATTTTCTCAGTTGTTTTTGCTTTAGGTTTTTTTTCAAGAATAATCAAAAACTATAATATATAATATATATATAATATAATATATATATATATATATATATATATATATATATATATATAATATTTAAAAATAAATAAATTAACATATGTAAATTGTGTAGAGTTGGTATTTAAATGAACATGTCATCTAATAATAATAATAATAATACAAATAATAATAAAAAGTATCAAGATATTCTTGACACCTAGAGAAATAGAATCACTTTCTCAATAACAATCTGTTTAAAAACACCTTTATTTTACTTTGCTTTTCATAATAAGCCTGTTGAAAATGTTTAAATATAGAAAGTGTCCAACTGTGTTTTGCCAGTTTATCACATTTAGGTTTTGATAAAAGTAAAACTATTGCATTTTTGTAATGGGATTCAGATACAAATATAATTTTATTTAAGATTCACTTTTGTCACCTGTTTTTTTCATTAAAATTGTTTAAGCAATTCTAGAACATGTTTGAAAAAAATTAAACAAAATAAAAAAATATATAAACAAAAGGAAATACTTATATCTACTATTGTTTTAATATATATATATATTTCAGAAATATATGACTAATTTAAATGAACTTTCAAACATTTCACAGCAAGATAAACAACCTATCCATAACAAGCACAGCTATTAGATCAACTATTCTGATTTGTATCTTTGTCTTTCTCTACTTAAAGCAGAAGTCAAAGGTCAAATTCCGCTGCCCCGGTGCACGACAGACAGAGTTGCAGTACATAAACGGCTGATTCCTGCACGGCTGTTGAAACACCAGCTGCCTGCGTATGTGTCGAAATCCAAAATTGTTTTGGATTCAGGTTCCAACAGAAGGACTGGACATGCAAGAGTGAAAGCAGCTTGTTTCCTGTGTCTTGCCACGTCAATAAAATGACTATTCAGTGAGGAAACTTCCTCCTGCTGATGGAGTTGGATCAAGGCACCCGAGTCGAAAATATGCAGATGTTTGACCATTAAAGCCCGACACGATATTGACTGTGCTGCTCGATGTATGCGACCTTTGGCCTCTTTGCTCACTGCCGTCTGCAAATGAGAGCACAGACAGTTTGAGTCGTAATAAGCCGCCCTGCCTTCAAACAACCTTTAAACCTTTCCAAAAACTTGCCTTTGTTCCTCAAATGCTAATTGTCAAAAACACATTTACTTTAAAAACAAATTATCATTCAAGTATTTGATGCACACGGCCAAGGTTACTGTTCTCTTAGTGTGTTTTTTTCTCTCTCAAACTTTCTAAACACATTTTTTCTTACAAGAGTTTAAGAAGTCCACAATATAATCTTACATTAAGAATAAAATGTGCTGTTGATATGAGTTGAATCCTTTTAAATTGTAGCTGTTGGTGGAGTAAAGGCCACATTCAAGACAAATCAATAGATTTTTAGCCAGTTTTTTATTTGATCTCAGCACTTGTCTCTCTCTCTATCTGTCTGTCTGTCTGTCTGTCTGTCTGTCTGTCTGTCTGTCTGTCTGTCTGTCTGTCTGTCTGTCTGTCTGTCTGTCTGTCTGTCTGTCTGCCTGCCTGTCTGCCTGTCTGTCTGTCTGTCTGTCTGTCTGTCTGTCTGTCTGTCTGTCTGTCTGTCTGTCTCCACTGAAGAATATCTGATTAAACAATACCTTCAATAGAGAATTATCTAAATACCAAATTAAGTAACATTTTACATTTTGACAAGGATATTATTATTTATTTCATTGTTCATTTAATTTTGAACAAGCTTCCAGGATAATTATTGAGTGTCAATGTAACCACCAAACTGTTTTACAACATCAAGTCAAGGACACAGTGTTTTAGTTTAAGAGATATCTACTGATATATGAGGTTTTTCTCTGACTCCTGTGTTGGTCTTATGTGTCTTCGCCTTTTCAAGTATATATTTTAACCGTGTATTGTTTTTGATTGTTAAAGCGCTTTGTGACCCTGTTCTAGAAAGGTGCTTTAGAAATAATTATTACTTACTTACTTACTAATGAAGCAGCTTTCACATACCAAAAAAAAATGAGGAGGTATTTCACATGTTCGATATAGAAATATGTTTAGATAAAGATAGATAAAACTTTATTGATCCCTCTGGAGGTCTCCTTCATGAAATTGTTAAACTGCTAGCCGCACACAGTACACAAAAAAAATCTAATATATCATTATAAATACAATATATTTATAACAATTTGAAAATATACAGAATAAATAAGTATAGAAATTAAATATTATTTCTCACATTTAAACACCTGAACTCACCTGTTCCATTGACACAATAATTTGCCTTCCAAAATAATATTAAGAATACAAACAAAGTCTTACATTGGAACCTTGTTTAAATATTTAAAAAATGTTGCTTTCATTTTGTGGAAAAGTGGAGGGGAAGCTCAGAAAAAGTTGATGAATCTATAGACTATTTTAGCAAGAGATACGTTTTAATCTTGGATTGTACAAAAAGAAATACATACAATAATAAAACTAAAGAGTATAATAAGTTGTGTATTTAATAAATCTTTTAAAATTTCCTTTAAACAAAACAAACTGAAAATAAAAACGTCAATACTACTATGTATTTTTGTTAGCTCTTGTCCAATAATTGGTCCAATATGGTCGTGATCACATGGAAACTTGTTAAAAACGCAGCTCCATCATCAACACAACAGATGCATCAACAGTCATCACTGTCACTGTGTGGCAGCAGAGACACAGACACGCTGTCCATGTTGCTTCTGCGGCAGCTTGTGAATTTTAGGAGGGCAGATGTTCTCCGTCAGGCGTCGCCCGACCTCCGAGAGCGGCGGGAAACACTGTGGATGTTGTCTGACCTGCGGTGCCGGAGGAGGGAGCGAGGAGGACCCGTCCTCCTGTTGCCCCCCTGAAGATTGTGGCGCTTGATGGATGGATGAGGGACCAGATCAGCAAAATGGCAGCTGCTTACGCACCAACACAAACACGCTGGGAGACATTAGCATTAAAGCAGCAACGCAAACAAGCCATAGTCACACCACAATTAAAACTACGACGAGGATCAGTGGATACTTCACAGTCTGTGGATGTTTTCTCTTGGGTCAGCATTTCCGGTGGTTCATTGATAATGTGAGATAACTTTACTTTCAACTCTTAACTAAAGATGACCTTAAGAATCTGAGGGTGGTTTAATTTTTACCTTAAAAAAACAAGGTTAGAAGATACCTGAGAACACACCTTTGTAGTGTTTGATCAAATATTATTCCCTCAACAAGATCACGGACAACAGTAGGCGACTCTTTCTTCATTGACTTGTTTATTTTCCCTTGTCAACACTGCAACAGGACGATGATCTCTTCACTCACTAGTCTTCTCTTCTTTAAGAAGCAGCTGCTGATCCATTTATAGCGCGCAGATGCTCTTGACTTGGAGGCGACTGCTTAACCCCTTCCCATATATCACGTCACATGTGGAGCTTCATTTTTCCTAGAATCTTCCTTAGGTGAAGAGGAGGCGCGTCCACTTGAGACTCAGGGAAGAGCAGCTGATGCCCAACTACGAGCTGGTAGAGTTGCAGCTCGGAAGGGCCCGAAGAGCGTCAGGAGGGGATTTTACTTAAAGATCACATCTGCACTGTTGATTTTTCTGGTTGTAAACAACCTCTCAAGTTGTTCTGAATAACCTCACAACATGTTGACTAAATAACCTCGCAACTAGTTCCAAGCAACCTTAAAACTTGTTCTAAACAACCCCACAACATGTTATAAACAACCTCACAACTTGTTCAGAGCAACCTTACAACTTTTTCTAAACAACCTTACAACTTGTTTGAAGCAACCTCGAAAATGAGTTGTAAACAACCTCACAAGTTGCTCTAAACAACCTCACAACTTGTTCCAAGCCATCTTACAACTGGTTCTAAACAACCTCACAAAATGTTTTACACAACCTCACAACTTGTTTGAAGCAACCTCGAAAACGTGTTGTAAACAACCTCACAAGTTGCTTTAAACAACCTCACAATCTGTTGTAAACAAACTAACAAGTTGTTCTAAATAAACTGACAACTTGTTCTAAACAACCTCACAACGTGTTGTAAACAACTTCACAGGTTGTTATAAATAACCTTAGAACTTGTTCCAAGCAATCTTACAACATTTTCTAAACAACCTCACAATTTGTTCTTAACAACCTCACAAAATGTTTCAATCAACCTCACAAGTCATTCTAAATAAACTTAAAATTTGTACTAAACAACCTCATTACTTGTTGTGAACAAAATCACGCGTTATTCTAAATAACCACACTACTTGTTGTAAACAACCTCACAACTTATTTTAAACAACCTCATAACTTGTGTGGAGGACAACTCTATCAGGTCAAGAGGTCAGGCTGGGGTCAGAAAAAACCCAATAACAATTCAAATACGTCCAATTTTGATAAAAAAGTATACCATACATAGATCAGTCTACATAAGGGAGATTTACAGATTTTTTTTAAAATCTAAATGGGTGCAAGTCTAGATAGGAAACTCCTCCTGAATTTTTAATTCGTCCAATTGAAATAAAATGTAAAGCATATTTAATACATATTAAATAAGCAATTTTCAGGCATTGTAAGGATGATTATATATCTGAATTTACTCTATACTCCCCCCTCTCTCTTTTTGAGTTTTTAGGGTTAATTATTTTCAAAATGTATTTTAATAATATACAGTTTATAATTAAAAAACATCTATAAAATTTCACCAATTAAGCAGATTCCGTTCAAAACTATTTAATTGTATTATTACTATTTAATTTCATATTGATGAATTAATTGAACCTTGTAATATATTTTTTTTCCAACATGAATTCCCATCCCTCTCTTCTAGATCATATATGAAAAAAAAATCTTTCCATCCAGCGTGATTATAAAAATGAACTCCTCACTTTCTTTCCCACCAATTAGAGATGTCTGTGGCACCACATTGCACTCTTGGACCTCCGTCAACAGGGGGATGAGGCGGCTCAGCTCGTGTGAAACGGTGCTGGCAGTCTTCGCCTTTTTGCATTCATTCCCCATATTTTTTTTGCGTTTTTCACCCCCGGCGATGAAGACAGCACAATAGTCTCAGTGAGCGGTGACGATTAACACATAAAAGAGACACGGGGAATCTCGCTGCTAGATACTAGCGCTCATGAAAGGGCAAAGCATTCATGCCATGCCAACAACTTCAGTGGGAGCCCCTTCTATCTGATTGGTGATCTTTTGTTTTGGCATTGCCCTCAATCCGAGGGAACGTGCCCAATCAGATTACGGAGAGGAAGGCAGAGCGAGACGACAATCGCTGTTTTCTATTTACTCTTGTCTTTCTTTTTTTTTTTTTTTTCTGAAAATGGCTTCACTTAAGGTTGCCAGAGATAAGTCAAGTCAAAGCATCTCCATCTAAAAACTCCAAACTTCTGCCCTCCAGCGTCGTCGGCTGATCAGACTATCGCGGTGGATGCGAAAAGAAAAAGGATCAGATTAGCCCTCAGGAGAACAATGGCAAGTGGAGGCTAACCTCGCAAAACTTTTTGGGGGAAACAAAATGATGATGAATCCAGTTTTTTGGTTTGAATACGTTTGTGTTTATGTGCGTTCTCGAGATGATGTTTCATTCCAACACAATTTGTTGAGATTATTTGTACATAGAAATTAGGGCTCCAACCATTTTTTGATATAATCTTAAAAAAACCCTGATAATCTCTCAAATCAATACGATGCTTCGTCACTTGTATTAATCAGTTGGTAGGAAAAAAACAACTACAGCAAAGAATCGATCCGACTTCACCTCACAAAACACTGAGTCTCTCCTCCTGTTGACCTGATTTAACTTCCTCTTTTATTGTGAAATTCTGCTCAGCTCAAGCTTCTCTTTTGCTCCCGGAATAATAACGACTTTGTGTTTCTCATAAAGGTCTAAAATAATCACGTAAACACACAGATCTTGATCTTCTCATGGCATAGTGTAAACATTTTTTAATAGTGTTAAAAACAATAAAGAAAAGAGCACAAATGCGAGCATCCGTTTATTTCTTTGGATTCTAAGTCGTGTTTTCAATGACTTCACATGCTGTGCTTACATCATCACCTCAAAATGTATATTCATGTCGTCGACTCAAAAGATCTGTTTTGGACACACACACACACTCACAAAGAGAGAGAGACAATATCTTGAACATATTTGTTGATGTTATATCATATTTGAATGGCATCATTCAATATTTAAAACATGTTATAACTTGTAGTTTCAATGTTTCAATACGAATGCATTTGTCAAAAGAATACTTACAAAAAATTATGAGGAAAAAAGGCTGACGATGTATATTATGAACACAATCTGAGTCGATTTTAAACATTTAAAACTCCAGAAAACCCATAAAAAAGGTCACAAACGACATGGTCACTTCTCAGACCCTTCTAAATTATAGATATATATTTATGTATAATCACGTTGACAAGGTGATTCCAAATGATATTTATGTGAAATGTTTACCATGTGTTTAAGTTTGGAGCTGTGAGAGCTCAGTGAAGCAGCCACGCTGAGAGTTAGGCTGGTTTTAAACTGTAGGGTGCAGCAGTCGTCTTTCAAACAAGACCAACTGGAGGCTTGAGCAGCGGCGGAGGCCTGAACGGAGGATGCTCCCGAAAACCAAGAGGAGGGAGGGATGGGGGGGTAATAGTTGTGGTGGTCGTTGGTGGGGGGAAGTGTAATTACAGACTACATACCAACACCCGTTGTAATTTACATGACTTGATGTCATGAAGAAAAAAAAAAAAAGAGACAAAGATTGTTTCTATCAGTCATAGTGCTGGAGCTCTGCGCTCGCTCGTAAACAGACGTATCCAACGGACCACTTGACCACTTAAGTTGCAGTGATTACACCATTAGCCAACGTAAACCATCAGCCAATTTGACTGCGTCAGACACAAGCAGCCAGTCGAGAGGAGAGTCCACATAATCTGCTGGATTATTTAAATAAAACACTCTTGGGAATCACTTTTTCTTTCCACACAACTGCTTAGAATTTTACATATTTGTCTTGTATTGCTAATTATTTAATCTGAATTTTAATATATTTATCTTTAACAGCCTACAACTAATACATTTTAATATTATTATATATATGAAAATAACATTTTACACATTTAAGGATATAGAAACCATTACTCCATGAATCATCAAATTCAATCTATGTTAAATTAATACAACGATTTCTCACTAAAACCTCCAAAAAGGAAGGTTCTGCAGCTTTGGTTCTATTAGGTACTATATTTAATGTACCACAAAAAAAACATAACTCAAAAGTTGTTGTTGGACAACAATACTATTATATCCTGTTATTGTATTTTTCCTGTCTCTTTGTCACTGGTGAAGGTATGTTGATAATAATAAATACATATATATTATTATAAGGATACATATTTTATCTTGGTTTTATGATTATCATAAATTGCCAAGTAGATTAAGTGAATTGTGGCATGAGCCAGCAAATGCATGATATTTAATTTGGTTTTACGGCATTTTTATGATTAAAGAATAAGAAAAAAAGCTGCTTTAACATACTTTCTTCGAGAATCAGGATTCTAAAAGTTTCAATTTATGAAATATTTTAGAAGCGAACTGTGTGTAAAAAATGAGGACGAAATAAATTCAGTAACAAAACATCTTAAGACATTTTTATTTGTACAGGATTTCCCCTGATTTTCTGGAACTCATGTGTGTATCTTATGTGTCTTGGCCTTTTAAGGTATATATTTTAACTGTGTACGATTTTTGATTTGTGACCCTGGTCTAGAAAAGCACTTTACAAATAAACTTTACTTACTTACTTACTTATTTGGTCATAATCAAACACAAAAGAATTGTCCTAAACCACTTTGTGTTTTTGAATAACTGTGACAGACATGTAAATCTTTCCACCCACACCATCCATTGAATGAAAAAACACACATTTATAACAACAAATGCATCATGACATACTAGAAAAAATATTTCTTGACCGCAGGACAAACTTGTCCGCAGGCAAACACACTCATCTGCAATTTATTTTGTGTGATTCCGAGGAGTTTATTCTTTTGCACTGGATTACTTTATTATTGGATTACACTCAGATATTCACATTTTTTCAACACTAATGATGGCTTGTCACACGTCTTACATACATAAAGGAAATGAAATTCCAGCTTGATTGAATGCTTTCAATTTAATCGTCATCCCTGGACTTAGCCAAAGGCCGTTCTTGAATATGAGCACATCCTTTTCCAGTTGGCTCTTATCAACTCATCTATTTCTGGGCAAACACCTGAAGAAGACAAACGAAGAGAGCGCCGCGCTGTCATTCCCTGTAGCTGCCACATGAAGAAGACGTACTAGTAAATAACAGCCGGTTGATAACGGTGAAAACGCACCATCAAATGTACTTCATAATGCTTTACGGCTGCCATTCACTGACATTTATATATCACTTTTTAGTGGCGGGCCAATGAAACACCGGCTTTGAAATAAAGTCGGCCATGATTCATGTCTCTGCTGTGTCAGTCTTACATTAATATTATGACCATATCCATCATGTCGGCCATCTATAATGAACAGATGCAGTAAAACACAATTTGGCATGACAAGAGTGGAGCGGTGGAAATAGAGCGCTGCACGGACACCAGTCACAAATTCATCGGCGGAAAAAGTTCCGGTTTCAGCTCTACCTTGTTAGATTTTTGCCAGCATTTGATAGAAAGTATTCTGCTCACGTTGATACATCCAATAACTTGAGCTTCGAAAAATAATTTTGAGCTAAACCTTTGGATTAGCGAGGGGTCAAACTGGGATTGCATAATGTTTTTTTGTAACAGCAATCAAATATTTGTTGGGCAATCCCCAGATCTGAAACAACAAGATAATTAATTAAGTTTAAGTTCTTCCTCTTCTTGCTCGGGGCAATTCCGAATTGAGGGGAAGAACGTCTGAGTTGTTGTTTGTTTGTAGTTCAAACCGATGACCGTATCCAGCAGGAACATTCATTCCCAGCAGTTCTCTTGCAGAGATAGCGTGAATGGATGGTGGATTTCAAGTTGAACCACAACAGAAGCACCGAACGTCTGAGATGTTACGTTCCAAAGTTAACTGGAACGGGTCATTTCCTGTTAAAGTCCAAATAAGGCAGGTGTGCTTGATCGAAATCATGCGGTTCCCATTAAGCATGAAGGAATAATACCGATCAAAACAAGGGAAGCTGTTTATTATCGGGAACACTTGCTAAATCTGAAAAAGTGGTGTGAAGAACTTCAGGGCCCCAGCTCAGGTGCATGAACTTGTGATGGAGGGAGCAGCTGCTGGAGCACTTTCATCAAAGGTTAATGTAGAAAAGTCACATGACACTCTGTTTTTGTTGCTGGAAACTATAAACTGGAGTCTTTTACTTTCTTCCTCTAAGTACATATATTTATCTGTATTCTGAGTCTACAGTTACACCGCTGTGCTGGCATTCAGATTTAGATTTAGGTTTGATCTAATTATATAGAACATAGTGAAAGTGATTTAAGTGACCCAAAGAAGAAAAAAAGATATATAAGCTTATGTGTCAAAAAAAAAGTATGAGATTCCGATCTTGGCCGTCAACATCTGCAGTTGCAATGCTACGTATGATGAAAATATAAATGGCTCTTGTTGTCACTGACTGTTAATGTTTTATTGAAGGTGAGTAAATACAATCTGTCTTATTAAGTTTTTGCGTAAATTCTTCCTCCTAATATCCTGAATATTTCACACTAACCCAGCTCTAGTAGTATGGATTATATGACAAATGATGCATATCTAATATTGTGACGTTTAAACAATTATCCTATGTCTTCCTACTTTGTGAAGAAGAACAAACACTGTACTGTTAAAAAAGCAATACGTAGGTTTTAAAAGAATGTTTCTGGCACCACCAAGTGCCGAACAGTGTAACTGCAACTGTACAATCTCTCTCCTGCTATTGACAGATACAGCATTTTTTGCCAAACGAGATAATGTTGTGTCTTGTTGTGTCAGTTTTTTGTTCTTCTTGATGAATTAAAAAAGTACTATATCTGTAAACGTTGTCTCTGACCCACGACTGTAAAGTAGTTTGGTGTTCACGTATACACTAACAGATAGCGATTAGCTTATGAAGCTTCATGAAGCATCATCCTCATTTTCAAAGCCCACTAGATGGCACTCCTGGCTTTCTAGCAACTACTTTTGAGACCTCCCATCATTTTAAATGTCCCATGTTTTAAAGCAACAGCACCACCTACTGAGCTTGGAAAAATATATGTCACCGTTTCATGATACTTCATCAGTCCATCACAAATCTCCGGGCAGGTCACCCATGTGAAGTTAAATAAGGACTGGTTCAAATAATATACCAGAATGTGATGACGCGTGCAGTAGAACTTTCTAGCTATGAGGAAAAAAAAATCGAAATCTTTATGTACTGCTGTTGCTTTAAGTAAACAATATACTATGTCACAAAAAACATGAAATATGATTTAGGAATGGTAGAAAATAACTCAGAACCTTACAAAGGTGAATATAAAATATTTGAAAAAGGTTCTATGGAAGAAAGAAACCCCATGAACGTTAAGGCCGTGCGAAATCAGACAGAAAAGTGCCAAAGGCTCAGCTTATCAAACTTCAGAAGTTGAATGAAAACCATCCAACTAATCAAAGTCTTTGACATTTTCCACTCCATCAGTCAAACTTCCCCAGTCAAACACCACATCTGCTTCTCAAGTTGGATTCTTCAAATGTGCGATTTCAGAAATGCTAATTTCCTAAATCGGTTTCTTATTTGGGGTCCACAGCTAATGAAGGTGCCCGTTTCTGCTTCTCCACAAACACTTTGATTTTTTTCGCACTGTTGAAAATTACACACAGCCTTGTTTTGTATGCAAAGATACGGCCTCTGCTCAGGGAAATTTTATTTGTACGGCGTCTTTCCTGCTAATGCAACAAATGAGAAATGGCGATCCAGGCCTCGGGAAATGCTCCGACTCGGCAACCAGCACTGTGATGTTTGAGCATAAGCCTCTCCTTTAAAAAAGCGTGTTGATTCTCCATACCCCAATATTGACCAACCGTCTATGTTTGATGTATGCATGCCCCCCCAACACACATTCAAACACTCCCCCATGAAACCCAATGTTTGGGCTTAACTTGTTAGTTCTGCTTCTGCAATGGCTGCTGATGCCCCGAGATATTAGTGGATGATCGACTGTTGCGATGAAGCGACCGTTGGATGTCTGTCGGGAAGTTTGCACATGCTTACTGGTGGGTGACGGATGAACTGTAGCATCCCTATCATGTTTATGTGTTTATACTCACAGGAATATTGCTTTGTATGTAAATGAAATTGGCCAAAAGTGCTTTTGAAAAAAAGTTTTTGGACACAAGAACTTTGTCTTGAGTTTTTGTGTCACAATGAGAGGAAGAACTGCCTAGTACAGGTTTTCTTTTCTGTTCATTTTCACTTCTGCTTGCTCATAAAACCTTCTGGAAAAACGATATATATATACATGTATATATATTTACCATGGATTCAATTTTAGATCTGATTCAAAAATGGAAGTTTTCACCAAAGTAAATAGATACACTTTGACTACAGATGACCCAGTTAGAATTGTGGACTACCATTTCACTGGATAATTTTGACTTTCGGTATATCATTTACTTTATTTTGGTGAAGTAAAAATGACCAGTCATTTTAATCGTGTTCGCATGAGCCATGCTAGCAATCTTTGATATAAGGATATAATACAAATGACAATTTAGAGTATTGTTTGCCTTATTATTTGTATTGGGACATTTTTTTTCAGTTTCTTTCCCATATTTTTATAATGTTTTTTTGTTTTACTTCTCCTGTGATAAAGTGGCATTACGTCATGGCCCTAAGAAATACTAATCTAATTCAAATAGTGCTTTAGATCGTCAGGTGGGTCCCAGTTATTCCAAAAAACTGGGCTCAAATTTTTATTAGGTATTGAGCCTTTTCTCCAATTGGGAGGCCTCCCAATTGAAACACCCATGAATATACTTTTTAAAGCACAACGTTGCTGTCATCACTACTGTGCAGTATTTTACTAAACTGTTTATATAGTTTTGATCTAAACTGGTGTTTTGTGTGTCATGAGTTCCACTGATACAGATAATCTTAGACATAGCACTTTGAGAGATGTTATATTAGTACAATAACTGACCCAAAAAATGTTTCTTTTTTTAAAATTGTGGACAAGCTAGATTAATTGTGTCTTATGACTAAAATTCTTTAAAAAAGAATAAGTAAAATCAGTCACGTTAAGAAGTTTTACTGATGTTCGAATGACATTAAAAATAAATGATATACAATAACAGGAAACATGAATATCAAATTATTCAACGCTGATGTTGAATGTAATCATCCTATCTCCGCGCTACACCGAAAAAATATAAAAACCAAAACAAGCTCTCGGAAATCATCCAACGTATAATGAAGCCATATGTGTAATGAGCGTTTTAGTTTTGTAAAAACTTGCCCAATTACTTGTGTTTGTCCACGTTTACAACCATGAACGTGATAATAGAAGAATCAAAGTGGCAGCCATTCAGAAAATATCAAGTGCGTAAACAGCTCATAACACATTATAAATATGTTATGAAGTTTCCCGTCTCTCTCGCTGCTCCGCTCTCATGCCGCTCCAATGGGACGTCACATCAACATATCAGATAGGTATCTTTTTCAGATTGCATATAATCTCCTCCGAGGCTGCTGCAAAGTTATCTCACCAGGAAAATATCCTTGTTTACCGAAGTGGGTGAACAGTGTAAACCTAATTACACTGAACTAGGTCAGAAAATCTGCTCCCGAGTAATCAAACTGAATATTTAATGGTGTATACTACCACGCTCACCCTCAAAACACACATTTCCCCCCCCCATCAGTTTCTACCTTAAACCGTGCAGACATCCTGTGCGCCTGTGGTGTGTTAATCAAATCACCTGATCTCGCCGTCTGGTTGTGATAAAGCGGGAGAAAAGGAAGTTTCTATTAATAGATCAGTAGACTTGTGGCCTGCAGATGACAGGAAGAGAGGCCCTGTCATGAGGAATGCCTTTGTTATTTTCCATCCAGGGAGGAAATTAATTTCTTGTGATTTTTCAGAGAGGCTGCCCGTGGGCGCAGGCGAGGCTCGGGCCGGAGAAAACGACAGGAGCCGACCATCTTCTGATGGACGTAGCGGCGTTTAAAGAAGAGAAGCGTCTTCTTCAAGTCCAAGAGTGAATGATTATACCGCGATTGGATAGCTGGCCGCTGGAGAGCGATAAAGAGTTCTTCCCATCGTTCTTTGAACACTTCACATGCAACAACTTTTCTCGATAGAAGCTTTTTGATGCGAGCGGCCAAAACTTGATCCAATTTCAATTGGACGCAGGTTTTTATCATTTATATCGAGGCGAGCGAAGTGTGAATCCAGGCGATGATTAGAAACACGGGAAGGTACGTCGACGATTGAAAAAAAAGAAAAATCTTGGACTCCTCTACGGGCGCTCTTCTTTAATTGAGATAAGTTGATTAAGAAAAAGTGGGCAGGTTGGGCCGGTCGACACTTGAATGACAAAGTTGGTGATGAAAAATAATCAACCGTGTCCACTCGGTAAAGAGACCATGTGGTCTATGAAAGGACGGCTAGTTCCGCCAGCTCTTTTTGGTGTTGTCGTGAGTTTGGCTGCGTCTCCCCTTGTTCTTGGAACTGCAATCAAATGGCACATGAACACTATAATCTGAGCAATTTTCCCGAACATCTTCAACTTCCGTCGCACAGATACAGATCCAGGAGTGCAGCAACAAAACCGGGCCTTATGTCAACTTCTGCTTCCAAAACGTTAATGATGGAGATCAAAAAAGAGCTTCATAAGCAACCTCGCTTTTGTATCCTTCACCAAGTCCTGTTCAAAACGCCGCCTTTGAGTGTTGACGACGTGCCCAGAAAGTGGTTTGATGAAACAGGTATGTGGGATGGTTAAACATATTGAAGACACTAATTACTACTGTGGTTCTGAGCGCTGGAGGAGGATGTGGAGGAAAAGCTGTTGAGTTTGAGAAGATCCAACAAACGATCTTGAATCCATGAAGAATTGATGTCGTCTGCCTGATTTTTCATCACGGACGGGAACATTTTTCCGCACTCCAGCCTCCGTCAGCTCTGGCACTTCCACCCGTGGGTCGTAAAGAGAAGACGTGAAATATTAACAAACAGCAGTTTTATTTGCTTGATGAAGCAGCTGGAACGTTTGTGGTTGGCCTTCTTTCAACTTTTGCTGCAGGAGACTTTGGATACCTCGCTCTCTCGCTCTTCTGCACGCCTTGAGTCTTCGCAGTGCTTCATTTGGGAACCGTTTATGTGATATGAGTAATGGGTTGAAGAGGCTTCATGAGGCCTCATGAAACAGTATGAGTAGAGAAGTGTAGTGAAGAACTCAATAACAACAGAGCTCTTTCATGAGTCCCATCCACCCATCACTGATATTCATATTGCATCTTGTTACCCATAATTGCACAATAGAGGCTTGAGAAAATAAACTGTTTTCTTTAAATTTATAAGTGGTAAGAACCGAGCCAACTTGTGACCTTTCTGTGTGGAGTTTGTATGTTCTCCCCATGTTGCGTGGGTTTACTCCGGTTTCCTCCCACAGTCCAAAAACTTACAGAGATTGATTGAGAACTTTGGGAAATCGTCCATAGGTATGAGTGTGTGTGTGTGAATGGTTGTCTGTCTTTGTGTTCCCTGCGACAGACTGGCGTCCTGTCCAGGGTGTCCCCTGCCTCTTGCCCTATGATACTGGGATAGGCTCCAGTCTCCCCGCAACCCTGGTCAGGGATAAAGTGGTAGAAAATGAATAAATTAATGGGGACGGATAAAATAAAGTTTAAAGTGATATATTATAAATATAAACATCATTATATATTATTTGAAATAACATGCCTTTTCCTCAGAACCTTACCTATAGTTTGGAATTATAGCATAGTGTTTTTATTTTTTTATTTGGTAATCGGTAGAGTAGGAGAGAGTACTAATATTGAGGCTGTCATTAGGTCTCATTTGACTTCTCTGCCTTGTTCATTTTGGTAGTTGTTGGCCATTTCATCATTTTTTTCTGTGTTAGTGAGTTAGATCGAGCTGGAGAACATGGTATTTTGTATTTTTTTCCCCCAGTACCCCAATTAAAAAACTTTCATTAAATGTCATGTTTTCGATCCATGTATCTTCTATTCTTCAATTCTTTCTTAATCCAAACTTGTCTGACACCTTGCCACATGTGACCTCTGGAACATCTAGATAACAGATTATTTTTCTGCTAACCAAAAAAACTATAAAAGTTGTACTTTTTGTCTGATCATCTGTGATAATTTGGTGTCCCAGTTTTAGGAATCTTCAATCAATTCATGACTTTATTATTTTCTTCCTTCTGATTATTAAAGATACAATTCAAAAAGTGATGTTTTTTTGGGTATAAACTACTGATCCCCACCTAAAAAAACAACAAAATCCAAAATATAAAAAAGGGATGTTTGTGTGGTTTTCTATTAATATGCCATGTCTGGTCCTTGAAGTTCTTTTCTGTTCTTTTATTAAACATGTGTGATTATATCTTTATTTCTAGAAGGCATGTTTACACGTTTATTTTTGTATATACCGCTAAAATACTACGATAACAAATATTCGAAATCTGATGATAAAGCAGAGATAAAAAAATTAAATAAAATAAGGTGCAAATGTTTTTTTAGTTTCCATTATATATATACAGGTATATATATATAAACAACAATATAGATGTAAAAATGTTGGCTCTGATCTAGTAATTCAATGTAACCTTCAAAATAAGAGTGCCATCTACTGGCCTTTCAAAATAAAGACACTGTATCACGATACCGTTTCTTCATTTCACAGCTGTTTCATGATGCCTCATCAACCCATCACCACCTTTGACCTTTTAAAACTCCGTACTTCAGCCTGTGACGTAAATAGTTTTCCAAGAGTTGTTTGCTTTCTTACAATGACCCCGTGAACACGGCGTACATGAATAATTGCACCACAGGACGACACGTGAACAGACTCTTGTGTAATTATTCATAGTTTGGAGTCATTTTGATTTAAATAAATCATAGGTGAGTACCTCCTCTCACTCCCCTTTGGCATTTGACTTTGGTTTAGGTCCCTCATCGCACGATTTCTCTGCTGTGATGTGGACCGAGAACACTTTTGACACATCTCTGGAAACACACTTCTAATTTGTCCCCCAGGCGCTGGTTATGACGCGAGCTGACACTGAGGTCTGACAACATGACTTCTATCCTCCTCTGGCCAAAGCC
Source organism: Callionymus lyra (assembly GCF_982586985.1). Taxonomy (NCBI): domain Eukaryota; kingdom Metazoa; phylum Chordata; class Actinopteri; order Syngnathiformes; family Callionymidae; genus Callionymus; species Callionymus lyra. The sequence continues at coordinate 25,237,148 of NC_141822.1, forward strand.
GCTCGCTAAAGCTGCAGCCTCGCCCCAGCCTTCCACCGCGAACAATCCGGGTGTCTAACGATTGAATCGTTCCCCTCCTCCTTTTGGGACATCGGTTCGCATTAACGCCGGCGGGGTCCGTCTCTCAAGACATCGTTGCTGACAGCGACGACGACTCACACACCAGGTGCTTCTGTCCTCGCCGAGGTGCCCATGACACCTACCTGTTTTTTAGCCCCCAACCTGTCAAGGGAGCCAGATTTAATTAACGTAATGATCAAAGCAGGAAAAAGCAAGTTTAGCCCTGAGGTAGCAATCCCAGTGAGCCGCGTCTTTGCCTGCTAATTATTTAGCATTAAGGTAGACGGCACTTGTGCTCACACGACGACATCAAAGATTTGATCGGGGGTTCGCTTCGTTACAACAACAGAGCGCCTGGAGGAGCCCGTGGTGACATCAAAACATCAGTGTAGATAAATCTGAGGGTGTAAAGTGTCTCCGCCACCAGGTAACCTTTCTTTATCCCCTCTGACAGCTTCACAACAAACATCAGCTGCCTGACTTTACATGAAAGGACATCTGGGAAGTTTAGGACGGCCTTATTTTAGGTGATATGAAGCCCACGGGCCTCGTCAAATGTTAGCCGGCAACAGACTGGACTTGACCAATTACAATCAGAGGAAAACTTCAAAAGCAAAATTGGAATTGATTGTTATTGTGTTGAAATATCAGGAGGTCAAACTTTGCCCAAGATTGTCCCGAACCACCTCACTGGTGGTCTTCCTCTTCTTCTTTTACACTTTACACATGTCTTTTTGTTCCATGTGTCCAACCAATCTGAGTGAAGCTTCCCTAACTTTGTCTCACATCGTGAGCCATCCATCTGATTCATTCATTGTCTTTTACTCGTCCTTTCCTGTCACTCCAAATAACAACTTCAGTATCTGCAACTGTGCCACTAACTCAGGTCCCACACTGTATGACGGGAAGTGTTTAGATCTTTAGAAGTTTTTGGACATTATTTTAAGACAGAAATGATGCTTGAATTACTTGTTTATAGTATAGAAATTCTGAAAAATGGCCTAAGAAACAGGTTCTTCTCAAGTAATAAAGAAATAATACATTAATTAGTAACTATCTCTTGTGTTATCTCATGGTCAAAGTGACCCAAAGGGTCCAAAACAAATGTGTTCATGGTATCCCTTGTGTTGTCTGGGTCAAGATTGAGGACCTCCATGGCTTCCATGAATACATATGCAGTTGTGGAGGTCGGCCATAAGGTCAGAGTAGAACAAGTAGGACATGTTTCCTAATGCAATTTTTTCTTATTTTGTAGTCATTATTGTTTTAACTTCAAACAGAGTTTTAAGTTCTTTATTTCCAACTGTTTTTCTTTGACTCTTCCCTCATGAATTTTAATTCATATATATATATATATATATATATATATATATATATACAGTATATATATATTAAAGTAGGCTATTTTCTATTAGTTTATTTCACTCAAAAGAGTCAATAATGTTTTATTGGCATATTTACGTTAATTTATGATTTCATTTAATTTATTACTTGCTTTGTTTAATTTGATATTCAACTGATAACCCCTGCTCTAGCTGCTACTATTTGGGCAGAGATCTCCCTTGTCGGTCAAGTCTGCACCTTCCACTCCATCTGCATTCTCTTCTTCACCTCCACCTGTACATTATTCTGGGAGACTGATACACAAATATTCAGGTCAAACATCCTCCTCTCACCTTGTCTTTCTAACCTCGTCTGTCACCATGGCAATCAAGAGGACCTCGATGTAATTCACCTCTCACCTAGATCCTGGCCACCGCTCGCACATTTCTTCGATGTAATTAGAATTTCACGGCTTATTAGATTATTACTGGTCATGACAATATTGTGCGACCGCTATACACAAGCTATGGTGGTGAGGTTGAAAAGTATTACATTTTTTCTGAAAGTGACATTTTTTTCTGCATTCAGTGGGCTTTACAAATACTTGTTTTGTGATTTCATATGTCCACATTTATCGCCACTTTTCATCCATTTTATGAAATGCATAGTGGAATTAAGGTTGGCAATTATAACATTAAACTGGGAACTCCCGGAATGTTGCTGGAGGACAAGTGTCTTTTTAAAAACATTGAAATGTAATTGAATTGGAGAGAGTTGTAAATCACGTATTTACTGAATGCGGTTTTCATGAAGAGAAAACTATTTAAAAGTATTTTAGGGAACATTGTGTCAACGTCTGATAAATAAGGCGAGACCAAATTGAACGGAGATATGAAAAGCCACGCAGTAATAAGTTAAAAAGAATTCTCCAGCTTGTTGTCTCTCTGGATGAGTAAAAACAGGCCCGAGTCCGTCTGCGGGTCTTTCCCCTCCGGTGTATGACATGAATAGACAAGAAAAGAACAGCCCTCAGACTGACACACAGGGCTCTCATTGAATCATGTGAACTAAGACAGGGGGAATTTCTGATAGCCCCCATCTCCGAGCACAGATGTAAAGACAAAAGCTCTCACTGTCTGCTGCCACTTACCTCCAGGCACTGACCAATAAAGTGGAGAAGAAGAAGAGGAAAATGACCTCCGTGGATTCGAGACCTGTGCAGTTTCCTATTGTCCCACTTCAAATGAAACCCTCCGTAGAGGGGCCAAGAGAACCTGTTCACAAGCAGCTGGTGACCACCTGTGGAGCGAGTCAAATTAGGGAAGGATTCCTACTGTTTCTGTGTATTGTTTGCAGGTTTTTGTGTACAGTGTTGCGCTCCGGAGGTGGCTCAGCTGGCTGGATGTCCACTGGACCCTCCACCTTGTGCTCTAGCGTACATGTAGGACCTGAAGGTCAGGAGTCCTATTGTGGCGAGGGTGCAGCTTTGTGCTTTTTGGCCGCCTGCCTGGACTGGTTGATTAAACAGAGCAGGATGAAACAGTGGACACCTGTTTCACTGGACTCACGTCTCGACAAACAGAGAGAAGGATCTCCACAGCAAGTCCTTTGACTCTTTAGTTATTGTACAATCAAAAGCAGACATTTTGGAGAACATAAAGCACTGCAGGAGAGTCTGCAGGAGGACATATATCTTACGATGAGTTAATAAAGTCTCAATCATTAATTTAGAAGTCTTTACCAGTTTCTTCGGGCTATAGGCGGGGGACACCCTGAACAGGACTCCAGTCCGTCTCAGGGCACACAAAGACAACCATTCACACTCACATTTATACTTAAGGACAATTTCCCCAAGATCCCAATCAAACTCTGTATGTTTTTAGATTGTCTCTATGAATAACATTGTGTTTTAACTGAGCTGTTGTAAGATTTAAGGGGGCAGAAAATGGGCCAAAACGCCATCATGAAAATTCAAATAATCCCAATTTGTATTCGTTCAATTCTTTTTTTTTCTTAATGAGGGTCTTTTCGGGGCCTTTCCCAGCTTCTTCGCCGAGAGGCGGGAGACATCGTGGACAGGATGCCAGTCAGTGGTCAAGACAAAATTTATTCAAAATTACGATGTAGACTACTAACCTTTCTGTTGAGTTTTATGGGGGAGGGCAACACGACTAGGTCAAGGGAAAACACGGGAACAAGAAGACCCTCATGAAAATGTCTAATTTCAGTAAAAATTTAATCCATATGCTGTTTTAACAGATTCGGCCCATATTCTGTATTGCAATTGAAAATTATAATACTCTACGTCCTTTAGATGAAATTTATACAATTGTTAATAAATATCAAGAATAATTTTCATAATTGAAGCTAATTTTTGAAACTCTATAATCCACCATTAACTTGATTCTCTTCATTCCTCCTCATCTCTCTTCAGAATGTTTTGTTGTATTTTTATTAATTTTTATATTTTCTAGAATATATCAAAAAAAGTAAAGGTAAAATACACACCATGGTAAACCATGCCTTCTAAACAACGTCTGAATGTTGAGAAGTCATCAGCAAATATCTCAAAATATTTTGTTGTTGTTGTTTTTGTGACAAACTTCTCACACGTGTGAATAATGTTGCAGTGTAACAGGATTATCCTGGAAAAAATATAAAAGGAAAAAAACGTGACTTCTTTTTTAGAAATGCCCACGGTGAGACAAACCTCAAATATTATTTTTTTTACTGATGTATAAGGAAAATCAGTTTCTCAAAAATGGGTAAGAATGAGCGTCAGCTGATTAGAAAACACATTCATTTTCATTGCTTTTACCATGAATTCAGATCAAAGAGCGACATTAAAAACTGTATCATCCATCTTTTTAAACAAGTCATCAATCACACCTAAAGGAGCGCGACTCAAAGGGGTCAGAGTTAAATTTGCGACACGGTCCGAATAACTTTAGGTTAATTCGGGAACCGTTTCAGGGTGAATGCAACCCCAGTTCTCCTTCGTGTCTATCTTTAAATCTGAAAAAATTGATGGAGATGAGACATGACCCTTTGTCCATTTTTCTCCCTCAAATTATCCAATTTGGTGTTTATGGGATCCAAAAGCCCGGGAGCCTTGAATTCCTCTTACTTTGCCCAGACAAGAGATGCTCTTGTTTGTGGCCACGACCATTCGCCATGGAGATAGAAAACAGATATTAATCAACGCTTGGACACACCGAGGGGAAAAATATCACTTATGGGTCACAACGGAATGAGTCAGAGCCAGAAACGTCGAAGACACGGTGGCTCTTTGTGTCCACTTCCCGTTCCCAGGAATGCGGTTTCGTCTTGTGACTCGAGGTGGGGTTGAGGAGGTGAATGACATCACTGGTCGGGCTCACATTTGAATTCTGACACAGTGGCACCTTGTGTTCCTCTCCAGCCCCCTCCATCCCATCACCTCCTCTGTGAAGCTCGGATTGTCTTCAGTCTTCAGCTCACACACCCCCCCCCACCCCAGGACAAAGAATACCTCCTTTTCTCCTCTGAAGCAGCTGCCTGCTTGGTTGAAGTGGAGAAAATGACACTCAATCTCATGATGAATGGTACTTGACCTCAGGAACTCATTCTTGCAGGCCACATTTACATAAACCAGGAGAACTCACGCAAGCACTTGTTTACATCCGGGGGGGTTGGGGGGATGAAGCACCGATACTCATCGCCGGCGAAGGTGCCGCAAATGAAGATTAAATATTTGTTGATCAACCTCAACCTTTTCCTCGCCGCGCTCCTCCAAGGCTCGCCCACATCCGCAGCCTCGCCGAGGCTCCTTTTGTTACATGATTAATTACTCCGACCAACAGTTATGGTGGGATTAACAATTAGCTAGACCTGTCAAACAGTCAGTCTAAGATGGCAGACTAATTGAGCGGCTGGTTGGCCATTGTGTCTGAGTATAAGGCCACGGAAGTGGGGATGGTTCGCGAGCCTTTCATCTCTTTTTACAGGGCCTAATGCCGCCGCCGCAGAAGTAGGAGCCGCTATCAGGCGCAAAGTGAGAGCGAGCTCGGCTAATTTTCCATGAATATTCATATAAGCTTCAGCTAACCACAGTGAACTTTGCAAAGTTACCTTCATGGTGCATGTTCTGGAAGACTGATCTTCTTATTCTGCAGAAGTGAAAAGAAAACTTCCATCAACAGCATCGCAATGTCATTTCTTTAGTTTCTGTTTTAATTCTTCTGTCCATGAAAGAAAAAAAAAATCGAGTTTCTATATTTTATACCAGTTCCATATTTTATTATAATGTTTTTCCAAGTCAAAGTTATTAAAATCATCTAGATGTCATTTGTTAATGTCTTTCACATTTTATATTCAGGACTTACAATAAGTGATGGTTTGATGACGCTTCATGAAACAGTGTCATGATGTTAAGAGGTCAGTAGGTGGCGCCATCAGTTTGAAAATGACGTGATATTAAGTGATGGTCTCATGAAGCTACACAAAGCAGTCGTTATTTTCACAGTCCACTAGATGGCAGTCTCTGCAATATTCTCCTTTTTTTGAATAATAATGAAACATCACATACTTTTTAAACTGATGGCGCCACCTACTGACCTCTAAACAACATGACACTGCTTCATGAAGCTTCATCAGACCAAAATATATAAGTTTTTTAGAATGTCAGAAAATGTGTTGAACACAAAATCATTTCTAAGATAATTTAAAGTTGGATCCATTCAATCCAACTTCAAGTACATTGTGTACAATATGTCACATTGATAATCTAAAAAGAAGTTCAATAATGTGTTGTTTCGTTACAAGAATAGAGCTTCGTGGAGGCCAATAAATTTCAGTAAACCTGTGAGGCCTCATGACCTAAGTAGCTTCCTCAAAGAGTTCCTACCCTCGGTGTCCATGGGAAGAACCCTTGCTGAACAGCTGCAACGGCAAGTCATGGCTCCCGATGAAAGGTTTTGCCTAGAGGCGGGAGGCGAATGGTGATGGTGAAGAAAGTCAATTGTTCCTCTGCTGAAAGGAAGAAAGCTCAGGAGGAGCTGCACCATGGTGTGTGGGACATATCAAAATATTTGACAGACTTCAGCAATATGACAAAAAACTGTTTTGTTTTTCCGCCCACCGCCGACCCGTCACACTCCCGCCAGGCCCCATGACTGCCCCGTGTCATTGTTGGGACCCTGAGAGTTCAAAGCGGTGCTTTTCGGCGCTGCTCAGTGTGTGCCGACACCATGTAATGAAATTAGCTGTTGTTGCAAAACAGGTTTCAATCAAAGAGAGCCGGCCAAGACCTTGTGCCCACTGTTCATGAATCACCTCTTTCATTGACTTATGGCAGACAGTCTGGGTCATTGTTGCCGCTTTTCATTGACACATCATTCAGCCATCCAGGTAGTCCCTGAGAGAAAAGAACCAGCTCCACATCCAGCGAGAGACCTGGCACACAAACCCGAGTCTAAATAGGCAATGAAAGAAAAATGTAAAAAGCTTATCATTAAGAATGTTTACATCACAACTGCAATAAAGAAGAAACATGTTGAAATCACATAATAGCACATCTAACCTTTAATAATAGATCCTAATAAACAAAAACAATAATTGGATTAAAAAAAAAAAAAAAAAAAGAAATCAGAAATAGAGCGAAATTACTTACTGCCACGTAGTTAAGGATTTAACTGCATAAGAAAAAAAAACATTATTAATAATAATAATAATAATAATAACAAAATAATAATACAAGATACAACCAACATCACTATCATAATGTTAGTAATACTACTACTACTACTAATAAAAATATAAATAATAATGATGATAATAACAAAAACAAAAACAATAATAAAACAACAACAACAACAATAATAATAATAATGGCAGTCTTGGTTCTGTTTTTCTATTGCTTATTTTGTGTGTTATCTTACTTTATTAATTTATTCCTTAAAGCAGAACTGTTATCACAGAAAAATCCTATGTTGAGTTAATAAAATCTCTCATTCTGATTCAAAAGAAGAATTAGAAGAATACGAAGTAGAAGAAAAAATAGAAAAGAAGTAGTAGAAGAAAAAGACAAAGAAGAAGAAGAAGAAGAAATAGAGGAAGAAGAACAACAAAGCAAAGTATTCATTGACCTGCTTGCAGAAAGGAAACCATGAAATTAGAAAAAAATACTCACAAAAATACAAAGAAACCCGTCGCTCGGGTCCACCTGGACAGGCCACCAGTCCAATGTAAATATATACATATTTTGTGGAGAAAAAAAATCTTGCCCAAAAAGTTGTCACACTAAAACCCCTAAAGTTTCCTTATTTAAAAAAAATCACAAAAATAACAATGTAAACCATACAATCGAGCCACATGACCATGTCTCTCTAAGAAAATCATGAGCAACAAACACACATCACTACCATGTTTGACAGCTTTGAAGAGATGAGAAGAGTCACTTATTCCTGTATTCATCTTAAAAACGTAAAGCTTAATTATTCATTAAAATGTTGTGATATATCAATTTTAATTTGCGCAGCAATGTATTCGAAGCATAGCTTCTGAGAAAAGAAAATTAGAGACACCAATTAACCTCCGTATGTTCCTGGACAGTGGGAGGAAATCAGAGTTCAGAACCTGAGGTCATCATAACATGAGAAACCCTGCACAGCAGTGAACATCAGATGTTGCTTCGTTTGAAAGATTATAGCTCGATAACACATTCTAGTTTTACTACCTTATTAAGATAAACAGTATGACGTTCATTCCTCGGAGGAGATGTTCTAGCAGGTTAACCGCTTCAGTTTGTGCCTCCACGGCTGGTGCGGGTTAAAAAATGGCCTCCGCAGTCAGTGGTGATAATCTCGTGTGTGTGTGTGTGTTTGTGTGTGATGCATGTGTTTACATGGGGTGTAATAATGCATCTGCATGATGCATGTGTTTTCTGCCTGGTGTGTGTGTGTGTTTGTTCTCGCCTCCGGGCTTGTCTCATGAGTCCTTACAGCTCACACACACACACACACACCTCAACGCTTTGAATCAGTGGCATCCCTGCCGCTAATTTATTTGCACTGAGCATTATGGGAATTAATGTACCTGACATTCTATGACAACAGCCGGTGTTTTGCGGCCCTTTTTTTTTTTACCATTTCAACACATGCCTGCTGCACACAGCGCCTATTGAAAAATGTCCGTCTTCACCTTAGCGAAAACACACACACGGACACACACACACACAGAACCTCTAGGTGCGTAAGGCTGTTAGCGGTGGCTGATGATAGTAGCAAAACATTAACATAATAATTAGTGTCTTGTAATTGTTTCATTAAAACCAGTTGTTCCATTTCTCCTCTTGTTCTCCCAGAAGACGCGAGACAGAGTTTGGACGACAGCCAAGAGGAGTTCGCTAAAGATGATTCCGGGGATGCCGAGGAGGCTGTCAGCGGGCGAGCGACCGGGCGAGCGACGCTACCGTCCATATGGAAACGACAGGAAAGCAGAATCTCCTCGAACAAAAATATTAAGCACGCTCGTTAAAAAAAAAGAAAAGGTGTGAATATTGCATGACTTATTGAACAATATGTCGCCGCTCCACATATTTTCAAAGCGCACACACATCAATGCAAACATATTCATACTTACATACGGCTACATCTGAGCTCATTATCATTTTGAAGAGGAATTCCTTCTCGCTTAGTACCTGTCAGTCCACATTTGTGGGCCTGATTGACTATGAAAGGAAGAGAAAGCTGTGATGTCATTAACATTTAAATTATGACGCATGGCGCGCGGGGTTATTAGTCGTTCCACAGGTCGACAAAAGCTGATTGACTCGCATTTTAAGGGTGAAGGTCCATAAATATGGAAGTGTGGAAGCTCATCCGTCGCCCCTTTTGTACTTGTGTGAACAGTTATTTAATTCCTCATTTCATACAAAATGCTGAAAGTCAATCATGTTGTCACTTATAATTCACAGTAACATTTTATTTATTTTGCATGCGTTTCACGAATAGCTTGAAAACCGATAGTAACGATTGAATATAATAATAAAACTTGTGAACATCAACAGTTTGACTAAAATGTTGGGGAAACTAACTTTCCTTGTAGACAAACTTTTAAACTAATTAAACAAAAAACATCTAGCAGGTGAGTATGCAGTCTTACGAAAGTCTTTTAGGTATATATTTGTTTTACACTCAGTTATTCCAAATAACAGAATTACATTTATCAATGTATAAATTACTGGTGGTTTTTACTTCAGCTGAAAATGATTGAATCCAGCTATAATGAAACTGTGTGGAATTTGTTCGTACTTCCTGTGCTTTCATAGTTTCCTCAAGATACTCTGCTTTCCTCCCATTGTCCAAAAACAAATCTAGATTTATGAATCAAACCTATTTTAAACCATAGTAACCAATTGGATATTTGGATTTTTTATATTATAGTTGGTGTTTATGCATGTTAAACAACTGTTGGGTAAATAATGTACTTTGGTTTTCGCCAAATATACATTGAAAGCTCCTTCTTGTTATGCTCTTTGTCTTGAGACAATCCTTATTAACTGCTTGCCACAAACACTTTTGCAGTACAAGTGGATTTCAGTAGATCTGGAAACTCCCTGGTAATCTAGTTAAAGACCATTCAGATTTCACTCATTTTCTACTCAGCCTCATGTCGACTAATGGTTGGGAATATTTTCAGTAATCCAGTAATCTTTTTTTACGTAAAGGCAAATATACAGTATATATCCTTATGAAAGTCGTGGACGGAGCTCAATTTTCGTCTTATTTGACAAGGATGACACTGTTCATGACGGCCCTACGGACATACATAGTTGGTTATAACCGTAAAAAACACAGATAAAACAAACTTTAACGTCCAGTAAACTATACCTTTAAGCAATCCTAAAACACTAAAAACAAACAACAAAGTCTCTCATTTTTCTATGCAATTTTCCCTGAGGGCAGCACAGTATCAAACAGTGACAAATTCTTCAAAGGAGTTCTGGATACAGATGGTTTTCCGGAACATCACTTGAATTTTATAATCTGTTTCATTGTCTAATTCCAACAACATTTCCTAAAAAATGTCATGGAGTAATAAAAAAATGTTACATCACGACTCAGGACAAGGCAAATAAACAATGCTGCGTTTATCATTTTCTTTCCATATCCGATCAATCTCATGATGACTTGCAGGAATCTTGTGACCGCGTCGGCTCCGTCAGAACATGTGACTGCTCGGGTTTATGCAGGACTTTACGCAACAAGTGTGAACCGAGATTACCTGGTGAAGAAAAAACCTAAACCTCTTTTCATTCACCCTTTACGTTTCAGATTCCAATCTCCTTGTTCTCCGGTCAGCTATTGTGTAGCGCCACGCTCTCGCATGAACACATGTAAATGTCCCTGTTGAAATGAAAGACTCAATCGTCTTCTCACAGCAAAGGGACATGAATAAACATGCCACATATACATATAATTAAAGTTCAAATTAAATATTAATAAGAAGGGTAGAAAGAAGATCCTTTGAAATGTAAAAACACTCAATTACAGCACGCTAAATAAATCCTATTAAATTAAAAAACAATAATAATAATAATATTTTTTATTTCGGGCTCTCGCTATTGCCACGAGGGATCAGGTTGAACCTTCAATTAAAACGTTGGAGGCTCCTCCGGGCGTCAACCTTAGTGTCGTGGCATCAGGTGTTGGTCTGTGGACTTAAACGTTAATATTGAAAATTATAAATCTCCAAGATATTCATGGAATGCTTCTTCTGCATATCTCGGACCACTTTTCCTTATGAATGCTAATCCTGTTCACCACTTTACCCTTGAGTCCTTCAAGCATGTGTCAAAGTCGAGGCCCAGAGGCTGAAAACAGCCCACAGTATCATATTATGTGGCCCCTGAAATGCATGTGGCAGAATTTCTAGTTTCTTTAATAAAAACATGTTTATGTCGCCACATGGTCGGTAAATGTACCAAAGTCTACTTCTGAAACAATGCATTGTCATGACCTTCATAATGACCTTGACAAAACCGATCTCAACCTGAGTGTGTAAAGCTGCTTAACCCAAGAAGAAAACAGGAGGATAAATGCATATATGTTTTGGTTAGAGACAAATGGAGTACCTGTTTGAAAGCCCATTAGACCACATATAGCTGTGTAGTAGAGATGGGCTGATGAAGCTTCATGAAACAGTGTCATGATGTTTAGAGGTCAGTAGTTGGCGCCATCAGTTTAAAAATTATGTGATGTTTCATTAGAACATTTGTTCAAAACAAAGGAAAATTGTGCAGAGACCGCCATCTAGTGCCTCTGAAAATAACGAAACTGCTTCATGAAGCTTCACCAGACAATCACTACCGTGTAGTAAAGACACTGTTTCATGAGACATGTACTTCATTTTAAAGGCCACTAGATGGCAGTCTCTGTTAATCTTTGCCTCCAATTGAATAATTCATGAAACCTACCATCATTGTAAACATAAAGTGACATCTAGTGGCCTGTATCATGATACAGTGTCTTCACTACGCAGCTGTTTCATGAAGCCGCACTAGATTGAACATTTCACTGAGACAGTGTTCTTGAGTGACAGATGGTTACGTGAAGGTATTATTTCGATTGTCCGGTCTGGGTTAAAGATAAAAAAAAACATTAAAATCCAAAAGAAGGATTTCACAAAGAGAAAGAAGAGAAGTTTAAATGCTAGCAAGCACCAATGCCAACACTTTTCCTCGGGAAGATCTGTGATAGATCTGCACTCAACAAGACGCAACCGAGCTAACCATCAACATACCAAACTGATGTCGTGTTGTTGTATAACTGTCATCACCCCTTTACTGAACACGCTCTCTAATACTTTAATTTTTTCTTCTAATTTTCTAAAGTTTGCGGCATATTAAGAGTCAAAAACTAGTTCTTCTTTTCAAAACAATACAATTTCCAGGCTGTCATTTTCAATGCAACAGATAATAATTATACATTCTTTCTATGCAGCTGAGTAACAAACACATTATGGACCAGTACCAGGTCAAAGCCCAGTCTTCAGGGACCACTGGTTCAGGTTAATAGGTACAGGTTTGCCAAGATTCCAAAAAACAGATTTTAAAAGGCATGAAAGAAGGAACATAGGACAACATTTTAGTGTTTCCGGGACTGCAGTCTCTTGTGCACGTGAGTTCCAGAAAGCCACTGCCACATGCTGCGCCATTGAGCTGATTGATCTCAACAACATTTCAAATGTTAAAAGCGTATACAAAATTATGCAGAGAAAAAATTGCATAAAATATCAAAAGTACAGTAAAAAACCCAGTTTTTATTATTAATTATGTATAAGTTTATTATTATCAGCCATAAAAACACCATTTTCTAATTCTTGAATCTCATAAATCAAGTGATTTTGCACAATCATCTTAATCTTAATAATTCTGGGTAATGATAAGGGAAACACACACATGCACTACATGAGTAGACTCTAGTTCAATGCAGTAAAGGATCATGGGAGTTGGCCAAGTCCATGCAGCGTAGTTGGTGGTGTTGTTTACCGTAAGGAATTGCACGTTTACTGCCTTTTGACAAACTTCTGTGGAGCGTCTCTCGCACATCATTATCAAAGCGTTCCGTTTGTGTAATCAAGATGAATGGAACGCAACAACGAGCAACTCTGGAGCGAAAATGTGTGATGCGGCAGCGGGGATGTGCATACGTTTCCATTTTGCTGGATTTGTTGGCAGCACAGACGCACGGGCGACACTGCGCCGCTGACAATGTTTCTTATTGAATCTCGGGCAAAGAAAGGAGCAATCTCAGAGTGCAATCTAAAACATTGATAGCTAAATAAATAAGGGAGATATGTTTGTTTGTTTGTGCTGGGTGTCGATTTAATCCCCGCTCGCCTCCCTGAAGACTGATTGGTGTCGCACACTGCAATTAACTCCATGAGCACCGTCTATAAATCAACTTCCTGAACCCGGCGTGCAGGAGATGATGTTTTTGAAATTGGCACCATCCGCTTTCATGCATGTATTGATGCTCGGCTCTGATACCAGATATTCAAGGAACACGTAGAAAACAAGTTGCCTGGAAATCACGGTCATTCTTCAAGGTGCCGCGGGGGGAAACTTTTATTTATTTATTTTCCAACTGATCGACTGTTTGGATGCAATTGAAGCGTCGACGCCTGGCTCATATTCACCTCCTGCGCCTTGGTGGCATCATGAGCCATGAGTCGCTGTCAGCACCGTCACAGAAGAGCAGCATTTAGGTCAATTATCGCTCCATTCACAATCACGCTTGACTACTTAGATAAAGAAAAACACTTCTTTTGCTCACACGGTCCGAGTGGAGTAATATTTTTCACTGAGGTATCAAGAGGATGCATTATTGCTTTACTTATTCATGTTTCATTTGCAATTCCTTGTGTGTATTCTCGTCCTCATATGTGTGTGTTTGCTCCAGAAGCCGATAATCCTGTTTACTTCCTCTATGCTCGGTATTTCAAATATACCTTACGCTTTCCTCAACTTCAAGGAGTATCTCTGGAGGAGAACGTGGCCCATGCCCTTATGAACACGCACACAAACACACACACACACCAGAACAAAGACCCCCCCCCCAACATATTTGATTCCCTCTTTGAATATGTAAAACACAGCAGCAGCCAAGTCAAAGCAGAAATTACCAGAACTATCTGGGCCATTGACAGGCCTCCCCTGTGGTCAAATGGGCCATGGTTACTTTTGGTACACCCAACCCCTCCAACACCACCCACCATGGTTTGAGTGGCGGACTGTAGATAACCGGCAGTGTGTGGGGCACACACTCACACTTTCCTCTTGAAGGCATTTTCATTTTTTTTTATCTTTACAAGGGAATGAAAAGGAAGAAAATTATACTTACTTTAAATATTGTTGGAACTTGGACTTCATGTTTATTTAATAGTCCAAAAATAATGGACAAAAAAGAATTTTGGTCGGTTAAGAATAAGTAAGTAATAAGAATAAAATGTCATCCTGATGCCAATGTCTAAGAAATAAAAAATAAATAAAGATTACTAAAACAGAACTGGAAGTAGAAATGACTTTCTGATTAAACATAGTGTTTTAAGGTGTTGAAAGCCACAATTTGACAAAGTTAAAAAAGGAACAAAAAAAAAAGGTTGCAGAACTGGATTTTCATCCTTATCCTATTGTCTTAAATATATATTTTTTCATTTAATTTTTTTTTTTTTTTCAAGTACGTTTTTGATATGACATCAGGAGGCAGGAGAGTTTCCAGTACCAACTCACACAACCTATTACAACATACAAAACAATCTCTAGAAATTCCGTTTTGTTTACATTACTACTACTACTACTATATGAAGTCATTACTAGTTACTGTAGAAATATGAACACAACAGAAACAGAAATGAGGGAAAAAAAACAAACACATAGTACACACGTATTATATAATATCTCTCATTGACGAGACTAGTAATGGACGGTAATACTGACGTTAATACACATGATGGGTTATTAAGGTCTCACTAGATGGCGGTCTCTGCCCCATTTTTTTGTTTTAACCAACTGTTCTAATGAAACATAACATATCATTTTTAAACTGATGGCGCCACCTACTGACCTCTAAACAACATGACACTGCTTCATGAAGCTTCATCATAGCTAGTATCATGATACAGTGTCTTAATTTTAAAAGACCACTAGATGGCACACTTTTAAGATTAGGAAATTATTTCATATTTGATAGAATTAGTAGTTCAGAGCCTAGGCTCAAAAAGCATAGAGTGCCATCTAGTGGCCTTAAAAACAGAGAAACCGTAGCTTTCCATCAGGGCCTGATCAATCCATCACAAGTGAACAGTAAAGATTATATATTAGCATGCCATCTTGAGGGCTCGGGAAATAAGGACACTGTTTCGCGATGCTTCATCAATCCATCCCTAATGTTTTCAGTTTCCAAAAATATACATTTAAACAAAAATGTTTATATTACATTATTGTTATTATTTTTGTCTCATGACCCGCTGGCACCACCAGGGCCCCTCTTGGCCTGCCACCGGCATCAGGGGAGATCTTGGTGCACAGAAACCGTGGCGGTTTCTCAACCCCGCGGGCAGATGCTCCCCCATCCCTGGCCAGCGGGCAAGAACATGGCCCCGAATGTCCGTCATGGGAGATGTCTGTCCATCTGTCCGTCAACCTCCTAAAAAAAACAAAAAACCCTCCAGACCCCACTATCAAGGTGAGGTCTGGCATAAGTCGATTCAGTATTTTGGTAGAAATAATAACGGAAATAAGAGGCAGTATGTTCTGGTAAATAATTGAAAAGGTGACGTGTTTCACAGCCCACATTTGCTGATGAATGATTGATCGCAACATGTTGCCGTCTTTTTCCTCTTTCTTGAAATATATCTTTCATGATCAAGGACAATTCAAGCTTCATAAAAATGCATTTTTTCTTCTCTTATTGACGTAAGCAAAAACGGTGAATACTATCAAAAATGCTTCAAGGCTGCACATGAATGACTTTATTAGGTGGTTTTACTGTAATGCTTTCATTTGATTAATATTAAATTAGATTTTCAATGAAAACCAGTTTTGACAAGATTGACTAGACGTTTAGTCCACTGGAAACCCCCAAAGTTTTCTACGTAAAGGCTTAACACGTATCAGATGATTTCTGCGGACTGATGTGGGAGGAGACAAAACTCAATGACAGTCAAAAATAAATAGGAGATTTTGTAAAAATGCAATGTTCCTTTCAAGACTATGGATAATCTCAAAAGACCACATAAATGTAACATAATTTGAATTAAATTCAGTACATGAACACACACAAAAAGTCTTCTTAAGACATATTGTATTCATGGTAATAATCAAATTTGACGAACTAAAATAACATTTCTTTCTAGTATATTGGAAAGCAAAACTGTTACTACATGCATGTTAAAAAAAAAAAAAAGTCACATATTGTAAAAACTTTCTTGTCAACACTTGCTCATGAATAAATCACAACATTTCGGACTGGAAGTTTGCTTCTCTTGTTTGAATTTTTTTTTTTCTTTTTTCAAGTTGTGGCTGGTGAACTCTGGAATGGGGCACTGGCCATCTGCGGTCTGCGTCGTGTGTGTGTCTCGTACGGTGTGTATGTGTGTCGCTCGGCGTCCACTGGGGAGACTCGGCTGCTGCTCCACTTTCCTTTTTGCTCTCATGTCGGACCGGGACCATCTGACAGGGATAAAGACCAGTGTAACATGTCTATATTTGGCTGCTGCACGAGCAGCCCAGCACTGCAGTTGTTTTCCAAAAATGCGCGGGGCAATCGATGATAATGAGGAGGGACATTTTAATTAGGGTTTGTCGCAACCTGGGGACAACATGCGGGGCTCGCTTTGGCGTGGGGTGGGCGAGAGAGGGGCCGAGGCGGGGGGCCCGGTCACCATCGCACCTCCTTCTGGGAGTTTGACTGGTGAAAGTCTCGCTGCATTTGTAAGGAGGAAACTTAATCTGTTGAGTGTGTAGCGATTTGTTGTCCTCAAATGTCTTCTATACTAGTGGAGGGATTGTGTTCGGACAGTAAAAACAAAACGTTTTGAAGTCTTGTTTCAAAAACAAAATGTCTGATTATACTTGAGTCAAATTGACCTGAAAAGTAGTGATGAGTTCTTATTAAACAGCTGATTCTGTATCATGGTACAGTGTCTTAACTCTAAAGGCCAATAGATGGCACTATCTGCTTTATAATCTTCGGCTTTGATCCACTAATTCAATGAAACCAGACAACATTTTCAAACCGAGAGTGACAGCTAGTGGCCTTTCAAAGTGTATCATGATACAGCATCCGCCCATCACTACTGAAAAGTCTAGAAAAACAAAAATCAACATAATTAATCAGAATTGAAACTTTAAGTTACAGAAACTTTAAAGACAAGGTCTCATTCACCCCATTGGCAGAAGCTTTTAACTATAAACAAGTAATACAGGAGGCGTGGTCTCTTAAAATCTAAGACTATTTTTAATTGAATGTCGCTCATCATTGAGTCTAATAGCACAATTTGATTAAAATAAGTAAGGGTGTGAGAATTTATTTTTCTTTTACTGAAATTCAACAGCATTGTATCAATTTCTTTCCACAATTATTATTCTGATTTTAATCTTTTGGCTTTCAAATCATATTTAGTTTTCAACTTATTTCTTTTATGGTTTATGTTTCACTAAAACGTAAAAATAATGATATTTCATATTCGTAACAAACTTGCTGTTTAAAGCGTTTGTTCTTTTTTGTGTTGCAAAAACACTTGTGGCCACTAGATGGCGGCAAACATTGCGTCCTCTACTGCTAGTGGATCAGTATAATCCTACGAGATTCTGAAAATGAATGAGAGGATACAACTAGTTGAATCCAATATTTTGGTTTCAAAACAAATGAAAGCAGTTATGACTTTGTAAAGGGTCATGTGGTCTGTAAATTCTAACGATGGGCTGATGAAGCTTCATAAAATAGTGTCATGTTGTTTAGAGGTCAGTAGGTGGCGCCATCAGTTTAAGAATGATGTGATGTTTCATAAGAACAGTTGTTTAAAACAAAAGGAATTAAGTGCAAAGGCAGCCATCTAGTGGGCTCTGAAAATAATGACACTGCTTCATGAAACTTTATCAGACCATCACTAGTAAATTAATTTATAACACATAAACAATCTTACGTTTGATTTTTTGCAGTGGCAACACAAAAAGAGATATGTAAGGTGTTATCAGCCTTCCTATAAACCTGGTAAAGAATCCCTGATAAGACCATTACTAGCACAGTAAAAGAGTGAAAGTAAATAAATTAAACAGCAAAATAAAATAACAAGAATTTTCAGACTTTTTTATTCCTCCGATGTTGACCTTTGCACTTTAGTGTTCAGTGTGGTTGCGCCCTCTGTGTGGTTGCACTCGTGTTCCTGGAGAGTGCATCGGGGGAATACTCTAAAATGTAAATGTTATCTATGTAGAACATTTCTAAATAAGAGCGCTGCTCATACGCCAAACCGCCGCCGCAGCCATTAAGGTGCAGCACAAAGACACACAAACCCTCTAACGACCAACTCCTCTTAATTATATATAGAAGCCATTATATTCCCCAGACGGCCCGGTATATTTAAAGAAACCAGAGTCCTTCCAACACTTCTTCTCTCAGGGATCTCATACTTAACAGGAGTTCTGCTCTTAAGGGAGCCTCCTCTGGGTCCGCAGGCTGGATCAGCCAATCAGAGCGCGGGGCTGAGGCAAGTGCGGCTCATTACGTATATTTGAAGAGCAAGTTCTGCAGGCGAGCGTCTCAGCAGACAAAGGTTTCCTGGTAACATCAAAGACGAGAAAGAGATAAATATTACAATTAATCTAATATTACATGCATGTTCACTCTGTAGCATTAAAGACGGGAAGACGAATGATTTCGCTTTATCATTGACAAGCGTACATTTAAAGAGATTTAATCCAAACTAAACTATCATTCTTCTTGCTGTTTCAGATACATTTTTTTTTAATATATTTATTTTTCACTTATTGTTTCTTTGATATGTTTGTTTCCTGACTCAGCTATTCTATTATATGAACCTTATTGACTGAAGAATAAAACACCTTTTTCTCTATAAGTACGAGTACTAAGTTCTTGAAATATTGCAACTGTTGTACACTGTTGCATTTTGACTGTAAGGTGTACTTGATGCTACTTCAGTCATGAGATTTGTCACAGTGCAAATTATTTGAATTTCTAGCAATTGCCGTCAAACTGTTTAAGAAGTTCAGATAGTACTGTAGGTGTGATTATTTTCGGATGTATTGAGTTGTTTAGTAAATTTCTGTCTTCGGAATTGGACCCCGAAAACTCCTTAATAAACCTAATGAATAGACAAAAAAAATCTGTAGCTGAGCAACAGTTTCTTTTATATAATTTTGCAATATAACAAAACCACTAAACACTTTGATTTTCCATAATGCTCTGCAACAGTCAAAGCTGTTTATTGGATTAATAAATGCTTCATTTCGATTTAATGATTCAATTTTCACCCCTGCCAAGAAATAATTGTTTTAATAGCTGTTCATTTGTTTATTTGAACGTAAACAAAAACAGTTATTTCTTGACATTTCCAAATCGATTTCTTGATTAAGATACTAGTTTTTGACTTTGCCCAACAAAATACCTCAATCATAGAAGCAGTCATCAATGTTCTTTTTATATACAAAGTTATGTAAAAATTACACTTGAGAACCATTTTTTTTGTGCAGGTTTTTTCTTAACCATCTTGGGGCTGCTGTGTTTGTCTCTATGTTGTCTTGGCCTTTTAAAGCGTGTATTCTAACTGTGTATTGTTTTTGATTGTTCAAGCGCTTTGTCACCCTGGTCTGAGATGAGCGCTTTACAAATAATAATTACTTACTTATTTTTCTCTGATATTTCTGAATGCTAAATAAAACTATAATTTGAATAGTATAAATAGAAAATATCTAATGTTTATGAAGGTCATATACTTTGACAAGTACCAGTTGACCCACTAGTTTGGTACTACATGGTAAGTGGTTCTGTACCAACAAAGGGGTTGGATTAACCGAATAAACAGTTATGCAATAACAAAGAGGTGCAATCTATAATAAATCTATAATGGAATCTATAATATATCAAAAAATATCAGTAACGTGACCAATCTGTTACTCAACCACGGTTCTGAATCCAATCCACAGTCGCAGCCATCTTGGATATGCAGTCGCCAGGTGAGTTGTGATTCATTAATTGTCAGTCAAGTTAAGCACACCCCTTATTTCACAAGTTAACTGAAAACTGATGAATAAGAATATAGGGAAATGTCAAGTTGACACTCGATGACACATTTTTAAAAAACAGATTTTGCCCATCAGATCTAGCTCCATATGTTACCCTTTTTTATCACTCTCTCATTATGGTGATAGTGGGTACTTTGAGCTGAATTTATTCTTTCTTGGATCTTTTTATTCCACGATCAACTCAAACAGGTACTTAAATATGTAATATGCTGTATTAGAAATATGCCCAACCTGTACATGGTTGTTCGTTCGTCATGTATACTGTACGCATGTCATTATGTCTGTTTTCAATTGTTTTAATGCCTTTATCTTCTTCTCTATCTCTGTCAATAAGAGTTTGATCTCTAGTTCTACTTCAGATGTTTGTCTGTTTATCTACCCAGGATTGTTGAGAAGTGGGTTTGATCAGATGCAGAGTTCGCAGTCAGGCAGGAGAGCGGAGGAAAAGGTATGAAAACAGGAAGTGCCTCCACACCTCGGAGTTTAATTAGAGGCTGACTGCGGCTCTGAGCTGCATTAGCCGGCTTTTCTTGTGACAGGTAATAAAGCAGATCAGTTAATTGCAAATGCATGCAGACACCCCAGTTCCATTAGGCATAAATAATTTGGCCACTTGGGTACGTGCCTTCCAAATTACTTATTCTTTTTGTGTCTCAAATTACCTATTCTTTCAGATGTTTCTTGATTAGTGAGCTGCGTGACTAGCCATTGGCTTTTCCCAGGTTTTTCAGCCTGTTTTCATTTTTTATGGCGGGACACGAATGTTTACGTCGAGCTTGTTTTTGTAGCCGGCTCGGCTTTTGTTTGTGCCACTTCCATTAATGACGATTCCAGTGCCATCGTTTCAACGTGTTTTGTTGTGTTTTCCTTTTCTGCTCATACCTTGTCCAGTTTTGCTCTGGGATGCTTTATTAATATTGCATTACACCGCAGTGTACTCTGTTTCATAATCGCTAGATCTGAGACCATTTATTCTCTTTTCATGACTCATAAATATATATACTTTTTCATTCACCACGATGAACATATACAAGTGATAAACGTGTGTGTTTCACCGACGTCTTCAGCGTCGTGAGCTGCCAGAATGTGAAAGCAGTTGCTGGTCACCCCTGCAGACTCGTCGATTGTGTGTCGAGGCAAACTTTCTCAGAACTCCGGGGGTCCATCAGCAGGAAATAAGCACTAATCGCGCTAATGAGCTTGTTTGGATAAGCGCGCATCTCTTCCTGCGTTCCCCCAAAGCACCGCGAGCAGCCATCTGACTCTTAGAGATGCTAGGTTAAGTAGGACACTTTTGGGATCGGATGCCTCTGATGGGCCGTGGTGGAGGTTTTGGTGAGCGGCGTGCCCGCTGCATCCATCACTGGTAATCGAGCAATCTGATGAAGCGGCCGGATCTCATCCATCATCTCTCATTTAAGATACAAGTTTTTGGCTTGACTGTGACAAAAGTGATGGGTAATTAGCAAAAGAAGCCCATCTTTTGTTTTGATGGCCAGACTTAATGGAGGTGCATCAGGGGGAAGTCCTGAGGGCCAGTTTTTGGGTGATTAAGCAAGCAACACATTTACAAAAGTCTAATTGGGAGAACAAAGCCAGGAACCTACAGAGTACAGAAGCATAATGAACTGGGGCTCCCTGAACTCGGCGAAGTGATGAGCTAATGTTGTGAATAAGCAACAAGAGCGGAGGTCCTTTAGAAACCATCGTGGTTCTGTCCATCTGGAGGGGAAAACCACACACGTTAAAATGAGTGGCCACTTTTTCAATCTAGTGGAACAATAGATAATGAAATGTACACTGATGGTCATTAAAGACACTATAGGCAGTTATTAACAGTGCGTTTCTGGCTCCCCCTATTATTGAAACACTGCAACTGCAAATCCTTTCCCCAGATTTTCTTTTGTGCCAGTTTGTTTTTTTCGTTTGTGTTCAATTTGTTTTTTTGGGCCATCGGGTCACATTGACCCTGAAATATCACAAGGGTTAATTTGGGCATTATATTCACCTACTAACCTTCATATTCTTTTCACTAGTTTACAGGTTTTAATTTGAGTAACCTTGACTGAGTCACACGCTTGTATTACTTCACAGAAAATATCATATTTTTGCAAAACAACACATAATTAACGACAGTTATAATCAATAGAACAGAAATTATATAAAGTTTTTTTTTTTCTGTGCGGCCCAGTAACAAAAGCCTCATGGACTGGCACTTTCTATACAGAAAATATGAAAATAATAATAATAATAAAAAAGGCAGATTTTTGAACACCAACTAAATCAGTGTTTATTAAATAATCAACTTTAAATGATTTAGAATTTAACAAATCAAGCTAAAAAAAGACTTTGCAGTCAAAATATGTAGTTCAAAACACTATGTACAGCATTAATTGTGTGATAATAAGACAACAATATATTAAACTAGCTAAAATACATGGTGTTGCCTGGGTATAAAAAACACATATAATAACCAAATAATCCAATTAACTTTAAAGAGAGAGGGGAAGATTATAGAAGAGGAAGCTCATGTGGATTAAGAGTGGAAATCGAAATTGGTCATTTCTAATTTTCATGAGGGTCTCCTGCCCCTATTTGCCCTCTTTACCTTGGTCTGATTAGTTGCCCTCCACACTAAAATCGTCTCCTTATTCAAGAAGTCTTTAAGACATTAAGATCAGACAGACAAAGGCAGACTAACTATTATATATAAAAATTGATTTGTGATCACAACAGTTTATCTTTTTAATTGCGCCTTGCATTATCTCAGGGTCAAGGTGAACGACCTCCATGGCTTCCAGAAATACATATGCAGTGGTGAAGGTCGTTCACCTTGACCCTGAGACAACCCAGGGGATACCACAAACACATTTGAGATAACACAAGAGTTAAACCATCATCGTTGATATAAAAAAAATAAAAAAATAGGTTAAGGGAATTCTGCCTTCTTAAGATTTCACATCTCAAAGCGGCTCAGTTTTAGGTTTTCTATACGGCGTCTTCTGCCCTAATTAGGGAGAAAGAAAATGAAATGGAACCAGCGGCCACCTGAGATGAAGGACACATGTGTTGTACCAAGAGACACTTCACATTTTATTTTTTTATTTATATTTCTATTATCAGAGGGCCGATGAGAAAATAAAGTGGGTCAAGGAACAGAACTTTGAATCATCCATGTTGTCTGGTTAAACATAGTTTTGTATCCGATTCCCCAGTGCAAAGTACTCATTAAAAATGTTTAACAACATTTTAATTGAAGAATTAATTACCTTCGGCCGGGCAAAATCCCCTTAAATTTCATCTGGGGAGTCATCAAATGTGCGAAGGCGCAGCCTTCCATGGGCAGACAGGGTGGGTGGCACGTGAAGATGATACCGGCGTAGCAACACAGTCCACAGTAGAGTCAGACGCACGCCATTATTCCCGGGTAAACACGTACGTGAGTAAATTGGTACGATGTTCCTCGCGACATGCGACGATATCCTGCGACGCTGCCAAAACAAGCGCCACAAGCAGCTTCGGGATCATTTGGAGCGTTTGCCTACGAGAAGAGGAGCTCGTGAAGGATGATGGCACGATGTGGTGTGGCCCAAAATTAGGCCTTGTTGAGAAATAATTGAAGAAGAGAGGCTACAATTGTGTCACCATGTGACATGAATCTGCTGCTAATATTTCACCACAGGGTAAAAATAAAATGCATTTCATTTATACGCTTCCACATATGCAGATGTGTAGGTTGACCCATGACTTTTCATCAAAATAAAAAGTATAGGAATTCCCTCCAATACCACCATGTCACACAGCAGACCTGGTAAAAGTACCATTGTACCATTGACTATATTTATGTGGCCCTAACAAGGGTTTATGATCTATAAAAATGATTTGAAGAAATGCTTTTTTTAAATGTATTTAATCATTATAAATAAGGATGTATAGAAAAACATGATCCAGTTACATAAACATTTAGCTTCGGTTCCTCTATCATTTAATAACAGAATTAATCTTATTTATGTTTTGCTTCTATATTTTCCCATCACATTAGGTCTCTCCATCTCCACAGCAGTCACGATATAAAACGTGGCCCCTAAGGAAATGCAATTGACCACCCTTGTCACCGGGAATGACTGGTAATCACTGTTTCTTTGTTTGTTTCGTAACACACCTACAAGGCAGGCAGCATTCCAAAGATACCATGTCATCTTTAGCCAAAGGGATGTTCCCATTTGTAAAAAGAGCGATTGTCCACTGAGACAGGCGCTTCATTTTTTTTCTCAAGATAATTCAGTGGATAAAAATGTGTATCCACTTTGTTTTCACACAATCAGTGTCTAAGTCATGTCTATCAGTCTGACATTGTGGCGAACGGTTTGCTCTATGCTCCATGTGAGTCTTTCCAACATTTGTGCTGACCTGGCAGGAAATGTTCTCATAGTAACTTGACTTTGCTTGTGAACTAACGCCAGATAGGAGGTTGTTTATACTCTTTTTGTTCTGTTTGGGGTGTCAGTTGGCGTACAAGCTGGTTGCAAAATATTTTGAGAAGTCAAGGAGGCAGATTCAAGCAGAAAAAAGAAAGAACAGAAAAGAATAAATTCAGCGTGGAGTAGAAGATGTTTTCCTTTTTTTGACAAGATCGCTGAAAGTTCCCTTCCTAAAAACAAATTCATTTTTTAAATTCTGGTTACTTTAATTGTTTGCACCTAGAAAAATTTAATGTTCACATTTTTTTCAGATAAAAAAATGCAAAATAAAGAAGCATAAAGTGAAAAACAAACGTTATGTGCATGAAAAACTCACCATAACGCTGAATTAGCAGAAGCCTTGAACTGAAGATTATTTTTTTGTTAATTTTCACGAGTTTCCAATATTATTTTTTGAGTGAACGAAACCAATGATTCGAGACTAATGTTATTTAATAGGCCAGCCCTGGCTGTGGTTGGCGGATATATCTCTGCACTCTTTTTTTAATCAAACCAGTGATTTATTTTGATGGAAAATGAACTGTGAACGGTGTCCTTCAGGGAAAGTCAAACATAAGGGGGTTGAACCTTTTGCTTAGATCACCTACCCCACCTACTGTATACATGCAATTTAAAGGTGAAAAAGAGTGTGACTCTTTTACAACAAACAAATAAGTTCATTACATTCTGAAACAAATGGGTCCCTAACCTATTTAATATTAACATTATTTTAATTATCAATAATAATCTTGTACAAGATAAACCTGAATGTGAATGTCAAGTGCATGAAAAAAAACAACGTACTATATAGCTGAATCAGCAGGATTTCTTTGCAGGAAGGTTCCATAGAAAGCTTTATTTTTTAAAACAATTTTCGCATGTTTTACAATTAATTTTCGATGTGTTCGAAGTGTTTCGAGGATATTGTTACTTCATAGACCAGCTCTGGCCGTGATTAGTGGACACAACTCTGTGAACAGTGTCCTTGAGAGAAAGTCAGAAGAAAGGGAGTTGGAATCTTTTGCTAAGATTACCTACCACACCTTTATATGAAATCCATATATTTGCAAAAAAAGGTTGATAGGTTGCTCAAATTGCAATGCATCTCTTATGTCTATTGTATTGTAATTTTAAACCCAGTTAGCTTTTTCTGCTTTTGCTGCTTTGGTCATTTATCCCATCATTGGATATCGTAACCATAGACATATATACATAGACGCCGCATCGACTGCTGCCGCCCACTAGAGCGGTGTGTATGCAGGGCAGCCATCTTGGTACAGTGTCACTCGCTCCTACAGTGCATTACATCTATAGAGGAATGATGTGTTTACACTATAAAAGTGATCATAAATCGCTCATTTGTCAAGCTTTATTTACATGGTTTGTTTTTCAAACCTCAGACCAGATAGATAGACATTTTTAGAAGGAATATTTTACAATAAAATCTATGAAAAAAACATTTTGAATATGATAAATTTGATAGATGAAACAAATACGGACCAAACCGTTTGAAAATCGGTTCAGAATTCAGTGAATAATTGTATTTTCTGATTGAGAAGAACCTCCTTCAGTGCAGTTGTTAATGCTGCCTCTGATGACACTGTACCAAGATGGCGGCGCTTTATACACATCCGTCTACAGTCGATGCGGCGTCTATGTATACATGTCTAGGATCGTAACGATGCGTACGCTAGTGGCAACACCTTTTTAATCAGACACAATCCTCTCACTTCTTCATTCCAGACCCGGTTCTTTTCCCTTAGCATCAGATCAGGATACATATTCCCAAGCTCAAGTCGCCCCATTAATCGTCTCGATCACAGCTTTAACTTCGTTTTATTGAAACTGTTGGTTAAATAACAAACCTCACATTTAACATGTCAATATCAACCCGGTACAAATCAAGCGTGTGTGCTCGGAATGTTTAGATTGACATCGATTTAGGGCTAATCAACATCCTTTGTGCTGCTCAGAAAACCTTCTCACTTACAAAACCCCCCCTTTGTCTGTCTTCCTTCTCTGTCTCCTCTTTAGCCCGTGCATTTGATTAGTTAATCGCCCCCTGTAGCCTCCCCCTCGCGCGAGTCCTCAGGTGGAGGCAGAGAGCTCAGGCTTCTCATCCAGCCAAGCTGTTCTTTTGGAAGGGAAAGGAGGCAGCTGTGTTTACAGCCTGGGTCCTGGCGTACATTTAGCAGAATCTATTATTCATATCGCTCAGTATCAGAGCGAGATCTCCAGCCACCTGTCTCGCTGACAAGCTCGCCCCCCTTTTGTGGCGCTTTTCCGTTTCGGAGCAAATTACACTCGTCTTGATGAATTGAGTTTTTATGAGCGTTGCTGTTAGCGTCCGGGCATCCTCGCCGGTGAGCCAGGGACCATCAAGGGGCCTGCTGAGATTTTTTTCCGCTCAATGTGTCTGGAAGAATGCAGGGTTTTTCACCTAGAGCGATCGCGGCCGATTCCTGCCAAGCATGTTGTTACACCTGTCAGGATTTGTTCCCCTTTCCCCGTCTCATTCTCTCTCAGCACTGATTACTTCTCGCCCTACCTGACAGGTCCACTTGCAAATCTTCAGACTCCATGTGAACATTTTTAATTAACAGGGAGGTGTGATGATACGCACAGCAGATAACTTATAACATCATTCATAATTTATAAAGATTTTTTTGCTTTCATCTCCACTAGTTTGCATAAAACTAATTACTCTGTAAATGGTATTCATTACAAAATACGTTTTCTTCGCCGTCTTCGCGGTGGAATTGCAGCGCAAGTGTTGCTCTGGGACTGGTTGGCGTGCAGGGAAGAAGAAAGGTAATGATGAGTTCTTGGAGGCAGTGTCGACAACCTGGTGCTGTCTATGGCCTCAGATTCATGATTCTAACTGTTACAAAGTGGGGAAAACACAGGTTCCATTTCAACCGACACGTAAATCGGCCTCGGAGAGATTCATTATTCATCACACCTACCTTGAGATTCACTTTCTTAATGGAAGACACTCGCAGCAAAGATCATTAGAAAGCTACGTGTGTCGGATTTTTCTTTCATCAGTAGCTATCGATGTTGAGCTTTATAAAGGTGCTCGTTCAGGTAGTATCGTAGACTGCATTTAATATTGATGTAGTATCAGTGACCAGTTTGATACTGAACGTCGGTTTTGAAGCCAATCCATGGTTGATGTTAGCCAGATTCAGGTGAAAAGGCTGAGGTTAGGTTGGCCGAAATATAATTTAGGTGACGAAACCACACCCATTTAGTTGATGCTAAAGCGGCTAATACCTGATCAGTCAAGTTAACCACACCCCTTATTATGCATATATACTGATGAGCGGGAATATCAACTATGCAGTGTGTGCTCATATTGAAAATATTGTTCAAAAACCAAGATGTTAGTGATTCAGGCTGTAAATATGCTTCTTTTTATATTGTTTTTCTGATATCAGCCTCAAGTGGACATTCTGTGTACTTCAGCTTTTTGCCGGTTCTTATGACATCATGTTGTCCCTCCTTTAGGGGGAGGGCTGGGGGTATTTTCTTTTAAACATGATAGTGGACCATGATTATGGAATAATATTAGAGAAATAATATTATTAGAGAAAATATTAGAGAATTACATAACTCTGAATGAAGTATACATGCTATTGTACTTTAAATTATTACTTCCACATACACAACTTTCTAACAGGTAGAATAACCAGAAAAGTAACAGAACTATAAACATATCAATACAGATGTTTTTTTTTTGTGTGTTACTTTTAACACCAACCAAATGCCCGACAAGTCTTTGAGAGACTTAATAAACTTTTAGAATTCAGCTTTAATGGAATGGCTAGCAGACTCAAATCTGGTCAATTTTACTTTTTAAGATGTTCTATAGCACGTGTGTCAAAGTCAAGGCCCGGTTCAGAATCTTAGTAGATTAATATTGATACCATGACCTATAAAGAAGCCAGTGTTCAAGACAAGATAAGCAAAAAACTTAATCAATAAATGAAGTTATGTAGAGACTTAAAATAAACGTACAGCAGATGTTTGATCGGAACTTGATACAGTTTGGTCAATATTTAATAATATTATTTTTTCAGCCCATGACCAAGAGTGCTAATCTATCTTGGCCCATTGTCTGATAATGCTCTAGAACTTATTACATTTTAACATTTTATTTGAAAGATACAAAATAACGTTCCTGAATATTGCGGCTGACACATTTGCCTACACATTAAAAGTCTTTCTCTAGGCTACTACAATAACAAGGATTGATGAGTTGAAGTATTTCTAGCTGGAAAAAAACTCTTTATCGCGTCAGTTTAAGTGCGGAAGAAGAATTGCAGCAACTTTTAGTTTAGAAAACATGAAGGGTGATGAAAAAAGTGAGCAGCATAAATATGTTACGATTTTGTTTCCAATTTCGATTAAAGCCTCCCTGCAGAAGCCATCACTGTTGGGTAGGAGGTTAGGTGCAGACACATCAATCAAAGCAGTCCAAGGAATAGTAATCCTTGCTGAACATTCCGGACTGATTGATATAAATAACATTGTCCTCGCCATCTGTCCAAAGAGGGACCTTTCCAGTTAGTGTTGAGCTGCAACGGCAGAATAATTAATGAATGGTGTCCTTTGTGCCGGTAATAAAGAAGAGACAAATTATGTTATAATCCAACTGCTGCTCGTTTGTCACAGCCAAATAAAATGTCAAATAAAAGTGAGGGGCCACAGTGTTTGTTTAATGGAGTGCAGGCTACCTGCTCCGGTGGCTGACAGCAGGGGGGGCGGTTGTGAAAAGGCTGGATTCGAGTCTGCAGGAATCTTTTCACAGAGGATTTGTTTATTGGGTTGCACATTAAACAAATGTTCACAAACACAAAAAAGCATTTTCTCCCAAAATGACTTTGGACTGATGAAGGGGCATAAGAGCATCAGATGAAAGTCACACTTTCGCAATTTTAGGCTCATTCATTTTTAAACTCAAAGTATTAAACATATTTTAACATTTCTTAAGGATGCATTGCTTATATAGTTGAGACATGACTGCATGGATACTACCTTATGAACATGTGAT
Organism: Callionymus lyra; assembly: GCF_982586985.1. Classification (NCBI taxonomy): domain Eukaryota; kingdom Metazoa; phylum Chordata; class Actinopteri; order Syngnathiformes; family Callionymidae; genus Callionymus; species Callionymus lyra. The sequence continues at coordinate 25,266,855 of NC_141822.1, forward strand.
CGAGAAGATTACATGCCATCAATAAAGTAATAAAGTACCTGGCCATAGCATCCATCAGAATACATTTATTGGATCTCCATCTTTTATAGTGTCTCAGGGAGATTTATTGGAGTAGATTGCTGATAGAATATTAAGTTAGTCAAGTGTTGTGTTGTTTTCATGTCATGAAAGGAAAAAATCTAAAATGTGTTTTGATCAGCTTCATCAATACTTGTGTATTTTTATAATTGTAAGTGGCATTAACCTTGAGTTTTTCATCAATCCCTCCTCGAAAAATGCGTAGGCAAGAAACCGGAATGATGAACCAACTACTTTATTAACAAAAAGGCTAACGAAAAGAGCAGGTGAAAGGTACTGACAAAAAGGCACAACACATCGGCCAACAGAACTGAACATAAACTAGAGCAAAACACATGCCACAGAAGTTTAATGTCACGACAGAGACTGACAGACAAAGAAGGGTTTAAAACACACTACAATCAAAGGGAACAGGGATCAGGTGAGATGAAGACACAGGTGAAACGAATCAGTGCAATCCATTGACATATATCGCATCGACTGTAGACGGATGTGTATAAAGCGCCGCCATCTTGGTACAGTGCCATCAGAGGCAGCTGCGCATTAAGAACTACAGGGAAGGAGGTACGTCTCAATTTTTTCAAATTTTCAAATGGTTTGGTCCGTATTTATTTCATCTATCAAATTCATCATATTCAAAATCTTTTTTATAGTAATATAAATATATATAATAATGTATATCTATCTGGTTGTGAGGTTTGAAAAACAAACCCTGTGAAACAAGCTTGAAACTTTTATAGTGTAAACACAGCATTCCTCTATAGACATTATGCACTGTAGGAGTGAGTGGCACTGAACCACACCACTGGCCGCCCTGTATATACACCGCTCTAGTGGGTGGCAGCAGTCAATGCGGTGTCTTTGTATATATTTATATGAGGAGCACAATAGGAAGTTGACAAGACGGGGATCAGGACTTCACTATAAAACCAGGAAGTGAGAAAAAGGGAACATAAATGACAAAAAAGAAAAAAGAAAATTACAGGCTACAGGCTGGATTTTTGTGGTCAAGTATGATATCGTACTTGTTCGCCTTAGGAACTCGACTTACAAAAATAAAGTTCTCAAACTTAAGGATTCAGTAGGAAAAATTTTATGCAACAAAAAAAACAATTCTATAATAATCTAAAATCCAAAAACTGAGATAAAAGTAGACATATGTAAATCTCCTTGGATCTGGTTTAAAGCTTTGAAAATCTTAACTGCTCAAGAACGAGGTGTTGTTAGACGCCGACAAGGTTCCTTTCCATGGATTTGAAATTGAACTACAAAAAAAACTATGGCCAAATTACCTAAAATGTTACAGATTAAAACTAATTTTTCCTCCACCATGGTATCAACCAAATAAAAATTATATGATACCATTTTCTCCTAGGTCTTTCTAAGTAGTTTGGATAGTTCCCAAGTACAAGGTTTTCAATCCTTCATTCTCTCATTGTTGCATGATCAATGAAGAATATATATCAATCTATATTTTCTAACACATAACTACATTGAAATAAAATGATAATCCCCCTTGTTAGTTAGTCAGTATGGTTCGTAAACATACCAGTCCTGAGTCAAGGGGTCCTTAGTTACCCACGTATAGGCCATGGTTACAGAACACTTCATTTTATCTTTGGTCAATTCCACTGCACTTTGTTTGTTCTTAAGTCTGATGAAAATATGTTTTTGGTCAAAAGATTAGCCAATCAATCAGTGTTATTGACGCTCCATTATGTTTATGATCCTCTGAGATGCAGCGCAGGCTTTTAGATAAATGAATGTGGTCACAAAATGATGTTAGAGGAGTCGGAATGGTGATCAGATATTGAAGTTTATACAGATAATTTGATAGATGATTTAGATGTTTATTGACAAAGTCAAAATGAATATGCTTGATATTTAATTGCCTCTTTCAAAGGGTCAAAGGTCTGCGTGTTTGCATTGAGTGTGTACTCAGTGCAAGTCTGATCTGTATGGGTTACATGAATCATCTGCTCAGGTATTCATAACCTGAGATCAAGGTTAGATTGCCGCCATTGATCGGCAGAAACACCAAAATTGAATTTGTATCCCTCCCCTTCAACGTCAAAAATGAGACGTGAGCGTTAAGCTGACGAGCCCAAGTGACGGAGGATCCACTATTCTTACTATAGGTCTTATACCAAGTAAAAATTGTCTGATTATATTTAATATGAGTCACATTTCCCTGAAAAGTCCTGAAAACCTTCCTATTTCAAGATATTGAAAGACAAAACTAATGTAAAAACCTAACTCTCTTGACTTATTCACATGTTTCAATTGTTGAAGTCTCTCCAAATGCAGTAAGTCCCTCATCATAACCATGTTTTAAAGCTATTAATTAATAAATTTCTCTCCTGTCTGAAATCTCGGCGGACAAGAGGTTACGAGAGTGAAACCCATTATGACGTAATAATGGTCTTAACTCCTCCTGCAGCCAGCTGTAATGACACCCTGCTTTGTTAATACAACAAGTCTCCTGGAGGTTGATCAGGGATCGATGACGCTGTGTTAACACTTGATGCTGGAACGATTAGGGCAGAGTGGGTGTGGTTATGGTCACCTAGATTGTATTTTCAGTAAAGTTTTCAGTAGGCGGGGCTTAAGCAATTTAAGAAACAATTAAATCAACTCATTATTGAGCAAAACAAATCTACCAATAGAATAATAAAAACATACCATACTGTATTGTTCATGATTGTTAAAGCACTTTGTGACCCTGGTCTATAAAGGCGCTTTAGAAATAACCATTACTTACTTACTTACTTACATAAACTATACTATATATACTTTTGTTTCTTGTCTTAAGACATTATAAAAGTTTAAGGAACATTACAACAAAATGATTCTTACTCCATTGGCATTATTTGAAAATATATAAATGCATTTAGGCATATGTCTTAATATGTTAAATGGGACCGTTTCCAGAACTTAAATATACCTTATTCTTTAGTCTAATAAGACAGTTATTATGTTAAAATAGGAATAAAACACTAGCTTAGAGTTTAGTTTTTCAGTGTACTAGTTCATTAGGAGTCAATAGTCAAGTGTTTTTGCTTCCATTAAAATGCAGTAAATATGAGATGTCAGTGACCGGCATGCAACTGATGAAATGTTGGCTGCCAGGCTGTCATGTTGATGTGCAAGTGAAGGACAAAGTGGAAGGTGAACTTGAACTTAACACAACTTCCAAGATGTCCTGAGAGGGTGCTGCCAAAACGCGAGCCGGTACAGCGAGAGATGCAATCTAAACAGGAGCACGGGCCTCCGTTATATCGCCTCCAGGTCCATCAATCAGCCGCCAAATTAGAGGCGAGGTGAGGCTTAGGCTTCACTAGCTAAATTTGACATCAGTCTCCCATCAGATAGCGATGAGGACATCAGCGAAGGTATGCTCATTCCACCCACGTAAGCGTCTCTGCGGAGGCCGTATTATCTACGCCGACAAAAGGAGGAGCCGCTTTGTGCAATCAGTGCCGTTCTGTACATATTAAACAGCGCAACATCTTCAACCCAGGTTCATTTTAATTAGAGGGGAATTTGATCATTGCAGACTCCCACGGGCGCTTTTGATGTTAATAAAACAAGCTGTACCTTCGCAAGGCTGAGCTCCGGAGCACGGAGAAGGGAAAGTTACAGTGGCGTTGATCCTCTGCTGCGTAGGGAGATGGTGAGTGAAGAGAAAAAAAAAGATGAGTTTCTCAGAAGGATTATCAATGTCATCCGAGCGCATTGATACCTTATATATGCAGACCGTCTCATAATGAGAAAAAGGTGTAGCTCATTATTGCTCCGACACTTTGTTCTATATAATGGCAACATAACAAAAGATACATGATGAAATAGTCCTCGGTGGAATCTTGATGTATGCACTTTTACACAGCATAGATATACCATTCCAGTTTTACTGAATAACTGGTGCACTTTAGTACTAGTTTACTTCAATCTCGAACCACTTTACTGTACATACTTGCAAACATATAATTTAATTTAAAGTAGAGGGACTTAAAGACTTTAGTTTTGTACACACCACCATTGCCACAAGTCTGTCACTATTGTCAGTGAGTTGCTGACATCTGTAATTCACCAATATAGTCTTACCTAAACTTTAGTGTCTTGAGATAACTTTTTTATAGAAAGACACTTCAAATAAAATTGATTAAAATGATTGAACACATAGTTAAGAACCTTAGACAGTACTAATGCTCACAATGTTTTCCTCCCACTGACTGAAAAAATATGGTAAAAAAAAATATGTCCATCCTCACTGCAATATTTGTCACTTGGGCGGCAGCGGCTAAAATGTTGTGTCGATTAATAGTTGTTCAAACACCGCACTTGTCATGGTGCTTTTTGATGAGACATCTTACACACTTTTGCCTTATATGTTAATGATCTTACATACCAAACGTTGGCAGCTACACATACTATGCTAACTAAGGCCAGAGATCTAGCTTGAATACACTTTTATTAATCAATGAAAGCAGGTTTTTCTGAAGCACTTTGGGCATCGTGAAAACACTATTGTTTAAAAAAATGCAAATTGCTATATAAAAGTTATATAATAGACTTGATAGATGCCGTAAAGGTAAAAATGACGTTCAGTTTTGTGGCATAATTGCCAATTGAGAGGTTGATACTGATAAAATAAAACCAATAACCCTCATACTGTCAGACCAGGATATCACAACCATTGTATGCTTGGAAATATTATCAGGAGGTTTTTAACATGTGGAAGAAAGTCTCAAATGCCTTATATAAAGTGTCATTCAAAGCTTAAAAAAATGCAATTGTAACTGCGGAATATATACTTTCAGTAGCTACAGTACATCGACCCACATCACCTTCATTTGGTGTGACTACAACAAGAAGAAATGGAAGACACAGACTGGTGGGCCGTGAAGGTATTGCAAGTGGGCCACAAGATCGTTTCCAAAGTGGTATTATTTTTTGTGGGAGGGTGGATTTAATTATATAAAAATACACATAATAATGTTTTAAATGTTTTAACTCGTTAAGTTAAAAAAAATATTAAATGTGTGTGTTTAAATGTGACAAGAAATTGAGAATGCATTATAATGCCTTCGTATTTCGCAAAGGTTTTTGAGACTTAAAAGTGTTGCCCTGATTTGGAAAAGGTTGGGGACCACTGATCTAGTGTTTTATACACACTGAGCAAGTATCAATTTGAAATTGAGTCTCACAAAAAAAAAAGACAGAAAGTATATGTTTTCCATCGATGCTTCTTTCTTCACCCTGTCACTAGAGATAAGGTGTGATTTAGAACCTACACGGGGGCCGGTCAGTAGAGTGCGATAGAGACTGATGAGCTCTTTGTGTCCATCTTCACAGTTGATGACTTGGCGTGACAGCAAGTAAGGTTAGTGCCCATGTGACAGGCGTCCTCACCACTCAGGTCGTCCAATCAAGGAGGGATTTCTAGTCATTTTCACATTAATCCTCCCGCAGGAGTTAATGAAGTTTTTTTTTTAATCTCTCCACAGATGTTTCATGATTAAAAGGACCAGTCGTCCAAATTACAACACATACACTGTGTATTGACTTTTGAAGCCACCAATGAAATAAAAGGTGGTGAGGTGAAAAGCTTTTCAATTGGTACTGCTTAAAATCTTAGCTTCAGCTTAGGCCTTCCAGAAACAGCCTCCTTGTTACTTTGGATATTAGAACACATGCTGTCAGTGGATTTCTTTGGGCTTATTTCTCACACAGAATGTAGTGAAGTCTGCGGATTATTTAGATTAACAGTAGCCCGACTAGATGTAGATTGCAGTTATAAATCTTTCTCCAACCGCCTATTTCAGGAGACTTCCAGTATTCTACAATTACAAAAAAACTAGTTAAATACGGTTTGTTTTATATGAGTATAGAATGAAATTAAGTTCTACAATTTGTGAGATTCACTTACTTGTTTTGAATGTCTCCTGAATTTCATCCAATGGTGCTGTGATAGGCTCTTCTGATACTTTAACAGGATTAGACAAAAAATGTAAGGATTTGTAGATTAAAAACTAATTTTGCTTTCTATAAAGTTTCTTCATTTCATGTGTGGACACATAAGTTATTCAACAGGAAAAATCAACCAAGTTATCCATTAACTGATTGAACTACCAAGCTAACATCTCTCGTAATTTATGTTGGACCCAAATAACTAGAAAACAAGTTGGTATCGGAATGAGATCCGATAATTAAATCACCCACAAAAAACAAAACATTTGAGGATATATTAAATGCAAACAATTTAATTGGTGAAAGCACTTTTTATTCAATAATTTGCAAAACAACTGTTTTATTTAAGTGTTTGACTTTTGTATTATCGATATTTGATGTAAAACATTAGTTCATTTTGATTGAAAGTTAGTATTTGAATAAAAAAAAAGAGAACAACATCAGAATTACCATCTGGATCAAGCAATTCTTTGAAGTTTGTGTCAGTCCAAAATAAATGACTCTATCTCAAGAATGCAGTGTAATGTGAAAGTCGATTTGGGAATGCTACTGCAACCTGATTTCCCATTAAACTTTTTACTATAAATGTTTATGAAATTTGTAAATTGTATCACTTTGTAGCCGCAAGAAAAATGGTAAATAAGTACACAAAAATGTATCATTAATCTAAAAGATTGTATGTTTTAATATTATATCAAAATGTTTCAGCATAACCCTTCTTTTAACTAATAAACAGCTTTATAATATATTGACATATCAAAAAACATACATTTAATAAATTATGTTAATATAAATTACAAATTCTATATAGGAAAAGCAGGAAGGGTCCTTTCTATTGGATTGCATCCAAAGTAATTGTAAACGTCTGCGTTGCCAATTACAGTCAAGAGCCCTTTAATCTGTATCGCGGTGATTGGAAAAGTTGGATTGTAAATTCAATACTTAGTCATATAACCGCTCTCCTCTTTAGTGGGATTACATTTGCTTTTATTTTCCCAATAAATGGTCATCTGCTTGTAAATGCTCCGTCTCTCCAGAGCCTGCCGGGGGGTCGTTAAACGGTCAAACAAGCGGCGGAACGAGTAAATAATTCAACAAATAGACGAATGTATAAAAGCATTGGTTAATCAGAAGGGGGTGGATTCAGCTGCCGAGCCACCTATGGCACGGCGAGGGCAGCTTTTCTGTCTCTGAACATGCACCGTCTGTACAATCCTGAACCTTGGCAGCGGTACAGGCATCTGCTCCCTTCTGCCGGTCCACCGTGTATGCACAAACATCTGCTTCCATGTATGTGCGGAGAAGAAAAAAAAGAAAAAAAGAAGCAAAACAGGGGACAAGCTGCACTTGACAGGTCTGCGTTTTGCTTGTCGGGTTCTTTACACAAAAATCTTAATGCATCCTGTCAAGCCATTAGCCGGTGATACGATCAGCTTGCAGGCCCCCATTACGCCATCAGTGTCCACCTGTGATAAAGATTTGTTTTCTTAAAGCCCTACTTAATGTCCGTTTAACTCAATTTGTCAGGAAATGTACAACAATTTCCGTCCCCCTGGTCCTGAAATCTGGTCGGGGGTTTAAACTGAAGAGAGGCGGAGGGTTGCATATTTAAATGAGGGGATTAAATTGCCTTTCATATTGACATATCGTGTTGCGCCAGCACAGAGAGGTGCTCTCCGTTTTCCATCTAAAAGCCGATTTTAGGACGGCAGGGGCAAGAGCTGTTTTGCCTCCATTAGCCCTGGTCCGCAACCCCTGCTCCCTCCTCTGGATGTGTCACTGTCAGCACTCTAAATCCTGGCGTTATTACCACACGCCGAAGCATAATAACACCTTTTAAAACAACAATCCATCCTGGTGAGGGACACCGCTGGAACATCTGCTCGGGATTCAACTGCATATGCATCATTTTATTGTGTTGGAATACAAAGAAACACCTTCTGAAAAAGAAATTGCGGACAAATTGAATGCAAATATTGTGTGTCAAAGCCAACATGTTATTTTTTCAATATCTAGCAAAACAACCGGTTTTATTCTGATGTTTATCGTCTGTATTTCAGACGTATGAAAGTCAAATAATCCTTAATTTCTCTGGTTTTGTTGACGGCTGTAAGAATTTGTTCATGGATCTGGTCGTGGGAGAAGCTGCTCCAACAGGGAAGTCCAGACTTTCCTCTCCCTAGCTTCATAGCCTTTCTCTAAGGGAGAGCTCAACCACCCACTGGAAAAACACAACAACAAAAAACTAGTGGGCTGATGAAGCTTCATGAAGCAGTGTCATGTTGTTTAGAGGTCAGTAGGTGGTGCCATCAGTTTAAAAATGATGTGATGTTTCATTAGAATAGAATAGAAAAGCTTTATTCATTAGAACAGTTGTTCAAAACAAAGGAAAATAGTGCAGAGACCGCCATCTAGTGGTCTCTGAAAATAATGACACTGCTTCATGAAGCTTCATCAGACCATCTCTAGTATTTTCAAAACGTGTACTGTATGTCTTAATATAATATGTATGTATGTTTGAACTGCTGAGTTTACCCAAATTCCCCAAAATTTGAGAAGAAAAGAAAACTAAACTTTCTTTCTACTAAAGCTAATTTTGGAAAAGTATGAAAAATTAATAAATACAAAAAGGAACAATAACTAGTATAATAGAATACCAGAAGGATGATTGATGATAGATTAAAGTGAAAATTACATTTCCCATTAAAGATTAAATAAATAAATCAACTAAAAATATATTTAAAAAAAACCCCACATTAACACTATTATAAATTAATATTTTGACTTTAAATTTAAGTGAAAATTCTGGCATTAAATCAATTCCAAAACCCCTTTCTTCATTATTATAGCACATAATGTTGATATCCTTTATTTATTTATCTTCTTTAGGGTACATACTCACATTTACCCATAAAACTAAAAGTTGATTATGATTAAAAAATAAATCATCAGGTTGTGACAAATGTAATGACCAATGAGTCAAAACATGGATAAAAAAAGAAGAAAAAAATGGCTCATGAATATTTAAAACCAAATACTTGTGCTACCCTACAACTCTCAGAGAGACGGCTCGGCCAATCAAGCAGGAAGTGGAGTGGTCCCTGCTTCTGTCGGCGGCTGACATCTGTCGTGGTTGGAGAGCTCGGTGCACAGGAAATGGGGTGTCACAGCCCGAGCATGTTGGCCATTATCTTGGCATTCTAATGAAGTGTGGGCAGTTCACAAAAGGGGGTCTCTGTACGGCATGTTGAATACACTGATGGGCAGAGGCGGCAAACAAACGGCATCTTCCATGTTCCCATCTGTTTGAGCTTTACCAACTGCACCCGACGGGACGGCGGCTGACCGCATGTGTGTCGGCTCTCCGCCCGCCACGGCTTGAACGCACGGCCATTAGGCATCTCAGCGCCACGTGATTGGAAACACACAGTGAGTGTTCACGACGATCAGTGTTACCTCACTCCAGGAAATCCAGGCTGCGGTGGATCGGTGCCATCAATATACCTGCCGCTAATGGGCGCCTGCTCCACAGATCGAGGGGAGCTGAAGACACCTGGAGGAGCCCGCTGATGGAACACACCCACATGTTCTCACATGAAACCTCTCGCAGTAGACTTAATGACAACTAGCACAACATAAGCATTGCTCAAATATTCCTTTTTTTGTTCACCAGACTTTCCTTATTAGGAAGACAGAGCTCTTAAAAGTCAGGAACAACATATATTTCAAGGTGAAGTGACCCAGAGATATAACACAAGGGATACCAAGAACACATTTGTATTCAGGCCTCCGGGTCACCTTGACCCAGAGACAACACTAGGGTTAAAGCTGTTTTATGATCCTGTAGATATAGTGATCTATACAGATGTCAGTGTTTAAGATAAGATAAGGAAGGAACACAGATTATCAATGTCAACACAGATAAAGACGATTTCAACAACAGCAAAATAAAGTTTAAGTTAAGGAATTTGCTTGGTTAGTATTTGGTTAATGAGGACAATTTAAAGATTATAAAAATGGATTGAGACAATGAGAATAAAATTAACATTTCAATTAAACACATTCTTACTGTTACAGAAAGTTTGGTATAATTACATTTTCTTAAGCAGGGGTCTAAGGATTTTGGCCCCTTGTGTGAGATTGACATCACTGGTATAGATCCCTGATGTTCTGAACTTCTGAATTAAATCTCTTGTTATGATGCCACCTTTTTTCCACCTGTAAAATCTGTCCCTCTTCAAAAAAATAAAAGTTTGGACCCCACTGTGTAAAACAAACTGGTTGACAAAGTCTGTAAACTTTTTTTTTCTCTTCTTATTTTTTTAAGGGACTAAGGCATTATGTTGAAAAATAAAATGGATTTAACAGGATAAAGTATAAAAGTAACAAGAACAAGATGATACAAATGATCATGAAATATGATTTACCAAAAAATACCAATATCAAATTCAATGCTATCAAGTAAGCATGTTTATACACAAAGAATATTTGAAGTTTTAAGCTCAAATAGTACAACTTTTATACTTGTTCACATTCGTTATTACATTTATAATTTAGTATTTGACTATTTTGCTTATTGACAAATCAGATATTGTATTCAGGTAATGATTTGCTCGAGTGTTATTTGCTAACGTAGCGAGCAAATGTAGCTCTAAAAGCCAGAGTGTTTCATCAATACGTCCGAGTGATGCAGGACAGAAGGGGGATTATCACAAGCACCAGATGCTAAGCCACTGAAACTGCACACAATCAATTAAGTCCTCTGAGCATACAGTAGCGACGCACTACATCCCTCCAATCCCACTTCCAAAGTCCCGCAGAATGCAAATATTCTGGTGATTGTTTGAAATGTTCTCCATTAAAACCCCCTGTTTATTTAACCATAGCCTCCGGAGTCAAAAGTAACCATGTTTGAGATGAGAAGTTCGAACAAACTTCTTATTTCTTTCTGTTATCGTTTTTCAATAAGACTTTTTAAACAATGGCGTGGTGACAAACTTTTAAGAATGTCTTGATGCGATTCAAATGTTTCTTATTCTTGTTCCCAAATGAATGACGGATCATTGATCTTATTGATTTTGTGAGATCCTCACTAAACCTACTGACTACGAGGGCAAACATTTTCAGTCTCATCAATAAGACGTCATGTTTGATCCTGCCAACCTCACTACTTAACCCTGAATCACCCCACAAAAACAAACTTAAAATATACACTTGTGACCCTGGTCTAGAGAAGCTCTCCAAAAATATTACTTTTTAACTTACTTACTTGTTTAAAGGGAAACTAATGTGTTGATTTAAGTGTGTCTTAAATTGATCTTGGACTCTATAATACTCATCAGTATGTGTCTTTTTGTACAAAACTTTCTTTTCATTGAAATATTTACATTAGAAAATGTGCTTAAGCCTGGCCCACTGAAATAACTCAGTTTTTCTGGAGATTAAATCTTGTTTACAATTTAACCACACTGCTCGGATTTGTCAATAACTGAGGTTTGTTAATGCGTGTCATCAATCCAGAAGTCTCCACCTCCAAGTGACTCATTGTATAAACAAAGCGGGCATGATTACAGCTGGCTGGAGAAGGACTGAAGCCATTATTACGCCATAATGGACTCTGATCTTGTAACCTTTCGTTCGCCGTGATTCCAGACAGGGAAGAACAATAAGTTCAGAACCAGGTCATGATGAGGGTCGTACTGCATCTTGGAGAGGAAGACTTAAACATTTGAAACATGTGAGTAAGTCAGGAGAGTTGGGTTTCACAATACTTTTCTTGAAGAATTTCTCATTTCTGTGCTTCAATACAAGATGGACGTTACCGATAAGCAATAAGTAAGTATTTGGATGTTTTAGTTCGACAAAGAAAAGTGAGTTCCGATCTGTCAAATGAACATAGACTTTTGCCAATAACTCCAGAAAGAAACGCATTACTCTGAAACTGCTCCCAACAAATATTTGACATGAGGTTCTCATTCATCCAAGAGGTTCAAAGCGACTGGACTGTGTAGAGTTTCTAGGAAGACATTTCGCTTCTCTTCCGAGTTCAAAATGAGTTTTAGGTTAGGAGCCAGTATACTGTATATCCAGCTAGGGGAAGAAGCTCGCTTTTGAATTTTGGATTTACTATTTATTTGAGTCTTAAAAACCTTCTTGAGGATTTTTTAATCCCACGTTGTCATTATTCTGCTGCAGATCCCCCTGAATTACTATCACAATAACTTAGAAATGATTATGTAATGACCGTGAAGTTGAAGAAAAATGTAAAACGACTCACAAACCCAAATTATTTTCACAGGGAGGTGCTCCATCCTTTGTGTGTTTTCTCTTTCGCAACCACCAGACAGGTCATTTAACACCTCGCAAGACAGCAACAGAGGGAGGAGAAAACATCTCAAACAGCAAAGCACTCAATGATGGACTCCCCTCGTTTTTCACACACAACACTGTGTAACGACCCAATCTTTTTGTCAGCGCCGACAGGAAGAAGGATCATCCCCTTTGACCCTTCTACCTGCAGACAAATCGCCTCACGATCCGCTGCAGCGGCCCTGATGGAGGAAGTAGGTAGTTAACCGCGTTACCTAACATGAAGTGATGGATGCTGCACCTCTCTGTTGGGGGGGGGTTTGGGGGTCAAGGATCACAGAACTACATGCTGCCCAGAGGAAGACAGATGGGGTTGGGCACGGTGGCACCTCACAGGATCAGCCTTGTTTTCTTTGCTCCCCCAAGTAATCTGATAGGAATCTGGCTCGCTCAGGATGTTTGATGGCACATGATTAACGCCGGCTATTTCTCCAATCACCAGCCCACTAATTCTGCTCCACGGGCCAATTTAGAGACCAAGAAATCTTTTTTCTTTTGAGAGTGAACAATATCTTACAGCCCGAAACATCCAGCCTGCCAATTGTATGTCAACGTTTCTACTTTTCATGCCTATTATCGAACTACAAAGGAGAACTGCACATGCACCAAAATAAAAATCAACTTCTGGAACTTGGGACATTCTTTTTATTACTTCTAAATGCAAACAAAATTGGTTCATGGTTTGTGAATGACTAAGGGGATTAAAATGTACAGAGGAAATACAATTATTAACAGAGGACTCCAGATGACCGATAACACCCGAATACGAGACAAATCATAAAAGCCAGGGATTTCTTTTTTTTTGTGAAGAATAGAAAAATGAGCAGGAGGTTTTGTTGGAACTTAATCAGTTTTTTTCCAACAGTGAACTAGTGCTACTATATTACTGCGACTCATACTTACAATCTTATGACTAATTAAAATGTATCGGAATTAGTTGTTAATTACAAGATATATATGTTGACTAATGATAAACAAATACACTATCGTTTTAGAACGTTATACGACAATTTCTAAATATACTCGATTCCAAACGTGTTTAAATTAAACCCCAGAAAAAAAGTATTTTTAAGATGTGTCTCTATTTATCATTTCTTTTATTTGTAAGTTTTTTAGCATGTATTTAGTTAAGATCCTAACTTTAAGTAATTTTCGGCGAATGCCAATGTGACTTTTAAAAAAAACACAAAGAGGCTTCTGGGTAATGATGTCACGCTGATGTCACGGGCCTGCATGTCACCATGATGCATGTCACATTATGTCCACTTCTGCATTTGGTCTTAACTTTTTATTTTGTCAATCATCCATCAAAAACAGAGGGAGAAGGAGAGGTGGATGATCTGCACTCATCGTCTTAACAATACTTTTTTGGGAAACTAAATTAAACCAGTAATGAGCCAGAAGAATGTTGGAAATGTGGCAAAAACAAAATAAAATAAAAGTAATATCATCGTATAGAACATTTGTTAGTGATACGTTTATTTTCTTACTTCAGTAAGAGCTTTGTCAAGGAAGGAACATATGGAACAAATAAAGGATTAAAAATAGATTGAACAACTTCATCGTGAAGTTATTATTTTTGTAGGAATTATTGCTCCAACTATTTCTCCAAGACAATAAATTATGAAAATTGTATCCACTTTATTAAGCTATCTTGACTACATAAATCATGCAATTCTTATTGACTGCTGTGCTTTCATTGTGTGAAAAAAAACAAACAAATGATAACATAATCAAAACAATCCCTAAGAAAAAAAAAACAGTCAATACTTATACAAGACAGTCCTCTGATGATGCCTTATTCATTTTTTCATACAGTGAGAAGGACCCACAAATCTTGGAAGAAATGCATCCGTGCATAAACGCTGATTCAGCATTAAATGTGTTACAAATGACTCGAACGATGGTGGGAACCCCCACCCCGGTCGCCCAATAGCAGCTTTCAGACACCATCAGCCTCCTTGTGTCATCAATCAAGAGAGCTGGGAAAGCAAGCGAGTGCTATTTACCATAAAACCTCATTGTATCCGCCTGAACACACACACACACACACACACACACACACCCACACACATTTGACCAGCTGACCTTTTTTTTCTTCTTTTCGCTATATTAGAACATTAATAAACACCTACTGTAGGCCTATCACCTGCAGACGCACTATTATGATCATGATTCAATCCTAAATGTTCTTTGACAGTGAATAATTGTCCGCCGCTTACGCAGCTCATCAGAGTGTGTAGAACGTCTGCAGATGGAAAAAGAGCTCTTAATCTGCCCATAATCAAAGCTGACAGTCACCTACAGCAAGGTGTGGCGCCACGCTGGGAACCAGTCAGCCGAGCGCTCTGATCAGCGGTGAGTAGCTGCCCGGACATTAATATTCATTTACCTTTTGAGCTGGAGTGATGCACCAGAGGGTTCATCTGAACTTGGATAACGTAACCTGGGGCGGTCTGTTTCAAGGAGCTGACTGGAACCTGCATTTGGGTTCATTATAATCTTTGAACATGATCTAGACTGAGGCCTCCCTGACACAGAAATCTGCTTAAATATTAGCAATGATTGTTCCTATTCCGCCATTTTGTCTTTTGGTCCCTGTTTAGATCATTCTTCATTTCTCCTTTTGTCTATGACAATTTCAACCATTTTTGCCATGGAGTTCTACATGAAATTTCCCTCTTGTTTTGGGTCTTCTCCAGTAGAAGATTTGATTCCTGACGCTGTCCTACATCAAATAACTTGGTCATTTTGGCTTTCTGATCAGCAGGAATTAACTTGAGAATAAGAGTTAAAGATGCTCAGGTCTTGGTTGGTAGTAACTAGGATGAGAGTAGAAATGAAGGATACATAGGAAAGTAAGCTAGTCTATGACGGTTAATGAAACAAGTAATAGCAGAAGGGCTTGTTGGAAGAAGAATATTGAAGTGAACCAGGATAGTTCACTGATGTGGTAGATGATGACGTGAAGTAAATAGATGACAAAAGTGACGATGGCCAAGATAGGCTACGCTAAAAAGGAGTCTATATTTTTCTTGCAATCCCTAATAGGAAAGGCTAGGAAGAAAAAAAAAATGTTTTAATTGTAAACAGATGTTCTTACTATAACATTCTAAATCACAGTGTACACTGTGTCTATAGTAAAAACACAGATTTCAAATAAAGTGAATTTCATTAAATGTTTGTTTTTAATCGATCATTTTTTTAATATTGATACCAGACTTGAGACCAAGATCAGGAAAACTAATAAAAATGAATATTTTTACTGATTAATTACACAAATATCTTTTTTTTTTAAGTGTCAAAACATATGTAATTATGACAATCCTACAAATCACAACTTTGTAGTGAAATTGGGTAAAAGCAATGAATGAATAATTTCAGTTAAATCCAAAATTCAACATTCATTCATTTTCTATTCACCCTCATGACGACTAGGGGTTGGGATTATTTTCAGAGTAATCTGTTCCTTTTAAGAGATAGGGGAAAAAATGCTGTAAACAGTGCTTTAAACAGGAAGTACTACGAAATTACTTGCAAATCGCTTTCAGTGTAGATATTAAACTTCCGGTTAATAGTGACGTTAGTCTTTCACCACAAACGGACGTAAAATATAGACTTGTTTATATTTTTCCAGGACAATCTTCTTGTTGAGGCTTCAATACAAGAAGGACGTTACAGAAGAGTTGATGGAGGCATAGGAAGGTTTGTAAACATCTTTTTGGAGGAAGTTCATCAATAAACATACATTTGTGACTATAACTCTAAAAGAAACAGATTACTCCCAACCCTAAATCACAGTTTGATCTTCAGTCTTTTGATCAACTATAGATTAAAGCATGGGTTGGTGTAACATTGATAGGGCCTATATATTTCTTATATTTTTTTGACATTATATATACTCAATATCAATATATATATATATATATATATATATCAACTCCTGACTTGCCAAACTGCGTCGAGACCGAAAGTCAGAACCAGTACCAGGCAACATGTTAGATTAGGTCTAGTAGTGGAAATTGGTATACATTTTGAGAAAGCAGTTGAAATGTACATGAATGCATTTTAGCTTTGTGACCCTGGTCTAGAAAAGCGCTCTATA
The DNA here is from genome assembly GCF_982586985.1 of Callionymus lyra. Classification (NCBI taxonomy): domain Eukaryota; kingdom Metazoa; phylum Chordata; class Actinopteri; order Syngnathiformes; family Callionymidae; genus Callionymus; species Callionymus lyra. Next base: position 25,283,377 of record NC_141822.1, read on the forward strand.
AATATAAATTACTTACTTACTTACTTACTTAACATCACTTGTTAAACTTGTGTTAATCCAGTTTATAATGGACTCATTAGAGCAGTTATTTCAACTCGCTCCTGATCCGACAGTAGAGTTATGATCAACCCTGTGTATTCCAGAGTCGCCTCACTGAAGAACAACTTTTGTCGACATTGCTACATCGGGGCCTTTGAGCGAGTGTGCGGAGCTTATCTCGCCTACACCACACAGAGGATTACTTTACCAGGGCAGATGTAGTCGGGGATAAACTTGTGTTGCTTCACCTCTCATTCTGCCATGTTAACAGCAATCAGATAGCTACTGACAAATGTGGCGCTTCTTTGTCTAGTTATTTCCCTGTCACTTTTTCCCCCCGCTTCCAGAGAAGGATAAACATTTGAAAAGTAGCAGCTTCGTCCGGCACTAATAATCAGGAATGAGCTGAGATCTAGGGCTGAGGGATGGAAGAAACTGGCTGTTGCAGCAAACAACCTGCAGGACGCTTTTTCACCATGGCAGCGCAGGAGAAGGAAATGGGTAAACAGCAAGTGGGGGGGTGAAAAGACCTGCGCTCAGCAGCTTTGAGAGTCCGAGATGTGAAAAGTGACTGGTTGATTTATCACAGGGGAAACACAGCCACAAAGTACAATTTTCTACCTTGGCTGCAAACAATAATTCATAATGATGTCGCCTCCTGATAGCAGCAGACCTCTGCGCCGTCAGTCCCAGAAAATGATGGTAATAAATGTCAGGACTTCCCAGGTAACTACCTTAAAAGCCATTAGAAGTGTTTATGATGGAACACAGTGATAACAACCAACAGATAAAAGAATAGAAAAATGAGCAGGCGGTTTTATTGGAAGCTTCAAGGACTATTACAGATAAAGGGGTCAATTAAACCGCACTTCTACCATATTTGAACCATTAAATCCGCCATATCAAGCCAAAATCTCTCTGACAAGCTCGTGATGATTTTCAATATCTTTCCATGTGGCACAGAAGTGAAAGCAAGGCGGCCCAAACTACGTTTGATGCTTTCTTATGGCAAGAAAACGGGTGTACCTAATGCAGCGGTGTCAAAGTCAATACCGTAAGATATTTTAAGGGTTTAAGTCGCAGCCAAAATGTTCTTGCTACATCACGGTTCTTATTTTACGGCTTGTGGATTTGTTTGGGGTGTGTGTGTCTTCAAGATTATTTTTTTCTTGATATTGTGTGATATATCGGGAAGCGCCTAGTACACTGAACACGGCATGCTATTGGCTAACAAACTGACGCCGATCACTCAGAGCATGCGTTCGGTAACCTGGGTGCTGATTAGCTAATGGAGCGCCGCATATTACCGCGTCAAACACTTCATGAAAGACATTTTTGTGTAATACAATGGTTCCTTGATACACCATGTTACACAGCGCCTCTTGAAACAGTTTTAAAAGAGCTGTGAAGCACTAATTCAGGAATTAAAGTACAACACAGTCTTCAATGGTGAGTCCAACTACTTTATTGTTATTGTTAGTAAATACAAAATAAATAAATAAAGTAAGTAAGTAAGTAAGTAATATTTATTTATATAGCGCTTTTCCAGACCAGGGTCACAATCAAAACAATACTAAAAAAAGTATATACTTTAAAGATCAAGATAATACTGAGAAAAACACAGGAGTTCCAGAAAATCAAGGTGCTGCTTCTTTGCAAATTGTCACTCATTGCAAATACATGTATTTAAAAATCCTTCTGTCTGATTGCAATATCATCATTTCATTTTCATATATTTAGTTAGAGTTTTACATTTGTATGATTGTTGTCATTTGGCATGTTAATAGCTAAATATATGAATATGAACATGAATCTACTTTTAAGCATCAAGTGGACCACCCAAATTGACTTAGTGGGCCAGATCTGGCCCCTCTGCCTTACATTGACACATGTTAAAGGGACCCTATGGGGCTCATTTTAACGACTTTAAAAAGTATTTTGAACCTCTGTGGATCAGACTAGCCTTTATTCTTAAATGGATCACGTTACATAATGTAGGGATAAAAAGTAACGCAATTAGAAACGTACCTGTTAACATGTCATAAAAAAACCTTTACTTTGATGTCACAAATCAATTCACATGGATTAAACAAACAGAAAAAATAAGCGGAAACACATTTGGTAGTGCTGTCATGTCTCTTTGTTGACCTTTTAACAGAAAATGCTCAGACGAAGTACTTGCAGCAACAGTCATGCATCACAGTTTAATAGCATGTCAGGAGAAAAGGCTGGTGTTGTGTTGGTGCACATTTTTTTTTTTTTACCGCCACATCGGCAGATTATGAGCCGGCTAATGAACTATGGCTGAAACTTTTCTAGTTCTTTCGGCAAGTAAACTTCCAAATGTTTCCCGTTGTAAATCTAATAGAAAAAAACTAATACTGCTAAGAACAAATAAGGCAGCAGAGATCTTTATGTACAAATGGCTCAGAGAATATTGGATCGTGCCGCACACAATGTCATCAGTTTAGCTCACAGAATGGCTTATATAAGCGGCAACTAATGCGACTTAAAATATTCAGTCGAGAAAAAAAAGAAGTGATGGAATGGTGAGAGTCAGTGATGAAATTTACAACAAGATTTTAAAACAAAAAACAACGGAGTGATCAAAAAAGGTTAGGATTTACGGATCTTAATGGACTTTTCAGCTTTTTCTTTTGAATTTAGGAAGGTTTTGTCAGTCACTTGAATGGCCTCTCACCGCCTCTTACGCTGATAGCTCTGTGAAGAACAAGCAAAAAAGAACCAAAATCTGACTTTATAACACAGAAAACAATCAGAAATCAGAAAATAAGTCAAATTTAAAGTGACTAAAGCCCGATTCGAACTGAATAAGTATTACCTGTGGACCAAAAGCGATTTGTAATAATTGCGGAGAATGTTGGAGATTTATTCTTGTTCGAATACGCAATGTCTGTGATTTGTAAAATAATAATTTTGCCGCAAATTACCTACTATTATTTCTTTGGATGGTCCACGGGTAAAAAACTAATCCCGTGCGAATAGGGTTTATGTTGACAAAACACGTAGTTATTTGTCATTTGACAACATGCATACAATTGTCCAAACACATGCTGAAAACACTAGCTCCTTGGCAGAGGTATGCACAAAAAAAACTGTTGTATATGAGGCACCTTTATGTTGGTAAATTAACATTATTGACTTGTGTAATTACAATGTAAATACAGGTTTGTTCTGTAACGAAGCTTGTAGGTCAAAAGTGACATATAGGTGATATGTTATTTTTTATTGATAAAAAGATACATTTTCATTGTGATTTGGAACATTTATTGCAAATATTAAAACCCTGCAATGATTCTTCCTGTGAGCAAAGGACCTAAAGTAATTGATCTAAATATATAAAATGTTCTTTAGATGTCCAATGATTTTATTGATTATAGACAATGGTTTGACTTCGGTTTTTCACTAGTCAATTGTAACCACAATTACCAAACAAAAAACCCAAAAGACAGAGAGGTATAAAAAAAAAAAAAGAAGTTTGCAATCTAAGCTTCGTAATCCCAGAAACAAACACCCCCCACCTTACCTCGTGTCACCCCATACTATTCCTACAGACTGACCTGAGGCCGGGCACAGAAGCCCGGCACATGGCTCTGAATCTGGGGACGACAGAAGTCCAGGTCCCTGCAGGGCCCTCAAGCTTGTGCAGCCCCCATCTCTCCACACTCCCCTCACTCAACACACTCCTCGGGCGGGTGAGGAGAGCGCGCACACACACTCGCACACACACACACTCGCACACACACACAGACACACACACACATAGACCCCTGGGAGAAGTGAGACAACAGGGACTGTGATTCCTCAGAGCGACTCTCCCCTTTTCCTCCTCTCCACCTCTTCTTCTGCTCCCTGCTGTGGGCGACCTCCTGCACATGTGATACAACACACAGTCTCATGCTGCATTAGCCATACACCTCTGTGTCCTTGTGTGTCGCTCACAGCCATGTTCCCTGATGTGGCTTCAAAACTGGGACAGGAACGTGACACTCACTCCGGAGCACGGTAGAGGATGGGCTATCTCAACCTTGTAACGTCACTTTTTCAATTTTACCATTTATTTTTTGTCCTATTTTACTTGTTAATTAAATTAAACTAAATAAAAACTAATGTATTATCATTTTATCTTAAAAAAGTATTGACCCTAAAAGAGGGAAAAAAACAATATTTTATAGGGAATCATTAAAAATGAATGTATTTACTTTCATGTTTGGTGCATAATTATTTCAATTTAATATGTTTGAGTTAAATGTAAAATCTGAGTTATTTGATTCATTTAGAGGATCTATAGATATAATTCCAATTAAATAAGTAGTATTGAACAAGTCATTTTATTCTGTCATGTCATGTTGTTCACTTTTTATTATTCTTATTTTTTCCTCACTATTTTTAGTCTCATTTTTTATTCTTTTCCACATTATTAACTGTGACTGTTGTGAAAATAGTCGTAATTAATAAGGTGGTCACTCTAAAAATGTCTCTGCCTCTGAGTTAGATGGATTCAGTGTCACGCGAGCATGTCAAAGATGGTGTTGTCTACATGATACACACATACTCCAAGTGGCCAAGTAAAAAAAACAACTGAATACTCACTTTAATCTCAGAAGACTTTCTAAAAATAAAATAAAATAAAACTTGTGTGGTAGAAAGTGCCTACACAGGTTAATCAACTTAAAAATCGGAATGGATGTCATAAGCAGTCACTCTGAAACATTTAATTAATTTCCCCGGGGAAATATTTTTTTTTCTTTTATCTCAAAGTAAGACTATAAATCCTGAGATCTATCTAATTTCCATTTTATTTTTTTAGTCACTTATTTACTTTATAACTGCAAACAAGAGGTAAACACTAAATATGTTGCAAAGACAATCGATCCTGTCGTTCTGCTTCAGGACCAACACTATTGCAGAAAAAGAGGCAAAATGCATAGATTCACACTTCCCAAGAGAGAGCCACCTTACGAAAAGCTTATCCCCTCAGATTATCTTCGCAAATAATCCGGTAGTCTGAAGGGTTTACATACATAATCTTAACGTAGCGACAGGATCAAGTCAGTGCAGTTCCACAACGGTAAATATCCAGATGTGTGTCCAGCTCCAACTCTGATTTCTTGGAAGAGATTAGAGCCTTATTAAGCAAACATTCTCAGATAAGAAGGGAAAAAAGCACAATATGCACTTAATTGTGTATCAATGGTTCGATGAAAATGTTATTACTTTAAACGATTTAATACTTTATTTTTGTAGAACTGATGGTCTTTGTCTACGGACAAAAGAAAAGAAGAAAGAAGAAAAAAAAAACACTCACTTGATTCAATTTCAATTTATTTGAGTGACAAGTCTAATGTCATGCCTCCATTTTGAGTTAAACTTCTCAAAATGTGACCTGAAAAAAAGCTATTTTGAGAGCAAAGTTACCTAATAATGTCTTCTTGAGTGAAGGTGTCAAAGCACTCAACCTGATTCTTCTTATTAAAGTAAAAAAAAAAGTAATTTGTAATACATGGTGGTCTAGTTGAAGTGACGGTGAGAAGTGTTTTTTTAATGAGGTATCAAAGATTACCTGGTTCACACAGAGATGTCACACTTGATCATTAGAGCACAGCAGAAGTCCTCCATCTTAGCAATTATTCAAGAGAGGAAGTCAGTGTTGGTTTGACGCACAACTTCCTGCTGATGATTTGGACTGGAAGTGAAGAGAAAAATTACCCTTAATGTGAGTTTCTTTTTCATAAACTAAATTAATTCTGGCGGTAAAAGTACTATTGCCGATTGTAAATACAAATTTGACTTCCAAGATGTCGGATGTATAAGAAGGCACTCTGCGAATAGAAAGTACCACAGGGTGTGTTACAACAACAGGAAGATTACAAGGATTATCCACCCAAGTATAGTTTATTCAACGGAACTATGGGATTATCAGAACTCAAATCTGAGAGGAACTGGATTATTTTAGTCCAGGATGGAAATCACTGGATCTTGTGAGGACCTTTTAGAGTTTTCCAAACCAGCACACGCATAATATCTTCAATAAATGAATTGATGGTGTGGGAAACTAAATGATTGTGTTGCCATAATGGCGTCTTAAAGCAAAAACTTGATACATTCACTGAAAATTTTCTCAGGTACGGTTGACCACGATCGGTTCAAATATCCTGGGGAGTTGTGCATCTGTGCTATGTTTCTGTCCTCACACTACAAGGAACTACACGGTTTTGAACATCTAGTTAGCAACCCTTCAGGAGTGTTCTTGGCATTTCCAACTGGGAGGAGGCTTCAGGGCAAACCAACGCTGGAGGGACTTCTCATTACAGTCCTGGGAACACTTTAAAATTCCACCGAAAGTGCAAGACGTGACATTGACATCTTTGCTTTGGGTGAAGGACTTGGATCGTTTTTTATACACCAACAATACATTCTAACCTATGTGTTGTCTCTGGGTCAAGATGACCCGAAAACAAACGTGTTTGTGGTATCCCGGGTATTGTCTCTGTGTCAAAGTCAACGACCTCCACCACTGCATAGGTTTTTATGCAGGGAGGTCATTCACCTTGACCCAAAGACTACACAAGGGATACCACAAAAATAATAATAAATAATTAAATAAATATTAATAAACAATTTCCTGAAGGAGACCTCCTGAGGGATCAATAAAGTTCTACCTAACAAACTCATTTTTTTTTGGTCCACTGAGTCACGTTGTTCGACAGATAACACAAGGAATACCAAAAACGCATTTGTTCTTGGGCCATTGGGTCTCCATGACCCTGAGACAACACAAAAGGTACCAAAAACACATTAGTTTTCAGGCTACATGGTCAGCTTGACCCAAAGATGACAAAAGGGATACCACAAACACATTTGTTTTTTGGGGGCTGCTGGGTCACCTTGATCCAGAGACAACAAAAGAGATACCACAAACACATTTATTTTTGGCCCCTTGGGTCACTATGACCCTGAGACAACAAAAGGGATACCACAAACACATTTGTTTTCGGGCCACTGGGTCATCTTGACCCCGAGGCAACACAAGGGTTGAGTTGCCATTAAACTCAAAGAATGTAATATTTATTCTTAAATAGTTCATTATTGTTCCTATTTTTGTTTATTATATGTTGAGAAAATGAAGAAAAAAATACATAAATTGTATTTTTTTGTAAATAAAATTGATTTAATTAAGTTGTTAAAACATATCCTCAAATGTATTCAATCATCATTCCTTAATAAAACTTAAATTTAATTATAAGTTTAATTGGTTTGAAGGCTATTTCATGCATTGAAATGCAAACAACCTGCACAACAGTTTTATGCCGTTTGATTTGCCGAAACGACGCTTCTAATGCAGGACAGCACTTCTTGATGGAGCACGAGCGCCGCAGCACGATTGTTCATCCTCCTCCTGCCAGAAACAAAGAGACAAGACAAACAGATAAAGGGTGTGGAAAACTTGTCGGGGAGTTTATCTCACTGCGGCAACCAGCCTGATGTCAACGGGGCCGCGCTGGCACGCCGGGCGGTGCCATGTGTCCAACCCAGCCCTCCTTGGGAGTTCTGCAACCCTGCCATGTTGCATTTAGCTCCTGTGCAGGTGGCCCCGCAGACCCCCGGCTCACCAACGTTTGGCAGCGAGGCTTTGAAAAAGTGTTTGCACTCGGACAAAGCGGCGTGTTAGTAAACTGCACATCACAGGCACTTGAAGACGTTTGGCATCCGATGCAGAGCAGAAACACTCGACGTGATTCTTATCTGGGAGTACAGACAGACAGGCGGCAAAACAATTTAGCTTTTTTCGCGCGGAGGTTACAGCCCGGGCTGCGATGTCTTCATTTTGGCAGCTGCAAATAACAAACGATCAACTTTGTTCACTCGATAACTCATCGGCTTATCTCAAACCGTTTCCCTGAAGTATGACCTTGATGTAAAGTTCTCCGCGGACCCATCAACAACATTTTGCATTTAAACATAAACAAAGTTTGCATTTTAAATTATTAAATGTTTTGTCACCACGGTTAGTTAAACGGTAATTTATCTTCACTATTGTATGCTGTGTATTATAAAGTATTGTAGTGTACATTTTTGTGATTCATTTCTAGTTCTTTAGAGCATTCAGCGTCAGAGGCGGTGAGAGGCCATACAAGTAAATAACAAAACCTTCCTAAATGCAGAAGAAACGGCAGAAAATTTAAATTCTGAACTTTTTTAATCCATTTTTAAAAAAAATTTATACAGATAAAATAGAACAGTACTATTAATAAAATGCAGATAAACAGAAGCTCCATGACCACCACTGAAGTATTCCTTATTTTGGTACACAATGTTTTTTTCTTACAGAAACAACCATAAACAACTTTTTAGATGAAATTTAACTCTTTCATTATCAACCGATCTTATTAAAAGATGACCTGTTGGTCATTATATTAAACAAACGACAGTGTAATTGTTCCATTATTGTTGTATTTAACCGCCCATTCACACAAGGTCTTTTCAGAGCCAACAGTCCTGATTGTCATCTCTGTGCAGTCACATAACCCCCCCCAACCCGCCCCCCGACCCCTCGCTCCCCCCTTCATTGTCTCTTTCCACTGTTGCGTCGCTTTGTCAGTTTTTCACCCAAAATGTAAATGTAAACATTTCACCTACACAATGGCTGCAATATTTTACTGTGGTAATCCTCAATCAACAGGCCCCATTGGGGGGGCGGGGGGAAAGGGAGTGTGTGTGAGTGTGTGTGGTTGTGCGTTTGTGTGTGTACTTCCTGGCGGTCGGCCAGTTCTTTCCTCTGTACCAAACACTGAACCAAGTCGGTTGCTTAGTGGAAACAGACAAGCCAAATCGGTGCAGAGTGACCTATTTTGTTGCCGTGTGCCGTTGGGAGTGGGTCCCCCCCCCCCACCCCTCAAACTAACCCCTATCTGCTCACCGCCCCTTGCAATGAGGGGGAACCCCCCACCCCGCACCCCTCCTACCTTTAAAAAAAAAAAAAAAAAAGGGAGAAATTTGCCCACCAGTGGATGATGGACTTGCGCGCCACACCTACTGATGTGGTCCGAGCTCTTCCCTCCGAACACCCTCCCCTCTTCAGAGGCACCTAATTATGAAAACCCTGACTCATTTACATGGCTATGTTTGATCTAAATTACACTCCAAACCACACCAAATTAGGATCATCTGTGAATGTAAAACACTTTTTTTCTTTTCCCCACATGCACCCTCCCCTTCTCTTTCTCCACTCAGACCAAGCGAGCTCTGCAGGGCACATGTTCAAATGATGAAGGGGGGATTTACAGTTTTTAACATCCTCTGGAGACCTGAGCTCTGTCTATAAGAGCGACTGGAGTCCCTCACAATTATCCCAGGATCTGATCCGCGCACCCCCCAACACACCCGTCCCGCGCCCCAAATTAGACCGAGCCTCCTCCGACTGATTCCACGTAACAGCAGCACATTAATTACAATCTGCCAATGGCTGGCCCGAGCTAATTGCGAGTGCTTATTATGCATTCATGTTCTCATAATGCACATCGTCTTCGTCTCTCATTCCAGACGATGGTGTTTGTTTTTGTCTATTATCAACTTGTAAATACCTTAAAGCTCCAGTAATGATTTGTTGATGTCATCTTAATATGGGAGTCTATACAAAACTGTCGCTCGCGTTCCAGTCGCCGTCTTTGTCGCGTTCGAAAATGCGAGTTAAAGTTTAACATGATGCAGGATAAGAATGCAAATTTAAGATGGTATGTAGTATATGATAAATCATTAAATTAGGCACTTTACAAATATAAATTACTACTAATTACACTTATTTTAAATAGATTAATATAATAATATTGCCATATTATATATGTATTTTCCTTTATTATTAAAGACGTTAATTTTACAAAACTGTTTCTATTTTGTGTGATATTTCTATGTTCTTGTACAGTACTTTGTGTTAACAGCTGTTGTTTAAAGTAATCTTTTAATAAAGTTGAGTTGAGTGAGGGTTGAGATGAATTAAATGAAACGTTACTGATAACAACTATTACTCAGTAGGTAAAGAAGAGTTGTTGGGCTTGTGAGAGAGAACAAAAATATATTTATTTATATTTATTTAAGCAAAGTGTAGATTTTGGGATCAGATTCTGCCCTTTGACTGCTTGTATGTGGATATTGATAAGTGAATTGACGACTAAATGAAAATGTATCGTAAAGACAAAACTCAATTTTCTCTTTTATTTTTGTATTTATTTACACACAAATCCTTTTTTTTTAATAAGGTGCCTTAATATCATAGTTAGATGTTCTGTCAATCAATCTTTTTAAAAATAAAGCATAAAGAAATAGGTATTAAAAGAACAATGCTCGTTTAGGTTTTATTAAAATCTTTTTTTTCTGTTCCGTTCTTGTTTCTTACATTTTTTACTTTTAAGTTTCTCATTATATTAAGTCTATATTCCTTTGTTACGTTGGTTGGACGGCCACTCTCATCATCTTATGTATTGCTGTATCCGGCCCCTATGTTAATTCAACTTTGAAGACAAATAAAATGTAATATATTCTCCATTCCATCGTCATTTCATGAAATGTTTTTTAAAAAAAGGTCATTTTTTTCATGTTCTATGGTTGAGTTTTCGAACAATGATATCACTTTCTGGTTGTGTTGAGTATTTACAGGGTAAAATTGGAATCATATAAGACAGCGAACCATCAATGTGACTCGAGACGTTTCTTAATGTGAACATCACATTGTCATTGGACACGAACAATAGCCTTATTTTAACAGTGACTTAAAAGGCCTGGGCTTAAATTGAACAATCTGGTTCTGATCATTTGAAGTTGTGGTTGGAATAATTAGGAACACACAACTGGGGGAAAAAAAGAAGACAAACACTAACCAATGCTCAAACATTTGAAGGAAAATCTGCAGTAACTTTAATGTGCGCCTCATTCCAACATGATTAATTGGTCACTTGAAACCTGGAGTGGTTTTCTCTTCTGGTGTTTTAAACCAAAGTTCTCTCAATCTTCCTCACGGCTGACAGCGCTGGAACATCAGGTGAGGCCATGGAAGGAGTTAACCCTCAGAAACCCTTGTGAAGTTAAGGTTAAAGGGGGCACCCGTGAGGTTCAAGCAGTTGCTCCTCTTTGCCGTTTGGCGCCACCAAAGCGCTGCGTCGCCGGCTTTTGAGCAAAACGTCTGATTATTGAACTGAGATCAAACATCTCCCCACAAATCTTTGAACAGGCAGCCAAACGACGGAGAGCACTGCTATTCTGAGAAGTTTGTTTTCATGCCTTCTGTTGTGGTTTGCCTGGGCGGGTGAGCCGTGGCTCTTTTCCCCAAATCCGCAGAGCCTGGATCCAATAAGGCTCTGTATCTGAGTGTGGCGGTGTGGTTGGCAGAGGCAGGATGCTTCAATCTACCTACTTGTACCCCCTTTTGCTCTCCGGGCCACAGCCTAGGTGCTTTTTCTCTTTCAAGCCTTCCAGACTTAATTCGCAACAAATGTTCCCAAAGTCTTTGTTCCTTTCTTTTCATTCCACAAAGAAAGACGAGTCCTTCAGACGCTCAAAGCCCACAGGTACACTAGCGGGACGTTTTGTTGACACAAGTCGTCTTGATTTCAGACTTCATATCAACTTTTGTAATTCTCTGCAGACAGAAATCACGGCTGATGAAGCTGCCTCTGACAGGGGCTGTTGAGGTTAAGAAATTAATGTAATACCTCTGGAATGTTGCCCAAAACCTGAATTTCATCTATTCTTTTCATCATTTTAGTCACCACTCGGACTATTCCGAGTTCCCCTTCGCTTACACGAGCGTGCTCTGCGGCAGAAAAAAGAAAAAAGATACAAAGCAACAAATCTACCAGTGGTTTATAAAAACAACCTTAACCCCAAACGGAGAAAAAAGATTATGTTGCTGCTCATGGAAAAAGCCTGGAACTGTAATTTGGGTGTTTTTTTCTTTACCTGAATTCAGACTTTCCACAGCCCTCGGAGTACATGGTGTGAACTTGGTGACCCTGGGGCTTTTTGTAGAGCCCTGCAACTTTAAATATGTATGGCAAGATAAATACACAGAATGGAGGCAAAGCTCCAGATCGTCCCTTAAAAAAGGAATATAAAAGCAGCTGGTTTTTTTTTTTCCAGACAAACAAGAGATTTTCCTCCTCCTAAAAATGTCAAAATCAGTTGTTTCAGAACCACCACAAACCAAAAAAAGATTATATATGAGTGAGATTTACAAGCCAGAAGGAGAGAAAAAAACTCCAAGTGACGTGAGGACGCAATGGGTTTCTATGAGACTTAAAAAGGCAAAATTCTATAAAGGGCAACTAATGTGAAAACCTAACTGATGAGACTTCTGGGATTTATGACGCGCAGTGACCGACCTCGATGGTTGACCAATCACAGCGGAGAGGGTGTGGTTATGATAAACAAGATTTAATCTCCAGAAAAATTATGCATTTTTAGTGGGCGGGGCTTGAGCTTAAATGTAGGTATAGGGCTCTGTACAAACAGACTAATACTAATGAATACAATTTAGGTTCTAGGTCAATTTAAGACACACTTAAATCAATCCATTAGTGGAAGCTTCAAGTAGGGGGACATTTTTTAGAATCGCCAAAAAGAGGACACTACTGTGGTGTCGAGTTGCACAATTTATTTTTTATTTTTTAACATGCTACTAACTTGGTTTGGTCCAATTTAGTTTTTCTTGAAAAAAGACACCTAACCATGGCTCCTGGAGCTTAAACATACACAAAAGTGTGCACCCTAATAAAAGGACATGTCTGGGTAATAGAGTATGTATTATCCCTCTACATTCATATAATTATTACTGTTATTGTATACCATCCATTATAGTCTATTTTATTCTGTACAAACAGGTACAATTCTCGAATCCTTAAGGTAAATGACATCAGTTTAGCCAAGGACGGCAACACAATACAGCTCTCTTCAATCACACGATAAGTGAACAATGGGCTCCTCTTTGGCTGAATTAGGGAGTTAAAAAAAAATCCCCATTGAAGCTATTTGACCTCCTTCTATCTCAATTAGAGAGACAGGCCAAAAGTCAGAATGCCAATGAAGTGATTCTCAGCTAATAACTCCAACCAGACACATTTTAAGTTCCCCTTAGTTGCCTTTTGATCTCCTGTGCTGCCTTCAATGGTGCTGAAGCAGGGGCTGTTTGCCATAGCCAGGGGCACTGGGAGCCGACGAGACAGGGACACGCCACGAAAAATCTGACTGTCAACGTGCCCCCCTCAATTTATTAAGCGGCCCTCAGAGCACTGAGCTGGGATTTTGACCCTGATAATGCAAAGCCTAGGGGGAAATGGCATCGAGAAGCAAGCTCTGCATCCTGTTGTGCCGCGGTCAAAATGAGATGCTAATTAATTACCATTGGCATCTTTAGCAATGCGTGTCAGCTCCTATTTGCTGTATCAATCTGTTATGGGATCAAACTGAGGCGTGTGAGGCGGCCACTGGTTCCTGAAGTTGACTGGATGCAGGAGTTTGGGCCTCAGGTCAAAACAAACGCTGACTACAACCCATTCCTGATTAAGACAAGTTAGACTTCCCCGCAGCATGGTTTAATGAATCTGAATACATCGTGGATCAATAACAATGAATCACGTCGCTGTGGATATTTTTGACAGAAGCTCAAGAGGGTTAAATAAAATCCGGGAATCTGATTTGGAATGGATGGAACTATTCGTTTTTGATAAATAAATGTCTCATATTTTTTTAGTTACAATAATAAGTGAAAAGATACTTAACTAGATATGACAGACATATAATATTAGAGTATAAAAAGTTAATTTAAAACTAAATCACTCACAAGAGAGAGGGGTTTTCAGACTTATTTCTTGATGAAAGGGGCCAAAATCTTAAATAAAAGTATCTTATATGTATTAAATATGGTTTGAAAGTCATTGAAATTGGATGTTATTGAATTATCATGAGGGCCGTCTGTCCCCCTTTCATCCCCTTTCCCATGACCTGATGGAGTTGCCCTCCCCCCTGTAACCTTCACCGAGAGGTCACTTGTCTACAGGCTAATTTACACGCGTGCATGCACACACACACACTTTTATAGTAGACGTATAGATTTAAAACAAACTACACATCGATGCAACATGTGTAAGAAATCTCATAGGATGACCGACACAACATTTGATGAAGTTCATGAAGTCAACTTTAATTGTAAATGTTCATGGACACAATATATATATAATCACAATCTTGACAGAAGACACCTTGTCTCTGGACACTCGCTGTCATTACACAAATCCCTTCAGTAGACGTGTGTCCGACAAAATCACAGAGGGCCAAAAACAGAAGCACAGTCATGCATAAAACATACTTAACATTTACTGAATAGCCAAGAACATTTTGCCTCTTTGACACCAGAAGAGTTTCAACAGTAGAAGTGCATCTTGAGACTCGGAGACAATGAGATTCTTTTTAACTAGAGTCACAGAGTCATGGAAATAACTGGACACAAGTGGGTGTGTGTGGTGCCTGGAGAACAAGGAGAGTTGACACAACACGGTTATGTTACATAATGAATAATGCAAACAGAAAACAGTACAAAAGATGAAAGAAAAAAAGGAACATAAACATCACCGAATGGGGAGAAGAGTCTAATGTTATACGAAAGATATGGATGGCTCTGGAGGGATCTTTGGTTGCTCTCCGAATAAGGAAGGTTTTTCAAGTTGTTATCCCCAATTCCAAGGTAAATGAGTCGGATCATAGACATGCTATTTTGAGGGGCAGTAGCTCAAACATTTTTTGTATTAAATATATATATTTTTTAAATATAACATAGATGATAAACCATAGTTATTTGAATAGGGTTGATGATACATGCAAACTCCAGGTTGCCGATGTAATAGCTTATCTATCATAACATCTAAATAAATGTATGATATCTCATGACTTAACTCTCATTGAAAAAGAAACGTACGATAAAGTGAAAATCTAATAACCTCATACAAACAAATTAGGTTAACTCCCTTGAGGATGTCGCACTTGTAACAGCCTGGCCTGTAAACTGAACCACGACAAAATAAAATTAACCGCACCAAATTAATCAAACAGGTTGACCAGGTTCCAGCTCATGCAGTTTCGTCTTGAGGCAACAGTCATTAGCCTTGAGATAATAAGCACAAGGTCAGGAGATTTTAGAATTATCTCTCCTTCTCCCCACTGTTCTGTCAGACTCCTATGAAGTTGTGTTCAAGTGTGGGCTCGTGTTAATCAGCGCTTTAATTGCCACTTGCCTGGGAGTATGTAGGGAATAAGGCCAATTTCCCTGAGTTGCTCCTTCAGGAGGTTGCAGACAGGTTCTTGGAAAGAGAGCAGTCCATCAGCGCGGATCAGTGGTTTTTCATTTTTGAGTGAGAAAACACGAAAAAATTGATTCTTTTTTAACTTCATTTTAAATAATAATTGTTCCACATTTCATCTGAAAGCTACTTGTAACCGGAAAATCCAATCATGAGGAGTATGCATACCACTAACAAGGAGTTAATTTTACCTAACATTATAAAAATACATCATTAAAATAATATAATCTTATAACAACTTCCTTAAAGTAAATGGAGGAATCAACTGAAGTTAGGAATCTTGCTTTTACTTAAACAAATAGAAATCCGATCTAGTTGAAAGTCACACATTTTACTTGTACAAGTAAGAAAGCAACAGAGTTTACATTTCTGAAGCACAGAGCTGTAAGGTTGCTCTTATATATTCATTGCAGTTTCGGTTCGTTATTACACCTCCCTGGATGGTTGGCTAGGGTCACAAGTACCTCAAAAGATCCCAGAATTATAGGATAGGAAACAGAGAACATTGAAGTCAACGACTAAGCTGAGCTACAAAAAGAGTCACACTGATGTTGTCGGAATGGAATTTTAATAGACATGAAAAATAACAGAAACATAAAGATTGGAATAAACAGGTCTCCCAAAATGAAAAGATAATATCTCAGTCAGACACATGTCACAGACTTAACTTTTAAAATATTTTGGCCCGTTGTGTGTTTGATAGCGAATAGACAAAAATCATCTCAAGCCACTGCTAGGATAAAGGTAAAAATCTGAACTCCATCGATGCTTTTCTTCACACGAAAATGTATTTTCCAGTAAGTGTCGTGGACCCATGGATGAACTGGGAATCACCAACGGCCATGATAAATATAGATATGTATGAATAGTATGAATACCAGCGATAAAAGGCACATGTGTGCGTCGATGAATGTGCTATTGTGTAGCTAAAATGTGACGTACTCAAGTTGGAACTTAAGTCAGAAGAGCGGAATCTAATGGTGGATGAAGGTTTTCGGGGGCAATAGAATGTCGGAAAAGGTTAAACAGTTTTATGAATAATAGTTGTCATCGTAGCATATTAGTGTCCCATTAGCATCTATTATTTGGTTTTATCTGTTGTCCCTTTAGCTCTATAGCTCACTAATAATTCATTGATGTCGTCTTTCAGTCTCTTCCCATCCGACTGTTTATCATCCACTCCCTCTATTATTACATTATCCAGCGAGTGCAAACAGTGCATCCCTTTAATAACTGCACGTCAGCGTGATTAATGGACATTGCTTAATAAATTTCCTGTAATTAAGTGTCCACCTGCAGCTTGTCTGGAATCAATTACCTTTTTGTTTACGCTATTTCCTCAAGGTATTTAGTTATGTGCTTCCATTACCGAGTTGTAAGATAATATCTGCTTATTCAAGGGTTGTCTTATGTCACGCGCGGCACTGAAGGCAGCGACCAAAGGTGAGAGTGAGACAGACAGACAGACAGACAGGCTAGGGAATGGAAAGACAATTGGACAGACATGCAGACAGATGGGAGATGGACTAAAAGAAGAAATGGACATGTAAACAGACATGTGGATAGGTAGATAGATGAATGGACGGATGAACAAATGGACAGACGGACAAAGAAGTGGACCGACAGAGAGACAAACATGTCCAAAAATGGATGGATGAAAAAAAAATAGACAGACATTCAGGAGGATGGATAGACCAACTCACAGAAGACAGAGAGACAGACAAACTCACAAGTGGACAGATGGTCGGATGGACAGATGCAAAGACATATGTAAGAGACGGAAATATGAATAAATAGACAGACAGACAGTCGGATGAACAGACAGACAGACAGACAAGTGGATGGACGGACAGATGGACAATTAAATGAATAGACAGAGAAAGAAGAAAGGTCAATACATTTATTAAGGGATGGACAGACGGATGGACAAATAGATAGAAAGACAGGCATAGGTAGATCGACATCTGGATGGATGAACAGACCGATAGATAGACAAATGAATGGACATATAGACAGGCCAAAAGATTTATAGAAGGGCAGACAGACAGTTGGACAAATAGAAAGAAACACAGGTGAATAGATGGATGGATGGATGGACCGACGAATAAAGAGGCAGATAGACAGACAAACATCTCCACCGGTCATGGGTTGAAAACGTACGTGAAAAAGCCAGCAAGTTTGATTTCTGTTTGCGAGTGTGCCAGCGAAACACCTTCATCCCTCCTTCATCTGATTTGTGACCCGAAAATTCTTGATTCCTGCAGTGGCGAAAGCCGATGACTCATTAGTAAAACAAGGATGCCCTTTTCATCAGGGCAGTGACATGTGCAGAAGGTCACCGTGGTTAAATGGCACACCCCAAAGTGTCTGTCAATCAAACAGTTGCCTGTGTGTCGCGTGGATGTCATCATGCTGCAATTTTTGGAAGAAAGAGTGCTGCTGGGAAATATTTTACACAATTTATATTGATCTACGTTACCTTTAAATAATAGAACAAACCAACAGCTGGTTTTATAGATGTTAATCCGACTTGAACTCTATAGATTAGAAACAAGAATTTCCTGCTGTGGTGGTTCATGCTATAGGTTCTGACGAGAAGCTCCACTCGAGGTGAGTCCGTGCAGGACATCAGTATAAAAATTACTATCGAAGGAAATGAGTGTGACACACATGAATGCGAATTAGATGTCGGTGAGCGTTGGAGCAGCCAATCACTTGAGTGGTGCTCTTCAGGAGCACGAGTGAAGAGTGGGCAAATAATTGGACTCCCCGTGTGCTGTTAAAATATGTGTGCTGAAGGTGTTCTTCACCGACCAGAAACACTGAGGATTTGATAAATATGAGCAGAGGGGGCACTTCAGGCTTTCACTCCAACTTTCCAAAACAAGTAGGAAAAAAAAGAGAGAAAAAAAAGGGGTGAATAGCAACAACAATCAGCAGAAGTCCTGTGTTGTCTGACTGGAGAACACAAACACAAACACAAACGTTCCCGAGCAATCAATGCATCTTGAAGTAAAACCTTGTCACGATGTCATCAACGTTCATGCAGATCAGCGCTTTCCAGTCATTATTTCTCAAATGTTATTCATGTTGCAGGTCAGGGCCTGTCCCAGCTGCTAAGGGTAAGAGACGGGGGAAACCATGCTACAAAGAATGACTCACATCTACGGACAATTCTGTGTGTGTTACTATTGATACAGAGTACATTTATTCACACAAAATTGGAGGAGATTTAAGTTAACCTAACCATACAAACACATTATATTAACCCTTCCGTTATCACAGGGTCAAGGTGACCCGGAGGCCTAAAAACCTTCTGTGGTTGGAATGAAGCTGGACTCACTGGTGACAGTTGCTGAGAGGAGATCATTGAACAAACTACTGTCCATCATGGATGATGACAGTCATCCTCTGAACACTGTCATCAGTGAGCAGAGAAGCAGAATGAGTGCACGAATGCTCCTACCCAGGTGCAAAACAAATAGACTCAGGGACTCATTCATCCCTCGGGCTATTAAAATTGTACAATTCTGAGTTCGGGGGCAGGAGTACAGTGAGAGTATCTGGATGTTCTGTTCCATGTTAGTCTTTGTATCATTTGTCTTTGTTGTTTTTCTTTGACCTATGTTCTTTGTCTTTATCTTTAGACTTAGATTGTGTCATCTTGTTCTTCCTCTTTTTGTTCTTCTTCTTTTATTTTTTATGTATTATTTTTTATTTTATTGTTTATGAAAAATTGCTGGCTATTGGTAAAAAACAATTTCCCGAAAGAAAACCTCCTGAGGGATCAATAAAGTTTTACCTTACCTTACCTTACCTTAAAACAAATGGGTTTTTGGCATCCCTTTTGTTGTCTCTGGGTCAAGGTGAATACATACACAATGGTGAAGGTTGCTCACCTTGACCCAGAAGCAACAAAAGGGATACCACAAACACATTTGTTTTCAGGCCACCGGGTCACCTTGACCCTGAGATAACACAAGGGCTAAGACATAGAATATGCGACCCCCTTGTGGTTGAAAATGCAGGGATGGATGGAGTGCATACATTCAAAATGATAACACAAAAAAATGTGAATAAAAATAAATAAATACAAACAATAATAAAATAATAATAAATAATAGTTTGGCACACAATGGTGCAGTCGTAAGTCTCACAGTAAGAAGTAAGTGACATTTTTTAAATAAATAAGTACAATGTTCAATTAAATAATAAATGTACAAAGATAAAAAAGTATAGGGAGGAAGTTACAAGTGCAAATTTAAACATTATATATTTCAATTAAATTAAAAAGCTTGACCACAGTTGGCAGGAAGTAGCTACAAAATATTCTTCCTGCAGCGCTGAATAGTTATATTTTTGGACTGTAGGAGAAAATTGGAGCACCGGGATTAATCCCATATAGAGGTAGACCATACAAACTACAAACTACAGAAAGAGAAATGACACAGGAGCCTGAGAGCGAACTAGCAACCATCATGCTGTGACTGGGTTGCGCCACCTGAAAGTAAAACGATTACAGTCTGAAGATGCTCCTCATTCTTTGTCGTCATCCCGCGTTGCTCTGAAGTCAAAGACAGGCCGACATCCTTCAAACGTGAGCGTTTAATTGGTGCAAATATCAGTGCCAGAAATAGAGTCAGTCAACAGCGAGCATTGCATAACTGTAATTTAGTTTGTTCTGGGTCAGCGGGCCGCGGCTCTCTGATGGTGCAATGTTAAAAAATGTGACAATTCCTGTTAAACACAGTGTGAAAGATGCAGATCAGCAGGCAGGATTCAGCCTGGAGGTCAGGGAACGTTTCCTATCAGCGTTCAATTGATGCGATTCTTTTTAATTTATTCAACACGATGTTAAGCAGCAGTTTGACTCATTTGCTGTCATGTTTTAACACGTCAACCAGGGCCAAACAAACACGGAACATCCCCGTCGTTTATTTGCGCTCAACTGCAACTTTCCTGCGACTATGACCGAATCAAAGCTTAAATGGAACCTTAAAAATAATTTTTAAAAAAATGAATCAAAAACAATTTTTATCTCAGTTTTATATTATTCCAAATATTCAGTCAGTGTGGCACATGTTCATGCAGTACTCTCCGCTACCAAAGGGGGCAAAAGCAAGTGAAGCCTAGACTTAAAGAGGCTTAAAATTAAGACTCATCAAATTTTTATTTTATTTTATTTTTTTCCATCTTAATACTTTTTTCGATGCAATACTTTCCATATCATCATCAAAATTTAATTAAATGTATTTTTCGTTTGGCCGCACACATTATATTATATATATTTGGTGCATGTTTGTATACATACATTTTTTAATTATAAGGATTTTTACTTTTTTTGTTACATGTGTACATGTTTATTGTAAATACAGCAGATTAACACAAATTAAATAGTATAGAAATATATGTTCAATTGTTGTTTATTAGTGTAAAATTAAACATCCAGAATGTTTTTTTTTTTTAAGGGAGCACAATGGAACGAGCTGAACATTTTTTAAACAGCCCACGTTTACATTATAAGTGATATTTTATCAGTAATAATATTTTGTTTTCAGCTCAAGAATTCTGTTTGCATTTGACAATTTTCTGTGTTAATTTCTGAAACTTTAGTATTTCCAATATTAAGTACAGAAAAAAGGGGGAATGTAAATGTAAAACAAGACCCAGTGTTAAGTATGAACTTTAAATATAGGTGTCGCTGTCCAGTTCTGTCACCCTCAGTTTTAATTAGTGATACTAATGCTGCTTCTCGTTAGTCCAAACACTGATGAGAGACACCGCCGCGATGATGTCATGTGCAGACGGATCCCGGAGCTGCTCCTCAGACAGTGAATAATGGAACAACTGCTAAATGTGGGCACCATTTCTGATTCACAGCTGGAAACTTGACGTTCAAATGAAACTCATTTGGATGTAACATATCACGCTAAAAAGTCCCGCAGAGGGACGGTTACTAATTCCGTGTCAAATCGTCAACTGTGGAATTTTAGGCTGCAGTTTCCCACTGTTGATATTAAATAGAGGGTTTTGGAGAACTTTGGATTTGAAATATCATCGGAAAAGCACATTTTAAGAGTGAATGTTTATATATATAATGCTTTACACGTTTTTTAATCTATTAAACTACCTAAGCAATGTATCTTTTAATAATAGATTTGTATTAACTAAATACTTATTTACTTATTTAATTATATTTTTGATGTGATTCAAGTAATTAAATGATTTTTAAGTGATAAATTAGTGAGTACTTGGTTGACAAAACAACTATTGTCAACCATGTCAAGGTTTTTTTTTTTTTTTCTCCTGGCATGTTTAATACTTTGGTCAAAATATAATAATGATAATTAAAACAACAATAATAAAAATAACAACAATATTAATACTAATACTACAACTAATGATCAATTAATAGTAACAACAACAACTACAACAACAATAATAATAATAATACAAATAATAATAATTATTATTATTATAAAATGACAGAATTAACCTTGAAAAAATAAACTAATGCATACTAGGTCTTTGTGTGTAAATAAATAACTTTTTAACACACCTTTTTAAATAAAGAAAAACGCTACAGGCATTTCCTTGTCTTTTTTTTAATTTCATTTTTACACATGGCTTTTTTTTCTTGTTCTTTTTTCTTTTTGATATCCAAAAAGATTTTTGGTTCAACCCACCTCAGTTATGTATACCTGTGTCAGCTCTATGTATAACTGAACCCCTAATACTGTGTTTGTGAAACCATTAGTGCATCAATCCAAACATGTCTTCTTTCTCAAAAAGTAAATCATCGTTAAACTCTTTCATCGTTCAGGGTTTACCTTTCATTCCCATGAACAAATGCTTTCGAGAACATATTTGCTTTTATCATCACCGACCTTCAAAGCGTTTTATTTTCTCTCTCTGGTTTCCTGGTTCAATTAAATATACAACAGTTGCCTCAATTATTTACCCATCAGTCGACAATGGGACATTATGGTGGCAATTTGCTTGATTAATGAATTGATTTAGACGGTTAAATGTTTACAAAGGGGTTGAAACCCGCTCTGCAAATATTTTCAGAAAACAGGACGTGGCGTCCCATCGCAGCCTTCTGTAGACTTTAATTAAGCACAGAACCTTTCCTACCCCCTCCTGTTCCCCCCTCCTGGGATTCATTAGTCCCACCTAAATCTGCATTTTTAATTATTTAATTCGAGATTACATCTTTTAACTTCCATCTATTTGTTTCTTGCTAACGACAAACGAAATCAGGGTGATAGAAAAGTGACTCATGAAAGGTACAGCAGCCACTAAAGTATTTTTTTCAAACACAAACTAATAACGCAACTGAGAGTCTTTGAGATTGAGGAGGTGTTTTCATTTGACGTGCGTCCAACTGGGAGGTTTATTATTATAACAAGCGCCCATTAAAGAAATAATTAATGGAATTGCTCCAAAAATTAAAAGTCTCTTTGTGCCTGGGCCGGGGTGGGAGGGATTTAGGGGGGGTTTGCTGCTGATCAAGGACTTGAAATCACTTTAGATGTCTGCTATCAGAATATCTTCGAATCCAGCTTTTGCAAACAATTATGATCCGCTTTTAAACATCGCTACTGTTTTGACCGCTGCCGTGTTTTGACGGAAGGACAGGTACGCCCAACGTTTACTTTATTGTATATGGCCCTTGATCTCCAATGTTTTATCTGGAAATAATCTACCATCAGTTAACAGAGCTACCCTGGCAAACTAGATCCGGTCTTGTCTTTTTATGTACCTTGTTGGCTTTATACTTATAAAGAAATGTACATAGAACATGTTCCTATGAGTAGCTTTTCTCCAATACTTAAGAAAGATTACAACAGAGAAACAACTATTTTCCTGCTGTTAATCATTACCTTTTGGATTTTAAATTCAGTTGTAAAACTATTGCTTTACAGAAATGATTTAAATACTATGACACAAAAAAAGATAAGATTTATGCAATGATCGCGTTTTTTTTTTCCTAAATGAACTCCATATGCTAATAAATAGCTACATAATGCTAATACAAAGCTTGAGGCAATTTATGGCCTTTCTGTGTAGGCTTATTCAGGTTTACTCTGGTTTCCTCCCACAGTCCAAATACATACAGAGGTAAATTAGGAACTCTAAATTGTCCGAAGTTGTGTGAATGGCTGTGTGTCTCCAGGAACTAGAGACGTGTTTCACGGACCGACTCTCGCCTGAAGTACTTGGGATGAACTCCAGAAAAAACACTAAAATAATCCGTGGACGAAAATGAATGAATGATCCGTAAAAGGAAAACCAATTAGCCATTAAATATGAATTTAATTGTCATATTTTCCTCTGTGTTTTTGTCATTCCTCAATAACTATCTCACAATACGTGTGATCATATTATGGATTAATCAATACAGTTCTCATCAGAATACTCAATTAAAAAATATGTGTCAATAGAGCAAAAATTGACAGGAGTGGCATGAAAACTTATATTAAATACAAAAAATGTACTGGACGTTATGAAGCTGAAGCTGGATTCCACATGGATCCAAAACAACTAGTCAAGTTGTCAAGTTCTGTTCAACTTGGATTTATGACACCTCAGAAGCTTCAAATTTACTTTAATATTGTAGCATCTGACCAGGAAGTGAGTACAGTTACAGATAAAAGGCAGACAAATGAGAAATGCCATTTATAGTTTAGAAATATTTAGCCTGAAGCCTCGGGATCGTCTCACTGTTGTCGTAATCTTGGATTTATCCTACAGGGAGATTAGAGAAGGCGGAGAAGAGACAAAATCTGCTCACCTAGTTCACTGATTGACACTCACAGATATCATGAACGATACTGATCAGCTGATTTGAGAAATAAATAGAGGAGGGGAGGGATGGAGAGCGACCGTGCTCAAGCGTGGGGACAAGAACAGAGGATTGTGGGGGTTGACAGTGGCACAGGGGAGCGAAACACAGTTCAGGGGCCTTTTTCCAAGAGTGGTAATCAGGCGGAGGGGGATGAAAAAGGCTGATTTTCAGGGAATTAGCATGATAAGCGAGAACACAAAATCAATCCTCGTCCTCAGCCAAGGCCTCCTCTGATTACTTTGAACTGTCAAAAAATGGCAGAATCAAATCGAAAGTGCTCGAGGTTAGGGGAGTGATTTGTTCAAGAAGAGATCGCTCGAGCAATTGACACAGCTCTTGAGACAATAATTGGGTTATCAAAGAGAAAACAGTTCAAGTACCACGGGGGCGAAAGCTTATTTGCATTGGATTTTCATACAGAGAGACACACCTCTCTTGCTTTTTATTTCCCGTTCTGATACTTTAGGGGTGAGTTGACGTGGGGATTTCATCATTATTTTCCCGAAGTTTGTTGCCATGTGTGCGCCGCATGATTAGCAAGTGGTTTGTCTCCGCTTTTCAAGTCAATGCAATACATGTTTGTGCAGTTTGGTCGACTTCCTGGGAGTATAAAGTTCTGAGGAGGATTCAGACCTAAACTTTTCAGTCTATTTTGGAAAAGAAATAATTTTTTTTTTTCTTCTCAAACTCCTTTCTTCTTTAGTCAACTTGAGACTTGACCAGACACAACGTAGATACTCTATGGGAAACTATTCCAGGGACAATTATGAGATGAAAAATAACCGTTCCAGTTTGGTTAATTGGCTCACTGAAGTCAAGTGTTGTCTGACATGTTCACATATAGTCACAGAACATTTGTTAAAACAGTTAAAAGCCTGCAGTAGAAGTATATTAGCATGATTCAATAATTAAAACGTTCATGTTTTTTGTCGCAATCCTTATTGTGGACCAACTATTACAGGTAATGATTGAGAATGTTCTTTTTTATTGCAAAGTAAAATGGGAATATTCTTGAATATCATATGATAAAGTATGTAAACGATAATTGTCAGGCTGTGTAACTATATAATCAGGTTATAGAATTATATTAAATATATACTGGATTCATTAATTGATATTAGCACTACATCAAATTTTCTTTATTCTATGGAAACTAATTAATAATTGAAAATTAAAATGTATGCAGCTCTCTTATATTTCAATTCAGTATTGCTTGAAATGAGAGAAATGTGATTAGCCAACTATGTGATCCCAAGTTTGTTATTTTATAATCATAATAGTCTTCCGTTTACTTTTATATATATAAATGGTATACAATTACAACTACTAGAACCACCACCACAACAACTAAAGTAGAACTTAGACAATACCTTATGTTGTATTATAAAATAAGCATATAATAAAACCATCAAGTTTTAATTGTTTAAGAATTTTTGGCACTCAAAAATAAAATTGTTACTTGACTTGCCTGACTGATGGAATTTAACAAGGGTCAAGAGGATGAAACTTCAAAAACTCTTTAATTTAACATTATTATCTTCCTTATTCCATTAACAACTTACTGTATTTACACATTTTAAACATTTTAAATACCAATGGCAACAATCAAACAACCTCTGAGCGAAGTTAATGAAGATTATAAATCCTTTAAAATATTGTTTTACTACAACTTATTAACAACATTTTCTGAAGGCAAATCTCCAATTCTACCATTTAAACACTGACAACAAGAATTGGTTCTGGCCAAGTTGTAATATTTGGTCTGACATGTTTTTTTTTTAATCACTGATAAAGTCAAATAATGTATAATAATGTATTTAATGTCACCCTAATATAAGTCTGTGCTGCAATTGTGTTTGAGTCAGAAAACTTTCTACATACAATTCATACAATCAACATATTGCAAACCAACAACACAATAAGGGTTTTTTTTTTTTCCACCAACGCACTCACCATGTCAGATTTGAACAATCTGTCGTCATGTTTGAGTAATCTGCCATCATATTTCATAGCAATCTGCTGTCATATTGTGCTGTCACATGCAGTGATGGCTGACATAATGGGACTTTTGTCAGACCAGATCAACATTCATCAGCTTTTTGCCTGGATCGTGATTTTGCCTTAACTCAACACGTAAACAGATTTATCAACTGTTCCGCAACACATTAACCTCGGCATAAACCACTCAACACGGTCTTTAGGCCACACGACATAAAGACACATCTCTGGTCAACAACACGCGTATTATTCATAGAAGCCTATTGCATTGTGGGATAAATCCCTCTGGGTGGAAAATGCTACGTAGGAACATTTGCGAGCACTAGTCCATATTGTCTCTGTCACGGCACAACTTTGACATTCAGCATAGAGCCTCGTTTTTATCACTGAATTTAGAGTTCAAAAATAGTTAGATAAAAACATGAATGTTATGTTTAGGAAGTTCTACACGCTAGCTAAGAAGCATATGACCTCTAATAATCAAGTTTCAAACCTTGACCCTGCAGCTGAACCGGTTATCTTCAGGACTCAAACCTGCAGGAAAATCTGCTCATAGAGGCTCTTCTGTGACTGGGAATAAGAGAGGAATGCTCAGGGCAGAGGAAAAAAAAAGGCTGACAAAAGTTCATCCCTGTGGCTTCGACCTGCTGGAATCCGAGTGGTGGCTTTGATCTCAGGACGGGACATTAGTATTCCGCTCGGATCATGTTTACACAGCTTGGAGTGACTCAGGGATGGAGGTGCCGTGTGGACGGGTACAGATGCAGACCCAGGTCACACATGAAACGAACCTGAGCACGTGTTGATCTGTGGAGAGCTGTGAATGCAGCGCACAGAATGCGATACTGCATATCCTTTAAAGTGACGTTCAATACAAGGTGGACGTTACAGGCGAGCAGTATGGAAGTATTTGGATGTTTTCAAGTGTCTTTTTTGGACGAAGATGAAGACAAAGACCACTGATTATTAATGCCTATAACTCTTAGTCGACAGTAGAGTAGAAATGAGTGGATTCTGGGTGAACTAACCCTTTGTTGTCAGGTTAAAAAATTCTACCAATTTGAGGCCCTGAAAGATGATCTTAAGAAGTTTGTTGAAGAACTTATTTACTGCACAATTTTAAGAAATGTAGTGTTTTTGATGTCGACAAAATGCCTCAAAATTCTTGTATCTGATATTTAAACTGTAACTAAGTTACTAGGATCACTCATTTACTTTCACACTGGCAGTGATCTGGAGCCTATCCCAGCTCCTCAGGGCCAGAGGCAGGGGACACTAGAACGGTCGCTAAATTGTCCCGGGACACACATAGACCAACAACTATTTTAACCCACATTGATACCTTTGAACAGCAATATAGAGAAATCAATCAACCTCTCTACATATTTGTGGACAGCCGAGTACCTGGAGTAAACCCGCAAAAGGATTAGGAGAGTATACAAACTGTGAGGCCATAGTTCTTGGCATTTTGGCATTATGTAAACAAAAGACTTTCGTCAGCCGAGAGGTAAACCAAGAACATCGCAGAACCATTTTTCAGGAAACAAACACAAGTCTTACTTCAGCAGACAAAAGTGCAAACAGCAGATGAATTAAAGGTTACCAAAGATATATGATGAGTGTCAGGCAAGTATAAATTACTACAGGAAGAAGAATAATGAAGTTGCCGCCAAGAGAACGGGTCGGTCAATAATTAGAAGGTGGCACGGCAGACTTCGGAGGATTCAGCAGTTTGTTTTTCCAAATTTAATTGCTCGGGTCAAAATGACTTTCTGTGAGTTTTTTTAATACGGAAGCATAGAACAATATATAGAACAATATAAAATAACTTTTAATGCGTCCCATGTCAAATTCAACACTCTTTCTCAACAGTTTTTTTATTTGGCAGTTGTGAGTTGAGTTGAGTCGTCACATGGGAGTTGTATTTGATCAAATAAATACAGTTTTACAGGTGTTATTACAGTCTGCGTACAAGTGTGCATCAAAAGGACGGAAATATAAATCATGAAAAATAAGACATTAAAGATATATCTGGTTAAAATATGCAAAATTATTCAGATTGCTCAGGGATGTCGAAAAGAAAAATATTCCCTCCAAGTGTCCAAGCGGATGAGATCAAAACTCTGTGATAGTGTGAGACACGTGCACAGACGAGAGGAAGCTGTCCCCCTTTTTTTGTTTTCTTTCGGGGCCTTGGCAGCGCCACCGTTTCATGTCATGGTTCCTATGACTGGAGGGATATCCCAGTTATTCTTGGGTTATTTTTTTTTTTTTGGTCACTGGCATGAGGCTCGCCAGTATGTCGCTCTGCAATGTGAACTCTTGTTCCCTGCAGGTCGGCATAAAGTTGACGGATATCTAACAACACCTGCGCTCTCTCGAGCTGCACTTCTTTACGAGCTGCACTTCTTTACGAGCACAGTTTTGCCTCATTTTTAAACTGAAGAAATATTTTTTCTCATAAAATCAATGTCTCTTGACTTTATCTTGGATTCCATCCAAGTTTTATTTGAATAATATGCATACAATTAACATAAAATATGCAAAAGTAGAGACATTTTATTTTGAAATGTAAATGGTTTATGACATTGTCCCCTTAATTTCTTTTAATATCCAATTCTTGTGGTGAAATATGACACTTTATTAGGATAAACAGGCATTTTCACTGATAAGATTTTGCATCCGTTTCATGACAGTGAGATAGAGATATGTAAAAAAAAGAAATAAGAAGCAGTAAATGCACAAAAGTACAGTATATGCTTATTTGTAAATGAAAAAAAAAAAGAGTAGAAAATAAACAAAGACGGTTCTTAAAATAAATGGAAAAAAATATGTTTATTTCCTTTTTAAACAGTTCATATTTAAAATTAATGTTTGCACTTCTAAAGGATAAAATGTAAAAATGTAAAACTTGGAGGGTGTGTTATTAAGATACATGCTTGTGCATACAGAATATGATTTAGACTTCCGCACAGGCGGCGGAAACATACATTTTCCTGTCCACTTTAAGACATCAGGAGTTAGAAACATGCCTGTTAAATCAGACATGGTGTGTTTCCTGGTTCGCAGCATGGTGAGTTAAGACAGAAAGACGCTAATTGTACCTTAAAACACAGGCTTGACTTCAGTGTAAGGATGTTAGTTAAGCAGGATTATGAATGGTGTTTGAGTCATAGTCACAGTGTTAACTGTCAACATGCAGTACGGT
The DNA here is from genome assembly GCF_982586985.1 of Callionymus lyra. Taxonomy (NCBI): domain Eukaryota; kingdom Metazoa; phylum Chordata; class Actinopteri; order Syngnathiformes; family Callionymidae; genus Callionymus; species Callionymus lyra. The sequence continues at coordinate 25,312,838 of NC_141822.1, forward strand.
ATAAATCAGGATGTGAGGCCACATTTATAGCATGAATAATTAGTCATAACTAGTGTTTCATTTTTTTCCTCTAATACTATCTATTTTCCACAACACTTTATATAGACTTTTTTTATTTATACGTTTTATTTTAGTTTTCTATTTGGACCATATTAAACATCCATTTTCACCCCTGCTGGTGGAAACTATTAATTGCAGGCAACACTGGGAACTAGACTCAAATACAGCAGAATGACAATGACTTCAATTGCATCTTTTCAAGTTAGTTTAAAACAATAACTTACTAAAAGAAGACGTTTTTTTTCGGTTTGTATCAATCATTTAAACTGTCATAATAATACATTTAAATAAATAAAAGAGTTTAGGGATGAGGTTAAACAAGTGATTTGTTTCATTAATTAGAGATAATAATAAATTAATCTCTATATTTAGTGTCTTGACAGCAATATGTATAACTTTAAAAATATATTTTCATCATCAATCCTTTCACAAACATTGAAAAACATATGAATTAATTAAAACAACATTCAAGGATTGTACACACAGACCGGAGACGGACACAGTTCAGCACTTTTTACGGAAACTCATTGCACTTGAACAAAAAAACTATTCTGTTTGTCAAAATCAGGTTATTTTCTCAAGATGCATTTCCCTTCTATCTTAATCCTTTCAATAACAAACTTAATAGTTGTGCTTTGTAACTCGACATCAAAGGACATCTAAGCTGATCCACAAAGCAATAATCGAGTGTCTCATTGAAACACTGGAGGAATATTCCATCAAACAACAGGAAACCGCTTTGGAATCAGCGATAATTGACACAATATATTGCTTGAACCTGTGTGAACCGCGCAGTAATTCCGTGCCGGGCGGAGGCTTTGTGGAGACGCCACGACTCAAACGCGGCGGCGGCGGCGTTGAAGAGTTCAGCGATGCAAAGGGACAGAAAGTTTCTCTTTTGTCGGGAAAGCTCTCAAATGTGCCACGGAAAAGCTCAGATCCAAAGAGAAGCCCATCTCTGCTAATTAACACTTTGAAAGATAAAAGCAGTTTATTAAATCAATCAGGATGACGGTTGTTTGTGAATCCCAGCAGATAAGGACATTTGCATATTAACTCGGCGGTTCTAACCTACATTTGAGAATCTTCTGAGATCGTGGCCAGCTTCAATGTAAATATTTTCCCCCTTCCCCGCTACTGTACACGTTTTAAAGTTTCATTGCCTGGAATCTCTGGTGGGTTTTTTTTTTTTCCTCGACTCATTAAAAAATAAAGAGGTGGATAAATAAGCAAACATGTACAGACAAACAAACGACTACGGATATTACGGCGCTGGAGAGACACTGCCAAATAAAATATGCGGCAAAAACAATCTGGATTTTAACTTGATGTTGAATATTCCCAGTTCAAAACTTGGCTTTAAACGAACACGAGAGCAACAATTTGTCTCTGAAAGAGTCTTATATGTGCCCCGCAGTTAATCTGGCACATAGTTACCAACAGTTGCACCGTGTTCTGCCAAATCTTAACTACCATGTTAATCGCACTTGTTCCAAAGAATTTTAGAAGTGTGTGCATTTAACTGCTTAAATAACATTATGTCCACTTAATTTGGATTGGAGTGTGACAGAATAACTTTTTTTCAAGGCATAACTCCCTGAGCCGAGTCGAACAACAAATCGAGGGGAAAAACATTCAATAAGCAACAATGATAACGGAAAATGATTATTACATTATTATATTTCTTATTATATTCCACGAAAAACTGACATTTCTTGCAGGTATCATTTTTTATTTACTCAATAAATTGTGGATTTTGTTTATTTCTTTATCCTAAAAAATGTGCAGTTGCAAGAAACACCACAAAGACAAAAATGACATAATAATAATATAAAACCAAATAAACATATTTGCAGTACAGTGTTGTCGACCAATGTTGCCACATTTATCAAACCCAAATACAACTTTGTGTATTAGAAACTCCAGCTTTTTTAACATCTCTCTATACAATTACAGTTTGTATGACTAATTATACCCATATGACATCTTTTATTTATCCAATAGAAATAATTGTTTTTGATCAAAACACAGATATTGATGATCCAGTAGTGTACATTTGCAGTCTGATTGAGAAACGTTATCTTTTGCGAACCATGCAAAAGGAATACTGTCAGGAACTAACTGGACCCAAGTATGTATGTATACTTGGAGACAAAGAAAAAAGTCCATGCAAGAGTATGTTTTAATTATTTATTCATAGATGACTTAAACACAAAACTCGTGTTCGAACTTACCGGCAGGAAATGAATAAAGGAATGAATACAACTAAAGAGGACACACTTCACACCAACAGAAGACACTAATGGAACGCCCGAGGAACAATAGTACGGTCAATTATACCAGCCAATGAGTTTGGGCGATCTGACACCACGGACTAGAACCTAGGAAGCTTAGGTAGCAGCTGCAGAGGTCCTGATTGCAGATCTGGTGTCATTTACCTGTCAAGGTTAACACAGATTTGAGAGACACGGAAAGGAAATAAAAAAAATCGTATTTGTTTTATATAAGAATCATCTTTTTTATTATTGTTTAAATTATCCTTTTCCACACTGTCTTGCATGTAGCTTTCTGCTGTTAGATCATCAGGATCCTCTTATGTGATCCGTTGGACTGTACTGAACCTTATAAACCTGGGGTCTCAACATTTACTGGCTGGGGGGGGCTACCTTAGGCACATTGGATCAGGCAGCAGGCTTTGAGGTCTTTTAGCCATTAAAAATTCTATTTACATTTGGATGTTTCATGTTTTTGGTGTTTAATGTGGTTTCACTGTTGAGTTTCTTGTTGTTTTTTTTCTAATTGTCTGATCTTTATTCTTTAACAAACTGACATTGTACTAAAAAATACGAGTTCCTCGCTCGGCCTCCTAATATAAGTTGTCAAATACAAGACCTTTGCTTTAAACCATTGTATATAAAAGGCTCAATTGAAATGCTACTAATTTTCACACACAATCTTAGTAAATCATCAAGTCCAGGATTTAGCCCCAACTTCTGCAATTTATACTTTTGTAAATACAAGTAGAGAAGTAAATATAATATACTAATAATAGTAAAGTTTAATAAATACATGGCGTTGACAATTATTCTGAAGGCGTTTCGCAAAATATAGACATGTTTAATATTTAAAAGTTTATACATTTTCATTTATATTAGTTAATTTTTTCTATTTTCCACAGCAGCTGGACTCGAAACGTTGTCATGGCTAAAGGGAGAGCCACTCACAAAGAAAGCTTGCTCATATCGATCAGCCTTTCTAATGCAGATAGATTTTGGTTCAATACCAGTCGTTGTTAATCAAGGTATAAGGACAGATACATCATTGTTGAAAGGGTTTTGAGCAGGCCCCCGCAAATCTGGCCTTTTATCTGCTCAACAAAAAGCCTGTCGAGTTAAGCAAACTTTGATTTAATAGCTTAATTTATAACAACAGGTGTTGACCACAATCGTGACCTTTCATCCGGCCCAACAAAGCGAGAGAAAGATTTGTATCTTCTTTTTGCTGACACCGAGTGGGCAGCTCACAAGAAAGTTGCTTGGATTATTCAAAAGTCTTTTAATTGCAGGAGCTCGGACATTAGTTGAGAAGCACTCACTTCATGCTTGGGAACACAGTGCCACAGTGCCTGCCCCCTCACCAAACACTTGTTTTATCTGCTTGCAGATTGAACTCACTTCACAGTGGTGGAAGGCCAATTAGGGTGCAGAGGGATTAAAAATACTGTGGAGCAAAAAAAAAAAAAAAATGCTTTTCATTTTTCCACTTTTATGCTACAGGAAAGGCCGTCAGGGGAAAAGCTCAGCACTTTATGACAGTGGAATTAAAGAGGAGAAATTAAGGTGTGAGGTTATTTCCTGTCCGTCCAACACCTTCTTTATTTTTTAATGTATGATACCGCAAAATGCTGAAATAGTTGGAGTTGAACCCAATTTCCTCTCTCCTGTCTTGTCTATATTTTCCGGTTCAGGCCAGTGGAGCAGAATATTGCCTGGAATGGACCTGCAATGTGTAACGTGTTTAATTCCCGGGTAAATGTGATATTGAAGAAGGTTAGAAATGAGCATGCAAACCAGAGAAGATTTTAAAATAAAGTCAAAACAGGTTTTTCTTCCAAACTAACTGCAAACTTGAAACTGCAACATCAACTTCTATCCATCAATAATTTGTTGAATTGCTGGGATCTATTTTTCCTTAATCAACTGTAGTCTTATTTCAACTGTATAGTGTCTTGAGATAACTTTGTTATGATATGACACTTTAAATAAAATTGAATCGAATTGAATTGAATGAATAATTCAAATAATTCAAAATAAACGTGTGTAAAGATGGCTCTCTGGAACAGTTGATATAGATAAGTTACCTAGAATAAAAATATTTTTTTCAATTTTAAACCTGATCATCGAGAGATGGTCGGTGTTGCAAATGTGACTCTGTGGTTCTCGAGAAAAACGGTTAAAACTTTAATCCCTTCCAAACTTTCCCTGAAGTGTTGATTTTGACAGTTTTTTGGAAGTGCCATGACGCTCGGACATTTACACTCGAACCTCCTGTCCTGTCACTTCAATTCTTCTGGGTGTAAAAATCAGTGTTACTGTTGAATCGGTGACCGCAAATGAACGTGGCGAGCGTTTTACAACTTCGGTTTTAGATGTAGACTTGTGAGACAATGGATAGTTTTCTTTGGGAACAATCAGAGTACAAGTACAAGTCTGTCGCTCTAAGACACATTTGATACAATTATAAGAGAATCATTTTTCTGTTAAAGTCATTGAAATAGTTTTTTTTTTGGAACCATAACCCATGTGTTGCTGAACAATTTCATTGAGTCAAAGTGACTGATTTTGTCCTCAATGACCTGATTCTAAACAATTGACATGACTCTTGTCCCCGTTTTGTTTCTTTTACAATACAACAATATGTTAAATATCAACTTTGAACTTCGTCAGAGAATTAATTCTCAAAAAGAAAATCTCGACACACAATACACGCCATTGATTGCGTCTTTATCAGTGCTATATTCAAGGATCAATCTTCCGAAATGTTTTTTTTACGAAAACCAACAGCAAAAACTATATTAAATATATCAAAAAAGCTGCTTAATTAAGGGATTGTACAATTAAACAGATGAAATGTTTTATGAAGGAATGAAAAACGAAAAAAAATCTAATATATTTTAAGATAGGATAGTTTTTTTATTACCTGTATTATTTTGTTCAGTGGTTTAGAGCGAACACTTTATACTTTGGGCAGAAGAATGCCTCAGATCTAAACAAAATGAAAAAAAATTAATCATAAATCTCTGCTGGTGGTTCACCTCGACTGCAGCATCCACAGGAGATGTCGGTGGATGTCATTAACCAGAGAAGCCATTGGTGTGCAGGAAGAGGGGAGGCGACGGGTTCCCCCCGAGCAAGCGGCGTCTTTAACATAAGTGGAAATGTGCACAACAGGACAACGTAGGAAAAGGGGGTTTCCCTGGGATTATCGGCGCGTGGCAGGAAATCAATACATTGTTTGTTTATTGGCCTGACCTCTGATCTGATCCTGATCCACTTCTGTACATCTGCTCATTTTTTCATTCTCGAATCTGTTCATTTACTCACAGGATTTTTTTTTTTTCTTCTTTTGTATGAATCTATTTATGCACGACATCTATAAATTAATAAAGGGTAATCATTATTGAGTTCAGGAAAAATACTTTGAATATAAATATATATATTCACTGACACAATATAAAAGCCAATATATAAAAAGTATACTATTTTCTCTCCAATCCAATTGGTGTGACTTAAATTTTGTTTCAAATATGATTTATTAATTCAATTGGAAATGTAAATAAAAATGTTTGTATAAGCATTTATTTAAACTCGGAAACTGATTCATCACAAATACTTTGAAATCTGTATTAAGTAGCAGGATAAAAGGAAGTACAAAAATAAAAGATTACATTATTTTAATCAGATCAATCACATGGTTTCTGTGGTTTATTTGTAACCTAAAAAAGATTATACATTTGTCCAGCTTAAAACGGTTAATATTGCTCCTTCTAATCCAATAAAAACGTTTTTAAAAAACATTCCGTGCAAAATTGGTGCAATTATCCTGAACCGGGCCTCATTTAGGAAAGGAAGCAGGTTTTTTCGTATAATGTTAATAGTAAATGAACACCTTAAAATTAAAGTCTGAATTAAAATGGTGAATTCAAGAAAATGTTGCATCCAGAGTCACTTTCTACAAGACATCATGATGTTCCTGAATGTACCATATGGTGTATCAGAGCATGTAAACAGGTACAAATGTTTGTACGGAGTTGAACCCAAATGCAAGTGAAGAGAAAGATTTCAAGCAGCCAAAGGAGAATAAGAATATATATATATATATATATATATATATATATATAAATAAAAGACTATACAATTTAATAATAATCAGTCCAACACAAAACAAAGTCCACAATCCAATTAATAATAAACAGAGTCCAGGATCACTGAAAAGGTCAAAATCCAAAACGTCCACCGAACTAGGGAATAAAACAAAACAGGGAACCATATGCATGAAACTCTTTGACCTGGCACACTGGTCTGGAAGCTGATGGTAGATAAGCTGCAGGTGATTGTTGATCAGCTCCAGCCGTGTGCCATTAGAAGGGTTCATGTGGGAGGACAGGAAGAAAACAGGAAGTAACTATACAAAATAAAAACCACAATAAAAGAAGCGTGACAAACAAGAATGACGCAGAAGAGATCTATGTAATAAATACCGTTATGTTATTTTTAGCCCTTCAAGTGTTTGTTGGTTTCCCTCCCAACGTCTACAGAAAGTTGCTGACTCCTTATTGTTGACAATAAATCAAATTGAAATCATGTTTTATATCAAAATAAATGTATTTATTTGGTGGAATCCTTATAAATAATGCATAGGCAACAACATCTTGTTGTTTTAAAAAAAAAAAAAGATCAACAAAGACTCCGAGATATTTATCTCACCGATAATGTCCCTTGTCTCCGTTTGGAGGTCAAATCTCGAGGTCTGTCTTCCACATAGCAAGCGAAGAAGAGAGGGGAGGAAGAAGAAAATGGAAAATGATAGAAGTGCTTTGCTTCTGTAAACGAAAGGATGAAAAACTTCCACTATCCAGATACCCGCCACGTAAAGGTCACCCGAATCTTCGGACTCTTAGTGATGCTAATGGGGCCTAATTTGAAATGGAATTTTATTCACATCTTCCAATCCAACAATGAGATTTCATTCAGATGTAGCAGTCACTTTTTACTTGCTTTAATGATAAGTAGGTCCGAACGCAGGGAAAAGAAGAGGGAGAAAAAAAAGCTCCCCAAGGTGCTTTGACTCTGTTCTTTTATTAATGACTGGAGCCCTTTTGTGACCGCCGACGATTCGTTTGATGAATCATTATCGAGGAGAAAATCATCACATATTAAGAAGGAAGTTGTTTGGCGGAGCCTCCTCCTCTCGTCTGCTGCGAATTATTGTCATTATCATTATCGCCGAACGAACCCCCTGCCTTTCAAAATCTGGTTCCAGTTAATGTATATTCATCTGTCGTCGGCTTGTTTTGTCTGTTATTGCAGCGGGCTTTGAACCCGCTTCCAATTCAACTGATATCACCCTTGTTTACAATAACGCCCGGCGGACCGCTCGCTGCAGGTCGACCCGTGATCCATATCAATTGTGCTCCGGTGAATACATGGTGACGACAACACATCAATGATAGCTGATGTGTAATAAAGCAACAATAAAAAGCATGCGTGTCTGCCGCCACTAAAGGCGTAATTGAGCAACACTCACTTTTGTACCACCGTGAGTCATGAGAGCGGTTGAGTCCGGACTCCCCTCCGTTGCCGTCAATGTCAGCGCAACAATAACTCGCCTGGTCTCCTGGAAGTAGGGGACATTTGGGGGACAGACAGCACCATTGAGAGGAGCATCTGCAGCCCGCTGACTGAAACGGGGGGAGCCTTCCAGCACTACCTGGGCCTGGCCAAGCCAGTGGCGAAGAGAAGAGCGGGAGGGGAGGCAGCTGCCATCACCGTGATCCCAATTTATCCCCAGGCCCGAGAGTACAAATGAGTACAGACAGCTTTCACATCGCCATAAGACATATTTACATCCATGTGGGCGCGTGGATGAAGGAGCGGATGATGGGAATATACAGGAGACGAACTCCATGTGTATAAAACTACAAATATTCACATGTTTTATTTTAATTTTTTCAAAGATATTATGAATATCGGCTCCATGTTGCTCTTATGTCTTTCATTTGTGGCCCATGATCCATTTGTGGCTCTATGATTAAACAAAAAAACATAATCAAACTTTGACCCAAAAATGACTAAATTAATTGTCATGATTCTTGTACATTGTGTTTTATTTTGGTTAGTGTAGGTTTTTTTTCTTTTTATTTCTTTTTTTGCCCAGTTTTGAATTCTGTTTTTGCCATTATTGGAGTCTGTTTTGGATTTACCCCTTGTGGAATTTATTTATTAAAGACACTGACTTTTGGATTTACTTTTGTTTTGTTTGACTATTCGACAGAAAGCCACAGAGAAATAAACAATAAAATAGAAATTTGGAGCAAATGTGTGCAGATAAAACAGCTGAAAAGACCCACCCATGTCCTGGGCCTCAACAAGAATTTAACTCTAGGGGCCCCAGCTAGTTGAGGGTCTCACGTGATTACTCTAGTAACACAACCAGGATCTTTAAATAAATAAAAAAGTATTTAAAAATAAACATAGAAGAATTTTCATGTTATTATTATTATTAGATTTGGAAACATATCAACCATTAATCAACTATTTATTACTATGTGTATCATCAGAATATATATACTGTATATAATATATATATTTGGCCATTATTAATCAATAAAGAAAACGTATTATCTTGTTAATCCTGACTGTATATTCACAAACAATTTACTGTAGATATCAACATTATTATTAAAAATTGTTTTGTATTGTAGAAGATGTGTTCCCTGATTCATGGCTCAACGTTTAAGATAGAATTTTATACAGAATGTTCAGGAATCTTGTAGGAAATGTCGTTTTTGGGCCTCGATGTCGAGAGAAAACATTACTTCTAAGAGGTCAACAGAAGGTGTTTGATTATCAGTCGTTTCTTCCCTGTGAGGAGGATTTGACAAATGAGAGAAATCTTCACATTCCACTAAAGTTCATCTCTGGCTGAAAAAAAAAAGAAAACGGAACAAGACGTTTAGAAAGTTTCTTGTGTGATAAGCCTAATACCTTGATAAGACATGTCTTGTGCAACCGTTTAAGCCGCGCATTACAGAGCGTCAACAGTTTTTTTTCTTCTTCCGGAAGATGCGGACCTGAAAGTGCTGAACTTTCCAGTAATTATTCTCCGCTCGGGTCAGCTCTGGACAATATGTCAGCCATCTGCCAGCATCTGCGCTCTCTCCCACTAATAGAGCGAACCGCCCCCCCCCCCCAATCCCCCCACCTTCCACTCACACCGCCCTCCTTCTCCACCTCCCCTACTACACACCGGACCACCACAGCCTGCAGCGAGTGGCGCCGGGGGTGAAACGCTAAGCAGGTCACATGTTGTCTTTCAGCCATATTTGGGTCAGGCCGTTGGCATTGGATGAGGGGAAGCTTAATGCACAGAGGCAATGGATAATAATCTCCCCTTCAACACGCACTGTATGTTTGCCACACACACACACACACACACACACACGTGGAGATGAACAAACACTCCTTTTGACTCTCCTGGATGCCTCGCAGGGTGTGAAATCCCTCACTTTATTTCACGTATGATCCTAATTCAAGCTTCATTTAGATTTCCCCTGAAAGGTACCGAGGACTTGAAACTCGGAAAGGCCTCATTTTGGCACAAAACGGAGGGTAGCGGCAGCTTTGGCGGCGCATATGTTGCACGGAACATATGTGTGGAGCCATATGTTTAACGCCAGAGGAAAAAAGGAGCTCGCACATGTCGGGGATCACAGGTAAACAAGATCTAAAAAGACAGAACAAAGGCGTGGTAAGGAGTGAAATCAGAGCATGAAGAAGCCAGCTGCGTTCATCTCACACATGATGGGGTGTGTGAACTTTTGGGATCAACAGTCGCATCATTTTTCAGAGGAAAAATTCATGCAAAAAAAACTGCAACGTTCTTTCTTAAGATTAGGCCAACGCGTGCACATCTACCATGATAGGGAATGTGTAAATTTCATACATAAAATTGGGAAAATAAATATCAGGAATTCATTAAAAACTTTTTTTTTTTATGATGGTGAGTGTGGAGTTCTGGGGGGCACGGGCTGAGTTCTATGAAATGTGATCAAATTTCAAATACATTCACAGTCGTGGCGATTTGTATATTTGCATCAAACTTCTGGTGAACGTTTGACAGCAAATGGGATAAAGTTCAGCGCATTTGCAAGGCAGAGAGCTGCACTCTGGCCCGCGCATCAGATCCAGCGCTCAGAGGCCACCAGCGTCTTCTTCTTCATCTCAATCTACAACATTTAGGATTTAATATTTCCATACGAGCGAGAAGTTTTCCACTTTGCTGCTTCCTTTTTCTGCAATCAGACTCATTATTTCTGCATACTGGATGTGCATTTTCATGATGCTCGACTTCCTTTCCTGAGAAACCTCTTAGTAAGATGCTTATCTCAGCTGTCAGATTTCCTTTTTAAGCTGCTACATTGTGACTTCGGTCTAAACTCTATTACCATTTTATGAGCCAAAACAACTGTGAACCTATGAGCAGATGAAGGTGATGGAAATAAATCAAATCTGTGTAGTTTATCTATCGAGATTAATCTCACTTCGCTTTAATCCAAAACCACAGATTATCAGGTTGTAAAATATGGATCATTCCACATCACAGTAATTCAGACATAAAAGCCCCTTAAAGAATTAAGATGTTAGAACCACTTTAGAGCAACAAAATGGAACATTGTGACATTATTATATAATATTTTCTGTGATGATTGATTTAATATGGACTCAGAACTATTAAACTATTATTTATACTTCAGTATTTCACTTTGCCTGGAGAGTCTGTGAGTGTCATGTAGTGCTACTGTAGGTAAGCTCAGTGTTTTCATTAGAAGTACTTAGATAAAAAAAAAAAAAAAAATCACATGTTGCTTTTAGCAACAGCGCAACAACAGTGTATTTACAGTATTCAGAAAACATGAACATTACACCCCGCACAGTGGTTAGCGCAAACGCCTCAGCGCAAGAAGGTTGCTAGTTCACTTCCAGGTTGGTAGGGAGGCAACTCTGTGTGGAGTTTGTATGTTCACCCAGTCAAGGCTGACCTCTGTCAGTCCAAAACTGTCTTTGCCTTTTTATTTTGAGAAAATTATTTTTCTTTTGTTGAAAATAGAAAAGAAAAAGAAAAAGTTTTTTTTTTTTGGCCTCATCTGTCTACTCCACCGCTGACTATCCTGTCACAATAGTTGCGTGTCTTTGTGTGCCCTGCGACAGACTGGTGTCCTGTCCAGGGTGTCCCTTGCCTCTTGCCCGAAGGAACTGGGATAGGCTTCGACCACCCTGTGACCCCCATAAGAGAACAAGCAGCACAAAAATGAATGATTTAATACATAGAGGGCCTTTAACAATGATAAACAAATGATACTAATATAGCAGTAATTAAATGTATAAATTATTAACCCTTAACCTAAGGGTCAAGGTAGGTCAAGACAACACAAGGGATACAACAAAAACATTTGTTTTCAGGCCTTTGATTCCATGTGACCCTAAGCAAACACAAAAATTATTAAAATTATTTATTAGATTATTTCATGTACACAACAAAGCTTTAAATTACACTGACATATATTTTATGAGGAGCTTTAAAATAAGCCCAATATTTATTTTATTAATGCTACAATTCAATCATTGATCAACACCAACAAGTAAAAAAAAAGGAATCAAAACGTCCAAATCCTGTTGGTCCAACCAAACTTTCAAAGTAAAAAAAAAAAAGAAAAATCACTAACATCATGAAACACACTTTGAATATAAAGAAGCATAAATGAATGATGGTGAAAGAATTTGCTAAAACTTGACGGAATTAATAATAAACTTAAACATCATTTTCATGTATATCATCATCTTCAAAGCCCTTTTAAAAGAGAATGTTTGAGTACAAAGCAGTACCTGTTACTGGAGTTCCTAATCACCCTCTGAAGGACTAGTCGGTGTTAAAGGATGAAAAAAGGAGCCATGATGTGAATGTGGGTTTGCTTTAATTCCACAAAGAAGATCATGTATAACCTCTAAGTCGACCTTAGATTCTTTCTTCTTCATCTGCATGCAGAAAAAGTCAAAACCAGTAGAAAGAAAAAAAACTGGTGCTCAGGCAATGCTGTGAATTTCATCATCAAAAAAGAAAAAAAAAAAAAAAAGTTCAAAACCTCCAACTTTTCCCCTCCTCTTCACACCTCTTTGCTATTCTGGCTTCCGAAGCACATTCAAATGTGCAGGTTTGTTTTGGGGATGAAGTCTGCGGCTTTGATCAGCGTTAATTAGACAGCCGCTGCTTTCGTTCGCTACCTATTAAGGTTGGGCGGGTTATCGCCGTCCTAATCTTCGGCTGCTCGCCAGTCGAGGGTGCTGCAATCCTGGAGGAAGCCCCTTGAAGCCGTCTAAGGTGAGGAGCAAGTGTGATGAAAGGGCCGTCTCCTTTTCAGCGCAGATCAATACGCTCCACTCCTCCGGCCTATGGGGGATCAAGAGTTGGAAACACAAAGGAGGGGTTTTGCATAAAGATCCAAACAATGGTTCGCCCCACATTTTTTTTTTACCTCTTCCCTTCCACTTTTAAACACCGCTGGATCCACACTTTTCACTTTCTTTGAAGACGATTGTCACATTTCTGGATTAACATAGATGGACGTAAACAAAGTGCTCCTGTCATACACCATGGATCATCGACCGTTAATCAAGCTAGTTCGGTATAACTTTACAAGTCTTTTTTAAAGTTACGACAGAATACCAAAGGTTTCAAACCAAACTAAGCAACTTTCAAGAGCATCAGAATGTTCAACTGACAAATATCCATGAATACATAAAGTATACCAAGAAGTAAGTTTATCTTCACCAAAGCAAAACACTGTAGACTTAAAAATGATTTTCCATAAATGTAATAGATAGTCTATTACGAAGCTCTAGAAGCACAACTCCTCAGGCACCCTTAATAGAATATGTTAATATGGAATTACTAACTAGCAGATTAATTGTATACCATTGGAATTGTAGCTGTGTAAATTTCAAAAAGTATTGCCTCAAATACTGAGTGTATCCATGAAGTTACATTTTCATATTTTAGTAACGATCTAGTCCTATGCTTTATGAAGAGAGTAGCTGTGACATATTCTCTAAAATAAATAAATAACACACACTTGTCTCTTTGGCAAAATCCTAGCTTTGTTTTACGTTTGTATGTATTGATGAAAACATAATCTAGTAATAGTAGAAAATATTGTATCAACAAATTTCAAAGGAGTTTTTAAAAAATGTTAACAATTTGGATCCAAAAGCAATCCAAGGGTATATTCATTCTCTGTGGTGCAGAATGAGTTCCTCTTTTTGCGGCGTGATATTTTTTTATTCAAATATATATTAATAATGTACTGTAGGTAAATAGTTGGCATTTAAAAGTAATAATAATAATCCAAAATCTTAGTTTAAATGATGCTAAATCAAGGTAATTATTGTATAATAATGAAGTTCAACATCATAAGCGTGTAAAGCATTTTATATGTAAGTAGATGATGAACAATCTGGAGGTTATTATTTATTATTTAGATATTCAACAATATTTACAACAACAAATTCAAATTCTGTAACTTATTAATTAACTGGATGAATGAAAAACTACCTGTTACTTTGTTGAACATCTTTTTATTTTAATATCTGTCTTATTATTTATTCTATTTTATATAGATATTATAAATATTTTATACAATATACATATACAGTATATAATATAAGATTTATATATTTTAAAAAAAACATTGTAGTTTACGTTATACACATACTTTAGTGAATAGTATGTGTAAAATACAATAATGGCATCTGAAGTGATTTTCCCTTTTTTTTCTCTTCATTATGTGGCAGAAAACAGAATTTCCCGCCATAATAATATTCATCTTTGAGCAATCTTACGTGAACAGACTTATTTCTCTATGATTATGTGACCTCTTTCCCCCAAGTCATTTCCCCTGGATTAGGAATAAAAAAAACAATCTTTCCAATCAAGAATACGGGAGTGAAGAGTGAAAAAAAATGCAGTTATAAGAGGGAAATCTGTGCAGAACTTGTTGGTTCAGAATAAACGTAGCAGCAATCTCGAAGACTGGCATACATTTCCCTCTCAAGTAATTCATTTACGTCTTCAAAACTCTTTTTCGCGACCAGAGTTACTGTGCCTTTGTTGTGCTTTAGAAAGCTTAACTATGAAGCGGAGCAATGAGAGCACTTTGGAAAAAGCTACAAAGGGAGCGGACGAGAGGAGGAAGAAAGAGAAAGTGAATGGCACCACCGATAAAGTTGAGCAAATTAAGTCATTGACCTGCGGTGGAGATTAATAGCAAACAAGGTGCCCCGGCTTCACAAGTAATGAATATTCTTCAAACAGCGTGCGGGGGGGATGGGGGCGCCAGATAGGGCTGGTTTGATGCGGATGACATTGAAAGTTGCGGAGAACAGAAAAATTCTGTCATTTTTCATTTGTATGCAAATTTGCCTGTTACACGAATTAACCCCTGAACCTGGTGTCAGTCCTCATCTTGGGTGGAAACCGGACCCCTGCTGGGTCCTCTCGGCTGCCAAACCACTTCCCCTCTCAGGTCAACGGTGGCTTTGTACCCGGGTCTACGGGGAAGGTAAGGCGGCTCCACCTCTTTTGTTGACGCCTTTTGTTATTCGGCGCGATGACTTCACAAAAAGAAAATCTGCTGCCGCTTGGAAATCATTTCGCTGCTCCTTCAACTTAACATCAACGTCACTGGAACAGATTTGGTTCCACAGGTGGTCATTTCTTTACTCTTCTGAGCTAAAATGCACGACCAAGTGTTGGATCAAAGTTTCAAATAAAGACTCAAAGAGTGAACATGGATCGCTGGTGTTGCTTGAAAAGCAGAAACTGATCTAAGAAAACTGAAATTTGTGTGATCATAAAAGCTCAAACTTAAAACCTACATTGAGTTAGATGCCTTTATGTTTTTTAAATAATAGTACACAACTTGAAAGTAGATATGTTAAGTGGAATAGGAAGTAAATGAATGAATGCAGCAGCTACTATGTCTACATTTAAAGACCAAACCAGGTTTTTGTTTAAAGAAAATGCCACAATAGTCAAAGTTGCAGGCTGGACGACAGTTCCATTGACTGATGAGTCTCTTTTAAACCAGAACTCAAGGTGAAAGTTTACCCAAAACGTCCCTCATTTTCTACTCCCCCTCATGTTGACTAAGCAGTATGGAGATATTTGGATGTTTTTAAGTGCATCATTTTTGAACAAAGATAAACCTGAGCTCCAGTCTCAGCTCCAGCTAAAATGGAAATGTTTGCCTATAACTTGAAAAAGGGAGAGAAAATAATTCCAACCCTTAGTTGACATTAGGTTGAGTAGAAAAATAGTGAAATTTAAATTTTGTGTGAACTATCACTTTAACAAATGTCTGTTTCTGGCTCGTCCCACTGTTTAAAACATTGCAATCCCTATTTTTAGTGAAAACTGAAACGTCTCCAGCCCCCTGCACACAGTCAGAATATTTGTTTGTTGTTGTTTGTTATGTTCTTGTTTTTACAGAACAAGAACACAAACCTCTTGTTTCAACTGTCTTTATTTGTAGTTTTCACTTCCTGGTAGCTTCAGAGTGTACTCTTGGATGATGGAATTCAATGGAATTTCAGCCACAGGCTGGATGTTCCATGCAGGTCACCAGGGAACGTTTTTTCAAGTGTGTCATTGTTCATTAGAACTATAACGATTCTGAGCAAATATGGATCCTGGGTATTGCTAGTTCAACTATACAACCCTCAAAAACGTTGCAGTACTGCAGGTGAAGAATCATCGCTACCATGTTGTCTGTCATGATTTTTGAGGAGAGGATTTATAAGAAGAAAGACCAAAGAAACAGGGTTGTGATGTCATGGGGTTTTTTTTAGGACGGCCATTCAAACCGAACCATGAATTCAGTTTTCATTCTTGTTTTCCTCATCCAAGTTTTCCAAACTAAAGTTTTCCAGATTCATCACGTTACTGAAAGGCCAAAGTGAAGCAGGACTTGTGTGAATACATCTAACTCTGACTCCAATTGGTCGGGTCTGCATGGAGGGTCATCAAGCCTAAAGTGAAAGCTTCACCTAGTCCAATGTAAAAGTATTTAAAATAGATTTAGAGTTGTATTGATAATACCTTTCAATGCAAAAGGTTAATCATAGAGTTTTTGTAAAACATGATTTTCAAAATGTTATGTTTGAAAAGAAATTGTGGGAAAAAAAGTGCAGTGAAATAAAGTTAAAAACTACAATATAAATCCCACCATTTGAAGATGCATCATATGTTGTATTTTTTTAACAGCTAAATGCTGATTGAATGATTACTCCACAGAGTTTAAAAAAATAATAATTGGAAATGTTATTCAGATGATCTAACTATACTGTATGTTTTTTCTTTTTGTTTTTCATTTAATTTTTTTTTTAAGTAAGTTCCAACCTCAACTTTTAAAATGTAAATTTCCCCCAAAAAAGAATTCAAGACCTTTTGTGGACATTTAATGAAAAAAAAAAAGAAGTTCTAATTGAGGGATTCTGGAAGATCCTTCAGCTAAAGCACAAGCTAATGCTAAATGCTAATCACCAGATACCAGTCTTCCTACTTAAAAAAACATTCTTAACGCCTGGAAATAAATATGTTTCTAAAGTTAACAACACCTCTGCCTTGATTCTAAAAATATTATCAGATTCAAGTTGTACTGACGAAAAGAGACGATGTCACATGAATGGTTCAGCCAATCCTGTGCAAACACACACACACACTTTATTAAACAAGCGCAAATGAAATGATGAGTTGACTCTTCTTCTAATCAGCTAATTAATGGTATTTGTTTACAATGTTTAACAAATCTATTAGCATTTATGAAAGTAAATTAAATCATTTAATTACAGAGGAAAACAAAGGCTCATTAGCATTCATACAGGAGTTCCATGTGAATAGACGAAGAGCAGATGGTTGAGAAATATCTGCAAAATAATCGAAGTGTGAAAATGATATTAAATATCATTTTATAGTTTCGGTTTCACATCTTCTATTCAGTTTCATAGGCCTGTTCTGAAGTTATGAACTCGGGAGAAAACATTATTCAAGAAGGTATCCGAAGGAAATTTGAATTTATTTTAGTTATTAACAGTATATTACATACTTATTTAATGGATGTGGGAGTACATCCTTTGAGAATTATTTAAATTGAATGTTCACTCTGCATTTTAATTTCAGAATTGCAGTTAAATGGATTAGACCAAAAATAAGTTGCCATCTTTAAATTGATAAATAAATATAAAGTGAAGTCATCTATTCAATGAACTCACTGACACGGTTCAGGTAGAATCAGTTTTGCATTTACTTTATAAAATGTGCCTTGTGGTTTATTATTTTGCCTGATTAAAATTCAGTTATGTTAATTGAATTTTCTATCATATGTTCACGTATATTTTGATCTATTGTTGTCAAGGAGGTAGTAAGTAAGTAAGTAAGTAAGTAAGTAAGTAAGTAAGTAAGTAATAGTTATTTATAAAGCGCCTTTCTAGACCAGGGTCACAAAGCGCTTGAAAAATTAAAAACAATACACAGTCAAAATATATACTTAAAAAGATGAAGACACATAAGACAAACACAGGAGTTTCAGAAAATCAGGTAAAAGCCTGCATAAATAAGAATGTCTTAAGATGTTTCTTGAAGGAGTCAGTAGATCCATCAAAGAGATGGAGAGGAAGATCGTTCCAAAGCTTAGGAGCAATAGTCTGGAAGGATTTCTCTCCTCTGGTCCGGAACCGTGTTCAGGAACCATCAGTAGATTCTGATCCACAGACCTCAGACCCCGAGCTGGGGTGTAAGGCTAGATCAGATCACTGATGTAAAGGAGTAGTCTACCATTTAAATCACATTTTCAAGACATGTTTAAAAGGAAAAAGTAGAAGATAATTCAAATGTAGTTTCATTTTTTGGTTTGAGGTGGATTCAGGGGATTATTTTTTAAAGGCTTTGGCTTCTAACAGCAGCTTTTGCTGCTCTTGTTTCAAGCTTCTTTCAGTATTACCATAATGAATGAATACAATAAAAATAAACAGAAAACTTTACTCCATTAAAAATGTATACAATCCAAAATGGTATCCAATCAATAAAACAAATGACCGATCATCTGAAAAGTTTTGTCAGTGTTGACCCAATTAAAGCATGTTTAAAGTAACAGGTACAGTAATATAAAATACTAGTTCTTTGCTTGATAACATTGAAATTCAATCTTGTTGTTGTCAGTCTATAAAATAATTAATTTCACATTACATTATAATTTCAAATCAGACTCATAATTACCTTCTTATTTTTTGTTTGTTTTAGTTTTTCTTTTCTACTACGCTTATTACATCATCTTCATAACAATGTTCAATAAAAGTTTTACTTGATTGTTTTTCTCTTAATATTTGAATCAGTACACATCAACATTCCACTTGACACTAGCTTCAAATATCTGTCTATTGTAGCTTTAATTTGGATTTATTTAACTTTCGGTTTAACTTTTGTTCGACCCAAGCACGGCCCACAGGTAGATTGACAACCACTCTCACACACAATCTCAAGTGACCCGCTAACTTACGAGTGTTTTACAATGCAAATGTGTGAAGAAGGTACAGTGTAAAAAGTCCAATGAGTTTCTCTAAACGTTGGTGAAAACTTGGGCAGCGGTTCCCAACATCACATTACGGTGGCTGCAGCAGTGAGTGAAATGGGTTTAGACAAACAAACAAACAGTGAGCGACCACCAGTGGCTCCGCAGTAAGTTTCCCTTCAAAGGATCCCCTCAGGATAGACTGTGCATGAGCATAATCCAAGGCCTTCTTTGAAGTGCACACTTGAAATGTCTTTTGGCTCGACCGCCGCGTCTCAGCCCTTTGGGTTATTGGAGAGGGGAAGCGCTCCTCAGCCGGCTCGAGGTGGAGAGGCAGCACCTGGTGGTCTCGGCCTCCCCTCTCCGCCGCATTTGACACGTTTAAAATACACTGGGAGCCTCGGCGCCGCTGCCAGGAGGTGAGGACGCCGGAAGCACGAGCACATCCTCGAGTGGATTTTAATAAATCCAGTGTGGCTTTGTCGCGCGGTTGAGTTTTGACTTGTACACACGTTGCATGTGTTGGCGCTGAGGGCAGCGGCAGGCCTAATCTCATTGGTGGGGTTTAACCCAGGTGGGTGGAGCCGATGATACTGTTGTAATGGATCAGCGACGGCGATTTCACCAGCAGAAAAACGATGCACTTGAGCGGTGGCTTGAGTTGGAAAGTTTGTCATTTAAAAAAAGTGCATATAGAAGATGAAAGAACGGGTCAATCTTTTCCAATAGAAATGTTCACTTTTAAAGCCATCACACTCATAATGAAGATGCTATAAGATGATGGGATGTATGGTGGCCCTGAAGTGCAAACTTCAATACATAAAAGTGGAACAACGATCACCTGAATAGGAAATTGGGGGCGAGTATCTCGAGTAACCTTGAGCTTTTGAAAGGTAGAAAATGAGTGCGTAGACAGCCAACCAGGAAATGGTGTTTAAAAGGATCTAACCTGTACCTTCTGCCACAAGGCTCGTTGTTTACTGGTTTCATGATGTTTCGACGAGTGGATTTGACAAAATATATTGTGGCCGAATTGTCTACCTTGCTGGGCGGCCAAGCAGGAATTCCGTAACACACCGATTCACCTTGTACTTTTATTTATATGATTTTGCTGGATTTTTGTCTTTTTTATTTTATTTTTGTGAATGTTCTTTTATGTGAATGCATCCTTTTTTTCCGTTTTATGAATTGTGTTTTTTTTGGTCAATGTACTTGTTTATTTTGTGTTTTTTGTATGACTGTGCTTTAAAGTTTGTGTCTTTATTTTTTGTTTTATTTTTGTGTTTTTTTATATGCTTTTATATACTTTCAATTTCTTATTTTTTATTAATTCTGATTTTGTTTTTTTAATGCTTTCATTTTTTGTGTTTTTCTTTTTTTGAATGTTCTTATATATTTTGAATGTGCTTTCATTGTATGTGTTTTTCTTTTTGTGATTGTGCTTTTATGTGAATTTACTTTTCTTCTCCTCTGTTCTATTTTATTTGTATTAACGGGCCTTTTTTTATTTTGCTTCTATGTTCACGCTTGTGCTTTTCAATTTCTGAACATATTTTTGTGGGCTTTTATATTTTTGAACATGCTTTTTTTGTGTCATTTCATTTTTGTGATCATCCTTTTACCCCAGTCTTTCGTTAGCTTTAGTTTTTTTGAATTGATCTTTCCGCTCTGTGATTGTCATTTATCCTTCAGGGCCACCGTAGGATTAAAATGATGCTTCCACAGAAAATAAACTCATCATTGTCAGACTATCGACAACTCTCATGTAAGTGATGATGTCCACGAGCAGATTTGTCATTGGACTGGAATAACACACCTACAGACGACTGAAAGACATTCATGAACAAAACCCAAACATTGTAAGTCTATATTTGTGAGAATATCATGTAGTAAAGAAATCATGTTATGGCAACAATCCTGTGGAAGTACATTGCGTGAAACGGATGATCGCTCTTACAAAAGGCTGTTAGAGGTGGACTGATGCAGCAGTTAATGGATATTGATCAGAAATTGAACCGTAGTCACATGCAATATCAACCAACATCGCTCAGCAGCGACTCAGGTGAAAAACAGATTGTTCTGGTGGACAGCGTTGTGATAGCAGTGATTATTATTACACGGAGAAACTGGTTTGTGTGTGAAACTGAACCACGGAGGAGAGACTTGCTTTGATGACGCGTCACATGTTAACAGTGAGTGCGGCAAAGATCAACCACTAAAGGCTCATAATCAACCCTGAAGTTGTTCAGCTGATTGAAAATGGGATTTTGAACAAGCATCACATGAACAGCCTGGTATTTAGAGTCTTAATGAGAACATTTTATATATTTTTTTACTCTTCTACTTGATGGTATTTGTGGGAAGTGGTGGTTCCCAGGGCCCGGTACTGGTCCCTGAGGAATTTCTAAATAAATAAAATAAATATATATGTTGTATTTTATTTTTGTGTTTTAATTTTTCTGAATATGCTTTTTATATTTTTTAATGTGCATTTATGTGAATTTACTTTATTTTCTTTTGTTTTATTACTGTGATTTTTTTTCTTAAACGTGCTTTTATTTAAAATACCCCCACTTTTATTTTTTATCATAGTGCTATATTTCTTGTGTTTTTTATCTGAATGTCCTTTTATTTGTGCGTTTTATTTTTTTTTAATAAATGAGCTTTTATATTTTTAAATGTGGTTTTATTTTTTGAATTTGCTATTTGTACAATTGTGTTTTTTTTTTTTTTTGCTAGTGCTTTAAATTTTGTGCTAATAGTTTTTGTGAATGTGCTTTTATATTTTTGAATATTCTTTTTCTTTTTTAAACTGAAAAGGCTGAGAAATATGAATATATTTTTTAACAAATTGTTTTTTGTTTTTTTTTTCAAATGTGTTTACATTGGTGTAGGCTTGTTTCAGAGTTTCTAAAATAGTTTCAGAATTTGCACTTCCCAGCCACCGTAGGACGACCCCTGACCTTAAGCACATAAAATTCAAATGTAGCGTGTGAAGTTCAGCTAATGTATTTGTCAGCCACAATTAAAGTCACTTTATGGAAACTCAGAGTTGGCATTTATTCGGAGAAGAAAGCTCCTTGTTAACAGTGGAAATGCTCACACAGCAGAGTCGGATAGAAGATGCAGCTCCTCACTGGTTTACTGCGCCGCTTATTAAAATTTATAAGAGATGCTATTTGACAGAGAAGAGCTGCAACATCGTGTCTGACTTTATTGAGTCGTTACTTGTCACTATCGTGCTCTTTGGGATGATAAGTTTCAATGGCCGTTTCCTCTATGACACTTTCTCTCTGTGCTTTTGATATCACAGTTATAAAGCTGAAGTATATCCACAATTCATATTTAATCTCTCAGCTGAGAAAGGTCGCAGAATAAAAAAAAAAAACATTGTATTTTCTGTCAACTGTCAGGAAGCGAATCATTGTATTGGCACATGGAAAAACCTTCGGTGATGGATTATAAAATCAATGTTGTTCTACATCTTCATAAGGCTGTTGTAAATAACTTGTGTCATCCAGAACTGTCCTGGAAGTGCTTCAGTAAAAATCACGGCATCAATAATCAGTATTTTCTTTTCTCCACAACTATCATTGAATTAAAAATTGCTATATCTCACATACATGTGTAATTCTCATTTTTGACAAAATGACTACACGTTACAATTGTTATTTTTATTTATATAAAATAAAACATTTGCCCTGTTATATTTCTTTAATACCTTTTTGGAGTAGAAAAAAAGGTTAACATTTTATGATTTTTAAATTATTGACAATACATGATACATTTCCAATATCATAATAGCAACAAAAATACTATTTTATGATAAATAAAACAAACACTAAATGCTTGATAACAATTAAATCACCATTTAAAAGAAGAAAATACTATTTACTCAAGCTGCAACCTCAGTCGCCGTAGCAACGTGTAAACCATCAGAAAGTTCCAACTTCTCTGATCTGTGCATGTTTGTTTTTCTCCTAGTAGTTTGTGTCGGCCTCTTTGTGTGTGTCTGTGCATGCTGGTGTGTGTTTGTGCGTCGGCATCTAAGGCCTCATCTCAGTTAAGTTTCCAGGAGGAAGCGAGTCGTGACCCTCGAGTCCATCACCGCGATGTCAGGATTGAACGGCACGCTGCGGGCTATAGAGGCGATCCACAGAGTCACTTTCATGCTTGGCTCCGCTTGTCTTTTAGAAAAAAAACCCAAAAATAAACAAACAACAAACAAACTCACCAGGATGGACTTTGGACAAACACTGAGAGACCGAATGATGGAAAGTCATTTTGTGTTAAAATAGGGTAGAAATGCTACATTTGTATTATTCTAACAGTGTAACTTTGGAGATTCCCTCCGTGCATATAACACTGATATTAAGTGTAGGTATACAAAATAAACTTTATTTCTTTTTCAAGGAAAGTGATAAGCTAGCATTTATTTCGTAAGAGTAGGTATTGTGTATTTCTTAGGGAGTTGGGAAATATGATTTGAAACAAAGCTGGTTATGACTTGTTTTTTTAAATCCCCGGTCTCCCTCAGCACCGTTTTTTAAGTCTTCGTAGCGAGATGCTGAACGCGAGTGTGGTTGAGGCAGCCGGTGGGAGATTAGCAGAGTTTTCCTGTGAATGATCCTCGCCGACTGGCCAATCTGTTCAGCCGGGGCCTCGAATTCACGCAGACGGTGAGAGTAGTGACACCAACTGCTGCGACAGAAAGGGAAAGGGAGCAGGAAGTTCCATGGCTTGCTGCCTGTCACATGACCCTTCGGAGTTTGGTTCCTCTCCAGCTATTTCCCTTTCTTCTCCAACTTTTTCCCCCCTTGTCTGTTTTCGCCTTCTTCAGCTAGTCCGGGTTTTGATTCCTCCATCCAATCGATTACCAATCTATTTAATAAGTGTCTTATCGTTTCCTGTTTTTTGGTTGTGGAACTTTCTGTTCTTCCTACTTTGTTTCCTGAGTTGGTTCTGGACCACCGTGCCTATTAAGACCTATCAAGCTTTGGCCTGTGGGTATCAGCTGTGGCTTTGGCGGTAGCTGAGGAAAACACCCAGATGTAGGAGGAGTTTGGTGAAGAGGTTCTTGACTACCATCTTACCTCTTGTTGGTAAGGCCCGAGTTTCTTAAGGCCTTTGCATCTGCAACTCACAATAACAGCAAGGAAAAAAAAATCAGACCAAGGCTCATGTTTAAGAGGTAGAATAAAAGGTGGTGCCAAATATAGAGGGATGACAATCTTCAACCCCCCTGACATTGTCCTGAATAGTTCAAGGTTAAATAAAGAGCAGTATATAAGTAAGTAAGTAAGTAATGGTTATTTCTAAAGCGCCTTTCTAGACTAGGGTCCCAAAACTTCTGATGTAAAGTAGAGCCTGACCATGACTAGCTTTGAAAGTAAGAACCAACATTTTTAAAATGATCCTGAAAGAAACTGGCAGCCAGTGAAGAGTTTTAAGGATCGGATTGTTTTTTAACTTCTTTCTTACTTGATTGTCCAAGGCCTGAAGTCCGATAACACAACTACAATGAGTGCATCAATGTGGATTTCACCCGGGTCTCGACAGGATCCTTGAGGGTCCAGTGCCCTGTCTACATGTGTTGTGGATCTTGGGAAGGCATCCATGTCTCTCTGGGAGTCCTGCAGGAGGTGCTTCCTGAGTATGGAGTATCAGATATCTTGACAACAATAAGGCTAATAGGAAGGGCTGTCTGACCCTGTTTAAGCAATGTCAAAGTTGGGTCTAGTTGGTAGTAAGTTGTACTGGTCTGTGAATCTTTACACATCTGAATCCGAAATCCAAGTAAACTTAAAACAGATAACCGTGTTTTGTTGAAGGTAAAAATACAGATTTGTTTTCTCTACTGCTGATGACACAAGGAAATAGACATTTAACTGGTATTCTCTAACTCTGTAGAGTTTTTTTTATTACTTATGTATACACCCTGTATTTCCCTGTTTTTATGTCAAGTACGTAGTTCCGCTTTAATCAGGCTCAGAAGCAAAGGAAAAATAAAAACAAATTAGAAGCTTAGAAATTTGATTTTTTTTTATAACTAATTTAACACAGACCAAAACTCTAAAGAAAATCAACTTTATATGTTGTGTAGTTTTTGTTGCTCTTAAAAAAAGCCTATTTTAGTACCATGTACTTTTTTCCAAGACTCGCTAATACTCGTTTCTTTACCATTTTATTTAAGGACGGATTTACTTTGGAAGGCGACCTACTTCCCCGACTAAATGAGGGGCTTTGAGGTGAAAGTAGAACTTATTCGAGTAGATTAAAAAACAAGTGTTTAAAACCTTAAAAAGCAGCTGTTCCTCAACGCCCACTGCAACAGAAGGAGGACCAAGAGTGTCGTCGGCCACTAATCTGGCAGGGTTAAAGATTCACCTCCCTCCTGTGAACTCTAATCTCCCATGATTTTGATAGAAGCCTTCGCTGTCTGACATGGCGCGAGTGCACTCGTCTAGTAATTTGCACAGTATTAAATAAAGGCCGTGTTAGTTCATGGACTCCATATGGAATACAGAAAAAAAAGTCAATGATTCAGCACAGATGAAACTGTAAGACAACAAACATAATTGCGTTTCGATGTCAA
The DNA here is from genome assembly GCF_982586985.1 of Callionymus lyra. Classification (NCBI taxonomy): domain Eukaryota; kingdom Metazoa; phylum Chordata; class Actinopteri; order Syngnathiformes; family Callionymidae; genus Callionymus; species Callionymus lyra. The sequence goes on from NC_141822.1 coordinate 25,338,391, forward strand.
GCCTCTTTGCCTGCTTTCATATTCCAGATCATTTGCCTGCGTCGCCTTGGAACAGAACTTGATTCAAACGGCTGCCTTTCTTTCCAATACTGTGCTAATGCATTTAATTTAATGTTCGCATGTGCTGTAATTGGTATAATATTGCTCTATAATACATTGAAGGAAACCTTAGCATTAAGCACTAAATTGAAATTTTGAAGTGAACGGTGAAAATGACTGTGGGGGCAAAGAAACCCCATTAAACGTAATTTGTTCTGCATGGCTGTGGGGGTAATGGTTACCGAGACACTCCTTTATTAAGTCGAAAAGGTAGCTTCGGATTTTCTCTTTCCTTCTCCCTCTCTCTCTCTCTCTCACTTTCACAGGCGCACACACACTCCCAATGCTTTTGTGAGGTTCAAGCAGAGGCATTTTATTTTGGGAAGAAAGCAAATGTCAAGTGGACATACAGTAGGTAAAGACAATAGTTTTTCTTTTATTATTTACAAAACACATTTTCAAATTAAATCTTAATAAACTGTACCTGATGTCTTTACCTTTAAATTTGCACGGAACAAAAATGTCAACACTAAATGCAAAGTGTTGGTCATACAAAAACACCATCTACACACTCATGTGACGGTACAATACGAATAAAATAATCAACAATACAACACTTTTTAGTAACTATTGAATAATAAATTATCATCAAAACTAACATTTTCTCACTCTTTCCAGGTTTCTCTGTCGTTTGATTTGGTAAATCAAGTCTATGTCAGGATGAAAGAAAGTACATACAAAAGACAAATGACCAGAAGGATTCTTAAACAGGGCATACCTCAGCCAAGGAGGACTATAAAACACAGCACTTCCTAAATTAAATTGAGTCAATGATTGGAAAAACATTATTGGTTATTGAACCCAGGCCACAACTAAATTACTTAAATACATTATATAAAATGGACAATTAAACTTTTTGGAAACATATTGAGTTACATTTATTTTTTAGTTCTGAACAAATGAAGCATGATCAAACATTTTAAATCTCATAATCTGTTACTTGTCCCATTATCACCTTCTTTTAGAATGTTTTATATGAGTTATTTTGCGGAGACTGACTGTCAGGCAGACACACAGAGACAGCCATGATCACATAACCTTCATGGCAGAAATAGAAAATTGAGGGACGAAAGAAAGGGGAAAATGTGACATAAAGAAGAAAGGAAAAACCTGGAAGGAATATGCAACCTGAAAGAGTGAGAAATGGGGGGGATTAAATAGAAAAACGATAAAGAAAGAAGAGGCGGGGGGATAATAAGAGGAAGGGGGGGGGGGGAGAAAAAAGTAAGAGGGAAAGAAGAAGTGAGATTTGGGAAAAGGAAGGGGAAGAGCAGAGGGAGGGGAAAAGAATAACATGAAAGTGAGAGACAAGGAAAAACCTGGAAGGAATATGAAACCTGAGGGAGGAAGAAGATGGGGATTAACATGGAAGATGATGCGACCGCTGGAGGAGAAGAATGTAAGGAAGAGGAGCGGCAGGAAAGTGAGGAAAGTTGAGAGGGAAAAAGAGAAGGAATATTGAAATGGTGGTAGGTTTACCGAGAGGTGAAAGGAAAAGGTAGGAGATGTGTGTCAATTTATTTATTTTTTAACGTATACCACCATTGTGTTTACATAAAATAATACACTTTCAGATTTAAATGGCACTAAAGAAAAAGCAATAGAAGAAATGTGAGGAAAGACAGGAAGGAAGGGAGCAGTTAGTGAGAAAATGAAAGTAAAGAACCTGAAGAACCAAGAGCCGAGGATGAAAGCGAGGAGGATAGCCAAAGACAATAAGGCTAATAGGACGAGAGGAACGATGAGAGGAAGACGAGGGGAAATGGAACAAGAAGAACAAGTCAAGTGATAAACGGGAAGGTGAGAGAGGAGAAGGTGAAGAGGCAGAGGGAGGAGAGGAGGACGTCCCAGCAGCGGGCCGGAGATCAAACAGACTCTAAGACAAACTCCACCGAGACATGTTTAAAGCTGCTTTGTAATTGGAATTTAAAAAGTTCAAGACGCTTCTTCAGTAAGATGTCTTTAGCGGATAAAAAAAGGACTATAATTTGGTTCCTATCGTGATGTTCGAAGCAATTATGTCGCTTTAAGGCCTTTTTTTTTTTTTTTTTTTTTTTTCATTTTTCAGGAAAACCTGCGAAAAAACCCAAAGCTTTGGCCGTTAGATTTAAACCTTTCATTGAACAAAATGAGCGATTGTTGTGCGGAGGGAGGTGCAGCAGTGGGAGTTCGCGGAACAGATGGGAGAAACTCGCTAGGGGAGGATGAATTCCGGTCAAAAAGAAGGTGATAGCAGAGCGTGACCGCCAACATGTCCGCCACGTTCATCTCCCCCCCTCCCCACCTCCTCATTTGTCCGCTGCTGCATCTCAGTACATTGATCGACACTCATGTATCTGACATGTCAAAAAAGATGTCATGTAATAAGAGGAAGGTTCAAATTGAATGCACATGGTAATATGACATGAATATTGGATGGTACCAAAATGGATTAGCTCATCAGAGAAAAATGCATGATAGAAGGAAAAGCAACAATTCATAAATAAAATTAAATAGTATAATATTTTAGTCTCTAGATAAAAAGATACAAATATGTCAGTGTAAATGGAAGGAAAAGAGACCAAAAGTAGGGGAAATAATAAAATAAAATACTAATAAACGACTTTGCTAATTTTGATATCATGACAAAACATTTTTTTTTAAAAACACGGTATTTAAACATGTTTTTGTATTCCCTGAAAAAGCAGTTCATCTGTAAATATTTGAACATACAGCTAAATGCTTCTTTTTTTGTCTACATTTCTATGATTCTGTTGCTCTTTGTTCATTTCTGATGAACTTGGTCTCCGTCCAAACTCTAAAAAGTCCGATTCCTTTCCTTTTCCTTCTGCTTATGAGCCGTTGTAGCGGCTGCTGGCCAAAAAATCAAGAGTAAATCCCCCTCCTCGAAAGCGGCTGTAATTCCGGGCGATTAGGAGCTGATGCAGACCCGCGACGTGACTTCTTCACCCAGTGAGTTTGTGGAGGGCGGATCATTAGGAGTGAAAGACTCAGACAGACAAACTTTGAAGCAGCAAAACATTTAAATGATGTCAATATAAAAGAGAGAAGATTATACAGGAGTGAGAAAAAAAAAGAAGCTTGCTGCTTACATCTCACGTTTTCCAAGATCGCCTTCAGTTTTTCTCCAAATGGCTGACAGCAGCTACAATTAATTACAGAAAAGGATTTTGTCGTGAAAAACCACGATCAGGTGAAAGTGACAAACCTGTCGTCTGCCGTCACAGAGAAAGAATGGAGTTGAGTGGGTGTGTGTTTGCGACAATCGAATCTGTTTGACGGGTTTTCAAGTTTCGAAAAAAGGTGTTTTTTGTCATTGGTGAGTGTTATTTATTGTCTCACTTAAGCGTCATGTAACATTTAGAGTTTATAAAAACGAGAGCTCTCATACTACCTCTGGATCACTGCATTTAAAATGTTCACACTTTTATCCTTGATCAAGTTTTATTATTTTTTTTACTAGAAAGTAATGTTTAAACGGATTCACCATAATCACTCAGGCTTTTACACATGGTGAAACCAAACATCCGAAAGTATAATTATTATTTTGCATCCATGTACTCATCAATACCATCAACCAAGATAAAATAAATAAAATAAAAGAAGAAAGTATTTTGAAACTATAGATGAACTGTAAGAACCTGAAACTGACTTGACCAAAGAGTGTTTAGAACTGGAGAACGTTAAGACTCTACATAGAAGGTTACAAAACACTTGAAATAAGGTTTAACCAAACTAGGAAGAACGAAAACAATAATCAAAAATAAATCTAAAATCGGAAAAATGAATCATAATCAGAGTCATCACAAAATAAAATGTAAACCAACGATAGTGTTACCGTTAACACAAGTCTATGTCAGCGGGTAAGCATCTAATGAAACTTGATTTACCAGAGAAAACACAAGATACAGGGAACAATAGGTAGGTCAATGGTGTAGGAGTTTGGATGATCTGACACCACGGACTGGAACCAGAAAGCTCAAATAGAAGAGTGTTGATTGCATATTGGTTCCAGGTGGGTTTCATTACCTGTCAAAGTTGCACACAGGGGGAGAATAGACACAAAAGCAAGTGAGAAAATAATTGACCTTTGTTTAGTAATTGATTGGTTCCCTAATAGAGTACAAATATAAATAATATAGCACAATTTTGTGCTAAATATTCATAGTTGAAATACCGTGCTTATGGAAATAAGGTACCAGACTTGTCAAGAAGAAACATTCTACCAGATAATTTCCTGCTCTGCACATGTAGTGCGCAGCAAACAGGAAGTGGCTGTGTGTAGGTGAGCCTCCAGCTAAATTACAACTCCACACTCGCTTGTGTGGGAGGACAGCCTTAAAAATGCACCCAAAGGCCCACGCCACCTCTGCTAGGACTATTAATAAAGGATTATAAACCTTCCCTGTCCTGCAGGAACCAAAAAAAAAAAAAGTGCAGAAAAAATAATATTATAGTTCCATGTTAAAATATTCATGAGTATTTTATCACGATCCAAAATATCTGCATAATAAAGTTCTCCTTCGAATGTATTATTTACACTGTGCTGCTTGTATTTATTACAATGTGACTGAGTGTAAGTTACCTTTTCTTCTATAATTGTATTAAAATGTGTTATTAAAGCTCCTCTGATATTGAGTACAATTAATTTAAAGAGCACTCCGACTCAAAAGAGCACTTAATATACTGTTCTCAGCAGAACGGCGTCATGTAAAATCAGACAAATACGAGAGGAGGGGGGCGCGAGTAGGTTTAATTATTCATCCATTTCTTTAATATTGTTTACCTCAGTAGTATTTTTAAAAGTGTACGGGAAAGCGGAAGCAAACACGAGGAAATAATGTCTGAGTGATACAGAACACACAACATATGAAATGTGCTGTTCCGTTTTGTGTATCATACACACACCACCACACACTCCCACATACTTCTCCCACCAACGTGGCATCTTTGAGATGACAAACAGATCGCGGAGATTCTGCTCCAAGTAATTAGATGAGCGACCAACACTTGTAGGAAATCAGTTTATAGCATCGCGGTCGTCATATTAGCCGCGTCCACGTCATCGCACACGTACTCGCTTACTAAGAATAACAGCCTGGAGGATGTTTTCAAGCCGCAGAGATCTTTTTTTGAAAGATATTCTAGAAATCTTATGATGGTTATGACTGTAGGTAACATTAAAAGTATAGAAAAATGTTTAGCTTTGCCTTTTCTCAGGACTTTCAAAGCCTTCAGGAAATGTCCTCATTTCCCTTAAACAGCACATTCTGTATTAATGCAACTCCTGGAACATAAAATGGCCAAATGTTAGGATGTAAAAAAATAACAATTTGCTTTGTTTTAAAGTGATATTTCAACCAAAATTAAAACTTCACTCATTTAAAAACGTGTTTAAGTTTTACCAGAACAATTCCTCTCATTGAGGCATCAGTACGATATAGATATAACAGGTATTTGGTTGTTTTTAAGTGTTTCTTTTTTTTCCAAAAATGAACCAGAGCTTCTGCCACTACGTTAAATTGAACATTTATTTCTGCCTATAACTCTAAAAGTTAAGAGTGAAATAAGAGAAGTTTGAATTTGGGTGAAATATCACTTATAAAGTTTTTTTTTTATGTGATATAATCAGTGTGCTGTCTGTGCAAAAAAACTTTTAAATAAACACAAGTAATGAATAGATTAAAAATATACCAAAATTCATGCAGCTGTAAAAAGGATTTGGTTTGAATCTAGCAGATCTAAATACATGAAGCAAAACAAAAACAGGAAACCATTGGGAGGTCAACGTTACCAGCTTAGGAATTTAAACGATCTGACACTGCGGACTGGAACATGGAGGCTTAAGTTAAGGCTGAAGGAGCATTGATTGCAGACAGCGTGTCATTAAGATACAGGGAAGATAACTAATATATATACTTCATGCATTCAATAAATCATTTAAAAAATGTAGATAAATAACTTATTAAAAGAAAAAGTCAAAACAAGAAAAGTTCCTCACATTTAAAGCTTATAAGGGTAAATATAATGTCAAGGAATGTACTTCCTCATTTAAGATATAATAAATGGTAGTTCAAAAACCTCTTTAATTGCTTGTTTGGCATATTTTTAGATCCAACCCAAAGCCAGGGTATCATGCTAAAATGATCTTTATCAAGTTGAAAGTTGAAATATTGGTTGATACAATTGTTTTTATAGCGAACCAGCTTCTGACAAATGTGTCGTGGATGGCGAGGCATAAATGGCGCCACAATAGATTTGGAAGGACGGCTCACATGAGCGTCCAGTCACTCTGGCGAGCTTCTGTTGCTTTGTGTCGTGTCACCAACAGCAGGTTGTTTTCAATAGAAAACAGTGGTGATCGTAACCAAAAAAAAAAAAAAACATTACCGAAAAGAAAAGGACACATTTTTAAAACTGTGTGTTTGTGCAAACAACACAGATGACTCTTTGCTCAGCGTCTCACACACAGATTTTTTGCACATTTTTCACACACATGTTGGCAATCAGAAGAACTAATGATGTGACTGTCAATCCCGGCACAACACACATGGACTCTTTCTTTTTTTTCTTTTTTTTTTTCTTCCTCTTCTTCTAGCAGTGTGACGCCGCCGTGGTGAGGATGCAGGTGATAATTGCCGAGTTAAGGAGAGTGAGAAAGGTGGACAGTGGAAGTTGTGACAGCAACAACACACCTTTGATTTCCAATTAGAGATACAGATCTGTTGCCGTGGTGACCAGGGAATAATTAACTAAAATGCACAGAAGAAAGACAGTGAGATGGAGATTGTTAAAGTTTGATTTACAAGGGAAAAGGAGAAGGAGACAACCAAAAAGGTTTCTAAGTAAAGAGGTGGATGTAATAAAGGGTAAATATTACTTTTTAAAATAAGTTTACCAAGACATCATCCTAAAACTGACTTGAATAAATACACCAAGAGCTTTTAAATTGCACATTTTACAAGAAAAAAATGAAAATACAGGCAAATTAAAAGAAAAATTAACATGATAATATAAAGTAAAGTTTAAGCAGAAACACATTTTTAAATGAATGTATCGCCAAATCCACGCCAGCAAACTCTGAACAAAATCTGAGTAAATTTAAAATTAAAGAGAAAATTTAAAAGTAAAAATTGACAAGGAGTTTTCAAGCAGGATCTTTTTAAAGTCTTCAAAGTCTCAGGTTCAGGTACAGAATAAGAAACTGGAAATTGAACCCGGACTCACAGATGGGACAAATCAAACCTGCTCTTTATAGTTCCTGTTGTGAATTGCGAGGTGGAGTTTAGGTATGCAAAGCCGGCGACATGTGTAGACATCATAAGTTTCTGTGTCAGTGTGTGTGTGTGTGTGGAAGTATGGGGGGGAGGGGGAGGTCTGAGGGCGCCACAGGTTTGAGGCAGATGGGCTCTGTGTCAGCCATGACAGGCGGCCAGGCTTCCTCTGCACATTTTTTGGACCACAACACACACACACACATTCACACACACATACACACACACACACACACACACGTCCCTCTGATCAGGTAAATCTTGCACCCCATGGAAAGTTCGGGGGGATGAATATCGCCCGTGGCTGTGAGTTTTGTGACTCGGCTCCATCTGTCACAGATCTTCTGCTGCCTCAGCTGCCAGGAGGGGCCGCACCTCCTCCTCCACCTCCTCCTCCACCTCCTGCTCCCCTACTTCTGCCTTCTTTCTCGCAGAGGTAAGCACTTAAGTGTGGGAGCCAATAGCAGGAGCCGATCGTTAAGTTCTAATCACCGACAAACAGTCGCGCCACAAAGACATATGGAAGGTGGGAATCAAAAACAAAACCTTAATTGGAACAAGAAGACGGCTTTTTGAAGACAACATACAGGATTTAAGAGGTTTTCGGAAAAAGAAATCAACATTTTAAACGCATGACGAATCATTAAAGTGCTCGAGTGGAAACTGAATGCCTCCTGCTCTGATCAAACAGTTTTTCCATTTCCTTAATTGCTTCTTTCACCTCCACTTCACGTGTTTTCCACCTGTGAGCGAGTGAAACCAAAACAGTGATGATATGAAAAATATACAAGACAGTTATGTCTGAGTGTTCCACTTGAGGAGGAAACATCCAATCACTGGCTTTTGACATCTTGAATTATCGTCTTTTTTGAGTTGATAATTGTTGAATATTTAACCAAATTTCAGCATCATAATGTAAATTTCACCAGATTTGTTTTGACCGATTTTTTTGAACACACAAATGGATGTTATTCATTGGATTAAAAATATATACAGCAGCATTTAAATTCATCTGGAAAAGAAAAATAATTATGAAATAGATCACATGCAAGAATTCTAGCAAACAATATTATAAAAAAAATTGACTTTTAGTAAATATTTTTATAAATTATAATTACACAATATATAAGGAAATAAATAAAAGCAAAATTAACATTTCAATGATAATATAAAATTATATTTGAAGCAGTCTAATATTTTTCCTTGAGTGAAAGAAAAAGAAAGAAATAAAACTACTAAAACTCAGGATAATCAAATACAGGACAAATACATAATATAAATAAATATACTGAAGATAATCAATAATAATTATTATGTTGAGAACAATTTTGTTGTTTCCTTATTCTAATAATAACAAAAAAGAATTTGTTGGCTTCAATTCCTCAAGCCTTGAGCCATACAGCCAAGGGTTAACTTAAGAGGAAATGCCTAATTCATCTCTTTGGTTTGGTTCCTTTTCAAGTCATTTCCTGTTGGACGAGCTCAGCAAAGAACATCCAGACCAGGAACATGAATCACTTCTCTTTTAACGTCACACTTGCGATGCAGATGAATCCTGGATTGAAAAGTTACATGTGTGCAGCAGTGGAGGCTGAAACTTCTCAACTGACAGGATTACAAGAATCCAGCAGTAAGGAGGTGAAAGGTTGAGTAAATTTGTCAAATTCTACACATGTTGGGTTAAAAAAAGTTAAATAAACTATATTTTCTACTCCAAAATTCAGGGGTCAAACCTAAACTTGAGGACATATTTAAAGTTTGTAAGTCAAATGCAAAGTACATTTAGACACAGAGGTATTTTGATAAACAAACAAAAATACAATCTCAGTACAAGATTACTGTTTGTTCATTCATTACAAGCGAAAAACGAAAAACAATAGATTGCCGTGCAGGTTCAAAATGGACTCCAACGTTGTGCAATGTCAGATGGATAAAAAATAAGATCAAAACATCAAATTTGATCATGTATACTTTGATTTAAAGCAGATAAGGAACAGATTTCTACACAAAAAATGGTCCAAATCTAAATTTGAAGACATCAAACCTCTGGTCCCCCAGTTGAGTTCAAGAACCACATGTTTAGTATCTGAAATTATTTGAAAAAAATAAAAATAAAAATTAACAACATTTATTTGAATTTGCAAACTCAAAATTGCATGTAAGATGAGATCAAGCAACAGTGACCGAAACATCTATTTTGCTTTGCCGCCCAGCCAACCAATTACAGTTGTCGATCACTTTTGACATAGATAACATTGATTTTAGAGCATTTAAATACAATATCATGGTGACCAATCTGCCATCACTATGTTTCTGCTGTTCAAATAAATGACCTGCTTAAAACAGATCTATTTTGCAATTAAATACCAATACCGTGTGCATAATGTAAATAAATCCTCTGAATGGCAAGAACGCAGAAGGTGGACAGCGATATGGTGAGGGAAGACTGTACACTAAAACAATAGATATAGATAGACAAACATTTTTCTGGTCATTTTAAGATAATATCAAACAGTTTTTTTATTAACCAAACACAATTTGGCCCTCACACAGATCCTAGCCTTTACCAAAGAGAACCTGCAATGTGTTCAATGATAGGATTTAAAAAATAAATATATATTTTCTGCTTCTTAACTTTTCTTTGTTTCCCAAAAAATGAGGCAAGCTGTCGTGTTAAATTCTGTTCAAGAATCTTCATATTGGATGGATTTGTTTTGTTTTCTTTATCCAAATGTCTGCTGTCAAGTTAGAAAACCTTGTATCAGCACGCCATCTATCCCAAAACCCCTGAGACCTTTACGTAGTTTAAGCTTTTTCTCAGCAGGGTTCTTCTTATTCTTCTTCTGTATTTGGAGGATCTGTCCGAGGACGTGGTCATGATAAAACCCGTGACAGAGTCTTGAGGTTTCAACTGGACAATAGGAGACAATAGCGATTCACTTTTCACAACAAACAAACGTTGGTTTGGAGTGAATCTGAAGACAACTTAACAGACGGGAGGTTTTACACTTCAACAAAATGTCTGCAGGAGCCAAGAACGGAAGATTCTGCAGTTAATGCCAAAATACTGTTAATGGAGAAAAGAAAGAACCAAAATCCAGAGGAGTGATTTGAAAAAAAACACATTATTTGTCAAGCTAATGCTAACCTCAATCATCCAGCTAATGAGGGACGTGTGAGGTTACTGAGGACAATCTTGTTTAATGAAAAAAAAAAGTGTACCTTATGAGACATGTGGACACTTGGCACATTATTTGGCATCCCATTAATAGCTCCGCTCTCAAAGTCAGTCGTGCGGTTTTGAAGCGTCGCCGCCCCATATGGAACCACTCAACTTTTTGTCACCTTTAATTGACATCACATTGTTTCTATTGAACAGAAAAGGGAGAGGAGAACAAAAAAAAATGATGTGGTAAACACTTTCCCTTCACCCAACCAGCAAAAAAATCCACCAGGAAAGAATGACACGTCGTAGGCAAGTTTCAGCCGGTGGGGTTCGGATCTTGGAAGTAGCTGGCGGTGGTTCGGAGAGGAAAAAAAAAGGGGAATCTAAGTGCACTGAAACATCAGGATTGTAACTGTGCTGCGTGGAAGGGAATAAATAATCAAAAATGACTGGAGTTAGGTAGGCCGCCGCTCCCTTCTGGGTGCATATCTTTGTGAAAGAGCGGCAGGAAGTAGAAGACGTCGGGATGTAAAACTCCGGTTAGCTCTCCCTTGGACATTGGTTTTTAAAAATGGGGGGTGTGGGTGGAGACGCATGATTGATTAATGACTTCTTCACTTAAAGGCCACAGCGACTTTTTTTTTTTTTTGCTCATTTAAATTTAATTTATGAGGGAACGCTAAGGTAAGACTGGATCGGCACTCGTCGGCTCACTCAGGAGACAAGGTTGGTGTCAGGAGAGACTCGCTTGTCTTGGTCGGGAAGATGCAGCATGCGGAAGCCTACAGACGTTTGAGGCTGTCATCAATAATGCACCTCGTCTAAAAAAAAAAAAAAAAAGGGAAGCCTTTTCCAATTAATGCGCAGACAAATGGGGGAAGAATGCAACACTGCACGCAGAGATATTCTCTTTTTTGTCCCATCTCACCCCCCATTGTGCAAAAGTACTCTGTACCACCTCAAGCGAGTCCACGAACAAGAGAAAAAGTTTAAAACGTTTGAGAACTAAACTCCCTGCTTTAGTGGATTTGTTCTGTCATTTCGTGAACATTTTGTGTTGGTTTAAGAAAGTTGGACGGATGGAAAAATACACCCTGAATATTTATCTTCCAGGGTGAACTAGATGTTCTTTCTAAAAGCAGACATATTATACTACTTATATTTGATGAAAAGTTTGTATTATAAACACATTTCTTTCTTTATTAGTTTTCTAGTTGTTTTTCTACTGGAATATGTTTTCAGTTATGAGCAAACAATATAATCCAAACCATTAAAGGTTAATTTTATCTCTCATTCTTAAATAGGTTGGTTCACCCAAAATTCAAGTTGCACTCATTTTCTACTCCTCGTGTGGACGAAGAGTTGGGATTATTTACAGAGTAATCCGTTACATATAGTTATAGGTAAATATATGTCCTTATTAATGTAGCGACTGGAGCTCAGATTCCTCTTACTCTTAAATGACAAAACAAAACATCCAAAACTTCCATGGTTCTCGTCTGTTATGTCCATCTTGTATTGAAGCTTCAATATTAGGAATTGTTCCAGAAAAACATAAATAAGTCTGAATATGTTATAGTTTGTTTGTAGAAGAAGTTATCAATCTCAGTTCCTGCCTGTTGTCTTTCCTCATTCAAACACATTGCTAGTGTCAGTGCGCATGCGCAAGATTTAGTCTGCTAGCCTAGCAGCGTCTGCTAAAAACAATCTTAAAATATAAACTTGTTTAGTTTCTTCAGGAACAATTCCTTCTGTCACAGCTTCAATGCAAGATAGATGCTACAGATGAGCAGTATGGAGGTATTTGGAATTCTTTTAAGCAGGTAATTTTTGGATGAAGATAAAGCTGGCCTAGCAACTAGCCTAGCAACCATCCACTAAAAACAAGCTTAAAATATAGACTTGTTTACTTTTTAAAACTATTTATCTTGTCAAGTGGCTACGTTAAAATTGACATACATTTCTAACTATGACTCTAAAAAGACATGCATTACTCTGAAAATAATCAACATGAGGGTGAGTAGAAAAGTGGCGCTTGAATTTTGGGTGAACTATCCCTTTACGAAAAGTTATGCAAACCTAGATACATTTTTTTGTGATGAATTTCTATGTTCTCTCAAATCTTAGGGTGGGTTTTTCATTCAGGGTTTCCCCCGGGTCTCACTCTAAGTAGCTACTCCGTCAGCCGTTGATATAATAGTGAACAGAAATAAAGGATTTTTTATTACCTTCTATATTATATACCGTAAATCCAGCATATTTAGTTTGATTTAAACATTTTTGTTTTAAATGAATTCTGCATATATTGTAAGTAATTCTTAAATTAATGTAACATCCCTGACTTTTTGCTTCGCTCTTAAAATATCAAGCATAGGAAGATGATAAATTTTGCATCCGGTAAGAAAGTTATGATCCTTCAACCTGGCAGCTCGTAAGATATGCATGGCCTCGTTTTCACCTTCATGAAATTCTCAGTCACCTATTTACATGATGTACCTGAACACATCATGTTACTGGAGGATCTCGTGTGTGCAGGTGTGTGTGCGAGTGTGTATCCCACTCAGCTGTAGGGAACAAAACACAAATGCATATTTTATGGAACAAAACCTCAAAGCCAAACCTAGATATTAGTCACTTTAGTAATTAAAAATGTATATTGCACTGTGGCGTCTCACGTTATGCATTATTAAAAACAGATTTTTCTTCTCCAACTTACATTGGCTCAAAAGGATTTTTAATGCAAAACACTCCTTCCAAATAGGCTGTGTGCACTTCGCTTGGCTCCGCCGGGTGAACGAGCAGACGTGCGGCAGATGAGGAGGGAAAAAAAAAGAAGAAAAACACAGAGAATTTGTATTGGCAGACTCTTCTTCTCAGGTGACTCCCGTCAGCGAGTTGTGTAATTACATGGAATACATTTTGAGGAACGACAGCGACGGGATGATGTACCTGCGCGGAGGAAAGGCAATTTAAATAGAATGATTACAGTTAATTTAAGACTGGTTAAAAGTATTTTTTTTTATTTGGACTGGATTCTCTGCAGATGCCAAACATTCAACGTCATTTTAAATTTCATTTCAATGTCTGAATATGAACATTTTTTATAATTGTATGTTTTTATATACCGGGATAAAAGACCCATCATTACACCTAAACTCCTTGTATGATGATGTAGGGTTCCAGGGGGATATAATATGTTATATATATTTTACTTTTATATTTTGTCAAAAGTAAATGAGAACATTAACTTAATGTATTTATAATGTCACATATGAGATATTAACTGATAAATCAAATTAATAAAAAACCTCTAGAAGACCTCTTGGTAATGTTTTCCATGAGTGTCTCATATATAATGCATTACCAGCACATTCAAAGAACATTACAATGCATTTGAAATACATTATAGAAGATGTTGTGATGGTTTATATTTATGTATTTTGACTAATAACACTGTTTATTTTGTATTATAAATTGTACACTTGTAATACTTTATAATTCGAAGTGACTAAAGTTTATCTAAGAATTACAGACACAATCTAGTTGCAAACTACAAATGACTTAATTATTCATAATAACACTTCATTATATTACATCATTTTCAATATAAAATGATAATAAATTAAATGTTACCTAAAACAGAACCTTGCAGAACTCCACAGAAAAATGTAGCTGCCAAATAAAAAAAAGAATGTGATGACTGAAGACTTCCTGTCTTAAAGTTACAAATGAAACCAACTGTGAATAATTATATATATTTAATGCTAAGCAAACTTTTAGAGCAAGCTAGCATTGTATACCTCTCTTTAATTGCACATAAAAAAGGACCTCTGAGCAGTAGAAAGACCCCTCTAGAAAGCTGCCTATTAAATGACATTTCATTAAATTAAATTATAAAGAGTAAAATATAATAGAGCTCCCTCAAGATACGTTGCACTTAAATAACAGTAGATAAGAGAGCAGTACATGTCCCCAATAAATCATAAATGGCTTCAGTGGAGAGGAAAACTTCCTTTTAACAGGCAGAAACCTCATCAGAACCAGGTTCATTGTGAACTGGAGGGTGAAGAGAGACAGCAGCATAAAGAGAGAGGGAGAGGAGGGAGGAGAGACGGGGAGAGTCCAAAATTTAGAATTAAGAAGGAAGTCTGAGCGATACAGCAAATATGAAATGAACATACTTCTTTTTTTGAATCCAAAACCAGGAGAAAATGTTTATGTTCTATCAACTCTTAAACTAAACCTCACTGTGTTCCACAAACCTGAAATTGAACATTTAAAACAAGAAAGCAATCAACTTAAGAATCACCAGTACCAAGCATCCAAATGGAATAAAAAAAAAAACATTGACTTTAGCATATTATTGCGGCGAGGAACTCAAATCTAATTATCACTGTGGATATTCAAATTAAAGTATAAAATTACAAGCTGCTAATTCCTTCAAAAGACAACCAATTATGAATCAAAGTGAGCCGAGCAGATGCTGCCAGCGAATCCTCTCACTTAAATAGGAGGTGATAACAGACACACAATGCAATTATGCAAACACACACTCCGAGACACAGCCCCACACACACACACACACAAACACACCTACAGCAGTGGGTTATATATCGCGAGTTAACGCACAAGCAGCAGTTAGTTGTGCAGCAGTGTCTCATATTAGTCACATAAAGTTTACACAGCCTAATCTATTACCCTCTAAATGGGATTTTAATTGAATTGGCGTCAAAACGACAAACAATGACGCCTGTGTTGCAATTAATAAAATCATAGCACGGAATCTATGAGGCTTGATATGAACCTCCATTGAAATCAAAGCCATTAATGTAAATGTGAGCCATTCAAAGATGTTTTCAGCTTCACTCCTCGGCCTGTTTGACTTCTCAAGACCTGACTCGGTTTTCAAAGACAAAACTGTGAATATTTCAAGAAAACCTTTGACCGCAGCACAAAGATAATGCGATATTTAAACCTCAAGAACTTCAGAAAATCGTTACCGTTCCACGGAAACAAACAATGCAGTGATTAAACGGGGGAAGGCTTTAAGCGTGGCACTAATTAAACGGCTATGCTAATGCTGTCATACTTAGCAGATGGAAGAGGGATCACTTAAGTGTAATGCACTTGTTATAGTATTTTCAACATGACATCCTGGCTCTCGTGGGATGGCTCGCTGCGGTTCAATCTTGTTTCACAAACACCTTCAATACGCCTGCAAACCTGTCACTGTAGACATTTGACTACACACCGAGGGAAAGATTACTCGAGTGTCTTACTAGAAGCAAGTCACTGTCAAAGCACTTGATTTTAAATGGTTTCGTTCGACCACTTCTCTGTCGCTTTATCAGGTAACCAGCTGAAATATCCTGCGTGAAAGCTCTGCTTTAGTAAGGTTCTCAAGAGAAGGTAAAAAAAATGAGTACATTAAAACAAATAATTAACATGAATAAGGTGATGATATAAAAAAATACATTTGAAATCAAATAACCAGAAATATCTGAAGAGAAAAAAGGAAGAGAAGTGAGAGAATCAGTTCAGGTGGATTATTGGAGTTACAATTGCAAAAGGTAGTTGATACAATAGATGTCATTCTTATTTAATATGTTTTAAATATGTTATAAAGTGAATATGTTATGAATTTTCATGGTGGTCTACTGCTACCTTTTTCACCCCCTTATAAATAACAAAATGAGGTGGGTGGATAGATAGATTATTATCAAATAATTAAATACTTATTTATTTCAAATTAAGATTTTGTGGTTGAAATAAACTTCATTTTCTGTCAGATACAGCACCACCATAGAAGCAAAGGTTTTTACATCAACCGAAAAAAAAAAAAGGTTTTTTGACTGGAATGTCATAAACAAAGGGAAGGTCACAACCACGCTTAAAACGGTCTGGTTTGAGGCAAATGGCAAAAACAATTACCAAATAAATACAATCGTTCCTATGTGGATATTTCTTGGTTGTGTTTCCTTAGAAGCTCATTCTGTTTTCCTTGTTGTGTTCAGCAGGCGGGAGTGTGGGCTGTAAGACCAAACTGCGATCGCAAAACTACAATTGATCATATGTTGACGTCCTTTTTCTCTGACAATTTGTGTTTAATTTTCACCTTACAGTATCGACCAACTGTGTCACTGTATGACCAGTGCAGACCAGGGACAACCGCTTAAATATCCAGGAGTTAATAATTATGAGACTTTTGCAAATGACAGAGATGAAAACCTTTGGGCATCAAGATCCCCCGAACGATGAAAGGCAGCCAGGGTTCCATCAGCGCACTTTTACTCTAATTTCAAAACGCCTTCATTATTACCGCTCCCCAATCATAGACCAGTCCAGTCCAGTTAGCTCCACACCATCACCGCTCACTGACTCCATCTGCATCTTTCTATAATTAGGGTGCATGTTTATTCCCTGGAAGACCAAAATCCCACAGAGATGGCAGGTTGTGTAATCAAAAGTCTGACTCTCGGGGCCTCCGAAATGTAACCGCCTGTAAGTGAAAATTGAATATTTTGGAACTTTATCTGGGGAGAAGCCATTAGCATCAAAGTGCCTGCACACATTTGTTTACAGCTGGAGATTCTGTGCTGCTTTCACTGTCATCCGGAAACCACAGCGGTCAGCAATAGGTACCGTGTCTTCACTGTCTTTAACAATACAAATAGATGCGGCGACGCACAATTCTTCAAGGCCTTAATAAGCCACAGAAATGTACAGAAGATATCCTTGATATTCCTTTCTTTTCTTTTCGTAATGTTATTAAATTATTTCGGACAACTTTCCTATGCAAATGGAAAATCCAAAAAAATGTTGCTTCATTAGCATTGCTTTTCTTTCTATGGTGTCACACTATAAATATGGCATATGTTGCTCATTTAAAGACCTTCCAGGGCCACGTTCCTCTATCCTCATTTGAAAATTTAGTTAAAAAAGACACTTTTTTTTTGTCTGCGTGCCTCCCTGCCACCCTCCGGACTCTCTAAGACTACGTGGAACATCATAGCCTGATGTGATCAAACAGTGAACGTCAAACCGGTGGTGGATCGGCTCTTTAAACTGTCAAACTCTGGGTGTTCTCGTTGTCATGTCGTTCTCATTGTGCATGAAAAGAAATAAAAGAAAAACAACATGAATCAGAGACGGGGGCGCCTCCAGCGCCGTGTTGTTGTTATCGTACTGGTGCTGCAAGTATAACCTGGAACAGAGGTTGAACACGGCTGCCTGTCGAGCATCAAACGGGCTCCTCAAGGTGAGGGAACTCTGGGCTTTTTTTTCTATTTCCCCTCCAGGAGGATCGCCCGAGGCACGGCAAAGAAAACCCCAGCAAATAGAGGAGGGGGTGATAAAAGGCCCATTTAAATCATTTGCTAGGGGAAGTTAACCAAATATGAGTGCGGTGTAATGTTCCTTTAAGATGTCATTTAAACTTATACCTATCATCAGTCGTGGCCTCGGCGAGCACCCGGGTACTGATGATCCAAAGCAGAGCGCACACTTGATTAACTGCGCCCCATCCAAGCGTTGCTTTCTCTATTTCTGTCAGGCCTAATGGCATTAGATCACTAATTATCAGATTATTCACAGTTCACACGGGCCTCACTGTTAACTTTTGAGATATGAGACCATTATCTCCTTCTAATCTTTTTCTCTGAATTACTGCGCAGATTCATATCGCCGATCTGAAGGCTCGTATGTTGTCGCCCGACTGGCGTGCCGTGTCTATGTTCAGGTTCTTCTTTCATCGTGGGAGAAAGGACTCACAGCTTCACAGTTTCTGCTTGTTTAAAAGGGGTAGTTCACCTGAATTTCACTGGTTTGCTTCTTGACCTCATGTCAACTAAGGGTTGGGAGAGTTCAGAGGAATCCGTGGCTTTTTTGGAGTTGGAGGCAGGAATGTTTGTCCGTAAGACCGTCTCGAATGGGGCTCTTTTGTCCTCCTCCAAAAAAACTAACCCTTACCCATCCCTTGACATGAGAAATCATCTCAAAACATGTGATATGTGTATGTTCTTAGGTTGTTTGTAGGGGAAGGTCTATCAGGCTAAATGTCATGTATGCGGACTGTCACAGACACTAGGAGCTTCCGCTACATTCATTCATTCACTTTGCACTGCTTATTCCTTTACAGGGGTCACAGGAGGGCTGTAGCCTATCCCAGTTTCTGCGGGCGAGAGGCAGTGGACACCCTGAACAGGACGCCAGTCTGTCGCAGGGCACACAAAGACATTCCACCATTCATCCACACACTCATACCCACGGATAATTCACCATGTTCCCAATCAACTTCTTTATGTTTCCCGATTTTTTTTTTTATGTAACAAATTCTGATGTCAGGGCTCGACTACAAGAAGGATATTACAGACGAGCATTCTTTTTGGACCAAGAAAATTGAACCCATCACATCGTCATAGATTTCTGTCTGTAATTCCAAAAAGCCATGGATTACTCAGAGGCTTCTCCCAAAGGTTGAATAGAAAGTACGTGGAATTTGGGAAAACTATCGATTTAAGTTCCCTATGTTGGCATGCATTTGGATTGTCAAATTTTAGGTTTTCAAGACATCCATGGCTGCTGTACCGCGATAGTGTTGAAGCAGCAAAAAACGGTAGCAATGCTATGAAGCCATCACCCAAGGGAGGATTCAAATGTTGCCCCGGAAGCACCAGTCAAATGCGCTCCTGTGTCACTCAGGTTAGTTAGGACGACACCTCCACTGTTCAACCCCTTAGCCGACAGACTCCAGACTTCTCAGCCTCCCCTGTAATTAAACACCAAAGAAGAGACTTCACAGCGGGAGACGGCGGCTTCTTGCCCCCTGGGGTGAAGCCGAGCCATCATCCAGACGAGAAGATGAAGGAGGAAGCAGCCGTGGAAGGTGACCTTCAGACACAAACGAGCAGGGAGAGGTTTTGAGTTCATATCTCCATGAACTCTCCAGGAGACGCTCTCGGGGCCAAGTGTTGGGTGAAGGAAACAGTTTTTTTTTTTAAATGTGGATCAAGTTTTAGTCATCATATACTTTGTATAGGACATATTATTTATGGTTTATTTATAGTATGAAGCAACATTTTTAACAATAAATAATGTCTCCCAAACAAGTGTATTGCAGGACAGGAACTGGTTGCTATGTGTTTTAAAAACCTCCCCGCAATCATGTACTGTACTTAAAAGTCATGGGAGAATTCCGGCCTCATCCTCAGAAAGGATATGTGGTGGCTTTGGTCACATTGATTGACAGAAATGTAGTGTTTCAGTCCCATGTACAAGACAGACTTTGAAGTTGTTGTGTTTTTGGGAACCGTGTTTTGGTCCTGCCACTCAGAAAAGCTGTTTGTGTTTATTTATTGTACATTTACTTCTATAAGATAAAGTTTTCAATATAGTAATGAATGGCATGGATATACGTGTCTCTATGAAGCATTATGAAAACTGAATTGTGTTTGTCGTTTAAAAGCCTTTATCTTCTCCTAAATGGTTGTAATGGTGTCTTCTCCCTCATTCTTAGGTCGACATCTATTTTGACCATTTCTCTTCAGCCCATGCCAAAAGGTTCTCCACCAGGTTCTCCAGATCCCTAGCTTATTTTTTATACCGCAGCCTGGTTCAATGTCTGCGGTTATTTTCATGGACCGACATTTTTCATTACGGGTTTATTCTTTGACTAAAATTGACATTATTTATTTGGAGAACAAAAAGGACTTTGGAGAAAATACTTAGACAGTAAAAATCAATACAACAGGAATTAAAGACATAATTTTGGCTTGGTAACAAATTCTGGCAGTTTTAAACTCCAGGTGACCACGAAACACACCAACAACCATCCCTTGTAGCAACTAACCAAACTGTGATGGCTGAAAGTTGTTGAAGCCATTGGCTGGTAAAGACCCCGTAGATGTATCGACACTTCACTATCAAGGTCTCTCCAACCCTATGACGTGAGGGTTGGTACATCTCCTAAATAAAGCCAATTTTTACGGATAAAAATAAATAACATGATGTTTAAACAAAGTATGAGTCTGATTATTATATTGTTCATTTATTGGACCTCTATTGTACTCATCAGTTAGTGTCTGTTTGTACAAAACTCTCTTTTAATTGAAATATTTACATAAGAACATTATAGTAAGCCCCGCCCACTAAAAAAGGTTAATTTTTCTGGAGATTGAATCTCCCTACCATAACCACTCCCACTCTGCAATGATTTGCCAAGCATCAAGGTTTGTCATGGCATGTC
Source organism: Callionymus lyra (assembly GCF_982586985.1). NCBI lineage: Eukaryota > Metazoa > Chordata > Actinopteri > Syngnathiformes > Callionymidae > Callionymus > Callionymus lyra. The sequence continues at coordinate 25,359,173 of NC_141822.1, forward strand.
ATAAATCCTGGGAAGTCTCCACCTCCATGGAACTCATTGTATAAACAAAGTGGGCGGTATTACACCTGGTTTGAGGAGGAGTGAAGCCATTATAACTTCCTAATGGACTCTCGTTTGGCGAGATTTCAGACAGAGGAGAACTTTATAAAGTAATAACTTCAAAACATCATGATGATGAGGGACTTACTGCATCTTGGTGTTTAAGACTTTTGAAACATGTGATTGAGTCAGGAAGATTGAGTGTTCACATAAGTTCGCTTTAACATCAGTTTTGTCGGTATAATAATTGACATCGACAATCTCACGTCACTTTGACCTAAAACTACATTATTTTAATTTAATTCTGAGGGGCCAAATTAGATAACTGGGGTTGGATTGGCCCCAAGGTCCTAGATTTTTATTTAGATCCCACGATCTAGAGCATTTAATCACACAACACACTAGAATATACTACTTTTCTTTAGAACAAAAATCGGTGAAGAAGAGTCTTAAGTAAGAAAATTAAGTCATCAATTAAAAACATTAACACCAAGCTTTGAGCAAAACACCTTAAGCTGTGAGAGACCAGGTAAAACCCACTGAAGGTAAACTTTAATGGCTCAATCATCCTGGCGCACATGTGGGATGATAGCGCGGCATCGTCTGAGGGGGGTTTGGCTTAATTAGCCTGTGCTTTATTGTTAATGAACTCCATGCAGTTGTTTGCTTGTATAATCAAGGCGAAGGAGCAGAACTGCTAGCTAAAGCGCCAAAAATAAGCTGACAAAAGCATTGGGGGCCCTCCTCGATTACCCCCCCACCCGCCTCCCCCCGAACCGATTCCACCCACAAATGAAAAAGCCAACTGCCTGCTTCATAAAACTCGCTTAGCAAGACACTGAGACAAAATGGACTGTAAAGTTCGTTAGATAGAAATATTAAAAAAGAATTAAGCTAATGGAGATAAAATTAAAAGAAATGAGGCAACAAACACTCCGCACCAAAAATGGCATCGGCATGACAGCTAGGATTTCTAATGACTGACTGCATTTGAGCGAGGAAAAAAAAAAATTAAATGGCATCATGTTTAAATTTCTTTGAGAAGTAATGATCCGAGAGCCGGGCTCACTGCTAGCACTAGTGGGGGGGAGGAGGAGGTGGAGGGATCTGACAATAACAAAGAAGTATGTCCTGCTGGGAGATTTAGGTCATATTACATCGCAATAATAGATTATTGATTCAGTTTGTTTAATTCCAACATGTAAACGATAAATGACGATTAAGAAAAAAACTAATCCAAGTGGAGAAACATCAAAAATTGAGACATTAGACAAGCTATGGGAAGATTAGAGTTTCAGAGTTCAGTTTTCTAGATTGATGAGTATTGCAGTGAGATGACTAGGATTTTTAAAAATGATCTTATGCTAAATATTTCTTTTATCCCCTAATAAAAGTATTAAATTCATGCATTTGCAGTCAACATTAGCCCTTATTTGCTGTTTGACCGTTTGTTTGAGTTACATGAGGAAACAAATCTTGTAACTGGTAAAAAATACAGTATAGTTTGAAAGATTATTCATAACCGCAGAGAGTGTTCAGGGAGGTTCAAAAAACTATTCTATTAGTTCTATTACACCCCCTTTCAATGTTATTCATACCATATTTAGTCCTTATTCATTCACTTGTTCACTATTTATTTTAGATTATTTTTAAACATTTGTGTTATCTTGTGGGTCAATGTGTTTGTGGTATCCACTGTGTTGCCTATGGGTCTAGGTGAACTACCTCCCTGGCTTACAGAAATACACCTTGACCCAAGGGCGACACAAGGGATACCCCAAACACATTTGTTTTCGGTCCTCTGGGTCATCTTAACCATGAGATACCACAAGGGTTAATATAAATTCAAATTTGTATTTTGACATTTCCCAAAAAGGAGAAAAGGCAATCTTCTAAATCATCATATAGAAATAAAAGACTCAATAACTCACACAAAAGTTAAACTGAACATACAAGGATTTAATTGTCGGTCCAGAAATACAGGCATAGGTCGGTATCATGCAGACCGTGGGACATAATTGGGATTTAAAAACAAAAACAAAAGGATTTCTAAAATCTTTCTTCCACAAGTTCATCCAACTGCAAGTTCCTTTGAGTCTCCAAGGGAGGCTGTCCTTCTGCCGTCACAGTAATACTTCCCCACTCTCTAGTCTCTATTAAAGCGGGCCAAATTTATTACCAAACTTTTCTGAAACAGGATTTCCTGAGTACAGCGGAGGATTAGGCCACTCCTGCTTAAGGATCAAATTGCAATAATTAGGTAGAACATGAAGCCAAAATATGTGAAACATGTTGGAACCTAACACAGACACACACATACACACGCAAATCAAGAACAAAATATTCCATTTCAGGCAGATTCTCAGAATGAGCGAAATCCCGGATACTGCGAGGGCCTTTTCAGCATTGCCAGTTAATCTCCTCAAGGAGAAATGCAAGATGACAATAGCAAAGCACCTCCAATAATTGGTTCCAACAGGCTTACGGTATTAAAACCTGAAATGAGTTCTTCCCCTTTTAAGTATGATCCATTATTTCAATCCGAGAACGAAAATTCTGTCTTTGAGAATATTAATAACTCCCAACTATGCACCAACATGGATTAAAAAAAAGGGGGAAAAAAAAGGAGACGCTCCCGCCCTTTTTAAAGGCTGTGTACCTGGTATCGCAGCAAAGGTCCCACCAAGGACAGCGACTTGAAAGTCTTGGTCCTTCCTCGTACTTCTCTCACATTCTCCTCCTCTCACTGGCTTCACAGCCATCTTGAAGAAGACCTTGAGGCCCCCTTTGTCGTCGTCCCTTGAAACAAAACAAATAGAATTCAGGTCTTTTGATTGGATTTAGCGAGCGGTTTCTCTCTCCCCCCGTCATGTGAGCCAGAACTTCAGAGGCGAGCCGTGGCACTCCTATCTCTGCATTGAAATGAGACCGGCAGGTCTTGTGAGGATGTCTGCTAACTTTTCTCGGCGCAGGCAACCTTGTTACAAAATATAGTGCGTTAAAAAGTTAATGCAGTTGTGACAGGAGTCGGCTTATTATACAGCCGTGGAAAGAAATACACCTTTTTCACAGGCATGTTGTCGTTGAGAGGAGGATTTGAATGTTTTTGATTAAGACTTGCATACAGTCTAACTCATCCCACATCCCTGGGGATTTATTTTTTACCGCAAGGCCACGACCAAAATACGTCTTAGTTCTATTCTGCGCACCTCTGCTTGAGCGTGAAACCCTTGAGCTTCAATCCAGATATGAAGACGAGCCGATAGAAATGAGGGAAGCATTAATAAAAACATCAAGCACAGACATTTGTTGTTCGACTGCTGTGTACATCTTTACACAAGCTTGCATCATTATGGTTTGTTTAGTCTACAGATCAAGCCAAAAATTGTTCAGATCACCAGGCATCTGAAAAGCTTTTAAGCACTTTATTCGGATAAGCCTTTTTTGATAGAAGATCCATGCACGAGCGTCGGGAAAACCGCGGAGATAAACACAACAAATGACATCTGCTAACCAACTCTTCTTTTTTCCCCCCATCAATTTGTACGATGTTGCCAACAGAAACTGTTCGCTTTGTTTGTGCTTGGAAAACAGGAGCACCAACAACAGTGAGCACCATTTATTTGATCTGAATGAGGAAAAAAAAAAATTCAATTCAATCATACGCAGATCAACGCTGGAACGAGATTATTTTGAAACCAAACAATTCAATTAAATACATAAGCTGCATTTCACACTAAACCACTCCATAAGTCACACCTTTATTATAACCAAGAAGTACCATTTTTTATAATGTACAGTTGATATTAGTTTCAAACATTATTAAGCAAAGTAGCTGATGAGTATCACAGTAAGATGACTAGGATTTGAAAATTATAATTTCCTAAATATTAGTTTTAACCCTGGACATAAGTGTGTAAATTAATGCATTTATAGTCAATATTGTCCTTATTAAGTACTTGACTGTTTTAAAGCTTTACATATTAAGGGATTCATAAGTAAAGTGAGTTAAACGTTCTTGTTAATGTAAGAAGTTAAAAATACAATATAATAAGAACGATTGTGTCTGAAATGAATATAACGTACAAAGAAAAAGATACACTTTTAAGGTACATTTGATTCTAATCCTTATGTCTTAATGGCAGAAGACGCTCATGGAAAATAAAATACGTCTAATTTTGATGTTAATTTAAACATACATAGTATATAGTAAATAAGGAAGATTCCCAGAACTTAACCTCTTTTAACCAACGGAAAAGGGACTTCAAAGATAGGCAGTAGACTGTAAATTAAAATGCTTCCAATTTAAATGTAGTTCATACCATATTTAATACTTGTTATTTTAGAATGATTTCTATATTTTACTAAGGCAATGCAAGGGAGTTCATCTAGAATTATTTTTAATGTATTATAAAATGTCTATTTTGATATTTTTAGTGTAATTGTCAGTCCAGAAATAATAGGATAGGTCGGTATTGTGCAGACCTAGGGACAAAAAAAATAAATAAAAAGGATTTTTAAAATATTTCCTCCACAAGTTCCTTTTATAGTTTCCGTAGGGAGGCTGTCCTTAGTACTCAGTACCTTAGTAATAAATCAGGCCATAAAAATAGAAAAGGATGATCCAAACATGACTAATATGTATTTTAATTGGGGTTCTTCCGCCCCCTTTTTCGACCCTTTCATTTGACCTGATTAAGATGCTCTACCATCCAAAACGTTCACTGCGAGGTCAGTAGTCTACATGTATATAAGTTAATATATATAATTTTAGTCGTTCTCGAGTAGCAGCAAGTCTCTATTTGTGTGCAAACGGGCTGATCGTTTTCTGGAAGACTTGGTCCAACTGTTTAAAATTGGCACCCAGAAGCCAGTTAAACACAAGGCAGAGGAAAATGAAAGCCTTCAAACACAAGTGCATATTAACACCCGGAGAGCAATTAAACACAATATGGTTGCTTTCGGTGCACCAGGTAGGGGATGCATCCGAGAGAGGTTCATGGCCGCCACTTCGCTGGGTAATCGGCCGAGTTAACCGATAAAAGAAACTGCAGGGAGGCCCATATGCACAGGTGCTGTCCTCAGCTGTGTTGTATTGTTTAATTGAGCAAATCTCTCATTTCTTAGCCTCCTATCGCCGCAATTATCCGGTTGTGCAGGAACACAGACGGCAAGTTATGTCCTTCGCAGGACACCGGGGCGAGAACGGTTCTGGTTTATGATTTATTTTTATGAAGATCAGTGTCCAAATGATTGTCCCTATCACGGCGCATTACCTGGAATTGCAAATGATGAGAAACTAAGTGTTAACTGACGGGGGGTCAAAGGAGGAGTAGCATTTAAGTGTGCCCCCAGTAACAGATAAAACTCCCAGCACTTTTGTCACAGAGAACCCACTCTGCGACTAAAGTGGCTTTGATTGCAGAGAGTAAATTCTCCACCACCTTTCCTTTTAACAGCGCCGTCCCTGGAACAAGACGCACACCCTCCTTCCTGCTGGCACCATAGCCGAGCTGTCATATCATATCAGGGCGTCGTAGGAGCAAGATGATATGTCAGATTAAATATGTATGGGTGAATTAGGGCTATCTCAAGTATTATATCATTTAAATTCAAATCGCTTCATCGCTCGGTGCACTCTCATTATGATGCTTGAGAAATTAGTAGATAAAACACAGTCACACAGGCCTGATATTAGGGCTCATTTAGACCCCTTTATATGAATCTTTTTCATAGTCTTCATTGTAATAAATGAAAGATGAGTTACCTTTTCAAGAAGCTCAATATATTAGTTCTCTGTTCTGAAAGCATTTCAGTGTTAAGAGTTTTAAAAACCTTCATACTTCCTTTGAATAATATTTTTTAGTAAAAGTATGTAACACAGAGGGAAGACTTTGGAAAGATTGAAGAATATGTTTAAATAACAAAAATATGGGTAGGCTGTTGTGACCATTTAAATTTGCTAAAAAATATTAAATATGAATATTGAATTTAAATGTCTACTATTTACTGGTCTCTAGGAGATGCAAGGATTCATTTTTTATTGTTTATTTTGTCAAGTTCACTGATTAATTAATAATAGCATCATAAACAAGAAGTATTTAGATAAGTAGTATCAACCACAAAAAACAGAGTCTATAATGTTGCCAAAACGATATAAACCTTTTATAGCATCTGACCTAGTGTCTGTACATTTGTAGCATTGTATACTTTCACGAAAACCTTAAGATCAGTGAATAAAATGACTGTGCCGATGGCTCAAAAACGATAAAAGAATTCACACAAAAAAGGGGAATTTACATCTGTCCACAGACTTTGTGCAATCACAATATAAGCTATAAATAGAGTCAATACATTTAAATAAAAACTGAAATTACTCTGGAATCTAACAAATGGTCTGGTGTGGAAGAGTTTCACAAAATCTAGACAATGACAGCCCTTTACAAATGTTGGTCCATAGCGAGGAGAGATTCAGAGGATTTTTAAAATACAAGTTAGCAATCATTTAAAGAGGAAATAGCAAACAGCAGACCCATACATCATAGCACTTTCATATACTGAATGTATTACAGACAATTTGGAAATACATTTTATATTTTATTACTTCCAGATCCAAAATGAGCCACAACATCATGCCAGTCTTTAAAATGTTTTGGAAAAGGAAAGCTAGATTGACGGTCTGAGCAAGTATTTTTCAATTGTAAAATATTCCCTTATTTGTCCCAAAGTCGATAAATTCAGTAGTTATAGTTAACTGTTTAAATTATCGTATTATTAATTCATTTTCTTTCCATGTTGAGCTTCTTTGTCTGCGCTATACTATATCAGATTAACATTACAAAATAACTGTAGACTATTTTTTTTAGTACTTTTGTTTGTAGTTCTGTTAGTGTGTTATAAAGCCCTTAACTACAAGAATATTACTGTTGTATAAACAGACTTAACTTCTGACCAACCTCAACAGAGTAAGAGTGATCTGGACCAATTGTAAAAACCACAATAGTACAGGATTATACATTTCTCCTGTGCTCCATTTTAATATTTACAGAAACTTACCACAGTGTTTCATTATCTTGGGTCCAATATAATTTTAAATGGTCGTCAGTTGAGCAGTAAAGCTCCCATTTACGTAGTCTTTTGCTGCTTAATTTGACTCTCAATGATAGAAGCTAAAACTTTGAAGACCATCAATTTTTGATCAGATGAATATATAAAATAGTATCAATTAACAAATTACTGTTTATATGTATAAGGAAATACGAATGCTTTGAGGGACAACAAGAGCCAATGTAAACACATGTCTAAAGTGGTCTTGAATTGTGGTTTTTGGTGGGAAACCTCAGACTGCAACACCCACAAGCTTGCTCAATGGTGTGAGTCACAAAGTTGAGTACACACACTTGAGCTGGCAATTGTAATAATCAATCTAACTTCACCTAACACCATGTATGGCACAGTCTCCATTTTACTAGTGAAAGTCTAATAGTTCAATTTCAAAGCACCTCATGTGTCACCAACGTACATAAACGTAACCTTTATTGAAGGTACGTTTTCAGTTTTCTTGTTTATCGACTTCCATTTTTATCTGATGCCTCAATTTAAATCCAATAAACCATGAATACTGATAAGTTGGAGGACGTTAAAAGTCACCTAAAAGTCAACACTACATATTTTACTTTCCTCCGAAGCTGTGATCGCTGAAGGTCAAGCAGCACGTGTAACAGCTTAATAATAAAGTCCACAAACAAATTACCAGCAAGCAGCGGCGGTTCAGCTGGGTACAGCTCAGGCTCCTTAAGGTGAGGTATTAGCAAAGCTTATTTATTTTCATTTCCGTGGCTTTTATTTGCTTTGTTCCCCCGTGGTGGAGCAAAGGCTGATTTCAGTGATGATTCCCTCCTTAATTTTAATACCCTTTTTACTCATCATAGAGACATTAGACACCCCCATGCCCCCATTCTTCATTCCTCTGAAATAATGTTACTTGGGGAACACAGGGCGACCACAGGGAGGACCGTAAACTAGCTTTCTTTTTTTTTTCCCCCCTCCACGCAATTAATTGATGTACAGCCATGTGCGTGTATGATAACAGAGGATTTCTTTCCTGAAACATTGAACCCCTCCCCTCGCCGTACACACACACCTCCCCGACAAGGAAAAAGGGAGGTTAATTAATGTAAGGGGTTGTGTGTTCACAGAGATTCTGAGTTTACTATACCGCTGCCACCGCCGCCCTTCCTCCCTCCTCTCCATCAAACCCCCCCCCCCTCAACATCTCCTACCCCATATCCCCTGCTGCCTTAAGAACCTTGATTCTTCGCTAATGACCTAGTTCTTTTAATGAGCGGTATTAACCCCTGGCTACAGTCGCCCAGGTCTTAATTGTCAAGCCAGGCTGAAACAGAGAGTCCCTCGCCCGTCAGCAGGTACAGTCGGCGTGCTAATGTGGCACGCCTCATCACTGTTGCCCCAGGAATAAATCGTTTGAAAAATAAATAAATGGAGTAAAATAAAGGTTGCCGAGGAGGCGCACACACGAGGATACGATGGCGATGATGAGCACATTTCTCATATACCCATCTTTTTTTTGGACGGTCTCCTGCTGCGACCAGCACAGGGAAACTATTTGAGTGCATAAAAAAAAAAGGAAGAAATAATCACAGTGTATCTGCTTATGAAACCTGCAAACTCATTAGGACATATTCAGACAATTTTTTTTTGTAGACGAGACGGACCGGGTCCTTTCATTTACGGAAAATGTGATTAAAAATTCCCCTTTAAGTCACACCCAAGAGGTATGTTTTAAAATTCAAACACTATTTACTATTAAGCACAATATAAAATAAATCCAATAAGGAGAAATAGAAATATAGACACCTAATTAGCGCGAGGACGCCGCCGAGCCTCATGAAAAGCTAATGTCTTTAATGAAGACAAAGTTTAAAATAGCAGGAGATTGGTTGGGAGGCAGGGAGACGATCATCAGGCGTCCCGGCACTATTTAAAGTTTCACTTTGAAAGCTGCAAAAAAAAAAAAGGTATCATCATTAAAAACAAAGAAAACAATACAAATTAGATTAAATTGAACGTGTGATAAAATCAAAAAGACCCTTATAACGCAAATAATGGAATCTTTCTGACTCTAGGTTTAATTATGGGAGAATATTTTCCAATTAATGCCTGAAAAAAGGAGATTATTTTACCAAACACTAATGCCTACAATGAAGAATAATTTAATTGTATGTTTCCAATTATTCTGGAATTTTTGCCACACATTTTTCAGAAAAAAAAAATGTTTGGACTAAGCGATGTTTTCCGCTGTGGTCCATTTCATTTCCAACAATCCAGGAATTTAAACATCCAGCAAATTGAAAAAAAGGGGATCAAGTCGAGAATAAACAAGAAAAAAAAACCTGTTAAAGACCAGACCAGAGGACGGGCGGCAGAGCTGGGTGATCTAAATTATTTTCCAGCAAATGTCGGCGCATCCAGATACGCATTGTGTACATCATTTCCCATTTGCTGCTCAGACTTTTCAGCCGATAGCATTAGCAGCAATAAACCTCACTGTCATCGTGCAGGATGATGGTTTGTGTGTGTGTGTGTGCAAGTTATTGTCTGTGTGGAAGTGTGTCATTGGACAAAAAAGAAAAAAAGAGGATGAGCCTGCGGAGCAGAGTTGTTGACGTGACAGCCCGTTGGTCAGAGGGAGAGAGAGGGACCTTGACCTGAGCTGTCAGACCAGCAGAAAGCCCTGCAGCACTGGGACCAGTATGACAAGGGCAGTGGGAAGGGCAAACGTACGCACGTCCACAATATATGCGTTTGACTCACGGAAGGATGGAATCGCTTCAAAAAGTAAGTGTCATCCTTCCTCCGGAGGAAAAAAAAAAAGAATGACAGAACAGCTGAGGAAAATGACAACGGCAGCAGAATGTCGGGGTATGAGCTGGACCAGGTGTAATGTTTACTTCCACTGGAGTCCAGTCATGAGACTCAACAGTGACTGTGGGATCCGTCAGTAAGCCCTGGTCCACTTGTCGGGTCGGAATCAACACGGACGCGGTAATCTTTTTTGACAAACGCTCGCGGATCATTACATAATATCAGGAGCTGCTCTCTTACTGCGTTTAAACTCCACTGGGATTTTCTTTTTGTCAAGTCAGAAATGAAAAAAATCGTATTTGTTTGTGAATTCCATTGTAGCACTTTAAAGAAGAAATATCAAGTTCTATTTGGAAATAAGTATAATGGTGTTTATTTCCTTTTTGGGGAGCCAGATCAAGGACTTTCTCTTCCTAGGAACATGCTTTCTCCAACTTGTTCATCCACAGGCCAACTGGAGACATGTTCTGCAGAACAGTACTTCATCAAGAAGGCATCCAGAAGGTGCCTAACCCTGTTGCGTTTGAGTAGTAATTCTTCTTTTTATGTGTTGTAAAGACCGGCCTGCCTGCAGAGGAAACACATTTTGACGGGTTGGACTGACAATCTTTTTGGTCACATGACACATGAATAAAGCCAGAAGACAGATGCAGAGAGTGAATGAGTGTATTGGGATCTTGTGTGAGGTCCGGGAATGAGGCAGACCCAAATGTAGAGTGGAATCACAGATCAACAGGAAAAAAATGGAGTTTACACACATGTTTATTAAGATAACCACTACAACAACATAAACACGAGTCCAATGAAGAATTGTCCAGAATCTAAGTGTCCATATCACAGTTTAACTTAAAGCGCACCATAAACCAAACAAACTAAGAAGAAGGAAAAACAAACAGAGGGTCAAGGAAAAACACACATGCTAATAAACACTTCAAAAATTAGGTGAACTAAGAACAACAAAAATAGGAAATCCAGAAAGTCAAACGAGAGGAGAATACAAGCGTCACGTTGTATCGTAGATTATAATCTGGCGCCTGCTGCTGCTGGGAAAGGCGTGGCTTTATACGCTGATGGAGTAATTGCTGAAGAGCTGCAGCTGTTGCAGCAACAGGCGCGGAGGTTCTAAACAAACTCAAACTAGTTGAAGCAAAACAGGAAGTGTGTCTTGTTCATGATCTTGTTCTTGAGTAAGGGTATGTTTTTGTCACAACATTATACTTACCATTTGATTCTATATAGACGAAACAATAAAAAAAACATAGATAACTTAAAGAAAGATGAAAATGTCAAAGGAAAAAAGGGACACCAACTGAACTTCTTGCATGAACAACAAAACTTCTACCCTGATTTCAATAAGAACCGGAAAGTAAGAATTTTAAAATAGAGGTATGTTACGTACTATAAGCAATGAATTGGAAAACATTTCCACATATTTAAGGTGAAGAACTCTCTAGTAACACTTCTGATCCGACTTCATCAAACACATTATCTGAGTAAACCGTTGTTTCTGAGTGCAGGATTCGCACCTATTGGCAGAGAGCGCTGGAACAGTTATCACAGTCTAATCCGCCCTGCTAACATACCCTGAAGGTGTGGCCAGCAACTAGAACTAATTTGATTATTTGATTTCTCAGAGCTCTCTCCTAATTCACTGAGACACAAGACGCACAACACTGGAGGTCACATTGCACCTGCTTGTTATGCATGAAATCGAAAAAAAAAAAAGTGTCACGAGAGACGAAAAATTGCGATGTTCTCGATTTATTTGTTCGCCATCGGAGCAAAAAGAAATTAATATTCAGTCTAGGTTGTCGCTTGACAAAAGGACGAGGTGACAAGTTGACTGAATATTGATCAGGTGATCTGAGGACACCTGGGTGTTTAAAAGCTTTCATGTGCTTGTGACCATTTTTTTTTATTCTGGTTTCATGAAAAACAATGTCTTCGATAATTACCTATTAGTTTGAAACAAACATGCCTGAATAACCCGGCATATGGGAACATACACAAGGTTTGCTGACATGAATGCCAGCAGCTTCTTGATTTTCTGAGACTCCTGTGTTGTTCTCTGTGTTATCACCTTTTAAGTATATCTTTTATTGAGTATTGTTTTGATTGTTTAGGCGCTTTGTGACCCTGGTCTGGAAAAAGGACTCAAAATTACTCACTTACTTACTTACTTTCGTAGAAAGGTTTGTGAAAGTTACGTTTTTGGATACACCTCAGCCTCTTCCAAGAATAAAGAGAGTTTTTGTTGTATTATCAAATAATTAAATTTTCAAATATACATTTTAGATAGAACGTTCTATCACTGATTCATTCTGCCTTGTCGAAGGGGGGGTGGAGCCAATCCCAGCTAGTTTGGGTGAGAGGCGGGGGTCACCCAGAACAGGTCTGTCACAGGGCACACAGTTACACCTACAACTCCCAGTCCTTATGAGTCTTCTTGCATTAAGAGATAAAGAACAGGTTAAATATTTTTACTTTTAATTCATGTGTTTATCTTTGATATTATTGTTCTTTAGACTCAAATCACATTTACCTGAATAAACATTTTGGAAATATATTAGACCTCTGAACATTTTCTTGTTTCAAAGTCAGGGATTTACTCACCTCCACTTCAAATACGTGACTTTCTGTTGCAGTAATTCTATTCATCTCTTGAGCCTTGATCCGCAACTACTGCAAGTGCGGCTGAATGTAGAGCAACTTAAGAAATATTTAACCAGGAGTCTGTTTTTTTGCATGAAACTGTAACTGTAATTCACGGCAGAGGGAAGAAAGAGAAAGTGTTCTTCCCGGGCTGTGCTTTGGCGAAGCAATGACACTGTACTTTTGTGAGGTTTTTCTTCCAAAAGCAATAAACGAGAATATCCTGCTTGAATAGGGAGTCTAAGAACCTTCACGGTAAATTTAAGGAGGGTAGATCCGTGGATGCCTCAGGAGCCACCAAATGCCTTTTTGTAAACCCTCGGCATTCAGGAGAAAGAGAAGGGAGGAGGGGGTTAGTCGTAGGTTTTCCTTTTCGCCCCCATTTCTCTCTGAAGTAACCCAAGACGACTCTGTCATTATAGGCATCATCACAGCTACTATCATCATCATCATCATCATCATCAACACGACCGCCGCCATCAACATCATCCTCATGGCTACCCTTGCTAGCGTAGATATGACCGGTCTTGTCGGCGCAGGTTACGATCCGTAATCCATGAACGCTTTGGAATTAGAGCCAGTTTTATTTTTCGGCTCGTTTCTCCGCTTTCCTATTTTTTTTTCTTCCCCCCCGTTTCTTGTTGTTGTTGCTGCCCTGAAGGCTTTACGAATGCCCCAACCTTTATTCCTCCTAATCTCAGTCTCATCTCCAGGCGAGCTGTGACAGATGGTTATAGGCACACAATAGTATTAAGAGTTTGATTTTTTTTTTTTTTCCTCACCCTCTTTGCCTCCACTTCTCGCCCCCTGCTGCTTTTTTTTTTCTCTTCCTCTGTACAACAAATAGCGATCAGACACCCAGGCCTGTCTCTTGTGTAGGTAAACCGAGCTTTGAATGTCTATCCACACACCGTCTGTCTCCCCCTCCTGTCAAATTACTCCCCCTTTCCTCACCTCCTCCTCTTGCTGATGCTGCTGTCGGCACTTCAAGGTAAGCTGCATTAACCTTACTGACTGTTATTAAAAAGATGTATTTCCCCAGGTTTTTCCTGCTACACACATGCCTACCTTTTATACACACACACACGCAGAGCAAACAAATACCAGGTCGGCCTCATAAATTTTCAACGCCTGCCGTAGTGGGTCTAATTTCAATCTCGGCGTCACTTGTGTCAGATGAGCGCCACCAGATGATGCATAGGGGTAAATAAGGTGGGCTGAATTATCTCCCCTTGTCGTTTCCCCACCTTTTGCTCCCTCAGGGCATCCTGGGGAATTGACTGCATGGTAGATTTAGAAAATTAACCTTTTAACGTTAGCCATGCAAAACAGGATCAGGCAGACCTCAGAGGTCCCAACCACAGCGGAATCATTACCAATTACGTCTTATTTTTCCATTTATTAATCCATGGCCAGTGGCGGAAAATTATTAATGATGCAACGTTAATGTTCAAATCTTTGACCCTTTTAAGATACTTTGTCACACAGAAGCTAATGGAAAAATGACCGTCACATTCGAGCTGACAGGTCAGATTTGTGTTTATATTTATTAATGTATCAGCATCAGTTTTATTATTATAGCTGTCCCTTGTCCAGGTTGGACTTTGTTATTTTCCTTTTGTCCTTTTGATTGATTTCCTTTTTTAAGAAAGTAGCGTTATTGGAATCATTTTTACCGATAAAGAAAAAAAACCCTTACCTTTCATTTTCTTGACAGCATATTCTGATTTCAAGGTGTTTATTTTTAGAGTCAAACATTAAGTGTGACACATAGAGTTATCTAAAAATGTGTCAATAAATATTAAATATATGTAAAAAATTGTTAAAAAATCAAGGTTGGTTTTTTGTTTGGGGGGGTGGGGTTAATCGGTCATGTTTACTAGATTCTTCTGAATGTGTATTTTTTCTAGCAAAGGTAGTAGATGTGTGTAGAAGTGTCGGCTGCCTTACCTGAGGTGACACTGTTATCTTTGTCTATGTCGAGTTTTCCAAATTCTTTATATCCTATAAGTAATCAACCTATTTCTTAGAAATAAAATTGTAAAAATTCTGTAACAGATGATTTTTTTATTTTTTTTGTGATGAACCATTCAAATGCCGTCTTGACATATACTGTAATTAAAGAATATATTCTCCAAAATAAACACATTTAATTTACATCTCAACAAATCAATTACATCTATACTGGTGTGATTGTTGTTATTGATTGATTCCAATTTGCACTTTTTAATGTGTTTATTGATTTACTGAAAATGTAAATCTTATTTATTCTGACAATAAATTTACCATTTAAAAAAAAACCTTTAATTGACTCAGAAATAATAGTCATTTACAGTGGAGTAATATGAGTGTGTTCCAAATGATTTTATTAGCTCATTTAGCTCGTTAGCTTTTAGTTTCTTTAGCTCATAGAATTGAGAAAGGATGAAAAAGGAGGAAGGAATTTTAGAAATTGAATTACCAGGTAAAAGGGAAGGTGAAAAGTCACCAATGAGGTTCAGGAATGTGATAAATAAAGAGGACGGGATGACTAGAGAAGGTGATCAGGATAAGTTAAGGTGAAGAAGTGTTGCAGTCGCGGTGGCAACATCCAACAGGGGAAATGCCGAAACACAAAGAAGAGGAGCTAAGTCACAGGTGAACAGGTTGGATTGTCTACTCTCCAAGGAAAAATCTTGGCCTGCTGAGGAAAAAATTCCGAAAAGGATGAGGTTGTGACATTACCATAGAATAGTG
Source organism: Callionymus lyra (assembly GCF_982586985.1). NCBI lineage: Eukaryota > Metazoa > Chordata > Actinopteri > Syngnathiformes > Callionymidae > Callionymus > Callionymus lyra. Next base: position 25,374,485 of record NC_141822.1, read on the forward strand.
CCTTTTCTGTTTCTTGGTCTATCTACACTTCACAATGATAGGTAGTTTTAGAATGTGAATACGTACAAAGAAATGTACAAAAGAAAATAATATTTGAATGTCAAATCAATGTTTTAAATGCATTTTAAATAAAAAAAAAAGAAAAATCTTGGAAATCCACCCGTGTGATGTAGCAGTGTTAAACGGGTGGGGTGCTAGGGTTTGCAGAGGTCACGGAGTCGGATGTGGGCCTGGCGGGACCCGCCAAGGATTAACACAACCGCTGCGCTCAGGACATATGGCATTTGTCATCTCCCACTGGGTTAGAGACTCTCCCTTGGCTCTACGACTGCCCCCCCCTTCCCACATCACATCTCTCTATCCGACTTTCTCTCCCTCCTTCTGTCAGGATTTAAAGGCTTGAAGTGCTTTAGTTGTTTACTGTGCATTAAACGGTCCCAAGTTCAACCCCCCCCCCCCCCCTCTGCCTCCTTAACTTGGTGGTGTTAAGTGGAAAATGGTTTGGCGGAGGGAAAGGGTGCTGACAAGGGGAAGTATTGAGAGAGAGAGGTGATTCGGGTTAGAAATCACAAATGAGAAAAAGGGTTGGAAAAAAGGACACCTGGACTTTCATGTAAAATATGGTTCACCAAGTTCACTGCCCTAAAAAAAACTCCCTAAAGTTTCTTCATCCTTGCATCAGTCTGGTTTAAAAATAGAAAGAGACTCAGCGACGGCCCACCCTACGAGTGGTCCCACCGTCAAACGTCATTGAGATTGTATCTCCAGATTGCATTGAACACGATTATGACATCAACGGTTACGGTTAAGCTAACGCACATATAGAGTGTTCTAGCAGTGTTGAATCTTGACAACTGACGCCCTACGGCGGCTTCCTAAAAGTTCTATAATTTCAATTATCATTTGACGTGACATAGAGTAAAATAACAATTATAATTAATAAAAAAAACATTCAATTTTACTTTGAATCTTTCATGTAATTTCCCACATAAAAGAACTTTCCAGAATATTTGGCAATATTTTTGTATATCTTTTAAATTCCAATTACCAGTCTAACACTCCGAACGTATACCAATACAAATGTAAACAACACCACAGAGTACTTTGCTAGAATTCATGTAGATTTTTTGGACATACATTGTTCTGTTACTCAAGGTTTGTCACCCAACGTCATCATTTTCGGAAGTCTTCACCTCCTAGGGACTCGTTGGAGGAGTGAATTCATTATTACGTCATATTTGACTTCACTCTCGTTACCTATTGTTCGTCTGAATTCTAGACGGGGGAGAACTTAAAATAAATTTAAAAACATGGTCATAATGAGGGATTACTTGGATTTACTCTATCTTGGAGAGGAAGACTTCAACATTTAAAAATTGAATTGGTTCAGTAAGTGAGATATTTAAGTCAAAGGCGGAATTTATAGCAGAAACAGACTCTGAAATGACCGATAAGGAAACTATTAGTGTCAAATATAGTTGACGTGATTTAGATTGTACTTAGAAGAAGCAGCTTAGAAAGCAAAATCACATTGAATCAATATTGAAACATTGTCAGGCAACTTTGATATCTGATATTTAAACAAAATTGAAAATGCTCACTATGATCGACATTGAACTCAACTTCAACCAAAATGTACCAATACAAATCTATGTACTTTGCTATCTGGGAGTTGTTTTGTCTTGATCTTTACAATTTTTCTTCTCATCCGTTAGCTTCTTAGCGCAAATGTATTCGCGCAACATATTCCCACGGCCCGAGTTCTCCTGCTGTCTTGCAGGTATGCTGCTGTCATCCTCCATCTTCATAAGGACATGCTATTATACCATGATGGAGCGCAGCGTTTTCCATCACTATCAATTTTACGGGATTCTGTAATGTGCCGAAAATCAACGCTTAGAACTCTGCGGTTGATGTTTATTGTGCGCCTCCTGTGTCTTGAGACGTTTGATAAACAGCAACAGTAGAAGAAAAAAAAAAAAAAAAAAGGTGTTGGAGGATCTTATGGGAGCTTGCCAAAATAATACCCCATTCAGTGGAAGCTACCGTGTGAAAATGCCTCCCCACACTGGCTCATATTTCATCGCCAGAACAAGCGGTTTGCCGTATGGGCTCGGTGATGAATTACACCAAAGCACATACCTTATGGGAAATCTGGAAGGTGCAGGAGAGATGGGGGAGCAAGCTCCAGCGACAAATTGCCTTCACTGTCAGTTAGTCCATGTTCTTTTCTTCGCTCTGTGTTGTTGTTATTGGAGGGAGACTGTTGGGGGCTTTATTATGTTAGGTGGAGGTTATTTTGTCTTGTGTGAGACATTTGGAAATCCCTTCAGGTAGAAGAGTGTCTGGATCCGTGGATGTGGAATTCCAGGTCCTCTGAGTGAAGACGAGCGAGGAATCTCTCAGATGATGATTCGCCCCATCAGATATGTCGATACCTGTTAGCGGTGGTGAACAGGCAGAAGTGGGCCCCGGGACGGACACGCAACCCGGTGCGTTGGACTCTTGCCAGCTTTGAATCCTTGGGTTTCGAACTGAAATCATGCGCTCACCCAATCCGATCCAGAAGGAGCACCCCAAAGGACTTGACTCCACCTCGCAGGAAGGAGAAACCTGCATCGAGAGCAGCGCCCCGAAATATGACTGGAGGGAGAGAGATGTTCAATTCGCTTCGCATTATTAAGTGCTGACCTTTGCCCTCTGTGTTGGCAGAGAAATCAATCATGTCAAAGATCACGTTTTTAGTTGTTTTTTTTCCTTGATTAAATGACAAGTTGACAGCTCGACTCAACCACATTCAGGTGACATAAGGCGACTTTGAAGCTCGGAAATCCTGAAATACTATGAAACAAAAAGAGTTATATGATAGTAGCTAACATGCTAATGCTAAAATCAAAGGCGTCAGCAGAATTGTTCACCTATTGAAGCAACAGTCAGTCAGACAATGTACACCAGCGTCACTGAAAAGAATATCAGCAGCCTTGTGTCTAAAAGTGTAGTTTTATGGCTGAGCCTATGATGTCTATCAGTTCAGTGGTCATGGTCCAGATGCTCTGCAGCCTCTTCCCAGAAGAAGAAGCTAAAATGATCTTTCTGCAGATGGGTTGTTTCACAGAGCAGAGGTTAGCGGGAGATAGGACAATAAAAATGATTGTTTTTCTGACCTTTGTGACACATATGACGACATTTTTTATTTTTTATGTTCCAAAAAATGAATAAATTGTTTATTTTATCCGTCTATAGTTCCCCTAAACATCATGGGCTAAAGGAAATAGCCCTAAACCTTCACCCGCATGGAAATCTTTCTTTTTTTTGTAGAAAAACACAATCTTGGTTAGTCAGTAGAAGGTTGCTCAATCATTTTGACTAGTGATGTGTCTTACATGTCAAGGCTTCGAAGCATTTGCCAAGTTATCCAGGATGATTTCCGCGAGACGCGTATCGAGGCGTTTCGAGGGAGTTTTCCCGACAGTTCTTCCTAGGGACCGAAAATTTGTAGTCATGGAACCTGCCAGAAAAAAAAAAAAAAAAAACATCCTTATATATATAAATAAATGATGTTTCTGAATTTTTTCACGTGTAATTAAGTGTTACTGTCTAATAGAAAACAGTGTTGTTGCGCACTCCCATACCTTTGTCTTCAATGTCCGAAGCCAAGAGTGAAGATCTACTGTATTTTCCGGACTATAAGGTGCACTTCATTTCGTTTTCTAAAAAAAGAAAAGAACTATGTGCTTTATAATCCAGAGCGCCGTATAGTGCAGAAAATACGGTAATCTTAAACCTCATTCATGCCCTTATAGTACTTGTAAAACCAACACCCAGAATGTTTTTTTTTGGTCTTTTTCATAAAAGTTGGGTCTTACCATCTGCCATTTGTGTTTACTGCACACATTGAAAAGACTTCAGGCTTCATCTTTACTACGAGATTAGGCTGTGCAGAGTGCCTTCTTCCTCAATCTCAATTCACCTCCAAATAAATCCCAAATTTATGAGCTGCCATAATCCAGCCATAATTCACTTTTTTCACTTCGAGAAAAAAAAAAAAAAAAGTGTGATTACCAGCACAGATGCAACATCAGAATAAGAGATCTTGATTTGCTGACAACCGCTAAAGACTGCGTCTGCATGGAAAGGTGAATTTGACCGAAAGCACCAGGTTGGTGAGTTTTCAGCAGAGCATTATAGACATTTAAAGTACATTTTTGCAACAATTTAATCTTAAAATTATTGTTACAGACCTGCCTTAAGAAAACAACAAAACAAAAAAAAAGAAAATGACATCACCGGCGAAAAAGGATAAGTGCGTGATAAATACATCTCACCATGAAACTGAATCAGGTTTGGGACAACTATCGAGAAGGACCAAATAGTCTGTATTATATATTTGTCAGTAACTAAGTAAGTTATTATTATTTGTAAATCGCCCTTCCCAGACCGGGGTCACAGGGCGCTATCAAAAACAATAAACAGTTAAAAGACATGCTTTCAAGGGTCAAGACAACATAGAGACAAACACAGCGGCCCCAAGATAATGAAGAAAAAGCCTGCACAAATATATTATATTATATATTTATAAGTGCATAAGCAATATTGACCATAAAGGCCACTGCACTAATCTTTTAGGACATTTAAACATTTCCTTTTAGTCCAACTGCGAAGTATGTTCAGCTCTAGTAAGGTTTATTAAGTGATTATTTGTAATGATGATCATATGGTCCGAGGCAGAGAAATAGATGTGATAATGCTTCTGTTAAGGATCTTCTATCAGCTCAACTGCCTCCGGAAGAATACGCCTCTGTCTCTGGGCTGTGGCGCCTCTTTCCCCTCCTTCCATTTCTTATAATTTAGTAAACTGAAGTAATTACCAGAGAGGCATGCTCAATAATTACAAAACACTCTGTCACGGTCATGAAGGTAATAGCATCTACTGCCTTGCTGGCAGTGATAACACAGGTGAGACGAATCGCAGAAAACAGCATCTGATAGCATTGTTATGGTACAAAACACATTATGATCAAAAGTAGGTTCTGCTTATGAGCGCTCTACTCGTTTGTTCATGTGCATCATTGGACCACACAGGTGCTCCAATACAAATACTGAAGTTAGGATATATTCTTATTGTCCTTTTACTAAAATCTGCAATACTTTTCCCCTATTATGGAAGCATATAACTGATCAGAATATTTTATCATTGACTTTCATGTTAAAACTTTCTTTTACTAGTTTAAATGTAAAAGGCTACAATTTTCAAAAATAGTAAATATGGAAAGAAATATGCAATTATAGGAATCAATTTTGTTTTAATTATTGAGAAATATTGAAAATATTTAATTGACATATTTAAATACGTTTAATTTCGAAAAACAAAGACAACATTTTGTTTCAACATTTAAAGTGTTTAAATTTAAATTCATTAATATTATTACTTCTATACCCCTGTCGCCTATTACTGTTGTATTTACTCTATGTAAACTCAGAGTTGAATCTTCATCCATCTGATGTTCCTGGCTATCCAGGGCAGCTTCCAAGAGACAATGATGAGAAGGTAATTAGCGAAACACCGCCCTACTGCTCGTCTCCTTGAGAGTTTGACCCGATTTGTTTGTGCCGAGGTAATTTCATCACGCCTATGAAAATTCCCAAGAGCCGCCACAAGTTAACGCTAAATGCTCACCAGAGAGGGGATAAGTATTTGGCAAGACATCAGCAAAGTGAAAAGAGGCATCAGTTGAGCTTGATAATACTCCTTTCATGTTAAATAACACCATTAGTGTGTTGTTGTTCTATATATTATTATGCTTAGGTAATGGATTGTATTTTGAATGGTGGCACCTAAAGAGCCTAAGTGTAGCTTAAGTCATTTCAAATAAGTACACAAATGTAAGGTCTTGAATTAAAAGTCAACTCCTAAATAAAGTGATTGATTTGCACTTGTTTTTTAAAACCCGGTTCAAAACAGAAGATACCTCGATGGTAGAGTGGTTCGATTTTGGCCTGAGAAGTTGCAGGTTCAATCCCAGCTTCGGATGAGATGCGAAGCTAAATAATTAGCTTAAGCTTTGTCATTTTATTTAGCTTTTATTTTATCCGATGACATTTTACCATGATTCCTCCTGATTTTTGAGCGGACATGTTCGGTTGCAGCCTACTCCCATCAGTGTGTGCAAATGGCCAAATGCGTAAACTAATGTAGAGCGCCTGAAAAATACAGTGCTTGCCAAAAAATATAGGACCACCCATTTTAAAGTGGTAAATAATGTTTAAGTGTAGCTAAATATTGATTTAATTTAAATTATCAGCACCTACAACTGCCAACACTAGAAGAAAAGCCTGTTGTGATGTTCTGATGCTGTGATCAAATCTTCTATTTTGTTTGTTTTTCAATTGTATAGTAACTGTTCTCATATGGATTTTGTATTATATTGTACATGTATTGAGTTTTATAAATGTAATTGTATTGCCTTTTAAATCATGGCCAAGGAACTAGAGATGAAAACTAGCCCTTTGGCTACTTCTGGCTTTTTTTAACCATGTGTTTTATGAAAATGTACTGTCCCCTTTTAAATAAACTAATAATAATAAATGTGTTATTGCTTTTTTTTTTTTCTGTGAAGAACCCAGAAAGGGTCATTTGGTTATGAAAGGCCTTCTGGAAAATTTGTATGTTTCTACGTTAAGGCATCTCTGTGATTGTCGCAATTTTTTGTTGCGAACTTCATCTGAGCAGGGAAAACTTTGGTGGCCCTCACAGGAAAAAGTTTGGTGGGCCCCTGCTCTAAATTATCCAAAAGGAAAAAAACAGAAATCTAAAGTCATAACCTGTGGGATTGGTGGCGTCCACGTCGTCTGCTGGCAACAGTCATACTTTCTGTTTCAATAAAACATAATGATCGCACTGCCTTTGTGTGTTCCTGCATGCATGTGGCTTTATTTGCCTGTGACTCCCAACGTGTTTGCCGAGGTCTTTGCATGCGTGTATTTGTGCGTAATCATGCCCCAATGCATGTGTATTTACTTCGAGGGGGTTGCGCGCGTGCACACAAAACATTGAGGTTGGAAACATTCTGATGTCAACAGCTAAAGCAAGAAATAGGAAACACATTTAAATCTCTGGCTCCGAGGACGCTGCTCAGGAGCCAGGCGAAATCACCACGCTAAGCCCGGCATCGCGTGTGACAGGGTGCATCGTGGGATAGCTCTTTATCCTAGGCGGGCAGAACAGCAATAGAGAGAGGTACATCCCATCTGAGGACACAGGTTGTACCTATTAAGGAAGCTTAGTAACTCAAGAAGCTGTAATTTAAGAGTGAAAGAATGGGCGGGTGGAGGGAGGATTGAGGAAGAAAGCTAAACTAATGCCATAACTCCGAGAGCTCCCAAATGACAGCTTTGAGGATTGGACTGGATGACAGAAAGGATCGTCATCAGAGAGGTGGGTACGAGTGCTGGTAATGAGAGGACTTGCTCCATGCCAGGCATTATCATGGACAGATTGCACCCAGGGAAGAGAAAGGCCTCCTTTCGTCTGTTGAAATCTTTTCGGAAGAAGTGAAGGAATCCTCAAACAAGCATCGCCACTGGACACTTGCCAAATGCAACGCTAACTCTTTTCTTTAAAATTCCAAAGCATGAGATGTTCCTGCAAAAAGATGCGCCGACCTACTGTACCTCGTCTTGTCCTCCCCCTACAATCACGTGTGGTTGGCGGCAGGGACACAAACCTAGGAAACAGTATCCTATCACTTAAACGGTTAAGTATTTTATGAGTAAAACGCTTCCAAATGTCTCTCAAAAACCTTCCAGACCACACCAAAGACAAAATGAGGTAATATTACGTTTCTGAAAAGTCCCCAGTATCATACTTGACTGTAATTACATCAGAAAAAAAAGGGTGTGCAAGTCTTTCTCTGTTATACATGAGGACATTTGACTTGGCAAAAGCATGGATTGCGGCAGAGGAAAAACTCTGAGCTGAAAGCTTGTAGTGGCATAGAGACGACTAACATGGCAGAAAAGACTCCACGTGTCTCGTGTGGTCCCTTATGGTGTTTCAGGACGGGAGGATCCTCGTATATGTCACGAATACGACGTAAAAGCTAAAATAAATTTAAGGAAATAAAATTAAATACAGAATTGTGTTTTGAGATTTTCCGCAGATATCTTTAAAACTGAAACATGAAATTATTGCTTAAAATAAAAACAGTCTCCTAAGATTTTTTATGAATCAAGTTTACCGGAAAATTCCAGAAAAAAAGTCATGTTTTAGGTTGAAATACCAGAATGACACCAGAATGGCTTTTGAGGAAAAAAAACATACTTGTTTAGCTTCTTGTATTGAGATATTATTGTCCATCCAACATTTAATTTTTGTCCTCTTATTCCCTCATGGTGTGAGAGCTGGGGGACACCCTGGACAGGACGCCAGTTTGTTTCAGTGCAAAGAAAGACAAAAAAACATTCACACACACACTCATACCTATGGATAAATTCCCAATCAACCTCTAAATGATTGGCATGTGGGAGGAAACTGGAGTCCCCAGAGTAAACTCACACAACATGGGGAGAACATAAAACTCCACAGAAAAGGTCATAGGTCGCCTTTCCCTCAAACAGAAAGTGAACCAACAACTGCGACACCTTTCGCCCTAGATATTGTATATATATATATATATATATATATGAAATGCAGTTTCAATACTTTGCAATAATAACTGAATCTATTTGGGGTTTTATATTTGTGACTACATAAAAAAATAAAATTTTTGCTTGATGGAACTACATATTGATCCTTCAATGGATCTATGTTTTTGTAAAGTAATTAGATTTAACTAAAATGACACATTCAAGTTTACACGTAAAATTTACAACAGGTAATTCTATTATATAATTAATAATAATTAAAGGTAGATATCTGCAGAAACGGAAGTTTGTTTTTGATTATGTTTTTTTTTTTTAAAACCATAAAGTCGGTCAAGATCAATCAATGAGTTTTTTAAAGAAGTTTAACTATGTATATTTTTACTGTGGCTATTTTACTGATCAACTTCTCAATAACCCAATTGGACCCCGTTAAAGGTTTGGTCGTTGAAATGCAGACATGAAAAGGTGTGCTGGGACTACGTATCAAACTTCTGAAGGGGCCCCTCTCATTCTTCGTGGCAGCCTAATCTAGCACAGATTAAAAAAATGGCTATCATGAAACAGTCGTTCCCTGTAAGTAATCCCCTCACTCTCTGAAAGAAAAGGAGGAAGAGGGGGTGAGGAGAAAGAAAAAAAAAAACCTGCAGCCAAGAGGCTTTTTTGCTTCTAGTTATGTCAGGCTGTATTTTACACTGTGCTAATCATATACCTTTGTGGACACTTAATTAAAATTACAATTTTAATCGCTGGTCCAATTAATATGCAAATGTATGCAAATGTAGCGAAACAAGGTGGTGATTAAGTTAAGGACACTCTTTTTCATGTCTTCTTTAAGTGTGAAAATACCCCTCCACCCCCCCGCCAACCCTCCAAATCTGACGGTTTGTGATGTTTACCGGCGCAAATTAAGAAGGAAATATTCATTTCATGTCTGGGATTGTTCTTGAATCTCCATTTTTTTTCTTAAATACCTGTGAGTCTGACTAAAAAACAGTCTTATATCAGACCTTGATGGGGTTTCATCATTGTGGTTACAAACATTTTAATAATCTGGATATTTACGAAGTATATTTCAGGTATTAAATGCACCGGGATCGTCGGAGGGCGCGAGAGGTATCCCACACACAAGGTAGGCGACACACTGGAAACAGCTTGTGTCAAGTGTTAGCAACCTGTAATCCCATCTGAGCTGTGAGGAAGTCGGTTGCAGCCCTCCCTGCTTCAGCTCCCCGGGGGCTCCATGTGCAAACCTGCGCTCAGCTGATACCTACGCTACACAGGTTTTCAGGTGTCTTACACGCAGAGACACCAGCAGGGAGTCTCAGCTGTTAGCAAGGTGATGCCAGTCCTGAAGCAGCAATCAGTAAGCAGGTCACTGCACTGCCAGCTATGAACCACTCCCGACAGAGAGAGAGGAACTGCAGTATTTTCTGGGACGATTCCAACTATAGGTGTGTATTGGCAAGAATATGTCGACACCATATATTGCGATACTGTAGAAACACGTTTTTTTTTTAATAGTATTGACTCTGGCAGAATTTCCATGACGCTTGACAAAATCGTATCTGGTTTCATTTGTTTTAAAAGCCGCCAGAGTCGACCGCATCCTCTCATCCTCAGCCAACATCGGGACCCCGACAGGATTCTTCAGCTTTGGAGAACGTAATGACTGTGGCCAACTAGTGGCTGGAAGTTTAATTGCAATACGGAAATGAAAAAACACTGTCAATATTTTTAATTGTGATTTTTTTTTTGTTTTTTTCTGTATTATTTTATAGACAGTTATTTTATTATTGTTAATTTTTAAATTAAAGATTGGAGTACACACAAACATATTTTTTTCAAAATATTTATATACAAAAAGCACAATTTTTTTTGGTCAATCTGTTCATTCTTGCAAACGATTGACCTTTTTTGTAGATTTAGAAAATTTAATTTGGATGAGGAAGTGCTCTCAAATATTTGATCTAAGCCGCATTTTTCGTGTGTATATAAATATAAAATTCTGTATCTATATTCTGTATCTATATTTTATATATATATATATATATATACAGTATATATCTGTGTGTGTGTGATATATTGGTGTATTGTTATTTTCTCACAACCCTAATTCAAACTAAAATGAAAACATTTTTGAATTCACATTTAGAACCTCTTAAATCATTTCTTGCAGGATTAACATGAATATATATACTGTTTGAACAAACTTCGTTATTTAATTCTACTTTCTTTATCTTTTTTAAGATGTGTTTTGTTTTCTTTTAATAAAAAAAATATACAGCAATTCCATGATGTGGCCTGAAGCTAACAAATAAAAATCCTGATTGAAAAGAAAAAGTGAAATTAAGATCGACATCAAATGTGTCAATGTTATACAGACTTATCAACACTCCAAATGGAGTTGTTAGGAATCTTCCCTTTCAACCGTTGACACCTCAACATCTGGAATGACATCATTTGATGAGAGGAATTGAGATGATGTGTTGCTCGGTGACATCTAACCCACCACTCGGAGACGAAATTATCACCTGCTGTAACACGAAAAATGATTCCGTGGAAAAAGATCTCAAAACAATGTGACAGGTGTTGAAAGGTAAGTTTCTTTTTTTTTAATCAACATGACAACCTGGGTGGTGATGATGTCATATTTGCAGAGGTTGGTGACGACAGTCAAGCGTACGGATGTCGCTCTGAGTGTGACAACAGCCAGGTGGCTCTCTGGTTTGTGCTGCACACAGCACTTTAAACTTGTGACGGCTATGAGTTTGGGATAAACTTGCGTCCAATCTTAAACAACATACATCTGGGATTTCAATAACAGCCACTGTGAAAGGCATCAATCCCTTACTGTGGGAAAATACGAATAGTATTAGTGAATAAGTTAAAATGTACATTTATAAAGTATTTAAATTTAATATAAATTTATTAATACTATCACAATTTAACCAAAAATGACGATGTAATCTGTAATCCCTACTCTCAATGTCAAACCCTTTTAAAGGATAAGGGCCTGTGAAAATATCTTCATTAAATTTTCTCTTTAAATTCACATTTTGAGAATAAGAAAAAAAGTGAGGAGTGATGAGACCATGACGATCTGCTTTAGGAGTTCCGAAGATTGCGTCTTATTCATGACATCCTGTATTTATTCTGTTTATTTTCATGTGTAAACAAGAAGACGCTGTCTCTCCTGCAGTTAATACAAAACCCTGCAGCGAGAATTCTGACCTGCTCTAGTAGAAGAACTTACATTTCTCCAATCCTTAATCATCACTGGCTCATCACTCTGTTTTTGTACATTGTTAAAGCGCTTTGTGACCCTGGTCTAGAAAGGCACTTTACAAATAACCTTTACTTTACTTACTATTTATCATGGAATACTTCAATTTAATGGTTCTCAGTGTTCTATATTTATATAATAAACCTTTTAATGAAGGATTGTAGGTGACTTTTTACAAATCATGAACAAACATATTTGATTAAATTAATACATACAAGTCCTGAATTTAAGGTAAAAATTCAGACTCAAAAGTGAGAATTCTAGTTACTATTATTTTTAGTTTTTCAATGACCCTAATCCTATTCCTTTCTAACACTGCAATACATTTATAACCTCGTATCTGTGTTATTCTTAAGAAGTTTATCAGGTTATTTCTGCGTGCAGAGCAATGACTCTGAGTCTGAATGATCCGCAGAAAGGTGATACTAAGGGAATCGCGGCAAGTCTGCAGAGAAATCCACTCAATAAGCAATTTAAAAATGGAAGCAGGAGGTTTGACTAAGCAATAAATGTGCCGGACTGCAACAAGAGCAGGAACACACAAGGTGGAGTTCAATTATCTTATTTATGAATCGCTTAAAATACATTGATGAGTTGATCTTAAATTTGATCCGACAGCAGGTTTTGAGGTCCTCAAGCTGAACGCAAATACATAAAACCTGTTCACATGATTCCCTTTATTGGTCATAATCAAGAGTCCCTCTTTGGCCCCGTGCTAATCAGTATCTCATCGATTCGTGTTGGACGGCGAGGAAGACAGCGAAGCACAACTGGCTGGCGAACTAACTGATGTCTGAGAGCTCTAAATGAAATAATCAACACACTCTTCAGTTTTAAATGTATTTTTTAAGATGTAATTAAATAAGGCGATGCCTATGGAGCGCAAAAAGGAAAAACCATGTTGTTTTTTTTCAAGGTTTTATTACTATATCACTTTTTTTTTAATGATTTTTAATGATTTTTTAAATATTCATCACATTTGAGACTAAAAACCAAAATCCAAGTCTTCAATATCGTATATACCTAAATGTAAAATATATATTAATCCTAAATCTTCTTTCGGTTTTAAAACTGTAGATTAAGATTCCCCGGTTTTGTTGTAAATGAAATAGCAGAATTAAAAATAACATATTTGAGTGAACTCTCTAAGAACACAAACAAAATGTTTTTTATGAAACATTTACATTAAAAAAAATAATAATAAAAAAAAAAAATTCGGGTCAATCTGCTCCTACAAACAAATGAGGATACAAGATGATAAGAAAGTATATATTTTTTTATTTATATAAAAAGTAATTTGCATGCCAAAGTGCTCTAAAAAACTTTATTTAATCATTTTCTTTTCTCATATGTATAATACTTTTTTTTTTCTCATCTTTTGTAAACTCTTGGGCCATCATTTCAATTCAAAAAGTCCATTGCTAGATTATTTAAACTAAATATAAACTACAATTTAGTGCACCAGGGAGTTTGATCTGTGTCATACATCTAAGTGCGATACAATTTCCTGATTTTTTTAAATCCAAACTGGTTCAACGAGGCTGTAAAGTCAAACCCAGTTTGGAACCTTGTTGCTGATTGTAACCTCTATGCTGATGATTCCATGATTTATACATATGACAAACTGGCTCAGATAAACTATAACCTAACAGTTTAATGTGAAATTTTCTTGTTTATTTATTTCAATATTAAGTATATTCATCATATCATGCTTATAGTTCACTTGTTTTTCATCTCTCTCATCTATAAAGCACAAATTAGGTTAGCAGGTTAGAGAGGGAATCATTATTTGCCTTCGTGTCACTCCGACACATCATCATCAACACCCTCATTATCATGCTCGTCTTACAGGTGACGTCTCTCCGGGAGGAAGCAGGAACACGAACGCCGCTCAGCCAGAAAGAAAAGACAAACAAGAGATCATTAGTGCACATTAAAATCCACATTACAGTTTTTACTGCCGGCCCAGGAGTTCAACAAAGTGGGTGAGTCAGCGACGGGCGCTAAACGGCCGAACCAAGGCTCATGTGCATTGATGTTAAACAGTCGTGCGCGCAGTATATTAGCCACGATTACAGGGAGAAACACATTAATAGACAAAAAATGGAACGTAGCAAATTGTTTTTACGACAAACACAATTGGAACTCCATGACATGTAAAATAATAATAAAATTAACTAGTGATCACTTTTATCCATAAAGCTCAACCATTGGATTCCAACGATTTCCTAAATACAAAAAACAAAAAAGGCCAAAAAATGTTATCTTATCTGAGAAAAGATACGACCTCCACCTCTGCCTATGTATTTGGGGTCACCATGACCCTGAGATAACACAAGGGTTAAACATCGCAATATCTTAGTGATCACTTTTATCCATAATGCTCAACCATTGGATTCCAACGATTTTCTAAATACAAAAAACAAAAAAGGCCAAAAAATGTTATCTTATCTGAGAAAAGATACGACCTCCACCTCTGCCTATGTATTTGGGGTCACCATTACCCTGAGATAACACAAGGGTTAAACATCGCAATATCTTAGTGATCACTTTTATCCATAAAGCTCAACCATTGGATTCCAACAATTTTCTAAATACAAAAAACAAAAAAGGCCAAAAAATGTTATCTTATCTGAGAAAAGATACGACCTCCACCTCTGCCTATGTATTTGGGGTCACCATGACCCTGAGATAACACAAGGGTTAAACATCGCAATATCTTAGTGATCACTTTTATCCATAATGCTCAATCATTGGATTCCAACGATTTTCTAAATACAAAAATACAAGAAAGGCCAAAAAATGTTATCTTATCTGAGAAAAGATACGACCTCCACCTCTGCCTATGTATTTGGGGTCACCATGGCCCTGAGATAACACAAGGGTTAAACATCGCAATATCTTTATCAATTTCAACCTTTATATTTATTAATTATTTTGTTTCTAAGAAATTTAGCATGAACACCAACGAATGTACTGTTTTTTTTTGTCCTTTTAACCCTTGTGAAATCTCAGGCAACACATTTGTTTTCGGGCCCTTTGGGTCACTTTGACCCTGAGGTACCACAAGAGTAAAGTAGCCCCAATAATATTTACATTTAAATACACTTTTTTTTAAATTCATTTTCAATATTTAGTGTCCCGGTTCATCTTAAATGATGATCATATTTATTTTTCCATCCGTGGGTCATCTGGTTGTTATGAGGGATTATAGTGTTGGAATTCCGAATACACGGCATTTCCACTCGAACTGTGGAAAAACAGATTTCTCCTGCTCTAAGAGCTGCTCTAAGACAAATTTAAGGTGAAAATCAGGGTTAAACTTCTAATCGTAAACACTACAGAGAGTCCTCCAGGCTCCTCTCGCAGCATCTCCACAGCCAGCTGTACTTTAATGTATTATCTCTTCGCCGAGCTTCACGTGTGCTCACCCCCGCACAGTTTCACCGATGGTGACTCCTGCAGCGACAATCGAAGGATCAGAGGGAGCGAGAGGATCCGCAACCTACCCCCCTCCACACCCCCCACACCCCTCACCCCGTGATAAATGAGTTTGTATTGTCTGTGAGGCTGGCTTCCTGCCAGCCCAGGTCAGTGCTTATTAAATTACTACTTGTCAATGTCCTAAATACTGATTGATGGATGAGCATGGCAAATGAAGGACTCCTCTGACTTTTGTCCACCAGCATTCCCACTTTTCTCAGCGCGAGGGCAAACCCAGACCAGATTGTTATTGACATGCATTGAATCCGGGCTGGTGGCAGCCTTTTTGAATTATTGCTGATGCTTTTCGTTTGAATGTATTTTCGTGGTTTAAACCACAAGCGTCTGTACAAACATTTAGGTTTAGTTCTTGCTTCATATGACATTATTAAAGGTGAAACGCTTTAAACCAGAATGAGGTTAAGATAATTATTGAATTTAATACACAATCATAGTATTTTTTTTTTTTTAATAAATGTTATATTCCTAATCTAAAGGAGCATTTACTGGTTAATATCATCTCTTTTTTTTATCTTTTTATCTCAGGGTCACGGTGACCCGATATACATAAGCAGTGGTGGCGGTCGTTCACTTTGAGCCAGAGACAACAAAGGGGATACCACAAACACATTTGTTTAAGGGCCTTCGGGTCACCATGACCCTGAGATAACACAAGGATTAATCATGATAATATTTCTATTAATTCAAAACTGTCTTGCGTCCGACTGTGACTCATCTTAACATTTATTTGTGCTGTTTGCAGACGTTAAGAGATTGATGCTCGAATTGCAGCTAATATGAGACAAAAACAAGTATATTTATGTTCAATTCTGTTAGTAAAAAAAGTAAAAACGTATTCATGGATACAGGTTACACAACAAAAATATATAAATGTATTTCAGACGTTATGTTTTGTCACTATTTTTTCAGTACTGTTGTCTTTGAACCGAGTGTCTCGACTCATATTTCTTAGAATCCTGCCCCGAAGCAAGAATGAAGGTTCATCGGATTTGCTTTTCTTTGTCACACGCTTGGTGGTTTGCTTTTGAAAGACACATTCCTCCTCAAGCTTCGACCTATTCCCAGTCTCTTAGATTTTCCCCTATTTGGAATAATGGTTTGTTCCTGGCGGAGTGGCTTTAAAGCCCATGTCAGCAGAAACCTTATAAAACCTTCAGCCAATAACTTCACTTGGTTCTTTCTCTTGTGTTCTGGGCTTTATATGTACATCTCACGTCAAAACTTGTTCACCTTTGGGAAGCAGAACCAACCCCTTCCTGGGCAGTACGATGACCGGGTGATGTGTATATAATATGAATTACTATAAAGACATTTTGAGGGCCAAATAATTTTGGTTGAATCAATTAATTAAAATGCAGGAATCATTTATTTATTGAGACAATTTTCAGAAAATAAATAAGGTTATTTGGTGATTGCTGCGAGATGTATGAGGAATTTGGTCATAAAAGAGAAATAATTTGCCAAAAAGGAAGAGAAAATGATAATGCATTCCAGGAATGCTTCACCAATAAATAAATTAAGCCAATGAGAAAAAAATATTTGTATTCTAAAATATTGGAACTGTGTTGGTTTTTCTTTCAAAGAGATCCTTTCATATTTTCCCATTTATTGTCAGGTCCATTTGGCACGTTTGTGTCTAATGATAAGGTAAATTAAAGGCTATTTCAAAGAGATCCGGCCTCCATGAACATTTTTTTTTTTCCTCAAAGACTGGACAAACTAGAGCGGTTTGGAAAAAGACCGCAGGCATGCCGAATGATTGTCAGCCATGCAAATAATCACTTACTTACACTCAGTGAGTTTGCTCTGGATAAGGCAAATTACCATTTGAAAATGAGCTCAAAAACACTCTCGGCGAAACGCTTGCATCATGATTCCCAGTTATTTTATTGCAGATACGTAGCCACTTGCACATACGCATGAATACTGACAAACATGCACAGAAACTCGTCTTTGCAGCCTCTGAACTGGCTGCGGGATATCGTATGAATGCTCAGATCAGATGGAAGAGCCGTCGTATTGCAGTGATCGCGTGTTAATCAGCCAATCACGTCATCGGCTTAATTTGTTGACCGTTGCGACGACTTTAAAGGGATCTCGGCGACGGGACTAACAAGCAAAAATGGAGCTACTTGACTGGTCAAACCAGATAGTGACAACGGCAAGGGAAGTCAAAGGGAATGAGCCAAAGGGTCATTATTAAATGTAGAAGACCTTCAAAGTAAAATCTATTTTCTTCTTTTAATCATCCAGGACAGTGATCCACAACAACATGGCTGGGGGCCCAGGACCAGTCCGTGAGGTATTTATTACGGCTGCACAGAAAGTAAAAAATATTAATTTAATTGTATTAATTATTACCCTTTGAAATTGTATTTTTTATTTTGAAATAATACTGATTTTCTCCAAAGTAACATGTGACTCTTCACACTTCAAGATCCTTGTTTCGTTTTACTTTCTTAAAAAAAAAACAGTAAAAGGACGCAAGGGAATATAAATGTATGTCCTCTTTATTTGCACTTTGTCATCCTTTGCACTTTGTTCTTTTTATTTGCCCTTCGTGCTTTTTATTTTCAGTTTGTTCTTTTATTCGCAATTTGTTCTTGTATTTATGAAATCGTCTGCTGTGTACTGGAAACCCAATTTCCCGAAGAAGATCTCCAGAGGGAATAATAAAGTCTATCTAATATAATCTAAATGACAGGACATGACAATAGTGGATGTTTATGCAGAGTAACTATGGCTTCTGGTCATTCAGCATTCAGGATTTATTTTTCATGCCTTTAACATTTATTTTTTGGCAGCTCATTTCATTAATCCAGGTGAAAAGAAAAGCTGAGGGACCCTGATCTATGTTTCACATTATGTGAGACATTTGTGGCACAGAAATGTCCAAATTTCGACCACCCTGTAACAAACAAAATAAAAAAAAACATTCAATATTTGTCTACAATAAGAGTGATTAGACTTTGGACCAATTCTACTTTCGTATTATAAATATCCGATTGTCCAATCCAATTATATTTATATATTTCAGATCCTAATATTGAAAATAAGCGAGGATATGAAGTGTTACGGGGTGGTACATTTCACCACTTAATTACTAGCGAGCTAAACTAGCAAGAATATCACCCAGTCTGAAATTCCATTGACATTGCATTATAGTTAATAGTTTTCCCATTTATTAACCATTACCAGGGGGCAGAGGAACCTTAACGGACCACAGCTAAGTACCAAATTGTGTAAGTAATTACAATACTTTCAATTATTTCATTCATTTGAGATGGGCATACATCTTTTATTAAAACTCTTGTGCAGTCTCTGGGTCAAGGTGACCCAGGTCAAGGTGACCCAGAGACCTGAAAACTAATGTGTTTGTGGTATCCCTTGTGTTGCTTCTGGGTCGAGGTGAATGAACTGTGCTGTGGTGGAGGTTGTTGTGGTGGAGGCACCTCAAACACATTTGTTTGTCGGCAACCGGGTCACCTTGACCCAGAGTTAACACAAGGTTTTAAGAAGATAATATTTAACAATCATATTTTGTACTTAAGTACCAACGTCCCCGTTTAAAACATGAAATCAATTCATATTTAGTGTAAAAAAAAAAAGAAAAGAATATGAATTAAAAATGTAGTTGTTGATTCCATTTGGTTCCTAAAGATGTGGAAAATTTCTGGTAAAAATCAAGTGTCATTTTTGTTTTTCTTTTTTAATTGACGATGTCATTGTAGACTGAAATATATGATTTACCTGGACCAGGTTCTTCGATATAGCTGATCTAGAGTTTTAGGTGTTGAACTGATATACTACAATTGTTTGACGTAGTAAAACTGTTGATGGACTCATAATAAAAATTGAAAGACAACATTTTTTGTAGTTTTAGTAGTGAATGCCATTACAGTGTAACTACTATTATTTCAAACGACATCTTGCCGACAGTAGTGAGAATGAAAGCCAACATATGAGAGCAGGTACTGAACGTCCATCAAGGTTTAATAGAAAAAAAAAAGGACAAAAAAGGAAAGTGCCCGTTAAATCCGTCTTATCCATTTAGTTGCTGAGTCTTAGGTTGGATTCAAAGCTTCTGTCAACAGTCTGATGTTCCTGGCTTGAATTGGGAGGTAAGCAAACTTTAAGCTACAGTGTCCAACTAATGCCAGTTTGATTAAATGCTCTGGATACAAACAGCAGGGGGGTTTGATCCCTTCACTACTGCGGCCGTGTGGCTCAAAGAGCATCTTTTATTGTACTGTTTTATCTCAGACGCTCACTGAATCTTTTATATTTGACCTCGTGATTGAATTTTAAATCGCAGTTATCGTTTATTTACGATAAATTCAAATCTAGATTCAGCAAACACCAGGCGCGTGGCTTATAAACATCTATAAAACTATCTTTAACGGGGTTACACGCACAAACAAAGATGCAATGAATGTGTAATTTGAGGCATTGAAATTCTCGGAGAAGCTTGCTGCATATTAATTTTTATCATTGTATTGAATAATCATGTTTATGAGGAAGAGTGGGTAGAATACAGCAGCACTTTGAGTTTTCATAATTAACAGTCACTCCAACAATGGGCGCGTTCTCAAAGAGACTTCTTTTTTAACGCCGACATAATGGCGTAAAGTGCATATAAAAAAAACGGGTATTTAGCATGGAAGGGATCAAAAGTGGCAATGAAAGTTTCTTTTTTTATGGTTCACGTGTTTCATTGTTTCACAGTCAAATGAATGCCAGGCAACAGTCGCGGTCAGGCGACACTGTACGGGTGCCCTGAGGTGTCAAAAACCTTTGGCATGACACTGCCTTCGCCCATGAGGCCTGTGCACACCTCATTAGCAACAGAGTATCCTTTGGCCACCCATGGGCATGAATCAGTCTCTTGGTGGCTTAACAAGACATTTAAATCTTCGGAAAGATGGCTTTTCGTCAGTGGTGCACAATTAATTCCACACTGTGTGAAATGACAGAGAAAAATACATGCATTTTACAGAATTTACCAAAAAAAAAAAACACAAAATAATTGATTTCATTGTATTTTTATAGATACAGGAAGTCATTTTTACAGTGAATCTACATTATTTGTAAAAATACTGTGATTATTTTTACTTTAAAATTGCTAAAATAGCTTTCATGGGAATGTTAACCTACATTCTACTTCTTTATTTTTTAGATCTTAACTGTAATGACCTTCGTAAGTGCGTTTTTTTTTCGTGTTGTCCAAAAAATGTATTTTTTTTAAATAAATGTTATATTTTTCAGTTTGAATCGTTTTTCTCCAACGTCAGAGATGTGTTTTTTTGCTACATTACTCGAGCTGTGGATTGTTGATTTAAATTTCAGATATTTAATAAAAAAAAAATATATATATATTTTTTAAATTAAAGAAAACACAGCTGATATATGGTATTTATTCTTTTCTTTAACTTGAAATATTAGATGACTTGAATCAGTTTTTACGTTCCTTAAAAATAATCCACCGATCAGGTATGTTTTTCCTGCAATAAAAAAAAAAAGGTAAATCTTCTCTCTTTATGTCACAATGGTTTTAGTGAGCTGAGGTTTCAGGCTGAAGAAAAAAAAAAAAGCGCTCCTCAGTGTTTCTGTCAAGGGTGATTACAAGCTTAGCAAGAAAAATGAGATACTGCTTGACCTATTTCTGAACACTTTGTTTCAAACCCCTCAATCTCCCCTTCCTCCATCCTTTTCCGTCAAACCTACTCCTTTTCTCTCTTACTCTCCCTTTTTTTTTTTTAGTCTTTCTTGCCGACCAGTTCTCTCAAGAGAAGAGGTCGGGTCAGAGGCCACCTGGCTCATCCACGAGCGTGAGCAACCTGGCAACAAAAGCCTCCACTGTTGGAAATCCATCGCACAGTGCCAAACTTTCACCTTCACCCCCGTCTCCCCCCATCCCCCGGAGCTTCTGTGTGAAGCAAACCCCTGCAGGGATGCTTCAATGGGGGGCTACTAAGTGCTTGGGTGATGTTTGGATCCTGTCACGAGGAGAGTCACACTCTCATCACCAAGAGAAAGGTGGGAAATAAAGGAGATGACGCACCTCTGCTTTGGTTTACTCTTTTCTTTTGGCCATTATATTTGACCAATACATTTCTCGGATTGATAATCAGCTCAGAGAAATGTGTGCAATACAAACAATATCCTATGAAAGCATGCGAGTTTAAAAGCAAGCATGGAAGCCAATGATGAAGACTTATTTTTCTTAAATTATCATTTTAATTGTTACACCATTTTTGACAGAAGCCACATTAAATAAATAAATTAAACTAGGGTTGTATTTATTTATTTAAACCTCCATGTATTTGAAGTATTACCTTAAACTTAAAAAAGGTACACTCCATAAACAAATGAACAACTTATATTTTTAAAAAGGTCCAAAACAAGAGACATATTAAGATAAATTCACTTAGATGTTCTTTATTAGGTATTATTTGTATTTCGTTTTTTTATTGGTCATAATGTTTCACCAATACATTTTCACTATTCCATCAGCTCATATAACTATACAATTAAGAGTTTACAAATAGGTTTCAGCAAGTAAATTAATAATTGTATACATTATTATTAATATCATTATACCTGGATTAACAAAAGCCACATTGAATATATTGAATAAATTGTATTAAAAAAGATTTGTATTTCTTTAAAAACCTTTGTGCACTTAAAGGATTACATTAAACTTAAAAAAGGTTAAAAAAAAACGGTAACTTTATAAAGAAATGAAAATGGATTTAAAAAAGGTAAAAAACGAGGGATATGTGAAGATAAATATAATGATGAATTCACTTGGATATTCTTTTATGTTTGTATTTCCTTTTTTATTGGTCATTGTATTTTACCAATAGATTTTGACTATTCAATCAGCTCATTTAACCCGTGTGTTATCCAAGGGTCAAGGTGACCCAGAGACCTGAAAAAAAAATGTTTGTAGTATCCCATGTGCTGTCTTTGGGTCAAGATATATATATATATATATATTTATGGAAGCTACAGAGGTCGTTCACCTTGAACCAGACCCAAACACAAGGGATAACTAAATAATTATAACTTTAAAAATAGATCGTAGCAAGGAAGTAAATTTATTTATTGTTTTATTATTATTATTATTTGTATTATTCCTTCATATAGTCTTTTACAGAGGCCACATTGAAATAACAAAATAATAGGGTTGTGTTTATTTAAACCTTATTGTATTATAAGAATTGATTTAGATTTAAAGGTAAACTAAAGATATTACATTTATTTTTATTTTCTGTCCATTAGATTTGAGTGCATTTCACAGAAAAAGTATCCTTAGAATTATATATATTTTTTTTTACTAAGGACTGATAGGAGTTTAAAAAAAACCTTGCATCAAATAACTTTAAACAATATTATTATCATACCATCTTTGCTAAATGTGTCATTTGATTTACCTTATTTATAAATGATCTATTTATTTTAAACTGTAATATACTAGAAAGGATGAAAATTGTAAAACCAGGAATATATGACATTTAAGACAAATCAATTTGGATGATTTTGTTTTATATCTGCATCCTCATCATTACGTATTTACCTTTAGTTTTCAGTTCCTATTTACAATCAAATAAAAGCAACAAAGCGTTGATTAGGTTTAGTTAAAAACAGAAAGGCATTGACTCTTTTCTGCCTTTCTCCACCTCAGGTTTCAAGTGGGATTTGCAGACTCTAAAAATACTTTTTTTGGTCTTTTGTGGGAAAACCATTTAAATCCTCTCGAACAAAATAAAACTCTTTAAGAGCCTTAGAATGGGAATGTTTCAATTATGCCAGCAGATGAGCTTTTTTTTCAAGTTTATGGTCAACCAAGGCAGAGAATTATTATCAATTTCAGGTGATAAAAAGCACAAACACTTGGAGGGGTGGGACATTTAATTGCAACCACATTCGTTAACAAGCTTGTCTCCGTGCTCGGCTCCACACTCTGCATTCAAATAGATCCTAATTATTTCTTGTTGAAGGTCTTAAGATTGTCAACTCTTGTGTTGGCTGATGATAAAACATGGCTCTTTCAAAACTTAATCATTACAAGTACATTCAACAAGCCTAAACGGCTCAGAGGTTAGAAATGCATTAAGCTTCGAGTCCATTTCTGGCTCGGGCAAAAGCAGATTACATCCTCAAATCAAATCCTAACTGATGATCACGCGCCTAAACAGTCAATTACGGAATGTTTGTTTCTGTTCACTTGATAACATGCTAGAATGACTTTAGATTGACAAGGATTTATGGGAAATGAAATGAACAGAGTAAAAGCCAATCACGTAAACACAAATTACAAGTCCACAGAGCAGAATTAAAGCCACTGAATTGAGTTTTTTTTTTTTTCCTATTTCGTATACAGAAAAATGGTCCAAAAGAAGATACCGGCTGTTTAATGAGGGGAAGGCATGATGGGCAGGGCTCACATCTTAATATGCAAATCTCAGAAGTCTGTCTGAGCCACTACTATACAGCAGAACGCATGGATGTCAACAACTCGCCAGAGTTTTCTTCAATAATTTATTTTCGAAGGCAAAAACAGCCTTAAATAAAAAGCATATTAGATGATCACAAATCTAAGATCGGTATTTATATAATAATGATTAAAATATTTTATATTTAAGCATTAAATACAAATTATTTGAAGGTACTATAATAAAAGCAGTTATGTTACACACATTTCTGGTATAACACTGGCAAAAAAATGACCAGAAACTGTTTCCTTCAACTAAGAAATATCTCTAAACTTAGAAAAATGATGTCACAACATGATCTGGAGCTTGTAATCCATGTGTTTGTGTCTACTCTGACTATTGTAACAGTTTATTTTCGTCTAAACAAGGATCTGTCTCGCCTGCAGTTAATACAAAACTCTGCAGCGAGAATTCTGACCTGCTCTAGTAGAAGAACTCACATTTCCCCAATCCTCAAAACTCTGCATTGGCTCCCAGTTTTCTTCAGGATCCATTTTAAAAATTCTGGTTCTTACTTTCAGAGCTATTCATGGTCAGGCTCCCCCTTACATCGGTGATCTGATCCAGCCTTACACCCCAGCTCGGGCTCTTAGGTCTATGGATCAGAATCTACTGATGGTTCCTGAACACGCTTCTGGACCAAAGGAGAGAAATCCTTTCAGGCTGTTCCTGCTAAGCTTTGGAACAATCAATTAACTATTTATCATAATATTATTATTATTATTATATTATTATCTATATAACTATAACTTCAGACCGGCATTCAGTTGATGTCACCTTTTTAGTACCAGCTCGGATTGCTTTGAACCAAAGTGGAGCAGGTACTTAATGTACTATCTACAGAGACATACTACTTGAAACATAAGACAAACCAGGTAGATTCGAGTAGGTCTATTAGTAGCTTATTGATAAAGGTGAGACAACTGGACTATACAGAGTTTTGGGAAGATGTTTTACCCTCTCATTCAACTGGCTTCTTCTGTTCCAAATACTGGAGCTGATGTGAGTACCAGTAATAGAACAGTGTTCAGAATCAACAGTAAAAAACAATGTAAATCTGGACAACATCTGAATTATAAAAAGTGGAGCCAACACAGAAGTATAGATAGCCACAGTTAATTGAGTCCACCTGCGGGATGGCTGCAGAAAGACCGGAAGACGAGTACACACCGAGCCAAGACATTAAAAACACATTCACAGCCTGGTTTAGAAAACTGTACGATGAGTGACTGAGTTGACTGACAATTGAGTATGTATATGTAGCTGTAGCATCAACTAAATGGGCACAGTGTCATTGACCTTGCATACTTTAGTGATCCCAAAATCCACCTGTTGATCAGAGACTTAAACTAGTTCTACTCTTGAAGACTACAATTCCAAGAAGGCCCAGTCTTGGTTCAGTAACATACATCACAGATACTACCATGCTTAATACTATTTATGGTCTATGTTATTAAAATGACAACTTGTGTGTTTGGCAATTTGATTTAGAAAAACTGTTAAATAGTTGAATCAAACCTTTACATGAATACATTGTGTATTCAACACAACGAAAAAAAATCAAAAGCGTCCTGAGGTCGATTTTTCAGTTCCTACTAAACACACAAAAATGTTGATGAACATGATATTGTGTACGTAGAATAATCAGTAACTGTGGTTAAATAAATAAGTTTGAAGAAAAAAAAGACATCTTGCTTATTTGTGTCTAATCCAGGTTCTTTCCCTGCACTGCGCTACAGTTGGACAAACAATTTTTGCCCTGGAAGAGTTTTTACACTGAATGTTATTAATAAAAGACACATCTTGTCGTTCTTAAAATGTCAGATCAACCTAGAAGCCTTTCAAGTTCTCTCCACTCCCCTAACTTAAGCCAGTCTCCACTCAGCTCTCCGACAAACTGCTTTTATGTGGCGGGTGGAGGACGGATCCTTGTACCGTACCGACCATCACGTCACTAGAGCGCTTCAAACCCAGGATTATTTGTATTTCCTGGTATGGTTGAGCTTCAATCACACAAAAGAGCTCAGGATCACTGAACAAAAAAGGGGGGAAAAAAAGCAAGGGCAGAGGAAGAAAAACTAAAGTATTGTGGTGCAGCAGAACTCAAACCAGATGAATCTTCTCTATTTTTACCTTTTCCTTTGCCAAGGAAACATCAGGCATATCCTGTATGCTTGAATGAAGATGGGCTGGCTAAAGAGCAGAGGGAACAAAGATGTTTCACCCCTTAAACACATCTCTACTTCCAGTGTTTGTCTGATTGTGAAGTGTGTGATCTTAAAAAGCACGGATATTGAAGATGATAGGAAACACGCACCAGCGTACAACATGTCCAAGGCCGGATCTTGAGGAATGAGAGTCGAGAACGTGAAGCGCCAATATTTGAAGAAGACAGAATTGAAGTGTGTTTGTTGATAAGTCATATAAAAGGCAAGATTTTTAATTTCGCATTCCAGTTGTTATTCTTTAAAAAAACTGTCTGAGCTTATTTTATTAAAACTGATTAAACAAAAAAAAGGATCATGTCAAGCATTGAAACTTTTCTAAACTGACGCATGTTGAATATAACAATAACAATAATCATTGAAAACAATGTCAGAGCTACAATCTTTTGAGGTGGCTGCTGACCAGATATACTTTGAATGTATCCTGATGTTAATGCTTTTTTCCTTTGTTTTTATTGGTTGCTATGGTAAAATCAATGTCTATTTGGCTTCAAGATAGTAGACAGCCACTTTAGTCCTTTGTAAATGTTTACCGTTACCTTATTTTTTCACTTTTTACTTTTGTAATATAATAATTTAAACAATTCTAATGTTTGTGCCTTTGTTGTGTTACAGTGAAAATTGTATTCAGAGTGTTTGCATGTTTAATGTAAATCCATACAAAATAACAAGACGAGTCCTCAGCCATGCAGCCCAGTTAAGAATCTATTGGTATTCATGTTGTTAATATTTTTTATTTTTTTATTTTATTTTTTCCTTTTTCTACATATGTTTCAGTATATACTAGACTGTTCATAACTTGCATGCCTCTTTGTTTCTATTTTCTTTGTAACATATTCTGGAGCTGCTGAACCGTGAATTTCTCTAAGGAGATGAATAAAGTATCTATCTATCTATCTTATTGGTTAATAATACTAAATTATACTACTTTATTTCGTACTTAGAGTCCATAGTCCATTTCCTGACAAGATTCATTAGTTATGCTGGCACATTTTAGTTTATTTATTTGTTAAAAGACAAGGTTGACATCTTCACACTACGTGAAAGTAAATTGAGAAATAAAGGGTCTTGGAGCCCACAGACAAACTTCAAACTTAACATGAAGGGCTTAGATCAGAAGTGTGTCTTCATAAAAATAGATAAAAAATATACGTAAATATAATATATATTGAATTAAGGATGTAAAAAGAGTATTAAGTTTCTACTTTTTATTGACCAGCTGTTTAATGCAGACTACTCTCACTGCGGCCATGTGTGCACAATTACAAATACTCTCTGTTTGCATAAATTAAATTAAATAAATTGTATTAGTATGTAGCTACTAACTATAAATGTAAAAGCATGAGTGCTTGACATATGAAAGTAATGAAGCTTTTGTTTTCTCTGTTGGGAAGGCTTTTGATGATCATATTTTGCATCATTGTTTTTTACCATATTTTCTATGCCTGGGCAGGTATTACTGAACTGACTCATTCTCCTTGGCTGTCTCAATGTCTCTGAAAGTGTTGTGTTGTTATTCCTCATGTGACATAGAACTGTTTCTGTTTTTATGAGTCAATTTTCTTGGAAATGTTGTCTGGCTGCTGCCTTTTGTAAAGACCCGCCCAAAGAAAACTGTCACAATCACCACAGAAAGTAAAATAGCCTCTGACGTGTTGCTAGATAATGCGTGATGTGATGGTTCCTGTTTTTTGTATTTCGAAATCTGACGTATAGTTTGTTAACATCAAATTAGAAATGTATTAACTTTTTTTGGGGGCAAAAACCTAATTGTAAATAGTATCTTCTCATTTTAGCTTTAGATTTACTATTATGACAACATCAAAAAAGTTAATTCACGGAATATGTTCTAAATAATAACTTTTTTCAGTTTATCTCTACATATGTAACTAACAACTTGTAGTTGCATCAAGACATCGATCTTTAATCATTCTAGTCCATCCATTAGTCAGAATAGCAATGGTAAAACTCCACACACTTTTATTTCTGTAATTGCTTTTTCTTACTTTTTAACACCAGCGGGTGGTTTTCCGTCCACCAAAAGTCACGCAGCAAAACACACCGATTCTCAGATCCATGAATGTGCAAATGAGTTGTGTTTGAATCTGAACTTTTTCCTGTAAGACAGACGTTCTGCCGAGTAATTTCTAATTTAAAAAGTGAAACTTCAGTGGACCCTTCACGATGTCGTTTTCATTTCAGGGAGAAAGTAACCAGGAGGTAAAATTGTGTTTAATCAGTTTGATATATAGATAAAAATGGGTTAGTGAAGAATGTCTGTTATTGTCACCGTTATTCAACTTCATTCGGATATTACATTACATTACATTACTCCTGAAGTGTACCAGAGTAGACGAGAGTATTGAAGCCAATCCAATGGTCCCTCATCTGATCTGGGATGCATTTGTTACCGGTGCAAAAAGAAATTAGAAAAAAATAATCTGTTGTATTAATTATTATTGCTTAAAGGTTGTTGTTTTTTATAATTGAAAAAAATATTCTTAGAAGTAAAAGTCTGTGAGCCTTGATAGGTCAATACGCTTGTTTCGGTCACATTTACTCAAAAATAAACCTGTAAACTTGTGAAAATGAGTGATAAACAAATGTTAGTTATATCAGGCCATCTGGTTACAGAGTTACTGCTAATTCATGTTAATATGTATATTTCACACACTCATCGTTGTTTATTGGCAGCTTCTTATTTTTGCTGTCTTTAATCTGAATGTTGGTTTTTCTGAAAATATAGACGACATTTTACGAGATCTCTGGTGTGGAAAAATATCGGGAACCCCTGATTTAGACCACCAACCAAAAGGCTCACCAAATCATGATTTTCGGCTCTGTGAAAGATTTAAATACATATCGTTTGCCTGTTCATTTATCAAGTCTGCACATTCCCCTCAAGATTTTTTGGGGCAATTTTTAACGGAAAAAAGGGGAAGGGAAGTCAATTAAATAATGAAGAAAAAAGGTGATCATTTTTTAATTATTTAATAAATATTGAAATCTTTTGGACAGGTAAGACAAGGTGAGTACATGTTGAAAATAAACCTTTTCAAACATGACATTTTTTATTCGTTTACTGTGTTTAAATAATGAGGGCAACAAGAGGCGTAAATGTTACAATTTCCTTGAAAACGAAGGGTGTGTCAGCCGCCTGGTAATCAAACCCAGCAGCAGGCCTGAGGAGATATTGCGACGCTTCGCTCTCGACTCTGCTCCGAGCGCTACACAACAAGGAAATGGCAAAACTATAAACAAAGCCAGTTATTTGCACACAAAAGAAATGTGCAGGCGGCCTGGCCCATCCAGCGCACAGAGGTTCCTGTAAACAAGTGGCCGTGCTAAAACAATACAGCTGGATTTCTTTTTGATTGGCGACGATAGTCATCACTCACTGTTTACCAGAATGGAGAGGAGTTCCAGCTCCGAACAGCCTCAGGTTCCCGAATAACAAAAACCAAGTTGTATACACCGAGTATTGTGATGATGCATTTCTGCAAGAACATTTGGCACCGTGGACCTCGCTACTGTCTAAATAGATGAAGAGGAAAATAACAATTCCATTTATTTCTTGACAAAACTGAGAAAATAGAAAGTGTTTTCTCATAAACTTTGCTTCCAAATATTGTTAAAGAGCAGCTTAAAAAAGCAGCTCTAACAATATCACCAGTAATCAAATGTTATTTAGACCTTTGTTAGCGGCTTTACATCTTTACAAACCACATTTTTGAACAAACTATTGTGGACACTGACCACTGCAGAGACGCCACTTTCAGGTCAGTCATCGTAAACTTCTGTTTCTTGACGTTTATCAATTAAATCTATAAGAAACCAAAGTAACACTAGGTTTTTCGCCCCCTTGCAAAAATCAATTCTGGCATTTGTTAGTAAACATACCTATTAAAGACATGTTTAAATTATTTTTTTCCTCATGCATAAAAGAGATAGTTAATCATTTCTTTTTGTACTTATTTTAACTTGATTACACAAAAATAAATCAATTGTTCTGTAGACTTTTATTTCTTATATACATAGTTTATCAATATATATTTTTTAAGTACAATATTAAATAATTTACTTAATCTACTTTACTTTTAGTCTAATCTTATTGCGTAAAAAATAATTTATTCAAACTCTTCCTTTGACACAGGTTACAATGTGGCCCTGAAGGTTAAAATTCAATTCCCAACCTTTGCCCTGGATCCACACAAAAGTCTATGATACATGTATTTTAATTTTAGCGGAATAAATGTAAAATCATCTCTTAAATTCTCAGTAAGTACATTTAAGGAATTCGAATGTATTTAAATATCCACAATTTGTGAGAGCATTCATTTTTTTTTTACATTCATCAACATTTCCTTACCGTTGAAAAACTAATCATTACACTTCATAGAAAAAAAAAGGTCTTATCATATGCAAAGTGCTTCACATCAATGTCTTCATATTCTCGTTTGAGAAATTCATTGCATGCTAAATTCCCCCGGGAACGCGGTAGCCAAGTTTCTGTCTTGAAAAAGTTTTTTTTTTTTTCCTTTCTCTCTCACTTTAATTTAACTTGGCACGTTATTTTTCTGAAATACGGTGTGGGGGGGCTCGGGGGACGAGATGGAGTCTCACTTGTTAGTGCGGGTTTTAGTGCTGAATAAGGATCAGACAATGGCAGAGGGGAGAGGGGCTGCCGTCTAGTGAGGTATTGACACAGGAGATATCGCCTGAACAAAGTGGATCCGTGAGAAAAAGGAGCGAGTGAGCGTGAAGGAAGGGAAAAAAAGCGAAAGATTATCTTAATTATCATTCAGGAGCTGCTTAGTGCAGCACCTGTGCATGAATAATGTCATTTATAGGCACATTGAGATGTGCATAATTCCCCCTTAAATCATACACATTAGCAGCATAACAAGAGATGAACAAGTCGCTCTCTCACAGGCTCAACTCCTGGCGAGGGGGTTTACCTCCCCAATCAGAATGTTCTGCTTTATTCAAAGACTCCACGATTGTCTCATTTAACACTCGCCATTTGGTCCAGAGGAGCTGTGAGGTTACATATCCTGCTTCATATTCTCAAGCTGGATTTCATTTGTGCACCATGTGACTTGAAATAGATTTGATCCACGTGTGTTAAAAAGTGCGATGCATTAAAGTGATCGCAGCGACGTCCAAATGAAAAGCAGAGCAGACGTCGAAGCGACGCCGATCCACACCGAGAACATAAATGAAGGATCTAGTTAGCCACTCGTCCAAATATTTATATTTAAGTGAAGTGTTCTTCTGTGCGTCATGAGTGTGTTTAATGTAGAACATTTTTCTAATTCACTTTCACTGATTATTCACAACATATCCAATGATAGACAGGGAGAAAGGTCAGGGGTCACCTGCAGATCATTGTATTTTTTTATGTTTTAAGTAAGTCATATGCATTGGGACTGGTTCCCTTTTTCCGCTTGACAACACAAAAAGGTTTTATTTTACACTAATGGTAACAAAAATCTAAAATTGTTGGCTATTTCAGCTCATTAAAAAAAGGTTATAATTAAAACATTATAGATATAATAATCCCAGTTGTATCTTTTGCACTTATTGATGCCAGTTAATGACAATATTAACTGACTCACCACAGACATTGAATACATTCTTCTTAAGAATTTATATGTTTAAAAAAAAGCTAAAAAATATGTGCAGAGGTTTATTTTCCTCAGTACTAGCTTCTATGAAACTAGCTTTAACTATAAGAGAGGAGATAAACCTAATGAGGTAATACCGCAATGATACAATTTCACATTGGATCTTTCTTTTCTGATAAATTGTGTAACAGTGTCTACATTAATGTGACATATTCTCGCTTTGACTCTTCTTTTCAGCTGCTACAACTTTTTAAAGTATGTTGCAAGACATAGTTTCAATACGGATAAATTATATGTGAATTATTTAATTCTGATATGACCTAAAACCCATAGTAATTAGTTGGTTTAATAGCTTTTTCTAAGATTTAATTTGGTGGTTAAGAGGATTTTGTTTATTCAAATATTTTCACTAAGGGTTCGGCACATTGTGGTAAAAGGAAATTAAGAAAGTTTATTTCACTTTTTATGGGTCAGAAATTGTTCTGATATGGTTCATTTCTTTAGAACAAAAAGGCGGCACTTGTCAAACATGTCGAAGGTTTAAGCAGAAGCAGGGAGGAGTTCACGGAATCATCCAAAGCTAGTGTCATCCAAATCTGATTCCGTGTTACAGACAAAGACGATGCATAGAGCGTAAAAAGAGCCGTCATCACACAGAAATGTCAAATATTCCTCCTCGGTTCAGCCCACTGATGTCGAGGCCCAACCCACGCAGTTAAAAGTTCACAACAACAACAGAGGGCATTGTGGGTTCCTCCAAACAGAAGGGCTTTCCCATTAGAAGAGATCACATCTGAATTCTAACCATGCCAACCGAGATATGGTGTAGGATTCATCTCCGAGTCTGTGCAACTGCACGAAGGTCACTCGAAAACACTCACTCTCAGTTTGGGTGGAGATGCTGGCGAACAGGCTTCATCATTTTGGGAGAATGTCAGGAGGTTTCGGAAATAAATTGATTGCCTAAATCCCTGTTTAACTCATAAAACGTCTTGTATCCATTGCTATCATTTAAAATCAAAAACTGCATCCGGAGGTCTGAAGCAAAAGTCACAAAGAGGAGGTTATCGCTGAACAATCAACAGTTTTATTCTTTTTTATGGTCTTAAACCTTCAAAACTTTCAACCTTGCCCCTTTTTTGGGCGTAAAAAACTAAGACAAATATTCAAATCAACTAAAAGTTTAACTCTGGCCAAAATATCACTAAAATCTTTATCCGAGAACAAAACCTGATATGTATCTTAAGAACAACTTCATTAAATTCAGAGAGAGAAAACCAGACACAATGAAATAAAAAACAAACAACGATCTGTTCTTCAGATGTCAACGGAAAACTTCTTTCAAAAACTGGGAAAGACTTTGCTTTGGTTTTGTTCACTTTTCCGGATCATCGACAACAACCGAGAGTCACCAATAGTCTGTTAGTTCGGTTTAGGTTGAGATTAAGAAGTACTCCATATACAATTTGACACAGTACAAGTACATGAAGCCACCAAACAAAACCCAGGACCATGGACTTTATATATTTTTTTATTTATTGTTGTTACAACGCAAATGATACACAAAAAAAACAAAACAAAAAAACTATCGTTAACTGTGGACTCCA
Organism: Callionymus lyra; assembly: GCF_982586985.1. Lineage (NCBI taxonomy): Eukaryota > Metazoa > Chordata > Actinopteri > Syngnathiformes > Callionymidae > Callionymus > Callionymus lyra. The sequence goes on from NC_141822.1 coordinate 25,407,872, forward strand.
TTGAGTGGAAGTTTCATAAATAAAATATATAAAATATTTTATTTAAAAAAAACTGTCTTTCCAACGTTTTTAAACAAAAACGACATCTGGCTGAAATGTTCCTTTACATGACGTAATATTGGCTTCACTCCTCCTCCAGCCAGCTGTAATTACACCCCAATTTGTTTATACAACGAATCCCTTGGAGGTACAGATTTTCGGGATTCATGATGCTCAGTGACAAACTTCAGTGAGTGTAGTTATGCGAAACAAGATTTAATCTCCAGAAAAATAAACAAGGTGTTTTCAGTTAAGCACATTTTCTAATGTAAATATTTAAATGAAAAGAGAGTTTTGTCCAAACAAACACATACTGATGAGTACAATACATCCAGGATCTATTTAAGAAACACTTAAATCAACACATTAGTTGCCCTTTAAATCAAGTACTAAGTGGATTTAAAGTCTTCTCGTTTTTGTATTTATATTGTAATATTATTTGTGAATATATGTAAACAAAATGAAGCAGTTGTGCTACATTGACATTGGCTGCTCAAAGTGATCTTCCCGTGTCCGCCCAACACCTCATTCATATTCCTCTCGTTTGTTTCAATACCTCTGAGCATTCCGGTGTTATTTGATAATTGCAGTGGCATGACCTTAGGACAAGCGCCATTATGAGTTTCAAAGATGACAGCTAATCTGAAAGATGTAATTCCCCCGGAATATTCGGAAGCTCACCATTATGTTTGAACTCAAGTTTTATTTATAAGCAGCAATTTGATATCTTCAAGATACTGAAATACAAATAAATTATTCATTTCAATTAGCTTTTCATCTTTCGAGATACGAACTTGTGTGATCCCTTTAACAAGTATTTATTTCATGCTGAAACAGAGCTCTCCCTGCTCTCGCCCGAGGACATGTCTTTTAAATAAAAGCATCAGAGCTTTGCATACCTACTATTTGCATATTAAAGACACCGGAAGACACAGGAGAGAAGATTTTGGTTGAAGTAATCTAATCATCGCTCAACTTTCACTGGGATCCCAAACTGTCTTTTATGTTCGGTGTGAGAAGAAATAAATGGGTTGAAATTTCCTTGATGTTGTTTTGTTTTCTTTTGTTGCTGATGAGTCAAGTGTTGGAAAAGCAACAGGAGGACACATAACAGGGTTTTTTATACAATTATTGACAAATACATTGCTTAGAGCTGCGTTTGGTGTCATCAGATGCTTTAATTCTCTATATTTTACCACTTCTTTTATTCTATTATCAATTTCTAATGACTATTAAAACAGATTTGTCAAAAAGAAAATTAAACGGGCTGAAATGTGTATCGTAACACTATGTAAATGTAAGTTATATCTTACAAAATGCTCTTTAAACGAATCAATTGAATGCTGGGAAATATTAGTTTTTCTTTGTTCCACATATCTCACTGTTCACTGGTTTTGCAGGAATTTTAGAAACAAATACAAAGTGGATCTAACCACTGGTGTGTATGTGTGTTTCTGTGTGTGTGTGTGTCCTCCCAGTCTCCATCGTGCTGATCACCTCTGATATGCTGCTGCCCCGTGGCTACACATGCCCCGTTTAGGCAGAGACGAGACCAGCTTATATCATGGTCCAAGACTTCCAGCTCTGCAGTGGAGCAGGAAATAAATGTGTCCTCATTTACAATAAAACTAAAATTGTTACAGACGGATGTTGCGTTAGTATCTTTACACAAGGTATTTTCCTGGTGGTTGTTGCCTCCAAAGATTTTGCAAAATATAAATAAAATATTTGTATTTTGTTATTTGTATTGTAACACTTGTATAGCCCCAATTGCTTTGGTACTAAATATTATTTTTAAGCTGTTTTATTGTCCCAAGATTTTGCACAATAAAAAATGAACAAAATGTCCTAATATTGTCTATGCATGGAGGTAAGAGGTAGTACTACAATATAATCATTGCGAATACGGAAACTAAATACGATTAAATAATATAAACCTTTTTTTCGTCCCACAGTGAGGAGATTTGTGTAGTGATTATCTCACGAAGCTTCATGAAGCATTACTTTCAGAGTCCACTAGATGGACGGTCTCTGCACTGTTTTCCTCTGTATTGAACAATTGTTCTAATGAAACATCCCATCATTTTTAAACTGATGGCGCCCCCTACTGACCTCTAAACAACATGACACTGTTTCATGAAGCTGCATCAGACCATCACTACATTTGCGAAGTAGCAACCGCAGAAAAAAAAGATTTAAACCCTTGTGCTGTCTAAAGGAGAAGTTGACCCAAAGGCCTGAAAATAAATGTGTTTGTAAGTAAGTAAGTAAGTAATTCTTATTTGTATAGCGCTTTTCTAGACCAGGGTCACAAAGCGCTTAAACAATATTCAATAAAGTATATATTTTAAAGGTCAAGATAAGTTTGTGGTATCCCTTGTGTTTTCCATGGGTCCTAGTGAGCGACCTCCCTGGCTTACAGAATTACATATGCAGTGGTGAAGGTTGTGCAACACAAGGGATAATGCACATTTGTTTTCTGGCCTTCGGGTCACCTTGACCCTGAGACAACAGAAGGGTAAAAAAATAAAACACTTTTTACTAAATGACAATAAGTGCTATAACGAATAATAATCAGACTCACAAATCCAACTCTCTTGACAAAGTGCTGCGCCACAGTTTTTTCTGAAGTGCAGCCAAGTAGCCAAGTTCTCGACCAGCATCACTTTCACTTCCCCCTGATTTGTTTGCCCCGTGGCCACTGGTGTCCCGTATCGGCCGAGGCAGGGAGGACGAGAGCCGCCTCTGGTCCGACCGCTCCGGCTAATGGGTCACGTCACACGCCGGTGTCACATGCATGTCCGCTCACTTTGGACCTGACCCAATTCGCCCGGGTCCACCCAACCAACAAAACCTCGGCCACCTCCGTCGTCATCCTCGCCGGCTCCGGCCCGATAGACTCTGACACGGCGCAATCCGAGCTAATTAAAGCCTCGATGCGGGGACCGTTGGTCGTGGCGACATCAGCAGCAGATTGATGCTTGGTGAGATCACGCAAATGAGGGCGACAGGCTGTTTGTGTGGGACTCGTCATGGGAATGCGGCGAACTTTTCAGGACAGTTGCTGACAAACTTCTGGGGACATGGCCTTGAGGATTGTTGTCGGACAGAAAAGCGTCGCTAGACATCCTTATAAAAAAATTTAAAAAAAAGGCGACACACCTAACATTTAAAAATGATGCTGCCATTTCTTATTTGCGTTGCTCTTTACACCAGATGCCCTGGCTCTGTGGCGTTCCTTTTCATCTGCACACATGGTGCAGCCTCGCTGGTATGACCGCCAACATTAGCAATCACGGAGCCATCCAAAGAAGTTTGTCTGCGTTTCGCCCAAACCGGAGAAATATGAAGCGTTACCCGCCTTTTGTTACAAACACTATGGTCTCGCTGCTAGCACGCCGGCTGCGGCCTGCTGCTAGCTACTACCACTGCCAAGGTGTGTACCCGACACACACAGAACAACGTGAACTCCTCCAGGCTGTGTGAGCGCATGCGAGGATGCCAAGAACACGTAGACCCCGCCACCAACAAATGAAAAAAGTCATTTCAACTCAAGTAAAAATGATTTTTTTGGTTTTGGAAGATGCATTTATATGGTGATATTGTTTGCTATTGCAGCCATAGGCAGAGTAGAGTGCGGCCCATGAGCAACACAAGATCCTTTGACTGTGTTTATGCGGCCCTGATGAGTTTCAGAGTAGAATAGAGAAGTGTTTCGGATGCTTAACAATTTTATTTTGTTTTTATTATTGTAATTACTCAAAATACAATGCTTTTTAGTTGTTTTTTCAGAGGTTTTTTTTTTTTACCTCTTTACTTTTTCCTGCAGTTTGTTAATAAGAAGTCAAACGACCAAAAAACAGCCAAATAATACAAACCAAAAAATAAAACCCCAAAGCCCTTACCATGCCATCAATTTAATTATTTCATTAAAGAAAAAAAGTAGTGTATTCATGTGTAAATATTTGCCGAAATATGGAAAGAATATAAAAGTAGGCATTTTTTTCAATCCTAACAAAAATAAATAAATAGATGAAAATAGATAGTGAAAATTAAGAGTAAACCAATACATAAGAAAAGAAACAAGAGTAATAATACAAGGGTTTTGTAATCAAATTCTAGCTTCTAGCTAGTATATACTGTTGTTGTTGGTTGGTCAAAAGTTAATAAAGACTTTTTTCAAAACATTTTTTTAATTAAATGTTCATAAATATTTTATTGGCGTATTTAGGTTAATTTAATGTTCTTTTTTTTCCCCTATTAAGATTTTCCATGATACTTTACCGGCCCCTCACAACATGTTGCCCCCCAGCCCTATAGCGCCAACTATAGGTAAACAAAATAAAAATTGGTATGGCAGGTAATGAATGGCTGATGAAGCTTCATGAAGCAGTGTCATGTTGTTTAGAGGTCAGTAGGTGGCGGCCTCAGTTTAAAAAATGATTTGGAGGTTCATTAAAACTGCTGCTTCACGCAGCTTTGTCAGATCATCACGTTTTAGTAGTTTTAGGGGGGAGGTAGATCAGGTAACAATGGGGGCAAAATGACCCCCATCAAAATTCAAATATTTCCAAATTTCTATTAAATTTTAACACTACATCCTAAGAAGAAGAAAAAAAAGGGGCAGATGACCCCATGACCTTCAAGTAAGTAAAGTAATAATCCATCATTTCAAATTTCTGATGCTCACTCACCACACTCATGGGTCTTTCAGCTGCACAAAAAAATCCTGAAAAAATCACCTCAATCAAAAGATCGGTTCTTTTCACAATCTCAACACCATATTTATCTCCCTTTGTTACGTTGAAAAGGTTTATTTAATCCTGTCACACATTAGTTTTAGGTAAAATGTATCCTAGCTTCAGTAATAACTCAGACTCATCAAAGGTGGGTTTTGTAACCAAAAAAAAAAAAAGAAAAACACCCACACTAGTTCACATGGCTCCTCCCTCCCCCAGTTTTCCTGTGCAAAAATTGGGCATGATTATAAGTGAGAAAATCAGAGGGGGGTCTGGCTTCACGGCAGAGATGGAAGATATTGCGCGTGTGTGTTTTTGCATACTTTTCGCATGTGTGTGACTAAGACACGAGGAAGATTCAGTTCCTACAACAACATGGAATTCAGAACTAGGTTTAATATGCAGAGTTGCACAAATGGCATAACTTAGAAAGCCTTCAAACCTGAGGCGTTAACCCGTCTGTAAGTACGTTAACAATTGCATTCTGCGGGTTTAACATACCAGTTATGATTGAATAATTCTGTCTGGTAAGACTTTGATCTGAAAAAAGGCAAGGCAAACCTAAATTTTGTAAGATTAATGGTTGTTCAAAGCCGCGGAATGACGGTAGTTTCCTTTTTTTTCCCCCTTCCTCCATCTTTTTAAGTCGCCTGAGTGGAGAATCATTACACTTCAAAAGTACTGGCCCTCGCTGTAAAAAGCCAATCATTAAATAAAAACTCAGGGAAGAAATACACCTAATTACCAGCAGACAAATGCACATAATTCTCCCCTTTTCTACCCCTCCTGTAGCGCTCAGAAATGCTTCAAAAATGCAACCGTTTGGGGGATTAAAGCAGCTCAAGCACTTTTCACTTTATGTGTCAAGGTTTCACCGTCTTGAAGAGGGAAAGAGAAAAAAAAAAGAGTCAAACTAATTCCTCGGAGGACAAGAGTTACGGTAGCGAGGGCGTTCATGAAAGTGGCACAATTTGAATCTTAGCAGCACAGAAAGTGACACTCGACTGACTCATCTCTTCGTGCATTTGTGAATTTACTAGCAGCGTTTCAAAATGGTGTAACATGTATTTATATCCCGAGGCCTGCGGTCTGTTGTGTACCATGATTCTGTGTTGGAACTAAGCAAGAGACGTTACGGCGTGATCGTGCTTTGCCGTTTTGAAGGGGTACAATATCGCATATTAATAGTTTGGCTGGTCTCGGATTTTGTTTAACATACTTCACGTTAGAATCAGGAACTGAAGTTCAAATTTGAAAGTAATCATCATGATTGTCTCTTTTATTTCTCCCCTTACAAGATAAGGAAACGCGGCAGGAACCAATCGGTTATCAGCGCCCTCTGCAGCTGCTACTTAGGCTTCCTGTTCCAGTCCGTGGTGTCAGATCGTTACCATCTTCTGTATGTTAAAGTAGACCCCTTGTTTTTCCCTGCTTCCTGTAACCAGAGAGTGTGTTTGTGAACCTCCACACCCTTATTTTTCCTGCTATTGTTTTTCCTGCATTTTTGCATTGACAGCTACAATTAAATGGTTTGTCTTATATATATATATATTGACTCCTTTCTTTTCTTTTTTCTGTTTCAGGCTCATCCCCTAGTCTTGTCGGTTATTCTCCCTTCTCAAAAGACTTTTATACAAATTTTTGTCCGTTGTTTTCTTTTGTTTGTAAAAATAAAGAGGGAATTCTAATCTGGATGTGTCGTGTCTCCTTATTTTCAATATCTACATGCATTTTAATTCATGTCATTCTGGGAAAGTCACAGTCAAACATCGAGACGTGGTTGCATGTATTAAAAGATGTTCCCCTTTAGTGGTTTTAACAATCAAACCAAAAAAAAACAACAACCTAGATGTACTGGTATTTACTGCTCATTTCCTTTTTAAAACCCACCTGCAAATTTTAACAAACCAACCCGAAATGAATTCCTTCTAAACCCATTCCAGAGCATCACATTTTCATGGCTCATTAAGCAAGTCCTGAAAGTTCTCCTCTGCCATTATTCCTGTCCCACGTGTTCATTTTCTTTAGATATTAGCCAATCTAATTACAGTTAAGAGCATTAAGGAGCAATTTTAAGTATAATTTGCAGTTCATGAACTGTTTTTGAAAATTACTCTTAATATAATTAACTTCTGTCATTAAGCCTAATCCCTGCAGGCTAAGGAAGAAATACTTCCCGTAAAGAAATTACATACACGTGAAACTGTCTTTTTTTTTCTTCATGGAACAAACACTAGGGTTCAGGATTAAACCACACTTGCAGGGAGAAGTTGCATATTACATATTAAAAGAAGATGCACTTAAGAATATTATTTTGGTTAAATCAGCAGGAGGCGTTGCTATGAAATCGAGGGCAAAGGGCAAAAAGTCATGGATTTTTTATGACCACATTAACCTAGATCATTGTCTGCTGTAGAATCCTGCCTAATTAGAGCAGATATTTCCTTGTCAAAAACAGTAGGGCCACGGTCTAATTAAATCAAGAGGACAGTTGCATATTACTGATGGGAACGCCCAGGCGGCCATCCACCATTGGCCACGATGTCTTTATAAAAAATGCATGCCGCACCACCAGAAGAAAAAATCTCTAATTTACAAAGAAAAAAGCAGAGAATTGGTTCAGGGATGAGGGTCTCAGCGGGGGGGGCGAAGCTCGCACCTTGACGGGTAAGTGATGGTTTGCTTAACGTCTCCTCTGATGAGGTTAAGGACGTGTCACTTTGTCTTTGGCCGGGCTTTAATCAGGCTCCAGCCGGCCTTCTGGCATGAGCTTCTATGCCGGCCGCGGATCTGACCGGTGATTTAGAATGATATGATTACACCTACACCGGCATGCTGCGCTGCCGTGTGAATTAGCCTCCCCTCTTCTTGAAAATCTGTAATGAGCGATGTTCCTTGCGTCCAGCTGGGGCCCCGCGGACTCGGCCATGAGCTGGCATCCTAATCAGCCGTCAGCCAAGAAAGCTGCCGCATTAGAATCTGTGTTTGTGCATATCAAAAGATTTCCACATTGGCAAAACACATAATCACTTACCCCCTTAAAGGGAGGGAGGCGGAGAGAGAGAGAGGGGGGGGAGGAGGAAGGGAGGGTGGACGGACGCCCGACAGACTGACAGAGATCATTTCCTTTCATTTCGGAGGAAATCAAATGTCATCGTCATTGGGCCGAAAAAGCTTGTCGCAGTTTAAATGAACGGTTTCTTGTTTTCCAGCAAGAAAAGAAAAAAAAAATGCAATTAGAGACTAAATATAGATTAATCGTACGCTTGATAATGAATCAATATCAAACATTTTATTCATATTTTTACGGCAACACACACATTTTTACATTTAATAACAAAACAATAATTAAATACATTTTTTCTAGTAATGACTTTGTGTCTAAGAAAGTTGAAACATAAAATTAATGGGTTTTGTTTATATTATTTTGCATTCACACGAGTATATTTGGTCATAGTTCTTTTTAACCTTCATCATTTTAAAGTATTTTGTATTAAATCTTTTAAATACATATTAAATATATATGATGGGGGTCATAACAATATCAAAATGGTGGTCATAATGCATGTCATGACTAATAGATGCTTATAACACATAAATACACATTGTCGGTCCAATGTCGTCGTTTGTATAAATAATAAATTCAATATTTATCTTGTACCTAAATTTTCCATAATAGAAAAGCCGATCATGTTCATTATTTATTGCATTCTATTTATAGGTTTAACGATACGTTCTAGATATTTAAAACAAAATGTACAAAAATGTTTCGTCCCTGATAACTATCTGCATGATACAACAGAGGCAATGCAATGGATTGTTTAACCTGTAGGCGTGTTTATCCCTCCAAAAAAAAACATACATAAAAAAAGGATTTTCACTCTCCACCTGAGGAGTCATGCTTCCCTCATTCAATGCATTCCAAGCTCACAACAGTGTCCTACTATACAGATGCTGTACCATGACTCCGCGGCGCCACACGCGGTACTTTGGTGGGAGCGAAGGCATAAATGCAAATTAATAAAATTCCACGCAGGGGTCTTTGCAGAGCTGTCCAACATCACCACGGTGCACCGAACCCCCACGGACGTAAAGAGCATTGTTGTGTCTTTGTGTCGCTTTGCAGCTGCTGTTCCCATTGAAGCGAGAGTATCGCCCCAACTTTACACTCGATAACTCGCTATATAATATGAGAAAATATATAATGTTATATTCAATTAGGAGATATTATTTTCAGAATCAACAATACATTTTTTTTAAGAACTTGGAAAATGTCTACTAAATTCCATGGATAAAAAACAGAAAAGCCTTTAATGTTTAACAAAAGAACAATATTTTTTAAAAAGGTAAGGTAAAACTTTATTGATCCCTCAGGAGGTCTCCTTCAGGAAATTGTTTAAACCAATTTAATTTAAAATGTAAAGGTTTTACTTATTTGCAATTTAACCATGATTTTAAAAGTTGGTGTTATCTATTCATTCTGGTTGAAAACATCTAATGACATTATTATTATTTATCATTTAAACTTGCAAAAGTTTAGCATTCTTCCTGAAAACTCTTTTGAATTACTCATCAATTTTAAAGACACATCCATATGCTTTCATACGAAGAAGGCGGACGGTCCAAAAGAGACGCAGCAACGTCTTCACTTTCGCTGAGTTTTCTTTTATCTCCTTCCTCCCCTCCTCTGTTGCACCGCTGGCACCGGGCTGCACCACCTGCTCAGGCGCCCTCTTCACTCCGGCCAGAAAGAACAGCTGGCCGCTCTTCTGACGTTCTGATTGGTTAATCCCTGCTGGTCACTTTTCCCCTCCTGCATGTCATTGAACTTTCTCTCGCCAAGTGCCAGGTCGGACAACTGCTCTTCCTCCTCCTGGTCTGCCCTTCATGCACCCTGTGAACGGCCCTGCTGGCATATGGGAGGATATCAATGATTTAATGAGGTCAAAAGTCTGAGCGTCTCCTCCACTTCTGCTTTTTCTCCAAATCTTACTCTGAAAGATGTTTTTTTTTTACTAGTGATCTTATTTATTTTTCCAGAATTACAGAGTGAACTGAGATTTATCTTCGCCCATCACAATTTTCACTTTACATGAGAATGATCTTCTGTCTCCTCATCTCAAAAGGTATCTTTGACTAATTAACTTTTTCCAATAAACACACATAAATAAATATTTATAAGATTAAGCAGTTGGAACTAAACTTTTTAATATACTCAAACTGAGGTTGAGTTATCTGTATTTATTTGTCTGTTACCTCCTTAACACGGAGAGCCAATCAGCTTCCACTTGTCTACATCATCATCCAAGATGGCCGACTTACCGTTATAACTAATTCAACGTACAAGAAGAAACTCTGACTTGAAAAAGCCGTTGTAAGAAAATAAGTCATTCAAGCGCAGACATGTTCATGCTTAGCAAAGTGAGTATGTATTGAGTTAGGAAGGTACAATTAATTTTGACTACATCATGCAACAATTAGAGATCGACCTGATTTGATTTAACTTCCCCTCGCCTACACCGGACGTTAAAGTACGAACATCTTCCTTTTGTCGTCTCAGTTACGTCAGCAACAGATTTCCTTCCATAGAACTAAAGCCTCTAGGTGTTGATGGAATGAATTCATTTCTGAATCCAAATATAGGTGGATCTTCCCACAAAAGTGGCAAAAGATGTTTACATGCACAGATAAGAAATAAAGAAGTAGTCCAATCGCCATCTTTGAAAAAAAATGCATATCATTCATGGAGTAATGTCTCCTCCTCAATGCTAGGTGGCGCTGTAGTCTGCCAATAAACGTGTAAATCAATTTTTTTTAAATAAATTTGGCACATGGTGGCGTACAGTTTAGCTTTACGTCCCCACAGTAGAAAGGTTGCAGAAGTTCGCCTAGCTTTTTGTCTTTTTTTGTATAGCGTTCATGCTAGCTGAAAGTACTTTTAGTTATACACTTTTTAGTTCTGATATATATATTTGTTGTTTTCATCTGAAAGTCAGTACATCTCTGTCTAAAACAACTTTGCTTGTTTTTCAGTATTAAAACCTGAATTATAAAATATTAATATGCACTTTTCTTTTTTTTTTAAAGGTTAAAATATTCAAAGTTTAAGATATAGATCTTGAAAAACTGGGACATAAAAATAGGTGACACGGATATTGTGGACTTAATTAATGCATACAATATAATCCTACTTCTGGCTAAACAAAGATACAATTTTACATAATAAATATATTGTATAGTGTTTTTTTAGACATACATTTACAAGTTTGAATCAGGTTAGCAGGTTTGTTGAATACATTGTTAGGACTGAGAGCAGGACACTCAAATAAACCTAAAAAAGCAGGCAAAGGAGGGTTTTTAGCACACAACAATCAAGGTCATCAGGGATCAGGTGAGACGAAGACACAGGTGACACGGATCAGGTCAATCAGATCAGGAGCACGAGAGGAAGTTAACAAGACAAGGATCAGGACTTCACAATAAAACCAGGAAGTGAGACGAAAGGGAACATAAATGACAGCACATGACGTAAATACTTGTGTTTTAGGCCCGAGAACAAATGTGTTTGTGGTATCCCTTTTGTTTAAGGTGAACGACCTCCGCCACTGCGTATGTATTTCTGGTAACCAGGGAGGTCGTTCACCTCGATACAGAGACAACACAAGGGATACCACAAACACATTTGTTTTTGGGCCTCTTGGTCACTTTGACCCTGAGATAACGCAAGGGTTAATACCTGTAACCCATATATGAATCTGAGAGGAGTTGGTTTAAGTCCAGTTTACAAACAATATAATAATATAGTAAATAATATCATGACATTCTGAATGTGAGTTTGTCTTTCCCTTAGACTCCATGATGTTTCTTGATATCTGGGAATACGTTTACCCTTAAAAGCTGTTTTAAGATATTCATTGATCTTTTGATGGCTATTAATACAATGTTTTAGTTAAATACATTTTGTACATTTGTTTTTGAGTTTTTCAAATTGTTAGAAAAGTACCCTACGAGTACTATCTCCTACCACACGAACACAAAGTAAATTTCTTTTTTATTTAAATTTTAAAGAAAATAAAGCTTAAATACGGATTTAAAAAATTGTCAATGAAATTCTCCCAAAATTAATACATTTATAGTTAAATGTTGTAATTTGACGGACAATGTATCAAACCATTATGAACAGAAATAAAAATGAAATAAGCTGGTTGGCAGGGGTCTGCGCTCTATTCAGTGTATTTCTTCATCATAAAGTCATTAGTTTAAACTAAAGTTACATTTTGTATTTTTGCATTCGATCCTTTGTTTGCTTGAACTTATCAGGGTGGGAAGTTGATACTGTATTCTAGGTAATAAATCTGAGACTTTTAACTGAACTTACACTTGTGTATTATTAAAAAAAAATAGTGTATTTTACTTGATGTACTCTAGCCTAGTTAGTGATGAAAAACATTTATTTCCAACCCTCTTGGAAGGATGTTTAACTTCTGTGAGTGCAAGGACTGATCTCTTCTCCAGCCCGTCTTCAACTGACTTTAACATGGAAAAATATGCTTCAAATGTTTAATTGTGACCAAACCTCAGACCTATTTTAACTCTCTGGCCTCCTCGGCCTGTTCTGTCATGCTCTATCGCTCTTATTTTGTGCATTAAAGCATCTTTTTTTCCCCTTACGTCTTCATTCTTGCACTGATGTTGCACGCTCCACTTCTTCTTTTCCATACACTCGTCCCCCCAGTCAGTTAGAGCACATTTACACGCCGGGTTCGTGTTGACGCCGTCGAAATCTCGCCGACGATGGAAAGTATTTGAAGTTGCGTGCACGACCAGTTGTGATCGTCTTCGTGTCTGAACGCCAGGTAAAGATTAAAGATGACAAGGAACAAGACGAAGGAGGCTCCTTTTACTACTCAGGGTGTCTGTGGAGGCAGCAGAGGAGCCCGAGGCTAAATGTACACTTAGCTTTGGTCTAAACCAGGCCCAGCAGTGAATCATCGGAGCTCAGCTGTCCAAAATACACCACCAATCTGGCCAAAGCATATGGTTGCATGACACTCATCTGAATTACTACTGCACACTCATGTTGTTGTGCTCATGTTATCTTTTCTTCCCTCCTTAATCGTCACCATCGCGACCGTATATATTTCACAATCGTTTGTGGATCCACCCTCCTCAGAAACGTAATCGTATTCAAGACGTCAAATTATATCCAATTTATTGCAAAAAAATAAAGTAGTCTAGAACTGTGAGGAAAAAGTCAATACGTCAGTCAAAACATATTTATGTGAAGCTATGATTAAGTATACAAGAAAATCAATTTGATGCATGATCTTGCAGCTTAATTGCAATTAAAAAAAGCTCCATGTGTTTGAGCTCAAGCTAATAATGTCGGACAGTATTGATCAGTGAATGCTAAACTAGACCTGATCAGCCGATTTAAAAAAAAGAAAAAAGAAAAGGGGAACGAGCAGAGACAGCAGGAGGGGATGGAAAATCCAAAAAAACATGTATTCCTGAAGCGGCGACTGCGATAAAGCCTTGAACAAATATTTCATAACTTCTCTCGTGTGCAGTGGAAACATGTGAGTAAATAGGTGTGTGTTTCACCTACACTTTCATCAGTTAATCATTTAGCTGATCCTGGTTCTCATCAATGTCATGATGGTGAGCCAATCAATAATTAAATTAAATTATCAGAATATGCAACGTAAGCTATTTTGCTTACAACCGAAAAAAAATAAGTAATTAAATCAACAATATTTGGTTGTTTATTTCCTTTCAATATTAATGACAAATATATAATATTATATTATCTACCTATTTAATTGAATGGCAACACTTTAGCGAAAGCATCTGACATCATTTTATTTTAATTTAATATTTTACTTCATAAATAAAAGGTAATGTCTATACTACAGTAGATATATGTGTAGTATGTTTTTTTAATCTTAATGTCCTCATAAATGTTTACTTTTCATCATATTTGATTCATGATCATTCGATACGTTGTAATGTTTGTGATTCATTCATTTGAACGGAAATATGTTGTTGTTCCTCATCATGATTTCAAAAAAAAAAAAAAAAAAGAAGTGATGCATGAGAATCATGTGGTTGAAAAAAAAACACAAGACATTGAAGGTTTGGTACTTTTGTAATTTGGCTACTTTTATTCGAGCAGGGTCATTTTCAAGAGAAATTACAAATTAAGAATTCAATAATACTTTTACAAAGACATTTCAGGAAAGATTCTTCTTCAGTCATGATATCATACATAGTATTTAACAGTCCCTCTTCGTTTTTTTTTAGCTTAAAAAAAGAAACAAACATGAAGAAAGTGGAATTGTTTTCTCAGTCGAAAATACAGTGTTTCACAATTGTATAAAACTTCCCAAATTTAGAATTTTCCAGCCCCTGGAAAATAGAGGAAAGAAAATGAAAATAAAATAAGATTAAACTTTCACAATGTTTCAAAACACAATAAATGCTCTCATTAGATTTGCCCCTATGATCGACACCATGTTCCTTTTTACTAAAATATATCTATATATTGAAGAACTATAGTACTGTACACAACAGTATGAAATAAATAAAATTAGGAAATATAAAATGGGCCACATAAATAACCTTGTTTTATTTTTATTTTTTTTTATTAACCAACAAATAAAATGAATGCAATTTTGTTTGTTTAAAAATGGTTTGGTGTAATACTGACAAAGTTGAAAGAAATTGCACAACAAAAATGTAAACTAAGGATCTGCTGCCTAGAATACTGACACGGGTGCTTCAAAGAACCGACATTTCATAATACTGAAGCTGGTGAAACAAAAAAAAAACAAAAAAAAAGTAACCTTCCTTTTACACAATACGAGGGTGGCACTTGCAGAAAAAACACACAGGTTAAAAGGTTTGCATATAAGGCTTATTTTCTTTTATCAAAAAACACCTTACAAAGGCTTCATCCTTCATTTTTTACCCCCAAAATACCGTCATGTCCATAGACTGTATTTCCCTTAAAATGGAGGTCTCTTTAAATTTTAAAGTCTTTAGTTTAGATTCCTTCATTTGATTAAAGAGGCCTAAAACAGTGTGGCGAGAAATATGGGACAAACTAAAACGGGGGAGTAACAAATATGGAAGGGACCGCAGTGCCGACACTACTGCTCTTTTTCCAACACTGTATAAATATATACATAGGCAATACTTTTTTATTATTTTTCTTCATGATTATAGAAGCAGAGTGCAATTTGTACAAGTCACTATTTGTGCTATAAATACTATGGAACACTGGGGGGGTTTATTTGAGGAGGTTAGCACCACACATATTTTTAGGCCTTAGTACTGTACATTTTTTTGAAATGTATTTATCTATGAAAGTTCGGTTTGCATAACACAGCTTATTTCACAAACCCCCGAAACCTCCTCCGGATTGACTCTTAAATTGGGCAGAACATCTTCCTCCCTCTCCCGAGGAACCCCCCTCCCGGAAGCTTCAGGCACGTGCAGCTTAAAACCTGGTGTTTTAAACCTGTAGGAATCCCGAAACGCCCGTTTCACATGCCGTCCTCCATCGTGTCCTCGTGTTCCGATTTGGTTTCCATTTTGCCGTCCAGCGAGCTCTCATCCATCGAGTGTTCTCCGTTCTCTTCCTCATCCCTCAACGTGTCCGGGTCCGTGTCCATGCTCTTGCTCTCTTCCTCCTCCTCCTCGAACTCGTCCTCCCTCCGTTCAATCTTTGCGTACGTACCATCGACTTCCTTCCGGCCCTCTATGATCCCTCCGTTCATGTTGTCGTGCCTCATTATGGCCTCGTGCTCCGTGATCTCCGGGTAACCCTGAGGAGTGATGCCCTGCAAGAACGCCCGGCTCATCAGCAGCTCTGTGGGCTCCAGGTGGCCTTTCTCTCGGGCCTCCCTCTCCGCCGCCTCTCGCTCCTCCGCCTCCCTCTTGCAGTAAGAGTAGCGGTGGTTCATGTGCTGCGAGTACGAGCCCGAGTGCGAGAACCTCTTCCCGCACTTATCGCACTGGTAGGGCTTCTCGCCCGAGTGCAGCCGGGAATGCTCGATGAGATGGTGTTTGTGTTTGAAGGCCTTCTTGCAGATCTGACACTGGTGCGGCCTCTTGCCTGCCGAGACACGAAAACAAAAAACAGACATGAGTCGCCGGCTCGTACGTGTCCCGCTGCTACAACAAATCACACAAGAGTCAAAGACTGCAACAAAAGGAAAATGGGTCGGATGATATGGAGCAAAAACCAAATCCAACTTGGGGGCCATTTGTTTACTCAACACAATGAGAGAAAGTGCGCTTGCATTCATTGGCCTACATTATGGAAACACTCCTGCGGTTGACGCGTGAAAACGTGCCGCCACAACTTCTTATTTTGGGCAACACTAATGAATGCTACATAAATAAACTGCTGCAAAGCAAACAGCGAAGACAAAGAAGTAAACAAACGCGACTGGAGGGGTGAGTGGCCTCTCCTTTTATCCCTTACAGCTCACAAAAATATCAAATAGATGCTTAAATGATGTGTATCTTCAATGAAGAGATGCCATTATTTGCTTTTAAGCATTATAATAACACTCTTTCTTTTAGATATTTTAACGTATTTTGTTTCAAAATTGTTGCGTCTGTTTACTACCTCTACCATTAATCCCATTTAATCACAAGCTTAAATCTAATCGCAATTTAGCTAAAGTGCTAATAGCTAAAAGCCAATGAATGCATGGATATGATAAAATAATGATACGCATAAAACTAAGTTCCCATTTTAATGGTTTTACTTTATATAATATGAATTGTAATAATCAGATTCATTTAAGCAAGTTTAAATGAAAATAAATCATTTTATTTAATATTATTAATTGTAAAGCTTTTCTTTATCTGTACAACAAATAAAGTTTATCCAAATTAATCACATTTAATCACAAATAAAGGCTTAAATCCAAGTGCTATTAGCTTAAAGCAAAAGAAGTTTGCATGAATATAATAAAATAATTAAATTAATTTAAATTAGTTTAAATCTTAAAAACTTTTCTGTGTCTGCACAACTAATAAAGTTTATCCGAATCCATGTCACTTCCTCCACAGCCAAAAACAATTTCAACAAAAGACGAAAACAAAAAACAGACATGAATGCTGATCAACAGGCAGTGTTCAAGAGTTAAGGGAGATTCTGATTTAAAGAGTGGAGCTGCCGCACCCTCCCTTTTTCTTTTATGTCCGAGCTGATAACATGAAGGCTGAATAAAGCACTCGGCTCCGGATAGTGAGTAAAATAAATGATGCAACCTTGTGAAAGAGAATCTTTGTATAATAACTATAATGAAAGACTTGTTATCGGCACTCTGAAGCCAAGCGCCGCTGATGTGATCTATCGACTATAATGGCGGAGATAAAAGCGTTTACGTCTTTTCACTGGCTTTACATATATCTAGGTGAATTGATGTGTGTCTTTATAGATTAAAAATAAAAGTCATCTAACGTGACAGATATGAATTTGATTAAAAAAAACAAAACAAAGTTACTTTAAAGGAAGAGTTACTTGCGAGGTTTAACAAATAATTTACACAAACATCACCTGTCAATGAAAAAACAAGTTACATCCAAAACAAATAAAAACAGAAAGGGAAAGAAGAAGAAAAGGGGGGAGGGAAGGGGGTAACAAAATATATTAAAAAAAATTCATACTGAAAGGATTTGGCAACACAAACATTTAGAACATAAAAAAGCATGGGGTTTAAAATAAGGGTCTAGAACAGTATATACCTGTGTGTTCATATTTGTGTCTTAGAAGGGAACTGCTCTTCTGGAATGTTTTGTCGCACAAGTCACACGCGTACATACCACTTTCAGTCTTCTTAATCTTCTTCCGAGACAGACAGGAGTCGGGGTCTGTCATGTCGTCCAGCCCTGACAAGTAATCTGGTGTACCGTCGAGCAGGTCCCCCTTTACATTACAATAGAGGATAAAGAGAAAAAGAAAAGAAAAAAAAGGAAAAGAAAAGACAGATGAGAACAAATTCAATTCATGCTCAATTGCTTTTGCATAATAAATCTATGTTTAAAAAAAATGATCAAGTGCTTATTGTACACTCTCCTACCCTGAAGCTTTTCTTCCAATTATTCATTTTTGCTCTTTTCATTATTTTCTAAAGAACAATTTAGTTCGTTCTATGCTACAAAATTGGATCCATACACTATATTTAAATAGTTGGATCAAGAAATAAAGGCGAAAAAAAACAAACAAACTAAAATGCATTATTTATAAATAAATGTTTTAATTAAATTCAACTTTTTTCACACATATGATCGTTTCTAATGGATTGTTACGTCTATTAACCTTGTTATGTTTTTGTGAAAACATTTGTATATATATTTATTAAACAACAAACAAGGAAAGTAATGCTTAAATATTTGCCTCAATATTAAATCGACTGTCAAACACAACTTGTGATAGTTTCATTAACAAGGACATCTACCTGGTTTCAATATTAGTGTAAGAGTGTTTTATTGTGGAAGAGTGCTGTTTTTCATTAAAAGATAAAAGTTGGCTTGTGTAATCTCCTTGTGATAAAAAAAAAATGAAAAGAAGGATCCTATTTGAATTGGGAAACTAATAGAATCACCGCGATTATGATCAGGAGGTGATTCTTAATAGTGACTTTCTCATTACCGATAATATGACACTGTGTTTTAAGAAAGGACCACTATCACTTCACTATCAACTTGAACTCAAACGCCTGCAGCTGTATTTTTTAAATCTAATTTAATAACTTAGAATAGGAAACATTATTAACACTTTTTTTTTTTCTTCTTCTTCAAAATGGTTCCCTCTTTGTTAAACAGCCTTCAGCATTCAGTCCTAATGAACATGGAGACCGTGCATTATTAATCCACACGCAGGAGCTCATTTTGGATCTTGCTGGCTTTGAAAGTGCCGCTGAGATGTAGTGGGAATTTTCGACACCGCACTGCTCGGGGGCTTACCTTTGTCATTCAGTATTCAAAAGCGTCCCCTCCCCCCCCCCCCATTTTAAACTGAAAAGTTGATCTTCTGGTAACAATATCCGTGTAAAAGTAGGATGATGGGAAATAAAAATACTTCCACTAATGGGTTTTTTCGTTTTAATAATTATAAATTGCTCCTCAATTCTATTATTGAGCACTTGCTCCGGTCCTGTTGATCGTCAATCTATCTCAGGTGAGTTTCCTCTCTGCTGACTCGCTTTAATTAGAGTGGAAATGAGTTCAGATCATTTTAGAGAAACTGAGCCTGGGGCTTTTGCTAACCCGAAGGTGGCTTATTTACCTGGAAACCTGGTTTCCGCTGGTATTTTCTCCGCTGCTGCATCTCTGCAAAGGTGGCTGCCCCAGCTGCATAAGTGTAGGCCATGTGTGGGAGGAAGCCCATTTGATCCATGCCTGGGTAGTGCCTTAGACCTGGTATGGTGGCCTGCATCGGGGGCATGAACGTGGCCGGCGGGAAAGCGCTCTGAGGTGGAAGTGATGTATAAAGTTGTTTGGCAGCGAAAGGGTTAATGCCAAAGATGGGGCTAGTGCTTTTTTCAAGGTTTCCATTGTTGGTGGAGCCTGAGAATTCCTTCTTGAGATAGGCCAAGTTCAAAGGCTCTTCGAAGTGCTCACGAGGTGTCGGGACATTGTTATGATCCATCATGATGTTGTTGAGTTTGGGTCTACTTTTGACCGTCAGTGCATGCTTGGGTTCCTTCATGAGTCTGGGCAGAGACAGGTCCAGGGGCTCAGCCTGCAGGTCTTCGGATGCTAAGCTGTTTGGAGTGTAAGAGCTGCTGTGAGAGTGCTTGGAAGAAGTGGAGGATAGGTTCAACGGGGAAGGGGTGTTGCTGCGGGAGTGGTCCAATTTCCCCTCCGTTGGTTTGGTGTTACCACTAAAGTGGTGGTTTTTCAAAAGTCTGTCACAGTTGTTGTTATGTAGCTCAGCAATGTTGGGAGAGGTGATGCGGTCGGTAGGTTTAGGTAATGACAAAGGCGACCTAGCTGCCATGGAGTCTTTCTGTGGCGTGTGGTGGTTATTTGTTCCAGCAACCATATCGTTGTTGTTCCTGTGCTCTAGTGGTGGGGTCCTGGTGCTACCGTACTGGTACATCTTCCGCTGATCGAACCACTCCTTCACAAATTCCTGAGGAAGGCCAACTGCAATGGAAATTTTGAGCAGTTCCTCCGAGTTGGGCTCCATGTTCATGGCAAAATATGCCTTCAGCACAGACATGTGGTCCCTGTAGAGGTTAAGTGGCCCAGTGAGTCCCTTCTCAACAAACATGGAGGAGGATAAATGGGGGTTCTTGTCTAAGTACATCACAGGTTTGTTAGGCATCAAGTTCTCACTGGGTTGAAGCACAGCTTTGATCTCCTCGTTCATTTTACACAGGTAGCGTTCATGCTGATGTAAAGGTATGGGCCCCGTGAAGGTCTCCTTGCAAAATTGGCAAGCATACGGTGTAAAAATGCTGTTTTCCTGCACCTTCTCATCCACGCCTCCATCGAGCATGTGGTTGGATTTCTCTCGTTTAATATTGCTAATCTGCCTCTTGGAGTCTGTCGTCAAGCTCTGTAGGCAGGCTTTGGCTTCATTCACTTTCTCTAGAGTGTAATCGATGATGCTTTTGGTGGCGCCATTGTGGTTGACGAGTGGGAGACTGATTGGAGTTCCCCCTGGTGATCTCAGCCCCTGTTTCTGCTCTTCAACCTGAGTGCCCAGCTCTTTCATATAGGCCTTGAGCTTGGAGAGCTCCTCTGGTTTGCAGTCCATTTTCTGCCTGCACACAGTGTTGTCAACGATCTGCAGAACCTTCTGGACCTCACTCAGGTTGTTCACCAACGGTCCTGGGTACCCAAGGAGCTGCGACTCGAGGCTGGCCATGCCAAAGTGCTGCAGAGGGCTTTGGTTCGTGGAGTTGTGGTGAATCCCCAGTGGGCTGTTTCCGCCCATACCTCCGTTCATAAATGGTCCCGGAGCACCAAAGCCATGTGAGGCCATCATCAGCTTGTAGTCATTGAAGTCCAGTGGCTCTGTCTTGATATTCATATGGTTGTTGTGATCAGCCATCCCGTGTGGCTTTCCGTTCTCCAGCTTCTGCCTCAGCTGGTTGATGGCAGTGTTGGTGGGTGAGGATGAGGCAGAGGTCGGGGATGAACCGGTTTTCATATTGTTGCGCATCCGTCCGTTGACTGCGATCAGGCCAATGCACTTTTTGCTGCTTATGTGGGAGCTGTAAGAGCCAGAGTGCGAGAAGCGCTTCTTGCAGTTCGGGCATTCGTACGGTTTTTCACCTGGAACAAAATAAAAATACAATTGTTGACACCTTTATATATACATTTTTCTAGAGAGTCTTTTATTTACTGGACTGCATTTGGGAAATTTAGTAACAACAAAATGTATATTTGTGGGCAAAGAATGATAATCATGTCATGTTTTGTTAAAATAAAACATGTATTTTCATACATTCATTAAAATAGAAATAATTGTTAAACACAATTTGCTAATTTCCATCCATTTTCCCCCCAACCAACTCACACACAAATCGCCTCTAAATGCCCATGAAGAATTTTCCCACAGCAGTGTTTAGTTTTTTATGACTCACCGCTATGAATCCGGAGGTGTTCCTTCAGATGGTGCTTGTATTTGAAGGCCTTGCCACACTCGGTGCATTTGAACTTGCGGTTACCGGCCGCTTGGTTGAGCAGTTGGTGCTGTATAAGAGAGAAAAATGAGACATTGCAGGGATGAGAGTGCAGTAAATAATCACAATTGGTCGGCATGACAACAAGCAACAAGCCAAACGGATCCCAGCGCCAGCGGAGCATCTTTGCTTTCTACTCCCACCTCTGTGAGCGACTACAAGCGGCGGCAGTGATAACAGAGAGAATCACGTACCTTTTAATTTCCTGGCTCCTCAGCCAAACGAGGCATGCCTTTAGAATTTGGCAGCCCAGAAAATAGAATAAAAGAATCTTTTTAGAGCATTTCCCCTTCATTAGAGCAGCTGATCGGATCTACTTTTCATTAATTTGAGCTTAATCAGTCTAAAAGGTATTCACACTAATGTGCGCGCTGTCTCATCCTGCATACCTGCGCTCGCACACGTCTTCGGCTTCATCTCACAGCTTTCAATCCCAATAGCCATAATAAACTAAAGGAGATAGCGGTATTTTTGAAAGACTATTTCAATGAATCCCATTTTAATTGATCTTTGGTTTATATATTTATTTCCAGAATTAATTCGGTGTTTATTGTTTGTCACAGTCCCAGGGCCTGCTGAGAGGAAGCGCTGGTCCTTCCCAGTTCAGCCTTGACAAATGTGGGGTGTGTGACGACCACCCTCACATTCCTGGGGAGACAGATGGTGGCGCACAGGACACTGGGAGAACTGGGAGGAATTGTTCAAACAGCCCCAACCTTCAAACATCAAGAAGGGGAGAGTCAGGGGGCCCCGGCACAGCGCTGGTGTGGGACCCCACCGCTCGTATGTTGCTGAGTTGCATAAACAAACAGCAACAGCTGCTTGGGAGCCTCCACAGGCACCACCTCTTCCCTCCACCCCACCCCCCCAGAGACCCCTGCCCGGTGAAGTTTAGTCTCACCACCGCCGCTAATAAGACACCATCGCCCTGTGCGCTTAATTGTGAATGGCAACGACAAAACGCTCCTGCGAAGCCCAGTGTGAACATCAATGCTGGTGGTGGGCGGGGACTGACTGGATGTTTGCATATGTATAACCTCTAATTAGTCATATTTCAGCTAATTGCTTAAGAGGGGGAGGAGAATGAAGACTTGTAAACATAAAAGATATACACCTAGCAGGACCCTCCTTTTCTCTCGCCTCCTATTGTGATAATTCTTCCTTGGATAGCTTATAATTGCAAACTCTTTTCTCAGTTAAAATGGTTATAATCACCCTTTAAAGCGATCTAGACGATCCACAAATCGAGATAACCAGCTCTGAAAAAGGTGCTTGAATCGGGGCTCGGGAGAGCCACTAGCAGCGGCGGCAGAAGCATTGTAATATGAGGATTGGGACAGCAGCTCTCTCAGCCGACCCATCTGCTCACGTTTACACCCAGCTGGTAGATCAGGTGAAAGTGCTGGCTGCTGACATCTGATCAAACCAGCCCCAGTCTGAGCCTGTCATCCTCGCTTCAGAGAGCACAACACAACACCCACGACCCGGGTGCGAGTGCAGGACCACCGCGTTTCAAGTCAATGCTAACAGATTTCCGCAACCTTTCCAACACCCGGGGATGTGATTCAGATTCGAGATTGGAACTCAAAGTTCCTGATCATTGCAAAAATGTAAAATAAATAACCACTTGTATTCGTCATAAAGGTGGGAGTCAATAACGAATAAATCACAAGTAAAAATACATCAAACACAAACACAAACATGCGATTCTCTCTGCTTTCAAATGTGTAGGCCTGATTTCTTTCTCACTAAGAACTTTTAATTATCTCTAAAAGTGTGAAAACATCTTTTTTTTTCCCTCGTTACCTACAATCCATCTCTCTGCACATCATCAACTTCAAGTTGACAAGTGAGTTAAACACCCGTGACTGGTGAAGTGTTTTCACCTCGCAGGACTTTGAGGTGATTCATGCTAACTGCCAGCAGATCCACATTATAATCCGGACGTATAGGATGTAAATCGCCGGAGAGGATTCGAGTGTACACAGATGTTTATGCAGTGCATGAAATTAGAAGTGGTGGATTGTGGGGCGGGGGTGCAGGGGTGGGATTGCTTGTGGTTCTTTGATGGAGCACCGTGCCCGTAGGCTGCACCAGAAGAACATTAAAGGCCAGAAGTGAAGTTAAGGAGCTGATAAAAATTTCCAAATTGGAAATTAACACAATCATTCGATCGTGAACATGAGACTGGAAAATCATATCAAGGAGGGCCATCAAAAAACCATTTAGGGCCTCAATTAAAGTTATTACCATTAAAGGATCTGCATCTTCAAAATGCCATGAAAAATTAATAATGATTGCCAATCAGAAGAAAAAAAAAAGGTTTCTCTTCTCTAAGGATCAGAGCGCTTAAGAAACAGAACCGGGACACAGAAGGCAGAGAAAAAGACAGAGATGAAGCAGAAGAATCACCTGATCTCGGGCAGGCTTGTGTGTGGCCATATGCCGCTCCAGCTGAGTACGGTAAGCGAACGTGTAGTTGCACAGGGGGCAGGCAAAGTTCTCCTCGTTCTTCTCATGGCGGTACTTGATGTGCTCCTTCAGCGATGTCAAACGCTTGTAGCCACGGTCACAGTAGGGGCAGGTCAACAGTTGGGCGAAGGCATCTGGCGTTCCAGGTGGCAGGTCTACATAGAAGACATTGAAAGAAGGAGGGTTGGGGGGTCAGGGAGGGAAGGGAAGAGGAAACGGGCCAAAAGGTCAGCGAATCAATGGCAGCTTACGGGCAGACTGCCCAGAGTGGTATGGAAGTCATCTACGCAATCTGCTCCTTATGAGAGCCCCCAGCCCAGCCTGGTATTAACCCATCCCCAACCTCACACACACACTTCCGAACATATTGTACACCATAAGAATATGTTCTTCCTAATTGCTCCAACTTCATAATGCTGTTCCCACTGACAAGCAGCAGGAATTATGTACTGTTCCCAGCTCTTCGCCTCTTGGGAGCTCAACAGATCTGATTTCAAGCTCCTGCCCAGCTGTTGCTTAAGACTGTAGGTAAACACCAAGGCATCCGGCGAATCTGTGGGACCAACAGCTGTCTGGTCATGTCACGGGGAGTCTCTACTTTTCTAGAGAGGTCAGCTTAGTAAGCAGGATCTGTACTTTTGCTATACATTGTATATGAACTAAGTCTAATAATATACTTTTTAAATAAAATGTTATGTATTTTTTTGATTGAATAAAATGCTTACCATTTTCCTCTGGGCCTGTGGCCTCTGGTGTGCCCAAACGGGAAAGTTCTTCCGGGGCCTCCGGATAGATGATGGCAGTGTCTCCCCGCTGAAGGTACTCGGCAATGCTAACCACATGACTGTCGCTGTCGTTCCTCTTGGTGAAGTAATCCTCGAACCCTGACGTGCAATCGACACTCTTGACTGAAAAAAAAAAGAGAGAAAAGGTATGTTAATGGCGGACAAAAGGAACAATAGATTTAAAGTAGATCTTTGAAAGATCGAAAGAATCAGTATAAAAAAGGGGTCAAAATTATAGACTTGCTGATTCAAACAGCTCTTCAAATCAAGGGAGAACGCCAATATAAACTTTGACTGCCAAATGTGCTAGCGCACTCCAATGACCTAATTCACCATTAGGGTTTGAATTTTCCAAATAACTGTGGACACACATATCTCGACAACTGTAAGTCCGTATCCCCTTTCACATGTAAGGTCAATCAAGAGACTGTGGCTTTTGTTGATTCTGCATTGAACAGATTACCAAGGCCAGACCACAATCCCGAGCTAAGAGAGAGAGAAAGAGAGAGAGAAAAGAGAGACACATGCTTTGCTATAGAATGTATCTTTAGCCAGCCAAAGTGCTGAGGCCACACAATGTGTTTTCTCAAATTATTTCCTTGTCCCTTTTCTTCAGGGAAACTCTTAAGCTGCAGTGTGGAGATAGCTGCCTCGGAAAACAAACTGAAGCTTGGAGAAAATCAGCAGCCTTCATTAGTCAAGGGGATGGCTGACTTTCAAAAAAACACACATCCATACACACAAAGAGTTGCTCCAGCCAAAAAAAAAAGAGGAAAAAACGTGACGTTTCGTCAGACTTCATCCTTGTTAATTAGGCTTTTAGACTGTGAGCCAAGGTGAGGTTTAAAGAGCGATTTGTTAGGCCGTGATGACTTTACGGTCCAATTTGCGAAAGGTCAAGGTAGAAGATGTTTGGATGTCAAAAATGGCACTGAAATGTCATCGGTGCCAATGGATCTCCTTTGATAACTGTGATAGCATAATTTGCAGCATTCTCATTAGGCTCTTGACGAATTCTAAACTAATGATTTTTAAAGAGCCGATAGTGGTTGCTACCATTATCCAGAGTCCTCACAGGGTTAACAAGAAACCTCAGATCTAGATTTTAAAACATCTGCCGTGATGGAACAGGATGTTTTTATAAAAAACTTATCAGTAAAAAAATCTAAATTCTGAATACCTTTAGTTTTTCATATCAGTCTAAAAATGAATAAAAAAGATATCTTGAGGTGAGCCTCGGACTTGAAAAGGGCAAGGAAGGAAATTACCTGGATCAACATTCAACTTGCTCTTCGGCATCAGAACGTGATCACTAAACAAAATCACATGTGATCTAGTGGCAGGGAGCTTCCAGAGCAGCGCCACATTATTATTATAAAAAAAAAAAAAAGCTTTGAGCAACCTAAATGGAAAACATTTGCTGACTTTTTCTAAAGACGAAGAAGGAAAAAATGTGAAGAGCACTGCGACGAGGAGCCCGACGTAATGAAATGTGAAGGAAATGCTCGGGTGCAGAGCTGCCTGACGTTGTGTGGGGTGTGTTTTTGGTGCAACCATAACAGTGTCTGGGGCCAATAGTCGTGGTGGTCGGGATGATATCATACGAGGGAGGGTGTGTGGTTGTAAGTCAGCTTTGGTAGTTTAATAGAATATGGCAGGTGAGGCTCGGATCCACCAGCTTTATTGAATTAAAGTTAAACCTCAACTAGTCAGCGTTTTTTTGGTCGGGTTTGTCACTCCTTTAGGGATATTTATTCATATCTGGTGCAGTACTTGAGTTTTCTTTAAAAAGAAAAATTGGAGCCCATTGGGAGGTCAATTATTTTAAAGGCTGTAGTGCTATCCCCAAATACAGCATGCTTTCTCAATGATTTGAAACTAAAATCACTCACCTGTACCGTTTCTAACTGACTGCAAAGTAGCATCAGGCCCGAGAGTGTCAAAATCATCCTTTATTTCATCTGCAGAGAGAGAGGGGGAGAGGAGGGAGAAAGGGGGAAACAGAGGGTGGTGAGTACATCTATGCACCATGCAAGCCAACAGACGCACACAATGAGGCCTTTTAGAATAAGGTATGGAGAAAGCAATGAAGGCACCGCTGTGCTTCGCGGCATCCGCAGCTTTGTTCGACGTGCTTAATGAATCCTATCACCCGAGACAGGCACTGACTTATTTACCTTTAACATGACAACAAGGGGTAGAGAAAGCGCCATTTGCCAACAAAAAAAAAACCCCGCGATTAAATACAACATCCACCTGAGCAAATCATAGAGCTCCAGTCAACACGCAGCCAGAGCTTATTACTCCCAGGCTGTGACGCCGCCGCAATCCTCCGCATGCAGGATCACTCTTGTTTTATCGTATGGCATTTTTGGTGGACGCTTTCATCCAGCGCCGCTCCGAGAACTTTGCTTTCCCACAAAACCCTGGCAGAGTGAGCAAGCGCCTTGCTAAAAAGAATACAGCCCTCGCCACAAATTAAGAGTCTTAGTTGCACAAATGTTTCTCAGCCGCTCTTGAGGCAGAAATAACCTCATTGGTCGAGGTAAACCTCATGTGGGTGGAGCAAAACGGGTTCTTGTGAAGAAAACTGGATTGTTATTATTTTAGGAACTGCAGACATAGTTTAGCTATTTCATGTTTGTGGGAACCCCTCTTACCCCCCCTAGACCCTATTCTTCTAACCACATACTGAGGCTGGATTAACGTAATCTTTTACTGTAGTTGTACTTATATCAATAGTTAAATTACATTATTGATGTTAAAGGTAGGACTTTGGTTCTTTTTTGTTTTTAAATGGAACATAAATATGGAAACTATAAAACATAAGCCAGTTTAAAAACAGTCATTACACAGTTATGTTGGGTGTGTTTGTTTTTTTTAATTGTTTTTATTTTTTTTATTTTAGTCCACTAGAGCAGATTTTGATCTACTATTGACTACAAAATGTGCCAATTTTTTTGTTATTTGTATTGGAAATATTTGTGTATTAAAAACAAAACAACAAATAACAAATATAAAATCCTAATTAGTTTCGGCCCTTACAAAAAAAGGGTTTTAAACACTGACTTTCCTCCCATGACTGCTTTGATTACTTCTGTCGTGCCGACTGAGCAACACTCAAGAGTTCAAACCGAACCGAGTCTCTCTGCCAATCAGTGTAATAGCAGCAAAGACGGACCGATATCTCGCTGGCACAGGTGAACACGCTGTAAATAAACAGCAGATTGACAGGATCATAAACAAACCCCTCACTGAGTCACTCTGTCAAGGTCAACAGGAGGACACGGGCCAGTCCTCACTTCTTTCGTCTTCTTGCAAAATTGGATCAAGGTGATTTGTGAGAACATGGAGTCTTTATTTTTTTTTTATGAAGAAAAGAAAACATGCTTTGTGTTCTTTCTCTTGCATCTGTTCTTGCTCTGCTTCTCTTCACAAGTGTTGCATTGTGCCGATTTCTCTACTTCGCAGCAGGATCGGATATATGTGACTATCCCTCGGCTATTACACCAGGATGCATTAGCGAAATCTTGTTGAGATGTTACAGGAAAGGTGGTGGGTGTACAGTGGATAATACTGTTTTCCTGCTTACATTACTGCACACAAAAGCCAGAAGCAAAGAGAATTTTTTATTTTTACTTGAGAACAATGGACCTAATAATTGTGGAGGCTAGCAGATTTAGACTTCTCTTCAAATTAAAGATCTGGCATCTGCGGTGCAATGATAAATACCCCTGTCAATGGCGTCAAGGAATAATGACAGGCTGTCCTTAAGGGGCATTCTTAGTTTTACTTTCCCCTCACTCTCATTCCACCCCCTTCTATTCCTTTTTTTTTTCTATCCGGCTGCCAAGCAGAATCAAATACCACCAAGGAGAGCATGAGAAAATAAATCGGGTTTAAATGACATAAATTAAGCTATGACAAAACATAACAGATTTAAAAAATCCCCACAAGTATCAGATTTCAGTGTGTACGAGTGCTGTCGGAACTCACATTTGTGTGTCCTCACAGTGCACAGTGTTTGCTTTGTGTAATCAAATTTAGCTGCATACTCTGGGTCTGACGCAAGGGGATGACCGGTGGGATTTACTGGCCCTCGACTCTTCGCTATTTACCTTGGACAACTTTTGTTATCTGTGTTCTGGAGGGAGGGTGGGCTGCTTCCAGTAGGCGGTAGACTAATACTACATACAACAATCTCTGGTGGCCTCTGGCACACACACATGAATTCCGACATGCCAGTCCTGAGCTGCGGTGAACTGGGACAAAGTGGCACTAAACGCTACTTCCTCTTTTATAGATTATTGTCAACTGTATTCTATCAATTATATAAGTAATTTAATTTAACTGAAAGTTTGAATAATTGAATTAGAAACGTTTCTAAAACAATTCAAAACAATTATATTATTTAAGTGTACAAAAAGGGCATTATTTGGTAGTGAATTAAACTAGTATGAGAAGTATTCCCCAGGAATAAGAGTCGTAAAATAAAAGAAAATCAAACAAACAATTGTATGTATATGATTTAGTGGGTTCCTCTCTGGTTAAAGCTTTTTTGCATGGCCGTAAACATTAAATATAAATTAAATTGAAAGTCTAAAAAAACTCGAAATAAATATATTATTGTACGTCACAAAATTCTCATTAAATAATCTATTTATCTAGTTCATCTAGTTTTTCCAATTTAAATGACAATAAAACAAACAAACAAAAAGAGATATTTATGTATATGTTTTAGTGGGTTTCTCTCTGGGTTGAAGCTTTTTTTTTTGCTGCATGGCCGTCCACTAAATGCCGGTGAAGATTGTTATGTCAGCAGTAAATCACGTGACCTGGGGCGGTTAGGTACACACCTCAAGGAAGACTGATGTTGAGGTTTCGCAGTCTGGACCCAGGAGGAGTCCCAAATACCTTGGCCTGGCCATAGCCCACCTATTTTCATAGTGTCGCTGAAGCTGTTTGTTTTGAAAACATTCCTATTTTTATGGTGGGTCACCACAGCCGCAGTTACTTTAAAGTTCTCCTTTCTGCCTCATTTATTCTCAAGCTAATGTTTCTAGGCAACACGTAACGCCGAATCTGGTATTTTTAGCTGAGATTTGTGTTCCATCATTTCAAATTGAGCATTTTACAGCCAAGAAATGGAGTGTCTTTAAAGGTTTTTTGGCAGCGCAGAAATGCTTTTCAAACACTGTAATTATTTAAAAGAAAAAAAAATTGGAACTACTGGAAGCAGTACGTGTTTAATGGCACAAAAACTGCAGCAAAAACACAAACCTCTGTTTTATTAAAGACAGAAGGCAACAATTTTGAAATGAAAACAAGATTTAAAGTGTGAATCCCTCTGACGCCTCGGACGAGACTTGAAACGGCAGACAAAAGCAGGTGATTTATTTGAAAATGTCTGTCAGTGATAATGATGTCACGCTTCCAAGCACATCGTGTCCAGCCCTGGCTGTGGGATGAAGGAATGTCAAGGACAGCGCCAGACACAAGACTCTGATTGTGCCTCGGCTGGATGATAAACTTTTGTCGCTTCTTTTCTGACAAGCTGACGTTCTTAAACCGTTGCCGCTTTACCTCTCGAGGTAATTCAAAAGTTACTGTTATTTCTAAATTGATTCCCAAAACGTCTGCATTAGTGCAAAGAAGAAGAAAAAGTGGGATCAGTTCGAATAGTAAGAAGGAGGGGTTGCTAACTTATCTCAGGGCTAAGTTATGTGCTGAGGTATCACTGTAGACACTTAGGCACCGACAAGGCAAAAAAGAAAAGAAAACACAGGCTGGGAAAAAAGCGCCCACAAGATTGGGAAAGAGACTCCCGAACGCTTTAATGAACTTGACTTGCTCTCCGAAATATGTCAGACACTTTATCACAGCAGAAGCATATTATCTGGGAATTGCAACATAGTTAAATTACAGACATTATGGCACCGCGGGTCTTTATCAAATAAACAATTACCGTATGCAAGACAGCTTGTTTATCCTTTATCTTGATTTATTTACCCAACTGTCTTTCTCTTCCATCCCCTTAAGGAGCCAATATCAACGGTTATTTAGGAGATATGTTGATATCCTTTTTTGAAACAAATGTGCAATTCCTCCCCCCCCCCTCCCCATCATATTAAAATTTAAGACCGCTGAATGTTCCCTGCTTTAGTTCATTAGCAGAAATGAATAGCGCGGCTCATTTAAATGGGTCTGTCTTACATGACTTCTCGCCGCACTCTGTTCCTGTCACATGCCTCCAAGAACCATTGACTCTTATTATACATGTAAATGGCCATCATAAAAATAAAAATTTCATTTAAGATTGTTAATGATTCTTTGCAGCAGCAGTCTGGCTTTTCTTTAATGATTGCGCCCTGCCCCCTAATTAAAAGTATTTATCTTTCAAGCATCCGTGACTGGGGCGCCTGCAATCAGAGCGCGCCGACAAAAAAGACGATAAGTTTGGGAAGGTATCACCTGCCTGGGATTAACCGGCTTGTTAGGGAGGAGCTGGTAACAGCAGTAAAGGCCTCAGCAGGAATGCTGCCGGCGCCGATACGGTTTGTTTAGAGAGAGAAAGTTTCGATTCATTTATTTATTTTCACAGGGCTAGTGTTTGTTGTTTGTCTCGGGGTAAAGACTCGATCTAAGTTGAGACAGTTTTTAAAGTGCAACAGTTTTTTTTTTTTTTCACGTCCTTTCTCGAGACATGTTTGCCGAACTCCACTGGGGGTTTGTTTGAATCTGCTTTGGCACCAGATGGATGCATACGATGAAACTACATTTGGCAGGATGTGCACACATTTGTGATAAAGTATCAGAAAATATGTCCTATTTTCCTAGTTTTTTTGATTGACAGTTCCCGTAAAACTCCCCACATCTGTACTGTATTCAAGCGCCCGCACTTCAGACACTCACCAGTACCGTCCACGGAGGCGCTCAGCATGTCGTTGTCGGGCCAGATGTGCTCGACGCCGCTGTCCCTCATCTCGTCGTCCTCCTCATCCTTGGTGAGCAAGCTGTGGCTCTCAGTGCGAGGTGAGGCCTCCGGGTTGGTGAGGCTGGCCGGGCTGCCGGTGCCGTTGATCAGGGGGTCCTCCTCGGACACCTGCAGCTTGTCCTCCTCTTCCGTTTCCGAGCCGGTTTCCACGACGTTCTCGTAGTTCAAAGCTGCGTGAGCAAAACAAAAAAAAAGTATATTTAGTGACTGAAGATCTCCGAGACATGAGCTATGTTTCGGATTAAACTCTCAATGACAGCGTATTCTGAAGAGATCCCGACTTGTTGGAAAAAATTAAAGTTGATTCGTGGATTGAAAGGTCATGCCACATCACTGCTCAACCCAGGGCGTGGATGCATTTTCGTTTTCTGCGCGTTACACCCCAATTACAGCATCCACGGCTGGAATTTGTGACTGAACCACAGCGGTGGGCAGACAGCTGTCGGGGAGATGCGTTCCAAAATAGCCACTAATTTTCAGTCCTGCTTACATGCCGCGGATGCCAACGAGCTGCACCTTTCAAGACGGCTCTGCTCCGGAGCATAGCTGTCACGTTTGAGATGCTCGGCATTGCACGCGCCATGTAACAAATGCCACTTCTATGCGCGGAAAAAAAGGTTCAGTCGGTTGTTATTCCAAGTATTTCAGAAACGGCGGAGAAAATTAACACATTTTCATCGTCGGCGAAGTACACCCCTAACATGAGAAAACCATGACTCACAACAGGGCCTGGAGGTGTGAGCCTAATTCTCTAAATATAGCCAGCTCGTAAATAAGGGCAGTGAACTCAATCAAAGGTGGCTCTCCCGCAAATTAGTCACAGCTTTCAGGCAGATTTCTCCGTGCATATACAGTTCAAATCAGCCCTGAGAGAGAAACGGTTATACCATTAGAGCCAAAAGTATGACACACCTTGTTGGCAGCCTACATGTCGAGAGAGAGAGAGAGAGAGAGGGAAAAGAGGGAGGTCGGGTCAGATAATTTCGTGAGATATTCGGCGTTTAATAGATGGCCCAGCCGGAGAATCAACAATCTGATTATGGTAATCTGAGACCCAAGTGTGTCACTGCCTCTTGAACCTTTCCCAGAAAGAACAAGACAAAGTTCAGGCTAGGCATTTTTGAAGACGTTCTACATATCAAAAGATAAATCTCCCCACATCCCCTCCTAACACGTCTCTGTATGATTGACCGGTCTGCACTTGCCCATAGCGAACAACTGCACAACAGGTGCAAATTAAAATGAAAACAGGGCTTTCAGACGTGGGAGGGGAGGTAGTCGGGGGGGGGGGAGGAGGCGGTCGGGTGGGTGGGGAGGGTGGCAGTGTGCTGACCTGCTTCGAATACCAATCGGCGGAGGAAACAAAACCTTTTCAAGAGGTGTGATCACAAGGGTTTAGGCAAGTTCAGACTCAGTAATGCTCCTCGGAGATGACAAAAAGGCAACACAGGCTGGAGACCTGCAAGTGGAGGGACGTCAGGGATTTCTGGGTGGTCCACGTCTACCTTGGCTCTATTGATATTAAGCTTCTAAACGTCCCTTTTGAAAGACCGACGTCATTGTCCCCTCACGCATTTTATCCGCTTTCCGTCAAAGTTTAAAATTCACTCAACAACAGTTACGTTCTTCAGCAACAATGCCCAACAAGGTCTCTGTCGCCAAACTTCCAGAGGAGTAGATGGCCTAAATAGCCGGGGGAGAACAATAGAGCGGGAGGCTTGGGAAGATATCAAAACATCGCTGTGAACCTGGTCTCTGTGTGCAGACTCAATGACGGCGGAGCAGAGGGCAGCTGAATGAAATTATCTCAGGCTGGACAGGTTCTAAAGGGCTATTCTACCTCAATGAAAGAGGCCAGGGCGCTTCTTTTTGTTTCCCACTCAAGGCGGCAACACACACTGTCCTGACTTCCCACATATGAAATGGGTTCCAGCACATGGATGAAAGTGTTATATCTTCGGAGAAGCACTGCCATTGTGACAGTTTTCTGTCCCTTCCAGCGTCTTTTACAAAAAAAAGAAAATTCCTGACATCCCTGAAGTTTCTGCACATATTTAAGAAAGTGGGCGTTCGACTGTCGAGAAATTACAGTAGACGCAATCTTCCCCCGAACATCAGCTGTCTTCTTACGCATTCAACATATACCTCCAAAAAGCGAAAATTGACATCAGGGCGCTTGTCAAGTCAAACGCGTTAGCAAGAAAGCCGCTATTGTTTAGGTGCCACTGCTGACAAGAGCCTCTCCCTTCGCCGAGCACCAAGCATCTATTGGTATTGTGTCACGTAACAAAGTAATTCTAACCTCGGAATATTTCACAGGCAGTTATTTCGTCCCCCTCAAACCTCTCTCTTAATCAGCCTTTTGTGAGGAAGAGAAAGAAAAGATAATGTTTATTTCTCCGAAAAGCCTCTTGTCTAGTTGTCGTACCTTAAGTGTCACCCTTGACAAAAGCAATTATGTCTTTCTTTTTTCTTTTTTTTTTTTACCTGTTTTTTTTCTTTCAAGAGCGTCTAAGGTAAATAAAAGGGTTGAGTTTTGCGGATAATTAAAACGACACGCAGCGAGACTTGATTAATATCAGGTTCTGACTTTCTGACATAACCCTTTCACAAAGCCACATTATTCTGTCACTCACACAAAGTACAGAGAGGAATATTGTATATTGATTGGAACGCCGGGAAGGATTAGCAGTGACAGCCTGAGAGAGTGTCTTATTAAAACCTCATCATTTATTTGATGAAGATAAATAAAAATGGTACAACATCAGCGGAGCCATATTTCAAATGTTGTATTCTACTGAGTGGAATTAATTTAGTGCTGCGGATCTGAAATTATTGTGTTTACGATGCATCTGGTCTGACAGTAAATGAATGGCTGCCGTGATCAAAAATGTCGCCGCCATAATTGACTCCTGCATAACATCCACTTGGTGTGCGCTGTTGACAACAGTTGTCGGACCACATGCTGCACTCGAGAGTCTGAGACACAAAAAGAGTCAACGCTAGCCATAAGCTTTAGATGAAAATGCCGTAGCATAAAGTTTTTTTTTTTCTACCGAAACAGAAGGAGAAATCAATTGTATTTCTACAAAAAAAACGACTCGAAAAAAACACACACAGGTATCGCTATTTAGCCCGTAACTGCCGTGCCCAGGAGGTTCTGCTAAATGCCCATCATGACCAAGTTTCAGCGTGAGCTTCTGTTCAGCTGGCCAACGGTAGAGGTGAGCGCTGCGGGGGAAATGACTAACACCCACGTCGATGCTCTTGCTCTAACCCCGACTGACTTTTTAACCAAGTGTCGGGGCTTAGCTCCAGGTGACACGCTCGGCCTCCTACGCCGATAATGAGCCAGGACACTCTCCCTATTGGACGATAACTGCTCACGCTCGCTCCCTGTCTCATGAATGTGAGTTAAACGGATCACCTGGATGGCTGTGAGCGAGATAGGGAGTTGTATATGTGTGTCTCGGTGTGTGTGTGTGTGTGTGTGTGTGTGTGTGTGTGAAGAGGGAGCAATAAGGTGGAAGCGAGGTCGCTGCCTCGTGGCTACAGGCTGCAGTAGTGGATTCTCATCATGACCTTTTGTCTGCCATTGTTCCTGTCTGCTACAGTTTAAGCACTTCCTTCGGGTGAGTCTTACTCTTGTCTGAAGGAGTTCTCCGATATGTTCGAGGGAATTTAACTTTTGCCAAAAAACAAACAAATAAATAATGATATCAGTATTTTTTTTACAAGAGAGAGTCGTGGTACCAGACAAAACAAGGACAGCCGTGTTTGGATGGTTGTCTCGGCACAATAGTGCGATCCGGCACAAGGGCCGAATCAGGGCCAAGTCGGTAAAAGGACGATGGCAGAGGGCAAACAAAAGCTCTGAAAGAAAGAGAGCGAGAGGGGTGAGGACCAGGAGAGGAGGAGGAGGGAAGGGGAGGACGATTAATGGCGAAAACTCAGCGATGTGTAAACGCAACCTGGGATAAGTGAACGTGTCTATCTGCGCGTATGTGTACGACTTCTTTGTAAATGTGACTTCATATTAAACATTATCAAGTATAGTGTGTAAATATTATCAAGCAGATTATTATTTGGTTAAATAAATAGATGTATAAAAAAATTAATAAAAGGTTTATTATTAAAAAATATATATATATATTGTTTAGGTGGTTCAAAAGTTTTGCCATTTCCGTCTTATGTTTAAGAGATATTTCGTGAACCGACTCCAGTCAAAAAACCTCCTCTGGGTTCTTTTGGCGAGCGGCGGCTCTGACTCTAATTCAATTAAAGTCCCATTTATTTGCAGAGGAGGCCTGAGCAACAGGCTGCGGAGAGAAAGGAAGGTAGGGAGAGCTAAGAGGTTTGCTCAACAGCTCAGAGGTCCCACCTTTGCTCGGTCCTGCATGGACTCACCATCTGTGCCCCCCACCATCCCTCCCTTTTCCCTCCTCCCCCGGTTCACACATGTTCCTGCCTCCAACAAATGTTCGGCGTAAACCCCTTCTCCCCCCCTTCTCGTCACACAAGGAAAAGAATAAAAAAAGACGCACAAAAGCTTTCCCTGGCTGCCCTCAGGACTCCCAGGCCAGAAGAGGAGGGGAGAAAAGAGTGGAGAAGGGGAAGGTTCAGAAGAAGGGGGAGGGTGTGCGAAGGAGACAGTTGATGTTTATGATTTTTATTTTATTTTATTTTTTTAAACCCTGGCGCAGGTGAGCAGCTCATCGCCTACCGATGTTTCCCTGACAGCCGTCAAGCCGCGGCAAAAAGGCGGAAAAATAACGGTTAAAATTAGAAAATTTAATTTATTTGATAATTTCCCAGAATAATTAGAGTTAATATGGGTTAATTAATATGCAAATCTCTCAGCAGATGTTCGGCAGAAAAGGCTGCCGAGGAAAAACAGCCCCCTTCTACTTTCTCCTGCCTGGTTTTGGCTGTCAGTTATTGGCCTGTAATTACTTTAACTAACCAAAGAGAGAGGGAAAAAGAGAAAATGTTTGCTAGGTGAAGAAATTTCAGTTTTGGAATCCGTCGAACACTTCAGCGTGACCATTGCTCCAGCTCCAGCTTTTTTATGTTATTTTTTTAATTTAGGAGCAACACACCATTTTTATACTTTTGGCTTAGTCTGCGTTTGTTGAGTCTAGAATACATGTTCAGGGACGCTAACTTTGTCGAAGGTTTTTTCACTTTCAAAAATAGATTAAATAGTTTTCAAAACCAATAAATTGTTTTAACAAAACATTATAAAACTCCAACCAAGTAGTAAAAGATGTCAGTAACACCTATAAAAACGGATTGTTTCTCACAAATACATGACAATTTGACCAAACATTACAAGATAATTTCAATTATATTAAACAAAAGTTAACTCTTGGAGTTACCTTGTCATAGGATGATTTAATTCATGAGCGCTTCCCTGGAGACGGAGGGGGGAAATATCCGATCTCAAGGTGCTTGCCAGGGTTCTCCAGTGGTCAGCTATCCAATAATAATGTGTTTCTGATAGTGATAAGTGTGTGTGTGTGTCTGTGTGCCAAAAGCAGAGACCGTTATCTTAATCGTTTCTCTTTCTCTACCTCTCTGACTTTCCACTCCTCCTCATGCCGGGTCTCTGAGGGACACTGTGGCCCCGGTGTCCACACCCTGGCCTACACAAAAACACCTACATGTCAGGCAGCGACATGCGGTGATAAAAATAAATATACACACATGTTTAAAATGGCATTTTTATAAATAGAGTGCGCTGGAAACATACACACACACACACACACGCTAAGAGAGAAAGAGGAGGAGACATTTGCTACTGGAGCTTTGAGTAATTTAATTTTAAATCAAGATTATATTTAATTTCTACGGCGATGGAAGGGATTCTTGAAACAAAAGTTTAAAAAGTGTTTTCGCTGTAGCTTTATAACACTTTGGGCCACCATCGTATCACATCTGCTTCGGGTTCATCTGTTTATGAGTCACTCTTATCTGCCCTGAAAGCGCGAGTGTAAGTGTGTAGGAGTCTGCATCTGCGATCCTTGGTGTGTTTGTGCATCTCAGTGGGGTTTGTGTCATTGTGGGTATTTACAACCGAGGCAAACAGACAGGACAAAGGAGAAAGCTTCTACTTTGATCAGGGATGAAGATGGAAACAAACGGCAGAACACATGAATTCATTTAAAGCTACACTATTGAATTAGATGTCAAACAAGGTAACTTTTTGGGGTTGCATTGCTGGAAATCTATTGAAACCTGTCATTTAAAAACCAAAAAATATATTTTTTATGTTTTGTTTTTTTAAGTAATGTCTATAAACTGATCGATGAAGTGTCGCTTTTCGCTTAAGAATTGTGCGTCTCTGCAGCTTGGACTCTGAAAAACCGGTTATTCTTCATCCCTGACAGCAGCCACGTGCCTCCTTTTAATAATAAAAAAGAATCTATAAAAATAAATGACTCACACTAAGCATATGCAAATTCAAATGTAAGCAATCATTGCAAAATTAATTTTTGCCAGAACTGATTAAAAGCTTTAATAAATCTATATACTGTATTGGACCAATCTGATATCGTGAATTTATTACGCTCCACTGCGAGAATAATGAGAGAGCTTGGTAACATATTGCAAGCCAGATTACTGAACTTTTCTCTGTTGATATAGCTTAACCTGAGTTATAAACGAGTGTGAGCTTATTGTGTTAACTTCCTTTACCAGGAAACATCTTCTTTTACCTGTTTGAGGAATATAGAATTTATTGTTTTTACTTCTCAGCGAGAGGAGGGACATGTTTATTCAGTCGTCTTTTACTTTCATTCCCATCTGACGCCAAAACTGATGACCTAAGTGTCTTCTGGCGGTTTGATTTAACCAAGGTTATTTTGCATTCTTGAGCAAGGACAGGGTCACAGCTTCATCAAAACAGCACCTGAGAGCTAAACCGGCTTTAATGATGCGCCCACTAACAGTTCCTACACAGATTGATATTAACATTGAACTCGGAGGCGAGAGGCAACCCCTGACTGTCATAAACCTCTGCCAGTCACCAGCTGTTTAAAGGTCGATCAATGTGTGGGTGTGTGTGTGTGTGTGTGTGTTACTGGGACCTCAGATGGACCAAAGAGATCAAACAGGACGAACAAGGGGAGACCAGGGTCCAGGTGAGGGGCCACAGGAGGATGAGAAAGGGGGGGCCTCTTTTTTTTTTTTTTGGTCCAAGTCATACTGGTGGCCTGGGGCCTCATTCACATTTTAATGAGTTTAAAAATCACATCTGCTGCTCCCACACACACACACACACACACACACACTGAGCAGACCTTTGTCACCTGAATAGCATCCCCACCAGGTATCAAACAGGCACCAGGAAACAGGGCTGGGAGCGATTCATCCCCAGCAGGCGACAGGCCTGCATGCACACACCAAATGCTAGCAAAATCCCAATTAACCTAAAGGATAGATCCACCATTGCAACCTGTTCTTCTGAATACATCATCTTAGCTACTCATTACTGTTTTCTTTAAAAAAGGAAATATTAATTTTAAATTAGAATTAATTTAGTTAAAGCCAATATGAAAACGCAACAAACATTGCAACATTTCATTCGATTATTCTGAGGTCAGCCGGAGTTTAGACTAAAATCCCGGAATGAAATTTAAAGATGAACTAGAATCGATTTTTTTTTTTGTCTTATTCATGAGTTTCCCGATGAATAACTGATTTTTTTGAACACCTCTCTCCGTGTGCATGAGTAGGAGCTAGCGGCAAGGTACGCCAGGTGTAAGACCGCGGTGAAAGATGACACAACTTAACCTTCCTCGCAATCTCGGTAAACGGCACAAACAGGCGGTGGAGGCCCCAGAGCCCATGACGTGGGTGGGAGTAAGCAGGAGCAGACTGAGGCATTTTGTTTCTTTTATTTCCGGCTCGCCATTTTAATTTTTTTTTTATGTTCTACCTGTCTTTCTTATCTCGCCGTAGGAGGGCAAAAACTACACTTTTAATTACACGGTGTGTAGAGGGTGGAAGTGGGAGGGGTAGGTCAGTGGGGGGATGAGCGTACCTACGGCTCTTTTTCTGTAGAGAAGGTTTTTCAATGAGGAATCTTCAGTAGAAGGTTTATATGGTATCCACAACCATGCAAAAAGCCATGACCCAAGACGTCTGCTTGTTTAATACAGCGGTCTCTTTTGATGGTTTGAAATATATGTCGAATCATAAAACAATATGAGGACATGTGGAGAAAATATCTCCTATTTTATCTGTGGATGATTTATCGCATTGGTCCGGTTGCTTCAAATCCACACAGAAAGAAAGGAAAAATGTTAGATTTATTATTACTGCCTAAAAGGTGTTTTATTAAGAAAAAGATAACATTAGTGTGTGATTGTCAAAACATAAACTCCTATTTAAAAGTCCTTCTTTCATATAAAAAAAATGCTAAAACACAAAAATTGGCGTCTTAAAACTCTAGGAAATAAACATGCAGAACACCATCGACGGCATACATCAAACATACATAGATGCAAATACACAAACATCTTTAATTGTAGTTTTTCTGCAGATCATGCTATTGTATTTTTAATATCTGAACGTCTGTCTGTGAATATAACATCTAACCGGTCCGCGGTACAAAAAGTGTTCGGGACGCCTGATTTTAAAAGACACTTCCTATCCTACAGTTCTGAAAAATCACCTTCCATGGCATGCATTCAGGAATATGCAAATACACAGCTTACATAATTGAGCGGTGAATGGCTGCATACACAATCGCTAGTCTCCATATACAGTAAGTAAAAAGGAAATTTTGATCTAAGGCTT
Organism: Callionymus lyra; assembly: GCF_982586985.1. Classification (NCBI taxonomy): domain Eukaryota; kingdom Metazoa; phylum Chordata; class Actinopteri; order Syngnathiformes; family Callionymidae; genus Callionymus; species Callionymus lyra. The sequence goes on from NC_141822.1 coordinate 25,448,421, forward strand.
TCCTTCCCCTTTCCTACCCCTGGGTTCTGCCTCCTGTGTTTCTGTCAATCCTCTCCTTTTTTTTTTTGATCAGTGGCTTGAAAGAGTCAAGCATGTGTGAGCGCTCAGGTACCTGGGGTATGCCGAGGTGCTAATTAGCTCAGCAGGATAATTGATGTGTAGATTACACCGTTGAACAAATGCTCCGACTTGTTTGTTCTTCTCACTTCTCTGTGAACAGAAAAAAAATATCTCCGTACAGCACCTCCTATCCCCCCTTCTTACCTCAGCACTAATGAACAATTTACCTGGCTTGTAAAGGAGGCGGTTAAGCCTGCCAACACTGCGAGAAAACAAAGAGAGGGTTGCGGCGGAGTTCATTTCCCACAGGTGGAACTACTGTCTCCTGTGCTTCAAGACCTTCCTCTATTCCCTGGTGTTAGCAAGCCTGGCTGAGGAAGAAGTGTCTGTGTATACACACTTTGCCAAACCCTGAAGGAGAGGATGGCAAGCATACATAATTCCAAAAGGGAAACAATTTTAAAAAATGAAAGAGCATGGCATTAAGAGCGCTGGTAGGCTCCCATTGTTCAGACCCCCCTTTCTATAATGCCATTTCCTCCATCTTTTGTCTTTCGGGTGCTATTATTAGCCGCACACGAATACTCCTCCTTCCCCACAAGCGTCCATTCAGTAGGGTTTGAATTTGCTCATTAACGGCTAAGAATCCGCAAACACATTCGCATGAGCTTTTTGCTACAGCTAATAAACTAATCATGCCCTCTCGTTTAATTGGGAAATAGAATGAGTGTTAGGAATGAGAGCTTTGCCTGAGGATTTTAGGTTTTGTGTCGCTATGGCAGGAAAGTGGAGCCCATTAGGAGGACAGATGTAGAGGCAAAAGGTGAATGCCTGAGATGCCAGCTTCTTGGCTCAGTGCTGGACCGCCTGTAATCTGTCACCCGCGCTAGTTTACAAGTTAAACACATTATTGTGCTTACCAAGAGTCATTTTCAGGATGCATAGCCCTGCACTCTTTCTTTTCTCTCCCTGGTGCAGCACTTACAAACCTGCCAGAGCACTGTCACTGCATGGAGACTATTGCTGTTTTTCTTACCGGCACTGATTCATCAGGCAGAGAGCAAGCGATGCAAAAAGAGGGATGGCGAAACCCAGCCAAGGTATACATTATTACTATGTCTTAATACTTCCTTTACATCCCACAGAGACATCATCTTTTCTACTCATGAAGGCCCCTAATGGTTTTACAGGTCCACGTTTGTCAAAGTGTAAATGTTTTCCTGTGTACAGAGCCAGAGATTTGTTTAGATTAAATAAAGGGAAAAACACTTTTCCAATGTGGCAGTCTATGAAGTGCTCAGCAAATAGATAAGGTTTCTTCTGACGTGTATAACCTTTGATTCCACTACTTTCATTACTTCTTTCTCAGCACATTTTTGTATTCTTTATCAGAACCAGATTGAATCCAAATTAAAATCACCAGCCATCAAGGAAAGAACAAACCCTTCCGAAAATACTACCACAGACTGTTGTCTTTGTGGCTTTTGGCACCTATGATTTGCCATGTACGACTGATAAGGAAAGAATAGAATCTCATGGACACAGTCCTGCCTGGGACAGTCCAGCATGACATCACAAACTTTGAGGCAACATGTTTAGAAGATGGAATGCAAATCCTGCTGACTAACTGGCGGTTTCCGTCGCCAACCTGATAACTCCTCTCCTTTGCCCCAGTGCTGAAGTCAGCCAGGCACTTTTTTTTGTTTTTCCTCCCTGCCTTTTTCCTGTCGCCATCTCGGTATTTAATCTAACACTGGCAGGCGGCAAGAAGGGTTTACTTTCCCCCCTCAAAGACAGCTTCGTGAGTCAAATGGCAAAAGAGGGAGGAAGAGAGCTGAGCATTCAGGCAGGGAAGGACAGGGGAGTTGAGGCAAGGCACAGGAAACCTGTGCTGAGCGTCACTTTTAACAAAAGCCTTTCATCTTCCTCTCCTCTCCCCCCTAAGACAGAGTGCTTCCAGCAGTGGGATCCTTTTAAGTACATACCTGATAAGGAAACTTTTTTCTTCCCTTTCGAGAGCTCATGAAGGGAAAGTATCACCCCCCCCACACACATACACACACATCCCAGCGTGGTTAGAATCCTCTCATCGCTTTGAACAGCAGATACTGTCCCTTTTATCCATGGTAAACTGCTTTCTTATGGTTATTAACTCATTCAAAACAGGTAATTACCGCTGGCAAACTGAGACGCTACGGATCAGAGTGAGCTGCTCACTCCACCTTTTCAATCAAACCAGCCTGAGGTTAACAGGACAGAGGTAGTCAAGGATCCATTTGTGGATAACTGCACCTAATCCATTTTAGTCAGGAGTCACAGCGTTTGCACCAGGGTAGGACTCGTGGGATGATTCTGATGGAGAGGTCATAAATCACAGGGAATAAGTTGAGCTCCCACAGATGGAGCATGGGGGCAGTACATTCCCTGGAGAGCAAAACAACTATAGCAATCATCACTTTAGCAATAACATATATCCTTAGCAACCTATGTCAGCAAGGGCAGGACCACCAAACATTGCCCTTGTGCCTCTGGTGTAAGAAGGGACATATGAGAGGCAGATCCCCAGGTGAGAGTTGTTATTGTTGAACAATCCCCTAAAGCGTGGTTAATATTTCAGACGCCAGTTGGCGAGCGCTTTTTCCAAGGCGCCTTTTTAATATACATTTTTAGCTTGGATGATCCCAAAGGGAGTTGATCAAGTAGCCAAACCATGTTAACAGTTTGCTCATGTAGAATTAAATCCCTAACACTGAAGAAGTTGGTATTTCTTGCGGTCAAAGAAGATTTAAAAGAAATGTGAAGTCAACACTAAAAAAGCAAACACATACTTCACCTATAACTTCATTTACACAGGAAGTTTAAGTGCCCCACTGGAGGTCTTTTCTTCCTCAGGTTTATTTCCAAACTATTTGTTGTTTTAAGTAATGAAAACAGAGTGTCCAGCAGGGACGTTTTCATGTTGTTTTCATGACCTCCAAGACATGCCGTAGCCTTTCACATTGCTTGCTCAAGAAGTTTGACATGATCCCAGAACATTCTTGACCAGAAGGCTGGTATATATCAGTAAGAATGTATCTAATCAATTATCTTGATGTTTGTAAGGTTATTTACTCACATCATAGTGGGTTGAGAGACCTCAAACAAATAATCTTTACTGTCAGATCTTTTTGAGGAAACATGGAGCACTGAAGTCTCCATGTTTATGACATGTGCCCGTGGGGTCCATGGCACCAATGAGAGCTACCAATCATGCTTTAACACCTTAAGCCTTTTTTTCAGAAAGCTTGCACCAGTGGTGAGCAGCTTCCTCTAACTCTCTGTCTTTACTATAAATTGGCTTCCAACAGGAATCTGAGGTGCCAAAGAGCCATTAGACAGACAAAGCATTCAAGTCTACCTCTGGGATTAATGTGTAAAACTCTTTGGCCTGCATGATCCAAGAAATGCTTTCTCAAAAGTAACACTCAGTATCTGGCTTCTAGCTCACACCGCTCTATTTTTTCTATATGAATACACCACGGTGAAAAACACCACAACACCTGAGCCACTGGGCAACCTAATTGTCAGCAAAGCCCATCTCCAATTAAACAAAGTCGTAATCTTCCCCTGACAGAGCGGATTATGGTTTGTCCTGGCAGAAGGCACCGAAGGAGAATACAAAGGGAGGGGGGCAGTATTGTGGCCGATGACTCTATATCCTGTGAATACACCTCTGTATCCACTGTTCAGTTACCTGACTCAGCGCAGAGAGGCTGACGGGCTGTTCGGCCGGCTGCCTGTAGGAATCAAATCCTGTCTGAGATAACAGCTAATCATTTGTCACTCCGAGAACCAATTCCCCCCAATCACCCCGAAACAGAGTGCCACTTTATACGTGCTTGCTGTCAGGATGGCAAGAAATTACATTCAGCAATGCTTTGACTTGTAACCCCCCCGCCCCGCCACAAATCGTGCTTGAGCTCCAAACAACAGCTGGCAACGCTGAATGACCGCCTTTCTAACCTCAGACAGAGACTTTACACAACCCAACCAACATATTTCTACACCTGCATGATGTTGATGTCAACAGTCTCCCAGATGTCTTACAAAATACAGAAAAGACAATATTGTTAGTGTTTTGTCTCATTTTAAAATATAAAATACTCCTATTGTACTAATTGTTAAATCATTTTGTTTTACATTTGTTGGAGTTGAATGCACTTGGATGCCAGCTCTCTGCCACTTGAACCTTGTGGTCCGAAAATACAGGAACACATAATCACAAAGGAGAATTGGAAAAAAAAACTGCTCTCTTGTCCATGCAGCTGTTTCCTTTTGGGATTTCTTGGATCTCTCTGTCAATCTTTGTTAAGTGAAGCATTTGTGAGGGGGAATAAAAAAAGTGTTTCTTTTAAATCTGGGACTGATTTCTTGATCAAATTATGAATAAATACCTAGTCATGTTTTTAATCTTTCTTATTTTACTGCACTGTTAATTAAAAACAACCTTTTGTGTAACCAGGACAAAAATGTTATTTTTTATTTTTTAGGAAAATAGAGCCAATTGTGAGATTGTATTGCATTCTTGGACATGTAAAGAAAAAACCTCAGCGTGGCAGTTCAAAAGGTGTCATAGTTTTGGCGTGTTAAACTGACTCTGGGGCGGTAGCTTATACCGCATTGGCCATACTTAATAACATTATACATGGCAGGGTGATAGTCATAGCATCCAGAAGAGAAAATTAAAAAGAGAAAGAAACAATATTGCTGGTGTGAAAAAGGACCCCTGACACTGAATTAATTCTGTGATTTAAAGTAAAAAGGCAGCACCCCATTAGATTAGCAATGCTGAATTAACAACAATTTAGCGCGAGTCTAACCTGAGCTGAGATCAGTGGCGTCAGGGAGACTCAAGCTCGATGATGCCACAATGCTAAGTCTGCACGTTGAAGATAAGAATGCCGTACAGTAGGCCCAAGGCCTGAATCTGTATGTGTGGGGGAGGATGTGCGTGTGTGCTTCGATATATACTGTATAACTGTGTGCTGCTCACAAAACAAAGGTGTGAACAGTCTTATCTGTCATTATTTGAAACAGAATATGATCAATGGAACAGTGCATTTTGATAGGCCTGAACTTCAGCAACCGGTGAGTCACGAAGGGCTTTAAGAATGAATTAGCTAGTATTCGGTTTTCAAACTTATCACTCGGGTTCAGATCATGCTGTGGATCTATGCAAGTCACTTTGGATTAAAGCAGCAACCGAATGCCTAAACTGTAAATGCACAATGACAGGCCCTGGAGATCTTTCTGTCCTTAATATGTGTTTTCATTACAGTTCAGGGCTGGCAATAACATCCCGAGAAAACCAAAAGATAACCATATTTGCGTCAAAGAGTGATTATAGAGTTTCGGCTCAAAAGTGTATCTGAGACAAGGCCGGGAACTGAGACCTTGGTGGGTCTCATGAAGAAGTGGCTCCTTTTTTTTAAAACCTGGAAATACATATTAGTTATGAATGTATTTGACCCTTACTTCTTAACCTTGTGCAATAATCTGAAGTTCTTCCGGTCTGAAAATTGTGTCACAATATGTATATATTTTTTATATTGAATTGATGAACAAGGCTAAAAATTCCCAGTGATTATAAGATTATAAATACCTTGTTTCAAATAAGGCCTTGCTATTTTACTGCACAGGTACTGGTCATCTGAGGAACAGCCAAATCAACGCAGTCAAATAGAGCGGTATGCATAACGCTCTCTCCTATGAAGAGGTTAAAGTGGCAAAGGTTTCACAGGCCAGGCATGGCTGCTGGTTTCGTCTTTCCCTCTTAAATCCAGAAACACCCCACGCTGCTCGTTCCTCTTGCTGCCCTTGGTGGCCAAACAAAGAGGAGGATGTTTGTCAGAGAAGTAACCGAAATCAATAAAAGCAAGACCCCACCACCAACCACCTGGCCGAAGGCTTACAGTGTTCATGCATGCAGTTACGAGCGCTGCTGGGTTTTCCCTTCCTACGCTAGCCGGAGCAAGGAGGAGGAGGCCCGTGGAGCATCTGCGCTCCCACCACAGTGATGCCCGTAGGCTTGATATGCTGCTCCGGTGTCAGGGCAGGAGGGCAAGCAGTTGGACATTACCAGCACTTCTTCTACCTACAGAGAAATTTTAGCATAACTAAAGTACTTCTTCTTTTTTTTTACCTTGTATCTATTCTAGGTGCAAAATGGTCAATGTTTAGTTGTCAGCAGTGATCACTTGGCATCTACTGAAATAGTGTGGGTGGTGCTGTGTGAACTCTGCTGAAAAGTTAAAGGTGGTTGAAGCGAAGTATAGTTAAGGATGGATTTGAATGCTGAATGCAATAATCGGGAAATAACAGAAAACCTGTGTATTATTTATAAAGCAACCGCGATAATTAGCTGTTTATCACATTCATCTACATATAAATATAATATTTTTTCTTTTTAACCTTTCCTTGATTTATTTTTTCACAAGACTGTCCTCTTCCAAATGGTTCTCATGCCAAGATATCACATCTAATTTTCAGCATATTCTCCTCTGACATCATTTATGAGCTTCCTACAAAACAACAGCTCAACCGCCAAAATGAAAATGTGACTCAACTACACTCCCTTCTTCTTCCCTCCTTCTCTTTCTCTCTGACCCACTATTTTGGCAACACATGGTAAAACAGCCTAGAAAAAAAAGAACACTAATGCGCTCCAACTGTGACTCTCCCTTAAACATGGCTGCACCCTGCAATGAGAGCACTCGCTTCCGCCCACGCAACACCGAGGTGACTTTATCTCAATGACATCCTGAGGTGAAAAACATCCAGCCACACCACCTGAGTGTTTGGCCGGTTAAGATCACATCTATTCATATCTAACACTATATACTTCCCACTTAGCTGGGAAATAGGACCACAGTTGGGGTCAACCGAAGCCCACATCTGCAGTCATACAGTTGTGAGGTTGTAACTTATTTTTTTCTAGCATGTAAAAAAGAATGACCCTTCCACGCTAAGAATTCCTGCCAGGAGTTTGTGTGAAGGGTCAGAATACATTGGTGAACTCGACAGTATAAAGCATCTGTAAGTGGATATGATACTGCTCACCTCTACATATGCGTTACATATTCTCTCACAAAAGTGAAATCGAACAGTAAATGTACATGCCTGGTCTCTTCCCAACAATGGATGATTGATAAAAGTACTTTATAATTTTCAATTCACGAGTGAACTATGCCCGCATTGAATTGCGCGTACCTTTAGACAGCCCTTCTTGGCACATCATCCACTCTTACCAGCTCTACTGCACAAGCAAAGGTCGGTGTGGGAGCGATTGAGGACAAGGTCAAGCACGTTTTTTTGTATTTTGAATAAACATCATTCTTCTGGCTCCTCCAAACCAAGGTAGAAAAGAACGAGGTAAAAAAAAGCGAAGGGCTCTCAGCACTAGAGATAACCCCACTCCGAATCTTTTGTTAAGGCAGAAGTGCCATTCACCCCTCACTTGAAAACGCGCTTCTTAGGAACCACTAAAAAAACGGAAAGTATCAATGAATAAAAAGAGGTATTGTTTTTTTGATTTCACAAAATAAATCGTTCATGTAATTAACCTGCTATACTTCAATCTTCTGTTTTTTGTGTTTGTTTTTATATTGAGATCAGAGGACAAAGGTGTCTGTTTAAAAGAGCTTTTGACAAGAGATCATAAATATAGTCAACCTTATAAATATTTGAGCTTGGCTACTCCTCTTGGTTAATGTACTGTACAAGCCTTAATTAAGCTAGTATGTGATAGATGCTGCTGCATAATGATGTGCCGGCGTCTAGGGGGGTGGGGTTAAGTGTTGGGGGGGGTTGTCGTGGTTGATGTGCCGGTGGGTGGGAATGGAGGTATCATCCTAACCATGTGCTTTATAATAATGATAGCCGGTCTTTAATGATGCCACTGCTACTTCAATTAAAACTACTTAGCTAGTACAGCTAACATTTATCCTGTGACCCAGACAAGCGAGAAGGGAAGTCTTAAATGTATTTTCTCCACCATGAACTTTTTGAGATAACTTTAAAAGCGCTCGCAGTGTTCACTGGTGACAGAATGAATTAGCATTGTAAATAAACACAACCTTAATAGATGCACATGATCTGTTTTCTATTTCTGTATCCTGCCACACACACACACACACACACACACACACGCACACACAGACAGACAAACTCCTATCAGAATGAGAAAGAGCAAGCATTGATTTACACGTCTCAGTTTCACTACCTCTTCAGCTCTGTTTTGCTGGACTACCTTCCCACCGCCTTATTCCACTGCACCTATTGGTAAATTTCCTGTTAAATGTTGCAACAGTGAATCCACTTTTTCTGCTGATGAGGTCTGTTAGCCACACCGGACTTGCTTTGCCAAGCACTATTTGAGCTGTGATTCACTCAGTCAGTTACATCCAGGTTTCAATTGGAGTGTCAGGGAGAGGAAGTTTCTGCCTCGAATACTGCGACAGTAAATGCTTCTAATATAAGCGTGATAAAAGACGATATCAGCTACCATTTTTAACCCTATTGCTTTTACTTTTTGGTGACGACAGCTCTGAACAATTAAAATAAAGAGAGGAAACCTGGCCCGGTTTGAGTGGCATTAAAATAAGTATAAGATCAGAAAATCTTTATGATACTCCTGGGAGTCTAGCGCTATATTTTTTCTACGCTTTCTTGATTCAAGGAGTCGACTTATTCAAGCCCTAGACTGACTTCTCACCTCGGGTTCACAAAGTTGAAGCATTGTCCAGTGAACTTTCTGCCACATTTGACCGAGGAGAGACTGAGTACGCCGAGAGTCTAAAACTTTGTGACTTAATTATTCTACTATTTGATTCATGTGCTAACCAGATGATCAATGTGGATTAATTATGTAAAAGTCATTTTGGCGGTTGGCCACAAGCACTGGAGGACAGGATGGAAGGGCTATTGGCTTGGATGTGGCAGTTTCAGCTGCAGAGGGCTGCGGACCTCCTCAGGTACGCAGGACTTATTCAATTACTGTGTCACAGAGCTGCACTGACGGCATAATTTCTAGGTTTTAGCCTCCTCCATTTACACGTACACAAACACACACATGCACTCCCCCACCCCAGTGACCTGGTCTGCCTCTGACAAGCTCTTATTACTGAGCAAACATGTCTGCCAAGTAGCCGTGAAGCAAAGCCTAATGAGCACATTATTGTATTTACCTTAGATAAGGTAAGCTGCGCAAGGTGATAAGAATGTGATAACTCAACATTCAAATGCTGTATATACATTATAAGGGTTTTCACACAAGGTTTGTTTGAATAGTAGGATTTCAAGCATTACACATGTTGAGACTTCAGGGGTAAAACTAATATAACTAAAATAAGAATAATATCACATTTAGTCATCAAGATTAAAAAATAAATTGATAAATAAATCAGGGAAAGTCTGTTTCTGTTTCTTATTGTATTTCCAGTACGGAGAAGGTTGGGGGCAGGTTGCTGATCAGCCAATTTGGCAGGAAGTGCCCTGATGGGGCAAAAGGTCATCAATGAGCCCCTTTGACTTCAGCCACATCCTTCCCGAGGGATCTCACATTTAAGGCAGCACTGTATTGCTACTGGGCCTCTCAGATTTATCACCTATTGACCACGGGCGGGTCATAAATCTGTGCCCTCTACAGATGGCCACCTCGAAGCCCTGTTAGCTCGATAATGTGAACAGGATATGGAGCATAGAAGAAGAACAAAGCCCTGGACTCAGTCTTGTGTGAAAGGTATCCGCCACTGTCAATTCTGTCTATTCCCTGCTTCCTGATATATTTTGTCCCCGGGTGGCACCTATATCACGCCAGATGTGCAATTCCTGCTCCCACCTCCATTCCCCTGACCTGAGACGAGCCCAGGGGCAGATCTCTGGCAAACTTCTCGCTCACTTCATACACCGTCGATGCCGGCATATTTTTGAGGTGAGGGAAAGTGACAGCGCAGACTCTCCAGGGCAAAGCTTCCCAGTCGAGTGGATCAGTGTGCTGAAAATCACTTATGAATAGTCATTAGGCCTTCATTACAAAGCCCCTGAATACCCACTTCTTCCTGTGCTTCTCGTCATTCTCACAAGGTGTATCATTTAATTGCCAATTGATTTGCCTGCATTTGACAACACTGGCAGTGGCAAAGCTAGAGAAGTTAAATTATTGGTGTTTTGAACCATGTCAGTATACTCTTTGTTAAAAGGGACACATGCGAAAACATGAAAAATGTCTCCTATTATACTGGGAATTGCCATTGTTTCCCAGTTACACTGCCTTAATGTTTTGACCCAGTTTGTATATTCCTCAACAATTTTTACACCCTAAAGATACCTCCATTTTTTAACCCAAGATGTTGATTCCATCCCACTTCCTACTAGACGTCGATTGTGCCCCATGTGTTTCAGTCGCACAACTACACCCAAATCAGCAGGGTCATCTGTCAGGTGGGTTTTCCTCCAAGGAGGAGGCGTGCATCGTGTCAGCAGGCGAGAGAAAAGCAATAGACGTTGTCTGTATTTAGAGAGCAATTTCATCCTGCCTTACATGGCATGAAGGATTGAGCTCAGAGCCTTGTCAAGCCTTCAAATGTGGCAAATCAGTACAGTCGGCCCTTTGACACAAAATGCGGCACGATTATCGAGTTGGTGCAGCCTTAATAAGCTGAATAATGAGGGAATTTCAGAAATGCCCAAGCGCCATTATACCCCAACAATAAGCGCTAGGAGTGAGTCAACCAGTGCGGGGCAGAAGGTAGGCGGCGGAGATATAATGAGGCTACTGTGTAAGTAATGTAGTCTCTATTGTATACCCATGTAAATGCCCATTTCTTCACATGCACAGCAATAAGCCAGTCAGAGATTCTAGAAGAATGGCACACACAGTGCCGCTCCTTTCTCTACTTCACCCCTCCGCGCTCTTTTCTCTCGTCTCGGTGACAGCCAGTGACAGTGGCTGGCAGCTGCCCGGCTTCTTGAGGGCAAACATTACACCGAAGGATGAGCTGCAGGTGTGCCAGACTTGCAAACATGCCGTAATTACACATTTTTTTTAAGTGGATGACAATGAGGTCATAGAAATAATCAGTTTTTGTTTTCTACAGCAATGTGGATGAGGCTTTTTCAAAAAAACACAAGCAGAAAGCAGAAATGCCGCTCGAAAAACTGATAACATCTACGTCCTCACAACGGTTAGACAAGGAAACAACATCCAGAAATAAAAGTAATTAAAGAGTGTATACAGATACCACAACCTATCTTTTAAACTGCTGAAATATAGTGCACTTATTGAATGTCCCGGTACATACTTTCTACGGCGTGACAGCTCTTACATCTGTAAGAACGTATGAATGGGGAAAGGGGGCAAACAATTTCCGCATGATCATGATTCCATTAATTATATTGGCGGTTTATTCAATACCGTTTGTCCTGGCTTTTTGAAATATGACTTGCGCGGACTGTAAATTATGTCAGGTACCCGGCAAATCATGCCTAAGGCCAGCAGAGTTCAGCCAGAAGATGGGGGGGAGGTCTGTTTCACGAAAACAATCTCTCTCCCACATTGTCAGACATGGAAGGGGGGCTTTATGCAGTGAATAGAAACATACATCAAAAGAACTGCCAAACAATTGTCTGTTTTTTTATTAATAAGCTCCAAATACTGCTGCTGGACAAGGCCAGTGGAAGTGCCTACCTTGCAGTTTTTCCTGCAACACAATACAGGTGCACGATTTAACAGCCCTGGACATGGTGCGGTGTGCTTTTCTGGAGAATAAAGAGGCTTGTAAAATGTCCTAATCTGTCAGTCTGCTCCGAGGCTACAATCTATTGAGACGTGAGATAGGACTCTGCCAGGGCGCCGGCTCCTTTTCAATCCGAGGTCACGAAAATCCAGGTGGATCGTGTTCATGAGCCAAGTCCCTACTTTTATTCCCCTGGTGCAATAAAGCGGTGAATACAGATCTGTCTTGGCCTGGCAGACATCCACAGCGACACTCATTTGAACAGGCACCTATTTAAGAAGGATAATGTTTATCTTGTAGCTGAAACACATTACATTAAGTATATTTTTTAAAGGTTATCTGCTATTTGGAACTTAGCGAATGACCTCAAACATGAACAACATTGTGCTCTCAAATTCTATTCGCTGCTCTTTAAGTATCTCCTTCCATTTGTTGTGGAGGCCAATTCTCCCCCGTACTTTTTTTTTTTTTTTTTACAAGCTGTTAATATTGATTACCGCCGCCGATGAGAAAGAGCGAGGCTCAATCTCAATAACAGCATTCCATTATATGGCAGACGACAGCCGTGCAGAGTGTGCATCTTCCATGCAGCATTTAGGGGATTATCAAATTGATAGTGACTCAAATTGATTTGGATAATGAAGGTTGCTGCACCTTGAAATATAATGGCCACTTATTGTAATTACCATCACAATTATCAAGGTCACCACATCAAAACACAAAGGGCTCACATTTGTGACCACGAAAGATGAGCTTTTATTATTTTGACATATCCGAGTCAGGCCTTTTATACAATGTATAATGAGCTCATGAAATGGGAGTTGAGACATTTGACAATTCTATGCTGTGGTTAGTGTAGCGAGGGAGTTTAAAATACTGGTGTAAAAAGCTGTCTGGCTTTTTCCTTTGGGTACCGTCAACATGTCAAGGAAAGATCGGACTGACATCCCAACTCAGAAAAACTGACACCTTTGCTTACCACTCGCAGGCACAAAACTGCCCAAAAATAGCCTGCATTATAAAATGGCCTAACATTTTGGCGATAGCTCCCAAGAAAGGCCTGCGTCCACTATCTCATAGAATCAAACAATATTGGAGTGTGCTTCCTTTCACACAGTTGAGCCGGCAATAAACCCTTGGCCTTTGTTTTGCCTGCACTGCAGAAGGATGACCTCAGCTCTGAAACAATAAAGGGCCTGTAATGGCCTCTCCAGGGGCCTGCTGCCTCAACTTTGTTTCTCCTCAATGTGTGAGAAGAAAGGGAAGACAGCCAAAAAAAAAAAAGACAAGTTATAAACTTTTTTTTCCTGATTCTATAAAGCGCCTAGTCAAAGAAAAGTAGGGATTAGCTTGTTGAGGAAGTTGGTGAAATCTGTCTGCCTTTGAGTATAAAATCCATGCCTATGGGGTGAGCGCCACCCATCTGGCTGCACTGAGATTTTAAATCATTTGCCAACAGATAACAGGTGACAAGAAAACGAGAAAGTGAAAGAATACTTAACAAAGGGGCTTATGGTGGAGCAGTAGGGGTGGACAAATAACAAATGAAAGTGGGGGAGCGCTCGGATCTGTGTATGTGTGTGTTAATAGTAGTAATAGTGGTGGCGGAGGGTGCTAAGGGGGCGGGGGCATAGCAAACTGCTAAGAGGATCAAATATCGAAGCACAACAAAAGCTGTGTCACAGGGGCGTTTGAGTCACAAGTCTCCCTTCGCCAAACCCCTCCTCTGTCTCTACCACCCACCTCTTCCCCCGCCACTCCGTACCTCTAACCTCCTGTTACCACGACAGCGCTCTGCCACAAAGACAGCCCCTAATATGACAAAGAACAAAACGGCAGACAGATGTAGGTATTGTCATGCAGAGCATTCCCTCCCTCCCTCCTCCTCCTCCTTTCACAGGGGAAAACAACAACCTGCCCCTCTGAAAAAGAGCAACCAAGTCACTGCCGAGTTGCTGCCACCGAAACTCTGAGGCGGGCGTGACGGTCAGTGAACAGGTCGCCTCTCTGACTGGATGATTGAGAGACGCAGAGGTGCAGCTAGTTTTAAAAACAGCAGTGATTTCTCAAAGAAGTGACTGCCAAGGTAGTGGTTTGATATTTTCATATATATAATTTCAGAGGCCAAAGGAATTCAGGAGTTATTTTGTTCTTTTTTGAGTGGAAAAAAAACCTTAGAACCAGTACTTATTGTATCAAGTCTATCATGTGAAAGCCATAGGAAAGGAGATCTTCTGAAGTCTGGCCAAGTTGTACTAGCTTCATCAACAAACACGTTTTATTTTCAGTGTACCGTTAAGGAAGACATGCTCAAATCATATGAATCATGGCTTTTGATTCGGAAGTCATGAGCACATCATCCACAAAAAGGCGTTAAAGTGGATTATCTTGATCCTCCTGGGACAATCGAGGAGCACAAATTTGACCATTCTGACATTGTCTCCAAAGGCCTCGGGTTACCTGCGTGTGTCTGACCCATGTCTGAGGTGGGCTCATCATGCAAACAGTCCTTATTTTCACAGCTGTGGAACCCACTGAGCCCAAGTCTGATAGATTCAGACCAGATGGGCGTTCTAACATGTTGCAGCGCTGCGACTGAAATAGCTCCATGCTGTCCTGCTTCATTCCCCACAAACGCATTGTGCGCACCACAGTATACATCAATGTGTTTTAGAACTAGATAGTGACTTTGAATCTATTAAGTTTCCATGACGGGCAGTTATCTCCTCGTATGTCCTCCGCTTTGATTTAGCGCGTGCACCGAAATAACAGATTACTTAACACTAGGAGTCGAGGCGGCCACAGAGGTACCTTAAATTAGCCGGGGATTTAAACTAATTGGTGAAAGTCATCTGCTCCAACATCCACCGTGCTAAATTCCTGCTCTCCAGTCTAGACTGAATTCTTGACAGTCCTGTGCTAATGTCCACGGCCCGGCGGCAGCGGCGGGACAAATGCGTAACGGCAGGCCAATCTGACATGAGGCCCATCTCGGCAGCTTTAATGCAGGGTGGCAGCGCAGGCCTCTTTTTAAAGGAATCAATTAAGGTTTAAAAAGGTGATTCCTGGACGCAGTGTCTGGCTTTATTCCTCGGAGGGAAGAGAGGGAGAAGCGAAAAGAGGGAGGGAGAGGTGGGCTCAGGGGGGTTAAATAGAAACCACGTACATAATCACACACCTCAATGGCACTTTTGTCGCAAGCAGACCACAGAACTGTGACTTTAGCAGTGTCGCCTTACCCGATTTGAGGGTTTACATGCTTGTTTTAATGCTGATTCAGCCACGGGACCTATTGAACCCGTGTCACTTCCTTTATCCGTATCTTAAATTTAGCAGCCTCTCCAGAGAGTTTTTTTTTTATTATCTTTTAATGAATTTCAACTGCCAAACTTTTGAAGTAAAAACATGCTGACGAAGTCTTTCCGGCACCACTCTGAACTTCTGGCACAACTTGTGACAAAGCTAAATGGCTCTCGAAGACGTTACGCATCTGTTTTTCTAGGCGTCCAAATGTGAAATTCACAACAGCTGACTTGATGTGGCTTCTTGTGGTGCTAAAATGTTTAATTTTCGGCTCAGCTGTACTTTTCATGAACTCAACTTAACCCCTGTCGCCCTCAATTTAAAAGCCACTGCACGCTTTCCAAACCACCCCTTGCTCATTTATGACCGCCTTCATTAGAGCTCGCATTATGTTTAAGATTCACCAGTGAAACTTTCGAAACTGTGGGAACGGGTGGGCATGGGATACCAGCCTCGTTTTGCTCCGTTAAGCATCGTAGCTTGTGGATTTCACTGGGTTACAACATGTATCAAAGGGAGAGAGTCTTTACCCACACAAAGGTGCCTGTACACCTTAGCATCGACTTTAATCTGTGCCCTGAGGCGCCACACTAACTATTCTTTCCTGAGCGAGGCACCTTGCCTAAGATGTTGAAATCAGCTTACCACATGATCTTTTAAGAACGCTCACTCATGAATGCCGACTGCAGAGAAAAGGTGATGCGAAGAAATAGAATAAATGCCATTGTGATCTATGAAAATATCCTGTACCAGCCCTCAGCAGCAAGATAAACAAATCCACAGAGTTAATGCATAAGTCTTATTTATGTCATTCAATTTGGCCGGGGCTTCTTGGCAATTCATTTTCATGATCAATTACAACACCTTGAGGCACTTTTAGTGTAGTTGGCTTGGCAGCGTAAGACTCACACACACGCAAACAAAACATTCACTTCGACTTCCCGCACCTCTGAGAATACCGAAAATCGGGTAATTTACCTGCCTTTCACAGCGCATTTGTTTACGCCTGCCTCTCGGGAGGAAACGCTTACCTACATCTTTGATGCTAATAGCAGGTTTAGTGTTGTTGGATCGTGTGTGTGGGGGCCGATTATGTCTTACATGTGAAATGATCTGTATCTGTGAGGAATTATGACCGTTCTTTTACTTGTTTTCTGTAAAAGTTTGGTCCGTAAAATAATAGATTTTTCGACATTTTATCATCAGTTTGTTATACTATAAATAGGCAGGATTTGGAAGTTTGTGTACTGCAATATACAGCTTGACAAAATCCTTGAAGATTGTATTTGAAAATAAACACTTAATAATGTGGTAAAACACTGTTGATCTGCATAGATGTTGTTTTATACATAATGAAACAAAATGACAGAACTTCCGTAGAACTGCTGGTTGGATTCTCTGGTAGCTAAGAAGAGGAAGTGCCAAGACTTGACAACAAAGAAAACAAAAAGAAAAAAACAACATTCAATAGCCGTATTTGTACTTATTCTGCATTTTCTCTATTCTCGGCTCACATCAAGTTCCCCTCATCGAAGAAAAAAAAGAAAAAGAAAAGTTCAATTTTATGAATCATCTCTCCTCAAGGGAACACAATGTGCATTCCACGGTTTCAACCGTCTCTGCTCGTATACAGGGAAATTCATTTCAATATTTATCTCCATGAATATGATTTCATGTGAGGGGTGAAAAATAAGGTGGAAATCACAGAGCGGGTTTGGGGGATGCGCGCCGGGCTGCAGTGTGGAAGGTGGGAAGCTCAGAGGAGATCATCAGAAAGGGAAATTGTGCACAGCGGGAAGAAAAATCATTGTGTTACCCCAGGTGAAAAATATTGTTGCTTTGCTTAAAAGCGCATGCAAGGCGAGCTACATTATTAGAATGTTTAAATATTAATTCTTCTGCTGGGTAGTAAAGATGATGGAGTCGCAGAGTCAACTACTTTGTTTTTCTTCCCTCTGCTTGTAGGCCACGGCTGCATTATTCCTACATCTAATTTCTCTTTGTTCACTATTCATGGAGGGGAAAATACAGTTTTCTCTGTCCCCTCATTAGGCTGTTTCATTTCCCAATGCAAGCATGTGATGTTACAGGAAGAGTCTGTGTGTCATTTGACTAGAGTTGATCAATACTGTGAGGTCAGATTTCAAGTGCTTGAAGCAGCATAGAGTTGAAGGTGTAACAACAAGCACTTGATGTGAAGTCTCCCTTTTGAGATAAAGTCAAAACAGAAGCTTAAGGTGGATAAAAAAAAGATTAGTTTTCAAGGTGACTGTCATTTTCAAGCATTGAATGCTTAAGATTGTTTGAATGTGGTGGAGCTGTTAAAAGCTAAAACGGGATGGGATTGTTAGAGTTGTTTGTTGATTTGGTGTCAAAGGTCGAGACATCAGGTGACGTAGCTAAAGGTGTTAGCAAAGCACTCAAGCTTATAGGTGTTTACATGTAAATCCATTTTATGATCCCTGAGAGTGAGACGGATAGAAAATAAAAGGGGTTTAACATTTTGAAATCGTGATGTATCGTCAACATGTGGTTGTCATCTTCAATATGTTGCAAGTGTGCGCGAGTCCGGCTGAAGGAGCTGAGGGGAAGCGACAATGGCTTAAATTGAGTATGGGCTCATTCACAATGAAGTGGATGGAGACTTGAAAGGTGCATGAAAAGTAAGAGTGCTGTCACTCTTCACTGCCCCTCCAACCTAGAGCGCCCCACCCCACCTGAGAGCGATTGCGATGCATGTTCAAGTCACTCATGCAGGAGAAGCAATACACAAGTTGGGTGTCGAGCCACTTTAAAAGCTCATCAGACGCATACTCGGGCTTGTAGGAAATACCTTATTCATGACAGAGCGGTCCGAGGACTAGGTAATTACTTGAATCAAGGTGGCCTCGGAAATGTTTAAATCTACAAGGACTAGGAGGATGCATGAATAATTCAAAATAATTTGCATCTAAATTTTTTAAGTATGCTTTATTCGAAAAAAAAAAAAAAAAGAAACTAAAACGTGGGCTCAGATTAAAGTTTGATGAGTGAAAGCTGAGCGCCGGGTGCATGCGTGTCTTCAAACACAAGGCGTGCTCAGGAAGAGAAGAAAAAAAAAGTCCTCATTTAGAGAAATTATTTAGAAAGGCGATAACAGGGGAGGAGAAGAGGCGAGGAGGCCAGAGGTGCTGCCAAATAAATAATAATTAAAGTGAGGGATCGCAGCAGCGTCTAACAGGTTGCAACTGTGTGCTCAGACCGCCGCCAAACAACTTGTTTGGAAAGGATTCTTCTCCTACACACGTTTTTACAGCTCCACTCATATGCAACCCTTTGAATATTTATGAGGATGTGTTGTTCACAAAGCAACAGTCTTGGTTATTGCTCTGAAAATTCACCAGGGCTTCGCCTCGATGGCAAGGTATGATTGTGTACACGGTGTGGTGCAAAGAAGAAAAAAAACGACATGCGTTTTCTTACTCTGCTGCTGTTTACATACGTTCTGGTACATGCACAATATTTTAAAATGCTTACCTGCTTTTGAGTGAAGAGAAGACGGGGGTACCGGAAAGAAAAAAGGAGAAAAGAAATCATTAGTTAACTGTATTAAACAGGTGGGAATTTTTTTTTACAGCCACTTTATGGTTATTTTTGCCAAATATCACACACTATGAAGTGGTTTGTGAAGCAGAGACCTGGACTAGAACCAGACGAATCATGATTCAGCTCATATAAGTAGTTTAAGGGCATATATTTGTATCATTGACCACAAAATGACAGAGGTATTTTGACAAATATCGGGGCACACACACACACACATACACACACCTCTTCCTTTGTTAAACAAACCATATATCACTGCTTTTCTCTTGGCTTGGCCTGGAGAGGGAGGGCCGGAGAGGTGATAGAGGAGTGGGGGATGAAGAGAAGGAGAAGGAGGAGGTGCACACTGGGTATTTTTAAACGGAGGCTGGAAACAAAGGCCCCTCCTGAGGCCGGCCCCCTGCCCAGAGGATCACCTAGTCCCAGGCTACGCTGCTCCACTTTTCCCACGCTAACCTCCGGCCTCATTTGCATCCACTGCTGCCCCTCGTTGCAATTATTTTCAGGTGAGCTGCTCTGTATAGAAGCCCAAGCTTAAGTATGTGTGTGAACATCCCTGTGTATGTCTACGCAAGTGTGCATTGAGGTGATTTTATGTCCCTAGGACTATCAGTGTGCATGCGTCCACCCCCTGATCCTGCTCTTAATTACGACTGACTGGCACCAGACACAATCGGCCCCTTGATTCAGTCAGTTTGCCCCCCTAGCAGCCCGCGGTGACCCGCATCATCTCCCAGCAGCTGGAGGAGGACAACATCGTCTGCACATGACGGCCACCACAGAAAGAGATAGTTTAGACACAGTTGTGCTGTTTTTACCCTCCAATAACACTGCTATTATACCGACTTTCTATAGGTACAATCGCACAACTGTGTGCAACTTAATGCCAACTTCTTCCGAGATGAAGGCAAAGAAGCGCCTCAGTGTTCGGCCGCGAACACAGCCGGATTCATACTGGAGTTTTAAACAAAGCAGACATCACATCAGCCCGCTGATATGAAGCGTCCGCGCTGACCAGAACCATCACGCCTGAATTCCTTCATCTTAAATCTTACCTAAAGCAATATAATGTCAAAAGCAAAAATTTGTCTACAAATTTATTTCAAGTATTTATCACAAAAATTACTATTGGCCAATATAATAAATGACAACGAGTGTCATCCCAATATTAAAGTGATAGTTCAACCAAAATTAAAACTGGACTCATTTTCTACTCACTCAGTACTTCCTGTCTGTATCGCTTGTTATTCTTTAAACTTCTGTTACAAACGATCTTAAACTATAGACTTGTTTACGTTTTTACGGAAAAATTACACAAGTCGAGGCTTCAACACAAGATGGACGTTACAGACGATTACCATGGAGATATTTGGATGTTTTAAATTGCGTCGTTTTGGACGAAGACAACTGAGCTCCAGTAGCTACATTAAAATGAACAAACATTTTTGCCCCTTTTATCATAAAAAGAAACAGATTACCCAAAAAAAATATCAAAATTCTTAGTCGACATGAGGGTGAGTAGAAAATAAGTGAAGTAAAAATGTTGGGTTAACTATCACTTTAAGAAAAAAGGGTATGTTTGTAAAAAACATTGGTATCTATGTGAAACGTGCACATTGTTCTCCGCAATAGTTCTGGAGTCGTTCACCCAGTCTGTGTCGGAGCCTTGTTCTTCCCACTAAGAACACATACAACCAACCAACTGATCTCTGCCACAGCAGTTCTTTAGAGGGAGCGCAAACAGACAAAAACAATGTTTGCCCTGCTACAGCCGGGAGCAGCACACATAACTGCACCTTATTATTTCCTATCATGAGCGACGGACTAACTCTTTCAGCTGTGGCAAGGAGAAAGGTAGCTACAAGGCAGCGTACAGGGATTTACACACACACACAGAAACAAACATCCCTAATGTAATTGTCAGTGTCTGTCCCTCCTCGTCTCAGAGTGAAGCCCCAGCGTTCACGGAGAAGGGTAATTATCATGTATCCGAAAGGGAGGATGCAACCATCTCTGGCTCTGATTAGAGAGGACAGGAGAAGAGAGTTGCCTCCTTTTTTTCTTTTTTTTTCCCCCAACTTTTACGTGGGGAAGCGAACCTTTTTCGCTGCCCGAACAATGTCTGTCAGCTGCTATCAATAGCTGCTGTGGGAGGAAACTGCAGCCAAGGTGCCTGGACTGACATCGCGCTGGAGAAATGGATATAAATTGGCTGAAAAGTGTTGAACAAGTCTCTGGTAAATTCAAACAAGGCACGCGTGCGATGCCCAAATGTGTTAAACTGACACATACTAGCTTGTTGTAAGTCACTTTTGACACCCTTTTACCACTCTTAAACAACACATTCTTTTATTTATTTATGAAAATGCCTTTTGTTGTTGGCCATACAAACAAAAAAAATACATATTTAAGAGACGGTAACAATGCAATGTTAGTCTTCCTTTTTATTCTTGGATGTTCAACCACCGACTCCACCTAGAAACGCGTTCGACAACAACTCCTTAACAACAGCATTCCGATGTCTGACTGTGCATTTCCAAATTATCGCCGAATACAATTTTGAGTATTGCAGGCCACATGAAGCTACTACACGGACTGGATTTGGCCCCTGAGCCCTGATTGTAAATTAAATGTATTAATCCCACAAATACCTTTAGATCTTCGTAAGTAGGACCTTGTAAGTATCGGGATGCTAACGTTACCTTAAAGTCAATAATACTTAATAAGATGTATTTAATAGATAAAGATCTTCAAGCTAAAAGATGAAAATCTGTATGATACACGAAAAGAAACCCACCACTAATTCCAGGCTTTAGTGTCAATAATTCCTAATTCTTCATACCTCACAAGAACCGCAGAGAGTCGCAAGAAAAAACAACCTCTCAAACAACCCAAACATACAAGAAAGTGTAAAGTTAATGTGCCGGCTGCCTTTGAAGTTCAAGGGAAGGAAGTTAGCTGCCACTTGAGATGTCGGAGCTAATTGTCCGTTGCGAAAGCAAAGTATGATCATAGAGCAAAGTGAAAGCGGATAATGACAAAACAGGGAAAGAGAGAGGGAACATATGCAGAGGCCTCATTTAGTGAATAAATGAGGTAAATAGTGAAGGAAAAAAAAACAGGATAAAGTGGTGCCATCACAAGCAGAAGATGATCGCCTCAACTCAATTTCTGAGAATTTGCCATTACTGAGACGACCTCCCGCCGCCCCCCAAAAAAGGGGGGAGCAAGAATGAAAAAAAAAAAAAAAAATACTTATCAGCTGTTACTCCTCCTTCATTTTATTTCATTTATGAATTACAAGGAAAGATGCCATTATATATTATTAATTCTCTGCTGTTGCTTTGGCTCTGGCTGCTGCGGCGGGTGAGCTGCGGATGTCAGCGGCGGTGTAATTACGTTCTAGCCGGGCAGCCATCCGTTTCCTTTCAAAAATTTACAGGATTCTTAATCACGTTGCTCATTTGGGCGCACGGTGGCGGGGACGGCAAAACACAAACAGGGGCACGTCTGTTTGCACGGGAACACCTGCTTAGCATTGATAGCAGATGTCAGTCAGTGAACTGAACACGGAAAAAAGTGCGGCGAAAAGGGAGGGGGTGGAATTAAAAATGCAAGCATCACCAACTTCTTATTATTTACTTACTCCAAAAAAAAATGAACTACTGGAATGGTAGACGGAAAAGCCTGGCAAACGCTAGGGGAGCTCCTAATTGTCCTCCCTCTCTCGCCTCCTTCTTCGGTCCGTCTTGTTTATTCCTCAAATAAAAAACGCCACTTTTTAACCCTTTGTTTCACCCGATTCCTATATTTCTATCCGTTTGCATCAGTCGTGGCTGCATTATTCATTTGCATTATAGCCCTGGATGGTAATTAAATCTTGCCGCGGATGCCGTTGTATTTTAAATGAATATTTTAGCGAGGGAAATGCAGAATGCTTAATCTCCACACCCACCCACCTTCTCCTCTCCGACTGTCTTTAAAAGCTCTATAGGCTGAGCTTTCAGACACTTTATTGTGTTCTTTCCGAGCGGCTTTTTTTTTTAAAGAATAATAGTGTTGAGTCAACAGGAGCGTTGACTAAAAACGTTTGAGCCGGACGGCAGGGGGAATTCGACGGCGACGAGGACACACACATGCAGGAGTAACCTCACAGCTAGATCTAATCTGCTCATTACAGTTAAGCTATGCTATCACAATGACGTGATAAAAGTCCCAAATCCTTTATTGTTAAAATCAGCGGTACATACCTGCCATGACGGGGTCAATAGGTGAACTTTGAACGACACATTCAAGAACATTTAATGTTAATTTGATGGATTATTAAAGGAATATAATCCGAGATATCAAAGTTAGTTCATTTGATTTTTTTGCCGCCAAAAAACGGCGATAATATAGAAAGAATACTTTGACTTTACCACCTCATTTCGATGTGTGAGAAAGGTGGAGGAAGACAGATTCAAACCTTCCAAACTACACGTCATAGTTAAGAGATAGAAAGGAGGACAGGCGAGGAATTAAGGAGGAAGAGACAGAGCGATAGCAGAAACATGAGGAGGCGGGAGACCTTTGTCATACATACATACATATGTGGAGTTATCGGAAAAGTGAGAGTGAGAGAAAGTGGGAATAGAAATCAAAAAGACTTGCTGAATACATGCATTTTAATTTGGCCTCAGGTCCAGACGAAGCTGGCGCTCAGATTTTTGTGCTTTAGTAAAACTATCTGTATAGAAAATGCTGAAAAGATGACGAGATAAAAGACTTTTTTTCTTTTTTATCGAAACGGTCTATCAGTGTAGGAGTGAACCGCATAGCGACTGAAGACTCTTCCTGTCCTATCAATGAAGACCCTCGGTTGTTTTCGTAGCATGTTTTGAAAATGCTCAGGTTGGTTTGTCTCGCACAGCGACAGAGAGAATCCGGAGACAGGAGGAGGACAGGCAGGGCAAATATTTGCAGACACCACGAGAAGTAGAAGAAAAAAAAAAAAGAAAAGGAACAATAGTGAGAAGCACAGGGAGAGAAGACAGTGATAGAGAGACCCGAGACGCCCGAGCACAGAGAGAGCGGGGTTGAAAAGGAGAGGGATGAGCTGTGCCTTTAATGCCCATCTGGCCCGGAGATGTAATAAAATTGACATATTGATTCCTTTGAATTTACGAATGCCTGTTTCATAAACTCCATTTCCAAAGCCGAGGCCTCTTTAGAGCCCTGTCATTTTTCCCCCAAATGGATCAATTATGTGCCCACGTAATCCTGTTACCTGAGAAACCCACGCATACTTCTCCCATTTGTGGCGCTTCACCGGGCACACACTCACATTATGAGCACATAAACATACTCACAGTTGGGTGTGCGAGTGTGTGTGTTCTACCTCCAACCCCTCCTCTCTTGCTAATATTAGCGATTGTTTTCTCCCCCTCGGTGTCGCTGCCCTCCCCCAGGGTTTTCCCTCGGCTTCTGAAGTTGTAGCAATCCCCCTCACCTCCATCAGGCACGATTCTACGAGCGCTAGATCAACGCAAACATCACATCTCATCCTTGTTTAAAGCCCAATAAATTCCACCTCCCACGGAAAAAAAAAGAAGAAGGGGGGGACAGTATCCTTTTTTAAATCACAAGCAGAGACAGTTACAAGCGGTGGTGTGATTTTCTCTGATAAATACACCCTCATCTCCCAACTGTGACTGCAGTAATAAACAATGTAGAGTTTGCAGAAACACACACGAGAGGTTTCCTCCATCTGCCACAAGATAAATATGCTGCAGAGCGCTGGTTAACTTATTAAGGAAAGGCAAGGACAACACTCACTCTACCGGTGGTTAGTAGCAGAAATCCAGGAAATATAGTCCTGTCACAAAACTTATGGCGGTGTAGAGTAGCTAATGTACGCTTCCATTGGAAATACATTTGTGCGTTTAAATGATTATTTAATTTTGATACAATAACTTGGTGAGTTCAAAGGCATGATCTATCATTTTTAGTACTCACAAATGTATCATATTTTGTGAGTCCTTGCATTTAAGAATGTCAAATAAACACTTAACGTGTCTTTTTTTGTAAAGCAAAATGTAAAGTAGTTGTTTGTTTGGTTTTAGAAATGTCATTTAAATAAGAATACATAAAATGCTTACAACACATTAAATATTTGATCATAAATTTTAAACAAACACATTAAACACATTACCATGTTATTAATATAAGCTGTTTCTTAAGGTAATTCTGCCTCACTTTGCTGTGCAGGTCCAATCTTTCCACTTGTCATGGCTGTCAAGACATAAGCAGAAGCAGAGAAAAGGAGGACTTGCCCTCTGTGTCACTGATGCAGAAACCTGACGACAACTTAAAGAGTTCCTGACCCATGCTGCCAGAACAAGGATGGCTCACACTTTCGCAACCTGGCTGAACACGGAGGAGTCACTCCGGCTCGAGTCTGGCCCCGGTAATAGCATAATAGGCGGCTACAAGTGGTCATGGGTCAAGCTGGCGAGAGTGTAAATGTTGGAGCAATACAGTGGGCTGTCAGGTGGAACGGAAATGTATGAAGAGCGACAGCAACGGGAGCTCTGTGCAGCTCCAGATGAGATATCTATTTTACTATCTCACATTGTTGTAAAACCAGCAGAGAGACAAAGAGGGAGGGGGTGGGAGAGAGAGAGAGAGAGAGAGAGAGAGAGAGAAAATCGGTCCCCGATCTTATTTTCCACACTCTGGCGAGCTACAAGCGGCTCAGTTACACTACACTTGCACTGAACAATCAAGTCTGGCAAAGGTTCACAAAACGACGAAATACCTTGTCACTTACTGCCTGACCTGTTCAACAGAGTGACTCCGAAGGGAGAACAGCGAGCCAGAGAGAACATTTGCACATGAGAGCGGAGCTACGCCGCGACACCTTCGCTCCGTAATGAGTTTGAAATTCAGGTTTTTGACCCATAAAACATCCACATAAAACGAAAACGTGAAAAGTTAGAACACAGCGTAACTATGGCACTTAAAAGAGACAATATTTATCACCTCTGGCATAATTTCACTTAAAATAAAGGCTGCCCAATTTTTTTTTTTGGAGGTGGGTGTGGGGGGGGGGGGTTGTTAAAAGTGGAGAGCCGGGTAGAAGGGCTGACAGAAGGTCTGTTTCTATTCGCTGGAAAAAAATTGTGATGAAGACCTGGCAGTGTGTGTCTCGGTAAATTGGTGTTCACTTTTTAACTTTTTTGAAGATTTTAGAGAGCGCTTGCTCTAATGGTTCTGCCCATTTTTGAACCTGTCCAAAGTGGAGGTCGGAACCGCATGGGGCCGTGCAGTCATGTGACCATTAAAAAATGTCATTGAATTATATCGTCGTGAAAGAAAATGGTTAAAGTTTACTTGTTTAGAAAAGGATCCAGGAATTTAAATGTAGCTTCATGCATCTCCAAGGCAAACAATAATGACTGACAGGTGATTTCACAAGATCAGAACTATTTAAAAAGTTTTTCGTTTTTTTTTCTTAACTGCACGTTTGGAGAGCGGCCAGCACCCTTGTAAGCTGGAGTTTTTTCTACCACCAATCACATAAAAATATGTTTTTAGTTGTTTTTAATAATCGAACATTTGTCACAAACTGTTTTGATCCGTCTTGAGAATTGACACTTAACAAACACTCAACTGTTTCAATGTTTTGCAAACAGCTTCACCTGCATGCTGCGAAGTAAATGTGCGTGGGCGGGCGGGAGGGAGGGAAGAAGGGGGTGTTGGGGGGGTGAGTGTGAGGGGGAGTCTGTGTGTTGCAATCTCTCATGTTGCACACACTCGTCTGCGCGCCCGCTTTATAAATTACCTCATCAGTGACTGAAATTAACACAGATTCTTGCAGGCAATTTCTCAATTTCCAATGCTAATTAGCTTTTTCTCTTTACTTTTAAATTCTGTAGCACCTGTTTAGGGGGGAAGACATCTTAGGCAGTGCAGGCGCATTTAATCACAATTTTAATTAACCATCCCCGTAGATGTGAAAGAGAAGCAATTATAATGCAGATGAATGATGATTTTCCCACATTAAATTGTTTTGTTTCTTCGTTATGTTGATTGCATAAATACTGCCGCTGTTCCTTTTTTTTTTTATCTACTGTAATTTTGTAATTGTTTGGCCAAAAAAAAGGGAGGGAGAGAAAAGAAGTTTGTCTGCTGTCTTTCATTGCGTTAACCCATTCATTACCAGTAAAAAAGGAAAGATTTGCTTTATTTTTCCCCCCCAAATAGCGTCTGCGCTTGTCAATCACGTGGAGGTCGATTCAGACTCTTTATCTCTTTTGACCCGAACTAACTATTTACCCAAATGAACGTCATCCTCTCGTCTCCTCTCACTTGTAACTACCGGGCGCACAGATGTGTGTTACTGGGATGGACTCATAATCTTTATGTGCTCGTGAAAATATCATTGGGTTCCATGACGGCACCTACGACTCGCTTTATTGCCTCTTCTTCTGTGAACCTTTGCTTTTATCTTAATGTTAGTGCGACTGTGGCAGTAAAAGCAAACTCTGGCACGTTCCTTGTAAACGCTGTCTCATCCGCTACGTTTTTATATTCACGTGTTTTATCTATAAAAAAAAAAACAAATACGTGTTTGTGTGTTTAGTTGGCTTTTGTTCCTTTATAAGTAGGAAATGTATTTCTCAGGCTCAAGATCACAGAGGGGGGGGGGGTGTAATATGGCCAAAATGAAAACAGTGAACTATTCAGAGTCATTTACAGTGAACATGTCCTACTGAGCAATCACTGTCAATAGTCTGTTATAGGGCAGGAAAAACTCCCAGAATCCTCCTGTGTTGTGTCTTCCGCCCCCCAACAACACTCATTCTCTAATCCCACTGAGCGCTGCTTTCAGTTTGCCCAAAGACCATGCAGGGAAACAGACCAGACATACACACTCTCCCTCTCTTTTGTGTCACACACACACACACACACACACACACACACACACACACACACACACACACACACACACACACTTACACAATTCATATCTTTCTTCCGGGTCACACTGAGCGGCACTGTGGTACTAAACTTGTCCAAAAACATAGATGCATGAAATCAATGTCCAACAAGGCTGCCGGAGACAACTCATACTTATGTCAAACTAACAAAAAAAAACAAATAATAAGAGTCTTTGTATCCAGCGACACTGCTCGCCTGTGGAATAATCAACAGCTCCCCGTGATGATTGGCTCTTCCCAACCCAAGTTGACGCGAGTTCACCGCGCTCACACGCCACAGCGGTTTAACGGAGCAATCTGAAAAATCGTCCTGAGGTGCGTCTTAAAGGAAGAAGCCTCCCTTTGAATATTAGTGGCGATTGGCTGGAGGTAAACAGAGCATTAAATCCTGCCAAACTGTGGCCAATATGGAAGCGGGACAATGGCTTGGCCTGGCATCTCCGCGCCTTTGTTCTCGGCTTAACAAAACTCTGCCGTCACACCGTTTTACCTCAATGCTGCCCTGTCGAAACGGCCATCAGCCCATCAGTGCACATGCAAAGCTGAGGACAGAGGAGGGAGATGACAGGAGGAGGAGGTTGGTCGGTGGGTGGGGTGGGGGGGGGGGGTCGAAGGGGAATGGGAAGAAAGATTAAGACAGAAGGAAGTTGAAAGAAAGATGTGGGAGAAAAGAAGGAAGTGAAAGCTCCTACAAGGCCTTTAAAGGTGCAAATACTGTCAAAGTGTTCGCACGAAGCCGGATCTTAATGAAAAGATAATGATACTCACCTCTTCCACGCAACCTTAATAAGGATATATAGCAAGGAGAGTAAGAGTGTTGGGGGGGGGGTGTTTGAGGCTTGTGATGTGACAGCGACAGAACTGGAGCAGCCAGATTCACTAAAAGTTTCATCACAAAGTCCTTATCTGCTTCTCTCTAAGGGACGTGGCGAGGTTCAGGAAAAGAGGAAGTTGAGGAAAAAAAACACACAAAAAAAGCTGAAACAGTGTGTGTGTGTCTGTTGTGACCTGTCTGAGTTACCATGGGTGACAGAGGGTTTGTGGTACGTAGCAAATCTTAAGGACACTTCATAAAAGAGTGTTTCAACGAAACATCAACCATGTTACCAAAGATAGATTTTCAATTTCCACATTTTGTTGGTGTTTTAACTACTTCTTCATTTGTTTCCTGTTTATGCTGCTTCAATTGGAATTTCCCAGCTTGGGACTTGTATGTCTTACCTTATCTTAAACTCTGGTCTCACTATAGACCGGCCCCAGTTTCTAAATGCAATCTTTTGCAAAAAGTCCAGTAAAGTTTCTGAAAACATGACATTTAAGACTTTCTAAAAACCTATCCCCTGGATGGTTTTTTTTTACTTACTTTCCAAGCTTTTTTCTTAGATTCTAGTTTGTTTTTCGATGAACAAAACGCTTTGGTTGGCCCAACGTTCGCTACTATTTTCTTCAAACGTGACTCTGGAAAGTGCTCATGTCAGCCTCGCTGTAATTATAATGATGAGTATGGAAGAAATGGGAACATTTTAGTCGAAGCAATCCGCAGATGTTGGCAGTCAGATGGAAACCTCCAAAAAAAAAAAGAAAAAAAAAAAAAAGAAAACCTGAGTCTTTGATATATGAGGAGACCTGTTCCAGTTTCGGTTCAATTTCAATTGATTTTAAACTGACTTACGAGCACTTAACCCCAAATCTTGACCCGACTATCACCATCCTGGATGGTGTTGAAGCTTCCAGTTTGCCTCCCCCCTACACTCCTCACCCACCTCCCGCCTGCCCGTCTCCCTCTTCTCCTCTGTCAGGTTCTGGGCTGCCAATTTCTACTTGAAGCTTGACTGGGCCTGATTTGATGCAAACTACCTCAGGGGGTGAGATGGGGAGTCATAGAAGAAAAGGTGGAGAAGGGGGGAGAAGGGGGTTGGGGGGTGTAGAGGGCTGAAACTGATGAACAGTTATGTCAAGTTGATTTTCGGTTGCCCGGGAAAAGTAACCTCTCCGTCGGGTAGCAGACCGGGAGATAAAGGTAACACAGCGAAGGGGGCAAAAAAAAAAAAAGGTGGAAGATCCAAGCGAGATGAAGGTGGTGTGTGTGTGATCACACCAGGGTGCAACCCCGCTTCACCGCTTCACCTCCCTCTGCTTACCACCCCATGCAAACACGCTAACTGTCACTGTAAGTACTAATTGCGGCGCCCGCCATCATAATAAAATCAGAAGCAAGGCGGACATTAAGCATGGCGGGCTCATTTGTGCGACTGCTGAAAAGGTAGCAGAAATGAATATTTCATTACCTTAATTACTAAGGAATACTCCTTTCCGCCAGTTGTGGAATGAGTGTTGCTGTAACTAATTATGAAAAGTAATAACATTAGGGATTACGGTGATTGCCGGTTTATAAGGGGGCGACTCCACGCTGCTGAGGTATGTTGGGAAACAGTGGGACTTACGGAAGGAAGGAAGTGAACAGGCAAGGGATGAATGGAACACTGATTATTTATCCATGATGCTCGTGGAGGTTTTTTAAACGCATGATAATAACAGCGTGTGGATATAGTGGGCTTTTTCGAAGACATCTGCCGCGACAAAGAGCGACGCAAATAAATCGGGCGGCGTGCACCGCTGAAGTACCTGCACGTGTGAAAGTGCCACGTCGCCCCTTTCATGTGAGACACCGCATACGTTGGTGCTGCCCCAGACTCTGATGGACGACCACTGATAGGTGAGAAAGAAAAAAGGCTCCCCCTTTGATGGCAACGCTAATTCCAATACCCCTAAGTAGTAAGAATAACAAAGTGGTGGTGAATTTATCTCAGGAATGTTGGAGCAAGACGGCCGAGCGATAAGGAAGCAGCTTCCCTTGGGTGGGGGAGAAGTAATTAGCCGACCGGCGGGATGACTGACTTGGATGGATGTGTCTCTGGATTCAGACTTTAACCCACATTTAAGGCGTTAAAGTTTGACCTCACTCGTCTTCACTCGTCACTGCCGTGCGATCATATGATTGACCTTCTTTTTATTAAATAATGAACAAAGTTTTCTTTTCATGGTGAATACTTGTATAACAATAAAACAAAACCAAAAGTCACCTTCAAAAACAATGTCAAAACAACCTCCGGCTCCGACGTCATGACGCCCTCAGTTCAGACTGAGTCACGAGGCTTAAGTCTCATCCCCGACCCGATCGCAAAAGTTTTCTGGGTCAGGAAATACCCATCGAGTCATCCCGACGCTATCAGAACTGCAGCTCTGATCAGCCTGACAGCGAACTGTAACCACAGAACTTTATCGCTCCATCGTGACTGTAAATAGTCGCTTTAAATCCTCAAATCATGCCTTTGGGTGAGTCCAAACCGTAATATTTACCACAGAGATCGTCGCTGTCAACGCGAAGCCCTGGCTCTGTTTAATTGACTCCGGCTCACACGTGCACTAATCGTTACGTTTGACCCCAAAACTACAGCTTTAACAAAACCAGCTCTCGGTCCTGTCAGAAAGGCTGAGGACAGGCCTGTCGGTGTGATTATCCCCCCGCTACCTGAGGAGGTGTTTGTTTGACATCCGTGTTTGACAGCAGCGAGACGTGAGGTGTTCAGGGGAGGGGGCTCCCACTCCAGTCAGAATCCATTAACACGTGAGTTTTCGGCGCGCTCGACTTTGCTACACATGTCCACTGACTGCACTACTGATGACATTTAAAAGAGGACGATGTGTGCCCCCCTTCCGCCCCGCCCCTCGTCTACGCTTTATCTCATTGACTCACTCTTGCCAAAGGTTAAACGCATGTTTGACTAACAAGGAGCCATGTGTAATTTCTGACCATTTCCTTTTTTTTCTTCTTCTCCCAGTTAAGAATGTGCTTGATCAAGATGAAAGTCAGCGACATTTGTGCGAAAAAAAAAGAAGAAAAAAAAATGACCTAATTTTGTTAATCTCACTCACTGCAATTAGATCTGAATTTACTTTCCGAGTACGAATGAAAGCAGACAACCTCTCGTTAAAGAGGGGAGAGAAAGAAAAAGTAGCGGTAGGTGGAAAAAGGGAAGCAAGAACACCTTCTGAATAATGAAGTCATGTAAGACAGCCGTCGCGGTTCAAATAGCATGTACTATTATGTCGCATTAAAGGTACGGCTTTCGTGGGAAAAAAGAGCCTACATTTCCAGATGTCACCCGGGCTTCATCTGCTGATCTGATATTGATCGCTCCACGTGGCCGTGACCTTGCCATAGGAGCTCTTCCACCCGCCAATCTGACATACATCAAAGCGCGAGTGTGTGTTTCTCTAAAACAAAACCAAAAAAAGGTACCTCGGCGAAGACGCCGCCGCTTGAAAATCGTTTTAATGGGCGGTTGAGGTGACGACGGCTTCGTTCTTTTCTTTTCTTTTCATCTCCCCGAAACACAAGCTCCACTGATTTAATCGGTTTGCATTGTTTGTCTATTAGGAGAGACTCTTGTTTGTTAAAACGTGCTTTTATAAATAGATCCGACTTGTCAGGTTTGTCCCTGTTGTGATCAATATGACTTCATGTCGCACACTCCAGAGAACGAGACAAACAATTTGCATTAAAAAGGGGGTAACATTATACCAGTTTCTTTCAGATCTACAACGATAGTGTGCAGAAAAAGAAAAATCCCATGAGAGTCAATCTGCCTGCCACTGGAGGAAAGGTATTTAATTCCACACTTTCTCAGAGATCATTGTTTGGGAAATATATATAAGTCGTCGTGCCCCCCTGCCGTTTAATTATGAGATCCAAATGTTAGTTTACACCTGCTCAGCATCCTGTCGTCTGTGGCTCGTGGACTCAGACGCGTGGAAAATGTCCAAAATCAAGTGCAAACAGCAGGACGAGACGGAACGGATGGGCCAAATAAAGACTTTGCATTCTCACTCGAGAAGGACTCAAATGAGGCATGATATTCCAAAGTGCGTTCTCTCCTTCTATGCATAAAATCACGCCGTAAAAACAACAGCGCACGTGGAAAACTACAACAAAAAAAAAGAAAATCCAAATGCATGCAATTATTTGCCGGACCAGTGAAGTTTCAATTTCACTGTTTGTGTTTTGTCAAAATCACAGAGAATGACAGGCGAAAACAAGGGAACGAGAGAGGGAAAAACAAAACGAGCAAGAAGGCATGAAATAAAGTCAGGGAAGCAGGAGAAAGACATGTGTTGCTGCAAAGACATGCAACGTGTCAGAAATACAGGATGCAAGAAGAAGAAGAAGAAGAAGAGGGAAGAGTTGACACGGCTGCTGGAGACACCTCCAAGTCTGTCACCTTTTATCCGATCACTCTTCATCATTCCTTCTGTGGCCGTGTCCAGAGTTATTTGAGTCACGGACAACACCTTCTAACCTTTTTTTTTTTTTTTCTGTGTGACAACACGTGTCACGATTCTCCAGCCATCATCTGACTGTTGTCCTTTAACGCACTCCAGTTTGTGTAGTTCACTTTTTTTTTTTCCCGTCAGTTTAGTCATCGACCGCTGCTTCGACAGGTCATCGCAGGGCACTCGAGAGTAAACGTTCAACACGTGAGTACGATTTTTAAGAAAACAAATCTTCCAACAAGAAAATTGATATCTTAAACCACATCCTTCTTTCAGATAAAAGCCATGATAGACTCGGGTAAAACCACCTGAGGCAAAGGTTCATCTCAGGTTCAAATCCATCAAATCCAGAATAAAAACATGAACAAAAATCATTGTGAAAATGCAAAAAAAACAAACAACAACATTAAATTGGCATTAAAACATGAAGGGATGTCATACTTGGCTCGTGATAGTCAGAAGCCAGTCTTGGCAGCAACTCTACACGTGTTTTTTTGTTTTTTTTTCAAACTTTATTCTTGTCATTAAATGTGTCGCTAATTAAATGTTAAGCTTGTAAGACAAATTCCTAATTTTTCATATCTTGTGTTGGGGGGGGGGGGGGGTTTCAGGCAAGGGTTAAACCCACCCCCCCCCTTCCCAAACACCCACCACACTCCAAAAGCACGGGTTAATATCATGGCTGCCTGGTAAGGCATTATCCAGAACCTCTCGGAACAAAAGGCTCCTTTTGCAAACAGACTTCATCCCCCCCAACCCCACTCGCCCCCCCACCCCACCCCAGTGTCCAAAGGTGTTTGCTGAAGTAAATCTGTCTAAATCCTGCGCAGGCCGGCCAGTAGAAAGAGGGAGGGAAGGTGCACTGATAATCCTTAAAAGAAAAAAAAAAAAGAAAAAGTTCTGGTCGAGGAACAGAAAGAGAGGAGAAAAAAAAAAAAAGAAAGAATCCATATCACATGACGCCATCGTTGAACAAGCGACGGCGCCCCCTTTTCTCATCACCTCCACCTCATTTGCATATAGCTTGGGAATCGGATGATAATCGGGTCTGATAAGGAAACAAAAAATTAAGGACGGAGGGAGATTTTTCCCACCATGGAATTTGTCCAGAAATGATTTTTTTGTAATTTGTACGTTTGATCGCGACATTCCAGAAGTCAAATCGATTTCCTTTTTTTTTTTTTTGGGTTTGTATTGGTTTATGCTTCTGAAAAAAACCCCAGGTTTGAGGCAGATTCCTCCGCGGAGACACCTGCCCCAGACCTTGGTAAGCACAATCCAATCGGTCGCAGACAGGATTTCTCTTCTTCGTCTTCGGAGCGAGTGGCCACGAATAGTGTGGGCATGCCATCTCGTAACACTATCTGTCTGTCAGGAGGGGCCCCGGGTCCCTGCAAGTGTAGAGAGGCTATAAAAGGCTTGTAACCAGGGGACGACCAACAAACAACCACAAACACCCTAGTTATTTCTTTCTAACACCCACCCACCTCTTTTCTGCCTAGCGCGCTCTCCCCATTTTCTCTTTTCCTCCTTTTTTTTTTCTTCCTCTCTTCTCTTGCTCTCCTCTTTTTTTTCTGCCCCCCTTTTCATCTCAGGCCCTTTTTCTGATGCTGAATGCAAATGTGTAGCCCTGCTGCTGGCGGCAAAAGGGGCTGAATTGTGATTAAGAGGGAGAAGGAGAAGAAGAAGAAGAAGAAGAAGAAGAGGAGCTCCTTTCTTTGTTCTCCCCCCGGGGGATGTTTACCAGGAGAGACACGGCGGATCAGATATGAAAGGCATTCAGGTCAGCATTGATGTGAGCGAAAGTGAAATCGTACCTAAGGCATTCCAAAGACCCGCAGTGTCAGGGGTCCGGGCTCGCGGTGCCTCTGCGAGTGTGTGTTCTCTGGCCGCCAGGCGCAGAGAAACACAAAAACTCTACGCACAAGCAGGGCGGTCCAGAAAGTCAGAATAAAATAGTTTTTGGTAAAAAAAAAAAAGAAAAAAAAAAGGGTGAATTCTTTTTATTTATTTCATTTTTTTTTTTTTAAAGGAAGTTCTCTGTCCAGTGTCTAAGAGTTCATCATTGTCATTTTTTTCTCTCTCTCTGTGTGCGTGTGTGGTGTAGAGATGGTCGTGGGGGCGGGAGGGGGGTGGGAGGGGGCAAAGGGGTGTAGAGCCACAAGCCATGCTATTTGCTTTTATCTGTGTTATCAAAGCGTGAAAAAAACGTTGCTGCTGTTGTGTATGGGTATAAGTGTGTGTGTGTGTGTGTGTGTGTGTGTGTGTGTTTGTGTTAATGCTGCTGAACTACATTCCTGCTTTAATTCCTTGTGGAAAGCGCACATTAGAGGATTTGTTGAATAACATCTCGGGAAGATATCAAGCGGCATCTGCGTGACGCACAATAAAATAAAATCAATAATAAGCAAGCAAATGTGGTGGCACAGAATTGACACCATCACTTGACATCAACATGTCTGAGGCAATTTTTTTTTTTTTTTTTTTTACGCAGTTGGTTTTATACACTCTGAGCAGATGGATATATTTAGCTCGTGACGACTGCAGCTTAGAGAGAGAGAGAGAGGAGGGATATGAAAAAAAAAAAAAAGATGCAAAAGTCTGGAAAATAATCCGGCCTTGTGTATCCAGTTGTATCAGGGCAAATATGCTTTTTTTCCCCCCATGTTTCAACTTGGGATATTCACCACTAGACTGGGTATCTAAGAACAATCATTTCACTCGCTTAGACCGAATAATCCCTGAGTTGTGGTGGAAGAAAAAGCAGGTGTCTTGCACAAGTCGTGTGGGAATGGCAGCAGTGAATGGCACCGTGGACAACCCCCCGCCACTATAAACATGTAAATGAAACCCATTACCACTGACAACCAATTGTCCACCAGCCCTGCTGACGACGATGGCTCCAAAATATATAAATATATATATCGTGAGAGGAAGAAAGGAAGCACCTCTGCAGCAGCAGCAAACACAACTTCGGGAAAAAAAAGGGGGAATAATAGAGATGGACGAATTGTTTAGACTAGCTGAAATGTTTTATTGTCTGAGGCTGAAAGCAACCCCCCCCCATACACACACACACACACACACACAACTTCCTTGAAAGTTTCTCTATTTTCCTTGACAGCCTTTATATGCTTAAATAAAATAAAATCCACAAAGAAAACGGGGGGAGCAAGAGTATCGGACTGCTTCTCTAGATTATGTAATCAGTGTAAGGTTCTCCGAAAATTCAAATGTAAACTCGGTGTGGAGGAAAAATGAATCAGAACGAGTCAAGTGATCAATAAAAAAAGCAGCTTTTACACACACACACACAAAGAGGAAGAAGGCGTTTACGAAAGGGTCCCTGTGATGTAAAACAAAAAAAATAAATATTAAGGACAGGTGGAGCAGCGCGGCACTGACAGCTGGAAGTTACAAGCAAACTCTGCCAAGATCAAGTTTCACACGAGCAGGACCGGGGAGACGGGAGGGGAAAACCAGGTCAATTCTCAGGGTTTTTTTTTTTTTTTTTTCGAAAACATCACCGGCATCTTACGGAGACCGTCGTCCAGTGTGTGACGGAGGGTCCGGGTGTAAGTCATGATGTGTGGTCAAATACCACATGACGTACTGGGCAGCGACGAAGCAAGAGCTTGCTATAGCAACTCCAACCCCGAAGGCCAACAGTCATCTGGATGAGAATGTCATCAGCTCGACGAGTTAGTGAGCAAACACCTCATTAATACTAATTGGCAAAAACGACCCTTACGTATTTATTTCAAACAAATAAATTCATCTTTGAATTTTCCAGATCAAATATAATTAATTATGGCTGAATGCTAGAAACACATTGCTGTATATTTTCTAAATATTCAAGCACGCACATGTAATTCCACCATCAAAATTTCAAAGCTGTCACTCGTCATTTTCCAGACATATTTTAGATTTAGGTATTTTAAGCATTATTGAGCGGTCGTGAGTAGCCGGCCAGCCTAGCCGGTCTTCCGCAGCCGGGCAGGAAGAGGACAGGAGGGGAGACAGA
This sequence comes from Callionymus lyra, assembly GCF_982586985.1. Classification (NCBI taxonomy): domain Eukaryota; kingdom Metazoa; phylum Chordata; class Actinopteri; order Syngnathiformes; family Callionymidae; genus Callionymus; species Callionymus lyra. Next base: position 25,485,482 of record NC_141822.1, read on the forward strand.
GCAGGGGGAGAGTGGCCAAGCCTCAATAAGCCCCTGCATTCCCAGGGGGGAGTATAGGGGGTGAGGAGGGAGTGAGAAGTAGGGAGGGAGATCATCAGACAGAACTCGTCGTCATCCAAGATAAATACAGAAACTTTTTTTCATAAAAAAAATAATTCAAATGTCGTCGCTGGATAAAATTATCCCACATGAGCGACTGCCAGAAATATCACATACAATTTGAAGAAGTGTGAAAATTATATTTTCTAATATATATTTATATATATATTTATATCAAACAGTTGCCAAGTCTGTGTCTCCCTTTTTCAAAACAGGTGTCCAACGCAAAACAGACTGTCAAGCATCCAGTTTTATTTTTATTATTATCCTTCAGAGAAAATTGAAAACGCTGCTGCGATGGTTGTTGATCTACTGAAAATCTGCAGCTCCACTGTTGTGCTATTTAGTGCGGAACAAAATGCTTGTCTGCTATTGATTAAATGCAATCAATAAATAGAATCTGATCTAGATAAATAACCTTTTGGGGGGCACTAAAATACTATCACAGAATAATAATACTGGGGATAAAAAAAAGGGACAAATGTTTAGATTCTCCTTCCTTTTATTTTAGTGTTTGTAAAGGAATAATTTGGAATCACAGGGCCAGGGAATGTCACTGTAAATTTGTCTCTTGTGGGTTAAGTGTGCAGTCAAATGGAGACAGAAAACCAACAAACGTGCACCTCCAGCGCTTCCCAATTACTGTCTCACATTTACGGACACGTTTTGTTGCCATACTTTGCAATTAAAATAGAAATTAATCCGAAATTAATTCAAAGTTAAAAACGAGTGAAAATGTTGAATCATTTTTTTTATTTTATTATTAAAAAAGGGGGGCCTCGGTGACGATTTAAAAAAAATGCGTTTAGTAAAGAGCGAGAAGGAACGAGGCTTTTTTTGACACCGAGGATCTGCTCCGAGAGTGTCCGCGACACGGCCCCCCCATGCCGGGCACCGTCCCGACGACACGCCGCTGCAACTTTCTAACATCCACCAAGTTTGTCGTCCTCAACCAGAAGAAAAAGAAAACTAAAAGGAGAGTTTCTCTCAGCAGAGGCGCACAGACTTTTGCGCCGGATAACGGTCCTCTCAGCAGCAGCAGCAGCAGTAACCCTCGCTCACCCACGGAGCCCCACATCCAGACCTCCATCCACAGACCCCCCCCAGCAAGTGCTTGTTTCTCTTACCGTTTTTCCGTCTCGGGTTGGCTTGTTTTCGCCTCTTACACCTGGGGCCATCCGCCATGATCTCTTGCTTCATTGATAAGAGTGTGCGGGGATCAGATGGCAGCTCGCATGGACTCCGATTTCTTGTGATTTTTTTTTTCTTGTTGTTGTTGTTGTTTTTTTTTCCTCAGCCTGACGGGAAAGAAAAAACACACACAGGGCGGAAGAAACAATGTCAATATTCCATGTAAAGTTGTGTGTTTGTTTCGCGAGAGAAGTTGAAAGTAACGGAGGAGGAGACGAAGAGAGATCCGCGTCCATCTAATTTAGGGCTTCCACTGATCCCAGACCAGTGGCTCCAGTCAGCACCACAGCCACGGTTCCATTATTAAACCCCAACTCTTTTTTATCTGCCCACTTTTTAAAAACTTGTACTCCTTTTTTTACTCTGAATAATAACCAAACCACTATTGTATTTAAGAGCGATCGCATCGTGTCACGCGCTTTCTCGACGAACGCGAATAAAAAAGAAAGAGAAAAAGAAAACACTTTTTATTCTGTTTTGTATCTAAAATTCATATCAGTAAAAACGCGAAGACTAAACTTGAATCTAACACGCGTCCATGTTGCGTCTGCGTTAAAAAGTTTATCAGGTACTTTAAAAGAAAATAATAAATAAAACAACGGGGGGAAGTGATTGTTAAAATGTCAAAATAAAGTGGCAACTAAACGGATCCCTTAAAAGAAAAACTGCTCACCCGCGCTAATAGTTCATTCTAACTTATTTACAGGGATTTTTTTGTGTATTAAAAAAAAGGGTCGCTGTTATCCAGGGGGATTGTGTCGCCCTACCAGCCCCGCAAACAGCGCTCGATCCTCGGCTGCGACCAGCACACGCGCCTCACCGGAGCATCACGCAGAATAAAAGAAAAAAGGGTAAAAAAAAATGAAAAAAAGGTGGATGATGAAAATAAACAAACGCACTTTCTTCCACCTGAGCAGGTGCGGAGGGTAAAAAAAAAAAGTTGCGCTCCAACTTCGTGTGGGTAAAGTTTAAAATCCAGTTTCGCTTCAAAAGGACACCCCCCTACAAAAGTGCATTAAAATGTTTGTTTATTTTCCGTCAAAATGTGGAGACACGTACCTGTTTTTAAAAGCGGTGAGAGGCGGCGTAGAGGAGGGATGATACCGGAGCGCGTCTGTCGGTGAGCGGATCCGTTTCCACCGGTGATAATAAAGCCTTAGAAATAGTTGGGAGGAGGGAGGGACCGCTATTCCTGCTAGGGCAGGTTTACAACTGATGTCTTACACCCACTCCAGGAAACAAACCTGGGTAGGGACTGACGTGTTACGCCTCTTCTAATGACATTTTTTTTCTTTCCACCTCCTTTTCTTTGCCGTGGAACACAGAGGAGAAGCCCCCTGAAACGCACGCCACCTATCTTCACGGGAGGGGATAATTGAGGAGAGGCAAACGTGAGCATCTTCTTGGTTGAAGTTTTTCGTCTCTCTCTCTTCTTCTCTCTTTTCTTTTTTGCCCCCCTGCGCTCCGTTTCGCCATCTCAGCTGCTTTTTTTCCTTTTTTTTTTGAGGCGAACCAAGCGATGTTGGGGTGTCCACCAGCGAGGTTTTTGGAAGAGAGAGACGGGGGAACTTGGAGCGTGTCCACGCCGAGCGCATCATGTAAGAATATATACATTTTTTAAACCGTTCACTCGTGTGAGATAATTCATGAACAGGCGTTCGTGGATTATTTGTTTAAATCTTTTAATAATATGTGTGTTATAAACGTTTGCACTTTTGTATCATTTGTTTAAAAAAAAAATATCCAGACTATGTTTTAACTGAAAATTAACATGTTCAATTATGTATTTCAAAACATTTATCTGTCTAAGAAAATACGTGTTTATTCATATTCCTTCATTTTTAGAGTCTCATCTATATAGTTAAGCTGTATTTGAACGTTTTGACTTGAGCATTTTGAGGACCTGAGACGCATTTAAAGTGAAATAAACGCAGGATAAAGTCACGACAGGGGACTCAAGAGTGCCTGCAGGAATGTTACACAGGAATATCATGGACTTTTCTTTCAGGATTATTTCACATCCTGGAGGCCACTAAAAGAAGACGAATCCAACATTTATTACAGAAAGGAGCCATCTCTCCCAATGCCTGTGACTGTGAATGTGTGTGAAAGAGAGATAGTGTGTGTGTGTGTGAGGGAGGGAGAGAGAGGGAAAAGAGAGAGTGGAGTGTGTGTGTGTGTGAGAGAGAGAGGAAGCTCCACCTTCGCCGCTCACTGATTGGTTATGTAAATAAAGTGTTATTTTGTGTACCATCCTCTCTCAGTTCGCCACTGTATGGATAATTAAATCATCAATCAAGAGCTGAAATGGTTAAAGCTCCACCCTCTAATAACCCCCCCATCATCCCCCTTTCCTCTCCACCAAACTAATAATAAAAATAAAACTACTGTAGTCTCTATGTGTCATGCAGTTGTTGATCATTTAACATTTTTTTCCCTAAAATGTGGATTACGAGGCTAAAAAAAAAAAAAGAAGTAAAGCTTTTCTTCTACTTATATTTCGTAGTCGTGGGATCCGGTCCTGGGTGAATTATTGTCATGCGTAATTTACTGCTCACATGTAAACCAAGTCGCCCAGCACTCTCTTACTGTCTCACACACACACACAGCGTCCTCTCCCTCACTCACACACACACACACACTTGAAGCTCGGCGTCTCATTCATCCATGCGAGCATGGAGTGGCACATCCGCGCTCCGGCTCTTGGACGTGGGGCCACATATTCAGCGTGAAAGGGGATTACAGTCGGTGTGTGACCTATAGGGGGACCTTGTGCTTAATGAATATATTGATTTAATTGAGGGCACGCAGCCCCCCGAAACAACGTTTGTCCTAGATTCATATTTTTTGCGGCTCGTTCAGGTCGGAGCGGAGACGTTGTTTGCAGCGTTTAGTGTTTGTTATCTAATATTGTTTTGCATTTTCTGACTTGTAACAAACAAATCTAAACCCGACCGTTTGTATTGAGTTATAAATTCTAACCACGGACTTCTAAATTATGCAGACGTCGCCCCTGCCTGAAGATAATAATCCTAATTCCTCTGCTTTTCCTTTTTTTTTTGTTGCAAGTGTGTGTTACAGAATTCACGTCCGTCTCATTCTCACTCCCGTCTGACGGGGTTACACGGGCGGCGCTCTCATGACGGTTATACTTGAGCCGACAAAGCTTCAATTAGGATCACACGCAGGCAAAACAGAGGAGGTCAGAGGTCACATGAGCAGTGTGAGGTTTGCAGGAGAAGGAGAGGCTGGAAATATTCAACAAGTTTTTTATCAAATGTGTCACGTCGAGGTCCGCTATTCGACGAGGAGCCTCGTGCAAAAGTAAATGAATATCCGACGGTCGATGGTCGAGGCGCAAAAAAACAAGCGGCAAGAGGATCGTCGTGCAGTCAGCGACTCAGCCGCCAGGCGTCCCTGATTATTGGCCTTATTTCGAGTCACATGACATGAGCAGTGGATGTACTGACGAGTCCACGCTCTGCTCTGATGAAAATAAATACTCTCAACCCACCAGACTCAGTCATGCACTTGTTTAACTTACATATGTGGTTTGACTCAGACATTGATTTTGATAAGTCAATATAATTTAAAGTATTTTTTATTTAATTAATTGATGATTAATTGAATCAACCATAATATTAGAATAAAATACATCAAATGAAATACATTTTTAGAATAGCTACTTATTTTTAAAGTATTTATTTTATTGTCATTTCAATGATTGCATATTTTAATATATATTATAATATCAGTCTTTTGTTTTTTAGTTAAGTTCTTTAAGATTAAACTTCAAATCAATACATCATACTAAAAACATAATATGAATAATATTAATAATAATATGAATAATAAAGTATTTAAAAAAAACATTTTTTCAAGTTGAATTTATATTTTTTTGTGTACTTTTACTAGTGTTTTGTGTTTAACTCTGACTTCAGAATACAGAAAAAAACACAATAAAATAAAGTAGGACATTCACAAAAAGCTGTCAAGCAAGCTGATCCGTGTCCTGAAAGAAAAGTGTGTTGTTGTTGTTTCTCTTAATTGTTGTTTTGGTGTGCGAATGTACGGCAAGAGACGACGCTGAATCCCCGCATCACATCTCCACTATGAGCTCATTTGTTTCTCCTCCAGCTCTGCGAACATCAAACTGGGCATCTCTCGATGGGCCCGGGCTCTGTGATGGCCACAGCCAGCGAAGGAAGGAAAAAAAAAAAACACAGCAACAACTCCAGAGATTGACGGACAATTAAAGAGCGAGAAGCGAAGGGTTGAGCGTGTGATCTACGAGAACTCCTCAAACATGCAAAATGAAATGAGTAGAAGACGAACAAGGAGAAGAAGAAGAAGAAAGAAAAACTCTGATCTCGCCCAGTTGGACACTTCGGAAAAACAAACCGAAAAGAAATGTATTGATTCATTTTTTATTTTTTATCTTGTACTTGTTATGAGAAGCAGATGTTTCTATAAATGACCAGTTATTCAACTGACACACATACAAGAGGATTATGCTGTGATTATAACAGGTTGAGAAACTATTATCTTGACACACACAGGATTATTTTCAGCTGAAGTTCTTGGAAATACTGATGAAAAAAGGACAGTCCTTGTGATTAAGTAAAATTCTCAGTTTATATCCTTTGAATTCATGAAAAATAAATCAAGACAATAAACACAAACATACACACAGTCAGGTATATTTCTCAAACGCAGCAGTCAGAAGATAAAGTTTCACTTTTTATTCGACAACTCTAAAACTCCTGTCCGTCCTCAAATGACCTTTCAGATCCGTAAATGTCGCTGACTTGTTTTGTTCATCCATCAGCTGTATAAAGTGAAAGAGAAAAGAGAAGTCTCCATTCATTTATGGACTATGAGATGACACTTTTTAACCCTGTAACTGCCTGACCAACCAAATAGTCCGTCACCTTTCTCTTGAAATTAACTGGATTAAATGTCAACATTTGTGCCTCAAATCAGGTCATAAAATAGCATGAATTATATATAATTTTGTTGCACCAATTAGCACATAACTGACTATTTCATTTATTATATAGATTTATTTGAGTTTAATATTATATGTTTATATATCTAGTTAAGTCACACCTATTTGGTATAATAATATATTTTATATTCATTAGTATCCAAGAGGTGCTAGAAATTAAATTATTTTTACCTTATATTTGTATTATTTGCATACAAATGTATTTCTTATTGATCACATGATTGTTGTTTTGAAACCCACACCCCTGACTGAGGATTTCGAAAGACATTTTTCCAGTCTTCTACGCGGAAAGAGACTTCATCTGAATAAAACATCTGCAGTAAGTATTGTCAAAAAACCTCGACAATTGCAAACATCATTTTAAGATTAAAAAAAAGAAGAAAATATGGGACTCTGGATACCCAGCTACAGGTTTAAACAAAAAGGTAAGGATGAACCTTTCTCCAGATTAAAGTAGCGAACACAAGAAAATATTGTTTTCAGACATGATTCGACATTTTTCCTCCTCTCTCTAACACACGAAGCAGCAGCAGCAGCAGCAGCAGCAGCGCCACCAAAACAAATCCAGCACATTTACTGTATTTGACAAATACAAAAAAAAAAGGTTTTGATTGCAATTCTGATTGATCCCACAAGAAAACTTTTTATTCCGAGTAAAAAAAAAAAGGAAAAGATTGCGCACTGAAATGAATAATTGACAGTGCCTCAAATGAATAATTAATCAAACACTTGAATAATTGTTGTAGCTCTAATCTCTACAGTCATTTGCATATTTGCGTGTTCTTAACATTTGCCTCTGTATGTGAACTTCGATCCTCTCAGGACACCAAAATAGAGTTAAAGAGATTTCCTTTTTTTTTTTAACACATTTGAAGGAGCCTTTTTTTGAGAACTGCCCACTTCACAGGAGCCCCTCGGTGGGTTTGATGAAGACATCATTTTCAATTCTGTGGAAACTTCGTTACCTTTAGCTCCTGATAGTTGTTTAATCTGTCGAGTGAAATGGACTCTTCAAATCTTCACAAAAATTTGTTTTTGCTTAACAGTAATTTCACTGCTTTGCCTCATCATTTTTCAACACGAGAAAGCAAACACACTAAGGCCAGAAAACAGATTATTTGAACGTCATTTTGAGGAAGATCCAAGACCACGAGCCCATGTAGAGTTGCACAACCGAATGTGTATTCAGGAAATGAAAAAGTGTCAGGGTCAGGTGGTCAAACAGGAAGTAGACATTCGGCTGAGTCAGACTTAATAACACTCTCTTGGAAGGAACCTGTATTTACACATACATCTATGTGAACTCGGTTTTACAGTTTCTTTACACAATCATTTACAGTTATTTAACAATCCGGTACCATTTTGATGTCGTGAATGTCGTAAATGCTTGAAAATTTGTCGACTACTGACCTGACCGGGTCAAGGGAAGGGTAGCAGAATCAAATATTTTCAAAATGAACAGGTCTTTTTGTTATTTTCATGGGGTCAAAAAAGTCAAATATGTCAAATTTCAACAAAAGTTTTAAACATATATGTAAAAAATATATATTGAGAGAATAGACATAAGCATGCACACACACACACACACACCCAGGGAGCCTTAAACTGAATCTAATAATTATAAGGTTATTACTAAATGAGGCGTCATGAAACAGCTTTGTAGTGAAGACGCTGTGTCATGATACAGTGAGTCTTCATTTTAAAAGGCCACTAGATGGCACTCTATGTATGACAATTATGCCAGGTTTTATTGAATAAGTAAGATTGGAGCTAAATATGATAAAGTAGACAGTGACATCTAGTGGCCTTTCAAAAAGAATATCACTGTATCATGATACAGTATCTTTACTCTGCTTCAACAGATTAGATTAGATTAGATAGACTTTATTTATCCCTCAGGAGATTTCCTTAAGGAAATTGGGTTTTCAGTACACCACAAGCGATAGTTTCATAAAAACGATCGAAAAGAACCAAGTGCAAATAAAAAGAAAAAAGTGCAAATAAAAAGAACACCTCTTCAACCTAGTAATCATACTCAAAATTGCCCACATGAATTCCTTGAAAACAAGATTTCTCACACTAGAGTTATTATTATTTCTTGAATTGGAAGTGGTGTTTTGATGCGAGTCACGGTGAAAATGTGTGGACGCAAGAAAATGCCGCCGACATAACACCCCCCCCCACCCACCATTTTAGGACTTGTGTCAGAAAAATTTCAAATATAAAGCTTAAAAATAGGATTGTGGTGATTTAAAAACAAATGTCTGTTCCATTTAATCAGTTCAACCATTTATTTTTGAAAAAGAAAACATGCGTTCTCTTAAAATCACCGCAGCCATGTGTGCACATTTACACAGTACCCTTGCACTTACGTTAATAACTCGTTTCTTTCATACAGTTGGTTTTGTGTGTCCATCCATTTCTACCTCTTCTTATACGGACCTTCAGGATGTGTGATTTGTTTTGCTATATTAACTTATTAAACATAATTTTTCTTAAAGCAAACTTTTTCCCTTTAAATTACCTTTAATTCCCTCCTTCTTCAGCTAGCTGTAATCAAGCCCTGCTTTGTTTATACAATGAGCCCCTTGGAGATGGAGACTTCTGAAATTGATTCATGCAGTGACAACCCTCATTTATCTACAGAAAAAACAAGCATGTTCAGTGGGCGGGGCTTACACTTTCTAATGTAACTATTTCAATGAAAAGAGAGACACATACTGGCGAGTACGATAGAGACCAACATCTATTTCAGACGCTCACAATTAAGCTCATGCACATCCTGTTTGCACGGATCAACGTCGAGTGGTTTCCGCAGCTTGATTGGAGCTCACCTGTGAGCGATCCAGTTGATTGGACGTGATTTCCAAAGACTTGACAGACTTTCACCTGCTGCTTCCACAGCTGAGAGTCATTGGACAAACTGAGTAATTGCCATGTTTGTTGTTGGTTATTAAAAAGTAAAACTCTTGGAAGTCTTTTTTTTTCTTTTGTTTGGCTGAAAACAAAACACGATATATTTTAGAACTTAACATGGCCTTTGAAGGAACTCACTTCATAAATGTTTTTCCTGACCCAAAATCCTTACAAGCCAGTTTTGATTGGCTGAATAAAGTCAACAACTTCCTGTATTTACACCAGGACGGATCCCATTTTTGTTACAAATCTTGCATCGACACCTGACCAATCTAATTATACCACACACCCAAGTTTGTATTAAAGTCCTGGAGACTCTTTCTGCAACTGAACCATCGCTCGGGTCAATTGGCTCCAAACATGGTGGGAGTGATTGTGATGTGTGTTTCTGACCCAATGATTAGTAGCTGTGAACAACATCAGGCGGCGCTGGATCATGACTGGAATGGTAGTTTGCACAAAAGTTTGGCTTTGAACCTTTTTTTTTTTTTTTGCCCATTTTTGTACCAACAATCATTGGACAGTTTCACATGTTTACAATATTTTTCTAGCTTTTTTTTATCTGCCAGTGAACTTGACCAGACAGTCGAGCCTTGATTTAAATACTTCCCACCTGAACGATCATCTGTTGACTTCATTAGCTCAAGAAAAAGCTTAATAATACAATTATTGAAACGGTGGATTGTTGATTCCTGCCTCTAGCGTTTGAGTTTAAAAGCACACGGCGATCGTACGTGGGTTGGAGAGGGGGAGTCGATGATTCGTCTTTTGATCCTGGCTCGCTTGTTGTCAAAAGCTGCCCAGATCCAGGCGACTGTTGTCCGCAATTGACTGCGACAATTAGGGCACCATCACAGTCCCTGCGTAGAGCACTTAAAGGCTAATTTACATGTCACTTTGTTGAATTAAAAAAAAGAAAGAAAATGTGTTGGAAAAAAAAAAGAAAAAGGGATGTGTTTTGCTTCCTCACCCCACACTCCCACCTTCTCCTCTACTGTCTATCTCCTCTTTTTTTATTTCTCCATGCCTTGTAAACTGTAATTTGTACACTGCTTAGGGGAACCTGGCAGAGGAGAGGCGACCGGTATTTCCATTTGAAAAGAGGCAATCACCAGGCTGCTGCTGAGCCTATTGTCCAGTGGTAGCAGTGGGGGGCGGCAATTTATGGGCAGAGAAGTTAACCTTTTTTTTTTTTTTTGCGAGGTGTATTACTCGTAACGTGTGTGACACGAGTTCATCTTCTCATGTTTGCCGATAGTGTGCCCCGTTATTGAACCTGAATAGGAGTCTGATGGTTCCATCCAGAAACCTAGTAGCAGATGCGACATGTGTGATAACTTCAAATGACTGATGGAACACGGCAGAAGGTTCCGTGTGTCCAAAGACAAAGACAGAGGTCTGGAGCAACGTTGATGTTGGTTAGATCGGTGTTTATCTATATACAGTATATATATATATGAGTCTGTGTTTTTTTTTCTTATCGTTATGTCTTATAGATTTCCAAACCGCTTGACAAAATCCCTTGTTGAAAATGACAATGTAGACTACTGACCTTTCAGTGAAGGTTCAGGAGGGAGGGTGACTCAATCAGGTCAAATGTAAGGGGGCACAAGGGGGGCAAAAGACCACCATGAAAACTTAGATAATTCAATTGTTCAAATTGAAACTATATTTATAACATACTAAGTAAGAAAGATGTCTAGAATGTTAAGCCTTTCTTTAATTGTAAGGAGGCACAAGGGGGGCAACAGACCCCATGAAAACTCATACGTTCAATTTTGTTTAAACTGTAACCATATTCATAACATAGGCAGTAAGAAAGATGTATTGAATTTCAGGCCCTTTCGGTAATTGTAAGGGGGCAGAAGGGGGGCACAAGAATCCCCTGAAAACTCAAATACGTTTAATTTTTTGGAAATTGAAAATATATTTATAACATACTAAGTAAGAATGATGTCTAGACACAAGAACAAGGTACAAGAACCGCATGGAATCTCAAACAGTAGCTATTTAAATGAAATGTATACAATATTTAATACATAGGAAATACAAATGATTTTCATAATTGCAGCTCCTTTGATCAATTGTAAAGTCCAACTCTCTTTTGTGGGAAGTTTTTAGTTTTTCTAATGGTCATATGTGTCTTTATATGCAAGTATTGAACTACTTATATTAGAATAGTTTGACTCTTAAAAGGAATGCTACATCCTTCTTTAAATCAGACCATAGAACATCAGGTGTTGATGGTGAAAATAGTTCAATTCAACTACACTTTATTTATATAACAATTTAAAACAACAGCAGATGAAACAAAGTGTAGTACAAGAACTGGTTTTGGGGTAACTTCTGTCTGACAAGAACAAACATCTTAAGAAAATGTGATAACAGAAGTAGAGCTAAAATCAAATCAATTATTATTAGTTCAGCTATTTTGATGTAATACTTAAAGATGTCAAGATGATTTTTTATATTTATCTTTTTGACCTAAAAACATACCAACTTAAAACCTTTTAAAAATAAAAAACACATAAAGATTGTCAACAGTTAAATGTTGTACACCTGAAGTGATGTGACATGTTCTCGACAAGTAGGAAAAAAAGGAAATATAACTTGTCTTTGTTAGAGAGTTCAGCTCTGGTCAACTTCTCAAAGTAAATCACACTGTTGTCAAAAACATTGTAATATAAATAAACCATAGAGGTCAATGATGAGCAACTCATTAGCTGTTAATGGTGTCAAACTAGATCACACTTGTAACAATGGGCTAATTTGTGGGCAAATATAATTGTTTAACATTAACTCTTTATTTTCTTGTACCAGTAAGGTATAATGTGTATTTTTTCTTGTACTATATTCTTGTATGTGATCATCTTATTGATAAACAACTGTTCAATCCTAAAGAAGAAACAGTAAAGCTGCTACAAAACTTTGAGACAAACATCATTTTACATTTAAAGTGTTTTTCGGCCCAACAACTTAGACATGGTCACACAAATTCAAGATCAATATTCAAGTGAAAAATCCCATAATAGATACAAAATCATGTTTCTTTTTTTTTTCTTGAAGAGAACACAGTTGGCAATGAATGGTCCCAATAACTCCAACATTCATGACTACAGAGGTTTGTATCAGCTCAGACATCCCTCAAGTTTCTTTTCTCTCGCACTGACAGGCTGTTTGTAACAGGTGCAGAGTGTGTGTGTGTCCATGAGAGTGTGTGTTGTGGTGTGTGAAAGTACCCCCAGAAATCTCTTCCCCCTCTCTCTCTCTCTCACACACACACACACACATACACACACACACACAGACACACACACACACACACACATACACACAAAGTCCGGCTGTCCTTTCAAAGGGAACACAGAGGGGACAGAGAGTGTACAGAAACAGCAGGTTGATGGGATAATGCCCATCATCTGTTGCACCGAGTCAATTCTACACTAACCTGATTTTGCAACGGTCATGTATGTGCGCAAAACCACAACCACCTTTATTGATATGTGCAGTATGTCGATCTTAAAATATCTGAAATTTGACTCTAAAGCAAATTATTAGATGGTGCTACTTCTGGATGATTGGTAAAGTAACACGGAAAAAAAATAGAATAAGAAAATTGCAAAACATTATGAGTTATAAGCTGATTAACACCCAAAATATAATGAATTTACCGAAAAAAGTTCTGTGTACACTTAAAAACATAATTGTTTTATTTTGACAATTTTCTTCTGGCAAAAACACTATCTAAAGAAATAAAACAATTGCAAATTGTATCATAAGAAATAAAGATATTACTTTAAAACTAACTTAATGGGACACACTGATAGTAAAGAGAAACGAAAACAACATATTAGTTCACACCATCAACAATGGGTATTTCTTATTTTACACAAACATTGGGTTTAATGAGGCTAAGAATGTTAAAGGAACCAGTAAAATATTTATTTATTTCACTCTTGAGAATATTAAAAACAGAACATCTGTTTATAGAAGCTACAGGTGGTATTTTTAAGTACTTTAATGAATATAGTTGCTCTTTAAAGAAACCCTACCCTCCTTAAACCAGAGTAGACAGTAACAAAAGTGATCTTATTGCGTAAGAATAAGTCTAATTGACCGTATCAAATGATGCTTTGTCTGAATTTAAATACGAGTGCTTAGGAGGCGTGTCTCCAATCTGGGTGTGTTTGTGTTCCGTTGGTGTGTTTTGCTTGTACACGAGGATTACGTCAACCAGGACCGGGATTGTTCTTAAACTCAGCCTGCTCACAATAATCATTTGACTAAATTCCCTCTTCGGCTGTGAATGACCTAATCCAGATTTGCTGGTCATTATATCAGGCCTGTTCATTATGCTGTAAACATACAGTAGTTATAATCTTAATCCCTGTAATGCCACTGTCAGTGAGGACAACACTGCTGCTGCACTCAAACAACCCCATCCGGTATCTGGTCAGAACTCACGGGTCTCTTACCGCAGAGGCCTTTTTGGAAAACTTTACAGGTATTTGCTCTTTTGTGGTTTGGAAAATCCCTTTTGTCACTGATATGAGTATCAGTTTGAATTTAAACTACTAATCCAAGCAATTGAGCTTTTAATTAATTGCAGGGTTTTGTAGTGAGGCAGGGTGGATTAGAGCGTGGACAGGTGGGCAGATTTAAACCTCGCTGGGCCGGACACATGTTGAGACCGAAGGAAAGCCATCATCCTGAACAAAGAGGGCTTTTTTTTTTTAAATTCCATGGACATCCTCCAAATGTGTTTGTATCCACTAAAAGGGCTCAGCGAAGGGCTTGTGCCTGTGGACAATAAAATCCTGTGAACACTGAGAGGTTTAAATAATCTATACCAGATCTTCTCAAGGCGACAATGTCCGGATAATTGTTTTATAATGCCATTATAAGGCTGTAATGAACACTCCTTTTAGTTAAAGCCGTTCTTGTCAATGTAATGTTCCCTGAGAACACGGGAAGACATTTATTTGCATCTATTGTTGCAAGACAGGAAGTCAAGTGATGAGGATCCTTTGAATTGTTTAGATCTTTTTCTTCTTACCTTTAAGACTTTTCTAAGAAAGTTCAAATTTAACATTTATTTTATTAACATGAATATTTGATGTGATTTACTGAGGTATCCATTTGCCGGGACCAAATAGCTCAGTGGCACAGTGGGCTGGACCAACGATTACAGGTGATTAGCCAAGATTTCAGGTAGAACTTTGTTCAAAGATAAAAAAAATGGTGATGTTGTAATACAAATAACAAGTGAAAGGATTTATCCCTCGTGTTATATCAGGGTCAAGGTGAGCGAAGGCCCGAAAACAAATGTGTTTGTGGTATTCCTTGTGTTATCTCTGGGTCAAGGTGAACAGAAATACAAATGCAATGGTGAGTTTGTTCACCTTGACCCAGTGACAACATAAGGGTTAAACGCTGATAGGCTACAGAACAGGAACATCCTGTGCAACACTATGTGACCACTCAGCATTTCTCAAACATAACAAAGTTAATTTCAATTATATCCAATGTGTGTGATTCAATAAACCTGAGTAACGAATTATGATTAGGATTCCTCAAAAGATGTTAATGTCACTATCTTTTTTAGCAACTCATTTCTAACTCAATTTCTGTAATATATATACATTATTTATAGTTAAACATAAATTTCAGTTCAAGCAGAATTAAGTCAAATGTGGATCCCTAGAATATGAAGTTGTTTTTGAAGCTTCTCTTTGTACATAGAAAATGTTCCCATGTACCTTCTAAACTAATGATGCAATTTCTAAGTGCAATGATTTTAAAAAGTTGAACACTATTTTAAGCAAAGCTTTAAGCAAGGTTTTTGTATGTTGTTGTATCGTATAATGCCAGTAAATATATAATGACAGTACTAAGATACTCTATATACTTATTTTAAGTATATTCTGTCATTAAAAAAAATGGAAAGAGCCCCCTTTTTTATACTATAAATAATTTCTTATTTACAGTAACTTTTTTGTGGACTAATGTTATATTAAAATAGATTTAAGATTTAGATTTAAGATAGATCTTGGCGAACGAGACGTTACAAGAGTGGAGTCCATTATGACATAAAAATGGTCTCACTCCTCTTCCAGCCAGCTGTAATCACACCGTGCTTTGTTTATACAATGAGGTGGAGACTTCCGGGATTGGTGATGTGCGGTGACAAACATTAATGCTTGACCAATCACAGCAGAGTGGGTGTGGTTTTGGTAAACAAGATTTAATCTTCAGAATAACTAAGTGTGTTCAGTGGGCGGGGCTTAAGCACCTTATATAATGTAAATATTTGAATGAAGAGAGTTTTGTACAAACAGATACATACGGATGAGTACAATAGGTCCAATATATTTTGAAGACACACTTAAATCAACACATTAGTTGCACTTTAAGGTACTTTTTTCTGGACAAATGTTATGATAACAAATTTGTTCACGTTTTATTAATGATTACTACTTGATGCTTGAGCTTCCTAGCTATAAAATTGTACCAACAACAACAGTTTTTTCCCTTTCTATCTGTTAGTCGCATGATACACAGAGAAGTTACTACTTCATTGCATCATCATTGTTGATGAAAACATGGGTGGTCTAATAATTGTTTCCACGGCTGAACACGGTTGAGGTCTCACAATGTTTGCTCTTTCTGCAAAAAAACATCTTCTAATACAGCTTTTTTTTTCTTTTTAATGACTCATTTTATCCCTTCAGGCTCTCAAAAGCCAGAAAAAAGTACTTTACTTAGTTACAGCCAACGGGTGTTTGCTAGGCTCTCATAATGACCCCATCTTTGGACATTTACCTGTGTTTTATTTTTTCTTCCCAGACGACAGCAGTCATGATTTAAAGCCCCCTGCTGAGCCGCTCCACAGGAGGAACTGCAGAGCAGAGACTGACGTATCCCTCACACAAAGGCTGTTCTTGGTTATGATGGGAACGGCAAGATATAGAAGCTAAACCAGGATGCGAAGAAGATAAAATATGTTTTACAAAATGATGTTACAATAATTTAACCATTTCTATTGCATCCAATTATGGTATAGATGTGTAGATTTATAATCAAGATCTACAAATGATTTCCAGGTGACTTCAAATTGCACTATGTAACTTTATTTATTCGTTTTTCCTGTCGTCACTTACTACGACGTGTTAATTTGTTTAATGAATGCCTCATTTTCAAATTGTCAATCTTCAATTGCTAATGAATTCCTTACAATTCCTCTCAATGAATAAAAGATTGTGGGTCACACAAAAGCTTTCAGTGTTAACTGTGTGTACGTGTGTTTCTCACTGTAAGAATCTCTTCCTTCACTACCCATACATTAATGTACACGCTGTGTCTGATGCTAGTGGCTCCAGACAGTGTCACAGTACATTTCAGGTTTAGTCTCCTGCTAGTCATATGTTACACTCGATGCTCACACCGAGAGCATGGGTTGGATATAGATAGAACGCTCCTTGAAAAGCACCAGAAACGTCCGCTGTGCTGGCGTCAGATCGTATAAGAAGTGTTGACTCTGTGAAAGTCCAGATCGAATGGAAAAAGAAGTGGCTTTTACTTCAAAGGGATGACTCAGGTGAGAAAGATCAATTTTCTACACCCCATAAACCGAGGAGGCTTGGTTGTTATCGCTTATGTATCTGTTTTCTAAGGCAAAAGTGTCACAATTCTGTACAAACAACCACCGTGCTATATCAACTCGTAAGGACCCGCTGGCATCATGCTGCCTTGATTTTCACCGTTGAGTGTCAAAGGCGTGACATCTTAAAACAGCAGTGTCATTTACAAGAAACGTTTTCCCTTGTTCTACCCTGCTGACTCATAGACAATGCGGCGCCTTGGCTGTCATGCTGTCGATCTTCTTGGTTTACACGGGGAAAAAAATGACCTGATATTTATTAACGTTACCCTTCAATCTGGCAGCATCGGAATTTGTACTTCAATCAAAAATTTGCAATCATCTCAGATTGGTTAAGAAGTTTCTTAAGTGCTAAGATCGTCTTAAGAGTGCTCTTAAGAACGCTATAAAAAAAAGGATATTTTTCCTGAGTCGCTATTGGATTAAGAAGATGTTTCACTAGGAAAGAAAGGAGTTTATCATACTACTATAACTGAAATGTTAACATTAAATATATTTTGTGAGTCTAAATAATCTGTAAAACAACATTGAAATCACCATTTATACACTGCAATTAATCAACATAAATGCACATGAGACTTCTAACAGATTTAATTAAACTCCCATGAGTTCCAACTTATGAAGTTGCTATAGCCCACTAAGTGCTTCTTATGAAGCTTCTTTGCCTTGATCTGTAACAGCAACTAATGTAAAAACCCAACTTTCCTGACTCACTCAAATGTTTCAAATGTTCAAGTCTTCCTCTCCAAGATGCAGTAAGTCCCTCATCCTGACCATGTTTGGAACTTATTACTTCTAGGCTTTAGGTTCTCTCTGAAATCTCGGCGGATGAGAGATTACAAGAGTAGAACCCAGTATGACGTAATAATATGCTTCTCTCCTCCTCCAGCAAGCTGCAATCACGCCCAGCTTTATTTATACAACAAATCCCTTGGAGGTGGAGACTTCCGGGATTGATGACGCACAGTGAGAAACCTCAATGTTTGACCAATCACAACAGAGTAGGTGGGGTTATGGTAAACAGGATTTTGTCACCAGAATGACCCCAATTTCGTCATTGTTGGCAAAAAACAATTTCTCAAATCAACACATAAGTTGCCATTTTCTAAGAGGGGAGTTAAGAATGGGTCTAGGAAACACCCGCATCTTAGTGTTCCTTCTTAGCAATTCTTAAGAGCCTTCTTACATCCTTAAGTACAATCGAACCCGGGGAAACGTGGCAAATGACAATCAACTAGTCAAGAACACCTTAATCTAGACGAAGAAACTGGAGGGAACCTCAGACCAGGAATAAGTGGTCTTCAGACCAAAACCTTGAGAACTACAATCAACATACGATACTATCATATCATCGGGTCTCACACGTCAATCTCACGTATTCATATTATTGCTCCCTGACCCAATTTATGTATTTCGGTATCACAGAGAGAACAAAAAGATAATCAGCACCATCTGGAATATTTGGTGCATTAAAGGCAAAGCGGCTCTCACAAACATGCACATTTCACATAAATCTCTTAAGTAATAACTAAGCCTTTTACAGTTAATGTTTGTGATCAGCGACATCCTGTCATGATATCCATTGTGTACAGGAATTCCAAACAAATTGTATCAATTCTACCACAACCAGTACTTTAGTCCAACTACTGTTATTGTCTTAGTTTAATTTTCCTTTTTTCTTGACAGTCGTTTTTTCCAGACAATTCATCAATCTCTTAATGACTTAGCATACTTTCCTCATCGTGTTTGATTCTTCCTCAGCAATATTAAGATACATTCGAGCTCTGTGGATGCCAAGCCTAACACAAAGCATCCCGCGACACAGACAGCATGGTTCCAAACCTGTCCTCCAATAAGGTTTTTTCACCTACTTTTGGGGGGTGCCCAGGATGGAAAAAAAAGCAGGAGGAGCGTTTGGGGCTTGGTGGGGTTGTTGGGCTCCGTCTTTAGAGAACCATCTATCAATAGGTGCAGCCAGTGTCAGTTGTCCTTCTCATCAAACCGGAGCCTGACAAAGAGGCGGTGGCGCATGGGAAAGGGGCAGCAAGGTGAAACTAATGCCATGGATGTTTGATTCATCAGGGCCTCATTGTTGGCGGCCACGGCTGATTGTGAAGGTTCAGTCAAGCAAAAGGGGTGCGGAGTAATCAGTCGGATTTATGGTGCCGAGGGCCTCGGAGAGAGGCAAAAAAAAAAAGCTAGATAGAAGCTGTTTGCTGTGCCGCCAGACCTGGTCGGATAAACACATACCTCGTATTCATTTGTAACTGGCTGACACCTTGCTCTGCAGATTGTTATGAGGAAGCAAACTAGTGGTTATTTTAGATGAATCCCAGGATTTGGAAAATGTATTTATTTATAAATACAGGTACTTGATTTGCTAACAACAAAGGTACCACTTAACTAAGAACTTTTTCCATGTGCCTGCCTACTTTCTGCCCAGTAGGTTGCGTAACTAGCAAGATACTTTTTCAACTCACCTGTATGTATTCCAGGTATTAGGTGACGAGAAGCCAAAGCGTCAGTGCCTAAATAAACACACACTGTACGGTTCTCCTATTTTATAGCACTCGGACCGGCCCAAAAAAGAGAGCAACCAACCTGATGAAGAAGTCCCTTGTAGGAAAACAGTTTGAGTTATTGTTTTTTTTTACAAAAACTCAGTGGTCAAATGACATTACTCAAATGTACCCAACATAGGAAGAATGTATGAACTAAGGTATTGCAATCAAACTGATAGAGTTTAAGAAGGAGTGGTGAAGCAGAATCCTAAACAGATATCTAATGGGGCTACTTTCTATTTAATGGAAAGTAGAATGACTGACTATTATGTTAACAAATCCCGCTATGATATATTCAACCATGAATTTAAGGGATTTTGCCAGACGCATACATTCTAAAACCCATATAATGGCGGTTAATGCACCCAAGAAGAACGATTTTCAGGAACTAAAACTTGTGTATTCCCAGACATTGATGGAATACGTGTGCATGTGAATGGTTGCATTATTTGGAATTCTAGTTCACTGTGCATCCACAAGCATTGACATTCCTTATTATTAGGTAAACTAGAAGTTGAAAGGGGCAGTATTAAAGAAGAAGAAGGAAACGATTGTGTAATAACAGTTGTCATTCCAATGCAGTGTGTGTCATGAACTGAGAATTTCCTGTCATTCCTGTAATGTTCTACTCATTTCGCAATACACCACAAATACTTAATTTTACTGTACTGTGTTATTCATACCGGTGTTTAAGTAACACTTTGTCACATTATTTCAACTCTGCACTTTCCACCTGTCAGGCAGATGTTTTTTAACCAGAGCCACATTTTTGGGTTGATTGAAATACTTAGGCAAAGTACAATGTAGTTTGGATAATTACTACCATCAGGAAGGTTAAGGTTTGTCTGGCTTTTTCACTGTTGGCTTTACGAAGGAAACTAGAAGTTCCCTTTAATTGACCATCGATTTAAATTGTCACATCGGACACAAAACTCTACCTGTAATTAAAAAAAGGCGGAAGGAACTGAGTAAAAACCAAATATCAGTCGTCTGGATTTCCAGATGTAATCTCCCAAAGTCCAACTGAGACTTCATCCATAGCACTCGACCTCATCCTGCGATTTTATCTCCCCCCGTCATGAAGTACAGTATTTTCCCTCTCTTGAGCAACCTTCTTCTCTTTTGCTCATCATCCCTCAATCCACCCTTCTGATTGGTTGTTTCGGGGAGCAGACAGATGTAGGGCGAACAGCAGCTAAGCCGTTGTACTCTTAAGCCTAATGTGGAAGTTTTATATGCAAAGAGGTGACACTGGGAGGGAGGAGGATGGAGTTTGAACTGATTATGATAATTCCGGCTTTTAATACAGCTGTCCCTCCAGCTTAAGGTAAACCAAATGTTGCCATCAGAGATTAGTGTACCTTGCCTGGTTATTAGCAAACCCCTCCTCCATCATGCTCACACACACACATGCATCAGAAATGTCTCTAAAGCCGCTCTTGCTGCTTTAATTTGAGATGGAGGGAGGCGGGGATGAACAGGAGGGAAGAAGATATGTGTTGCAACCTGATCTTATTTTGCACCTGTTGGTAAAACGAGGGTATAAGACTGTGGTTGTCGTCGCGGTTGTGTGCCATCAGTTTGCTGGAATTAAAAGGGAAAAAGAAAGGGAGGACATCATTTCACACACAATTACAGAGGAATCTTGGGTTAGACAAAAGTTTACACTTGATAAAATGTTAGTTTGGTCTTCATTCAACCTTGAGTTGAATTTTCAAAACTTAGTGTAACATGGTTTAATAAGAAGAATGGATTTAAATACAAAGCCATTTGAACAGTGTGTGTGTGTGTGTGTACCTGCACATCTGTTCTGAGCTATCAGTCATCAAGCGCTCATTCAATCCTGCCAGTTGCTTTAATACCTTTACGCCCTGAGGAGAACAAAACACACGCAGTGATACATGAGTTTCACACACTTGGCATGTCCTGTCAAATATTATGTCACACACTCTGATCCAAGGCCGTTAACGCCAAATTTGTAACCAAATACATAAAGCTTCTCTTGGAAGTGTCTTCTTAGGTTCCTCTGTTTTTCACTTAAGCTGTTGAGTACGACTCCTCTTCACTGATGTTATCAATACGAGCCAAAAGTCCTTTTCCCACCAGCGTGTCACTCAAAGAAATAATGTGGATTGAAAATAGATACAAGAAAAACTACATGGAGACATTTTACTACTTTATGTGAACACGGGTAGATCATAAATGAGGAATTCATCCAATATAGCCTTAAATTAAATATGGTGATGTAGAAAATCAAAAGTTCCAATTTCTGCATAAAGCAATCTTTATCCAAGAATGACATGCTTTTGACCCCTTCATGTTGAGAATGTTGAATAAATTATATTTGATATGTCTTTATTGGTCCTTTTTTAAGGAAAATAATCTGTAAATATTATCAATAGATTGTATGATGAGTAATACAGCACATGAATTAAAAGTTCTGTCATATGTTGTTCAATAGATAAAATGAATTAAAACTTACAGAGATCCATTCAAATTTACTTCCATGTTGCCCCACGCCATAAACTAAGATTGGTTGGATGATGAAATAATTTTCATTGTGACAGCTATAACCATGCTTGTCAATGTTGGATATAAGCAACAAATCTTGTCAGGATGAGCTTTCTCTCGTATCAAATCTATCACAGTATAATATACTTAAAGGCAGAAGGTCATTCTTCACCATGTTGGTCATGCATTTGGAAGTTTAAAATCAACTCATGGTTGGTTCAAACTACCTTCTCATGGGAGGTTATGTGAACACCTGCATTCATCTGCAAAAAAAATGTTTGATTTGATTTCAATGAAATTTTTGGTTCTCAAAAATGGTGTTCCAAATTACCATCCGGATCCAGGAATACTTTGAAGATGGATTAAGATCTGTTGGGGACAAAGCTGCGGCCCAAAGTTCCTTATTTGCTTCTGTGTCTGTTGTGCAGATGAGCTCTTGAACTCTACTTCAGCCTTTTGTCCCACCGAGTGCTTTTATCTTGATGGTTCATCCAGCAGGAAAGGAGTTTCATTCAGAAGTTATATGGGCTATACACTTATGAAGGTGCCTGAAGGTATTTTGGTTTCAGCATCATGACGCAAAGATCTACGATATGGTAGTTCTTAGAAGTAATGAGTGTTAAATTGGGAAAGTATGACATTTAAGTTCCACTATTTATACTTCAACAACTCTTTGGTACATTGAACCAATACCTCTGGCATGAGAGCAACCCTGTAAAAAAAACTAAAAACAAGATCAAGATCTGCACTGAACAGTGTACCATACCATGTGATGGAGCATTATATGATCCCTATCTCATCACATAAACCCTCTGAAGTGAGAAGACATCAACATACAATGTAGGCTTTGTTGACTTTCATTCATTCCAACCTGTGACGGCTGCTTATGAACTTAACGACTTTATTGTGTTGTACTTATAAACATAAAAAAAAGAACATTCGAACGAGTCTTTAACTCGCCGTGATAATTGAGAATCTCTATATCATGCTTGAAGCCTGAGAATATTTCAAGTGTCAGCAAAGACATGCTAGGTGGGCACCATCAACCCCTTTTAAGCACCGGTAAGTCTGGATTTTAAATACTATCTGACCTAGTTCTCACATGTGCGCCATAGCTGTCACAGAATCGAGCCCAATTTTTTTTTGAAGCAAGCTACTTTTGACAAACAGGGAGGAGGAATCCTTTGCCTGGAGCATTTGAAGTGAACATGTGAAGATTTCCTCCCAAATGAAATATCAACTGACAACTGAAGCTACATCAAAAAGGACTCAATTAAAACAAATGTTGGCTCTATTCCATGGACAGTAGGTGCTTTTAACTGTGCCAGGGATGTGTTTTAACCAAGATATTAGCAGTTTGATATTACCTGCTGGAATTAGCACAAAGCAGGTTGTTCCATTAGGGACAATTAAAAGCACCGGTTTGATACAAAAGCTTTGAATTACAGCTTTGTAGCTAATTTACAAGGTGTGATCAGTATCATGCGACATCTGAACCCGTAGAAATGTCTAATATAAAGTTGAAATTGTTGTTTCATCTATTTAAACAGGAACGATATTTCACTATATGAACTTTTTACGTCAATTCTACAGCTGGATCAGTGGCATGTGTCGAGAGAAAGACCCTTCTTGAAAATTCTAGCTTTAGTCTAGAAAATGGTTTTCTGTCGTAGATTTACTAATTGCAAAACCTTAGATGATTCACTGAAATTCTCCAGAATGGTTCCTTGAGCTCAATTCAGCTGGTTTAAACGTGACCTTTGACATCACATGAAAGCAGTCAGCGCAGTACTCGCTTACGTGACTATCATGTGAGACAGAAAAGAAAACTTGGAATGTCTAAAAGCACTGTTTTTGTCAGGAAGATGTCATAGTGTTTAATTTCAGGAGGTGGAGAGATGTTTTTGGTTCCAACTGATTCACAATCACACTAATAGTTTCTGTATCAGGCTTTTTGTCAGAAGTTCGGGGTTCATAAAGACACAATTGTGTGCTAGTAAAATAAATGACTTTCTGAACTGATAAAATTGATAAAACTATATGAAGTCCCAGTAACTATTTGTTTCTACAATGGTCATCTAAAATTCTAGCCCATTTTTCACAGGAACATGTTCTGTAAGGTACTTTTGTTTTTCACAACTGACACATCAGATCTTTATGGGGTTTTGAGATGGATTTTCAGAGTTAGGAAACAATTATGTGGCTCAGATGGGACAGAGCAGGAGAAATTCATGAAGCTACTACCAATGTCACATCGTCTTGGTCAAGACCTGTTGATTGCTCAAGATATGGACGTATCTATGACTTTCTTTTTACTTTTGTCCTTTTTAGTTAGCACCCTTCCTTAAATCATTTCACTTGTGCTTCTTATTACGCAAAATCTGAAGAAAAAAAACGATCAATGTGGTTACAATCAACAGAAAATATTATTAACCCTGGTGCGGCCTCAGGGTCAAGGTGACCCGATAGCCTTGAACTTTCTGGAAGAGTTCATTCACCTTGACCCAGAGACAACACAAGGGTTTTAAAATAACCCTCCTTCCCTGTACAGTTGGTTACTATAAGATGTTTATTGAACCAGGGTGTAAATGTTGTTTTTTTAAATCACAGTTAAAGTCAGTTTTTTCTGGGTTGGGTGCTTTTTCCGAGGCCAGCCTCAAGTGGACACCTAATGAACTGCGTCCATTTGAACTTTTGCATTGGCTTCACTTTTCAAAAGCGGACGTTGCCACATGTCAAGCAGCTCCTTCTAAACATGTTCCGACAGGGTTATCAGCTGCTCGTGTGAAGAGCCACAAGAGAACGGTCCTGTCACTTTCAGAAAGAGTTCCCTGGATAAATGAAGGTAAATAGAGACAAACCAGAGAAGTGACTCTAAACATGAACACGCACGCTTCACTAACTTAATCACCAAGAAGTGAACATGCAGAGGTGATAACGCCACTCGTTTCCGCCTGCGTGACATGTGAGGCGACGGTTCATTGGCCAATGCTCAACAGTGATTTAACAAAACCCCACACACATATACATGAAGGTCAGGGGGCAGAAGAGGAGGGAAATCATTACAGACGGTGACCCACACTAACGGATGATTACCGTCTCCACGGTGGATCGATGCGGAACAATTCGCTCCATTATCAGGGTTGGATAGGTAAAAAGCGTCTCGGAGAAAGGTATGAGGAGCCGCCAGGATGATGAAAAGATAATATTTCCAGATGATACGAAGCAACACTCTTTGCAAATTGAATGTGTAACTGATCATGCAGCACTTGTCTCTTGGTTTTGTGAAGCATTGTTCTCCACGTCCTTGTTTATGTCCTCATAAGTAAATCAGACTTGACTTGCTCACATTTCCAGTCCGGCCCGAGAGGGAGAGGAGGCGCGATGGCTACAGGCGGGTCAGCGGGTTAATCACACTCGACTCACAGCTCGTTGTGATTGTCCAAACCGTTTTAGGAGGTGAACACAGAGAGCTCTGCGAACCGATGTCAACCTTAAAACAAGGTCATTTTCCCGAAAGAGAGAAAACGGTTTTGCGATCAAGTCATGTGCAACTGCCATCACCTTTCAAGTCATCCTGGAACAAACATCCTCTGTTGTCGCAGGTCTCCGAGTTCAAACATCTAAAGCTCAACAGTTGCACCATTGCTCATTGCATTAAGGGTTGAAGGTACGCAAGGGAGACCTCATGCGTCTTATCACACTTGGGTAATCACATTCTTTAGCATTAAAGATGCATAAAAAGGTAGTCAGCGTCGCCCTCGTTGCATAAAGAAGCATCACCATTTAAAAATACACCGACAACCCCTTCAGGTGAATTCTCTCGACTTGAAGATGATAACACGCGACAACCTAATACAATTTCCCTGAAATGAATATTATCAACTTGTCAATACCCGATGAGATACAAACATGTCACGACTTCCCCTTTTCATAATCAAAGCGTGTACGTCGGGGCTGATGTGCTCGCGAGGCTCTGACAGCCCGGACAGTCGCGATGGGCGACTGCCAAGTCGCCGCTAAATATACACGTGGGGGTCAGTCTCTGGCAGTTCCTTCGGCTTTGTCAGGGGCTGCACTTCAGGTTTCGGCGATAAAAGAGCTTTCCCGCGCGCTTGAAGTCAAATGACAGTTGTGACAGGGGAGAGGTCACGAGCAGGAGACCTCTGGATATGCATGTGCGAGGACCTGACCTGTCGGAGGTTGATAGGCAATGGTGATGCAGGGAGGAGGGCGGGGGGGGGGGCGAGGTTGTCACAAAGGTCCCTTGATATTAAGGCAAAAGACAAGTCTGTGCTTTCTTTTCCTGCCTCGGGTTTTGACGGCGGATGAGGAGTGCACACTGCAAAAAAAAACTAAATTTCCAAATTGAATCAAACATCAGAGTTATCCACACATGCATGCAAGCACCGAGAATCGCATTAGGAATCAGAATTTCATTTTGTTCTTCCGCAATGGTTTTTCCCGTAAGCCAATTGTCTCTCTTTAATAATAGGTTACGTAAAAATAATCGGGCGGATAAATCCTAAGCTTTGTGAAGATGTCGGGATTAAGATTTATTTTATACTGTTTTTTTTGTCATGTGACGGGATTTAAGTTCAGCTTCTTAGCCGTTTGGCAGTCAACAACTTTTTTTGTTGAGAGTTTTTACTGTTAAATATAAAAAAAACAACCACTTTGTCCGAGCTCATGCTGGAGGAAATGAAACTTGAGGTTTAAAGGGAGTCATTTTTTGCAGCGTGCCTCTGTGTGTCAGCGCAGCATTGATGAACTCAGCACAATGTTGAATGGGAATGTTTTGGCAGCTGAGACAGCGGGGCCGAACCTGCGGGTCAGAGATAAACGCCCCTTGCAGCTCTGAGCCGGCAAGAGGACGTCCCGACAGAGACGGGGAGAGAGCACAGGAAAACAGCTCGCCGAGGGGGCAGCGGCCGAGTACTAAGGGGTTAGACCTGAGGGCCTGTGAGCAGGAAAAGTTGCCAGTCGACATCTCTGTGCTCTTTAGTTCCACATCTCAGTGACCGTCGAGTAGCCGTTGCCAAAGAGCTCATTTCTGAATTATTGTGCTTTGTTGCTATAATTGAACCAAAATGAGTGGTTTAGTAGCAAAACCCAGTTTTCTAGACTTTTTTTCAGATATACATATTGATTGAATCAGACAAATCAAAACTATTAAATGTTTATGGAGGATCATCAATTTGATGTCAAATATTATCTCTCAATCAAGAGAAAGTTGTTTTTTTAAAGGGCAACTAAAGTGAAAACCCAACTCACCATGTTTTAAATGTTGAAGTCTTCTTCTCCAAGATGCAGTAAGTCTCTCATCGTGACCATGGCTTAAAGTTATTATTTTATAAAGTTCTCCCCCATGCTAAATCTCGGTGAACAAGAGGTTACAAGACAGGATTCCATTATGACGTAATAATAGTCTTTACTCCTCCCTCAGCCAGCTGTTATCATGCTCCGCTTTGTTTATACAACTAGTCCCTTGGAGGTGGAGACTTCCGGTTGATGACGCACAGTGATGAACCTCAATGCTTGACCAATCACAGCAGAGTGGGCGTGGTTATGGTCAACAAGATTTAATCTCCAGAAAAATAAATGGTGTTTTCAGTTTACTGTAAGCACATTTTCAAATGTAAATAAAATGATTTTCAATGAAAAGAGAGTTTTGCATCATACTGATGATTACAATAGTGGTCCAAGATCTATTTAAGACACACTTAAATCAACACAGTTGCCCTTTAAACCTACATTTTATTGTTTAGATTTAAAAATATAAATAGTAAATTCCAGAATTTGTATTTGTCCTTTCTTCTAGTGTTGGTGTTTACTCCTTGAGCATCAGAATCACTACCAGTTCTTGGTAATGGTCTTCTAGTAAAGCCACAAACATCATTTCTACAAGGTATATACTTTTGTTCTTCACTTCGGTATTGGAAGAGAAAATATAAAGATAGATACATATTATTGAAAAAACGTGAAAAATCATAACCCAGTATTTTAACAATTCTTGAATGTACTTCTTCACCATTTGGAAATAATTTGAATGTTCAATATCGATATCAGCCCATTTTTTTGCTAGCAAGGTTCCGTTATTGAACTGATGTTTCAAGTTTTTATTTTGGTTGTAATAAAATAATGAATTATTTCATCTACAGGCTCAAGAGGATGTTATTTGTTATCAAATGTTCAGGCTTAGAAATTAAAACTCCTTCAGTGACACTTTCTGGTCTTTAGGAAGGAAGTAAATGATACTCTGACAACTTGGCGTGTAGCAACAGCGATAGAAACATGGGTGAGTGTTCTATCCACTAAAAAAATACAAATTATGATATTGGAATCTTCTTGGTTTAGGCAGATCTTATATTTTTCATAGATGTGCTAAAAGGACCGTTGAGTGAACATAAATAAACCCGGGATGCAGTCACCAGGAAGCAGCCTAATCACAGCACGGAAACGATAAGGTCGCCGCTTGATGTTTACAGCAGGAAGCCGGGTGGAGGTGACTACTCCGTTTAAACATGTGAACCTGCCAAGATTCAATCTCGATCCTGTGTTTTTCTCGGGATCAGAAGAAAAGGGCCTTGGAGACACAAACTGGAAGCTCTGAGCTACATTTAGGAAGGAAGTGAGCTCGGTATGATGGGCAGACAAAGGCAATTACTGTGATCACGGAAGGCTCAGCTGAAAACAACCGAGCTCAGCAGACCTTAACAGGGCAAAACGAGGTAAAGAGAAGCCTGGTGGCTCACTTCCACTTCTTTATTTAATTTTTAACAACCTTTGCCAGCTCATCCTCGCGGGGGGTTGAACCTTACCTCCTGCTTTGATATGAAGTTAACCGGACTGACTGAACTAGTCAGAAAATAAACAAATAAAAAAATACATGTTTCACAAACTTTCTGGATGCATTGAACTGAATTTATCTCTCTGGTTTGATGGTTCCTTGAAACATTCCATCACAAAACCGAACCACAAATCAATGTTCTTTACTGCTTCAATTACTAAGAAATGATTTAAAAAGATGGCCAAAAATAAAAGAAAATTCCAAACCTTTGCCAGTTCCTGAATGGACTGACTGGTGGATGTTATTGTTCACAGAGCAAACACAAATTGAAACACTGCAGTGCACCTTCTGACAGGTCGCAGATAGTGAATGTGGGAGAGAGTCAGCTCTGTCAAAACAAATTGAGGTAAAAAAAAAATAAAAAAAAATGCAGCTCAGGATGAGTTCACGAATGAGAACGTCATCAACCTGTCAAGTTTCTCTTTTGCTTTTTGTTACTTGCATTCTAATAGATAAGACAAGAAAACCTTTTTTTATGAAACCTTTAAACACCTTTTAGCACTGAAAAAAAAAGGATTATCTACATATACGGTACAGGCCAAAAGTTTCAATGCTTTATCTACGTTTTCATGATTACTTACAGTATATATTACCACTAAGTGCATCAAAACTATTAATGAACACATGTGGAATTATGTTCTCAACGAAGAAAGTATGAAATAACTGATGACATTTTTCTAGTTTTTATAAAGTAGCCACATTTTTCTCTGATGACTGCTGTTCAGACCTTTGTTATTCTTTTCATGACCTTCAAAATACAGTCCGTGGTATCCCTCTTGTTGTCTATGGGTCAAGGTGACCCGGAGGCCCGAAAACAAATGTGTACATGGTATCCCTTGTGTTGTGTCTGGAAAGAATCAATGAGCTTAATAAAGAGAAATGAGTGGCCATCATTACTTTAACCCTAGTTTTGTCCAAAAACAAATCGGTTTGTGGTATCCCTTGTGTTGTTTCTGGGTCAAGGTGACTTGGAGGCCCGAAAATAAATGTGTTTCTGATATCCCTAAAGCAGAACAACCCTCCTGGTTTCCAGAAATACATATGCAGTGGTCACCTTGACCCTGAGATAACACAAGGGATATGAGAAACATTTGTTTTAAGAAATAAAAATCAATCAGTATGATATATACACATTATACACATATTTATCTGCCCCAATGCTCAGATATTTTAGCAGGTCTAGAAGAAAAAAAAAAAAGAAGTTATTTCTGTATTTCTTTCAAGGTTAATAGAACCAATAAACATTGAAACAAACCAGCCTAATAAAAAGAGTAAACACACACGTCAACCTATTTGGACTGCTACGTATTACAAATAAATCGTGTGGAGCAGGTGCTGAGGCAAAGTGCATACCTGCGCATCAAATCTCTCCGGTGATAAAAAAAAGAAAAAAAAAGCCAAACCTGGTTCGGCTCCAATGAAAGATAACAAACATGTTTGCAGGAATAATCTGGCTGCCTCGGAAGCTGCATTACACCTTTCATCTCCATGTTGGAGAGAGTGGATTTGCCTTTCCATCACGAGGACAACACAAACTAACAGTGTGAGAACGGAGCGACGGTTTGATCCTCCCCACAGAGAAAGGCCGCATCCAAGCAGTTAGCAAAATGAATTGAATCAGCGGGATTAACGGCACCTGTAAAGAGCTGTCAGGTAGATTTACAGGCCCCGCTGATAAAGTGCCAGTGAGGGATAAATACGCCTGGTGTCCCGTCGGCTGCCAGACAGTCAAAAGGAAAGCGTTCACCCCTCCCATCCTCTCTCTGCTGGCCTCTCTTCCCTCTTCCCCTGAAGCTGCAGACACCTTCACCTTTGATAAGGTAATAACATCAGTCCTGGCTCGGCTGGTGGAGGTGAAAACCGACTGCAGACATGCTTTCAGAATGATGAATGGATTCACCAACAAACAGACGTTGGGTTTGATGATATCAGTGGTAAACATAGACTCACTGACGGATAGAAAACCCTGTGTGGTACGAGGGCCGTGAAATATTTAACAGCATTTTGTTTGTTTTTGAGCAGATATTTGAAGAGCTGCTTGTAGCTGACTGGTTTTTTCACCAAGTAGCTTTTCGTCTTTCAATTAATTCGCCATTTGTATGGAAATTATTTTAAGAACAATTGTTGTGAAAATACTTTTTTGAGGATCTTTAAAAAGTTGCCGATTAGTTTAAGCTCATTTGAAAGTTATGAAGTTTTGTTCTAATGTTCCAAGGTTATAAGTACTGTTGAGGTGTTCAGGGCAAGTCTCAGACTGTCTCCTAGCTCATACATCTTCGGGGCCTTAGAGGAAGTGATTGGGAATAATAAAAGTCTGGGCTTTTCGTACCAAAGTGGCTGTCCCTGTGACCCGATCCGAATAAGTGGTTGGAGAGGATAGTAAAAACCAGATAAACCATGTCATTTTCTCATGAGTAGTTCTGAATTTTGGACTCTCCCACGCAGTTTGGACATTTAATTCAACTCGCAGAAGTGCATCCTCCCTAAGCCCACATAAAACATTCAACCCCTTCACAGCTGGACCTGTTCTTGTGTGGCCAACACATCCTAAAGCTAATCCCTTCCCAACAGCTCAAGAGATACGACTCGATGAAAACTTATTGAGGCCAGGTTATGCATCAAGGGTAGACGCTCACCTCTGAGTTAATTAAAAACATCAGCCCGGTGCGTTTACAAGGGGACCATAAAACGCTCACTTGGCCGCGAGACAACCGTGCGCAGGAGGATTCTGTATCACGCTTGTTTGTTTAAGTACGTACAAGTGCTTTATGATGGTCAGTTATTGACTCCACTTCCTGGGACTGATTTATGTCGGCGGTGCAAGAGGCGGTCGAGGTGCGACAAGCTGCTTCTACGCAGGACCACTCAGGACGAGTCCAGTGTCGGCATGTAGGCCACGTCCCCGGTGAACATGCTCTCACGCTGAGGTAATACATGATGTCACTGTTGCAAGCTGCAGGTGGAGAATGGACAGGCACCAAGAGAGCATGGAGTTTTGTTTTCTCCCGGCTTAAAATCGACCCGAGAGATTCCCTATTTGACTTTAATAAGCCAACAACACCAACAGTTGAATAAATAGTATCTCCTGGATGATCAACTGGAATTTGTTTTCATGAGGAAATCCTACATTTTGATGGCAAACCATCAAAATACAGTGTGTTTAATAAATAAAATAATTATCGTTAGAATTGGAAAGTGCACTTTTGCTGAAAACCACACTGACACATTTGTATTAAGAAATCAGTAGTGGGATTTAAAATGTTGTATTTTAGGGAAAATGATGGTAAAATGGTGAAATTTAGGGACTGTATAAGATATGCACATAGTATATAAGACATCTGTTGTTGAACCAGAATTTTAAGCCAATTTTCAGTCATGACCATATTGGAAATTACAACCTTAATTTTAGCAGTTTATATTCACGGACACTGATAATTTAACATAAAATGAAAAGGGAATTGGTGGGAAAAAGAGCCATCCGCCCATACAGTTTGTGCCATTATATACATGAGTTTTAATCCGGTAAAAGTCTGTGTTTTTGGTAGGGTGTGTATGTAATTCCTGGTCTTTCTGTGGCCAGCCTCAAGTGGACACCTGATGAACTGCGTCTTTTTCCATCTCTTTGTGTATATTTTTTATAAAAATCAAATTTGGTCCTTTTAATTATAAGGGTTTGCTAGGTTAAAAAAAATTGTACTTACGGCTCCAAAATTGGATGCTATCAATATGGACGTTATGGATTGTCGTAGTGCTAAACAGGGTGAAGGCCAGTTGTTTGTTGTTTCAGACCTCCACAACAACAAAAAACACTGGACTACAAATGCTCTTTCTCCAAGCCCTTCCTGGACATTCTGTGGCTGAACACTGGGACACTTCCAAATCATACTTGTACCAGTATATACCTCTCCTGAAAATGTCATTGGAATATTCAGGTTATCAATTAAGACGATTCTTCCCGAGTAATCATTTTGGTAAATCAAGTCTCTATATTTATACTTCTTTCCATTTTCTCAACAGAGGCACCAACAAATACAAAATCTGCATCTATTAAGATGATTATAACTCATTTTAAAACCTAATTTATTCATTATACTGGATTACTGGATAACAATAGTTTGTAATGTATATAAACATAACAGTGGCTGACCTCTTCCTGGTGTCCCATTCAGGGGTTATACAGCTTAGTGGAAATGCTTATTTTCTTTTACTTTAGCCCAATAATTACACATTGATCATCTCTGTTGGTAAATGGATTTTAATCGTGAAAAAAAAATTAATTGTGCAGTCCACAAAGCTCCTCTGTACAGAAGCTTGGTGATCCTTTCAAAAATAATAAAGACTTTGGAAATTGATGACATCATGCAGCACCGCCTTTAACTGAAGAGCCACATTCACATTCCTCAACGAGTCCGATTCCATATAAAAGCTGCATGACGACTACCTGTCTGTTTGAAAGTCTAACATCCTAAAGCCTCCACAGGAATCCACTGGGAATCATGGGTAATTCCAGCTGAGCGTACCTGGCAGAGCCTTATTCTTCTCAGAGCTATATGGTTTAATGTTTACCCATATTCCCCGCTGGTCTGGAAGATTATACATCTGAATGTGGTAATGTTTTTTTTTAAAGCGATGACCAAATGTGTTTAGCTTGGCCGGAGAAAGCTCATTGAGATTTTACACAGGCTGCGGAGTCTGATAGCCCGTCCAAAAAAATGATTCCATGAGCAAAATGGTTCCCAATAAGGACTCAAGTTTGACAAATATTTACACAAGGCTTTCAAACTTAAGGAAATGTGTAGTGTTGGGACACGGATCTCACCGAAACCACATTTAAGAAACTATGTTTCCGAAGCACAAGTAATAAAGTACGTAATTGGGCAGCGCGGTGATTAACTCGCAGCATTAAGGTCTTTGGTTTGAATCCAGGCTGAGGCAACATTGGGAGTGGACCTGGAGTTCGTACAATATGGTATTCTCGTAGCTCTTCAGGTTCCTCCCGTTGCACAAATAAGTATATGTTCTGTCGAGCTGCGGCCTGCGATTTTCAATTTAGGTTTGCCCAGGGTGACCTTTGTCGGTCGACCTTTAGAGCTGGGACAAACTACATCCTCAAGATCACCCAGTGGCTGCAAACGTGTGGCCCCCGGGTCACCTTGACCCAGAGATTACACAATGTTAAGGTATTTAAAGAGAAAATTCAAAAGTAATGAATCTTTATTAGAGAATATTTGCACTCAACCATGAATGAATCTGATTCTTTCTTTATTGTGAAGAGGCTGGAAGATTCTTACCAAACAGTGCGACCTCTTTACCCCACTACAGTTTATCCAAATAATGTCAAGGGTGAAGCAGACTAACAACAACCTAACTTCGTTTAACCCATTACACACTTATATTTCCCAGGAGAAAAACAATACATTCCTATTACAATTGTGAGATTTACTTCCACCTGTGTATTCTGGGTTAGCCCGGAACCTCCTTCTAGATAGATTTAATCTGGATATCGACATGATTAGATCGACAGGTTTGAGGTTCGACTCCGTGTCTCATTCAATATGTAACCCTACTCTAGCCGAAAGCCCTCTGGACTCCCATTAGTAAAAACAATGATTATATTTTGCTTAAATGAGTAGGTACTGTAGAAGTGATGTGTTTAGAAAAAAGAAAACAGAATTGTAGCCAAAAACATCGACTCTAATTTTAAATTCTGAATGCACTGTATCCTTTGGGTCTTTCAAATTTGATTGGATTTCAAGCTTGTTTGAGGTATAAATATCATGAGTTGTGTGCATAAGAAGGTTAATTTTTGAAACAACCTGCACTAATCCTCCAGAAAGGTGCCTGAGCTCACACTTTATTCAAGCTAATGCTTTGGAATTCGCTCTATTTGGAAGCACAAAAGCTCAAGTGTACTGGATTGTTTGCTTCTGCGTAAATCCAGCAAATGAAAATAAATCAGTATTTTTGGCCTTGGTGAAGACGCCAGTTGCCAACATCGCTTCGTCAG
Source organism: Callionymus lyra (assembly GCF_982586985.1). Classification (NCBI taxonomy): domain Eukaryota; kingdom Metazoa; phylum Chordata; class Actinopteri; order Syngnathiformes; family Callionymidae; genus Callionymus; species Callionymus lyra. Next base: position 25,520,285 of record NC_141822.1, read on the forward strand.
ACGTTAAGAAGCTAAACGGTGGTGCTCATGTGACGGGGGTGGGGGGGGGAAGCATTGAGGAAGCAGATGGCGAAGCCTATCGACTGTCACCTGTATGAAGCACTTTAAGCGGTATCGCTGAAATGAGCCTTTTCAAGAGCCACATTGTGATGTGTATCGGCCGACAAGGCAGATTGGTGATGATTGCTCTATTGTGGCTGTCAGCTAGTGTGAACAAGGTATTCATCCTTTGTCAGGGCGACGTCTGCGCTGTCGTCTCGCCCTCTTCAGCCCTCATACTGGCACCCTCTTAACCTCTCATCTTTAAGTTCCTTTCAAAGGTTCCCAGCAATAAGAGCCATGTTGTATTTATGTAGATACAAGATGACATTTTGAGCAGGCAGGTCTTTCTTGTCAATTGAATAGTGCATTGTTTTGGAGGAAATGGTGCGACACTCGAACGGGAGTCATCTACAGTCAAATGGTTTTGACTCATTTCAAGAGAATTTTTAAAAACAACTAGAACCGAATATAGCTTGATTAAATATACCGGGAGTAACATGGAGATTGATTTGAAAAAAAACAACAACACAACAACCTTAGCTTCGGCCTGTCCTAAATAAATGTGCATAGTTAGAGTCCCTATAGTACCTCATTTATTTCCTGACACTAATGCAGCATACTGTGTCCATGTTGTGCTTTATTCACCCCCCCTTTTTTCCACCCATAATTCAACGTGAAATACTTCCAGCCATTTGACACAATTAGACGCACACTTCCCACCGTATCGCATCCCACTGGATGGCCCTCATTATCACGAGCCCTTGCCTTTTAGATAACTTATAATGAGGCCGAAAATGTTTCACATTTTGCTTTTTCTGCTACACCGTCGGTTCAAAGAGACCCTCTTCAACCTAATTAGAAGTTCCAACTGCTGCGTTCAAATGCTTTTCTTGTTTCTTATGGGGTTAACAGCAGTGAGATATAGATTTCTGGAAGACAGACTCTGAAGCTATTATGTTGAATCTGTGACAGACATCGCTGAAGCCCAAGTCTGATGGTTAATGGTCTAGCAGTGTGATCTCAGTCAGATAATGCGGGATCCTTCTTTCCTCTTTATCCATTTACAGCCACACATCTGGGAGTCAAATTGAGAATTACAAGAGTAAATAAGTCACAAAAAGCTCTTCTACAATTTCAGCGTGATGATACGAGGACAGCTGAGGTTCGATTATCCACATAGGAGCACACATCCTTGTTCATTTCATTGTATCCCCATTTGTATCGTGCACCTGGTCTGAAATGTCGGATGTTCATTCAATCCCTCTTGGAATCTCTTGGCTGATGAGCCGAAAAGTGTGTGGGAACTTTCGACAATATCTGATTATGAGCGTTCCGTCTCAGTGTCCGGCTGCTTTCAAACCGAGCAGCTTCACAGAGTCCATTCAGATGAGACGTAGTAACAAAATGATGGATAGAATGAATGAAGTCATCAAGGAAACAAAAGTATATGTAGGACATTTTGTCTTGTAGGATTTGTTACGGAAACACATGTTTTTCTGATAAATCCTTTTGATTTATTTTACTGGGATGATGCCAATAATCACTTTTTCATATTTTTGCATTTTAAATGGAAATGTATAAATAATGGCTGAATCTAGGGACTTTACAAAGCAAAACCGACTCAATAAAAATATTTAATGAAAAATTGAATCATTTTTGATACATTATTGTACTTTTTAGAGCAACACGAGTTGTTGTGTACACAAGCTAATTTTGTACTAAATTTTAAACGTTTTCCTTAAAATTTAGAATCATTTAGAAAAGTGTGCTGATAGTGTCCTACTTTGCCGAAAAGCTAATTTTACATAACATATAAAATGAAAACAGTGTTCCATCAAAAAAAAAGTCTACACATTTGCGAAAAAAAAACCTAATTTATAATTCACAATTGAATTTGTTGATTTGCTAAGGGCCTGTTTTTGTTTCTTCCCATATAGTCTTTCTTACTGTAAAGTGTCTTGAGATAACTTTGGTTATTTATTCAATTCAATTGTATTTAACAAAGTGTTTGAAGATTGTTGAAACAGCATGTAAACGTGTAAAAACTATGTAAAAACACCAAAATCTAATCATCCCTCACTCCTTGGCAGAGGTATTGAACTATCACCATGGGCATATACTGTAGATATTTTGTTATATTTTGATCTGATTATCTAAAGCAAAGATTAATTCAAGTGTATACAAAGGAGACTACAATATAAAATATGTTTCTTCAACACACTTAAACAGCTTTCTTGTCCCCTGTGGAGCTGTATCCGTCCATTCAAACAATTACGGTGACAGACTTGACCCCTTGAACTCCACTGACCCTCGGCCATTCAGCGTTCCACTCGAGTAAGTTGTAGGTGTGTTTACTGGGCGCCAGCTTGTTCCTGTTAATAATACGAGCAGTGAACCTTGGACCTCACCTGACGGTTGTTTCTGGGACAATAGCCAGATCGAGTGTGTGTATGTGTAGGTGTGAGTGTGTTTCCTTTCCCATAATCTTGTTCCCCTCGTTTAGCCACAAAGCCTATAAAGCTGTCAGCGAGCATGTAGGACACATCACCTTTGCCTGGGATTCTCACAAACACACACACCCATGGAGGACTGCAGCACACACACACACACACAGATGACTGCAACATACACACTTTTACACAGAAAAATGTGCTGAAGAAAAACAAATGACAGGGACAAACGCACCGTTTTCCAAGGATGAATCCAAAAAACTCAGATTCACTCGGACAAGACATTTGAAAAATGTGGTGAGATAATCGAATAGCATCTTTTTTTTTTAAGAGAAAAGCATGACGGCGACTAGGACCACCTGGTTCTGTACGTAAAACAATTACAAACTTGTTAAAAAACAGAGAACGCTGTAATTGGTTGTCATATATTTACTATAATATAACCCTTTGCTCCACATTTTCATGGATCAATTTTCAGATAAAAACAGGAACAATTCAGAAGTATGGCAAAAAAAACAAACAACTTTAGTCGGATAAAAAATACATCTAATCTGTACAGTGTCTCTGCAGGAATATAGTCCTATACTGCATATGTTTGACTCATTTATATTATTTACAGGATTATCTTTTGATTAAATATGACAGAAAAAAAGTGTTGTGAATGGTAAAGAGTCACAGAGAAAAGTTACCTCGGAGAAAATCTGGTGTTTTTTTTTTCCATTAATAGAACACATTTACGACAGAAATACTCAATAAAACAGAAATTCAATTAATAGTTTTTTTCTTCCTATGTGGCCCTTTGACAGATGCCTCACGGTCCCTGAATGGGTTGAATGACACCCCAATGACACCCCATAAAAATATTTGGTTGAAGGGATTTCCTTCATCTTACACTGAATGCTTTGAGTATTAGGTATACATATTGGAACAAAACAATGGATTCTAAGCTATTATTAATATTTATTTTTTAATTAAAATATCTAATTGTCTTTATTCAACAATAAATCATGCATAATTATATCATCATCGCTTCTTTGAACTATTTAAACGTCACTTAAAAAACTCCAATCCTGGACCTCCTGTCCAATGTTGGAAAAATAAACATCAGTCTGCATTTCCATGTTAAAATCCGTCAGTGATGTCAGTGGATGATGTGTGTGTGTGTGTGTGTGTGTGTGTGTGTGTGTGTTTGAGTACACGTGTGTGGATGTGGGGGGCCAGCCAGCTCCTGGTCTGACATGGAGATTATGGGAAACAGATGACTTACGCTTCTAATTTGCAGCCTCAAATTGCAAACAGAGTTTCGGGAGTCCAGGGGAGTTATAAACTGTAAAGGAGAGGTATGTGTCGTGTAACTCACAGATTCCTACTTTTGTCAGGTTTTCCCGTTTAAGTATCATTTGCAAAATAACCAAATTAGTTAATTAATGAACATGAAGAAAATAAAATAAATTCAGTGACAGGAAAGGTGGATTATCAAAAACAAGAACTAAAGAAATAAAAAACAGTTTGTTAAAACTTGTTTTTACTCAAAAAAAATTCTTGGTAATGTCCATAATATAAATTAATTAATTGTATTATTCTCTTCACATTAAAACACACATTGCTATCTAAATATATATATATATATTTTATTAATTATTTGATTATTATTATTTGTTATTATTATTACTAATATATGCATTTGTTGTTGTTTTTTAACCAAGATGTGTGGTTAAAATAAATGCTTTTAAAATTCCTGAAATATTTCTGGCAAAGCGTTATGGGGAATTTGAGGTGGACAAACTATATCCGCGGATGCGTCAATCAAGGTCCAATAAAGGTGGTTTACACAAAAAAAAATTGAAAAATAAATGTATTTTATAAAAAAATGTGGATCACGTCATTGTCTGTGTAATATAAAAGCAATACGAGCCTTAGTCCCTGTGACTGGGATGGTTGACATGTTTTTGGGGAACATGTGGGAACACCAGATTGAAGAGTTAACCTTCCTCCTGCAACAAGACCTAATAATGGATAAGAATGTACATTAAATAACTTTTATTAGGGGTTGAGTGGACTGAAGGTGAGCAGCTGTTGACTGGAGAAGCGGTCTATATTGTCAGCATATTCTAGTTAATAATTATTTTTATGCGTCTAAATAAGTGTAACAGCAGTGGGGATCAGAATTCCAGCATGACAAATCTTTGTTCCTGCAACACATGTTCAGCAAAGGTAAGCAGCTGAGCCGGCAGCACATAAACCAGCACCTGTTAGTGATTAACCTTTCGCAGCCAAGGTATGGAGCGGGACAGAAATGTAGCGCTGGGACATCGCAGCGCAATCGGAGATTCCTGACCAATGAGCGCACGGGGAGTGGAATTACCCAGCAGACAGCTGGGGAGGTTTCACCTGGCACCTGTTGAGCAAGCGAAGGACGAGCCAGAGCGACGCGCCTGCTGCTGGTTAGAGCTGTCAGTACACTCATCATCGCTAATCTTCTGTGAATCACCCCCGTATGTGTCTGGAGTTTTAAATATCAAGTGTCTGTTTACTGCTAGTTAGGTATGAGACTGCTGCTCCGTTTCACTGCTTACAAAGCAGCCAACAACAGCATTATTGTCAAATATTTAAAGTGAGGATTATTTGTCATGACAACTAATGTGTTGATTTAAGTTTTTCTTAAATAGATCTTGGACCTTTATTGTATCGTCATTATGTGTCTGTTTGTACAAAACTCTTTTCATTGAAATTAAGCCCCACCCACTGAAAACACTTCATTTCTCTGGAGATTAAATCTTGTTTACCAAAACCACACCAACTCTGCTGTGATTGGTAAGCAACAAGCTTTGTCACTGCATGTCATCAATCCCGGAAGACTCCACTTCCGAGGGACTGGTTATATAAACAAAGCGGGCGTGATCACAGCTGGCTGGAGGAGTAAAGCCCATTATTACCTCATAATGGACCACGCTCTCGTAACCTCTCTTTCGCCAAGATTTCCAACGGGGAAGAACCTTATGAAGTAAAAACTTCAAAACAGACGGGCAATGTTTAATCCAAAAAACTATTTACTCTTTACACTCACATTGATGTTGATATATTAAGTGATTCATTTTATGTTATTTTTTATACAGATCAATTTATGTTTGCTTTTTTTCTATTTGTGAACAGGAGCAGGGGTGGCAAAGGTTTGAAAACACATGCATGCATGATGATCCTTTTTCTTTCCATGTGTATATTTAAAAAAAATATATATATATTAATAAAAAACATTAGGAAAGTTTTAGACATACGTGCATACACTGACATGCAATGAAAAAGGCTTCATATTGACACATTAATTATTTATTATTATTATATTTATTATTATTATTATTATTTATATTAATTGTTTCTTTATTAATGTTTAACTTCAATCCACTTACATTACATCTTATAACCTCATAAAAGTTGAAAAATAATTTGCTTAAAACATTAGAAAGTTTGGACAAAACCACATGTAGAAAGAGATGTTGATATTTAAAATAAATGAATCATTCATTATTGGATTTATTATTTGTATTAATATGACATCAAACTATTATTTTTTCCCTGAAACTTAATATATTAATAATATAATATAGGGTTCTTGTTTGTCAATTGTGTAATTTCTATTGGAAATGAGATCCCATATTTCCTGGCATGCAGAAATAATTCACACAATACCAAACAGTTGCCATCTCTAATGACCTCCATTTAACATGGTGCAAAGCTGTTGAAGGATGTCAACCATTGCTCGTGTCAATCATAGATTCCTGTTGCGACTGGGAAAGTGCTCACTCCAGTTTGTTATATGGACCTTAAAGTAAGACTTCTGCCTAAAATCAAACTTTACTCATTTTACTTACCCCTCAAGTCGACGAGAAGAGTTGGGATTTTTTCAGAATAATCTGTTAATTTTATAGAGTTATAGGCAAAAATGCAAGTTCACATTAATGTAGCGACTGGAGCTTGTCATCGAAAAATATTTAAAAATAAGACTTTAAAAATACTTAAAAACATCTTGGTACCTCCCTACTACTCGTCCGTTCAACTTATACTATGGTTATAAATAGGTCTATATTTGAAGCTTGTTTGTAGAAGAAGTTTAAATGATAACATGCAACACAAACAGGAAACACTTTGATCAAACATCGCGAGCGCTTCAAGTTTAGACAGTAATCATTCTAAAATTAAACAGATTACTGAGTAAAGTTTAATTTCTGTGTGAATTATACCTTGAAATGCAGTGAAATGGTGTATAAATTCATTACAGACAAAAAACACAATGATTTCCTTCTTATTTTACTGAAATATTAAAATATTTGGAGTGAAAACAATTATGGGTCTTTGAAAAAAACTTGTCTTGAGGTCAATTTTTGTTGAAGAATGAATACAGCATCAGATGATTCCAACCGTTAAAGTAAGTAAAGCAATTGTCATCCACATTACAAGTACAAATAAGTATCAGATTCATATGATGCCCCTGAAAGAACACAAGCCGCCTCCCTCCACCTGAGCGTCGCCACAACAAATTCCTGTACAACAAAAGCGCGAGCGGTCCTCGCTGTAATGGGCGAGGGCTGTGGAGCAGACTTCGGTGGCGTCAATGAAGCTTGGATCAGTGGATGGCATGGAAGTCCATTAAGCGGCTAATACAAAGTGTTTACACCAAGTCTGACTGTGGCCTCATTGTCCCCAAATGAGGACAGCAAATCACCTGGCGCGGGGGAAAGGTCCCCAAGTGGAAATCTCTTTGTTGGGCAAACCTTTTCCCCGTCGCCTTTACAGGGAAGGGAGCTTTTTTGTTATTAAACCCACAGTCATTAGTCAGCCACAGAGGGGGGAGTTGAAGAAGGGGGGGTAGGACGGACAAAAAAAAAAAAAAAAGTGAGGCCCTTTACGGGACCTGAACCTTTTCAAATACGAGCGCGCCTTTTGTTTTTGCAACCCTGTCAAGAACGGTCACCTAATTAGACCTGATATCTCTGGCCAAAGAGAACCCGTTTGTTAATGGCTCTTTACTGAATTTTCTTAATGAGTTTAGATGGCCATTGTGTGGCAGGGAGCTCCTCTAAGACAAGAGCATTTTCCAGCAAACACACACACACACACACACACACACACACACATGAAAAAAAAAAGAAGTGAAATGAGGGCGAAGATTGAGCAATGGGAGAACAAGCTGACACGACTGTGGGCTAAATAGACAAGGTGTAGCGAGCGCTGTGAGCGTCGTGGATGGAGTCAAGGCAGGGTCATTAAGGCGGAACAAAAGCGCTTGCACCCAGGGGCCCGGTTCCTATCGGGCGCAGGGTTGGACCGCCATGCCGTTGGACATTATCTGACAAAAGCAGCACCTTGACTGAATCCAGGGGAACATTTTTCCTCCAAACTCCAGAAGCTTCTTTTGGGAGAAGAGCATCTTTTTTTTTTTTTTTTTTTTTGGTACTCCAACCTCATCTCCCGTCCTTTCCTTTCTTTTTCTTTTTTTTCTTTTTTGCCTTTCTTCATGTCTCAAGGCTGCTGCCGCTTCTCTTTTTTGTCAGCTCTTCGGAGAGGGAACAAGCTTGTTAGCTGGCATGGATATTTGACTGGAGATATGCTTTGGCCACTTGCCTATGGAAACAGTGTCAAAGCACAACCTGGCTTAATTGTCACTTCGACAGTCCTGGGAGAGGTCTTTGGTGAGGTCCAGGCCTAATAAATATCAAAAGCTCCTCTCATCTCTCTCTGCTCTTTCTTGACTCCCCCCTTTCACACACACACAAACACAAAACCCCCTTCTTTTTTTTTTTAACAGTGAAGAAAAACTCGTAAATTAATCTTAGTGTCAAAACAAGACTTTCTCTTCTTGCCTCAGAATCTCTAGTTATTTTTCTGTTTTTGTCCCAGAAGTTTTCATCAAAGGGTAGCGCTGTCTGAGACCTAGCGTTAAGACCATCCGTGCAATTTATAGATTTGATGTTTATAGAGGCTTGCAGTTCCTCAGTTGATTTAATGAGAGTCTAAAGCTTCAACTGCAACAAACAGAGAGGAAAAAAAAGTATGTATCAACAACAAACAAGCTTTTCAGGAGTGGAACATTTACTGTGGTTCACTAAGTGGAATGGTGTTTTCGGGGATCTCCAATGTCCTGTGACTCAAGGTTTTACGAATAGTTCATAAGATGATTGCAGTACAAAAAAAAAAAAAAGATTGCAGATGATATGCAATTTTGTTGAAAAACATTCCCGCTTAGTGAAACATCTTGAAGTCATGGGACTGACCCATTTCATTAGTCGTAACAGATTCATTTCTGTGAAGATTGGTATTATTAAACTTATTAGACGACCGTAAACAAACTGTAACATTATGTCAAGTTAATAAGCCAAAGAACAAGGGATTTTTACTCATGGGAAAATATATTCATTAATCAACAAGCTGTTAAAACAAAAATGAGTACAACCTTCACATGGGTTCTCCTTTCACGTCACGCATACTGCAAGAGTTTGAAAGGGTTCATATCTAGTTAATAAAATGGAATTTATACTCAACTTTTAGGTGCATAAAAAATCATGAAAGAATAAACTAATTTGTCTCTGTGGTTTAATTTGTTAAAATCAAACATCAACTTCTTTAATCCGAACTATGATATTCTGGTTGTAAAAACTGTTATTTATTTAGTTATTTTTTTTACATTTAAAGAAAATGTAATCCGTGTTTTGGTGAGGCAACTGCGGTGGTGACATTTCCGGGACCTGAATCAATTGACTTACATACGGTTTCTTGATAATCAGGGACTTTTTGGTGTGTATTCGTGCTTCTTCATATTTGACACCATACCAGTTGCACTGAAGAGACTGGAAGATGACCACGACCAACGTTAGATCAATCTCAGCTATCTAGCTTCTGTTGCGTCTTATATAGATGTATACAAATGTAAAAAGAAAATAGATTGCGAATTGAGTCGGTTGAATATGGTCATGGTGGTAAAAAAAAACTTTATTTCCCAGCTTCCAGTTTATGACCTGATTTATACTCTTCTTTCAATTGTTTTCAACAAACAAATTTGCCATCGTTTCATGCTCTTTAATCCCCGTTGAAAACTAGTGGATGTAATGAAACTCCGTTGATCACAAGATTGTCTGAACTCATGACTGTCTAGACATCACGAAAGAATCTTCAATATATCGCTGTTAAAGGTCAGTGACATCACCTCGTTTTAAAATAAATACTCTCAATCTGCAATGGTTATTCAGACTAATCGAGCGTTCATAATCTTTCATTTTATACTGGGTGTCCCCGTAATCCATCCACATTGAAGTTCCACTTCATTTTGCCACTTCTCTTGGCACAAAAGCTAACTCATGCAGAAATAATAAATGATATGTTCTTTGTATCAGGAATGCATTTGTGTTTTATGCTTGAAACCTATATGAAGAGCATAATATCTAAACAAAGGACACTGTGGTGCTAATCTCTTCTCTTTTATTTTCTTGGCTTCACATGTATTATGTTAGAAAAATAAATCTGTGTCCAGGAAATACATCAAGAAGGATATATATAAGAACTCTTCATTTACCTATACCACAGTATTGATCATTGAGGAAAGTAATCGTTGAGGATTTTGACTGGACTCATCAGACCACCACAAATAGTAAAGTCGAAGTTTATATTGTACACCGTGTTCCAAATTATTACGCACATTGTAAGTGCTATAATGATTACATTTTTTGTTTTTCAATTAAACTCATGGACGGGAATATGGCAAACAAAAAGATCTCTCTGCTGCCAAAAAGCGTGAAGTAGTTCACGAAAACTTAAGCAGGATCATCGTACTGTTAAGAGTTTTGTAGCTGATTCAGAGCACACACGTTTTCCTGCAGATGAAGGCACAACGAAGAAGGTTTCTGCCCGGACAAAAACATCGGATTAAGAGAGCATCCGCTAAAATGCCATTACAAAGTATCAAACAGATATTTGAAGCTACTGGTGCCTCTGGAGTCCCACGAACATCAAGGTGTAGATCCTCCAGAGGTTTGCAGTTGTGCTTTAACCTTCTATTCGGCCACCCATAAACAATTCTCACGAGCAGAAACGACTGCAGTGGGTCCAGAAATACATGAAGGCTAGTTTTCAAACAGTCTTGTTCACTGATGGATGCAATTTTAGGTCCCTGAACATGTGAAAATGACCCCTGTAAAGTATGTGGAGTTTCTGGCCGACCACTTTCTTCCGTGGTAGAGAGGAAAGAAGTGTGTTTTCCATAACAAAATCATCTTCATGCACCATCTAATTCTGCATGGAATACCTCTGCATGATTGGTTGCTATAGGCACAATAGGAGAGAACCTCATGGTGTGGCTTCCATCCTACCTTGACCCTAACCCTATTGAGAACATTTGGAGCATCCTCAAGCAAATCATCTAAGAGGGTGGGAGACAGTTCACATCCAAACAGCATCTATGGGAGGCTATTCTGACAATCCTGCAAATACATTCAAGCAGAAACTGTCCCAAAACTCACAAGGTCAATGGATGCAAGAATTGTGAAGCTGCTATCATGTAAAGGGGTCCTATGTTCAAATGTAACCTGACCCGTTAAGATGATTTTTATTGAAATAGCTTTTGATATCAGTAACTATGACCTTATACTGCAAATTTAATAATTTGCATTTAAGTATTTTATTCTGAAATAAATACAGTTATTGTTTGGAGGTTTTCTCAATAACATTCAAATTCGTTAAATAACTTTAAATTACTTGAAAATGATGCTGACTGTCGTGGATCGATTATTTAGGAAAATCTGAGAAAAAAAAAATGTGTGTAATAATTTGGAACACAGTGTCAATATGATACAGTCCACAACAAATTAAATGGTAATTCTGCTAATCATGACAAAATGGAAACATCTGATCACATTTAACTACCAGAACCATGTGACACATCAGCACCCCAAATTCCTCTGCATTTGTGGTCCATTTAATCGCTTTAGGATGGATGATAAAAAAAATAAAAAAAAATAAAAAAAAGCTCACTTTTTTTTTTCATAAACACCGCTCTAGGGTCCAAGTGTCTTGTTCAGCCACGACTGATGCACTCAGACAGTCACTGCCGCCTCATAAAAAAACGGGATATGGGGGGGAGGGTGGGTGCGAGTTTAGGCTTTTATCCTTCTCCGTCCATTTTAATAAGCACACTTTGTGACAGCTTAGGTTTCTCAAGCATCTTAGGTGGAACGCAACTGAGGCGGAGACTCCCAATTAAAGAGGGAGGGAGAAATGAAGACTGACACTGGGAAAAAAAGGTGAACAAGAAAGTACACATTTAAATCTGCATGGCTTGTTTTTTCTTGTAAAACCCCACTCTTGCCTGTGCCCTCGCCTTTGTTAACTGGATTAGAGCTGTTACATTAGATGCCGGGATGCTTTATGTACTTGTACCAATTCAATTATTTGTTTCTGCGACTCAGGAAGCGAAGAGAGATGCACTCACATAAATTCTAGCTGTTAATTTCCAAGTAATGCAGTGGCTGTGATCTTTAAGCCAATTGATACCACTGTCAGGGAAGAAGCATCTCCAAGGGATGCTCTCTTAGTGCTCTTCCTCGCCGTCCTCTCTGGCAGCGTCACTGTGACACTCGGTGGAGATCCCGGAAGCCTGTTGATTAATACAAACCAATAAAATAAATGGGAGGCTGAAATGCCCGCTCACGTCTTGTTTCTGAATATTTGAGTCAACGAACGACATCGTTTCTGTCCGTCTCCCGACCGTGAGGACCTCTCAATTGCCTGCTTTGTCATCAATCAATAGACGTGACAGTGACAAACACTGAGAGCCTCTTTACCGCTTTATGGCTTCTCATTGTCAGTCTCGGCAACACATGTACGTCCATGTCATCTTCTGAGGGTGTCAGAAAGATGACAGAGGAAAACCAACGGGAATGTGGAGTAGGTGACCGGGTCACCATCGTGAAGCGGCGTCCTCTCATTTATGACAGTTTTAAATGGACTCTGACAATCTAGAGTCAACCGAGCAAATGTGGATGCTGCCAATTTAAGACCCCACATTCTCAGGGAAGGCCTACACAACTTTACCATAAGTTTTGCCTTAAAAGCTTTATTCTTTCTCTCCTACATCATTTGCTCTACCCAGCTTAGCCGCACACACAGTGAGCAGAGACTCATATTCTTAAAATAATTATCTTTGAAAGGGGGGTAAATAGAATCATTTTATATAATAATAATAATCTGAACATCCAGTTGCCCTGCTCTGGAAAGGTAAGTCGCTTGTTTAGATTTTACAGGCCAAAAGTTTGGACGCACCTAAAGGATTCAATCAAAGTTTTTCAAATCCGTCTGGCTGACCTTCGTTTCTTAAAGTAATGACAGTCACTCGTTTCTCTTAATAAGTTCTTGTCATAATATGAATTCTAACCTGTATTCCGAACAACACAACTAATGGACAAAACTGCATTAGTTCCACAAAGTAACCCAGACAAAACACACATGTGAAGTGAAAACCATATCCGGTACCTCTTAAATTCATCTAGAAAAAGACAAAAGTCTGAAAAGCAGTAATTAGAAAAAAGGTGGCTACTTTGAAGAAACTAGACTCTAAAATATCTTTAAAATTAAATTAAATCTAAAATTATTGTTAAATTTGTTCATAATTCCATATGTATTAATTCATAGTTATGATGCATTCAGTGATAATATAAAGGATTAATAGTCATGAAAATAAAGAAAACACATTGAATAAAAGGGTTTATCCAAACTTTTGGCCTGTACTTTACATTCTCTAAAATCCATCATCAAGGCATGTCCCAGAATAGAACAACACTAAAACTGTCTGATGCTAACTTATACTGCAACAGGACAAATCAGCAGGTTGCATAAAAAAACTCACGGGACAAGTCCAATGACATAGAGCATTACATTTTGGTGAGGATAGTTGGTGTGTGCTTTGATGAAACAAGCAAGCAGCTTCTGATGTACAGTAGTATGTCTAGCCAACAGTTGATCTAGATTAAGATAAGGAGTGAATTGACATGTTTATAGATTTGTGTGGATGACCAACAAGAGTTCTTTGTGCTATACCTGGTAGAGGAACTTGTAAGACGGAACTACATTCCTGGCCGAGGGCTAAACGAAGACAGTTCAGCATATTTTTGGAGTCATACTTGATCTTGTGATGATAGCAAAACATATCGGAGCTCACATCATGCATTCACAAGTCTCTTTCATCTGGCTTGAGGTCAATGTCGAGCTGCGGGCCATGAACACTGACACACCATGGATTACGCTACTGTCAAGATCATCAGTTGGATCTTTGATCAAGACGATAACATACAAAAGTTTTCACACTCAAGAGTATATTGGCCAGAGAAAGTATATTTACTTGAAAAGTTGCATTTTTAGCTCTTTGACATTGAGGTGTAAATAAGAACTCTTGCACTAAAACTGTCAAAGGAACCACAATATTTACTACAAACAGAATGAAAGAAGCACTTTTATAAATATAACTAAACCAGAGTAATTAAATACTATTTCACAATTTCTTCACACAGCCCAAAAACTAGCACTAGTTTAGTTCTGTTTCTAGATCTAGACAAAACCAGAAGAATAAAAACAGTACCATGAATGCACTAATTGAGTAGAATGGGTCTAACTTTTTTAATCACAGCTCATTTATGTTTGGATGGAATTCTTTTTTTATAGTCACAAGGTTTGGACGTGGAATTTATTTTCAAATTAATTCTCATAAAATCATAAATCATGTTAACGGCTTGTACAACTTAAGGTACATTTCATGCTATGGACTGCTTCAATAGTTAAGACATGGTACTGAAAAAAACAGTGATTTGTGGCATTCCATGTTTTAATTTCAGTCATTCACACAGACATTACTACTTGATCGATGAGTGTACCTGAGTAATGTGTTCAAACTCTGTGTGCCAGTAAATGTAAAAGTTGAATGAATATTTCTATATTAATGAGGTAGAAACTTATTTTGCCCATTATATTTGTGTTTTGTTTTCCACAGAAACTCTGGAGTCATCACATGGATTATGAAGTTTTGGACACCTGACTGCACTTCAATCACTTTCTATCAATGGTTCACAATATACCTGTTAGCAACAGGGACAAAGTCAAACCCGAGTCAAATGTGAAGCCAGGTGGAACACACCTGTCAGTGGAACAAGGATGTTCTTGTTGGTACAGTTAATTATTGTGTGTTTTCATCGTGCAACCCAGGTGAGTCTGTTAATCTGCATCCAGAGGGAGTTCAGGGTACAACCCAGTCTATTAGACGCTCCATGAACATTAGTTAATGTTAATATGAGTGTCGTGCTCTCAATGTTTGGATTTGAAGGTGAATTCTGTTTCGAAATAAAGTGTCAAGACATGACCATTGAGGATTACAGTATGGAAGCTGAAGGAGTTTACATCACCGTCTACTTAATATGTACAATTACATCACAATATACTGTCAATAATTATCATGACTAGTGAGGTCAGGAAGTGGTGCAACTACATTTCTTCAAGGAAAACATGTTTTGTACAGGTCTCCTCTTGATCTGCATGATTTAATCCATTTATTTAGATTATTGTTATATATAATACATCTTATATACTATGATTAATAACAGTTTTTTTTTTACTGAAACCTTTGTTGATGTACTGTTCATACAATACAAATTGAGAATTGTTCATTACTTCCATGGCCGACAGAAAAGACATGATTAAATTGTGTATTTGTTTGACTGTCTTTAAAAGCAGGACTGCAATGTTCCGTCACACTTTTGGTCACCGTCACTCATGTTACAAACCCAGGAATAAAAAATGACGATCATAGAGTTCACTTGGTTCATTCACTGAACTTTTGAATGTAATAAAATGTGTTCAAAACTGATTCATCATGGTAAAAAGAAAAAAAAAAGAAAACGTATAATGTGATTTATCAGATGAGCAAGTGATAATTGCAATTATTCAGAGTACAACTATTGTGTATGCTCAATGTTAAGTCAGTTAATGCATTTGTTGTAAGAAATATGTATGTTAGTGTTTACTGGGAGGAAGCCGTTGTGCACGTACCAATCGGTTGCTCTCAATGTATGGGAATACAGTGTACTGTATGTGTGAATGTAAATGAATTACATTTGGCAGGAGGCGCTTGACGTCCTATATTTTCTCATTTTTTCCATTAAACTTTGGATTCACCGACTGCACCATTAAAGCAACATCCCTGGTGTCACCGCCTCGTCGTAAACCAATAGCGAAGCTGTTAGAGGGCTTCGCACCAATTCGTAGAACCTGAGATTATGATAGATAACTCAGGGATTTTAAACACACAACAATCAAGACGAACATGGATCAGGTGAGATGAAGACACAGGTGACATGAATCAGGTCAATCAGATCAGGAGAGGAAGTAAACAAGACAAGGATCACAACTTCACAATAAAACCAGGAAGTGATACGAAAGGAAACATAAATGACAGGACATGACACTTTCACTGCTATACGTGCACACAATTAACTTAAAATGACTTCAAGCTAAATTCAGAAATGTTTGTACGAGCCGTCACTCTGTAAGAAAATAATTTTAGATTTCTTGAGGATTCTGAAATGTCTGTTTCATCCGCCATTTAATTTGCAGTATATTATGGGCACCTTTCACTAGCTCACTAGATAGCAATCTCTGCACAATTTCCCTTTGTTTTGAACAACTGTTCTAATGAAACATCATTTGATGGTGCCACCTACTGACCTCTAAACAACATGACACTGCTTCATGAATCTTCACGAACATGTTTTCGCTTGGTACAGGTGGTTGGTGAGATAGTGGAATGTGTACGTCAAACAAACGACCAACCGTCTTGTCAAATATCTGGTATCACCAACAAACATTTTATGAATTTAATGCCAGAATAAAAGAGTATTTATGTCTCCTTGTGTTCCAATGATATTCAATTAAATGCTCATATTGAGGAATGCATCGTCTTAAAATCTTTATAGAGCATTTTTCAGCCACAGCCCATCATCCCAGACCTAAAAAAGACATCCTGATACACTCCTTCACCATCCATGACACCTTTGCTTAATCTACTTACAATGTTTCAGCCGCTTCACAAACAAATTGATATCATCAATTTTGATGTTGGCAAATACCACAGCCAATCTGCTCATGAATGTTTATCTCCTCCAACACTCACCCACCTGCTAAGAGGTGCCACGCTTTAATGAAATTGTTTGGAATACCGGCGCCTGTTGCTAAGGAACTGTGTCTCCTGTTATTTCCTTTTTTTTCCCCCGCCTGCAGATTTCTGCCATCAAATAATGATTAGAAATGAGCTCACCTCAAGGTGATTAAACCGAAGAAGGGGGATTCAGTGCGAGACTGGCAAGGAAGACACTGTGAAATTAGCCTTTGTGTACCAAATGTTATGAGTATTTTAGAAGATGCGGCAAGAGATTAAAGCCTGCTTCACATTTCCGTGTGACAAGGTTTCCTAAAACACTCTTGATACCAACAAAGTGGCTTCATCATCTTTCACACACCAAGAAGGGAAGTCATTAAAGATATACTTACATTTCATTTGACAAGTGAAACAAATATTGTCTGATCCCAATTTATGAAGTTTTGGGTTTTCAAAAAGCAACATGATATCCTTCATCACACTGTTTTATCTCTTCAGTTTTCTTCAGCCTCAATAGCAAGACACTTTTTTTAACTCTTGCCCAAAAACTCTTTGGGGTTCATTTACTTCTTTCATTCAAAATGATGCTGGTTGTTCAGTGGCAGTGTTGCGATGTTGGTGTGTCATTTGGAGAAATTATTCTTTACTTTTTATGTGAGGCGTCCTTGGTACTACTACACGATGGTATGAGTGTTAATGGTATTTAAGTGCCCAGATAAGTGTGTGCCTACCATCAGTGAGTCTTGACAAAACAGTTTATGTTGAGCCTGTTTGGGATGTTCTTGTAGTTAAGTACAGCTAATGAATGGTTGTCCATCTCCGGTGGTTTTCGTCTTCATTCACTAAGCAAGGGAGCACATGCAGCGTGTGAGGGAGGATGGATAAACATGCTTCCCATGCCAGATTGACACAATCAACCCTAGAAATTGAAGGTGTACTGGGTCGCATGGCATCGGAAATATAATCTGGTTTTATTGAGATATTGTGTTTAATATTATCAACATATAATTAAATAGAAACACATATTCACACCAGAGTATAATCAACTAACTATCAATACAACTTCATTGACCCTCTTAAAGTCCAATGGAACAAACTACAGGAACCACATTATGTTCACCATCATAAAGATGATATAAAGATAGTAGGATGCTTGGCTTCAAAAATCCTGTGTCATACCGCATCGTACCCATAGTGCCAATCTTTAATGATGGAATATTAGATGAAAGTGTTCTTGTGTCAAGGCATCCCAGCATGCATTGGAGTACCAATATATTACACTGACCTTTTGTTTGTATGTTCCTTTCTTCTCTAGTTCAGTCAAGCCAGGTCCATGCTATTTTTCAAGAGCTTGTGGCGGGCTATGAAATGGGAACATGCCATAATGGTCAAAACTTTGAGGCCCTATAAGAAACTTTCCTGTCAGATTCCTCCCACATCTAATAATACACATATATACATAAAGGTTAAACAAAAAATAACTGTTTACAGTTTGTTGTGCTGCTCTTTTGTGCCAAACATCAGTCTCTCATCTGTAATCAACTCATAGAATGTAGTTTTTACTCATACTTTTGACTGAAAAACCTCATATCCTCTTGTAGCCACTCTGTGACTGTAGGTGAGCATCTGGCAATAGCATACAGCCTAGCAGTGCCTCTCCACAGGCCCTCTGTGTACTATTCAATCCGTCTGAGGCAGGAGGGCCTCTAGATTCTATAGATCCGGAGGGCTCATCCATAGGGGGGAGGCATGAGCAACTTAAAACCCTCTTTAAAGGTGCTGCTATTGGCCCATTCACCACATGTTTAGATCAATTGTAACCCTGGTAATGGAAAATAATTGAAGTTTCCCCCTGATAGTACTGCCGCTGCACAAAGAAGCGACCTGTGAGGGATGTTTTTAATTCAAAACGCCGCTTTAACAGGAAGACTAAATTGACATCTCTGATGTTTAGACTTTTTTTTTTCTCAGCAGTGATTGTTGGAGGTGTCCCTATTATAATTACTAACCATGAGCGGAGAAAAGAAACTCTCCAAGAGGAAGAAATGTAGACGCATCAAAAGCCATGATAAAACGGTTCTCCTTCCTTTACTGGCCTTATCAATTGAATTGCATCTCAACTGCTTTGAAAAGAGAAGAGCAGCAGTCTCTAAATATACTCAGGGTGCCTCGTGATCTGTAATGTAAACCTTGGGACAGTGTGAAGACGTTAACTGTGAAAAATAAATGTCATCATCGGCTACTCACGATTATTTCTTTAGATAAAACTTATAAGGTCTGACTTAGAATCAAGTGAAACAATTAGGACTATTACACGCTGGACACATGCTCCTTCAGGGTGTGTTATTGTGTCCAGCGGAACATTTGTGAGAGGATTCAATAGGAGTGGAAGTAAAGCGTTAACCAAGTCTCTTTGTGATCAGGTTAGCTAGAGATTATGGTGAGAAGAGAAGAAGGCTGGAATCGACTTAATCCACACTGACCATCGTTATTATGTTCCCTGGAAGATTACCAAATTGATCTAAATGGCATGACGAGTGTATTATACCGCCCTAAAAGTTTAGCGTAAAAATGTATGAAATTTTATTTTTATTGATTATTTAGTGGAAGGGTGCTTTATTTTGGGAAAAGTTTGTATTTTCTCTAAAGCATTATTAGTGTGTGAGTCTTGACAATTCGATTAGTTAGTTTGTCAAGTTATTTAAAAAAACAACAACCTGTAAACAAGTAGAAATTAGTGAAGTGATTTGATTTTACCTTTTTTTTTTCTAAAGGTCGGTCGTGAATAAAATGTTGGCATTAAACATTAAACCAAGCGTTAGGGACCCCTGATCTACATAGAGTTATTTATTTATTTATTTATAGTTATATATACATTTTTAATACTGTATATATTTAGTTGATATCTTTAGTCAAAGATTAACTGTGAGATTTGTAGTACTTTAGACTTAACCTTATTTTTTTTTGTACCGCAGTAAAGCTAAGGAATAATAAGAATAAACAGAATTTATTTTTATTTCACTGTCAATAACTCACCTTTTCTCCTGTTTACACCACAACTTTGTTCTACATTTAAATATGTATATCCCTTGCAGAAAAGAAGTGGGTAAGACAGACTTGCTCTGTTATGATACTTACCGGAATCAGAAAGTAAAACCTGTGTGTCTCAGCAGAAGACATCCATCAGTCTTCACACCAGCCAGCTTCAATCTTTAAAATTGTCCTTCGGAGCGTTTCCATTGCTGACTGGCTTGGCACACTTCAGACCCAAATTAGAGGATGACCAGATTTATTAAAAGCTTTGTCAATTAGCCAAGCCTGCCGTTGGTCGCCACCAGTGCCTTCTTTTTTTTTCCATTTCTATTTAATCTAGAAGGTCAATTATAAGAGTAAAAAATTGTGATTAGGCGTGATGGTCTGGCAACTCATCTGAACGAGCGGGTTGATGTAAGCGGCACCATGGTGAGATTGCCTGGTGTTACCTCATCCACGACGCTCCATGCCTGCGTGCAGATCTGAGCTAGGTACGGAGGAAGGAGAGTGTGGAGGATGCATGGAGGGACCCCTGGGAATGATGAAACAGACCTCGCACATGGAAACGGGGCGAGCTTGTGCAAACTGTACACCCAAACGCTTCTCCCCTCTAACTCTTCGCTCTTTGAAACTTCTCTTACCCTTTATCGGTACAGTGGGATCATCTATAGACAGTTTTAGTCATTTTAGGAAACGTATAGGTGGTATTTTATCAATATCTCTTGTGATTCAACCAATGATACGATCATTGATACGCATTATCTATCATATTCTTAATAGGAAAAAGTTTGAAAGAAAAAAAACAGCATGCAAATCAGTTAAAGGTCAGTCCTCCAGCAATCAGTTGTAAAGCAAAGTTAAATGTGAGGAAAAGTGATCCCTGACTGTGACAGCAAATGAATAATTAGTTAACGAAAACATTACCTCTGTTGGGCAGGTGGTTGTTTGCTTCTGTGCGAGTCATCCCCATCGAGACGATTTGAGGTGACGTTCATCTGTGACAATTATTTCATTTGTGCGTCAGCGTGGCATCCCAGCAAGCACCGGACAAGACGGGAATCAGGAAACAACCACACTGGCTTTGAAATTGCTGAGGACGGAGGGGATTGCGACCAACAGTCCACACATATGACAATGAAGGTAACAAAAGATGAACAACAGATTTGAAAATAACCAGATAATATCAATAACCAAGTTTTAGATAGCATAGATTTTATTTAGAATAAGTTCGATTTGGATCTTTAGCCAGAATTTAAACAAAGAAATGTATTTTGAAATAAATATTTTCCAACAGCTTTAAGTTCCTGTACAACTACTAAATCCTGATTTTCTTTTTTTTATCTCAATTTTAGCTTAAATTTGCCTCTATTTTAAGACTTGCTTAAGAAACTCTTTTTTGTTTAAGTCATTTAAGCCAGCGGTCAACATTTATAAGAAAAGTTATATTAATTGGAAAACAAAACAAAACATATCAAATATGTATAATAAATTTAAAAACCCTTAGCTGATATTGGAACTGGGGGAAACTTAAGGTCATGAGTTCCTAACTTGTGGCGCCTGGAAATTTGGAAAGGAAAAATCCTTCAACACATGTGAATGCTTGAAAACAAAAAAATTAACAAAATAAAGAAAAACTTAGACACTTTTGCAAAAAAGATGATGGCCTTACAGTTTGTGGCTAATTCAGTTATCTGCTGCTCATTACAACAGAAAAAACTAACATTTTATTTGATAATGACTTTTATTGAACGTTTAAAAAATATGTTTTTTATTTATGTATTTTTTTTCTTTGTCATCTCATCATATTTAGTAGTGATGACCTGATGACGCTTCATGAAGCAGTGTCATTATTTTAAAAGTCCACTAGATGGTGGTCTCTGCAATATTTTCCTTTGTTTTGAACAACTGTTCTAATGAAACGTCCCATCATGGTTAAACTGATGGCGCCACCTACTGACCTATAAACAACATGACACTGCTTCATGAAGCTTCATCCGCTCATCTCTAGTATTTCTATTTTTTAGAAGGTAGTTAAGAATTGCTCATTAAAAGAAAAAAAAAGGACTGAATCGTCCCATAGATATTTAGAAATACAACCCCTTGGTTCAGACCGCAAGTAGAACATTTAAAGTTGTAAATCAGGACAACCATTTACAGATTTCAAGGTCCCAGTGACCGTTTATATCTAAGGCCTAATGAAGTCCCTAGTTCTGATTTAAAAACTGTTTTTTTCCACTCATTATATCAATTTCCCCCCGAAATAACTGATTTATCCCAACCATTTTTTAAACTGTACGACTGCATCTGAGTGAACACGTCAGCCCAGGTAAGGCCAGGCCACCAGGCAGGTGAGGGGTTACACTGCCCTGCTCAGTCAAAAGGCTAATAATTAATGATCAAATGTTCGTGGTGGCAGTGGTTCGCCGGCGGGCTCCACTGATGCCATTAATTTCAGCTCAGTGGAGCTCAGGCCTTTTGCTCGGGACCTGCTGCAGCTGTCACCGTGCTCGCTTAATTATCCCCTCTACCCCTTCCTCCCTCCATCATCCAAGCCCGCGGCCACTATGAGGACGCTGTCTTCTGCCCACACCCCCCCCCACACACCCTCCTATCCTTTCCTGGGGTGTGCCACGATGCTCAAGGCCAAAAACAAAGAGGTTAAAGTGGGTGAGCGAGTTTTGTTTCCATGTCCACTATTACTCACAGTATTGGTCCATGATACACCAGACTCATGTTCTGTCGCCACAACAGGCAATTACGATGGCAGCTCAGTGAAAAGTGACACCGTAAGAGTCTGGGGTAAGAATTTGTTGGAGAAGACGAGAACCGTCGGGGTTTATAGGCGGACACACCTGTCTGTTTACTAGCAAACACTTCCATCCAATATTTACAAGTGTCAGATATCTCAACCTGCGTCCTCGAAGTTCGAGTTTACCTGCTGGTCTCAGCACAGACGGCTCAGCACACTCAGCTATAACCTTTAATATTTCATCTGTCTCGGCTGATATGTTTAGAGACTCCTCGGCACTTCTAAGTTGAAACCGCGGAAAGTGAAGCGGGGAATACATATCCACTCTCACTTTGTTGAAGGATTATTTCCGTACCTGTTCAAACATGCCCCGGTGAATTATTTATCCGTCTATGCGCCCCTACAGTGAGTACAAACCGTCTCACCAATGCTTTTACCTCGGGAAGCTAGAAATGCACCTTCGTACACAGGGTGGACATAAAGGGGACACATCAGAGAGGAGCCTCAGGGAAAGAGCAAAACAAGGTTCCCTGCGGCAAAACAAGTGCAACACTTGCTGGCTAACCTGAGTTCAGTGATTGACTCTGAATTATAGATATGTAACTCTCAAAGAGTAGCAATGTGTTGCGCTTTTGATAGCAGACTGTCTGCTCACCAATCCAGGGAAAAGTAAGTTTAGAGAAAGAATGGTTTGAGACTCAAGTCCGGAATTCAAATACCTACATCTCTATTGTGCACACAAAAATATATATATATATATAATGTGGTAATGTGTCATGATGAATAATACACATCGTCTTGGCATGGACTCCTGGTCAACATATCAATATGTTAATTCACTTGTTTTTATTTTCCGTATTTTCTGCACTATAAGGCACACTTAAAAGCCTTTCGATTTCTAAAAAAATGACTTATATATGAACCTTACCTGTTGGGTGACTTGTTTACAAACACTTTCATGACTCTGCGCCAATTTAACCAACACGCCTTGGGAGGAATTAAGTCATTGCGTCATTATGGGGTGGGATTAACGATGCACGTCACACCATGGTGGACGGCTATGGAGTAAGATTACTGCCACTATTTTGAGCGAGTGTGCATTGGTTGTTGTACACTGAAAACAATTTTTGTTTGCGCAAAATCACTCTGCTGCTAAAGTTTGACTTTATCTGACTGTTTTGTTGACATTCCCTTTAGCACAGCTTTATCTAGTGGATGGATAACGCAACCCCAGTCAAACTTTTATTCTATGCGCTTTATAATCCGTGCGCCCTATTTTTGAAAACAGTTCTAAAATAGGCCATTCATTGAAGGTGCGCCTTATAATCAGGTGCGCCTAATAGTGCTGAAAATACGGTAGCTTCTGTTTGTCTAAATCACGGGTGAGCAGTACTGGGACTGATGAACAGAGACGTCAAGTGAATCAGATAATCCTACAAGGAAACATGCACAGTTAAGATGTAAAGAAAACTTAGATTACATAGATTTATAATAATAATAATAATTTTATTTATATAGCTATTTTTTAACAATAGTTTCAAAGTTCCTTACATAAAAGCAAACAACTTCAGTTTTTTTTCAAGGAAAATAGTATTAAATAAATTGGTAAAACAGTGCAAATAAAGGGGAGATAAATCCCATTGATGAATCCAGTTAAGGGTTAAAAAGGCGAGATCACATAAAAGCCAGTCTGTAAATGAGTATATGAGTAGATTCTCATTCATCTAGGTAATGATTATTATAAAGTGAGACAACTGGATTTTTCTTCATGTTTCACGTCTCTATATGCCTTAAGAAGGAAGGGACAGAGAACATTTGTAATGAATTGGGATTAATGTGTGGCTTTTAAAAAGACGTCAGAGGCCGCTGGCACTTGATGCCAGGTATGGATGTTTGGGGAATTTCCTAGGGAGAGAGTCTTGTGTTTCCCTATAACAAGAAGCATTCTCCAGTCTTGTGAAGATGTCTTCTTTAACTCCTTTTCCAAACCATCTTTCCCCTTTACACTGACCTAGAAAAAGAAGGGGCGACGCAAGGACTTGGTAATCCCTTACATTGCATGCATTTTAGAAAAATCAAGAGGGTCTTTAGCTAAAACCACATTCCTGGAAACACTTTGGCAGGAGCTGGTCCATCCTAAAGACAAAACAATGCACTATTAATAAGCAGACAATATTCTAAAAACTGTTACCTGCTGCTTCTCTATCGGTACACATTTTTTTTATTTGTTACTTGTGTATTTAATGTGGTTTTTTTTTCTTATCTTGTTTTATACATCTTTTTAACCCTTCTTTTATATTCTTACTTAAAATGTGTAGGAATTTGCACCGAAAAAGGCAACTAATATCCCAAACATGTTCAAATCCGTCAATTTATAATCTGTAATTTTGTTGATTGCTCGAAAGTTGGTAGTTGTGATGGTACATTTGGGAATTTCTTTAGCAAAAAAAAGATTTTTATATAACATAGCTTGGCCAAGTTCTCAGTTTATACAACAAGTGATTCTTTAACATGAAAGATGGAAACCAACTTGGTTGTACAATTTATGAACTAATCTTTGATGAACACCAGCGTGTGACATCTCAAGCTGCTTAGTGGACCACTGGAAGTGCTGTAATTAAAAAATGAGCAGTGATTCTTTAATGACGATATTGTAGGCCTCTTTAATTCCACATAATCACAGAACAGAGAGACAGAGATGGGCGATTATCAAAGGAGCTGAGTGTCAAAATTTTCATATTATCAAATGGGCCGGATCTTCACTTATCAAGGAACATTGGTTGATAATTAAAACTTTTTTTCTTATTACTGCAATTGAAAATTACTATGACACTGATAGCAGCGATAATTAAAACGTCCCATTTCCAAAGAGTGGTTGAGGGATTTGGATCTTAAGACAATTGTTAGAAAAGGGCGACTGATGTGTTAAGTTTATTGTTGTTCTTTATCGTCCGGTTCTGTTCACTTCCTGTTTTATTTTGGTAACAGGTTTCCTCATTCTTTTTTTGTCTGTTTGGAATTTTCATAACTTTTTCTTTTCTTTTAATTATTTTCATTCCCACAATTTGCAAAAACATTTGTGTTTTGTACAAGAGTGACTAAATTTTACTATCTATCAACAGATTGTGTACTTCATTGTGCCTGAGTCCTGCCAAGTATCTCAACTTAAGAAGAGTTGAGGGTTTGTAGTATTAAAATTATTACTTATTAAAATGTAACAATAAAATAAACCTGTAGTTTGATCTAACCTGCAACCCATGACTGGGAAATTAAATGTATTTGTCAGTTTATTAAATGATATCCCATGTTGGTGGATACAACAACTTTTATCTATGACTACCGTAAGTCTTATTGAGGTAAAAATAAAATGCATAAATGAATGCATTGTTTAAAAGTATATTCGAGAATAATAATAACGAGAATGAGAATAATAATGAGAAAAATAACGATAATAATGAGTGTAATATTTAAATTAATGATCATGATAATAATATTAAGCATAATAATAGGAATAATGACCATAGCAATAGCAATTATAACCATAATAGTAACAATAATTAGCATAATAATAACAAGGGGATACTTTTTATTTTGCTATGCACAATATCCACAGCATTTTACAAATATAATCAATTATCCATACTATTAGTACCACGTAATATTATATTATACTTCAATTCACTTTTTCCTTCTCTACATAAAGAAATTATTGGACAAAGCTTTCTATGCAAATTCTATGAAGAAGTTTTCGAATTTATGAAGACAAAAGATAGAGACTATTTGTTATGATTTTGAACTGGAATACACACAAAAAAAGATAATGTTAATAGAGCATTTAAAGTGCATTAATATCAATACATAAATGTAAGAAAACAAAACGAATGAAGATTCAAAAGAATGATGAAAAAAAGAAAACATATTACATATGAATCAAACGTGATAGCTAAGCTTTGTCCGGACCAGAAAAAAACCCACGCAAACAGCAGACAAAGACTGATAAAGATCATCACTATCGAAGCACCACAGCATGTAAGACGGAAGAAAATGTCCTTCTTCAACCGCACAAAAGCAATAAGGAGGTTTCTCCGTCTCTTCTCTCACTCCATGCACCGGGGGCAGCTTTCTGCATCAGAAGAATTCCTGGCAAATTAATGCACTACCTCTTGGGCTAATTAAATTATAGGGGATCAAAACTACAGAGCGGCTTTTGTGGTGGACACAATGTTGTGCTTCATGCGCTCCTTGCTCTGGGGGGAATTTCTGCCATTTAGCCTCCTATCTGCCTGCAGCGCCACACTGGACTCAGTCTAACACAGTCAAGTTTCTCTAATTTGGTTGAATGAGAAAGAATTATTAACCGATAATAAGAAGGGAGAGTGAGAGTGTCGCGGCGCTGCAGGCGAGAATGACTGGAAAAGGGCTGAACTCTGCAGCACCTGAAGCTCATGCGTGTGTTTTTCCTCCCTTTATTAATTTCTCCCTAAAACGAGGCATTGAGGAGTAAAATTGCTGTGCAAATGACAAGAACGATTATGGTTGTAATTCTTCTTCGTTGGAAAATGTGTGCGGCTTTGTTGCAGCACTAACTGGATCAGTCTGCTAACAAGGTACTGCTAACCACGTAGCATTAGGCATGACCTCTGCTATGCATGACAGGTCATTGAAAGGTTATTCACACACAATCCTTTTGTAATTCAGAGCAAAACAATCGATTCTAAGACACATGTACAGCGTCTGTTCAAACATGTTAATGTCCTGTAAATCAATCATGTGTTTCTTCATGCTTTTGATCGACAGAGCACTCGTATTCTAAAGGGTTACAAAAAGCATTTAAATCAACGTATTGAGAATAAAAAATTGCTTTAATATAATGTTGGAGCTATGCATACAGTACATATATTTTAAATCAACTTGTATCCCACATAGTTATTTTCCATATATTGTTTATTTACAATAAAAAATAAGTACTGAACTATTTAGAAGTTAATTTTTATATGTACTACCCTTTTACAAGAAAAGGATTGTTGGCTGATTTATGTTTTGACATTAACAAGCTGTTCAGCTTCCATATCAGCAAAGAAATCCAAAATATAAGTAGCAGCTCGCTGATTAAATTGCTGCTGTGAACATACAAGCCCTGTTCTCATTCCCAAAATCATCGGCATCATTTTGAAATATGGGTGAAAAAAGCTCAGAGAACAAGGGATACATTACTCTACTCTTCATCTACTATATTAATGCAGACTCTTTTGAGGAGAATATTTGGCTTTGAAAGTTCGCTAGATATGGTTTTTAAAACTGACGATCAAACGAACAGTTTTCAAATAAAAACGCAACAAGAAAACAGAGAAACAACGGTGTAAAAACTAGCCAGTCTCCTACTTTATATTTCATGGTGTGATGGAAGTGTGTGTTTATCAGATAGGTGTAAAAATACATGTACAAAAGCAGGATTTTTTTGCTCAAAACAAGAAACAAATGTAGGAAACATTGTCTCTAGTTCATACATGATCTAGTTAGTCGTTCTTTCTATTGATCGTCTGATGAAGCTTCATGAAGCAGTATCCTGTTGTTTAGAGGTCAGTAGGTGACGCCATCAGTTTAAGAGTGATGTTAAGTTTCATTAACACATGAAACAAAGGAAAAAAGTGCAAAGACTCCATCTAGTGGACTCTGAATAATGACACTGTTTCATGAAGCTTCATCAGCCCATCACTAGTTCTTTCTTTACCTGTAAACCCATACAGCCTTTGGTCATTGCTAAATAGTCTTTTATTTGTGTTGCATCTTTGGAGGTGACAGATTGTTATGTTTAACTCAGCACTACTACTACTGTTTGATGAGGCTTCATGATACAGCATCGGCTGCTTGATGCTGAATCATGAAGCAGTGTCTTAGTTTTGATTGGCCACTAGATGGCACCCTCAGTTTGAAAATGATGCCAGGTTTCATGAAGTTTGTAGGTTGTAGCAAAATATTGTGATGCACTCAGTGCCCTCTAGTGGCCTGTAAAATTAGGCATGAAACAGCTGATGTTGTATCACTAAGTTCCCTCAACCCATCACATTGCAAATATTTATATAACTATGTAGTTTATGAAGTATATGGAATTTTTTTTGGGTGGAAATATAATTCAAACAGTAATTCTTCTTTCTAATGATGTCCTTGTTGAATGTTATGTTACGGCCCTTTTTAGAACTAGAATTATAAATTATAGGTAGATGTTGTTTTAACTGGTCACCAAGCTGCTCATGGACCAACTCCTTATATTGGGGGCGTGGAGAACGAATATTCCTTTTGCTGAAAAGGCGGCAGGATTGGCTTGAGTCAGTAATGTAAAATGTTGGGGGTGTATAACAGACCATTGTCAGATAATTAATGAAATAAGCTAAAGTATCAAAAATGTGTCGTTGCCGCTGTAACTTTTATTTCTGTGAAGCCCTTTGAGATAGTCACACATGATGACCAATTTACCACCAAATTAATCAGCTGGAAGTGGATGTAGCTCTGAGGCACAATGTCTGAGGAGACATTAAAAAAAACTGGTCTGGATCATCAACAGAAGTCTTGAATGTGTTTCGCATGCCTTGAGGAAATCTCTCAGAAGTCGACGGAAGTAAGAGCCCCGTCGCCCACCTGCTCCACCCAACTAGACTCTCCGAGTTGGCAGCTGTGTGCCAGCAGATTAAGAATTAATTCCCGACATCAAATCCTGCTTACCTTGACATTAAGGTGGGTTTTCCCTACTTAGCGGCAGATAAAAACTGACATCTGTGTTTTGTCCTGCCTCTACAATCAAATGACTGTTGCAATCCTGTGCAATACGCAAGGAAGGTTAATCATTCAGGTTGATGCACGGTCCCATCGGAGAGAGAGATTATTACAATGACACAACCTGAAAGAACCTGCATCTGTTTGTCAGCGTGTCGTTCCATGTTTAATACATTCGTACATCTGCTTCCTTTGATTAATCTGTAATGACAACATTCTTTTATGTTTGTCTAACTGGAAATAAATTGCAGTTGTACCACTGAAACGCATTTTAATCCTGGGCTCAGGAGGCAAACACGGAGTGTTGCTACAGACGAATAGCCTCCAGATATAAGGGTTTCTAATCACTGTCTGCTACGTTAGCTTAGACCATTTTACCAAAATATATCATTTAAAACCACTTCCTTGGTCACACGGCTTGTCACGTTTCCAAACTCATCCACTGGCGACAATAAAGGCCTTTGCGATCATAATATCCTGTTTTTGGATATCGACTTGTCTTGTCTTGTCTTCTTCTGACTAACCTGGCTCAGGTGGCGGAACTACTCTGAGCCTCTCCCTGATTACATTGCTCCTCAACCTATCTCTAAGTGAGAGCCCAGTGAACTTATAGATAAAACTCATTTTGGCTGCTTGAACCCGCGATCTTGTTCTTTTTGGTCACTTCCCATCATTCGTGACCATAGGTGAGGTTAAAGGAGTAGATTGACTGGTGTTACAGAGAACTTTGCCTTTTGGCTCAGCTCTCTTTACCACTTTACATAACTGGAGATGCTGCCCCAACCCACCTGTCAATCTCACGCTCAGTTCTCTCACAACAGAAGACGTGTATTGGTCTCATGTCTTCAGAAAAATTGTTCTCCAATCATCTCTACATAAGCTTTCTTGCTTATATACTAACTTTTGAATTTGTTCTACCTTTCCACACCTAACGAAAAGCTCAGAATCAAAATCAAATATTCACTCCAAGTGCATAAAGTTGTCTCTCAAACTAGTATACTTAAAAATAAACTTTGTTATTTTAAAATATTACTCATAAAAATGTCCAAAAAATGTAGCTCGCATGAACTTATTTCATTAATGTGAGGTGCTCATTTTTAAACTAACCAACAAGAAAATGTCAACGAGATGTTTTACAAGCAAGCAGCTGTCCAAATTGCGACTAACTCTCTAATCCAGAGAGAATTAGGGCCCTTCCTGTGTACAAGGCCCTCTCCCGGTCAGGGCCCCTGTCCTGTTTAGATTTGGGAGCTTGATAAACCTCAACAGCCAACAGGTCTGTTATGAGTGGGAAACAGCAAAGCAAAGGAGGAGGAGGGGGGGGCACATTTTCTCATAGCCAAAGTCAACCAGGGGATAATACCTCAATCCTAATGGGGCTCAGCTCGGGCATTATCTGGACACAAATGTTTTTTCCCCTGCTTCCTCTTTGTTTGAGGTTATCCAGATTCTCCCAGTGCTGGACTCCAGACGGCTGCTTCCAGGTGAATGTTCAGCAAATCAACGATCGTGAACTCCAACAATAGCGAGTCGAAGTAGGTCCACTTCTTCGTTGTCAGTCCGGACCCGGTAGACAAGCCTCTTGTTCTGCATCCTGTCATGACAGCATCGCGAGAACTTGGAACGCCGCATCCACTGTGACCTGGGTCACGTTAAAACAACACGCGCTGACGTTGTGAGTGTTGGGCTTTAGATCAAGCATCAGCTCTTGTGACAGTGTGTCGAGGGGAGAGAATGTTCGCTGTGGCAGGAACGATATTGTCAATTCAAGTGATTACATGGTCAGCATACGCACGTTTTGACATGCCTACCACCGAAAAAAAAAGGGGGAATCGTACCAACGGTTTCTGGGAAATGCTCTTCTTAATAACGGTGTCATCTGGAACACAGGGAGAAAAAACTGTTCCTAATATAATCATTTTCGCATTGAGGAAGACGTCCCAAAAGATTTTCCTGGAAAAGACAGTTGTATTTGTCAGATTCCCCAGCACCTAATCCAGCATTATTGCACAATGAATATTCGCATGAAATCTAAAAGAGGGGGGTGGTGGGGGTTTGGCAAAAGGAGGTTAGAGCAGTTTTTTTATACAAGGACAGTTTATCTTGTGTGAGGAACAAATGAAATTAAGACAAGTGTGACACCCCGCTTCATCATTTCCAACGCTGGTAGGCTGAAGTACAATCATGAATTTTAAGGATTTAATCATTGTTAAGTTTGATCCTAATGAATGAACAATAGTCAAATGAAATAGTACGATTATTCGAAATTGCCTCTTATTCAGTGCAACATCATATGTTTTGAACTGGAAACATTCGGTAGGATCTAAAGGTTCAGCTGGGAAAGGCTGAAATGTATAAATGGCAATTAAAACCGGAAACAGAATTTATTTTGATAATGAAAAAAAACAACTCCTGAATAATGAAAAGGCTTCCAAATCATATTGATGTTATTATTTATCAGAGTAACATATAACATTCAAATCCTTGTTGTACAACAATTTAGGTTTTCAAAAATCCTGCATTATAAGCTTTGTATTCAACCTTTTATTAACCCTTGTGTTATCTCTGGGTCAAAGTGACCCAGTGGCCCAAAAATTAATGTGTTTGTGGTTTTAAAAAAAAGGCAATTATACTAAAACAAATTCCGAAATACATTGCCTGTGGACATCTGCAGTAAAATAAAATATTTAAAATACTTTTTTTATATTTATTCAAAATGTTTGTTGAACCCTTGAGACAACGTAAGGGATACCATGAACACATTTTTGGGGGCCTCTGGGTAACCTTGACCCACAGACAACGGTTGAAAATGGAACCACTTCAGTATTCAGGGGGGTCTTCGGCCATACTTGGTGCCCCCTTAAAATTAGCAAATGGAGAAGAAATTTGGGAAATGTTAAGACTGACATATGGTTTAAATTGTACATATTGGAATTTTCACAGGGTTCTCTAATCACTAGTTTAGATTTTTAACATATACATATGCCACTGCACATGTATTTCTGGAAGCCACGGAGGTTGTTCACCTCGACCCTGAAGCAACACAAGGGATACCTCAAATACATTTGTTGTCGGGTCTCTGGGTGACCTTGACCCTGAGATAACACAAGGTGTAAAAAAAACAAACAGCCTGTCCACATCAACATGTGCCTCATGTAATGCAGATGTCAATGAATGTATGACCAGCCCTGACATGATTTACAATCATGGTTGTTGTATGATTATGAATTGCTGTTATTACAACATAATCACGCTGTTGTTTATTACGTGAGCTCAAAACAAACACTGCAACATGCAACGAGACAGTGACGCGTGAGTTCCAGAGTCCAGTCCGTTCCCCGCCAAAAGAATTCACGCCGGCTCTTATCGCCTCTCCGTCGCGGGCCACTTCATAAGATGTTAGAAAAAGCTCCTCTCCACTAGGTAAACAATCAGGCCTGAGAACAGAACTCTTTTCTCTGCTCCATCTCCAACAATCACACCAACTTTAACCACGGAGTATAAATTCCCCTCCTCACCCTTCTACCTTCTCCCTTTTTTCTCCGCTCTCTCTCCCTCGTTTACTTTTAGAGGCGAGACCACCTCCAAAAAGAAAGACATTTGACATCTTTCAGCACACACTACCACCCTATCTCCCTGTATACAGGACCCTGTCGGCCAGCTTCCTCCTTCAAACACCCCCAGCCTCCCCTCCTCTTTTTTCTTTTTGTTTGCCTTACTGTAATCATTTCGCTGGCCCAGAAACGTGTGGGTGTGCTGGCAACAGTACAAAAACGAGAGGCAGACAGAAAGAGAAGTTACATGGGAACTGAGTTAAGGTTGAATATTTATTAGAAGAAGCCATCTGGCGTCGCAATGTCTGTACAGAGAGGGCTTGCTCTCCTCGTGTAATAGTCCTCCTCCTTCTCCTTCCCTGACTTATCTCCTGTTCTCCTCTCCCGTTTGCCTTATTCCCCCATGTGTCCCAGAGAAAATATGTGATGACAACTTCCTGCGTTCAAACGATCAAAGGTTTTAAAGAGGCACTTATGAAAAAAAGACAGAATATTTTTACCTTAAATGGTTGACTGTGTCCAGCAGATTCCTTCTGATCATGGAAGCCATTATATACTCTAATAATTAGATATGTACAGATAATACGTCCGATTTAAATCCTGCATCTGTTGCATGTTATATGTTTTGACAGCATCGATGAGTGTTTGTGCGGTTAAACACACGCAGCATCCGTCTCTGTGTTTCCCGGTTGAAGAGTCCACGGGGAAAACGAGGACCCGAAGGCTGCATTTCACAACAAATCCCCCGGGAATGGCTGGCGGCTCCCGCTAGACTTAAATCTCCTCTCAGGGAATTCTCCACATCAGCACGGAAAGATACTCATGCTAATATGGGAGTTTATCTGAGTTGCTTTGTTGCTGTGTTGCCAAACTTAAAGGGATTCAGGAGCAGCAGAGAAAAAACTCAAGTGACATGTTGTAGCACTTTCAGCAGCATTTTGTGCTTAACAAGTTTGTAACAGTCGATTGAAATGAGTCAACGCTACCATTGTTGAGCATAATCGTGACGTCATCCTCAATTTTTGTTTATTTTACAGGCAAATTTTCCGCAATTAAGTCTTTTTTTAAGCGTATTTTAAGTTGAAGTGTTGAAACAGATAAAATGTAAATGAAAAAATTTCTACCTTGCACGAACCCTGTGCATTTTGCCATCAGGTACCAGAATGTTACTGAAACATCACTGCAATGATACCAATGAGATTTCAAATGCTAAAAAGGTATTATTGAAAGAGGAACAATACAATTATAATGACTCAGAGGATTTACCTGGTCATGCTTATAATCCAATATACCATTGGATTATTGGAACTTTACTTTAATGTTGTAACAATCTAAGACAACATATTTTAAGTGAATCAGCAAATGTGTCACTCAATTAATAACAACTCTAAATTCATTTTATTTTTAAACAGAGATCACGTGGTGACATTTCACTTGATTTCATCTTTAACAATGATAATATCTTTCTTTTGTATTGTCTTTTTATACAAAACTACTTGAATTTTTCTGCTTCCTTTGTTGGACAGTTTCAATGTATTTTTAGTGAAGGACATTAACGTGACATACTGTGAAAATAACACGGAAAACGTATTGACTGTTTTAAATAAATAAAAACAGTTGAAAAAAAAAAGATACTTTGGTATCATCATTAGGTATCACTTTGGATTGATTACAGTTGAAAAAATACAATAGCACGTATAAGATGTATAAAAAAAAACTGCAGTATTCAAATGTACTGATAACTGAAGTAAAGTACATGATGAGAAAGAAAGAAACTCTAATTTAGTGTCATTTTCACTATATTTAGTAACTATTTATTGTGGCAACACAAACAGACTAAGGTTCAGCCTGAAGAATTTTTCCTTTTTCCGGGGACAGTTTCTTGGAACCTCACATGGATTTATAGTTCCCCAGCATGATACCCTGTCAACACAAGAAAAACAAATAAATGATCACATGACAGAATGTTTTAAATAGCATCTCCAAATGAGTGTGTGTAAATAACATTGACTACCTTATCGACAAGTTTAGTGATATATACTTGCAGAAGAAAAGCACATGCATGTTTGATTCACTTCAAACTAATACATTGATGTGTCTAATTGCAACAATATCTATTTAATTGTTTATTTTCTGCTTTATTATTTACTTTTATTTGTGTCTAAGCTTCAATTTAACGTGATTTATTATTTGTCATTCGACATTAACCTTTGTATTTTCCCCACAAGGAGAGGAAACCAGATTTCCCTTTTTAACATATTTTCTTGTCTTGAAATTTTCCAAATTATTGAATGAAAGGTAACTTATATGAGTTGTTTTATGGAATTATTACTGGAGATTTGTCCAGGATCTATGGTTTGTTTGTTTGCATTTCTATTTAAACCTTCAGTCTCGTTACTTTATTGAATTGTGCCATTTATCCAATTGAGTTCGCAGGGTGTTACACCAACCGTGTCGATTCAAAGAAATCTAGGTTGAGTTCAAGACCCGCAGGTGAAGTAACGTAAACCTCCTTCACGTCTGCTAAATTGGTGCTCAGAGGAGTTTGGACTAATTGCCAAATAAAGAGGTTATTCTCCAAAGAAATAGGCCACAATTTTCATCTCTTTGACTTTAAAAACTGCAACTACGGGTCATTTAGTGGGTTCTTACGTTCATCTGAACTGCAATTTCAACATCGACACCGGCAATTTCTCAACCGGTTCCTCAGATTTAACTGATCATCATCGAAAAGAAAGTTGCCAACAAAGAGATCAAATCTCAGCAAGTGCAAGAATGTAACAACGGCATCCCAGACAGAAAGCCATTTTGTCAAAGAAAATACTCTTCTCTTGACAAGAACAGCAGATAGATTTGACAAAGGAGGCGTAGAAGATCACTCTAATGTAAGCCGTGGAATCCATGTCTTGTTTATTCTAGGTGAAACTCTGAGTGAGGCCAAAATAATTGGGCTGTTGGCGGTCACGCAAAGCACATCGCATTGTCCAGTGAATTTCTGAAATGGTTGTAAATGTCTGCGTGGTGACACGTCTCACGACATGCAGCACGAATGCGCACAAAGAAGCTGTTAGCAGGAAATGGGTCAAGATCAAAGTTGCCAGTCGCTTAAGTTATGAAGAGGATGAAAGAGACGAGGGGTAAATTTACAGTTCAGGCGCTTATCTGACAAGGCTTTGTCCAGCAGCCCTGAATGCAACACGAGAGTGAACTTGCTTTAGTGAATTAAACAAGAATTGTCTGTGGGTTCTTTTCCAAAATGAGATCACATGTTCCATTTAGGGATTAGAAGACCCTTAAACCAAAGTGGAAGTATGTCAGAAAAAAATATATAATAATATATATTAACAAATTTAGTGGTTTTCTGCAGGATATATCTTAAAAAATGATTGGTCATTGCATCTTGTTCTCAACCAGAATTTACCATAGACTCAGCTTTTTAAGTCACAAGAAAACCACACAGAAAACTGTCATTTTAATATGTCATAGCCTCAGAGTTTGTAGCCATTCATAGCTGATTCTAAAGCTCAATAATATAGCATGTGAGTAGCTTTATAATTCCATTTGACTCATTAAAGAAAAACAAAATAACACAGGAAGAATGAACCAGTGTTACGTCCTCATCACTGATCTTTTCAACTTGTTTATAACCCTCCTCTTCTCAAGCCATCCTCCAGAAGTGTGCTACATTCTGCTCGGGCAGTAAATTATTCATGTTAGAATTGTACGTCATTTGATCGCCGGCGTGGGTTTGGCCGTGCCGGAGCTCGGAGATCCACCCTCCCCTAATTATAAACGCAATTGTTCAGGCATCTTTCTACCGCTGGAAAAGGCAGAAGGCTCTCACGCTGAAGTTTCTGTGGCCAGAAATGAGTGCCATGTGGGGGAGAGACTGTACCCGACCACAGCAGAGAATTTGAGGTGGCGCCTTGACGCCTGGAGCCCGCTGCTGTGCCCCTAGGCTGCCAAAAAGATCATGATTCAAGTGCTAGATTTTGTTAGATTTTAAGAGAGCTCTGCCTCTCTGGTGCAGATTTATATCTAGGAAATGTTGATGACAACTTTCTGATGTGAGTAAAAGCTCAAGGAACTCGGCATTGTTATTATTCTCGTGTGGAGCTTCATATGGAAAGACTGCTCTTGCTTGTCTGTCTTTGTTCCGTTTGCCAATATTGTGTTTCGAGCTGCAGTGGAATATCTGCCAGGGAGTGACTTTCACCGCAAGAATGATGGAGGTGCAGCTGATCTACTTCACACTGAAACATTTCCAGCATGAGAGTCTGTTTGTGACGCTCACGTGTCCGAGAACAAAAGGCTTTTAATTGTAGATAACATATTAAAAATGATTTTAAAAGAAAGTATTTTTTTTGCTTCTTTGGTTCAACAACCTAACAAAGGACAAAAGGTACAAATTAAATCAAAGAAACTCATACAAATGTCTGTAAGATTGTTTGAAAAATCACTCAAAAAAGATTTCGATCACATTCTTATAGAAATGTTGGGAATGTGGGACCAAACATAAGTGGTGGTCATGTCCCTTATTACCATCTGGATCCACAAATAATGTTGGGTTTTAACTCCTTGTGATTCTTGCCTGTAGCTACTTTGTGTTTGTGCTGCGTTAGGGTTCAATAACGCAACTACCATCTGTGCTCCCGTTGAACCAACGTCTGTCATTTATATTTCAAATGCTAAAAAAGGTATCAAACTATGAATATTAACAATGAACAGCACTAAAAATAAAGAGAAAAACAGCCCTAATTTCAGCTGGACAACAGTATGTTCTGAGCTCTGTGTGTATCTTTCTGGTTATAGTTGTTGTTTTTGTTAACCATTAATTTTGAATTATTTGTGTTTCATAAAAATTCAATTTTTTTTAAACTACACAATATACGCCCTAGATGACTGAACATTGCTTGGGTTCACTAGTAACATTAAACCCTATTTAACCTTACTGGGTACTAATAGTCGGAAACATAATGGCAAGAGCACATATGCTGGTAACTAGACCAACTTTTTTTTCCTGACTATTAAAAGCACTAGTGTCAACTACTAGATATGTCGTACTGCTACCATTTGACTCAAATGGCAAAAGGAAGGAACACCTTATTCTTCTTTTTTTCCGTAGAATTTTGTTTAAATGTATCTTCTTTTGTCTGAATTATTTTTATTTTCATTTGTTGGCTTTTTGTTGAAAAAAAAACACATTTACATTCTACTCAAATTTGCACACCTCATTCTGTGTGTTAATAATGTTAAGTTGCATTATATTGTTGTCATAGAATCATTTGAGTAGTTTATTATTGTTAAGTTCATGGGAATATAAACGTGAAAAAAGCTGAATATGATAGTACAGGTTGTATTATTTTATAGAGCTACCTCTTATCCAGACCTGCACTTTTTAGATTTTTTTTTTTGATACCCTAACTGTCAATCTGACTCCTGAAATGACAAGAAACTTGTGACTTTACAACACGACAGGCAGCGAGCACGTATGAACCATTATGACAGCAGAGCACCTGAAGGAATCAAGCAGACACGAACCACATAGTAATGAATCTACAAATAAAAAACAAATCAGGTCGAGGTAACCTCACAGGGAGGAGGAAGATGTCACCAATTTCCTGAGAACACAAGGGAGGCTGAGTTTGTCCAGCTGGGCCATGATGTTCTTGAAAACCCAAACACTTTTGCAAAGTAGTCTGTATTCCCTCCGACCCTCATCGTTCCTCTGAACATTTTTACATTTTCCTAAATGCTGCTCTGAAAAGCATAACTTCCATTGTCTAAGTGGACTTTTTTTCTTTTACTTCACAAGCCACAAGACTTTTTTTTTTTTTCTTTCAGGAAAAGACATGTCTTTAGGCAAATGTGATGATGCCAAAAATGAGGAGGACTCATGAGTTCGAACTCCCATATGTCTGGGCCGAGCTCACTAAATATAGGACATTTCCAGTGAAATTTATGGCAGAATAATGAGAATAGGATGTTGCTCTAAAGTGGATGTGAGATCTCCATTCATTACCAGAACATATGCGTCCTCACACTTTTCTCATGTGAAAGTTTAGGAAATTGAGGTGTTCAAAGCCTGTTTAATTTTAATAGTATAATCCCAGTGGTGAGGACCAATGGAGATATAGGGTTTCAAATTCCGGTGTGATACTCAAAACATGCTATAGTTAACATTTGCGGTAAAATAAAACTCTATTTTATGCAAAGATAATATGTGAAGTATAAATGATTGACTGCTTTGGGTGAAAAATAAGTTGTATTATATGATGACAAGTCACATGACTAAAAAAAAAAGACTAAAATATAGTATACATACATTTCTACCTATCCTAACCTAACCTATATCAAAATAAAAATATATAGAAAATATACAGTACCTCCTTTAATGGGACTTTAACTTCATTCAAATACCTTTTATTGTCCTTATTTAAGAATGTTAAGTACTTATGGAATGTTTGAGTCTATTACTGTAGAGAAAATTATAAGTCCCTGTCATACAAGAACAATATAAATGTGTAATAAAAGAGGGTATATATATCAAGCATGTCTCTTCTCTCACCGGGTGGTTGAGGTTTCAACCCAAAAAGCAGTCAGTCAAAAACAAACACAGCTTTAGTATCAGGCAAAACAGAGGAACTTCTGTTTAATCGGGAACTTCCAATGAATTAGTGTTTACTGCTATAAGAGCTCCCGTTATTGCAGTACAACAAGATACTAATATAAAATTAGATATCAGGAAGAAATATAGCTCAAACTGCAGGCCTGTCTCGTGGTATCCCTCAATAAAAAGAGATAAAACACTGAATAAAGTCTATCTATTCAGTAATGTGTTTTAATTAACAACAATTCATTGAGAGATTAATTAACGGTGACTTTTGTTGTAAAATGTTGAATTTTGTTTCACGTTTGGTTTCATGTTCGACTCCCCTTCTTCCTAATTAGCCACCTTCAAATAGCAGTACAAAAAAAAAAAGAAAACGTGACATCAGACATCAATCACATCGCACATCGACTCCTCTTCGGCAACCGTCTGTCATCGGGAGACGTTTTCCAAACATGTCTGAGATTATTTCACACCACCTCCTTTCATCTGAGTTCCCTCTCTCTCTCTTACTTTCATGCAACATTAACGTGTCAGGCTGATGATAAGGATCTGTCGCTGATGAGACAAATAAATAACCTTTCAGGACTACACTTATAATCAACTTCCACAGCGAGTGTGTCAAGGCTGTCAACAGATCCGAACCATTTTCCCAGAGATGGAGGTGAGAATGGGTGGATGTGTTAGGTAAAAGCTGCACCTCTCACCCGGAGCCGCTCGTGGTGAACGCACTGAAGCGGAAAATGAATCTACTGGCACTTCGGAATATTAGCATGTCTTTTGGGTTGTTTTTTTTTAATGTTCTTGTCATAGTCGCGCAAAAATAATTTCATCACCTAATAATTTTTTTTAATTTTGTTTGCTTTTCGTGTAAACATATTTATTTAACTACATTCACAAAAGAGACTTTTGCTGAAATTGGTTCTGCATAGTGTATTACGATCAGACTTAAAAGGTGAATTTGTGGACATTTAATTAACAATCGCATGATTTCTACAATTAAAGATATAATATCCCAAATAATAATAATGATAAGTGTTGTTTCTTCTGCCAATGAATACATGGACACCTTGCATTTCAAACCTGACTTTGTTGTCTTAGATAATATAAGTTATAAATCCATAAAAGTGACCAAGAAAGTCACAAGTTCACTGAAAAAACAAGTCAGAATTCATATCAAAAGTATAATTGTTGTGTTTCTGCCTAATAGTTGAACGTCTATGTTCCAGGATCAGATTTCATAAGAAGTCTGATTCTCCTGCCCAGAAAAACGTGCTTACTTTGGAAATACTGCTTTTATTTGGCCAAATAATGGAAATAGAATGTAACGTTAACTACTACTCTGCCCTGGTTTAAAAAGACACCCATGCTACGTACCGATGACCACAATTGTTTATTACTTCTCTAAGGAATCATGGCACAATGAAAACTGTGTAAAAGCAAAAAAGGAGTTTCATTTAACTCATAAAATTGTCAGCAAATTCATTTTTAAAATAAATCATATTAACTATGTACGCCTCGGAACGTTAGATAAACCAATAAAACCAATGAAAAACAATGAGTCCGCATAACTTCCGAGTCAGGTAACACCAGAAAATAATAATATATCAAAAAACTAAAACATCTTAACAATTGCCTACCGTGGCAGAGTGAAAATATTTTTGTTTAATTTGCTATAAAACATTAACACATAAAAACAGCTGATATGTTTTCATGGAGTAACACAAACACTCACATTCATGTCAACTACACAAACTAATAAATTGAAAAATAACCTTATTAAATAGAGGAATTTATTTGTTATTCCCTCTTGTTTTTGTGGAACTAAACCTGTTCCAGCAGCATCACTCGTCTCTTAAGACAATTTAAATAGATCCAGGTGTATTTTCTTGACTCGCGATGGACACTGTCTAGTAAATGTAATCACTCCAAAGTCTAAAAACATTGACTCATATCTCATCTGGGCTGAGCACATCAGAATAAAAGCCGCTCCACACGGACACATCCCTCACACCTCTTAAGAGTAGTGTCCTCGCCGACTTGAAGGCCGGCTCTTCAGTCAGAGTGGGGAGCGGAAGTATTTCCTTTGAATCATCTGAAGAAGTGATTTCATTTAAAGAGCCCTTTGATGGAGGGGTGCTCTCCTTTCTAGTCTCTGATGTGGCTCAGCTGAGAGCTAAATCGTTCTAAGCGCAGGAAAACTGATACCGACGCTTGAGAGCAGCAGAAACAGGCGGGATTGTGTGAAACCCAGCAGTCGAATGAAAAGCATAACAAGTTTGTTTACGCTTCTTAAAGTACCATTACTTCACCAAAACATGCAATTAGAAGAAAATTTATTCACTTCTATCTTTTGTATCTTTTGCGATAAATCAAGCGCGGCCGCGTTCATAACAGGACCATTGTTTCAACGCAGACTGCGATTTGATCAGATCATAAAATACATTCTAATTTGACTTTTATTGAAAGGCTCTTCATCTTATTTAAGTCTGTATCTTAACCAAAAGATTCTCAACCACTGTTTTGTGGCAAGTTAATGCGGTGAGAAATCTTTAGGGAAAGTTTTGAAAAGTACTGTAGAAAGACAAAAACTAACGTTCACAACCGGTGGAATTACAGCATTGAAAAACATAATTGCAACATGAAAAGCTTTTGACGTTAAAGTTAAACTAATGTGTTGATTTAATTCACTTTTAAATAGATCTTAGACTCTATTGTACTCATAAGTATGTGTCTGTTTGTACAAAACTATTTTCATTTAAATATTTACATTAGAAAATGTGCTTAAGCCATGCCCACTGAAAACACT
This sequence comes from Callionymus lyra, assembly GCF_982586985.1. Classification (NCBI taxonomy): domain Eukaryota; kingdom Metazoa; phylum Chordata; class Actinopteri; order Syngnathiformes; family Callionymidae; genus Callionymus; species Callionymus lyra. The sequence continues at coordinate 25,562,485 of NC_141822.1, forward strand.
TTTCTAGAGATTAAATCTTGTTTACTCTAACCATGGCCACTCTGCTGTGAACTTTTCAAGGTTTCTTACTGTTTGTCATCATTCCTGGAAGTCTCTACCTCCAAGGGACTCATGGTATAAACAAAGCTGGGTGTGATTACAGCTGGCTGGAGGAGGATTGAAGACCATTATTACATCACAATGGACTCCGCTCTCGTAACCTCTCTGTCTGAAACAGTCCTGATCAGATGTATTATATTATATATATATTATATATACATTATATACTCCCAGGACTTACTTGTGTACAAGTCCCACAATGCAACAGGCTCTGTTTGCTCACTATAACCCTGCATCAGTGGGAGCGTTTGCATGGTTTTCTCTGTTTTATTCATTTAAGATAATTTACAGGTTTTATATTGAAAGAAATGAGACCAAAACAAGCATCAAGAGTCACAGACACACAGGAAAATGTATTTTATTTTCAAAATGAGAGAGCTTTGGGACAGTAACAATCAATACAACAACAATTGTATGTTTTATTTCTGTGCAGGGAAAGGTACCGGGCCCAGGGGAATGTAAAAAAAAACCTACTGTATTATTGAAAGAAGCGTTGCTGAATTTAAATAGATTTCACAGGTTTAGATGTAAGTGGATTTGATTCTGGATTGTGATCTCCAAAATACAATAAAACCCATGTTTGTTGTGTTATTTCCATTCATGGGCCCGTGTTTTGTTTTTTTTTCCCAGTCGGTGTTTGTGCGCGCTTGTGTTTCTGTGCGCTCCGCAAGCTTTTATATGTCAATGTGTGAGGTGTGTGTTTGTCTCTTGTGCCTTTCAATGGATTTGTTGCACACGCCGACTGTTAGCGGAGTCGACAGCTCACTGATCTCCCATCAAATGGAGCGCCGCTGCAGGTACAGCATGTAACGGCTTTGCTTTGAGACTACCTGTCATCACACATCAGGAGATTATAGTGCTTTGCTCTCTCGCTCGGCAGCTACTCCGCCATCTGTAAAACGTTACATCAATGAGGTACACATCCCAACACAGGGCTTCAGATAATCTTTGGCATTTCAAACGCAGAGACACAATCTCGTCATCGAGCAGCCTCTCTCCGCCGAGTCGACTGCCGCGCAATAAGACGGGGAGATAAAGACGAATGCAGACACAACATGGGAAATTAAAACTTGTCGTCTGTTTTTTAGAGGAATCGTTTTACCGCGTTGTGTTTCTTCAATGTGACATCAAAGCCATTGTCACTAATACATTGTAATGACATGTCGTAAAGAAATTTTTTTAAACTAAAAACCTAACTTAATAAAAATTTGTCAAGGATGAGACTTAAAAAAGCCCTTTTGTAAGTGTAGCAGGTAAAAACAACAGAATAAAGGGAATGTTTGGTGCATGGAAAATGTTGTTCCTTCAGAGAAAATTAAGTATTTCAAAAACAAAAAAACAATACACCGTTCAGACAGTAATAATCAATACAACATAAATCAGATGATATTGTTTTTTATTTGGGAACCACTGTCATAAATGACTAACAAGACAAAAGAAATTGTAAAAGCTAAAAATAGACTCTAATTAACTCAGTTTTCTATTTAATACAGTATAATGAATGTTATGAGGATTCTTTGTACATCACTAAATATAATAATTTTACCTCCAATTACCGTTAAAGATAATGTTTACATATATTTTTATAAGTATTTTTAATGTGCATCAAGTTTCAGTTTAATAGTTTAAGAAAAAAATGAGAAATAAGAGTGAGACATTGTAAACACAAATAGTGTAAAAATATTTTAATGGGATTCCATATCACTCAATTGAAGTAGAATATTATGATACTTGTTCTCTTTCTATTAAAAATATAGAGATGGTTTATCTTGGCTTTTTTTCTTTTAATGTGGAATATCGACTTTTAAAAAAATCTCGTATTATGTCTGTCAAAAGGTTACACTTATAACTATATTAAGGAAGACGTATAAGCTAAAAGTTTTATTAAATAAAGCTATAGAAAATGCTTTAGAGATAATTATATGTAACATGTTCTAATGATGTTTATGTTAGTATACATTTAACATAGAATAATAATAATAAAATCAAGTGTTATTTTATTCTATTTTAAAATCTAGTTTCTGCTTTTGACATGTGCTTGAGGAAGCAAAAATTTATGTTATAATATTTTTAAAAATAATTATAAAATGAGACATTAACTGCATGTGTATGCTTGAAAAAATATTTTTGTACACCTGGTGTACAATATCTTTTGTGTTATATCAGATATTGAGGATTAAATACACGCCAACAACAGCGAGAATCAGTGCCACATTTTCCATACAAAAACATATTAGAGGAAGCTTTTACCGTAACAAGTATGTTAATATATTTAGACCCAGGAAAGAATAAAACGTAAATGATCATTCCTGCAATAATCCTCAGTGACCCGTATGGGCGGTGCATCTTTCCCCTCAGGGCAAGTCTTAATGCGCTCTGGTGTCTCTTTGCTCGGTGCACCGAGGTGACGTCTGGAACTACATAAATCTGATTTAGAGCGTTTGCGCACGGAATAAGCAAATACATGAGCACACCATCACCTCGCATCAGGATGAAGGGGACGAGAGAAAGGTGGTTCATACAAGAAACAATCAAGGAAAGTGGTCGTGGAGAAATGCAGCCTCAGTTTCTGCTGATTGTGGAGGCAAATAATAAAGACGCAGATTACATCTGGACAGTAAAACGCTCACTTGTGAAAACAGAGAACAAAGACAATTTGTGTCCACACTGCTCATACACCTGTACCGAGCATGTATTCGTGGCTCCTCAAACAAAAGGCAACACATTGAGCTGACAAACATGCCTCTGTCCTCACATGTTAATTCTATGTGTGCATGAAGTGTTTGTTTGTGTCACAAGACCTGAGACGAACCAATTTTTAAAAAAGACAATAACATTTTAATATCTTAACGAGCCTTTGAGAATAGAGATGGAAATTCAGATTATACGGACATTCTACAGACATTCTTTACGGAATTAAGCAAAGGCAAAAATGAATGCAACTTAAGAAAAATATCATTAAAATATTATACTTATGGTAAATGTGATTTTACTGTTATTTATTGTCGAGTAACTGTGAAACCATTTATCATATTTTACTCTTTTATATGATTAAAAATACATTCAAGGTTCCAACCTGAATTTTTTCTTTTATCGTAATTTTAGTTTTAAATGTTCTACAACATTTAGAGAACTTCACGATATAATCCGATATCAGGCCAATTGGGACTGACAAACTAAACTAAGATACACACATCTACACGCATGTTCACATTATCCCTTTTTTTTTTATTACTGACTACAGCCTGTTTTCAATTACAGCTCTACAAAATCATCAATACGTGCTGACATTCAGTCATGTGTAACATTTGGGCTATTATTTCGGTCAGTCAAAAATGGTCCAAGAATACCCCAAATAACTTTTTTTATTCGCATCTATTCATTGCTCATAACATTTCCTCTAACTGTGGGATTTGGACTACGGATTTGGAGATCCTATTTTATTCTTTTTCTTTAAATTCTATCAAAACCATTAGTCATCTTGAGTAAAAATGTTTGCTTTGCCATTAAAAATGCTGTAATGTCTGGAATGAGTTAAATATATTCATATTTAATTTACAAGACAAACCAAAAAGACGGTTTTTAAGGCATTTTATACTTTAAAGTATTCTTAAAAATATATTTGTTATTGATTAAAAAGTAAGCCTTCAACTCTTGACACATCAAGATGCTTGTTATGGTCATGTTTATTAAAAAAAGAATACAGTAAACTAGTCAGAATTCTAGTTTAGATTTGTTTTTCTTGTTCTTAAAGTAGATTTTTATACTTTTTCATTTTATTTTATGAATATATTTGTTAAAAAATGTCTTCATTTCATGTTGCAAAAAAGTGTTTGGGACTTCTGTGAGAAACATTTCTGTAACTAGGACAAAATGCCATCGGAAACAATTCCTACATTTCCATGGATATGTCCAGTGTTTGTTGCTCAGTGTTGGTAGAAAAGCAGTCACACATAAAGACAGGAGTCTAAATGATGACGCTGATGACTGTCTACAAGCTCTTCATGCTCTTTGAGAACGTTACAGCCAATATTGATGTTCAGGCTCAAATGCATCACGTTATGATCCTCCTGCACAAAGCTGTGCTCTGTTAATCATCCTGTATGCGCTTTAACAAGATTTCACCCTTATGGGACAACAGAGACGTGAACCAAATGAAACACGACTGGGTGCCAGGATCAGGACGGACTTGGGCAACATGGGGAATGTGTAAAAAGGCCAGACGGGGTTGTTTCTTTTTTTTTATTTGGAGATGGTGACTCGGTCGGACAATCCGGTGTTAGCCACAGAAGTGAGTAAATGTGAAATGAGATTGTTTTTGCATAAAATGGTCAGCTGGAAGTTGCGGGGAAAAGCTTGGGAGTGGAAGGTCAGCTGCTCGCCGGGAAATTCAGAACGTCGCTAAAGTCGATTTGCCCCGAAGGAACCAGGTCATTGGTAAGAACGTGTCAGGGATGAATAGACAATAGGCTGTAAAAAGAATATATTAGAATATATAAAAGGCTGTGGGTTCAGGAAAAGTATCTAACAGTCACACTTAAGGTACAAAGTGGAATATTCAATTTATTTGGGGAGACACAGAGCCTACATTATCACACATAACAGATATATAATGTAATTTAATTGTTTGTCCATTGTTATGCTGTTGACTGTAGTCAGTGATAGTTTAACCAAATTTCAAACTTGACTTATTTTTTACTCACCGTCTTGTTGACTAAGGGTTTGGATTATTATCAGAGTAATCCGTTACTTTTTGGAGTTAAAGACAAAAATGTTTGTTCATTTTAATGCAGCGACTGGAGCTCATGTGTCTAGTTCGCCATCTTTTTTACCAAAAAGACACAATTAAAAACATCAAAATATCTCTAACGTCGATCTTGTTTTGAAGCCTCAACATGAGGAATTGTTCGTGAAAAGAATAAACAGGTCTTTATTTTAAACCAGGGAGGTATTTTAATGTATTTGGGCAAGGATGAAGCTGGCCTAGCAGCTAGCCTAGCAGCATCCGCTAAAAAAAAGTTTAAAATCAATACTTTTATTTGTTCTGGAATTCCTCATGTTGAAGCTTTAACATAAGATAAATTTAGGATTTTGGGCGAACTTTGACTTTAAATAAAAAACAGATTTGTGTGGAGGCCGTGCTGCTCTTCCAACGTTTATTTGGCAAACTCTATTTTTAGCTCGACATCTTAAGTATCCGTGGAGTCTAAATGTGGGAAAAGCCTGTCCTCCTTCCTCCCTGGGTGTCTGATGTTTCCCAGCAAGCCGCGCTGCTGCCCTCTGTGTGTGTGTGCGCGAGTGTAACTGAGAATATGTGTTGAATATCAGGGTGTGTCGGTGTGTGTGTGTGTGTGTGTGTCTGTAAGGTTACGTGGGACGAGGTGTGGGTGTGAGAAGACATGTGTGTGTGCGTGTGAATGTGTCTGTGTCTGACTGACCAGAGGACTGTGGGAGGACTTCCTCTGTGAATCCTCTCTGTTTTCTTTTCAAAGAATGACATTCCTAAGCTGTTTCACTTTTCGGACAGGAAGTGGAAAGCGTCCAATAATGATTAAAACCAGGAACGGCAACATAACAGCTTGAGCGCTGCCACAGAGTCCTGAGTGTTGACACAAAGTCAAACAGTCGTGAGATATTGTTTCATAAATCTGAATAACTGGAGGGATGTCACATTTAGGTCTGGGAAAGGTGACTACAGCTTGTTTAGTTTCAACCTTGTCACTTGCATTTCAGAAAATTATGGGTTGCAGATTATAGAATCTGCTGCTTCAGACAGTCTAAAAATCCTTTCTGTTGTCTGCTGCCAGACTTGATGGTCGACTCGTGGAATGAAAGCCGACCACAGCTCCCTCGCGGCCTATTCATTCAAAGTGTAATCCGAGAATGTTTTAACATAGAACATGGAGCTTCGGACTTAAAAGAAAATACCTCATGTACGCTAGGTTAGTTTTGGAAAGGTTTCAGTTGCAACACTGAGAACTGAACACGTTCTCTGAGTGCGTTGGCTGGAATTGAACCTTTATAACAGGTTATATGATTTCACAAGATACTAACATAGTTTGGTATTTGTTTTACCTCTATATCACACAAGAACTGACAGAATAATTACCAATTACGCTACATTACAAAAAACATGCTCCAATCAAAACGTTGACTTTGGATTGCTTTACAAAACCCCAGAAGAAGACGTGTTCACTGCCACGGTTGGTCGGTACAATATATGATTAAGACAAACATAAAGACCGAGTTTCATGGTTTGGAAGGAGGTTTTCATGCACTGGCTCACGAGGTCCATGTTATTTTAAAACATCGGAGTAATTGGACTGAAAATGATGCACATGTGGTGGATTTGAAAAAGCCCAGTCTGTTAAATAATAATGAAATATTTTACAATATAATCTTGTATTCGTAGCTAATTCAGGGGATCCCTTTAGGATATTGGATTCATGGATCTGTATGATTTACACCAATAACACCAAAGCACCATAACTATGGAACAATTTGAAAAGTTGGCCGTACAACTTTGAGACTTAATTCACCTGAATGGATGGCTGGATAGGTGGGTGGGCTGGTTGAATGGATGGATAGGGACGTGGGTGAATGATTGATGGATAGACAGATGATAGTTGGGTGGGTTTGGAGGGTGGATAGATGGATGAATGGATGACGGTTGGGTGGATGAGTGCATGGATGATGGTTGGGTGGGTTTGGTAGGTGCATGGATGGATGGGTGGAGAGGTAGGTGGGCCGGTGGGTGGATTGAGGGATAGATGAAAGTAGAGTGGATGGATGAATGGTGGTTGGTTGGTTGGATGGATGGGTCCAATTTGAATGATGGATGGGTGGATGGATGGATGGATGAATTAGATGATTGTTGGTTGGGCTGGATTGGTGGGTGGATGATGGATTAATAAATTATGTTTGAGGGGATGGATGAGGGGATAGGTACAATGGATGGATGGAAAAGATGGATGAAAATCTTGAATTTGTGGCCAGAAAATTAATCGGATACATGGTAATGCGGTATGATTGGATGAGTGGGTGGATGGATGCATGGATAGATGGATGGATGAATGATGATAGTAAATTAGATCATTGAGTGGATGACAGTGGATGTTTGTAGGCATCGATGGAAATCTTTTAAAAAAAATCAGAAATTTTAGTATCTTTTAGAGTGATCTCTTTTTGTTACCTTTTCTGAGCAATTTATATATATATATATATATATATATATATATATATATATATATATATATATACACAGTATATTCACACTGAAGCACACATTTAACACCCAACAAAGTTTGAATGACAAAACAAATCATGTAAAAAACATTCCCCTGCTTATACAGTATGTTAAATATTGTTCTTTCAGTCATTTAGCAGAATTGATGTCGACCGTTTTAAATGAATCAAACAAAGGGAGGACTTGGCCCTGACAGACGCGTGTGTTCTTTACATTCATTGTTGATGTGTGAGCGCCACGTTGCATGTGATTGGTGGCTTCGCACAGTGATGACAACTTGACCAGAGATTTACGAAGAATTTCATAACAGGACCGCACATTGGACTTCAACTTTTTCATGGTAACATCTGCTTTTGCTTAAATGATGACATGTTGAAAAAATAAAGAAAACAATCGAGTTAAAATTGGATCCGGCAGTGTGTGTGGCATCATGTCTAGCGAGTCCTTTTGTTATACGCTAGCTATAGCAGAAACTTCAACAAGCGATCTTTAGGAAAAAAAAATGTTTCGTTTGTTTTATTGTTGCCTTCGTTCCAACAAGAGCTCAAAGGATGATCAACGTCATGAATGTCAAGGAAAGATTCCTGCATAATGATGATTTCAATGTATATCAAATGGAAATGTGTGTAGCCTGTAAGCTAAATACAAAGGGTTCACACGGAACACCCAATTAAACATATCCTCTCCGCCATCCTGCCAAATAATTCCTGCTGAACTCTGAACTCAGTTTCCATTCTTCTGCATGCGGAATTCATGTATTTGAGACATATGGATGCATAAATAAATGCATGAATTTAGGTTGCAGAGTAATTTAGCATATGATCATTAGCTGATGAGAGCTCCTTCGAAGACTTTTGTCTTAAATTCGTTTTGCTTTGGCAATATTTCAAGAATTCTAGGTCATCTGAGTCAGAGGTGACAGATGAAAGCCTCAATCTACAGATGTCAAATTGTTTAGAATGAACTGAATATTCATAGAAGCATTTTAAGATGAAGAAACTCTCCTTCATGCATATATATTTATGTTTTCGATGGTTATTATCCCAGGGTTATTTATAACCAAAGACCCGTTAGACAACCCTTTTTTTTCTGCAAAGTAGTCTTATTTAAAAAATGTATGAATGCCGGTACGGGTTCAGAATGCAATGCTTATGAATTATTAAAGAGGTTCCATAACCCTTCTCATGACTCCAGGTCTGGAAGTGCAACCTATCCTTGTTTTCCAAACTCTGTCTCAGAATGGTGAATTATTGACCAGCACACAGATGCTGCCTGAGGATGACTCGAGTCTAAGTTGTTTTTATTCCTTTTTTTTTTCCTTTTTTTTTCTACTCTCCTCATGACAGTGACGTCGCTTAGCATGAGAATTGTTTTTGCACGGAAATATTATTACATTAAGCTTTGTCAAACCCATTTTGCCTGGCAAATACCAAGAAAATGACACGGAATATATATTCATTTATAATGGTGGCTGAGGCTGAGAAATAAAGACTGAAGAGGTCAATTGTATCGTCCATGACATTGTTAACTTCTAGCTTGATCCATCACAGAACATTTGTTTTTTCTCTTACTGGTTGGGTGGCTGAGGATTCTACCCTGTGACCACATTTTTTTTTTTTGTTTTTTCCTGTCAACCATGTAATGGCCCTTCACAGAGGTACTGTCTTTACACAGAAATGAGTGTCTCCTTACAAAAAAAAGGGAAAGTCAATGACTTTAAGGGATCAGAATTTAATCCAAGGTACTCACTTATACCAATTGATTTACCCGGCCAGTCCCTCTTCGGGTCTCTGGCTCTATTCTCTTCTTTTTGAATAGCGGAAGAAGGATGTGTGAGATGGGAGGGTGGGGGGGTTGTTTGAGTAGCCGGTTGACGGTGATATGATGACCCGTCACTCAGACACTGACAGCAGCCTTCTCAACCCACTTGTGCTCAGACGAGTCCAAATTGATTGCCCGACTCCATCAATGTCACGCAGCTCTGTTTAAATGCACTCCTGGCGCTGTCGGTTAAATCTTGTCAAAGCCCAACTAACACACACTCACTTTCCCCCCTTTTGTGGGTAATTGAGGCTTCCCCGTCCACCTGTAGATGATCAATCCGACAACCAATTGGCGCTGACAGGAGATGGATAGAGTTCCTGGCAAAATGTGTTGAAATGGAGCATGATGTTTAATAGGTGTACCAGATATCAGATATCTATCACCTCAGTACAAGCCTTCATCATCTGGAAAAAAAAAAGACTGCTTGATCAAGATTCTGACTACATTCCCGGTGAAAGTTATTACTAGGCCCTGATGACTTCATGTTTCTTCGGTGAGCAAGAACAAGACAGGTGGAGGGAGCGCGGGATGTGCGAGGCTGATATGCCTGAGGAGCATGAATAAGTCAGACGGAGGTGGTGATGGTACGGTATTAAATATTCATTCTCCTGATATTGCTCTTTGTCACATCCTCTTTAACAACAATGAGGACGGGCAGAGGAGGAGGTGGGTTCTTAAACTGGCGCTGGCGAGACATGTCACACGGCATCAAGTCATGGCTGGGTATTTAACCAGAGGCTAGGAAGATTTCGCTGCTAACTCGTACCGTTTGTTTTAACCTATGAGCAGCGGCAGATGGGCGGGGTTGAGCTGCCAGGGAGAAGAAATGGCAAATCTTTTCACTTTAACGCAACTCGACAGTGGCTGATCTCACTGATTAGAACACCTTCAACTACAGAGGGGAAGAAATTGGTCAAATTAGCCGATTTGAGACAAAAAAAAGGGTGTTTTTACCAATTAAATCTTATGCCTGTATTGCTCCTTATTCAGCCAATGTGAGGGAAGCAAAACATATTGTCTGGTGAGTTCTATATTTCCGTTTCTGAATCTAGATCACATGGCAATACCAAGGTATGGCTTATCCAGGCTAAGCCGGGTCAAGCGCCTTGGCTCTATGAACCCAGTACACAAGAGGCTTTCTTGGACTCCCTAAAGGAATGGCCATCAGGAGGATGCTGGACGGAGACTTTCTAAGGTGGGTCATGTTCACTTCAAACTGTGTACGTTAAATGAGGACTCACATAGATGGCTGTCCCTGTCACGATTTTCTGGTCAGTGCTTTGACCTGATCAAGGGTTTTAAATCCTTGTGTCATCTCTGGAGAGATAACAAGGGTTATGTACATGTTAGGATTGGTGTGGAATCAAAAGAAAAACTTCCCAGACTTGTCTTTTTCTAAAGTCTCAGAAAAAAGATAAAAGTTCAAATAAACACTCCAGTGATCTTGAGGAAATCTAAATATGTTGTTGGTGTTTTAAGATACAAAACTGCTCTGATGGAAAACTTTAACTTACAGGGAAGCCTTAATACCCCACCAGATGAAAGACGCATTAATACCATGGCAACCTCACGCAAGGATCATTTCTCCTCTAATTATGTTTTACTTTAGCTGATGATTTTGGAAGAAATATTGACCTACCAAATGGTACAAGTTTCAAAACACATTTAAAGTTGTTTAAATATTTTAATCGAGCGTCACTAGTTTGTAAACTTCAGCTGAGATGCAACCCTTCTGAACATTAGGGTTTTACACAAATGATAGTGATTATCTGGCTTTAGCAGTAGACACATCTGTTGGTCTGTGCCCAGTAGGTGGTTAAACATTCTGCCGTCTCTGGGTCAAGGTGACCTGGTGGCCAGAAAATAAATGTGTTTGTGTTATCCCTTTTGTTGTCTCTGGGTCAAGTTGACCTGGTGCCTTGGAAAACAAATTTGTTTGTGGAATCGCTTGTGGTGTATCTGAGTCACGGTGACTCAGTGGCCTGAAAAACAAATGTGTTTGTGGTATCCCTTGTGTTGTCTTTTGACTGTGGTTACCAGCTCATAACAAGAAGGATCCAGGTAAGCTTTTCGCATAAGGCAACTTGTGGGAATGGTGTGTGGAGTTTTTAGGCTAAAAACTTCAAATTCTTTCTTGTCCAAAGGTGTTCGATCCTTGCCGTTCACGGTATCCTCTGCCCCTCTCCCTAGGTAGCTGGGACATTCCCCCCGGACCCTAGAAAGGAAACCGGCAGCAAATACGAATGAATACAGATTCCACAGGTTCTCTTTTATCTGTATTTTAAACTAACCATGAAGATTATTAGATTTGTAGAACACATCCTCAGGACAATTCAAGACTTTCTTACGGTGTAAACCAGTTTTCCAAAACAAACAGGACTTAGTTTCTGACCTTTGTACTGTAAGAAATTAAAGCGGATGTGAAGTGCCAGCTGGCTGCTACTAAACATGCCATAGTCTGAGTACATTTTGTGAAGCGACTGTATAATCTCCATCACGCCAGACAACAGGGGTGTTGCCAAATGGGCACCTCATAGGTGCTGATTAATTCCTACAGCTGTAACAAATACATTTGTACATCTCTCCACTCCTCCAAATAGCTCAAGGCTACATTAACAAGCCGCATTCAGCCATGAAATATGTCCGAGTGCAGGAAAAGTAAGCATGATAAATCCAGCAAGGCTGCCAAGACGTGAAAGAGCTTATCCTCGTAGTCACAATCCGCCACAGGAGCCAAACTTCATAATATCACAATGTAAATCAAAACAGCAAAGCGAGCGCAGGAAATCATAATGTGCACAGTAAATCCTAAAATCAAAACTCAGCATCCTTTGCTTTCTAAATGCACCGCTGTCATAAAAGCATTTCATCGACAAATGAGTCTGCGGGAAAGGTCAATAGTTAATTGAATAATCTATCACCTTGGGATGGACTGAGTGTACCACGCTATGCAATCAATGACAGGCGCATTAAAAGGTCAGCCACAGACTTCCACGATAAGTCACCTGGCTAATGTTTTCTTTGGTTATACACAGCTAGGGGGTCAGGCGAGAGCAGGCGGCACGCAACCGCGATGGTGAGCCCCACTCCAGTACGAGGTACTACAGAGTTCTGGTCTGAGGGCGGAGTGAAGTTTCAAAAATGATTTTTTTTTTAATACATTGATTTTTTTTTTAATACATTTTGATTAAAGGTCAGCGAGTGGATGCTTAAAAAATTGACTAAATTTTTCTAAATGTCATAAATATTTCTGTAAATATTGATCTGTTATTTTTTCTACTTGAGATTTGTTAATTTTTCTGTCACTTTGCAGAATAATTCTAAAAGTCAAAGTCCTAATTATTAAATGGACTGTATACCAAAACCATTATTTGCATTCTCACTGGTAAATAGTTTCTGCTCTTTTAACGTTGATTACTATTGTGGTTCCATGAATTTATTATATATATATATATATATATATGTATCTGTGAGTGTGTTTTGACTACAATGGGTCTTCTGTTCTGAGTGTTGACCATTATTTTGTTATTATATTCCCTTGAGAAGGTTTTGACCACCAGGGGTTGTTTGTACTCATTGTCTCTCTATGTACCATTCACGCATAGTCCCTTATATTCATGAAATTTTAAATGCTAAAAATGACAAGAGAGGGCCTAGGTGGGTGGCTTTGAGTTGCATATAAAGGTCCACATTCTGGTTAAGGCTGTAGTCATATACATACCACAAAAAGTAAAGTTTTGGGGATTTTTGTTGTACCAACAATTAAACATTCACAGTTAGAGATTAGATTAAGTAGACTTTATTAATACCTCAGGAGAGCTCCTTTGGGAAATTAGGATTCCCGTAAACAGCAGATGATAGAATGTACAAAAGTTTAATAAAAGCAAGAAAGTGCAAATAAAAATAATAAGAGAAAACAAAGTGCAAATATTCAAAGCATAGATCAAAAGAAAAAAAACTAAAATCTTAAAAGGACACAAAGGTTAACATGGAATAGAATCATCTTTTCACTCCACTCCTGCCCCCAAACTCAGAATTATACAATCTAATAGCACGATGTATGAATGAGTACCTGAGTCTATTAGTTTTGCATCATGGGAAGGAGCATTCGTGAACTCCATCTTCTCTGTTCACTGATGACAGGGTTTAGAGGATGACTGTTATCATCCATGGTGGACAGTAGTTTGTTCAGAGATTAATCCCTGATAGATTTTCTTTCCTCCCTCCCTTGTTTAATTTACAACTTGTTAAAAAACTGGGCTAGTAGCAATAAGCGTAAAGGAGAATAAGAAACACACAACATTCTTTTAAATGTTAACGTTTAAACCTGCAGGTGTCGTCAGAGACAGTGTTGTGCTACCAGCTTTTTGCTCATTTAAATCAAATATCAGCACTTCAGCGTTGCATTCTTCTCTGTATGTGCCCACATATTAATTAAAAAATGTTTTCTCATAACACAAATTTGTATTTCCATCCATGAACATGAAGGTGTGGTCAGTCCCTCAGCAAACAATGCAGCAATGCAAACAGATGCTTACAAGAAAAACACAATAATTATGCAAATCTCAAACAGAATAATTGCAAGCATATTCATTATTTATGGGTTTTTCTCAGTGCCATCGTAAACCAAGTCTGAGCTGAATTGGAAGCTTTCTCCTTTAATTGTGTGTACACAGAATTATGTCATTTATATCAACCAATTGCGAGTGCAATTTCATTATGACCATAGGGTGGAAGGACGGTGATTGCCAATTTAGGACTGTGAGAAACTTCCTATTTTCTTGACTTTCATATGCATACGTTCATTTTCTTTCTTCCTCGCGCATCTCAATGTTTATTTTGCTCGGGATATTGCATTATGAAATCCATATAAATGAGCAAAATTACGGCTTGAGCTGATGTAATGATGGTCTCCACCGAGAAGAATCGTATCAATGTAATCACAGAATGGCACAAACATTTTTCCTCAGTAATTGGACTCAGTTATACAATTGCTTGTTTGTACAATAATTAGTCTTCATTTAAAACATTTGTAGCAGGAAATGCTCAGTTTTCAAACTTTTTCGCCGATATTCTGCTCTAAAGGGAGCACAAGATGTTAAATTGCCTTAGTCTGGACTGCTGGAAGTACTGAACAACACCTGCTCGTTTAATTCTCAAAAGTTATTTTGCTGGGTTAAAAAAGTGAAAACATTTTTTGTTTGACCTTTCAAACTAAATCAATGCCGCAAAAATAAACAAATATGCTTTTTTAAAAAAGGTAGCCCTCTCACACATGCACAAATATCCTGAAGCTTCTCTTTTTTTTTAACAATCGGAACAAACAAAATAACCTTTCACAAACTTTTTAACTTTCCCTTGACAAAGTAGTTGGCAAACACAGGTTTTATTTTTAGGCAAAAAAAAGAAAAATAGATAAATGAGCAGTTGATCAGGTTAAACAGCTTTCCAATGTGTGTGAACTGTGAAATGGTTTTCTTGATACTGATCAATAACTTGTCCGGATAAACAATATCTTGTTTATTTGACATTAAATGTTTAACATGTTTGTCCATAGATGTTTTGTTGGTAGCTTAGGCTCCCTCTAGTAGAGTGATTAATAAATAAGGACTATTTTGTTCATCTTGAATAATAAATAATGTAATGGCGGAATCCAAACGCTAAGATTAATATATTAACAGAGACTAAAGGTGTAAACATAAGAAGAAGAAGAAGAAGAAGAAAAAACACAATGGGGGAAAATATCTCAAAGTTGTCAGAACTGTAGTGAATCATGCTTTCTGTGGAAAAAACTTCTTTGGATCTATTTCAGAGAACCATTGGGTCCTTCACCTGTGAGGTCGTATGATGGACAGACGTTGAACCTGGTCCTGTGGAGTAAAATTGTCTTGGAGGGTCAGAATTCCAACCCTCGGAGACAGAAGTCTGTGGAGACGTATCATCTACCTTGAGAAGAATAAACAGATGGACTATACTATGTACTGTGATTCCAGAATGACAGATTGTGATTCAAGACATAACCAGTAGTTTGAATGATCCCAGAATAATTTGGGTTGTTTTCTGTTCAACCCACATCCTGTTACGGTCTTGACCCACAACTTTGAGCGAGGCCCGTCTCCCCCTGCCTCACGCCCCTCTCAAGATGCCGAGAAGATCCATGCATCAGAGACTTGTGATCCCTTGAACCCAGTAAAGATACTTCTTATGATACTTTAACAACTTAGATTGTTTACAGCACCAGCACACAGCAGTTGGTAAACCGAACAAGTACATAAGAATTCATTATTCTTAAAGTGTCAAAATGTGACTGTACTTTATTGGAAATGTGACACTTTGGTTGGTTTATCCTCATTTTAACCTTTTTTTAAGCTGCTGAAATCTTTTCTTTTTTTTTTTTGAAGAAACGCACAGTTTCCCCAAACACAGCCGACCCCCTTCTGAATTCTCTGATAAGACATAGGCTCTTGTCACAGAGGATCCCTTTTGTCATTTTTCATCTCTCTTGTGTTTTGAAGATGGACCTCTTCACATTGATCCTCGCTGACGTTTGTTTGTCATCCCATGAACCATCACTGTCACAGCCAGAGCTGCGCTATTCCCGACGCGCCGCTCATCCCAAAGAGGGTTTAGACATACAATTAGCCACGGTGATAGCACCAAGCCTCGGTTTCGCGATTGACTTTAGGTTGTCTGTCACATCTCGGTTTCGAGGAGCTGAGGCGAAAGTTTGCTTGAACACGCCTAAACTATTATTTTCAATCCTTTCCACGTAACCTCCTTTCATAATTCAGATTTGTCATAATGTCGTGCTTGTCATGGAAACGCACTTATGGGTCCGGCGCTGCGCTCGAGACGGACGGTTAAATAAGCTCCAGACAATTTCATTTATACCTTCTACTTTCCTCAGTCAACTTATAATGTACGACGTCTCACCCATTCCTCAAACGCCTCGCAGGCATTCATGGTCCAACAGGGGAGGAAATAAATGAGTGAGAAAATACTAATGACGACAATTCCATTTATATTGTGTGAGCTCAGTCACTTTGAGGGCCGCCGCTCTTGAAGGCTCTTTACTGTGAATGCCCATAACTCAATAGAAACTTGGCTGCTTCCTTTCGTCAGCCATCCGTCACAGCAATACTTCACCTCCCTACAAAAAAGTAATGTCTGTTTCCTGTCCAGGAGATCCCCTTCAGCCGCTGAGACTTTGCTCCACTGGATCTGATAAAAAGAAAAAGAAACTTGATAAATCAAACTATATATATAGAACTAAATATTTTCAATGTCGTTTAACAACCAAATAAATTCAAATACAAAAAATACTAAAGAACCCCTTTGTTAAATGGGAATCTATACTATACTCTAGGCTCGTCTTTAATGTGAAAACTACAATCCTTCTACACGACTTGAGGTTTTAAATGAAATTAAATACCCCTTAACATCAGGGGTATCAATCTTTTGTGGCCCTCCATTTAATATCTATTAACTCCATCTTTGTTCAATGTCAGATGTTTAAGGAATAAAGTTCAACATATCAAATATGTATATGTCTTTGATTATATTGATAAAATGGAATAGATTAAAACTTGTCTTATTTTTGGGTAAAGGTGACCAGAGGGCCTGACAACAAATGTGTTTAAGGCATCCCTTGTGTTGCCTCTGGGTCAAGGTGCACAACCTCCTTGTCTACCACAAATACATATGCAGTTGTAAGTAAGTAAGTAAGTCGTTTTTATTTGTATAGCGCTTTTCCAGACCAGTGGAGGGTTAAAATAATAAAACACACTCAAAAATGGCCTTACTTTACATTGAAACTACCAAAAAACACACACTTGAAATGAGAAAATATTAAATAAAATCAGAAAACTTGATACAAGCACTTACCTTTACATGATTTAAAAGTAAAGCTACTCCTAACCATAATGTTCCTTCATTTCCTATAATCTATTAAAAAAATAAAGTTTCAATCTTCGTTGTTCTAATCTCTGTTTTAAAAATGGTTTCCATATTTTACACTTAATTTATGTTTTTATTTGATTGATTAGCACATTTGCTGTTCTTGATGTTGTTATTATTTGCTCTACAAAAAAAAAAAACACAACAACATTCACCACTAACAGAAAGAAAATTCAATTTATCGTACATACTAAGCCCTATCTTTTCCAGGAGAGAAAGGATCACCTCTCTCTCCATTTTGGAATTGCCTCTGAGCTCATCCATAACGCCTTTGCGAGCCCCCAGGTGCTCGGAAGGCCGGTCAGTGTAAACAGGGAATTGAATGTAGCGAAGGTAGACAGAGAGGAGACAGAAATGTCTCCTCTGAGGTCGCTCGGGCAAAATTGAAAGTCTCAGGTATAGCGGGGCCTGTCGGTTTAATAAAATGGATAGAATTTCCATTTACCCTCGGCACCCCCTGTTCTTAATGTATTGTTCTTGTAAGGGAGGTTTGCCAATGAGTCAGGAGCCGAGGAATACACTTTATAGACACAAATAATCGTAAATTGGGAATGTCACCTTTAAGCTGAGGCATTTTTATTATTGTTAGTGTTGCCGCTGAGTGGGTTTGATGTCTTGCTCTCGCAGGGATCCCTCTCTGCCCTCCTTGAGGTTTCCTTCCCTGCCATCTTTATCTGGGAAAAAAGTGGACACTTCAGGTTAACGCTGCCCTCCCTGAGAACTTCTTTGTGATGTATAACTTTGAAAATAAGCCATCCATTAACCGTGCACACCGTTCTTTACTCGGAGGATTTATAACTTTCTATCAGGGTTCTTTCATGGGACCAGGTTTTCAGGTGTAAGCTCTTTATTTACTGCTGTTATTGGGATGCGACAAAAGCTCCGTCTCTTGTTTACGGCGGCGACTTTATAGATCTCTCCCTGCAATGGAGTATTAACTGTCTCTGTATGATTCAATAGCAGAACGGGGACTCCGGGGAGCTGTAGACCAGAACACCAGATACAGGTACTTGTCTAATTGAAGTCCCCAGAGGAAGGCCAGAGAGTACACAAGGCATAAATTAGAAAGATAGCAAATACACAAACTATCGACAAATATCTGCCTTTGCTCACAATCCCTCTAACCGCCGGACGACAATATTAAGCAGTATCATTTCCTGTTCATTGGCCGAGGCAAGTTTGGAGGAGGGAAAAAAAAACAAAAACGGACAAAGCAAGAAAACATTCATATATTTAAATTAGATTTGCAACACTTGACTGACTCGAGCGTGCATGTGCAAGTCAGACAGAGACCTGTTTACTCCCGCTCTGATTTGCATTATATGTGAGTGCCTGTGCAAATTAACGAAGGAGGCCCTCCGTATTCTCGGCTCCATGTTAATTGCGAGAAGTAATATTAGGAATGTGTGATTCTTCTGCCTGAGAATATTGCATTATAATAGGTTCAGGAACGCCACTAGCCAACGCGGCTTATTGTCTAAGGTAGGGGAAGGATGCAGACGGATTTAACGGCAACACCTAATCCTGAATATATTAAAGCCATATGCACGATTATAATATTGATTGAAATGCGCAGATGATGTATAGTTGGTAATTATACCTAATTAAGCAATATGATTGGATGAAAACTTTATTTTTAATGAGCTGTCTGGGAGATGAATGTGAAAATCCCGGTCAAAGTCTTGTTTGAAATTAAAAGTAGTGATAAAAATTTTAATTTTGATTGCCTTTTTTTTTTTACTTTCATGGCAAACCTTTTCGAAAAAAAAACATTGTGTTCAAATTCTGTTTCAGGCTTTATCATGAAAACTGAAGTTGATTTCATCGTTGAATAGGAAAATAAAAATCTGTTTTTGGGAATAATCCTCAACAATAATAGATTCACTCTGTTCGTTGTATTGATTCATTAGGATCTTTTCATTTGTGACGTTATAAAATGGTTATTTTTAAATTTTGAAAAATGTATTTTAAATTCTCAGCTGTACAACCGAGGCCAAGGGGCAAGTTGTTTGTTGTTTTTGGACAGGCTGGATATCGAGGGTGTCTTAAACACATCCACCAGCTCTTAGGGATTTGCATTAGTGCCAAGAAAGGAAGAAATAAACAAAACTATAAATAGATATTATAAAATAAATACTCTCAGTTCCATACCAGAAGGACTAAATTGTAATAAAGAATATATTCCAAGTTATTTATATTCCGGTGTTGGAAATAAGTTTAAAAGAGTTTGTGATCAGCTAAATCAGGGATCCCAAAACTTTTTCCTTTGAGGGCCATGTAACGGTTCCCTTGTCTAATGGGGGGGCAGTTTGTAACCCTTTCTGGTTACTTCACAGGAAAAAGTATAGAAATAAATAAGACTTTTTGTGAAATAAATAATAACCAAATAAAAAAACAGGAAATATAATTTTAGGCCCTTAAATTCTGACCAGACCTTCTTAGAGAGCAAGAATGTTTATAACTGTATCAAGAAATACTCATTGACAAACCTCCCGTACAAGAAAAATAAATTAAAATGGTTCTCTGTTATTGTTCAGGGGAGGCCGTAGTTTGGGGACCAGTGGGCTCTACTGAAGACAAGAGCTCTCAGGGAATCTACGGTGGTCAAGAAAGCTCATAAATAATAACACAATTGAATAGGAAACAACACAAAAATCTCTAAATTCATGACTAATATTTCTGATGCATTATTTCCAACAGACATAGTTGATATATTGACATATTAAGGATTCAGAAGATTACATTTTTTTGGTAAGTTAACCTCCTTTACAATATTTTTTAATTGACATTTTCCATTTTTTTCCATTTCCATTTTTTGGTCCAATATGAGTCCCTGTTCTGTTGCTTAACTTTGTTGTAAGTATTTTATATTCTGGTTTGTGAAATCGTATCATTTTTATTTTCTCTTTTACAGCAATGTTGACGCACACTTGACACATTATCAACAATAATACAAAAAAAATTACTTTTAAGAGATCACAGCAAATGGTTGCTTAAAAACAGGGTTATGCTTAAGCTTGAGAGATCCGCTCTCCTCTTACAGCACTTGACAATCTTACAGTATGCAAGGTTGCGTGTAAAGCTAATCCACCTTTCACCTGTTTCACTTCCCATTACCACTCAAAGCATGATCTTCTCTCCTTCCTGTCTGTCTCCCCCCGACGCTTACCGGTGAACCTTTATGACTCATGACAGGGGAATTTGAATAAATGTGACCCACCAGAAGCTAATTCTGAGACCCCGGCTGTTCGGCGTCTCGGAGCAACTCACCTCCTCTTGTCACACAAAAGGAAAAAGGCTGAAAGACCTCTGCAAACTCTTGTCAGAGCTGTCACGCATGCCACCGCCGCCTCAGCCTTGACAAGCATTTGGTTGAAATACCCATCGAGACCTGTCACACCCCCTCACCCCCCCTCCCCCACTCACTTTACATCATTATCTCCTTATTTTATATGGTGATTTATTTCATTTCTTCTGTTTTCCCACTTTTCCCAGAGCGTGAGACAGAGCGACGCCGTATTACCTTAATGTGCTTGAAAATACAATTATGAATCTGCGACCTAGTTTGAGTGCTGACCGTAACGTAACCCTGGTCATTGCTTGTGGCGCCTGCAAACCAACTCCCTCTGAATGATACCTTCCACCGTCGTCCTCGCCCCCTCGCTCCAGCATGCAGATGATGAGGAGCGAGACATCATCGCAGCAGCCTCACCGGCTCGCTAATCGAGTCAGAACTTTGGAAGAAGCCGACAGCAAGCCGAGAGTTCAATATAAATACAGTTAGAGACAGACACCACGGGGTCAAAGTCAGCAGATGATTGACGTGATGGAAGAACACGTTCAGCAATCAAAGCAAAGAAACTTTGTTCCAAAGTTTAAGATGAGCTAAAAATCTGGGATGACCTGTTCACTTCCCCCGCAGTAATGTCCACTTAAACTTTTGCACAATCATAGTACAACATCGTGCTCTTGATGCTCTGATACCATATTTACAATCTAAAAAAACAGCCTAATTTTAATTTTAATAAAAGGGCCATGAAAAATGCAGTACAGATTTGCAGAAAAGAAAAAGGATCGTTGCCTGGTTTTTCTATTCTATTCTATTTTTCTTTGGGATGTGTTTAGCCGGCCTGATCGTATGACATTAAAACAATAGATGTCAACGAACCAATCAACTGTCAGCATGAACATGGTGATGTAGACATAGATAAAGTTCAGGAGCTGTCTACCTGTCTAACGGGTATTTTTTTGATGCATTGTTTTTGGGTCCTCGGGTCACCTTGACCCTGAGATAATACCCCTTGTATTATCTCCCCTTTTATAATACCCCTTGTATTATCTCCCCTTGTATTATAATACCCCTTGTATTATCTCAGGGTCAAGGTGACCCGAGGACCCAAAAAAGTGGCAACCTCTGGCACAGTTTTAGCTCAGTTTTGGAGACATGGCATTTTAAATAAAGTAATTTTTAAATGAATATGCTCACAAACTTTTGAAGAATATACCCCACCTTGGAGTTTAACAGCTCCATGACAGACTAAACAAATCAATAAATAATTAAATGAATTTGTGAAAAAGATTGATGACTCAGATTGTCCTAAATTACTGACTTGTCTCTTCTAGAGATAAAAACCACATAAAAAAAGGAGGTTGATTATAAAAGTTAACAGTAACATGTTTGTTGTTGTTTGTTTGTTTTTAAACCAGACAACATCAGAGGGGCTAAAGTTTGCTCAGAAAGATTTATCCTCCAACAAGACACTAAAATAATATATAACACAGATTGTGTCCAATCCTGTAACTTCTCAAAACACGTTTTTCGTTTTACTTTCTTTGATCAATCGTATTATTATTATTTAATTTTTCACACATACTCGATTAAGGATCTTTAACTCAACTGACTGGGGGTGACGTGAATTCATTTGATTTTTGTTCAATGTTTGGTCGATTTTTGTGTGTTTCAGCTGTTGATTTTCTTTTTATTGTATGTGATGTAGTTAGAAATCAGTTGCATTTTAACTATCTATATAAATGACAACTTTTTGATGTGATATTAATCTGTAACTACAATAGCTGAAATCGCAATCCCTTGCTCCACCCACACCCACATGAAATCAACCCTTAGTTTAAGGTCATACCTTAAGAGGGTGTTACTGTATATCATTATTGTCATGAATCTAAATATGATTTAGTTTGTTGTTAAAAGCCTGAGATTCAAGTTTGAGGATTTATTTATTCAGATTGCGCGTCTGTCAGGCTGTCTCATTTACAGTGGGTGGGGGGGTTGGGTGGGTTTTTGGAAAGGCGTCGTTGCAAATATGAGGTTATGAGAAAAGTATCCCGGCAGCAACCTGAATGTAACAAATTTATATTTGTTTTGTTTTGGGGGGGTTATTCGCGTCTTTTCGAGACTGTTTGTCGATGTTTAGTTGAGAGCGAGTGTGTGTTTGTGTGTGCTGGGAAGGTCCACATGTGCGTACCGATGATAGCTACACTACACAGGGGGAAAATAAACACCTCGAGAGAGCCTACAGATCCACTCACAGGAAAGTTTTATAAACCAGCCTGTAGTACATTCATCCACCCACTCCATTTTTTTCTTACATTGGATTACAAGGTGGTCAGGCTTTGCCAAGAATCCTCTAGGTGCAGCGCGAAAAGGGAGTGAGAGCGATGTGTGTGAGAAAAAAAGCCAAAATACGTGACTTCAGAGTCAAGCGGGTGGGGGTGGGAATAAGAGGAGGGGGGGGGGGGGTTCCTTGAAGCCGAGAGGCCGGATATGGCGAGGGAGCCCGAGGAACAGTGGGAGAGTGACCTTTTACAAGACAGCTGTTCTCTCTCAGGTGCTTGTTCTCAGCATATTTACAGACCTTTTTTTGGCATTCGTCATTATTTGGTCCCACGGGACCGTGAGCAGGCCGTGGTTAATGTGGCAGGAAGCAAAAGTACACTTTTCCACGGACCCGTGAGTCAACACTGAGGGCCGAGGCACAAAGGTGCTGCAGATTTGGAAGCGATCCTCAAGTTAATGTCCTGAACAAAAAGACCTTGCGTTGTGATTTATGTGAGATTTGTCAGAGGAGTTAATGGGAACACATCGGTCTGCACAATTCAAATGTGATTTAGAGGACATTTATTATTATTAACATGACTGAGGCGACTCAGGTTATCAAGTTTGCTTCACAAAAACACTTCTTCTTTTTTTATCAATATGGTTAAATCTTTTATAAGTAGTCCTATGTTGACTTCTGAAACACACCATCATGAGACGATCAGAGGAGATAAATCATGAGACATGTGGTGAATAGATAAAAAAAAATAGACCGATTGTTTACCGATGGACTTCCTAGATATCGAGTTCTAGATTTATTGATTATAGTTTTTTCGTGTCCATCTCCTGTTTTTTGTTCTTTTTTTTAAATTACATTGAAATTAACATTACTGATAAGTTGCTATGCTAAAGTTTTAAAGGTCAACTCTCCAAAATGCAGAAAGTCCTTCGTCATGACCATGTTTTTAAGTTATTACTTTATAAAGTCCACGTCTGAAATCTCGGTGAATGAGTTGTTACAATAGTGGATTCCATTATGACGTAATAATGGCTTCACATCTCCTCCAGCCGGCTATAATCAAGCTCTGCTTTGTTTATACAACAAGTCCCTTGGAGGTGGAGGGTTCCAGGATTGATAATGAACCTTGATGCTTGACCAATCACAGGAGAGTGGGTGTGGCTATGATATTTATTTCCAGAAATAGAAAGCGTTTTCAGTGGGCAGAGCTTAAGTGCATTTTATAATGTAACTATTTTAAGGAAAAGAGAGTTTTGTACAAACAGACACATACTGATAAGTACAATCGAGGTCCAATAACTATTTAAGACACACTTAAATAAACAAATTAGTTGCCCTTTAACTCTGCCCTTTTAGACCAGGCATGACCAAAATTCCCTGACATTTGTCCCCCTTGAGCAAATTTCATTGCATTTTTGACTGATTAAACCAGTTATTTATTATAGTATTAATCAACTTTACCATCTTCCAGTAGTTAAGGGAAGCACACAAAACAAAACAACTACATTTCTAGCAACAGGTTATCTCAAAAATAGCTGCCTATATATTATTATAATACAAAAAAAGTGTTAAACTGATGGACTCGAACTTCAACATCATGACGTTAACATATGGTTTATGCGACATAAACGACGTTTCAATAGACAAGGAAATGTATGAGGTCATCGCCTGGATCACGTAAAGGTAGAGCCGTCCAAATGATATAAAACACCGAGGGGTTTCAGTGAAAAAGTGTCGCAGGCCAACCGAGTCGTATGTATTTCAAGAATTTCCCTTTTATAAGGAGTCAGAGGGGGCTTGTCTGGTGAAAGGAAAAAACATTAGATGGAAGATCTCCAGGTTACAACGGTGCAATGAAGGGGACTTTCGTTTTTTTTTTTTTGCCCACTCTTATGTCTTCAGTCTTGTGAACCCTGAGGGGCTGAGTAGGTGTTTAATTATTAAAGGTGTTTGAACAAAAGGCTATTCTAAGCCTGCTGGAGCCACCAACTGGACGTTCTCTCCTGCGTTTGATGGATGATTATTATCAGAAATAGTCGGTTTTCTTCCCCGTGTTTGTGTTCAATTGGCCACAAAGACGTTCAAAGACCTGTGCCGTCTTCCTTCCTTGTTAAAAGAAGGAAGGGGGTATCACAAACGTGGCGTCCTGCTGTTCAGATGCTGAACACTGATATGAATCAACCTGAGAGGTAAAGTTTATCCATGCAGGACGTTGTAAAGTTTAGACGATCACGCTGGCAGAGTCATTAAAAAACAAAAAGAGAAACTGCTGCTATTTTTCTTCTATTGATGCGGCACACGGCCTGCGTTTTTCTAATCTTCCTGCACATCTCATACAAAAATAGAAGCAGATTTAGAGGTGACCACCCTGTGTGTAAGCTCACGCTTGTAAGTTGTTGTTAATGTTCCTGTTGGACTACCAGTCCGAATCCTGATGCGGTGAGATTTATGAGGGATTTGAGATTACACCGAACACACAGTTAACATGACTGACACACCGGGACATATTTCTCTTGATTAACTCCTAACGTGAAAATCCCTGCAGCAGATTTGTTTGCTTTGTGAGCATTGCCGCGCGACGTTAGCGCCCTGAGTTATCTTGATAATCTAAGAAATATCTAGGCCAAGGCTTCATCGGCGACTGGCACGTCATGCGATGTCCAGAGAGTCACCTCAGAGCATACCTCAGATTTTGGGATTATCTCATGTGGATTAACAAATGTTGGTACGAGTGGATAATAATGATGTTATGACAGACATTTGAAGTCAGTTAAAGATGGAAATCATTATTAAATGAATACATTTTGAATATAATATTAAACAAAACATGTTTTTAAAGTCATGGCATTCTTAATAAAACACAGTTTTACCACAATCCCTTTGAAGTTGATTTGTTTTTGATATTCTATACTGAGTTGTATATTTAAATCAGTTAAATAATTTGTTAATTCTTAACAGGACTAGCCACCGGTGCAGCATACAAGTGATAAAAGCCATAAAAGTGAACCATCGTACCTTAAAACCTTCCTAAAGCACTGATTTTGCTTTTCCTCAGGGGCCCCATTTCATACAGTAACTCTTGGAAGGGGCCATTAAGCAAAAATAAAAGAGAAAAGTATAAAATAACGTAATAAAATCAAGCTAAATATTAAAAAAAGAAGACGTTTTGTTGTGCTTTATAGAAACAAAAATACTTAATTTACTTTTAATCTGATATAAAAGCCTATTTATTTTGGCCAAATATGTCCTTTATCTCCAATTAATGCCTGTGCAACCTCTGGGTCAAGGTGACCCGGTGGCCTGAAAACAAATGTGTTTGAGGTATCCCTTGTGTTGTCTCTGGTTCAAGGTGAACCACCTCCTGTATTTCTGGAAGCCAGGGAGGCAATATTTTTAAGAAGCAATAAATACACATAAATATGACAAAAGGACCAAAAACCAAACTTTATAGTCTTATTTGAAAACTAGTAATGAATAATATAAATAATACAAAAAAGTTGGTTTCAACATGATCTTTATCTTTAAACGCAGACACACTTTAGAATATCACCAAAAATGTCTTAACAAACTGATTAATGTTGTTTATTGCCTAACCAGCCATTCCAAAATGATAGATTTTTTTTTTTTTGTTAAACTTTCAATCCAGTCCTTGAGACTGATTCCTTTCACTCTGTTTTTGTGGTAACCGTATGGTTGAAATTCAGGAAGACTCCGGTGCTTTCAGGAGAGCTCCTGAAAGAAACCCATAAAAACCCGTCTTAATAACAGGGTTGCGGTATCGAGCAGGAGACGATGTTCCTCGGCGGTTGCTGGACGACAGGTTGAAGCTGATGTTTCCGTTAATTAAAAATCCACCCGAAACCTTGTGAAGTCAGCCTGTGGTGCACCATTACCTGCTCAGTCAGGACTCCAGGGTCAGATAAATTCCAGGGTGAGGAAAATTCCAACGGAGCTTTTCCAAAATTTTGATTTTCGTTGGGGAAAAAAAATGACATCAATGCAAGTAACAAGTAACAAGAATCAAGATCTAACTCCACTTAAAGTGTGACTTGAAAGCATCACAGCATCTTCGTCCTTACTCGCTGGGTCTCGGGGTCGTCCACGGTCTTGACCACGGGCTGACTGCACGCCCCTGGCTTTCGGTGTCAGCCAGAGGTGAGTCGTACTATCTGTGCTTACAAATCTATCCCGGGGGGGACGCCGCTCCATCCCCACCTCTAGGAAAACATCCTTTTAGAGGGGGTGCATTATGTGCCTCCTCACCTCTCTCGCCACGCCTTCAGGGCGCCATCTGAGAGGAAGAGAGGTGCGACAACGTTACTAATCTCTCCGACTGGTCGTGCCCCGTCGGTTTCACCCTCCGCCTCCCCAAGGACAACCACCTCCACGGTCAAGGTGACAAGAGTCTCCGCCTGGGCTTCCACGGACAAAGATCTGGACTAGCCGGGGTTTATGAATTACAGGCCTCACTTAAGTGGCAATTTAGCCAGGAATTAAGGGATAATGTGTATTTTAAGAGAGGAAATCCTTCTAGTTTCCTTTTATAATACAGCACCTACCTCGCAGTGGGTAATTGGAGCCAGATGTTGCTCCATGCAGCATTTAAAAGAGCGGCCGTTCTTTCTTTCTCTCCCCTGAGCGATGTGAAATATCTTGAAATTCTGTCGTCATACCGACTTTTGTGTGCTCGCATATACTCCTGTGTCTTTGCCATATAATCACATTAGTTAGATTTAATCTACGAAGAGGCAAATTATGTGCTTTTCTCATCAAATTGAGCCGCATGACGAGCAGCGTGCAGAATCCCTGAGTGGAGCCGAAGCTCCGAGTGCTTTGCATGGATGGCACAGGACTGGAAACGGAGACAGGAAAAAAAAAAAAAAAAAAAAAAAAAAGGAGGAGAGTGAGGCACAGGATGAAAGGGAAACACTAATAATGTCTCACATGTGTACTGGCAAATTATCTGCCAACAACACACTCACAAGCCGGGAACGTGGCGGCAGCTTCCTAATAAGCAGCATGCACTATTTATGATCATAAACCAAGGGCAGGGAGGGTGAACGCTGTCAAAATAAAAGAACATGTCAATCTTCACTCCCCACTGTTGCCAAAGATTGTTGCCTGTCTGTTAACGCACTTTTTTTTTTTCATGTTTGCCTGTGATGTACAAAGGCGGGAAAAATCACATCAAACCGGCAGATTTCTTAAACGTCTAAAAGGGGACAGACAGGGTGCTGGAAATCAAAGGGAATATCAAAGTTAGAAGAAGTACGGAGAATGTTTAATTAAAAGTAAATATTGTTCTCCTAATGGCTTGTGTGTTTCACAAAAACACAGGCGGGGAGAAAACAGTGGCGCGACTACACCGGAAAAAAAAAGCAAGGTGGGGAATAAGGTAAAAAAAAAAAAAAAGAAATGAGAAAAAAAATGAGGCCAAGCTTCGTTTTAATACTTCATAGGGCATTGAAAATTCTCTCTGAATTTCCCTAACTTCTCCCTGCTCTGCACAATTATGCATGTTTATTCATTTTGATTAACAGCGATGAAAAGTCATGTCCGCCGCGCGACTGATAGATGAACATTTGTGCCACTGAGCGGGTGACAGTCCGTCAGAGCCACATGAAAGGCAAACTTTCTTCTTGTGTCTGCTTTATACCTACTGAAGCAGCAGGTAACCGAAATACGATAAATATTTCACGTGTCTCGGAGGATGACATTCAAAGACGGTGGAGGAATATCTATGAGATTGGAGAAAAGTTGATTTAACTTGGTGTGACACTGGTAATACGTTGATTAGTTGCTCTGGGCCCTGGATCGTCTTCACTTCTAACATCTTCTCCACTCCTTTCTTCTCACAAGCCTTTTCTCTCAAACCACCGGCTGCTGGAGGAATACCAGATGGATGCAGAAGAAAGGAAAAGGGGGCACACTCTGAAAAAAACAGCACAGCAGTCAGGTTAAACAAAGAAGAAAGATTTGAAAAGTTGGAGGATTTGAAAACATTGTGTGACTTGATTCCAAACTTTATTGTTATTGAGTTGATGCAAGATGAGCTTTTTTTAAATTGACACAAATGTTCTTATATTTAACATTAATAATTTGACGATACATAGAAAGCATTATAGTGTTTAATTCTAAAAACGGACGTATGACAAAAGTATGAATTTATCATCAACTGGATGAGAAACTGTTACGTCACTTGAGTGGCTCTGTAAATATATTTAAGCATCAGAAGATTTATTTTTAAAGTTTTTGCCATATTTCTAAATCCATTTTCACCCATAAATTAATTATTTTAAATCCAAAGTGCTACCTTAGCAAAAAGAAAAGTTTCAGTGGTCATTTGTGTTTGTTTAAAACAGTATTTACTTGTGAAAAGATGCTAAACCACAAGAGATTTAACATTAATACAAATAATTATATTCCTGGCTTCCTTTGGGTCATCTTGACCCTGAGATAAGGGTTAAATTAGGTCGTGTTCCTCCTGTAGCTAATATTGATCATTCTTGTGTAGTAACATTTACATTACACTTTATTAATTTATTTGAAATGCATTTATTTATTGATTCAAATTATGAAAAAAAAGAAACAAAAGCTAAACATATTACATGTGAGGCTAGATCTCCTTATAGTGGTTCATAAATAAAGTCAATAGTTCCTTTTGTTGGACTTTACATGACTCAACAGTGCAGGTTGAGTCACTTTATTTCAGAAATCAAGAGTTGTAAACGAAACAAACCAAAAACAACATACATTTGAATGATGTAAAAACAGCTTTGTGTGATGGTAGCAACAGGACTTTAATGGTGAGAAAAGCAAGAGAACCTTCCCAGTGATGTAAGAAGACGAGAGGGTGGGAGGAGGATCGCTGGAGCATTGGCGTATCATAATAATAAAAAAGAAAAGAAACACCAATTTCCTTCCCACAGCTGAGCACCTACAGGTCATTATTTCCTCTGCGGGGCTGTAATGTGAAAATCCTGAGCTCTGGCTTCGAAAACTTCCCTCAACTGAATCAACAGTAAATAATGACTTTCTACAGCGAGACCTGGAACCAGTGAAGATAGTTCTGTGCAGGTTTGAGATGTGAAGATTAACAGTAATAGTTGGTATCTGTCCCTCATTTTAGTTGGTCGTTAGAAATATAATTCATAAAAGGAAACACAAAACTGCCATTCGTCGTTTTTATCTCAATGGTTTTTAAATTGTTGTTCTGTTGTTGTCATTATAAAATATTATTATAATTTATTATGATGTGAATTATTATCAATTACAGATATTTTCCTCGCATCTGTGCCCATTCCTAAATAAAGTGACGCTTAACTTGAAAAACCATAACTGTATTAAAGTCATGAACTACACACACCTGAACACACATAAATAAAATGTGACCTGCAAGTGTGTGAATGTTACATTCTTGTTGTCATCATTTACAAGAGCAATAAAACCAATAATTTCTTTGGTTTTAGGATTTTAGTTCAGAGCTGAAATGTCACCCAATTCTGGAAAATCCCATCTCTCTTTTCACTTCACAGCACCACAATGTACTCTCTCTCTCTCTTTTTCTCTTCTTACTTTTCTTTCTCGATGTATTTCTCTCAATCTCTCTTTCGTTATTGTTTTTGACTGTGTTGTGTGTCCGTCTGCGGCCAAAATGTGACCGTATGGGATCAGAATAATCGGATTAATAATCATTTTGTTTACTGGTTTTGGGTTGTAGTGGATGATGGAGTGACCAATGGTAACAGAGGAGGAGTGGTCGGGAAAAGCACATCGAAATCAATATGACGTACTAGATGAGTGGGAAAATATTGTTGCAAATTAAAAAGTATATTTTCTATTCATTCATTTTTAGCTATTGAACTGAGCCAATGTCCAGGCTTTGTTTTGTGTTCATAAAATATACTTTTAAATGAATCTTATCTGGCAAGAAATTGTTATCATTGTCATCCAAAAGGGACACATGTGTTAACAACCATCGACAAAATAAATCATTTATCTTGAAGAGACTTGTATAATAGTGTTCAATGCAAACTCCTTTTAATGAGCAAGTAATAACAACGTTAAAAAATAAAACATTTTAAGATTAAATAGACAGAAAAAGTGGCTAAAACTTGGAGCGTTAATGACAGAAATATAGAACTAATCCCCATTATCGTATCCTTTCCCCCTTACTTCCCCTGGGGGGCGGGAATGTTCTCACACGCTTTTTTTTTCTGCATTCACGTTAAAGAAGATCTGGTTTTCTAAGAACTTCCTGTTCAGGATCCACACGTATATATATATATTTAATGCTGATTATAAGAGCCCTAATGAATCTCTCGCAGCAAATGACCTCACGTTGACAGAAAAAAACAGTGAAGGGAGGACAGGAGAAGGCGAAAAAGTGAAGAAAAAACAGGAATGAAATACGATAAGCGAGGAATGATAACAACATGTAAACAGTGTGACTCTTGAGGCCAGGCTAATGAACGTGCGAGGACAGGAATAGAGTGAAGGAGCCAGGGCCGTCTTCCAAAATATCCACTCCCACATAGGTCAGTGGACTTTTGGCTACATCCTGAGTGGCGCAGGGGAGGGAGGGAGCAGTTTAAATGCCTGGGATCTGAGGAAAGAATTTGACAGGGCATGGGAATGGCAGTGTCACGGCAGTCGCCAGAGAACGCTCTTAAAAACGCCGCCACAACAGAACGGCCGGCGAAAAGAAGAGAGAAAAAAAAAAAAGCGTCACTCCTGCACTGTCTCAGATTCTTCTGTTTTATGACTTTGTTTTTTGAGAGGAAAACTTTTTTTTTTTTTTAAACCCATGTTCTCCAAACAAACACAGTGTGAAGAATGAGGTCTGTTTACTGGTGTCGGTTCATAGCTGTCTAATCAGTTTGGTTATTCTTCTTTTACAAGAGCCAATTAGAACAAGGAGCAGCTGGACCCTGATGTCTGCAGCATTATGACGGGTATCAGGTTCAGATGAATCCACTAGTGCCAGGGTTTTTGACACTACAGAATTAAAAAAAAAATGAATAAAAAATGAGAAATAATAGACGGTACATTAAGTGGCATTTCAATTTGAAACTAAATAGTTAATTCATGAAATCAAATAAAATTCACTAACTAATAATATTCATGATCCAAAGATGTGTTGTTATGGTCTGGATTTATTATTGATCAGAATCAGAATCATATGTATTGCCAGAATGTAAGAGAAGAATATAGACCGGGATCGATAAGAAATGCATGACGGAAAATAAAAGTTTTAATCGTTTTGATAAAATTGAGATTAAAAACACAAGTGATTTTATTTATGTTTTGATTTCAATCCGCTCAAATAATTGAGTTTTAACATGATTGTGGGAATATTCTTGAAATAAATGGGGGGTAAAAGGTGAGAAGTTTACCTGTCGTTACATTTCTATATCGTCATTTTCCGAATGGACTGATCAACTCCCCCCAAAAAAATCACAACTTTAAATGATAAACGCTTGAGCAGACGTACAGTATGTTATTTCTTTATGTGTGAGTGTGTGAGACTGTGTGTGTGTGTGTGTGAGGGTGATCATTTATTTATGTTTGGAGACAAAATCTGGGTCACTGGAACCTCGTTGTCGCCTCCTCCTTCTCCTCCTCCTCCTACTCTTCATCCTCTCTTCCCTGAGAAGGAGGGAGGTGCTGTTAACTAACCGCAGATAACAACAATGCACCATTCTTGTCATTTATTTCAATTACTGTCGAGTCTAAAGAGACGCCGCTCTTTTCTCTAGTGGAGCGAGCACGATACGCCCGTCTCCTGCTGAGGCAAGAGCCGGTCAGAAACAAAACAGAAACTCTGGACAAAAAAACTCCTGCGAGTCTCGTCACAGCTTTCATCGACTGACAGAAACTTTAAAAAAAAAGAAAGAAACGTTACGGTTAATCCACCTCGGTTTTTGAAAATGTTTCCACAACAAACCAACGGTCAAGATATCTAATTAAAAACACTAATTGATTAAGTATTTCTTGGACTTTTTTTTAAACAAACAAAAGCTCTTTGAGGAATGATTTCAAAGGAAAAAAAAACTTTTAATTGACTCTCGTCAGAAAGAAACAGAGAAGAAAAATGAACAAGAAACGATTTGCTTTAGTCTGATTCCATCGACACAGTCCAGTTTCTGTGAAGAGGAGTTTCTTTCTGCTCCAGAGTTGAAAGGTTGTGAGATATCACGGTGTTTCGGTGATTAATAACCGCACTGCAGATCTGCCTTTTTTTTTTTTTCCCTCCTTCAGGAAGAGGAGGATGCGTCTGAATGTGAGAAAAAAAAACCTATACGAGCTCATACAGGATGTAGTCGAACACGGATCACGCCACAGGCACCGTGACTCGCTCGTAATAGTATTTCCACACCCCAGTGTACGCCCGTATCAACCTGCTGATGCTGTCACTCACGACAACAAACAAAAAAAACAAAAAATCTATATCCTTTGAGCTGAAAATAATTTTTCAGTCATTAGTTTGCAATTATAGCTCAACTATCTGGCAGCTTTTGCAATTATCACTGTGAATATGCTAATTCCGATTGATTTCATGGCCCGATTTAGGGCGAAAAACAATACAGACGGAGAGAGTGAAAAAAAAAAAGGCAAAATAAGTGATCTTTCGACGTGAAAGAAAGCTAATCAACAGTGTTAATTAAACACAAGTTTAATAATTGTGTATTAGGAGGACAAACAGTGTCTTCCTTAAATATTGTTAATGCATTTTTTTTTGTGTGTGTGTGTTGCACCTATTAGAGATTCTTGTCTCCAAGTTAATTTCATTATGCTAATCAGCTCTCATCCGTACAGAACCTCGGCTTTGATCCGAGCTCGTCGTCGTGATCTTCAAAGACAACGTCACT
The DNA here is from genome assembly GCF_982586985.1 of Callionymus lyra. Lineage (NCBI taxonomy): Eukaryota > Metazoa > Chordata > Actinopteri > Syngnathiformes > Callionymidae > Callionymus > Callionymus lyra. The sequence continues at coordinate 25,596,051 of NC_141822.1, forward strand.
ACTTACTTTAAATGAATTTTACATTTTTTAAAAGGAATCTTATGGAGATGAGGCGAAGGAGTGTGTGATGGGGGGGGGCGTCGAGGAGTAATTAATTTTTTATGATTTGTCTGTTTGCAGCACGAGAAGAGTCATCGACACGTGCTGGAGTTCTTCCCTGTGTTTCGGCGGCAGGAAACGTGGGGGCGGGAGGAGAGGAAATAGTTCAGATGCGTAGAGATTAAAGAAGCAGCGGATTCAGGACTTAATTTGACTGATAAACTTTTTCATATGCCCCTCTGTGCTTGCAGCATGAACAAACTTTTTTCTTTTTTTTTTCGCTCAGTTCTTTTCCGTTCTCCCACACCCCCATCGCTCCGAGTATTCCCATCATAACCACTCTCACGATGAGTGCTTCCTGTCCGGTTCCAGAACTTGTCGACATCGCCTGGAGGAAGCAGGCGGCCATCTTCAGTCTGAGGGTAGGAGGAGCAGGCGTTGGGGTGGGGGGGTGGGATGGACCCCATGGTGGTGGGGGGGAACCACCCGTGAACATGCCTGCATTATTAAAGCTGGACAGCACAGTGAATCAAAGGTCTCGAATCAGTATTAAAAACCTGGCCTGAGGCGCAACCGCTGATCAAAAATGAAAAAAAAATAAAACTGCAGATCATATCTTTTCGCTTGTATATCAATGTTCCTTCACTTTACACTTTTTGAAAGTAAATAAAAGTATAAAATACGTGTTGAGGAATTTAGAGTTTTTGAATCAATATTTCATGATACACATGTTTGCAATGTTTCGGACTTGATAATCCACTGTAATCCTCTCAACCTTCTAGAAAGAAACTTCCAGAGATGTCGGAACAAAAGTTTCTTTTGTTCCGACATCTCTGGACACATTGCTTGATGTTTCTGACACCTAGAAGTAACAATCACTTTTATTTATATGCGGTTAAATGCAAATATATTTTCTTTGCGACCACAGTTTATACCGTGGATGTCTTGAGGAGCCATCAAGCTAAAATAAAGGGTTGAAAAGTAAAGCATCAAGTTAGCTAAATATGCTGAAATTTTAATTTTATTCAATTGTATAAAACATTTATTTAAAAAAAAGTTGTGTTATAAAAGGAATTTATTTTTTAATATTTAATTAAATCTTTTTCAGGGGCAATAAGTACTGACAAAAAAAGTATTTAAAGTCTTAATAGAAAACCCTACTTTCATATTTAGAGACTATTATTGTATAGTAATTGAAGTAAATACTAAATGAATAATAAATTAAATGAAATAATTGTCAATTAAGAAACTAAATACATTATAAATATATTTTAAATTGATGTTTTATCTTGTCTTTATTTAATTCATTAATACATTCTTAACACATAATATTATATATTTATAATCTGAAATTAATATGTATCTAAAGCAGACCTAAACAAACCACTATTTTATTAAGGATTTATTAAATGTATTTGTTTTTCAAGATAATTTCCTTAGTGTCAAGTTACTAGACAAAATAAAAACATAAGATAAACTGTTGACTCTTAAAACTTGTGTGGTCTCTGGGTCAAGGTCGAAAACACAAAATACATATGTTTTGGTGCAGCGGGTCACCTTGACCCAGAGACCACACAAGGGTTAAAACAAAAAACATGATTAAAGATGATCAATCTAAGACCAGAGACATCATTTACTATTTACTACTACGATTCCATAAATCAAAAGTTGAATAATAAATGTATAATTCAAATGTATAATAAACCACAAAAATAATTCATTTAATAAAACATCAAAGGTTCGCTCGTGTATTGAGGCTTTAATATGATTTCCAATGTATCACATTTATATAGAAGAACATTAAAATACCACCTGCCGATTCAAAACAACAATTTCTGAACAATCTGTGTCCACAGAGAATAATCCGGTCTGCAAAACTGAATTTCTGTTTTTGCTGTTTATTCATCCATGTGTCCTTGTTGGATAATATCACGTAGGTGAACACGACAGATTGTGCTTACCTACTAAATCCCGCATTAGAAGCATTTTTTTTTTTCAGAAAAAAAATCCTCTTACACGCCAAAATCAAATCCTGTCCTGTCTGAGTGCTCAGGCTTTCTGCCAGATCTAGTCAGGTAATGCAGGCTGGGAGCTGAATACACAAATCTACCGCCGGCTGTGCTTGGGACACTGCAGCTATAATTTTCCATCATCTATCATTTGAAAAACATACTGTGGCATGTGAGGTAATTAATTAGGAAGACAAATACATGGAGGGAGAGTGGTGTTGTGCCGATGGGAGTTGGGTTTTGATGGATTGGACGGCAGGTTTCTGGGGCTGAAATGGAGCATTGGGCTTATAAGTGTTGATAGCGACGCAGGGATAAGCTCTCCCACTAATTCCTCTGGTCACTGCGGTCAACTATCCAATTCTGCCCTCCGTGTGAATACGGTTTGATGATTATGTCCAGTGTTTTGAATCAGAAAAACACTTTTCTACATTTGTAGTAGACTGTTTCTGCAAAAAAAATGTTTTGATTTTTCTTTGTCCATTGGATTCTAGAATTGAACAAACCTTTATTTAATTTTTATTGTAACAATGATGGAATGAGAAAATGCAATTAGTTTATATTAAAGTGATGCTAAAATGATTTACAGATCTAACAAAAAACTTGCTAAATGAGATGGTAAAACTGAATGGTCACTTCTTTATACATTAAAAGTCACTCTTCTTGCAAAGTGTATCCAGTAGAAATCAATTATTTGTATCATGTAATGTACCTCATTCTGATGTTGCCCACTGATACCCGTTTTCATTTTCTGTAAGGGGTTGCAAAAGTAAAGCCACCTTCTCAACCTTTACCTATCTTGAGACTCACACCGTTATTCTTCTCGCCCTCCTTTACAACATCCATGAGATTCATGGGTTGTCTTCCTCTTCACCTCATGACCATTAACTCCATTTCCAAATATTTTTGTAAAACCTTTCTCCACATGTCACAGAACATCTGCTTCTTGCTTTCACCTAGACTTGTCCCTGTGATATACTTGTTTATCTGATCTTGTCCTTTCTTGTAAATCCCAATAAAAACCAGAGAATCTTAACTCTGACTCTTCAAACTTTGCTCCTCGCCTTTAAGTTAGAGATGTACAGTATAAGATAGCAGGACTCAACACTTTCCCAATCTTTTCTTCTCAATCTTCTACCTGAATGAATGCTATCTGTGCTGCTATTTAAAGGGATAGTTCACCCAAAATTTGAACACGTCTTAAACAAGTTAAAGAAGTCGAAAGCACTATCCATTTGTAGACAGTAGATTGTGTTCGCTCTGGAAGTGCTCGCTATAGTAACCCGTACTTTTGCTAAAAACAAGCTTAAAATATTGTTGTTTAAGTTTTCCCAGAACAATTCCTCATGTTGCTTAATTGAAATGGATGTACATTTTTGCCTATAATTATAAAAAGGAACAGATTACTCTGAAAATAATCCCAACTCTTAGTCGACATGAGGGTGAGTAAAAAATAAATAATTTATGATCATTAATAACACTTAATCTAATTCTATCTTATGCAATAACTAAGAAAACCAGAGAGCAAGGAACATTTCCATGCAATCACAGGAGATACATTGAATTATACTCAATCATCTGGACCAAAACTGGATTCAATAAAAAGAATGCTGTCACAGAATCATGTATTTAGTTGCATCTTAGGTGAGCAAGAAACACCCCCTGGTTACCATATCACGCCATATACTTAAAGTTATGAAAAAACATTCAAATACCCCTGTACTGCTTGTCTATAATGTCCTTTTTGTATTGGAAAAATAATAATAATAATAAAAATGGAAATACCATACAGATTTACCCTGAGACACTGGGAGCCTCTAATACAAAAATTGATTAAGATTTAGATAACATTTACAACGATATATATCTATTACTCATGACGACCGAAGATGAGGAGCATGGAGGTTTTTGGTGTGTCGATTTGGACGCGACCATTTCTGCCTGTAACTCCAAAAAGGCTCGGAATTTTGGATGAACTATCGTTTTAGGTGGATTCAAGTTAATTTGCTGACCGTCAGACCAACTGCCAAAGACTCTAATACTTGGACGAGAATGTTTGGATCTTGATTTAAAAAAATAAACAAACCCTAAAAGCAAGTGAATCGCAACAAAAAAAACAGTCCATCTTCAGCAAACGAGAGCAGATGAATTCAGTGTATTTCTTGCAGTGCGCTGCACCTTGCAGACTCCCAACAGGTGCCTGCTGGACTTAGTGGGTGTTGATCCAACGCCAGCTGGCTGAGTTGATAGATGACCAACCACCAGTCTCTTTCCCTTTCTTCCTTTCTGCCTTTTTTTTTTTTCCCTCCCTTCAAGCCTGTAACGAGAGCTACCGGTCTGAGAGGCGAGGAGAGGAGCGGATAGCGATCTGAGAACCGAAAACTGATTGGGTTTCAAAGAGCCTGGCAATGGCCTGCTGCAGGAGGCAACCTGCCAAGAAAAGGTTCCTGTGTACTTTCATGCCGGTAAATGGGAAGTTTAATCAGAGCTATATTGAAATGGTGATTTCCTCTGTGCGCACACACACGTTCTGATCCCGGCGCTGATCCGTGCGCATATTATATAACCAAACACAAGATACATTCATGCAGGTGCAGCCAGTCAAAGGGCTGCTTTTCACGGCCAGGATTTCACACGCAGATGGGCACACACAAAAGGAATAACGATAGATCAAATAAATCAATGCAAGCTTCCAAAAGAGTCATTTTTAATCGCATTAACAGATGCAACTCGTGTTTAAGTCATGTAATATCGCCATATCGACACAACCTGTTCATCTATGCATATATTGAATATTACATGGGTCTGTCTGTGTTCTATACACTATACAACCAATACTTGAAAATTAAAATGTCAACTACTGACTTCCTTATTAAGATTTTAGGGCAACTCAATGAGGTGACTGGAAAGGGGGCGGATGTGGGTAATGGATATTCAAATAGGTTCTATTAAAAAAAAAATGTTTTAACCGTATCTAATACATATTATATAAGTTGCAGTTTGTAAAGCCCATTGTCCAACTGAAATTACTCTCTTCTCTCCTTCACCTCTCTATTAAGTTTTTGGGTTATAAAGTTTTCAAATGTATTTTGTATACACTGGTAACACCAGGCATTCTAACTAGTCGTCACTTCAGGAATCTTCAATTATAATAAGTGTTTTAATTGGATGTTGGATTGTTAGCAGGGTAAGAGGTGATTGTAGTTAGATTTTGATCATTATTGACAATAAACGATGTGATGCGAAATGATAAGATGAGCTGCGTGATTAGTTCTCAAGCAGAACAGTAACGGCATTTATACATGGATAGCAAACTCTGACACACAGATCAATGATGTGTTTTTTTTTTATTTTTTTTTAATCTTCTAAAAAGAAACAACCAGGATGTTTTTCAGGGTAGATTCTATTTAAAAAAAAAAACTTTAAAGCTGAAAATGATATGTTTTCAAGAAGTATTAGATTCACTTTGGAAAGAAATGTCTTGACATGAAAATAAATGCCTTTTTTTTAAGTTCTTTGGTCAGAGCTTCACCTTGTATTAAATAGGAATATGGAAACATTACAATGTTACTCCTGAACTGTTACCACAGTCAAAGGTCATTGTTAACTAAGGTCTTTAAGTGAAGAAATAACAAGTATATATCTGCCTCTGAGCCCATCGTTGCCTATTTTCCCCATATGCACATTCAAAAGGCCAGTGCATCGCGTTATCTTCCAGCAGCCGTGAGGATTAACAAGCTTCCACTTCGCGCTGCACCTGACTGAACCTGCCTCTCCCCTCCGCTGGAGGATAATGCCTCTCTGGCCGGCGCTCTGTCCAACCTCGCCCTCAATTTGCTCGGATTTGAACTCTTGAATTATGGCTTACTAACGGCGTCTAACAGCTGGTACAAGGAGGGCTTCTGCTGCATATTTAATCACATGAATTAAAGATGACCAGGAGGCTGCTGCTGCTTCCCCTGGCCCGCGTACTTGTCACACCGACACAATGAGGAGGCAGGAGTCAAGTGTATAGGTGAGCCGCGTTACAAGGAGGTCACGGCCTTCCATAGTACCTCACATCCATTGATGTAATCTATTAGCTGCCGTAAAAAAAAATGCAATCCCTTTGCTTTGCCTAAAGCCGCAGTTATTTGTGAGGAGCTTTTATGAGGAGCCTTCTATGTGTGACCTAAAGTGATGTTTTATGGGAGATTTACAGACACTGAGATAACTATAAGATATATTATTTTTACTTAAGTTTTTCCCGTTTTCTGTTGAATATCTGTTTACAGTATTCAGACAATTATTGAAATTTCTGCGCACGATAGATTTTGATCATCTGTGTACATAAATAAATAATAAAACAAAACAGAATCAGATAATTTTAACCAGGATTTGATGGAAGTCTAAAACACTAGTCCCTTTTTTCAACCCTATCCTTATCCTTGTCTGCACTTTCTCACTCACTGCAATGACCTGTATAAAAATACTTTATTGTCATTCAAGTATCCACAACTGCATACAGAAGGACATTTTTGTTGCATTTTCAGGAAAAAGTAAGTTAAAAAGTGCCACTATTCAAGGATATACAGTATGTATATATTTGGATTGGAATACATAAGGTTTAAATTAGAAAGAAAATTTAACATTTAAAGTCCCCACTAGAAATAACATAAGCTAAATATATATTATTTAAATATACTTATTGGGTCTCCTCCATAAAAAGTGAGTAAATCTTTGTGCAGATTTGCATGGAAAGGTGTTCGCTACCAGAAGCCTACTCCCAATTAAAAACCCATGCAGACAACTCAGATCATATATATAAACTCTAAGATAAGCTTTATATTTATATTTACCATTAATTATGTTTAAAGAATGTGTAATTTAATTGAAAACTAAATTTGTTATTAATGTATTCGGTAGTAGTGTTTACAAAACAAAGAGTAATGTGAATTAAAATGTCCAATTCCAACCGTGACAAACATTATTCATGAGCATTCTCTTCACATGATCTGAAACATGTGTATATTTTGTGAGTAGCAATGAAAAGATCGGAGCAACTAAAATATTGATGAACGCCAAAAATGCCCTCAGTTTCCCTCTGTCATGTTTTGCTATTGTTATAGAATACTTGAAGTCACTGGAGGAAAAATAATGATCGGAAAAAGTAACAAAATGTGCTTCAAACCTATAGTTGAATGCATGTGACCGAATCTGTTGCTATTTTAATAAAAGTTGCAAGATACTTTCTCATTTCTATGAAGACCTATAACACATAGACATTATAACATTTGAAATATTAATACAGCTTATTCAGTGAATTCCCCGTGTCTGAAGCCGTCACTCACTGCACACATGTGTACTCGGCTTGTGCCAGCAGTGGCGCCGGGCTGCACTCGTCTGGCTTCAAAGCCTACAGGGGGAGAACAACCACAGCCAGGCACGTGAGTCTCAGGTGTGGCGGGTCCTCGCCAGACGGCAGATGTATGGAGGGTTCCCACAGCACTGATCCCGATTAGATCTCCACAATTACACCCCCTGCACCCCAGAAATGCAAGTTCTGCTTCAAATTAGCATCTGGCTCCCTGAGGCGGTTGGGGCGGAGGGGGGCTCCTGTTAGTTCAGATAGGGGTTAATGTCAGGTACACAGGTTGACATGCGATCGCTGCCGACCTCAGTGATAATTATGACCGTTTGACCCGGGCCGGCTCGGCGCGTGAGGCGGAGCGATGTAGACTCGGAGGGAAACCGCCACATCCTCGCGTCGCCACAACACTCGCAGTCTGACTGCCGCGACCACACACAGCTTCTCCTCAGATCTCCGGCCTGATGAGAGGAGCCACTTATGTCCTCTTGTTAAGTACAGCAATGACAAGAGGAAGGATGGAGGAGGGTAGGAGGAAGCTTTGATGGGATACGCTCAAAAATTCCCTTTTACTTTTTTTATTTTGAATATCGGCAATTATAGGAGGGCAACTTTTCACCGACAATCCTCGTCCAGTCGGTTCACTTTCATTTCCTCGCCGAATACTCGTTCCTCCCTGTGGGTATGACTAATAGACCTTGGTGCATCCGGTGTCAGGTCTGGATCTGAATAATCTCTGTGTAAAGTAATGTCCTCTGTTTACAAGCCATTATCTGTCCAGAGTCGCTCTCTTTGTTACTCTCCTCTGTCAGTGGTAGCCTAATTGCGTTATCCAATATGCACTCCACTCTTTGATCACTTAGTGCCACTTAAGGTGTCTGCTAGAGTTGCTGGAAATTGTCAGAATGTAGCAGAGAAAAGGACAGGGAAGCTGTCGTTGGGCGAGAAAAGCCCTCCTTTAATTGCGAGCGGCCTTTTGTTTTGTCGAGGAGAAAGGTGCCACGGGCGGCGCTGACAAGGTTTATGTGAGAAGTTGACAGTGCTATTCTCACGAGTTAAAAACAGGGCAAGGCACATGTCATCAGGAAGCCACTCCGAAGCCTTGCCACAAAGAGGTGAGAACTGGGATGAGATAATTTAATTCCTGACAGAACGAGGTGGCAGGTGTGTTCTTTTTAATCAAACACAGAACTCAGATTGAACATTTAATTTTGGTCACCTGTGGAAAGGACAGAATAAAACTTACTTTTAAACAATTATTTTAGCCAACCAATTGGAATGATTTGATTGTGATACATACTATATACTCAAGTCCATTTTGTTCAATGCCACCCTCTCCTCTCTGTGCTTTCTTAGTCTCTTTGCCTTTTTAGCCTGCAGCGAAAAGGGGATTTGAATTCGAATTCGAAACTAGTTTTCTTAAACCACATAGAACACCTTTGACAGTGTAGTACGATGATGTAGTTTCCAGCAGGAGGTAGGTGACAACTTCCTCCTAAATTTGCATCTTTTTGTTTAGACTATTCTAACAGTTCAAACAAGGAGGAGTTGTCTATTCTTCAGTTCATACAAAACTCTGCGGCGAGAATTCTGACCCGTTCTAGTAGAAGAACTTACATTCCCCCAATACTTAAAACATTGGCTGCCAGTTTCTTTCAGGATCAATTTTAAAATTCTGGTTCTTACTTTCAGATCTATCATGGTCAGGCTCCTGCTGACATCAGTGATCTGATCCAGCCTTACACGTAGTTCCACGCACACGTTTCCGGACAAGAAAGATCCTTCCAGGATGCTCCTTATATGTATATCCTAATATAAAGATCTTCCCCTCTCTCTGAATTTTATGGATCTATTGACTCCTTCAAGAAACATCTTAAGACATTTTTATTTGTGCAGGTTTTTTATCTAGTTTTCTTGGGGCTGCTATGTTTGTCACTGTATGTCTTGGACTTATAAAGTATGTATTTTGACTGTGTACAGTTTTGTTGTTTAAGAACCTTGTGACCCTGGTCTATGAAACGTTTTTCAAATAAAACGTACTAACTTATTAACTAGTGATGGGTTTATGAGGACTCGTAAGGCAGCTGATGCAAACTAAATGGAAATATCAGTGAAAATGATGACAAGTTTCATTAAATTAGTAGATCAAAGCCAAAGAAAATAAAGCAGAGAGTGACATCAAGTGGCCTTTTTTTAAAATCAAGACACTGTATCATGATATAGCTGACGGTGTATCATAAGGCCTCATCAACCCATCACTACTGGCGACATAAGAGATACCTCTTATCTTAATCAGTGATATCTTTATAAGGCAGGCCACTTAAAATTACATGGCGGAAAAAACACTGTTTTCCAAAACAGTATTATAATCAACATAAAAGTACCATTTTTACAATGTTCTCAATGAATACAACTGTATGTGACAGGGAACTGAATTTAGTTGGGTTTGATTCTCAACCTCGTGTTTTTTAATCCTATGGCATGGGTGGGATTACCAAGGGCTATCAGTTAACAGCAATTAGACAGTTTCATATTGATATTCTTAAAATCATCCTCACTTTTCGTCCGGTTTTCAGCAAGATTCCAGAAAGTTGTTATTCACTGTATATCCCAAGTCTTCGGGAGGGTCTTGCACCCAAACATTAACAAGATTTTGTCGTGGTTATATATTAAAACGTGTATTACATAAAGACACAAACCACATAGAAACATAAACACATCATAAAAGTCGGAAATGTAGTTGAATTCCCCTTTAAATGTTTTATTTTCCCGTTCAGCTATTTGCTTGTGCTGCTCCTCGGATGAATAATAAAAGGCAGTTAAGGTTTCTCTTCTCTAAGCAGATTAAGCAGGACTCAACAATGGCTTCTGCAGTTATCACACACCAGTGAGCACCCGCAGGTAATGTCAGTCCTATGTAAACAAGGCTTTAGACTTTAATGTCCTTCCCTATTTCCATTCAAGTTAAGTCTATAGTTGCATTGTGCATCCATTTTTCTTTCTCTCTTTTCCCCTCCCTCCTGTTCTGTCTCTCTGTTGACATTCTGCTGCAAAGTAAATGCCTGTACACACGTGTGTGGGAAAAAAGACAACAACGGAAAGGTAAATACCACTTTATCTGGCCTGTCACAGCAACAAGCTGCGGAGCACTTTGTTTACCCGGCTGCTGACGGAGAGTGGCTCAGGCCCTGCTGCTGTTGTGATATGGCCTCTAATTAGTTTCCAGGCAGCCTTTACCTGCTTCTCCCTCTGTGGACTCCTTCAACTCCCCTGGGTTTTTCCACTGTCTGTAGAAAAAGAGAAAACATTCTCTCCTCCGCTGGTCCCTCTTCCTTTTAAGTTAAGCCCTATGTTTTCCACTTCACCTTCTGGGTCTGCTCGTATTGTGCTCATGAATATGTTTTGTGCAATTCTATTTTTTCGGGATTCTCTTTTATATTTTTCAAGCTATGATGCAAAGTCAACATTGTTTTGTTAACTTTTCATAACAGGGTGTCACATGCATCGAAGAAAGGTAGACTGACCAAGACAGGGAACCTCAATGGCATCCCTTAAGCCAATGATTTCTTTTCTTTAATCCATTAATTATCTGTACAATTCGTTGTATTTGGGGTTTGTAGAAGAAGAAAAAATAATAGCAATGAACAGGCAGTTCTTGATATTTGTTTACTAGGCATCATAGCTCAGATGGTAGAGTGGTTGGCTTGTGGTCTGAGAAATTGCGGGTTCAATCCAAGTTCCGCAAGAGATTATGGCGTTGTGTCCCTGAGCAGGACACTTTACCCTGATTGCTCCTGATGGTTGATACGGCGTGCTGCGTATTACAGCCTACTCCCATCAGTGTGTGTGAATGGGTGAATGCGTAACTTATTGTGAAGCGGATTGGGTGCTGGATAAGCATAGAAAAGCTCTGTATAAGAAACAGCCATTTACCATTTTACCATTTTAAAGATGCTTCAAAACTATCATCTAATATACTTAGCTAGGTAGCTACTTCAAATGTTCCAGAACATGTCCTTCTAATGCCTAGTGATGACGTCACATCCTGTAGTAACGATTGGATTTTTTAAATGACAATAATATACTTTAGGATGATTTCTACCCTACATGAAACTATTGTTGTTAATAAATATATAATTTTCCAAGCATGTGTGTATACCATCACTTCGTGGTCTAAAGACTCTTCTCGATTGGCTGACATGGATAGATTATTGTTTTTACATATCATCACACTTTAATCAGTATCAACTACTCAATAGGTAGGTACGCGCCACAAAATTTACAGCATGCATGATGCATTTTTAATGAAATGAAATGAAATATTATAAAATACATATGTGGTCAGGGTGTCTTGGCCTGTGTCGTCGGTAAAATATGACAGTCTTGTCAGTGAACATCATCTTAACATGTATATTGGGTTTGAATTGATGGAAGAACAAGCTAAGTCACTTGAAGATTGACAACAATTTTAAAATCTCATCTGGACAGATGTGTTTGCTCAATAAAATAAACAAAATACTCAGTTATTACTAATGCTATTGGTAGTTTAATGGCCTTATACAACCTTCAAAACTTTGATAATGAGCTCCAGTCTCTTTCATATTTCTTTACTTTGGTTTTGGCTTTTTTTGTCAACAAACCAAATCAAAAATTCACAGATTACAGCAACATTTGTATTATTTCCTTCCCTCATCCATGCTTTCCCTATTTCTTTTAATTCGAAGGACAGTTAATAAATCTTAACGTTCTTAGTTGAATGTTCTTTTTAAATACCCTTGAATTCTTTTTTTTTCATGTATTTTGTTCAAGAATTACCTATTGTATTATTACTTTTTCTTATTATCATTATTATTGATTATTGCTAAAATATAAAATCCTCACAGGTTGGTAGAGGTTCACTCTTTTCCCATGCTCTCTGTCAACAGATGTTACTGTAAAGTTTCTAGGTTACTTTATTTTACATTTAACTTGCTTCCAATGTCTGTTTATAGTATTCTTTTTGTCTCTTTAAATTTCTATTTGTCAATTTTTTTACAACATTTATTTTCGCGCTTTTTTCTTAATGCGATAGGGAATTATTAAAAACAAATGAAAGATGTAAAACATTTGACAGAAAGGAACCCATCAAATAAATAACACTAAAAAAATACTAAAAAAGATACTAAGGAAGCAATTGGCTATTAGTAGTTTAGAAAATAAAAATAATCTCCCTCCTATCCTCCAGTATGTACATTTTCCCTTTACTCAAATGTGTAAAAGTTTAACACATTGCCATTTGTATTTTTTTCCAATCGCAAAAAAACCATTGAGTCACCATCTATTAATGGGACCAGCTTCTTGTTTGCTCTGATGTTTGAGCTGTAAACGATGAGCTTGTGAAGATCCGTCCACCATGGTTAACCAGTGAGGGGTTTGGCGAAAGGGGTCCAGCATGCTCTCGCTTGTGTCACTGGTTTCCTCTACACAGTCCTGTTTAAACAACAAAGCTGGCCTTATTGCTTAATTGGCTCTCTGCAGCCTTCCTGCCACATACCCAGCACGCCAGCCTAAAGAACAGTCGGCTGCCTGCTACAGACAGAACAAGGCCGGAAAAAGTCAGATGCTCTGACAGAAGGAATTTCCAAGGAATCTCCTCGAATAACCAGCACAACTCTTAGCTAGTCTATCCTGAAGCCTTTAAAGTCTCTTATCAAGTACAGTATCATTATTGTAACATGCCTAAGCATCCATGAATATCCTGCGTGTGCGCGATACCATCAGTAGATTCTGATCCACAGACCTAAGAGCCCGAGCTGGGATGTAAGGCTGGATCAGATCACTGATGTAAGGAGGAGTCTGAACATGAATAGATCTGAAAGTAGGAACCAGAATTTTAAGATTGATCCTGAAAGAAACTGGCAGCCCATGTTTTAAGGATCGGGAGGCGAATGTGAGTTCTTCTACTAGAGCAGGTCAGAATTCTCATTGCAGAGTTTTGTATTGACTGCAGGCGAGACAGCTCCATCTTGTTTAGACACAAAAATAAACTGTTACAAAAGACACAAACGTGTGGATTTTAAGCTCTTAAAAGTTTTGTGACTCAATTTACCTAAATTTAGAGATTTTTCTCAGTAGGTCAGTTTTGTCTGTCAAATACACAACCCAGGAATAACAATTGAGTCACAATAGAGTGAAAATGTAAAAATTAAAAACCAGCAAAACATGGCAGCTGTAATACTCGGATGGGGAAGTGGAAAACAAAGGAATTATGCACAAAGCTTAAATCCCACTGACATATCAAATGTTAAATATGTAATAGCATGTTTGGGATTTTCCGCTGCTCTGACCTGGCAGACATGATAAAGTTGTAATATTGACAAAAAATAGTGAACAAAGGAATATACCAGCTTATCATTAAATGTATTGCTTCTAGCCAAATTAGTATTTGTTAAATGTCTGGTGTATTCCCTGTGTTTTTGGAATAAAACCAGCAACCTTCAGGTTTGCCTGTAGGACAGTTTCCTGCTAAACCTCTAATCTGCTTCGCTTCTCTACCTCCCCTCCTGCTGCCGGTGTGGTTGGTCGCCACGCTCCACCGAGTCGCTCTCGTTCCCCCTGGAGAAAACGAGTGCATGCATACTGTACATGAACTTTGGATAAATAAATAAACATAGAAAGAGCTGCTAGATAATTGAGCAAAAGCGAGATAGGGAAAGAGAAAAGGCATGAGATGAGAGAGTCAAACCATTTCTCCAGGGATGGTGGTTCATGCTCAGGTGTGACTGAAATAACAAAATGTGTAATCTTAATTTAAATCCAAACATGTTTTTTAATCCCCTTCTTTATTCACAAAATCAATGTTTTTATTCGATAGCTCGAGTTTATGTTGAGTTATGGGTTGGGTATGCTTTTCTCCAAAATGGTACTTTTGAACTGGTGACGCAAAGAGTGTCTGTTTGAACGTTTTTCTGGACACTAAAAATTGCTTACCATAACCACACCCACTATGTTGTAATTGGTCAAGCATTAAGGTTTGTCACTGCGCATCATCAATCCCTAAAGTTTCATCCTCCAAGGGACTCGTTGTATAAACAGAGCAGGCGTGATTACAGCTGGCTGGAGGAGGAGTGAAGACAATTATTACGTAATAATGGGGTTCGCTCTCGTAACCTCTCGTTCCCCAACGATTTATAAAGTAATTACTTCCAACATCATCATGATGAGGGACTTTCTGCATCTTAGAGAAGAAGAATTCAACATTTGAAACATTTGAATGAGTCAGGAAAGTTGGGTTTACACAATAGTTGCCTTTTGTCTGTTTTCTGACCTCCATTCATTCCACACCCCAAGATAAGTACTCCTATAAAATTAGGACCATCCTTGCTAATATCTTGATTATAGTAGGAGATACAACAAGGATGGCAACAAATCCATGACGAATGACTTAAAAGATAAAACCTATAATCAAAAATAGTCCACGAAAAACCCTTGATGAACAGTGTATCATCTCCAGGGAGCCATTGGCTTAGATGCATCATTTTAATGGCCTCCGCGTTGGTTAAATTCAAAGGTTTTTGTCTTATTGACGCCCAACTCTTCCAAAGGCAGCCATGCAAATAATTAAAGTGGAAAAACACTGAATTGTCAACCTGAAATCAATCAGGATGAGGATATTGGTCATTGCTGTTGACTGGTTAATACACAGTCAGCTAATTGTGCAGGTAAAAAGCCATTTCCTGTTGTTTCTGTTCTAATCGACTATGGTTGTAGGGGCTGGACACGGAGGGGGTGTGGTTAAAGAATTCCCTTAAACAACTGAATTCAATAGATGATATAGTAACATTGGTGACAGAAAGCAGTGGCTCTTAAGATGTGTTCGTCTTCTCCCTGTGGACGGTTCTATTTTTGTTTTCCTTATAACTGTTGTCATCATAGTCCATTTTTATTATTTATTAATTCTGTTTCTGTCTGTGTTGAACAATGTTGCGATAACATCCTCGAAATTACGGTGATTCATTTTGAAACGTGACGTTTAAAGATGGATAAACCAATTTCTCCTCACCCACGGTGGCACCGAGAGCCATAAAGCAGATTTCCCTAACACAATTATCGCCATCCGTATTCATAAATCTGGATTAGGTGTGTTTCAGTATGCAAACATTTTAACTCTGCCAAATGAAAATGTTGTAAGTGTTATTTGAGCTCTATTTGAGAGCATTAATGACAGAAAAGTTAAGTAAAACCAGGAGCCTGCATCTGTTAAGACAATATCTCTGCACCGGTTCAATGATCAGGGCGGCTCAGGTGGCTCATATTAACCTGACGAATAAAGCGGCGCCACATTTTCCTCCCATCAAACTATTCGCTGGTGATGGGGGCAATATTCGGGGGGTAATTGAATTCCAGGCCGTCATACCTAGCTCAGCTACGGGCTTCATTGAGATTAATTACTTGCCCGGACCTAAAGCATACGCCGCAGAGATAGCAGCCATTTTTACTCAATGGTGTGCAGGACAGCAACCTCAGCAACCTGAAGACAGAGCGGGTGGCCAGACAAAGGAGGGAAACCAACGATGCTATCGCTGCGTTGTTGTGTTACGATTAATTAATTTCAAGGTGATTATACATCACTGAGCACACTGTGGCGAATCCCCCCAGACAAATAAGAGAAATACAAGGGGTGGCGGGCTGAGGGGGCAGATAAGCTAAACAATGCTGGAGGTAATATTCAAATGTTTCCAGGACGCATTCATAATAAAGGGTACTAATCTAAATATTCATTTAGGAACATATGTGTGTTTAATACACCTTGTAGTGGGGCAAGAAGAACAATGGTGAGTTGCCCTCAGCCTCGATCTGAGAAGCCCATATCTGAGTCCACTGGCATGTAGACATTTATTGTGTATGTATATACGGTGAAGCCTCCCTGGAATGAAAAGGGAGCGTCTGCTGTGAGGTCTTTGAAGACATAGGGGGCCTCACCTAAGCGGAAACACACCTCCTCCATCCTGTAACAAAAAAATCCATCTGTTTGAATCTTTCTCCTAACTCACCAAAAACTAAAGCATATTTGATGTTTATGACCAAAGATCAAGCAGTTGCTTTATTCACCTGTGCGTGATGAAGCGTTGCACCATGTGTTTTTTTTCTTTTTTGTTTCTGGTCTGTAGGTTGACTTTTGTCTTCTTCAACAGTATTTTAAGCATTTAAACCATTACACAAAGCCAGGTACGTGGATAATCAAAATATCCTTAATTAAAGGAGTTCATTTCAAGCTTTAGGCAATTGCTAGTTTTGGAGAGAATCTGGGTCATTTGAGTATGTTTTTTTGTCTTTCATCAAGATATTAAAAGTTGTGGAAAGTCATTAAATTGTGAGTCATTGGTCCAGGGTGTCCTCTGGTCAAATGTTGTACAGGATATTCGACACGGACAAAATACAACCCTGCTTCAACGTTACGTTAAAGTAATAGCAGATACCTGTTCACTGAAGAGGAAAAAAATTGTTGATTTAAGTTCTTCATTCAAATTCTATAAGGATGAACTTCCTAATCGACAAAAACTGTACAAGATTTTATATCCCTGACACCTTCAATATCTAGCTGCATTCGGACTCATGCAATTCTTTCGTAAGGTGAGAGCTGAACCTTTATTTTCTCCAGAGTCTGAACTCAGGTTTTTTAAGAACCGCGGTCGCACCTTCATTGTCACTTGTGAGTGATAAAACAATACACACCTTTCAGCATCAAACCACACTGCAGCCAGACGCTCATATCTGCTTGTTCCCGAAGGAGCACGTGAGCTTCAATTATCACTACACTCACATGCACACACACACGAATACAAAACAAGGCTTTTAAGCACCATCCGATAAAACGTAAAAATATATCTTTACACTCAAAGTAACCTCAAGAAAGTTTAAATAGTACCTATAGTATTATACTACATGTTGATATAATATTGAAATTGTTCTAATTTCTATTCATTCCGATTTAAATATTAGCTTGCATGTGTAATACATGGGTCATTCTGGTACCTTGTTTGGCCCAGTCTGTGTCATTAACAAAAAAGTAAAAATACGTCTAAATGTATTAAAAAGTTTCAAAGGTTTTCGTTGCCAGTTTCACTGTGTTTTTCTGTGAAATGACAATAAAATAAGTCTAAGTCTAAGTCTAGTAGCTGGGATAGCCTTATTCTACATTAGGGGATAAAAAAAGTAAAAAAAAAAACAAAGAAAAAGCAAGTGTAACTGTTTATTAAACTATTGTTAATAATAATATAATTGCAATGTAATTGTAAATATACACAGCATTTTCAGTCATTTTCAAAAATTGGATTAAAGTAATTGGGCATAAAAAGCAACTGTTTTGATCACAGTAACAGGAGAAGGTTCTGAATGACTTACTAGCTAGTATAACTTTTACATAAAAGTACTACTTTAAAGAGAAATATATCACAGAGTAACACAACTTTGTCAATTCCCATTAATTTGCAAAATGAAATGTATTTTATTTTTTATTATTTAGAGTAAAATACATTTTTATAAATATATATATGCTAATCTCTCAAATACATGCCCATTTTTTTTACCTACATCCCACGCCAAACACTTTAGTAGAATGAATGAGAAAAAAGACTTAAATATGGGGTGAAAAAAGATCTATTGTGTACATAATAGACAAGCTTTTGTCTCATGTTTATATTTTTTTCAAATCCGTATCAATAAAAGACGTGTTTATCTACACTGACCTGCCTTTTATCTTCAAGACAATAATACAATGTGGGCAGTGTGGACTTAGGTGGCCTGAGTGAAACCTAATTACGAAAACAACCGCAGCCTCTGATTCAAAGGGAAGGTGTTTGCATCCATACAGGAAGTTTTGTTTGTGCCTACCCACACAAATACCCATCATGCCTCAGGTGCCTGCAACAGAAAAACAAGTAACTCTAGCTCATTATGGTCATTACTAGAAGACGGAAGACAAAAGCAACATGGATGTTGTTGGATCGCTAAAACACACACACACACAAAAAGTCTACCTTGACAGACAGCGCACTGAGCAGTGCGTTGGCGTCTTGTTACAAATACCTCCCTGCACTGGTCCCTCGCTGAAGGGGATCTCTTTCATAGCTAATCGACAATATTGACAAACATCATATGCTCGGAGATCTGAAGAGTCTGAGCTTTAATTCGAATGTTTTACTAATTGCAAAGGAAACAAAGAATTTATACCATACATATATGTGTTTATCTGAGTATATCTATTATTATTTCACCGTACCCCACGTCATTATTTTGTATTTCATGTCAAAGTGCATTCTTCTTTCTTTATTATTTTCCTCGTACTATACAGTATATAAGGACCCTAATTGAAGGGGTGCCTCTGCTACATGTGGGCCCACACGGACAATAGGCATCACACAAACTAAACTAATGGGCATACAAAAAGGGCTCCACTCCAAGGGGTGCATACATATTTATACCCATGTCCTCTTTCATGTGTTCCTACAAATCTTATATTGCACATCTGTCTGCTGCTCACTAGCTCAGCGGCTCTTTGTGTTAACAGAGACCTGCACAGTTCAGCCTCTATTTGGTTCCAGAGGGCCGATTCGTCTCATATCAGCGCACAATTTGACGTGGAGAATGGGGGATTAGACCAGCAAAAGTGTGAACCGTTTTACATCTGACCTGGTAAATCAGTTGACTTATATTCATATCTCGCCTCCCACCTCTTCACTCCCTCCCCTGGGTCGGCACAGATAACCTGGGATGAGAGTGAAGAATAGGGAAGAAAAGGAAAGGGGCAGTCATGCAGGGCTAGTAGGATACACTCGGTGCTTGTCATGGCCTAAAGTAGAGCCAGGTCCTCTGCTCTTCCCTCTGAATCAATAAGGGGGGTAAGGGAGGGGAGGATTCTCTCGGGTGCCCCGGCCAGCCATCTGGATTCAAAATCCAGGGGCTCAGGTTGTCTCCTGGGTTGGCCCTGCTTTCAACCCTAAATGCATGAGGACCTGGCACTAAGTTAATAGTTCTGCAGTTTCCTTTTCCCTCCTCCATCTCACCCCCCCTCCCTCCCTCCTTCATCATTCTGCCGCCTTCTGTCTATCGTCATACACCTTACTTATAATCTGGCCGTCTGTGACTCAAATGTCAGGCCACCTGGGAAAGACAGCTGTTGGCCTGCAACGGGAGCCGCCATGGTGGACCCGTCCCCAGCATTCCGACCTGGTGAATGTGCAGTTTGATTACAGAACTTTTCGTTCAAATTTCGGGCTAGAAAATGTGGTAAAAGATGCCTTGGTGATTTTCGTACCAGACGTCAAACACTTGGACTGGTACCGGTCCATGTGGCATTTGTTACCGGGCCACAGATTAAAACAAAATAAATTATTTAATTTTTGTTGATTATAATTGTCTTAAATGTCTTATAATTTTGAAAAAAAACACCATATTTTGTCAAATAAAGTCATGACTTTTGATATGTTGAAAAGCTCTTTTATGCGTTTCTTTTCCGTGAAAATAATGCAGAAAAGTTGCCGATTAAACCAATCTGTGTTGCAAAAAAGGTACTGTTCTAGTGGAAGAAGAGCTGGCAGGAGCCAGAGCAGTTAATAGATCCACATCTTTAATTTCAACCTTGCAACTGGAGCATACAGTATAAATAGTAACAATGAACCTTTTTGGGGGGAAGGCAAAGGGACTTGCAACACGTCAAATGGTAACTGTTTTGAATCAATACAATGTTTTTTTAAAGGGTAACATATAACTTCCCCACCTCAGGAGTAGAAATTGAAATTCAGCCGCCATCAATAAATAATCTCTCTTTGCTGAATCTCAACAGATTGATAATGAATTAAAAAAAAGGCAGCAGGTACGTATGTCTATCATTTGCTGGTGGAAAGGAGGGCCAGCAAATGAGAGAAATTTCCATCAATACATCACCAGATAAAGATCCATCTGGATCCACTGAAAAGAGGAAAAGGAGAAAGGGGGGGTGGGGGGGGGGGGCAACTTTTGGCATCAATGCGCTGTCATTGATCGTGCGTCCCATTACCAGTATATGATCCAATATAAAAAGAGAAGCGAAGATCTGCGCTGGGAGCAAGTCGTTCTTGCTGCCCTGCCATCAAATAACCAAGACATTCTTCCTTTAATCACTCAGGAATGATTTTGGAAGGATTCCAAATATACACACACAGCTCCGGAGAAAAGATTTGTTTGGGGGGGTATGAGAAAAAAAAAAAAATAGAATAAAGCAAAGAAAAAAGAAACACCGACATGCTCTCCCTACAAATACTCTGCAGGGAAATAGGAGCGAAAAGGTAGCAATCAATATTGAAACACAGACATTACGCATTTAGATCTGTAATTAGGGAGGTTTTCACACCTGTACGCCACAGAGCCTGCCAACCCCAGCGCATCTGTTTCCCTCCACCTGCCAGGCACCTGGTATCATTTCAATGGCGCTTGATTGCATTCAAACGCCAAAGACTCTTTTAAGCTTCTTAGTGATTTCCCCCTCTTCCTCTGCTGCCTCAACCCCAGCCCCCCCTCACACTCTCACACTCACACACACACACACACACACACGCATTATTTTGTATTTATTTGTGTCTGTTCATTCCAATGCAGGTGCCTCGCAGTAATACTCAAGTGTGCCATACATGAGTGATTCTTTTATGCCTCAGTTCCTGCATTTGTCATTTTGGCGAAAGAAAGAGGATTAGGGGTTTGGATGTGTACCTCCCTTCTTTCCTCATCTCTGTCTCTTTCTCTCACACACTTTTAACAACATCCTTCCCAAATTATTTGCATACCAAATTCTTTTTAACCCTACGGTGGTCAGAGAGGACTGTCAAATCCTCTGCACTTGGCTTGCTTTGTGTGCAATAGACCTGCGACCGTTGACTTAGTTCCGTCAGAGTAGGTAGAGAAAAAAATATATATTCAAAGTTTAAAAGAGATTCAGTCTGGCTTTCGTCTCTTCTTCTTGTCTTCTAATGCAACATGACATGAATGTAAGGCACTGTGAGACAGTATTCAAACCCCAACTATGATTCAATGAAGACATTTAAAAAAAATACTCCGGCAAGATAAGAAGCTAAATATATTACAAAGGCGCTGAACAGTATTCTCAAAATTTCGTTCTTGATAGATCACATTGTTGTTGATGAATACCAAGGTCAGGTCACAGACAGACCCAGCATAATTGAGACCTAATGTCTCCTACAAGTGTGTCCCAAATAGAAAGGACATGATTCCCCAGCGAGGTTCTTGGGAAACATATGGACTACATTGGTCTCCTCAATTGGCTGTTAACCATGTGGTTCTATATTGGTTTTAGCGTTTGTTAATACAAGATAGACGCTCAGTTAAGACCCCATGGACAGAGCAGGCATTTCCCTGAGACTCCTGTGTTGTTATCGGTGTTGTCTTGACCTTTTAAGAATATATTTTATTGGGTATTGTTTTAATTGTTTAAGTGCTTTGTGACCCTGGTCTAGAAAAGCGCTCTACAAATATTACTTACTTACTTACTTACTTACATTCCATCATTCTAGAGTAACACTGCGGTAGGATAATAGAAGAAGTATGATAAAGAAAATTTACACATATCTGAAAAATACAGCCATATTTACTGTAAACAGTACCCTTTCAAAGATAATTTATAACCACAGCCACTCTCTTGATATTGGTCAAGCATCGAGGTGTGTCACCAAGCGTCATCAATCCCGAAAGTCTCCACCTCCAAGGGACTTGTATGTATAAACAAAGCGGGGGTGTGATTACAACTAGCTGAGGGAGAAGTGAAGCCATTAAGAGGTCATTATCTACTCGGCTCTCGTAACCTCTCGTTCACTGAGATTTCAGACGGGGAGAGAACTTTATAAAGTAATAACTTTAAAACATGGTCATCTTGATGAGAGACTTACTGCATCTTGGAGAGCAAGACTTCAACATTTGAACAGGTCAGAGAAGTTGGGTTTTGACATGAGTTGCCCTTAAGTCCTGCTTGTTTTGCGTTCTGATAAAAAACTAAAGTAAAGCACAACAAGATAATATTTAATACTTTCAAGTCACCTTGACATATGATACATTTTTTTTGCATATTTAAATATTATTTGTATGCCGGTTTTAAATTCATTTTTGTATAGCTCTCATTTATTTTATTAAATATTCTGTAGTGCTATAGTCTGTCGACATGTCTATCTGGACATGTTCAAGATGCAGGTGTTTCACCAGATTAATGACACCCAGCTAAAACCAATCGGTAATTAACACTCCTACAGTGTCTACTCAAGCCTCTTTGTTCCAATCCGCAGTGTCAGATTGTCTTTGTTCTTTTGCTGGTACTATTTACCTCCCTGTTGTTGCCTTGTTTTGTCTTTTCCCTGATGTATTAAGTTTTGCTTAATCCTACTTACACGTGTGTTACCGGCTATGTTAACTTCATTCATCTTTTTATATTCTTTCTTGGTGTTTTATTCTGTGATTTTCCCTATTTGTAGTGTGTTTAACCTTGTTGTGTTTTCTAGTAACCACACTCACTTTAGTCGAGTTTCTTTCAGTTAATTTTAAAAGAATGATAAAATGATATGTTGTATTTTCCCAAAATATATTGACTCTAAAACATAACAAAGGAGAAAATAAATGTATTTTCTTCTGTCACATTTATATGCTGACATTTGGTTTACTCATGAATATTGATAAAGCGCTTGTATTTGCATCAGCCCAAATTTTAAATCAAGCGTAACAAATAGGATTGTCATACCTACATCCGTTTCATTCGGATATTGATATACAAAATGAGCCCGACCACCTGAGTCACCCGTGACGCCCCTTCTCAACCCCAAATGCATCCAAACTTGGCCTCTGGCTGCGTAAGTGTTGCGAATTTTCCGAATTCCCTGACTTCGCCCAGCCAGCCCTCCCCTGGAAACTAATGGGATCATTCGGCTTCGGTTCCGGAGATTCAACAGTTAGGGAGCCACCATCTGGGTTTCTGTTAACCTGAGTCAGATGTGAGTCTGTCGCTACTGCAAGGTAGAGCAGCTTGGTTAATGATTCTTAATCTTTTCTTTAATTAAATTGTGCAGTCAACCTGAAAAATCTATCTTAATGCAAATGAGGAACTGCTTTTTTTGGCATTTGCTTACCGTAATGCACTAATAAGGTTAATTTAATAAAAATCTGTTCCAGTTTTTAGAGATAATTGTGTGTTTTCTTGATCTGTTTTGAAAATGTTTGTTCGTAGGAGGGAGGCAGGGCTCACAGGATGTGAAACCTGCCATGTATAACAGCATTTGTGTGAACTAAAAATCTATTTTACTCTGCTGTGGAGCTCTGATTCAATCCATGCTGACAGTTCCTGTCATTAAACAGGTTCAAGGTTAGGTTGAGAGGCAGGGAACCAGACGAGTGAGGGTTATTTGTTTATCGTGCTGAATGCAAATACAAGCACGTGCAAATTGCTTATTTTACGGCAGGTAATTGCTAAATAAATTGAAAAATGAATAACTGCAACTTACCTTGTGTAATCGTTTATGTATCTATTGATATTCTTTTAATATTTAATTTTTGTTTTTTACATATGCCATCAATAACATATATTTTTCAATTTCAAACCAAAATAAGTAGTAAATAAATTAAAGTTTTAAGTGAAACCAACAGAAAAAACTATGGTTTTGAAATTGTTAAGGCGTTTAAATGATGGTAAAATACAAACAGTTGGATGGAATACATCAATAGAATGATGGACTCCTTTTCTTAATACATGCTCTAGTAGGAGAACTCACATTTCCCAAACCTTAAAACTCTGCATTGAGTTTCCTTCCAGGCTGTTGCTCCTAAGCTTTGGTACGGCTTTTTTCAAATTTTCTGGTTTGTTTAATGTTGTCTTGGAGTTTTTAAATTTGTATGTATTTTTAAATGTGTATTGCTTTTCATTGTGCAAGCGCTTTGTGACCCATGTCTAGAAAAGGGCTTTACAAATAACTATTACTTACTTAATTCAAAGTATTTTTGTTAATGGAAGTATATTTGTTTTACTATATTTTGTGTGTTCTTATTTCAAAAGTTTAGGTATTTCACATTTGTGGTTTCTGTCTTATGTCTAATTCAAAACCTATTGATAATTCCAGAGCAACATTTAATACTAGGATATCGGAACTAGGTGTTGCCATGGTTAGTGAAAACGCTTCAAAGCAAAGGTAGCTTGGATAGCCTCCAGCCCCCTCACAACAGAGAAATAGACGAAAAATATTTTTATATACTGTATATATATATATATACAGCATGGTGTCTATAGCTGTGTTCATTAAATGAATACAAAGTGGAGTTTCGGAAGTTTGGGTTTACTGCCGACTTTACGAAGTCATTAATTAGATTACATTAACTGCAAAGGCTTAGGGAGGATTAACTTTGAGAAACACACTGACTCAAAGGAAAAGATAATGTACCTGGAAGTGCTTCAAACCTGATTAACTCTTGCGGCGCTGAGCAACCAGAGCTTCAGCGGTCCTCGTATTGTTGTCCACCCTGACAGCATGTGTGTGAACTCTGCAGGTGGATTTAGACGTCTGCAAGTGTTTCCTGCCTGTCTCTTTTTTTTTTGACGTCGTTCATCCTGTCTCAGACAAGGCCTTTCCCCTTGGTTGCTGTTGGCAGAAGCTTATCCACGAGGTGCGTGCCTCACTCAAGGTGTGTGTGTGTGTGTGGCAGATTTTCAGATGTAATAGGTGAATCACTGCAGCGTATCCCAGAAGCCTCCCTGGTGGACGAACGGTGGCAGTAGGCTCGTGTCAAGAGAGCTGGAGTGGAGCGTGTCAGAGGCGTTGTCCGGGATGACAGCACGGCGGTGTGTGGAAAGAAGACATTCGTCAATGTCTCCTTTGCACTTGATTCCTCAGCTGCTGGGAATAAGAGAGGTTGCTGCGAGGCGAGAATGAATTCTGCCGTCGAGGTGAGGTGTGGAGGAGTGGAGTTGAGGGAATAGCGGGTTGAACCCGTCTTCGCAGTTGATGAGGAGGTAAAAAAGGAAAATATTATCATATCACAAGCCAGAAAGTCCAATAACCCGACTGCACGGATGTCAGACAGTTTCCCTAACATGTCTGAGAATTGAAAATCAAGGTGGGCCGCCCGGGACTTGAAAGGAAGAAAAGGATCTGTCGGGCTAAGTGTGCTCATCACCACCTGCCAACTACCACGTTCACCTCCTCTCCTCTTAACTGTGAATAACATTCACTCCCCCGTGACGTGGCAGGCAAAGGTGCAGAAGCCTGTAGCATCACCTTAACGGAGAAGCTGGAGCGTGCTGATCACACCTACACTTAATGAGCTCCTACGAAGGTCTAAAATAGAAGACCCAACATTCTCGCTCGTCTCCTCCGAGTCTTCAGAACCGATAACCCTACACCCCCCGGTGTCTTGTCAGGTGAGGCCTCGCTCATTTACGGCTCTGGCTGTCATCCAGCAGGAGTTCGACAGAAGGAAAGGGGGAAGAAAAACTGTTAGAGAGAAACTCTCATTTCTCAGCTAGACAATTAAATTTCATCATGAAGAGGCTCCTTCTACAAGAAGTTGATACATTATACATGATTTAAGTTTCTTCCAGCAAGTTGTATGTAATCAGTGACAAGTTAATACAAATATTACCTTTTATTCTACAAAAGAAGAAACATTTAACTTATTTATCAGATGTGTTTTCACTAGTATAAAGTACTATTCAAATTGTTTGTAGTATTGTACTAGCTGAAATTCTCGGGAAAGTGAGGCCTGTTGGTTTACTTTAGTAAGTCAAAAAAAAAAAGTACATAAGAAAATATAAATAATACATTTTAAAAAATAGCCGGAAGATTCTGAAAAGAGGAGTCGAGAAGAATATAATATAAGGCGGATTTTAGGCCATATTTGCTGTAAGGATTATATTTAAGTGGTGTTAAATATTGTCGAAAAGTCATTCGAGCAGACAGTTGTGTAGACAGTAGACTAGAAGTACTTGCGACGTATACCCGGAGTACTTCCTCTTTGTGTAGTATATTAGCCTTAAAGCTTACTCTACAAACAAGCTTAAAATATAGACGTATATGTATATATGTTCAAGTTTTTGCTTGCTGGGACTTCAAAACAAGATGGTCATTACAGACAAGGTGTATGTAGGGTTTTGTTTTCGATGGAGACGAAAACAACTGAGCATCAGTCGCTACATTAACATTTTTCAACGCTAAAAAGGAACATATTAATCTCAAAATAACCCAAACTCTTAGTTGACAGGGTGAATGGGAAAGGTTGAGGTTTTTCTGCCTCCCATATGCATTCCCAAAACAATTTCCAAAAGAAGCTAAAATTCAGGAAATCTCCTATAGCCTTTAGTACATATGCTTTAATTATGTTAAAATTGGACATAATTGGATTTTCATCTGGGTTTTTTGCCCCTTTTTCGCCCCTTTTATCCTGACCAAATTTATCAAGTTGCCCCCTAGAAACTTTACTCAGTAGTCTGTGCTCATTTTCCAGCAATATGGGTCTATATGTCAACAAGTTCAGACGGACACACAAATGAAGACCGACAGATGACTTATACTTAAGAAAATCTTTTCAGTATTTTCTTTTTTACCTTTTGAAAGTACCCATTCTTAGTTCCCTCACAATATTTCCTGAACAGTGCCGGATACTAAAATAACTGCAAGTGTAATTGTATGTAGTTTAGAAATGCATTGTTGTATCGTGGATCATGCGGGTCAAGGGTCGGAGTGTAGTCCAGGCTGACATTAGCATGTTGTCTTCTAGCATGAACAATATATCTGCAAGCATGTTCGTGCTCAAGAATCCCACTCATGTACAAGTGGATTATGCAAAACTTTGCTCTGAAACTTCCAAGTAAGTTGTTACATGACTATGCTGCTGGTGTGTTTTGTGTGCGTGCTTCTGGCAGACATCCTTGTGTGTGTGTGTGTGTGTGTACGTGCACGCTAGAATTGAGGGCTCAAGGCAAACGACAAGAGGATGACATCTCAGAGAAAAAAACGACAAGAAAACAGCTCACAAATAAATCAACAAAATATATAAAAAATGGAATTCACAAACTGCCGATAATTAATCCAAATATACCTGCTTCCAACACGTGTAATCCCTTTAGGATTATATTTGGGGGAAACGCTGTTGCAGCAATGACAGGTGTTCCTGCATTAGCATCTATTAAAAACAGATTACATGGCAGTTGCTCCCATTTTAGAGGCTGACAAGAAGGAAAATGTGGTTATTGGCATGGTGCACAACACCGGAGAACTGCGCTGAAAACTGCACAAGTAATCAGGAGTCAGCCATTATCTAAATGTTTTTTAATACCTTTATTTATCTGCTGAAGGTTTGCTGAGCTTGCACTTTCCACTGAGGCAGCGCATACAGCTTCGCCTTTAGATGATAAATGCTCATTTTGACTACATTAATCCTCTATAAAATGGTGTTCAGCCCTAACTTTTAAAACATATGTAATAACCAAACGCCTGCATTTAAGTGGGAATATTGTAAATTAAACATGACATTATAAGACTTCTAGCTTGAAATAATACTTCATGATATACATGATGTACATTTCCTTTTTAAAATGTGAAAATCAAGACCAAAAACTTTATTTTTTGCTCATACAAGATTAAAGATTGTACCGTTTCTCTGTTAAATTGTACGTTAAGCGATTAAAAGTCATGATATAACTTCTTTTTTTTCTTCTTCTAACAATACGACTTTGAATCTTGAAAATACGTGACGTGAACTGTAAAGTTGCAGAGTGGAAAAAAATTTGCACAGCCTCAAAAGATATTAGATTACATTGTTTATATCCTTCAACATTCTCCATTCAGTTCCTACAACTTTGCTTTCTTTTTTTTTATCTTCCAAATCGTAACATTTAATTGACTTTACCTTTTATAAACAGCTGTTGAAATCATAATATGGAAAAGCTTGTCTGGAAATGTTGTGACTGGTGAGTGTTTATGGCATCTGTGACTAAAATTTTACCGTCTCCTAAAACCTGAACAGCTAAACTCTTTACCCCCCACCCACCCACCCTTCCTCCTGCATTAATGGTTGGCAGGTCACACATGTACACAGACAGAAAGGAAGTGCTAAGTCCCAGATGCAAGTCAATATAATGAGGCCCAGTAAGAAGACGCCATAATATCCTTGCTAATAAGGTATAATCGTCTCATTGTAATCAAGTTATATGCAATTTAGGGAGCAGGGGGGGGTTTAGGGAATGGCCCTTTTGACTTGTGATGGGTTTTTTTCTCTCTCTCTCTCTCCGGATGCTTCTGGGTGCTGCGAGGCTGAAAGTGAGCATTGTTCAAGGGATGATCACATGTATGTATGACTCTCAGGAAAGCAGCCGAAGATTAATGATGAAGTGGTATTTTATGTGTACTTGTTGATCTCTGAACTGTGAGTGACCCTCGAGTCGCTGACTTATGATTTTTTCACTGTGACGACAATAATTAGTTTAGGATCAGCCAAATGACATGAACAAGAAAATCAATGGATTAGCCCATACCACTGCCAAGGGCTTCATTTCACGTGAAACAGCATATAATCAAATTTTTAAAAAAATCTAAGTTTAAAAAAGGCTCAAAATGATACAACTCACAACCTCTAACATGAATTGCAGTAGATATTGCGCTGCTGTTCCCTGAACAGTATTCCGATGTCGTTATATCTCTTGTTGAATAGACAACAATGGCGTACTTTTCAACAGAGTCAAAGGAAAATGAATTTATTTTAGCGAATCAATTCCTGCCTTATGAAGTGTGTTTTTTAAAAAGTTGTTTTTGTAAAGGGTCCCCATAGTGTTCAACAGCTACAGCAACTCAAGTGGATGCTAAAATGTTCGGAAATAATGATAAAAGTAATGACCACCAACGACATTTAATGGTTTCCGTCATTTAAAAAACAACAACTTTGAATTAGCCTGTTAGGTGTGTACACAAGTATTATTCGTGCAAGAATGTAAGGAAGGGATTGAACTGCTGAACATTTTAAAGCGACACCCTCTACAATTTTGACTATATTTTTTGTTTATATTTTCCTTAATGACTGGTTTAATTTAGAGAAAGTAAGGCTCAAAAAGTAGCTCTACACAACGTCACATTTGTTTGTCAATCCACCCAGGGAGTACTGCGACAGTACCAGAAAGATCAAATAAGAAACAGATACAAGCCCATTCATTTATTTTGGTAAACTGTTGGACATGCAGTATTTGACCACTGCGCAGTGGAGGCTTCACGACATTGCAGTTACACTATTTTATAAAAGTGCATATAGTGCTTTAAATCAATAGCTACTGCTCTTCTAATCTCAGTTGTAGCCTCACCTGTTTTTTGCTTTAGCGGTCACTGAAAATTAGGTTAATGTACATACATTTAATTTTTTTCAGAAGATGATAAAAAGTACATGATGCGCAAAATTGATTTAAACAGGTCCAACAAGGAGTAACAAGTCCCCATTATATTTCTTCTATTCAACTTCCATGTTGGACAATCTATGAACATGCTGGCCTCTTGTAACACACATCAAACAGCAGCACATGAAAGAACCTGTCATTACCACGTTGTCTGATCCACAGCAAAGGAAACCGACTCACCTTATTTCTCTGAATGTTTTTTTTTTTTTTTTTTCCCCGTGCATGCAGTTCGTCTCGCAACACGGTAATTGCGTTCCTGAGCCAAACACCCACCCATCAGTGATTTGACACCGGCTTATTGATGCACCGAATGTGTGTTTGGCGAGCCAAACCTGCCCGCGGTCGGACTAATAAAGGGCAGGTTCCTCGAGTTCAGCCGTGACGATGGAAAAACGGCAATTACGTTAAACAG
Organism: Callionymus lyra; assembly: GCF_982586985.1. Classification (NCBI taxonomy): domain Eukaryota; kingdom Metazoa; phylum Chordata; class Actinopteri; order Syngnathiformes; family Callionymidae; genus Callionymus; species Callionymus lyra. Next base: position 25,626,293 of record NC_141822.1, read on the forward strand.
CGAAGGATGCCGAGGGGTCATCGGCTGCAATCTCACTGACACTGGGTTGCAACTTGTCCTGACTTCAAAAGATACTCGCTGTGCGATTACCAAGAAACAGTTGGGGTGTGGGGTGTGGGGGGGGGTGAGCGCAAAAGAGAAAATGCATTCCCGATATAGTTGCACATCGACTTTGTGAAGCCATTGACAACCTACAAGACATGATTCCGAGTCAATAAAACACCTCAGAAAGGCGTCGTGATGGACAAGGCAGGTGGGAAAAAAAAGATATTCAAATAGACATGTGGGAATGAAACGCTATTATGTGCTTTTAGTTTTCAACAAAGGAGGAGTTGGCGGTCTGAGTGGGTGAGCGGCGTGCTGAGACAGCCCATCAATCAGCCCACTGAACACCTTTCCCCCCTACTTCCTGTAAGTGCTCAGCGGCCGCCAGAAGTCCGCAGGAAGCCACCGGGTGAGGATTCAGCAAACCTATTTTTTCCTTTTAATTTGAGCAATTGCTGCAAGTATTGATTAAGTGAAAGCACAATGCAGTTACATGAGAGGTGGAGAGAGAGTATCGGAGAGAGGGGTTGGGCGGTGGGTGGTGGGGGGGCACAGGCACCGTTAATGTAGCTCCAACAAGGGAATCAAACACTCCCTCTTGTTTTAAGCACTCCTGCACCGTGGCTGCACAAGGCAACGGTGCCGAGTGGGTCGATAGAACTGATTAAACGGCACATATCCCGGTCATCAATATTATACACACTCTATTTGTGGGACAGCGATGTTCAGTGCTGCGGAAAATCACTCAGGGATACCTGTGACACTATTCATTCACCAACCAACTTTGAAGGTATATTTACCTCTAGATTGGGATTTTCACCGGTATACTCCTTAGATTTGATTTACCTTTATCCGTCTTTATATTATATATATATATATATTTATATTTATATCAAACTCTATTCAGTCTCAGTCCAGTTGCCTTGCTCTGGAAAACATTTATACAATAACCGGATATATAACGATATAAAGACCTGGACGAATTAGAACATTAACCAAAATATGTCTTATTTATATAATTATCATGAGAATATTTGACTGTTATCTTATGAACACTTGAACTTTCTATTTTAAATTATACTTTTATTTAGGTTAAACGATTAATTAAACGACTTTTCTGCACACTTTTATTTAATATATTGTGTCTGTACTCACTTTATTGCTTTTCTACTGATTTCTTACTTTTCTACATTTCTACCAGACTCATTTTTCTTCAGTGCGTAGTTTTAGTAGTATTATTTATTTGAACTGGTTTCCTGTAATTGTAATTGTCTAACCAGGCCACCAGGTTTCTATGATTCTAATGATTATACAGCCATCGATACAGCCATCGCCAGCTTGGTTCTAACCCCATTGTTCACTTTTTATTACTGGTTATTTGTATTGTTTTCTTTTTACTCCTAGCAAGCGAACTTTGAGAACGTTTATCTTCTGATTTTGTTAAGGAGGATTTGATTAGTAGATTTTAATCTTTAAAAAAAAATGTGTTTCCTATCTGAATGTTTTGTGTATTGGTGTTTTGAAATATTATTTTAAGTTGCTTCTTTGTGATATTTTAAAGTTTATATGCATTCGGATTTTTCTTTATTTCCTGATTATTCATAAATTAAATCTTATAAATACTAATACATAGCTTTTTATTTATTTATTTAAACTAATTAATTGTTAAAGATATGTTACCTAAGAAAACATTCATCTTAATGTATCATTCATTAGTAGTTTATTCTAAGTATTCACGTTGACCTTTTCTACATCTCACTTAGAGCCGTTTCAAAAATCACATTAAATGATGACCACACTTCCATGACCTGAACACATGTGGGGCTGACCCACTTCAGAGGCTTCTAACACAAAGCCACAAACACATACAAATGCGCACGCACGCAGACACACACACACACACACACACACACACACACGCAAACACATGCAAGTGTTGGGCAGTCAATAGCACTACTGCATAATAATCGATTGCCATTTGTAACAGCAGGGTGGGTGGAGGGGTCCGATCAGTGCAAATTATTGTCACTGTATGCTGTCGTGCTGTGCAGTCAGCCGGCCGGCATAGCGGAGCAAGATAAATGACAAAAGAGTCGCAGGGGCAAGACGGCGGTTACTCATACCTGGTAGTGCAGGAGACTCGACAGGGGGGCACATCAATACAACAGGGGATCAAATCAGTAGAGGAAGGAGGGGTGCTTTCAAATGGGTTTTTCACATTGTCATATGAAGATAAGATACATTTATTTAAAAGTGATAACCAAATTATATAAAATAGTATGCAATAGGAATATTTTTTATATATTATTGACAATTATTATGTTTTCATTGCTAACCTTTTATGCATGTTTCCTAATATTGTAGTGGAAAAAGTATTTCAGAAAGATAAAGGATATTCTGCAACAATGTTAATAAGCAGTAGAAATCTAAAGTAACATTAGATTTACCGCAGGTACAACACCAACTGCTAAGTGTTCTAACTAATGCTGCATATTATTCCAGAAACTTCTGATGGTTCCTTCATTTCCTGTCTTTTTTTATGGAGCTCTTTCATCTGGCAGACACTTGTAAGATGGTCAATGCAGAGAAGTTGTACTGATTATGATATTTATAATGGAAAGTCTTGCCATCTGGATCCACAAATGGTTTGAAGAATATTTCTATTTTGTGTAATGTGTGTAACTGGAGTGCTACTGCTAAATTATTTTTCTTCTTTGTCCACTATGCGTCGCTCAAGATTATATATATATTACCAGTAAACACAAATTACATTAAAAAAAAAACAGGGAAATAATTTTGGATGGAATCACAATTGGAATCAGGTCGGAATCAGCCTTTTAGTAAAGCTTTCTGTTAACAAAAATATATGATTGCTTTTCTTGACTATCCCGACAAGGCTGGAAGGTCAGTTGTGTCCTAGACTGCCTCTCAGAGATCCTCATGAAGACCTGTACACAACAGTCAAGATACTGTACATCTCAAGAAGTCAGCAGTGTCGCATCAAGCAGCTTCATTGATTTCAAAATGGGGAAATGGAAGCCTCTCATTGATTGAAGATGCTCCGGGTCTTATTAAACAACTGCGTCTGTCCCTGAAGCAAACGTCGGGGACAACTTACCTAACATCTGACTAGACTGCATTGATTTTTCTTCTTTCCTAGGTTGTGTTTGCATGTCCCCGCACCGCTCGTTTATGCCTCTGTGGCGATGAGGCGCGGCACACAAGCAGCTGTAATTTGTGATCCGCGATGCGATGGTTTCCTCAGTTCAATACAGGATCTGGTGAGGAAGCCAGCTAATAGGAATAAACATTTCACCTTTGTCTAAACAATCGAGTCATGAGTATTCCCTGCGGTGCCGCAGGGTCAATGGGTTATGCAGCCGGGTAACTGTAGTCCTGTTTTAAATAGCTCCGATGCAGAAAAGACCATCGGCGATCAATGGAGTCATTTTTAACAAGGTTTCAGGTACAACTATAGTTATTGCAAACAAGAGCAAAAGTCAGAGCCGTTATTTTGTGGCTTATTTTTATCGGCATGAACATGTAAAGGGGAATAAACACTAAATATTGACAATATTTGTCTCTTTCAAAGTGGTTTGGTACCAAATGATCATATTTTAGTCTTTCCAGGAAATGTTTAAAAGACGAGGACACCATGGTAATAGTTAGGTGGTCGTCTGGATTACCATCTGGATCCAATGAATGTTTTAATTGAATTAATTTTAAAGGTTGGTAAAACATGTGGACCTTTCAATGTACTTAATAAATGTGGGTTTATAATTTTGTAAATACTACCACCTTGTGCTTGAGAACAATGCAATTAAAAGGATTGATTTTGACAAATTAAAGAATTGACAGATGAAAGTTAACTTGTAAGGTATGTGTTAAATCTATGTGTTCAATCATATGTTGTGTTACGGAAGAGCAAAACAAATGTACAAACTTTAAAAAAAAAAAAAATCATTAAACAAATTTAAAAAGAGATGGATTTCAGTCAAATTTCCAGGAAAGTGATGATTATATTTTCAGTGATCTTCCGTATTACCATCTGGATCCACAAATCGTTTAAAGAATTGTTCACTCCTCATTGAGACTGGAGCTGCGTCGCTCAAGTTCATTGCTCTTCCAAATTATTATCTATCTATTTGCTATCTATTTTTGGCTAAGGAGTAAGAAAACTGTTTAATAAAGATACACGGATATTCTGCGAGAAATGGAAAATATACATTTTGTTTAAAGGCATCAAGAGAAGACCAAACAAAAGTGTGAGTTAGACTGTTGATGAAAAAACAAACAAAATCATGGCTGAAAACAATTTGGCAGGGATTTGCCAAAAGAATGGTGATTGACACATAGTAGTTGTATGTTTTAAATTTGATTTAGGGAAAACATTTGAATAGTGGCAATGGTGCTTCATCACCATCTTATTGTTGAGGGAACTGTTTGGCAAGGCAACAAGACAAACTACCACATCCCAGTGGCTATTTCATTAACCCATGTCAACAAATAAATGTCACATCTATCATGACCAAGATACATCAAAATGTAATCTTTAAATGAGGAGAACTACAATGTATGAAATAGTTACACATCATTCTTCACTAACCGACAACCTCAAATCTACATACACTTTAATCACATATTGGTGGTTCTGAAAAACATTTGAAGTATGAATGAAACAGATTCCCTCGACTACAAGTGCTGTTGAGGCTGGGGAGTGAATTTAGGGTCCAACCTTTACAAAATGATCTCATCAATGAAAGGTCAAATTATCAGTGGACACTGAAATGACTGCTTGTTTTTTATCCACACTATTTAATACATTTGTTTTGCCAGTATGTCAATTTGTTTCAATTTGTAAAACAATTTTCACATAATTGTATAATAGTTTCACGTTTTATTTAAAAAAAGGAAATTATTTTAAGCTTTGTAAATGTGCTTTACAAAACAATAACACTGTTTGTAAGGATGTTTTACATGCTTTTGTTTGTACCATTTTATTGTAAATCAGTTTTGTTTTATTTGGGAGATCCTAAATATATATTTTTTTGCCAATTAATTTCGTTTAGCACTTCATGGGCAACGTCAGGTGTGATTAAATAAATGAATATCCCAGTGAAGAACTGATGAATCAATCACTAAGATGTATTTACTGTGGCAATATAAATTAACAATATTATCAGTACATTGCGATAACATTAGATTATATCTCACATTGTGTATATCCCATTTTTTTTTTTGGTGTTTCTAACATACTTAAATGTCAAGCTCCGCATTTTAAAAAAAAATGATCCTCTCATCCTCAGTCATCACCAGGATCTCGCAGGACTTCATTGTGCTTTTAAATTATTTTTATTTTTTCTCAAAACAGTGCTGTCAAATACCAAAACAGTGTTGTTTGTATTGTTTATAACATCATTAATCTTTCTTGACTCATAAGCACACGTGTATATTCAGAGCGTAAATTTAGATGAATACAGAATAAAAACTTGACAAAATTTAGCTATAAATAAAAGTTTATCGTACAATGCTTTACCATTCATAAGCCGTGTGTAAGACAAGCCTCTTCATTGATGCGTGCAGTTATTACTTGCTAGTCATTTCTCTAATAATTCTATCATGACGAACAGACAAATATTTTTTCCAAAACAGCATTTTCAAGCTCAAGGCAAATTAATAAGCTGCACCTGTGCATTTAGTGCAGCAGATGACACCATATTGGATTGAAGCGCTTGACTTGCCGCGATGCAGCAAAGGTACCGCGAGGACAAACTGTTAAACACACTGATTCATCTCCAGCCGAGCACGCTGGAACACACAGCTGTGCCGTCCGGCGAGCTTATGGCGTCGTCATCATACTTCAATTATGAAAGAAATCGTATTAGCAAATGTAAATTGTGTTAAATTGGAAAAGTGGCTGTGGAACCAGGAAGGTGGCTCCTGTTTTTTTGTTTTTTCTCCGTGGCAAACCTAATTTGTAAATGTGTTCGGTTTCTGTAATTAGCTAAGTTTCTGAAGCGTGAGAAGCACTCACGATACCTATTTAAGAAGAATATAGCATTAAAGTTGTAACTGAACGTACGTTACACTTGCAACATGACAGATTGACGGTAATTCATTATAGATTTACAGTCATCGTGACAATTCCCTGCACCAGGACAAATTTGTTTTAACACCCTCTTGTCTAATTCAGTTTGTTTGCTATTATCAACATTTATTAAGTGTAGTTATTAGCGCAGTGTACTTAATACAACATGAAAAATCAACATAGTTTACAGCGGATTCTGTGTTTTAGCTCAGCAGGAGGATTGTTCATCGAAACAAACATTTAGCGTCTCGGCTGAGGCTAAAGTGGAGTTCTTAAAAAAAGAACAAAGGCCCCCAAAAGCACTCTAGCTAAAAAATAAAAAAGGCTAATTGTAGCGATGGCAGTTAAAAACTCAACCACAACACCATCCTGGAAGTGTGAAGGCAGGGAGTCCATGAAGATTAAAATTAAATATGATCCATCAAGAGCCCGTGAAAGGATTGTAAATCTCTGTTTTTGAGGAATAAATTACTTGGTTATTTTGTGTTGACTAAAAGCATAGACACTCAGAAACTCATCCGGACAAACTTATTTGGAAAAAAACATTTTTACGGTCACTTTTATTAACAGATTCATTTTTTTATGTGACAGGCCTTCCTCCAGCCACTATGAATACACATCAAAAATAATATTTTTAAAAAGTAAACGTTGATTGTTCCCTTGGTTATTCAATTTTTATGGTTAAAATAACCATTTTTTTCATCTTATTTTCCCTTTTACTTTTCTTACTTGTGTTTTCCAGTTGTTAACTCACCAACACATTTCTCAAAAAGCTTCATAAAAAAGCTAAAAAAGACAATTTTGATTGAAAGTTATTAGAAAAAAAAGTGCATGATTTGAAGTTCTTATATATGTTAAATAAACTTCACCGAATAACATTATTAATATGTTGTTGTATTGGATACCATATTGCCAAAATACTGGAAACGATAATTATAATTATATTAAAACCCATTTAAACTTTAATAAGAAAAGTGTGATTTCAAGCATTGACAATACTTTGTGTAGTCACTTGTTCAACCCAATGGGTTTTAACCAGCAAGAACCATTTAAAAACCCCAAATATTGTGTTCCTAAAGATGTTTTCACTTATTTTTAAATTTAAAATCACTTATTATTTCAAAATTCATTTTTTAATTTTTCGATGTTCCACGTTTTCTTTTCCACTCTTAAGAAGTTGAGGATTGATTACTTTATTTCCCTCCAAGAAAGGAAATGAGACAGAGTGGCTCTCCGATCTGAATTTCACTCCAACTGGGCCCGGACCATGATTCTGGGCACTCAACACCAAACTCCACCTCTCTCCATCATCCTCATGTTTGGGCAGCGTTTCTCAGAGGTAAGATGAGCAAGATGATTGGGACTCCGACACAGCACGGAGAGGCTTCATAAATCAAGCACTCTCGCAGATTTTCATTCACCAATCGCTCCGTCTGGCTGCCTGCTACAAGCTGTAATTACACACCATCTAACTGTTGAACCAGGCCGAGGAATGAGCTACAACATAATGCACAATAAAGCCCGTCGCATAAAAAATGGTGTAAAATAACTGAACCAACACTGGAGTTTATGGCGTGATTGTAAACTTAAACTCAAATGTACCACGAGATGTAAAAATATTGTTGAAATTAAAGCTGTGGAGACGGAGGGTTTCTCCAAATCCCTGCCTGTCATCCTTTGAAATTACTGATTTAATTCAGCTGTACGGCCCAGATCGCACAGTTGTTGGACATTTTTTCTGTTGCAGAGAATGAAAAAACAAAAATGTTGAGGATTATTTAAGATTTTAAAGTACAAACTATACCAGGATTGAAATCCCTCTTTGTTGAGAAACTCTAACTTACATTTGCTCTGAACTCAATAATGCCTGTTGAAATAAAATGCATTAAATTGTTGCAGTACATGATGGCATTTATATCACATCAAGTGAATTATATGAGGAGTCCTGAAGATCTTGAGTTAAATTTCCGAATGGATGTAAAACCTACGAATGAAGACCAAAGTTGACCGACTTGTTACGATCCAGCACAAGGTTCCTGCGTCAAATATCTCTTGATTTAAAAAACAAAATGATTGCACTGTGAGTCCATTTTGAGTCAGGAGACATATCGTTTATTATATAATTATTATATTAGGTCAATAATTTAAGTCGATTTGAGACATTGGTTAGCACAGTCTTTTGATATAAAATGAATATCTCAAGTTCAAAATAATTGAATTGAAAATGTTACACCAAGGTTCTTGTTATTGATTCAAAGCAAATAATAATAATATTTGCAATGGCAAATATACTAATGACTAAAAAAATGGCACCTTTCAGAATTTGTCAAACTTCTACCTTTTTTTTATATTGGCATTTTCCATTCAGGCAAGCAGCCTTGTCCACCTCAACCTATCTTGATCATCCTACTGACTCTCTCCTGGTTGTCTTCTTATTTTATTACCTGGTGTGTCCATTTTTAGAATTTTCTTAATACGACACACCTCATAATCCTCTTTTGTCAAACTTTTTTTTTTTTTCTTTGAAATTTGGTTATATGTTTCCTTTGTTCAGTTCCCTTCAGGGTCTATTTTTTTTATTTATTTTTTTATTCTACCTCACACAATTTGCAGGAGGAAAATACGGGGCTTGGCCTGGCACTAATAATAATTCTTCTTATTTTAGTTGTTTTGACAATAGCTGTTTGTAACTGTTTTATTTTGGTAAATAAAAGACACGATTCTTTCCGAAATAACATTAGCTTGTGACCCTTGACATGACCAAAATAAATATATGAAATATATATTGGACCATTTAAGAAAGTGAAACCAGTCCCGTGCACTTTTCTTTGCTGGTCTTGCTGTAAGTGCAGGAAAATAATGCCGACATTGAACTGGGGGCCAACGAACGATGGGGACCCCGGCTCTAAACAGACAAAACGCAACAAAGAAGAAAGTGTTTCTTCTCTTACCAGAGTGTTCATCCAAAGGGCAACAAATGGCCGGAAGCAGGTTTAGCCTCAGTCTCGACAGGGGTTTCTTACAAAACCGTACACTTAAACCTGACTAGGCACATCCTGCTCGGGATACAACAGAGGCCACACATGGAAACGCTATAACTCCTCCAGTGACACAGCTCTTAATGGAGCAGAGGAAAGCCTGAAGAGAGCTGGGTCAGGGGATCAATCGGTATTGTGGGAAGCTTTTAAAGACTTAACTCTTATTTGAGATTTAAAAATAGATCTGGCTTGGCTTCTCCCATAGCAGGGGGCTCCCTCTAGGATACATTTGGACAAATGCAACGGGCAGTCCCTTTAGAAATTTCCACTCACTGATGTTGTGCTGCTGCATATCATCAAACCGCGGCTCACTGGACTCCTTTGGGGACTTTGTAAAAGCTCTGTAATTTACTTTTCTAATTAACTTTAGTGGTGTATCCACTTTACCTCAACCTGCCTCATCTGCTTCCACTTCACTGTAATTTCCTTCAGTTATCTTACTTTCGTTGGCTTCGGCTGTAGTTCGGTGCAGAGCAGCCAGTAACGGAAAACTTATCGTGACGCGTTGTAAAATTTACACTTTTTGGACCCATTTAATTAAAAAAAAAACTGGGTTTTTATTCTTGAAATTGCATCATTCTATAAGTCAGACTGCACTTGGACACAAGAGATTAGCAATACATTAAGGTTTAATAGAGACACATTTGGAATCTAGCCCTTGTCTTATCTCAGGGTCAAGGTGACCCAAAGGCCCGATAACAAATGTGTCTGTGGTATCTCTTGTCTCTGGGTCAAGGTGAACAACCTGGCTTCCATAAATACATATGCAGCAGTGGAGGTCTCTGTCTTGACCCAGAGACAACACAAGGGATACCACAAGCACATTTGTTATCAGGCCTTTGGGTCCCATTGACCCTGAGATCAAACAAGGGTTGAATGAACAAAAGGCACCAAATAAAGAATAAGTCAGTATTTGACATTTGAATATCAAAATTCATTGAAGTATGTTTTCATTTCATTTGAGCAACAATTACTTCTGTGCTAACAGCTTTAGTATTTATGATTTACATGCCTTGATATTGTGGTATTTTTTTTGGCGGGGCTGGGGGGTCATACTCTTTAACACAAATGGAAAAACCAAATTCATCATTTTTTCATTTTACATCAGAAGGTTGGACGTTACTTATAGAGACAATATTGAAAAATATTGAAAGTATGGAAAGAGATCCCTCTCCTTCAATTGTAAATCAAAATATTTGGGCTCTTCTTTTACCATATAGATAAGCCTGAGGAAAATAATGTGGAAAACAGATTTCAACAGGGACCTGAACCAATCAAAAACACTCGGGCGCAGGTTCAACCAAAACACCGGGTCAGCCATATTGGTTTCCTTGGAGGTTTTTTCCCTTCTCCACCTCACTGCTTCACGGGATTGTGTGTCAAGTGACATCCGTCATGTTGCTCAAACCTGGGGGAATCAACCACTGGCGCTGGGTTTTCATCCTGTTTGTGAAAATCCTAACTTTCCCTGATCTGACCAATTGACTCATTAGCTACATAGCCTGCTTTATTTCTACCTAACAAGAGCTACAACTGTTGACGTACATTCTGGAACTAGTTTCTGGCCAATAAACCGTACAAATACAGTGATTTATAATCTAAGATTGAGTGTTAAATTCCAAGCTTTTACCGGCAGTTTAATACCGGGCTGGAATCATTCCCAATCCGTAGTTAATTTACTGAGCTAGGTTTTGAATAAACAAGCCAAATAGCACTAGTTAAATTTAACTAACCATCAACAGCATTTTTAAGAGAATTAAGCCAAAACAATTTTCTTTATTATCTTAAAGTGTAACAATTGAACATTAAAAAAAAGTGCATCAAAGGTCAGCGTAAAAAAGAAAACACCCCAAAAAACACTTCAATTAGTGGCATTTTGCTTCCTCCTCTGCGGTCCAAAGGCTTCATTTGAAAGAGCTCTTGACAAGAGGAAGAAACTCTGTTGTCAGAATAAAGATCCCCTTCACCGACCCCTCCTCTTCTTCCAAATACACAATGGGAATGTCAAAGTATACGAACCAGCGAGCCGGTACCTGAATAAATCGCAGGGAGCAAGGGAAATTTGTTCAAGTCTCTCCACTTACATGTGAGAAAACCAGAGAATATAGAGGATATTGCAGCGTGTCAAGTCAGATGTGAAAAGCAAGTCAGAGTTGAACAATGCCAAAAGACAATAGACTTAGATTTGTATTTAATGAATGAATTGAATTTTAAGAATGGGAATCAAAGTACAGATAAATGTTTGCTAATACAACTTCAAATGTATTAGTGATGGTCTGATGAAGCTTCATGAATGAGTGTCATTATTTTCAGAGTCCACTAGACGGCGGTCTCGGCACTATTTTCCTTTATATTGAACAATTGTTCTAATGAAACATCAAAATATTTTTAAATTGATGGCGCCACCTACTGACCTCTAAACAACATGACAATGCTTCATGAAGCTTCATCATCCCATGACTATCATTATTTTACTATATAAAAATATATATAATTTTTTTTCTGACATTTTCACGAAAAAAAAGGCTGCTTGTGTAATAGTTTGTCTCTAAACCATCAAGTTGTCTCCGGGTCAAGGTGACCCCGGCGGCTGAAAACACATTTTTGAGGCTGGTTTCCAGAAATAAATATGCAGTGCTGGAGGTGATTTATATTGACAACACAAGAAATACCGCAAACACATTTGTTTTCGGACAACCGGGTCACGTTGACCCGGAGGCCGCACCTCACAAAGGTTTTAATGTGACCTACAGGGACAACTTTGCCAAGTCGAGGTCTGTGTGGCAGAATTGTGTTTAAGAATGATTAATTTAACTGAGCGTATCTTCAACGATAAGAAAATCTAATTAAACGTCCGTCACACCTGAAATAATACGGGGTTACCGGTGCTATTCCTGTTGAGCTAGTTTTAACCAGGTTGTTGAGGACAATTAACCTTTGACAAGAAGTCAAGTTGTCCCGTCTTTGTCCACCTCGGCTGGGTTGTTATCACTGTCAGCGAGAAGCTTTGGCCAAACAAAGGAGCTCTTGTTCTTCCATCCTCCTCTAGTTTGTGCTTGGGAACCTGCCGCCTCAACAAAGCGGGATAAATGAAGATATTTGTTTCCACTCAGGTAACGCCGGCGTGTGCCCGCCATTATCTTGGCTCTCGGAGACAATTAGCTGGCACCTGCTCACAGCAGATTACTCTGGCAGATTTCATCTGCTCTTGTCACCTTCAACACTGCCATCTGGCTCTGGGAAGGTGTTGCACAGGTTCGCGTTGTGTGTGCGCTACACTCAGCAGCCAGAACTGAATCACAGGCAAACAACATAAACCAGAGGCCAAAACACTCTGACAAAGTTTATTCAGCATCTAATAGTTGCAAATATATTAGCCGGGATAAATATGTGTCTAATTGTGTTTCGGAAAATGTGTTCAATTGACCAACTTTTCAAGTACAGTAGATGTACGAGGAATAATTGTAAAATAATTAAATTAAAATGTGACATTTAAAAAATAGGTGTACAATATATAAATGTAGTAGTAATACATAAATAACGGTATTTATTCCTAGATTTTTTTTAACATTTTTATTTGTGCAGGCTTTTCCTTGATTTTCTGTGACTCCTTTGTTCGTCTCAGTGTTATCTTGACCTTTTAATTATATATTTTATTGAGTATTGTTTAGATTTTTTAAGTGCTTTCTGACCCTGGTCTGGAAAAACGCTCTACAAATATAAAAAACATAGTTACTTACCTACATACATGCTGTGTTAACTGGGTTATAAAATAATTAAGATATTAACACATTTCATGGAAAATAAGTTTTTTTTTCATGCCCATCAGTTATGTATTCATGGTCCTACTCTTTAGCTTTTTATTGAATACTTTTATTTAAAGTAGGTGGGCAAGGCAAAGATTAATAAAATCTTATCAGAGCGGATCTGTTTAATTTATTTTCTACAGTTGAGAAAAATGCATGTTTTTTATATTTTAAAGAACATATTTAAGATGAAGGTCAATCAAAAAAAAAGGATGGACAAAAAAATATCCATAAAAACAGAAATGTCCTTTGCGTGGAATTCTTACTTAATATAGCTATATACTAAATTTGAAAGTTAGTTTAAAATGCAAGGAATATCTAATTTGGAAACTTGTTTTTTATATGTATTTTCAGAAACTTTTTACCAATTATATTTCTACATTTATTTTAGTTGATCGGTTTTATCGATTCCCACATTGTGTATTTTCCACATCTTTTTCTCCAAGTTGATTTCTATATTTATTTGCCAAATTGTGTGCTCTACATTATTTAACTGATAAACCAAAATTGTATCTCATCAGACCAAAATTTTACCCTGGGTTTGATCGTGGATGAATCCCCGACAGAAGCGATCGATCAATGCTTTTTCAACCCAAACTGCTTTTGTCACGAGGGAACACTGCATTAAAACATCTGCACAAAGTGACATTTTGTTAGTGATTGGCCTCGAGGGAGACGGCATCACTGACCAGAAAAAAAAAAAAGAAGAAAAGTGTGGGGGTTGGGTCCTGTTCCCTTGTTTCATTGTTACAATAACCGAGTCAACGTGGATGTGGACGTCACCTAAATGCCCGACATGTTGGAGTAAACACTCCTCTAGCTAACTGCAATGTAGAGTTAAACTGACCGGCAGATCACTGGAGATCACAGGCGTGACATATTTACTTCTTTCCATGATCCTAACGTGCTTAATATTCATGTCTCAGACAGAAGCGACAAATCCTGCTGATTTATTTGATCATCTCACTTGTATTCACTCCACTTCCCTTTCCAAAAGGATTCAGGTTGCATGGTAGCCGGGGATAGCTGTAGGCAACGCACGCCAGCCCTCCTTCCTGGAGCACGCAGACACTCTCATGGATGCAGACGCCAGAGACATATCTCCAGTTTTCAGCCAAAAGAAATAAAAAAAACAAGATAAAATATAACATTTTGAGTAAACATGACTAGTATTTATTTTGAAAAGATCACGAAAAAATTATAAACAATTTTGAACATACTGTATAAACATTGAAAACATTGAAATTGTTGGAGTCAAGATGGATGTTGAATTATTAATGGAACCCAAAGATGACATTTAAAAAAATCAATTTAGTACAATAAGTAATTATAATTATAATAAACTAGTCATAAAAAACAGTTGTAATAATCATCATAAAGTCTGAGTCAACTGGAATAATCTGAACTGTTTTAAGGGGTTTAACTTTTGTCTGACATTCCTTATCTTTTCATATGAGTATTGTTTCATAATTTGCCTACTAAACTATAAATGAAATGTATATTTATCATATCCTGATTATATCTTCATGTAAAAATGACTCAAAAGACCCCCTCTCACTCTATGGTATGTTTTTCCTAAATCATGTAAATCAGTATTTGGGGTTTTTTTTATAGTAAAAAATAAATTTGTGGTGGTAAATTCTAGTAATTTGTGATAGCAACTTAAGATATATATATTTAAAAATACAAAAACATATATTACGCAAAGCAAAAAATATTTAGGGTTGGTTACAACCAGCAAATTTCTAAGTAGCAAAACAGAAATTGGTAATTTCACAACTACTTCTGCATTCATGTTATGTGTCTAAAATAAAGTTCGGACAGCTCCGCCTCAAACCATTGACAGTGATAATAAAAGATCATATTTGTTATCGAGCCTCAACTTTCTCTCAGACAGTTTGTCTCAATCTTAATCAAAACCAGATGCTGCACAGATTCTCTGATACACACTGCTTTGTTATACGACTTCTCTTTGAATCCACGGCGCTGCACAGCTGCTCACCTCATTGCCAGCAGTGCTCACTTTAACCCCCAACCTCGCCTCCAAGGTGTACAGTGTGTGTGGGCTTTTGTTGGCCGGTGTGTGTGTGTATCGCCTCTTTCCCTCTGTATTTGAACACGTATAGCATATCTCAGTGTATCCACGGCTTTAAGTGAGTTGTGTGTGTTTGCATGAGTGTGTATATATTGAGGCAAAAGTACGCAGGGTCAGGCCTCAGAGGCGAGCCTCGCTGGCGGTCTTCCTGCGGTGCGATTGTGTTTGTGTGTGTGTGTGTGTGTTTGTGTGTGTGTGTGTGTATACAACTGTGTGCAGAGAGAACCAGGTAGCGGGGGCGCCATGTATTATTCATACCAATGATAGAAAGGGGAGATGAAGGAGGTCACAGATGTAAAACAGCTCCTGTTGAGACGTACAAGTGGATTTGGATGTGGGCAGGGTGGTCAATGTCGACTCTCATTTCCTGACTGAGCAGCTCGGGGAGAAGAAGACCTTCTACGCTTAGAGTCCACACTGTGGGTGAAGCGGGATTGTCTGCCACTAAAAGGCCTCACCAACTTATGAAAATGTATAGTAAAATATTTATATTTTTTATGTATTTGTCTGACACAGCAAAATGAAGTTAAATTTTTTTTAAATGGGATGTATACAGGTCTGACAGTTTCACACTTAAAAGGAGCTTCACTTTTTCTTTATTTGTCTGATAGAAAAACACAGTTTCGTTATAATACCTCTTGGTTTTTTATGTAGAAAATTTTGAAAAATGTATTAATAATTGAGAAACAAAAACAAAAGAAACCTTAATATTTTAATAATAATGTAATGTATTTTATGTCCCCAATTTGGTGATTTTAAGTACTGATACTGTTATTATATTATATACTATTGTTTTTGCCAGTGTTGTTAAAGTGGGATGTACAGTATATGGCTCTTGTACAGTATGTGACCTGTTGCCCATTTATTTTTTATATATATTTCTGCATCCTGTCCTGGACAGATCTACTACTCTACTACTAAGTATTGTTTTTTGTGTGTAAAAAGAAAAGCAGTTATTGCAAAACAATAATTTATAAAAGTGAAGTATTACTTTCTTGACTTTGTACATAGAAGAACAAGAGAATAAAAGTATAAATTAGCATACAAAGTGCCGTTTACTAAAGTCCAAAATGTTAATAGGTTTATCTTAACTCATTAGCGAGAGTCAAATTATTTAAATGTATGATCAATTCTTGCAGTTTCTCATCCAGTGTTATTTTTCTGGTGTATGTACAAAAAGCAGTTTTTTTTAAAAAGAAAAAAAGATGATAATTTATATATTTTTTTCACATCGGTGAATTTTATCTTAAGTTTTAATATCTTAATTGTCCGATATTTTGATGCCAAAATGTGTCGCTACATTTTTATTTGGTAATTACTTTAGAAGTCTTTTGCTGAAATTTCTGCCATCTTGTTTTTTTTTTTACAAATAATATTATTAGATATTATTGTGGCTTATATCATTAGAATACTAATTATTCTTATTATTACTTAATTTTGAAAGGCAAACGTGTATTTCCAGGACTCATGCTCTAATGAAATACAATTATAAACCAAAAAGAGTTAGTTTTAGACATTACATTAAATTAATAGAATGTTATTCTAAACCTCTGAGTCAAAACAAGTCTAGCTTCTGCTCTTTGAGTCCAAACTGATGAAAAGTTGAGTGCATACATTATCTGGAGATGATATCTCTGTGATAATTATTAACATCAATGCTTGGCGATAGATTGATAATTAAATTGACCAATGACATGTTTCACCCTCATTCTAGAAGCTCTATCCATTAGTCCAAAAACCAGGACGGAAGCAGAGAGTACACAAGCAGTAGCTTCGCCCACACAGCGTGTAATGGATGCCTGGATCACACAACCACTTTTCCTTTCTTTTCAAACATGCCTGCATGGCCTAAGGGGGCGGAGAAGAAGTTATGCACCTCTTAGCCTTGCACATGGCACAAGAGGCTGCCAAAGTTCATTTCCCCTCGTGATCAAGCGCTGGTGTGCGCATCTTAGTGGGCTTAAAAAATGCAATATGAGGTGTGAAGAGGCGGCAACAGACAGCACAGGAACAGACCTGCATAATAGAGCACAGATCCCCTGTTGGTTCCTTTTTAACACCTCACAGTAGTACGAGCGGAGAGTGAGACGGCGAGAGTGTCTCAGCCAGACACAGAAAAGAAACAACTTGTAATTGAGCAGACAGCAACACAGACTGGATTTAACCGCAACTTCTGTACACACTTTTCAGAAGTTGCTCGCCTTGGCATGGTGGAAGTTGTCCTTTGATTTGAAGTCTGGAAATACCTTGTATTTGGCTGCGCTTCTTAGTGGAGGAGACAAAGGATGGTATTGATTTCTAGTCGGACACAACTATCAGACTTCACGCTGATATAGGAGGGTTTTCTTTTTAACGCTACCTTTTGCTACCTTCAGAAGTTTCTATCTCTACCTCGCCCCTTACACGATGAGACAAGGGATAACTACAAAGATAGACTGTTGCTTTGAAAACCAAGAGTTTCAAGCTTGCTTTGGGCAAATGGGGGGTCTTTGAAGAATCTACTGCTCTATTAAAAGGAGGACGGGGTGGATGGGGGACAGAAAAATCAATGCTGACACAAAAAAAAGTGTGCAATCTGTTGCCTGAAATCCACAAGGATTGAAACTTCAATCCTAAAAATATCTCTGCAAACTTGTTCGCTTTAATGAGAGCGTCAGGTTTGGTTTAGTCATTTTCTTTTAATGTCAGTACCTTGACTCGTGGGTTTGTTTTTGTTGTGCATGGTTTATTAAACACAAGTTTAACACAAGTCTTCTGTAAATAGTGTGTTGACTGTAATATTTTAGATCTAATAAACCACAATAATTCACGATGCAAACTAGGCGTGGATGATTTGGGAATTAAATCTTGTTTTTGATGTGACTTAAAAAAGCTCACAGCAAATACAACAAATAAAAAAAAGGCCTCGACACAAACACATTTATTCACAACAAATCCGTCTTGGGACTCTTATTTCTAATGG
This sequence comes from Callionymus lyra, assembly GCF_982586985.1. Classification (NCBI taxonomy): domain Eukaryota; kingdom Metazoa; phylum Chordata; class Actinopteri; order Syngnathiformes; family Callionymidae; genus Callionymus; species Callionymus lyra. The sequence continues at coordinate 25,644,327 of NC_141822.1, forward strand.
ACTGGGTAGTTAGAAGAGTTTTTGAACAAACAAAGTTCACAGTTAACTTTGTTTAATTGAAATCTGAAGCTACGGTTCACTTGAGTGGGGCGTAAACATGTTGCTTCTCTATTGAAAATATCAATTATATATCACAATGTGAAACACAATCGATTGATTACAAATCTTCAGGAAACATTTCACTTTGGTGCAACTTTTTCATTTTCATTTCAACATTTGTTTTCTATTTAAGGTTGAGCATGCCATGGAACATTGTACAGCTCAATAAAGCAGATATTTAAAATAGACTCCTGTGTCTTAGTTTTCAAGTGAGCAAATAAAAATACAGTTATTTATCAAGTCCAAATGAACACTTCGGTGGGAAAAAACCCTTTAAACCTCGATATGTTCAAGATGTTCAACAACAACACAATATGTTTTTAATGAACCACTTTTAATTTCATTTCCAGATGCCTAAATGTGTGAAAGTATGACATCTTTTTGGAGCGCCCATGCTGGAATCAGGAACACAAGTCATTTCATAGGATTAATGTAGCAACTTCCCTGTAGCAAGAGTTGTGTTTGGACTTGTGGTTATTTATGATTTTTGTTTGTTTTCTTACAGTAAACAGTCCCAGAAGAAGAAGTCTTGCTGCATGTTTGCTTATTGGCTGCAATCAGGGTGCGGGGTCAAGGGGCAAAAGAGTCATTATAGACTGTTAGATCTCAGTCAAGCAGCAGTGTTTACATGCTTCTTTAAGGAGTGTAAGAACTTGAAGAACACTTCCAAGGGAAGCACGGTTGTAGCGACAAGTGTTAATGGCAAAGAATAAGATTAAGAAGGTCCAATAATTCATGTTATTGGTTCAAAATGTTGCCTGCAAAATCAATACAAGTTGAGTTATTTATTCTTAAATGAAGCATCAGGTGAAAAAGAAGAATAAAAAAAGATTTATTTATTTTTAAATGTATACGTATGGCATCAATTTTGATTGACATGTTTCATATCTAGTGCTGTATAAATTACAATTTGGTCTCCACAAAAGCATCTGTCTTAAAATAAACATTTAATGATAATCTTTAAAGATTTAAACCACTTTATTAAAGAAATAAACTAAAACGATCAACGAATACGAGTCGCTTCCGTCGCTCCAACATGACATCAAGTCCGTCTGGGGTCTTATACTTCGCTTCGTGGAGAAAGATGAACAATCAAGAGTGTGTCACGACTCGTTTATTCGCCGCTCAAAGTCAAACAAAATACAAGCTTTACGATCGGGACCGGACACACGTTGTCCCGGCGACTGTCCCGAGAGAAAAAGTCCCGATCTGCAGAAGCATCACTATATTTGAGGCAAATTTCAAGTCCGGGAGGTCGTCTCTTTTCCGGCCAAATGTTCCTTTCAAGTTCCTTGTGTCCGAATCCCGCATTGAGAGACATCCTAATTTGTTTTCTTTTAATCTAATCATTCAACTGTTCTCGGGTGGGGGGGGGTTTCCGTCTTTTAGCCCCCTTTCCCGGGTGTGTCTTGCTTCATTCTTTGATCTAAGATTTAAGGTGTGATTTACAGATAAACAGATGTTTTAAATTACCGGTGTCATATCTCTAATTCTGATCCAAGCTTGCCTCGAACTAGTGGGAATCAGTCTGGGTGGAATGTTGATTGTGAATGTGAAGTCACATACCCGCTCTTAGATCAAGCGAGTAATTTATACTTTATATTTTGATTATCTTTTGGCATTAAATTTAAGTATGGCGTATACTTATAGTGTATAATAATTTTTATCTAACAAAACTTTCGGAATATATTCTTTTTGAACCCTCTTTGATGATATACTCCTGAGAGGTGAGTTAATGCTTCCATTTCATCCAAAAATACAATACTTGACTTGATATATTGTGGACCATAGACATTAGGTCTATTTATCTTTTGAGCAGGGGGAGAGCTAGGAGGCAAAACTGCATCTTTAGACACGTTTTGGCCTCATTAAACTATCTCAAATCATTAGCCATGTGGGGTTGTGCCAGGCCCCTGAGTTCAGGGATGCTCTCTGATGCTAAATGGACATGGACTTGTCACTGCAGTCGACGATGATCAAACATCTTGAACCGTTCCAAGAGAAAAAAAAGAAGGTATTTTTAGGGTGCAGCGAACCAAGAGGGATGCACACAAAGAACCGAACACACTGGAAAGGAGGTGGGAAAAGTTTCACAGTGTCCTCCTCACTGAAATTAACTAACAGGTGGTAGCTAGAAGGTTTGGAAGTGTGGATCTAAAGAGGGTGGGGGGGCTCTTGGCCAAGAGGTAGAGCCCAGAATGCACCGTCTCCAGCCCTGTGATCGCACTCCAAGCTGGCAGCATCGCTATCAACAGCGGAGACTGCAGATGTTGCAGGGTTCCCCCTTTTCCTCCAACATAGCCCTCAGCTTTTTGACTTCCTCCTCCCACCCAAATATAGTGTCTGTGTGTTGTGCTGAGTAGGAGGTCCTGCGAGCAAATCCTCATCACGGCCTGTGACTGTGACAAGCCATGTCAGGGCTCATTGCTGTGTACTTTTCTTGTTTGGGTGTTGGAGACAAGCAGAGAATGTGTGTGTAGGTGTGTTGCCGTGGGTGTGTGATGGCTTGAATTGTGTGTGTGTGTGCGCAGACTGGCATCTTTTTGAAAGCACTTTGTCTTTCAAGCTCGCTTTCAAAGAATCCTTTGTGCTCTTTTATGTACATCGTTCTGCTTTATATTACAATGTTCCTGCATTATAATGTATCATTATCTGTAGTATTTGTTCAAGAAAACATTTAAAGTTGTGTATTAAAGCGTGACTCGAATAAACACATCAAATCAGTAAAAATAAAAGACTAGTATTACCTATTAAAAATGCATACATAAGTCACAATTGTGTTTTGTTAAAATAATCTTATAAAACACAAGAGTTTTTTTGCTATATTTATACATTTTAAAGCATTATAAAGACTTCAATCTTGTACGTGTGAACTAAACAACAACAAGAGTGCATTGTTCGCCACCTGTTCACACATCAAGGTGGTTCCAAACTCACAGGAATCGTGGCAGACACGGTTACTGGCGGTGCCAAGAGGGGAACGCTTACATTCACTTAAGACCTACATGTACTTAACTTAAATTAATAAAGCAGACACCCCGGAGGTTTTTTAAGAGTGCTCGGAGTGTGTGTGTACATGTGTTTGGTGTGTGTGTGCTTGTTTATAAAAGTGATGAGTTAATCTTTACAATGAGCAGGGTTAATTCCTTTATGTGTAATTTCTGGTAATTAAATGTTTTACAATTTGTTTTCTAAATGGTGTTGAATAACTTAAAGGGGGAAAACATATCTTGCACTAAAATGTTTAATTTTAATCGCAGAGATCAAGGTTTAAAGAGAGAAAATTATACATTTCTCTTCAAGATAAAAATCATTCTTCATTTCAGAGATCATGTGACTCTTTACATTTCACCGATAAAGAAACGGTACAACAACCGCCTGACGTCATTGTTTGTAAATTATAATATATAATACTACATTTTAACAACCAGAAAAATATTCAAATACAGGTAACATGGACATCAATTATGCCTTGACCTCTTTAGAGTCTGTGTGGCAGCAGCTTCGCCTAAATATTACTTGAAAAAACTGAAAACAAAAAAGCAACTTTAGTATACCTTTTATTACCTTTATCACTTTATTAACCTTTGTGTTATCTCAGTTTCAACTTCCTCCCGAAGCCCTTAAACAAAACAAGCAACACAAGGGATACCACAAACACATTTGTTTTCGAGCCTACGGTCACATTGACCCCGAGATAACACAAGGGTTAAGAAAATACACTGCAGAGGTAAGTCAGATATGGAAGTTTTCCTTACTAAGGGTGTAAAGAAAAGGGGAGAAAATAGAAATTGCTCACACAGAAGTGACAGCGGATGGATTTCAAAAATAAATGTAAAAACCAGAAAACTCAAAAACTCAGGGCTGAGAAGGGGAGGAGTTAAGACAGAAGGTTCAGGTGGAGTGTCACTTTCAGAAGGTTCTCACATTATGGAAATCAATTTGATTCGGCATTTATTGAATATGATTTGAATTTAATTGAAATTGGACGTATTTGAATTTCCAAGGGGGTCTTTCTCTTGACCTGATTGAGTTGCCCTCCCCCCCCACCTACATTTCCACCCAGACGGACAGACTATTTCATATAAATGTATTATATTCTCTCCCTCAGATAAAAAACTGCCCAAAAATAAACCTAAACAATATTGTGGGTGTGGATGTAGCATTTAAAAAAAAAACCCGAACCAAGCAGTAAATTTAATGAGAATGCTGGCTTTTCTGTTTTCCCACCTCACGTTAAGGGAGTGGATATTTTTGTCAGTCGTTAATTAGTGTCATATGATTACAGCACCTCTTTGCCCCGGAAAAAACAAGAGCAGAGGGAGTGTAAGGTTTGAAGGGGATCCGGAAATTAACTCTAAACAGGTGTGATCTTTTAATGTGAATTAAATTGAGATAGATATAACCTGCTTTTATATATATATAGTGATATGATGTTTTATCTACAAGGTTCTCAGGGTAAAATACGTGAGAATATTTTAAACCATGTATTAACAGAGCTGTCAAAGGCTCGTGATGACAGTGCGCCTCGTGTGTCGAAGCCAGTGGTTCGGTCAGTAAGTCACCCACATGATCAGCCATCCATTACCTCTAAACCAAACAGTCTTGAAGGAACAAACTGCAGAGTCAAGCATGGAAGGGCAGGTGATTAATGCCAACACAGTGTTTCCCTGTTCGCGGCCAAAGTGATATTGATTTGATTTTGGAGGGGTGAGAAAAGGTTAGTATTTGTGGGCCAAGGCTTGAGATTGTCGGGGTGTGATGGTAGGAGTAATGACCCCTCTAGCCGCTGCAAGAGCTACTGAAGCAGTCAACCAGGAAATGGAGACCATCCCCAGCCAGGCGCCAAGTGCCGTTTTTGTCCTTTACACTGCCGATATGTGTGAAGAAGACGTTTACCAACTATTGAGTGCGACGTCTACAACCGGCCGGCGATCGCACTTGCAGGTTGATCAGCCATTGTGCTATTATTTCAGAAAAATAAATGACTTCACTGTGTGGTACAAAAATATCTATAACTTGCTTCCTTCTATCAATAAAAAAATCAACAAATTCAAAGATGCAAGTGACTTTAGGGAGATATTTCACTCGAAATTCAAAAATATTTTCTACTCACCCTTATGTCAGCTAAGGGTTGGAATTATTTTCAAAATAATCTTTTCATTTTTGAAGTTACAGGAAGAAATGCATGTCCTCGACATGAACAATTCCTAAAAAACTTAAATAAGTCTAATGGTGTGTCCCAAATCGCGCACTTATGCACTTAATATTTTGAGTGCACAAGTGCGTTTTGATGAGCAGTGTGCGAAAAATGTAGTGTGCAATGCACACTCAATTGGAGACCTCAAATGGCAAAAAAATTGAGTGTGAATAGACACTTTCCACACTCAACAACTGCCATCTTACCGTGAAACTTTACCACAAAACAACACAACACCAAAAATAACACAATGAAACACAACTTAATAACTTGGATTGGAAAAAAAAGGGCTGTCAAGTGTCGGCGATAGGGTTCCAACTTCTGGTTGCAAAAAGCGGTTAAAAAGTAGCAGAAGAAGAATCTGTCGAGTCATTTCCCGTAAGTGTGTAGCGGCAGTGTTTGATTTGAGACAGTACTACCTGTCAAAATGTGTGCACTGCGCAAGTAAGTTCACCTTCTGACAGTGTATTGTAAATCAGTGCTTTTAGAGAAGTGCACGATTTGAGACACAGCATATATTTTAAAGTTGTTCTTGTGGAAGGTTCAAGACTATCAGCTCCAGCCCCAAGATGTGATGTGATGTTTCATTAGAACAGTTGTTCAAAACATGGAAAAATAGTGCAGAGACCACAGTCTAGTGGACTCTGAAAATAATGACACTGCTTCATGAAGCTTCATCACTACCAAAAAGACACACTTGAAAAAAGAAGATCATATATAGCTCCATACTGCTTCTCTCTCTTGTAATGAATCTCCAACATAAGAAATTGTTTAAAAAGACATTCAATAACTCTAAATTTTTAAGGGTTTTTTTTTGGGACCACAACCTTACATCAACGTGAACGTAGAAAATCAATCAATAAGGAAACAGTGACTTCTAGTATCCACAGAATAAATAAAATATCGCGGATCACTAGTTTAAAATCAACCTGAAAGATTTAAATCAGATAATTCAAGGGGGGGATTGCGTCCCCCTCTAAATAATCATTTTCCTGTCATTTCTTCTTGTGAATATTCCTCTGCCTGAAGATCACCCTCTGAGCACACCAATCATTTTAATCAACCGAGCAGTCATTTTAGGGTCAAAAGATTTCCCCCCTTTTTTTCGAGGTTCTTTTGAGAATCCACATCCTGACTCACTCAAGGGAATTCAGCCCACCGTTGGCTTGCCTCACATTAGTCAAGTGTTCCCTGTCCTTCCTGTGATTGCATTAGCAGAGACCAATATCAGCGCCGCGGTCCCATCCACATAAATGCCGCTCTCGAGCCTCTTGTGTAAGAACACACAGGTGCAGCTATACAGGGCCTAGCTTGCGTTGGCAGGAAACAGGTGTCGAGCTATTGATAGCGTCCTGATGAGGGTGGGGGGGGGGGCGGTTGGGTGGGGGAGAGAGGGGCCAACAAGTGTAGGGTATGAAAATCAGGTGGGTTGTTGTGAGGTTCCTGGATGTAGCCACGATTAATTGTTAACAGCACTTTTGAGTCTATTTTTGCCACCTAGTGCCAGATGGTTGAGGCTCGGCGTCGGAGAGAATGTGAATATAGTTGTTTACAAGAGGTTGTTGATTCCGGAAGGAATGCGACCTTGGGGACCTTGTGACACCTGGCTGGTGGAGTTGTTCGCTGGAAAAAACGTGAGAGCAGGGACTGAAGAGGTTTGTTGACATTCACTCCGTCAGGTAGTTTAATACAAAAAAAAAAGTTCTTCAAACATTTCTATACACAGTGTTTAGTTCCCACAATAATAAAGTGTGAAAAACAAATTCTGTAAAGGTGAAGTCTTCTGGGACTCACATAAACATATATACAATTATGTGTTTAAGTTAATTAAGTTGTGGCTTCAATACTAAAGATATTTGACTTTCAGGTTTCAAGGTTTTATTTTAAACTTCTCAACAAAGGGGTTTCAAACAGATGTTCATTGGAAACCATTTTAAATAATTCAATCAAGTAATGCACTCTTGGAGATATACAGCTATTTATTCTATGATTGTTTTAAATATCAATTATTTAATATTGAATATACAGTTAAGCAAGATTATTGTTACAATTGCGATTCTATTTCCGGTTTGAAACCTCAATTCAATTTCAATTCAATTTTCTTAGAATTCAGTAGGAAATTGGAAATCATTCTAAATAAGATTTGAGATTTTTCAAAAGCCTCCTTTAGTATTTGTTTGTTTAAAGGGCAACTCAAGTGTTGATTTAAGTGTCTCTTAAAGAGATGTTGGACTCTATTGTACTCATCAGTCTGTGTCTGTTTGTACAAAACTCTTTTCATTTAAATATTTACATTAGAATATGTGCTTAAGCCCCGTCCACTGAAAACATTTTATTTTACTGAAGATTAAATCTATTTCACCCTCACCACACCCACTCGATTGGTCAAGCATCAAGGTTTGTCACCAAGCGTCATCAATCACAGAGGTCTCCACCTCCAAGGGGCTCAAAGCTGGGCGTGATTATAGCTGGCTGGAGGAGGAGTGAAGACTATTATGTCATAATGGACTTCACTCTCGTAACCTCTCATTCGCCGAGATTTCAGACGGGGGAGAACTTTATAAAGTAATAACTTCAAAACATCTTCATGATGAGAGTCTTGTGAGTAAGTCAGAAAAAAAATGGGTTTTGACATTTATTGCCTTTTAAGTAGACACAGTCGTTACAATAAACTGCAGATGCTGACCTGAATGCAATTTCTTCTTCTTTAATAATTTAGTTCCATTTCTTTGACAAATACTAAGTTTAATGCTGAAAATAATTAAGGTTTAGAAATTACAGCCCTTAATCTACTTAACTATTTTATTATATATTAATGAGTCAATAGTTGACACATCTTTGCTAGCATGGGCTAAAGCCTTACCCTGCAGCAGCCCAAAAAAACTTTTAAGAAAGTAAAGTAATCGGATTATATATAAAGGGTGCAAAAGGTTACTTGAGATCTGACAAGGGATTAATGTAGTGTCTAGCAATGACTCATAACACAATGGGTGAAATCTTTATACAATGTAAATTGTGGGAGGAAAAAAAACGACAATTCAACAGTTATTGCAATATTTTATTATCATGCTTTGAGACTCAATCCAACATTATTATCTCCATTAAACAAGACTCTTACTGAAAGTCCTGGTTTAATTGTAATAATCTCCTTATTTTATCTAGAAAACAAGCATCTTTATAGGTCACAATATCAATTTGAACTTTAATGTACTTTGATTTTATTCAACCATACGGTGAGAAACGTAAATTAAGTGTGGTCCTTTAGTTCGACCTGATTTATGTCATTTGCTAAAAGGTAAAAAAAAAAAAAGTTCTTGGGGATTAATCGTATCAAAGTCAGCTGTGTGTCTTTGAACCAAACTCCCCCAGCATCGCATTTGTCAACGTACCGCACGAAGCAGCACCTCCAGAGGTAGAAATGTGCGTGTGCGCGCTGTTGAAAAAAACCCTGAGTCGACATGAAATCGATCCCTAAAACACCTTAATCTTCCAATTAAAGCTCTTGAGCGGCTGCGGTGCGATTGCGACTGTGATAAGTGCAGGTTTGAGTGAGTCGGAGGAGGCGAGCGAAGGAGGTGAAAGTTACACAGGTACGTCTGTCACGGGTAATTACCTCCTCAGTGCTCTCGGCTCTCTAAGCTGCCAGTTGTCTGTCAGTCAGAGGGATCAGCTTACCTACTCGTCCTGGAGTGTGTGTGTGTGTGTGTGTGTGTTCAGGGGAGGGCATGTTGAAAGAGTTTCTTTGGAGATAAAAACGAACACGCGTCTCTACTGACGAGGAGATAATGCTGTACAAGTGGTCGGGGGGGATAACGAGGGGAGTGAGGTGCATACAGGTGTGTTTGAAAGAAATAACAGCTTTAATTGGAAAATGTGTGACAATTATGCACTCGTCACTACTCGTGGAAAGGTAGCGGGCCAAAGGGAGGACTGTTGTGCAAACAGGCGGACGGAGAGAAGTCTGGTGTGTTAAGAGCAACAAGGCAGGTAATAGAGCAGACATAATGGGAGCTAAGTACCTGTAATCCTCTGAGATATCACTTCAGATAAGAGGGCGGGGGGGGACTCCCCCCCCCGGTGTGTAATTGGTGCCTTTGCCAGGTTCGGGTCGTGCCGGTGTTTGGCAGCGGTGTCAGGTGTGAAAGGGCCGGTCGGTAGCCCTGAGTACATCCTATTGATCCACAGGGAGGAAAATGTGTGTGTGTGCTGAAGTGTGGGAATTGGTGACCCATATTCCGAGAGACGCATCTGCCACCTACCTGATTCACCGAGGGACGGAGACACAGGTGCAGCACAAGAGCATGGAGGACGACTGAAATGAAGCTGAAGACACACGAGCGCTGTGGCTCTGTTGCTACGTCATTTTTGGATGGAATTAATGGGGGGAAACAAACAATTAAATTAACTTTAATGTGGTGGTTTAATTGATCTGAACTGAAGACATTATAACTGTAACAAAGGAGACGCTTGACTAGATGTAAAGGAAAAAAGTAAAACTAAACTATTACTACAATTTTTAATACAGTAAGTCTTGTAACTGGGCCTAAACTTTTTGTAGAATACATTTAAATCGGTTAAATCTGTTGAATGCTAGCATGCTAAGCTTGACTTAAGTCTTTATTTACATTAAAAAAAGCCATTAGCTGACTTGTCCTTTCTCATAATTTATAGACATCTTATTTTAGTCAAATTAAGTTAAGTTAGCATGCTAATATTTTCCCCACAATGAGACAATCTGAAATTAAATTAAGTATTTAAATTAGACTTTGCATTACTTTGTCATTTTCAATTGCTAAAAAAACAGTTTATGGCTTAATTTGTCTTAATATTTTGTCTTGTGTGTTTCCTCTCCTTGTTTTGACTGATAATGACACACAGCTAGAATTAATCCTGAAATAAATGCCACCTGTTTATAAGCCCCTCAGGTTCTGTTCATTGTTTATACATTTTGATGCATTTCTCCTTTGTCCTTGAATGTGTTTTGGACCTGCACATGGTTTCTGTTTATTCTCTATTTGTCGTTCTGTTGTAGATGTGTGTTGACCTCTACGCTATTTTGAATTGTATAATATATTTATTTTAGTTTGATTTCTACTGTATTTTCTGGTTTCTTTCTCTTTCAGATTTTTGTCTGTTGGCTGTTTTGTTTTTGAACGTGTTCAATAAATTGTGCAACTTGCGTGGATCATTTTCTCTGTTGAATTATTTTTAATCGTTTGTTTTGCTGTTGCTCTACAAATTAAATAAACATTTAAATAGCGTCAGAAGTTAAATAACTTTTTTTTTTCTCAACTTTTACGTTCAGTCACTTACAATAATTGTGTTAAAGCAGCGAGACAAAGTACTTAATTATTTCTAAGCCTCATGTGATGCAAAATTCAAGTACGGACAATTGGTATCTTAACTTATAAAATACGTGGTTTGAAATTTGTTTATTTATAACCTGAAGTGGACAATAACTGTAGCGACAGGTAGATATTCATCCATGACGGATCTATATGACTCATTTAATTGATATTTATTTGGTTCACTCCTAATCTTAAATTTTAAAAAGTTAATTTAGACACAAGCGATTTTAACAGGTAACAAATCATTTTAAATAGTTGAACTGTTTAAGGAAAGAAGTTTAATAAAACATACAATAACATTAAACAGTCTTTCATCTTATTGCTCTGGAAAACATTCGTCCTGATGAGCCGACGAGGCATGAGTCAATGTCAACGAGATGACATGATTTAATTAACACAACAACGACGAAGAAGGAATTAGTTGAAATGCTTACACATGCATGCGGTCCTTGCACATGTGCGTGTCCCATTTCTTCTGGATATCTGCTAATTGTGCATTTCATTTCTGCTCAAGTGACTCTTTTAAGGCAAAACAGATACTGAGAGTTTGAGTGCCGAGAGCCAAACGCAAAGATGAGAAGAAGAGACATGGACAGAGAGTACAGGGGGAAATGTGGAGATAAGAAACAGGAAAGACAGCTGCTCTTTTCCCTCTCATTTCATCCAGTTATTGGTTAACTCAGTGGAAAGAAAGTAAATGTTCAGGGGATTCCAGGTCGGCCCCTTCCTCTGCCAAGGTATACTAGCGCTCCACTTGAGGTCTAATTCAACTCTTGTGTACTATCGATCGCTTCATCGGCCACGAGGGAACCCGCTGGTCTTTCCTCAGACCAAGGTAGACGCCGGTGAGAGAAAAACGTGTTGTAAAAAGGCCTCTCTCCCTCATCCTTTCCCCAGCTGATATCAAGCTGTTTTTTCTTCTTTTTACACACATTTGAGTGCTTCTGACTCCTTCCCTCAGGTTCCTCCTCGGTGATGGATCACCTTTGGAAAAATTGGCCGCGGGGAATTCCGCTCTAACTATTCAGGCACTTGTAAGTTGAAGCGTATTCATGAATCTCATGTATGGTTTGAACTAACACTTTTTAACGTAGACTTTAGTTTATTTGATGGTAGTTGTGGACGGAGAGAGAGAGGGGTGATGGTGCAATGCACTGGGGGCGGAACAGGAGTTCGTCAGGAGGCGGGTCCGTCCTGGAACAAGTGGTACCTGCGATGAGAAAAATATGGATTCCTGTCGGCAAGACAAATTGATCCTCAGTGTGTGGGAGGAGCAGAGACGCTGCTGGAGCGATATCTGCTGAGAGGGAAGGAAACTGGACTGTAGGTGAGTGTGTGTGCTTCTGCAATCTTAGGTTACACCACCTTTTGTTTTCCCTTCCATTTCTTGTTCACTTTAACATTTGGTACAACTAATGAGTCATATTTTATTGAAATAATATATTGAGGACCAGGAAGAAAAGTATCTCATAAAAGTTTTTACCGGTAGTTAAGAGCTGATACCACTTTGGTTCATTATCGACAGCTACGACATATTGTTACAAATGTTTTCTTGTTTATTTGAATGTCTGTCATTATTTGCTATTATAAAATGTATTTATTTATTATTGACTCACAGACATTATCAATTGAAGATGCTAGCCGCTAGAATATTGCTCTTACACTTAGGGTGTGTCCTAAATCGCGCAATTCTGCACTTACACTTAATATTTTGAGTGCATAAGAGCGTCCCAAAGGGCAGAAATGTAGTGCGCAATGAGAAGTTAATTGGCGCACTCAAACGCCCAAAAAACTTAGTGTGGATCAATGGATGCACTTTCCACCCTTAATGGCCGCCATCTTAGTGACGTAGATGACGCGAAGCACGCGTCTTCGGAGCAGATACCGGCTTAAATGTCTTAAGAAAACACACATTTTACCACAAAACAACACAACAACGGTAATAATTAAATGAATTACAACCTAATTTAGTGCCAATTGGCAAAACGCACTGAGTCCTTTATTGTGTGTAGCGACAGTGTTTGATTTGAGACAGTACTACCTGTTGAAAATCTGCGCTCTATCTTAAAGTGTACTGTAAACCAGTGCAGTTGGAGAAGTAAGCGATTTTGGACACAGCAATCATTTCCCAGAATTCCGTGGTGCCATCTCATTTGGACTTCAGGTTAGGTTAGGTAGAACTTTATTGATCCCTCAGGAGGTCTCCTTCGGGAATATGTTTTTTCCAATTAGACACAGCAATACAGCAACTATTTATAAAAATAAGAACAAAACAAAGAGAAATAAACAGAAAGAACAAGATGATACAATCTAAGTCTAAAGTCCTCACCACTTTTGAAGACATTTCCAATTGATCAACAAACCATACAGGTTTCAATTCTTGATTCAAAGCATTGTTTAACATCTTAATAAAGAAGTAAAAGGAGGACTGTACGTCACAACTGTTATCAACCCTTAGCACACACTGGTGCACACATAATGGGTCTCTCTTAGAAGTAGACAACATAGATGTCACCAGAACTAATGCAGACTTTTTTGATCAAAAATCCACAAATCATTATTACGCAAACATGCTTACATAAAGTCACAATGGCTGTCTAACCTGCTGTAGACGCATAGGAAGGAAAAAAAATAGTGATGGCGTCGGTCAAAATGCCAAAAAGCTTGAAGCACAACCCATGTGACAATAAGGTAAATATTATGCACAAGCACAAAGTCACAAGAAGGAGAAAAAAAAAGCTCTCCATCCAAGCGTTAAACAGGTTATCGCTTTGACTCACAACTCATAAATCACCCACAAAGAATGCGGACGGATGCAGTGAAGTCATTGTTATTACCGACAACTTTGAATGTTGTGCATCTGTAAAGGCGGCTGCTACAGTTGCCTTCCAGCGCAGACTGGGTGACACCGTTATCGCGAGGCACCGCAGATTGGCACCTGTCACGGCACATTGAAAACCCGGGCGTGTAACACAGACAGACAGGTTGGCTGGTCGGACCTGAGGTACCACTGGCGGGTGAGGGGTAAAATAAGAATTTGTTTTTTAACAGAGTGGTCCATGGCTGCGATGGAGCTTTACACACAAAGCACGTCAATATGGTTTGTTTATTTAAAATTTAAAATTCTTGTATTATTTCAGTGCAAGCAACCATGATCAAATCACGATGCTAGCTGATCACATGTTACACAAGTTCGGTGCTGCCATTTTATGTTGAGATAATTCCTAGTGATCATTGTTTTGTCCAAATGTAATATTTGTTTTCTGTCTAATGAAGTATCATTCATTTTATTTTTGACTTGACTTTAAGACTTAAATGTTTAACTAAAATATAATGTATTTTATTTCATTTTTAATTTAATTATCTATCATTTATTAATCTGCCATTTTATTGTAGTATATCTTATTTTATTCTAATGTATTTTATTGTATTAATCTCTTTATATTTAATTCATATTATTTCCTTTTTTTTATTCTGTAATGCAACACTGGCAATAATAACAACAATAATTTCTGATCTAAACTTTGCTTAAAATGTAAATATATGTAAATGTAGGTTTTGTACGAAAGAATTTTGAGATAAAATGCCTAATTTGAATCCGTTGATGAAATATAATCTTCCCATTTTTGCCACCACTTGAATATGAAATGAAAGTTATATTTTAGATATTAAGTTAATTAAACTGTGCATCTCTGTAACATCTCAAATGGATTTAAAACCTTGACGCAAATGAAATAAACCCCTCTTTTTCTTGTCTCGTTTGCCGAGCGTGGACAAATTAGCGCGTCTTACAACTGTTTATTTATATCCGACCGGGACGTTGAGGGTCAAAGTGGCGGAATAAGCACCTCCTTATTGAAGAAGACAAGAGCAATGATCGATTCCAATCGTGTAATCAGCCTTTATTTGAAGGGGGTCGTTGATTCTCAGTCCATCAAGGTTAAGAGTGCGGCACTTGTCACAGCGGTGATTTATTATTGCCAGAAGCAGACGAACAACGTCACGCGCCGAAAACGGGCGGCCCGGGGAGCTGGAGGAGATGTAGCCCCGTCGTCTGTATTAATAAGTCCAGACGTTACGTGTGAGGCACATTTTGGAAATTACCCTTGAAAAATTAGCATGTCACGATCAATCGTCATCAAATGATTCACGGGGGGCGTGGCTTCCCCTTATTTTCGACAGTATTCATCATCCCGTGCACGGAAGGGTAAACCGGTTGATTTTCTATTCACATGTCTCTCGCGCCGACAAATCATCGCCTTTACTTTTGTTTCCGACCATCCGAGTGTGGACTTGTGAGGATAATGCAGCTTTAGGGGCCATTTTCTGGTCATTGGTTAATTGATCACAAAGTCATAGAAGTGATTACAAAATAAAAAACTCCTTCAGCTAATGGGTTTTTCTTTATGTAAATAAAGACTCAAACGACAATGAGACAAGAATGCATCGGTTAATAGATGAGCGTCTCCAGACAAAAGTGGACCGGGACACTTGCATCTGTCCACAGGAAAAGCAGGAGACTATCGAAGATGAATGGAGCGGAAACTGCATTTTTCATCCGCTGTTTGTTCTCCCCTCGCACTTACTACACAACGGGGAACACATGTAATGCATCATACAGTGATTTCTGACAGCAAGGTGGAGGTAATAACTTTAGGAGGCCGACTCGTCGTCTTTCTTGGGCCCCCGTCCTCGTGCCCACCTCTCAGCGGCTGAATGCTCTTATGTCAGTCATTGATCTCGCGGCTCCAGACAACTCATTTCATCGCCGTGACACACCCATGATGGACCGGTGCGCCCTGAACCCGCAGACTTGTTCCCGAGCTTGTGCTCCGGCTTCGCCACTGTCAGAGGGGTGTGTGTGTGTGTGTGTGTGTGAGTGTGTGTCGGATGCTTGGCCAGTCTATTGATCTGACACGGGTGGGCGGCCGGAGAGGCGCTGACGCCACTCTGTTCTGGCCGTTCCTTTTGACGCACCGCCTGTAGCCAATTTATAGCCACTCACGTGAGATGGCTTTATTGGCTGCTTAAATAATGGTAATTTCAGTCAAGTGATTTTTATTTAAAAATGTAAATCAATCTTATGTGGGACGGATTCTGTACGGTTTCATATTTACTAAAATACATGTTGTTTTTTAAGGTTTCAAAACAAGATATATTTCTATCTCTATGAAGGAAAAGTGATTTTAGCAGAGCTGCAGTCACAAATATAATGTCATCTTTTCCAAGTTGATGAGATGATTAAAGTGAATGTTGTTAAAAAGAAAGTGTCGCATGATTGGCTGAAAGTACGATCGGTAGCTTGGTACTCTTTTGGTGGTCTCTGTTATACCAACATTTATATTGCATTTGAAAGGCTACAAATAAAAAAAATATTGGATCAAGAAAATCTTTTGTTGAACTATAGAAATTAAAATGTCAAACTGAATGTGTGGAAAATTATGTAATTCATTTTGAAAATATTCAAATGATTGTATTCACATATTCAATAAAAACAAATTCAACCTTTCAATATTCAAATTATTCAATTCAATTATCCAATAAAAACAAATTCAACCTTTCAATATTAAAATTATTAAATTAAACTATCCAAAAAAAGTATCCAATTATTCCAAAAATAAATTCAACGTTACAGGTTGAATTCAATCATTCAATTTTCTGATGGTACTGATATACACTATACTTCTACAACAGGGGAAAAAAGCATTTTCGAGTATCGTCTGTACTCTTCACACAAACCCTGAGATCTGTTGTTGTATCAATGTTAGGAAACAAATCAGTTCTTTCTCTTTTTATTGTTTTGTATTTCTCTCATATCTTTAAGTGACCTTTGGGGTCCCACTCCAAAATGAAAATACTCTAGACAGCAAATAAACCAAAATATTTTTCCTATAAAAATAATAATAATAATAATATTCTGATTAAAATTATTGAAGTGAAGAATGTTGAAGAATTATCATTGTTCTTTAAAGGGAGACTTTTAAAGGGAACAATTTAGGGACATTATTATCGCCATAAATGTCATATAATGGCAAACTATGGCAGAAATTTTAGTTAAAGTCTTCCACAGAATATGCCAAAGTCAAACGTTAAAATATTTTGTCTAAAACTTAGAAAGAAACAAGTCTATGGATGTATAGGATTTAAATAATACCAGTTTTATACTGTACCAATATAGTAAATGCAATAATAATAATCATACTTATCATTATAATAAAAACTTCCACCATGTAAGGCCAGTTTTATATATATTATAGTATATGCAATAAATCATATTGTACTTTAACTTTCTCCCGATGAAAGATTGGCTGATATGTGATAAGAGGTGAGATAAGAATGACAATTTTAGTATCATTTAAAGCACTTTTCTTTATAAAATGTGTTGTCAAAAATGAACAGCAACCTTCCCATTCAATTCCCCAGAAAGTAATGAAAAAAATATGACCCAGGTTCAAGGTCTCAAAAGGTAAAGTGACTCTACTGATGAGTAAAACATTTGTAAAAACTCCGCCAACACAACATGGCTTTCTTCTTAATGGCATTAGCCTGACCTCACAGTGGAAAAATGAATGTAGCAAAAAAAATAGTATTTCCTTTCATAAAACAGGTCAAAAGTTGTGGTCAAAATCAGGACAGCGGGACCAACGGTGGTTCCGTGAAGCTTCGAAGCTGCAACTGGAGGAAAAGACAAACCCGACCCAGACACAATTAAAGTCTTGATGCTTCTCTGGCAGAGTTAGTGCCCTACTGCTGTCAGTTTGTTGTGCTTGGTGTTGCCGCCCAGAGGCATAACAGGTCATCCTGATTTCTGCACAAGTGTTGAACCTAACACCTGACCCTGAGGCTTACGCACGGAGATCCAAACCTAACGTGACACGCTACTGCATAACCGCTAACTAATGCCACATCAGCGAGCAGAAAGAAGCTGTTGCATATTCATGCCATTAGACAGAGAACACCTATGAGGTAACACGCATTCAACGGTTATAACCAAGTCCAAAATTCGCTTTTAAATCTGTGCAATTCGGAGATTTTTAGGGTCAAGCGCTGTAATTCAAATTGTCCTGTCACTTCATTTAATGCGAGACGGGTGGATATGTGTGTCTGTGTGAGGTGAGAGAAGAAGGGAGGGGGAGATTAAGGCCTCGCCGCAACAGACACTTGTTTATGCACAAAACACACACACTTTGCTTCGTGTAACCTCAGGGCTTCGCTGAGCCTCAACCTGAACTCGGGAGTTCATTTTGTTTCTTTACGTCTGGAGCAAAAGAAATAGCCCTGGGATATCTGGAGTATTTTTTGTCTCCTTTTCCCCGCCTGCCTGTTCACTTAATGTTTCAGTAAAAACCTTTGGAATCACAAGCAGAAAGGTAATTTGCCAGCAAGGAAGATTTATTTTCCACTGCTCCCAATTGCTCTGACAGCCAACCCTGCTCGCCAGATCATTCCTGTGGCATACATTCTTTTACGAGATGTATTCATCAATTCATGTCGTGCTTTTGTTTGCGACAGGTTTGTAAATCAGGCAAGACAAAAAAAAAAAAAAACGAAACGAGAGCACACAGCAAGCTGATGAAGGGATGTCTAGATGAGTGCGCTCATCATTACTGTATATGTAGACTAGCTCAATAATACTATATAACAAATAAGTTACGTAGGTTGGCTTTAGTAAGAGACTGGAGAAAAGGGGGAATACATTACTTTAATACAGATGACAAAGGATACAATACATTTAAAAGCCATATAGATAGATAACCTAAAAAATAGCGATGGGTAAGTTCACGTGTTTTATGTTATCATTGCATCAAGACACTTGAATAATTTTAATCATATATATTATGTATTAAATGTATTAAATATGGTTTACATTTTGTCAAAATTAAACCTTTTAAAAAAGAATTAACTTGGGCTTTTGTCCCCCTTTGTGGCCTCTAACAATCTCCCTCAGCTAGTATGTAAGACATATGGTGTAAATTTAATCAAAATTGGATGTATTTGAATTTATGCCACATTTCTTTTGAAGTGATCTTGTTGCCCTTCCCTCTTATATATCTAAGACCTGACCTTAGAGGTCAGTACTCTACATATTACATTCCAAGCAATTTTGTTAAGACTTTAAGATACCTACAGAACACTATTTTGAAGATAAATCTAATTCAACCGACCATTTTAAGGCCTGTTCTAAATAAATAGTAATGAAATATGTAATTATGCTGTCTTGGCCTTCTTCCTGGACGAGGAGTAAGTATTCCTTTAGTTTACATCTCATGGAAAAAATAAGTTGTTTCTTGCGTAAGAAAGTCATGTAATGGACAGAGAAACGGGCCAAAGAGTGGATCTAAATTTGTCTTGATATCTGAAACCAGCAACAGTGGCCAAGTGTGGTTTTGTAGAACGGAGCCATGAACAGTGGTTAAAGATGTTTTCTCGTTACTGGAGGAGAATAAAAACATACTTTCAAAGACGCCGAGAACAGAGATTTAAGAGACACAGCACACACCAAAATATTGAGGGATGGGGCGACTGTTCCTGGTGAAAACTTAAAAAAAAAAAGGTCAAAAAGTACATAAAGAAACTGACTAATATGTGATGTTCGGCAAATGTTGTAGCAGAAGAGACAAACGTATTGTTAGGTAAAGAAAATAAATCGAAAAAAATGCATGGCTTGCAACTATTTGTTTTCATGTCTAAACAAGAAGGAGCTGTCTCGCCTGCAGTTAATACAAAACTCTTCAGAGAGCATTCTGACCCGCTCTAGTAGAAGAACTCACATTTCTCCGATCCCTAATCTCTTCACTGGCTGAAAATTTCTTTCAGGATCAACTTTAAAATTCTGGTTCTTACTTTCAGATCTATTCATGGTCAGGCTCCTCCTTACATCACTGATCTGATCCAGCCTTACACCCCAGCTCGGGCTCTGAGGTCTGTGGATCAGATTCTGCTGATGGTTCCTAAGCTTTGAAACCATCTTCCTCTCTCTCTGTGCAAGGAAAATCTTAAGACATTTTTATTCGTGCAGGCTTTTCCTTAATTTTCTGAGACTCCTGTGTATGTCTTGGTGTTATCTTGATCTTTTAAAGTATATATTTTATTGAGTATTGTTTTGATTGTTTAAGCGCTTTGTGACCCTGGTCTGGAAAAGGGCTCTACAAATATAAATTACCCACTTACTTACTTACTTGTCAAATTCAAGGCATGTGAGTCACTTCTCAAGCCTCAGCTAACGTCTCAATCTGAGAACACAACTTCACAAAAAGCTCACTTGCAAAACACTTAGTAGGTCCCATAATTCACCTCATACAGAATTTCGACACTGTTATGATGGCTAATGTTATAGTAGCCAAGAGTTCTGAGGTTTTTCTTAATACAAGTTTGATCAGTTTCAGATCTAATGTTTTCATGGTCTTTGAATTCTGTTTATCTGAAGTCAGGTCGTGTGGGTAGCAGAGCAAGGTGACTCAAACTTTCTTCCCACTGTATATATCGTCCAGTTGTTCAGGGGGGGGGACACTGAGGCGTTCCCAGCCCAGCTCAGAGGCATAATCTCTGCAGCCCAAAATGGCTCTAATCTGAGTCACTCCCGGATGGCCAGAGTTCTGTAAGGATGAGCCTCCCTGCAGAGAAAATGTTATTGTTTCAGCCCACCTAAGGGTGAGTATAAGCATTTCCATCCACAGGTTCCACAAAATTAGTTAATTCATATCACATTCATTGAGTAATATTAGAATATTTTTGGATGCTTTTTCCGATGAAAATCAGAAACAAAAGTGTAGATCACTCCTCCAGTTGTTTTCATTCAACACCTCTATATCTAAGCACACATTACTTTTATTTGTTGTACTAAAATTATTTTTATTATCATTAAACACAGGGTCTACGATGATATTTTGTATTTTAAAAAAAAGAAATGAAGAAAAAGACTATTGTGTCTGATAACCTATAGCGGAGGTATAATAATCCTCCTCCTGCAGCAGCTGTGTCTGGAGGCAAGAGCATTAGCCGAGGAGGTTTAAGAGAAAAAGTTCATTAAATACCTCTGGGATTAGCTGCCAGACTTGGCCTGTGCCTCAACTGGAAACTGTTAAACCTTTAGCACCTGCTATGGCCTGCATTGACATCCTTCAACAGTTTTTTCTTTTTTTTTTTCAACCTAATGTGAGGTTAAAAGAAGCTCCTTCGAAGAGGAAACCTCAAAGAACTGCCACAATCTTCACCTGAATGGTAATGAAACAGCCAATTTAGGATGAAACAAGTTGGACTTGATGGCATTGAAGCGTGCACCCACACGTGTTCCAGAGAGGTGAGCAAATCTGCGACACGCTGGAGCTGTGAGGGGAAGCGAGTACTTCATCAAGCATAGATTTTTAAAGCACTTTTTTTTCTTTTTTTTTTGCTTTAATCCTGACAAGCTGTCCTTCCGTGTGAGAAGCTGCACCTCTGACATTCCTCCTTCACCTCTTCTTGTTACACAGGAATGGAAAATATTGTCTCATTGTTCAAAGATAGAGGGTGAAAAGGGGGGAGCGGCTTTTCACACCGGAGGATTTCGTCAGTAATAATGTGAGTCCTGAAGTGATAACTGGCAACATGCTCGGAGCAATTAGAAGGAAACCCTGGAGAGCTGGTCAGTGTCCAGGTGGTGGTTCGGGTCACTTTACTTTGCTGCCCAAGAGAAGCAATATTGATGTGGAAAAATTGAGTAAATCTGGTTAGTGCCATCGAGAATGATATGATATGTATTTAATTTATCTATTTTAATCTCATGTAAAAGTAGCTTTTAAAAGCTCTCATCTTGGAATAGTAATCCATCATTCTGGTGGAGTAAATATAATAAGAAATTAAAGTATTTTGAATAGATTCAGTTCTAGTCATTTACATTCTGCTGTATCTGAGGCTAATATTAAGTGTTACTTGCAACCTTTAGTTTTCACCAGCAGGGGGAATATTGTGGTTTTCTTTTGTCTAAATCAGGGGTGTCAAACTCAATCACATAAACAATGTTTGCAGTCAAGTTTGTGGACCAAATGAAACGTGTATTTTCTAAACTGGAAAGTATGATTTAGATGTGTTACTGTCTTTTAAAGGCTAAACCTATCTTAACTAAATCACTGGTTTATCTCCTTTATCACACATTCCCATTAAATCCCCTTTTCACCCAACAGCAGTTTTTACTCTAACGTAATTTCAGTTTCTTATATACTGTATAAACACGGATGTCTTGATGGGTCTAAATATTAACATGAACATCAAGCAACTTTGATTTGAGACCAACCATCACGGTGGCCCACAAAAAAAAGGCCTCGTCTGAATTGGTCCCGGACCTTGACACGTCAAGTCTAAATACTGAGAAATGAAATATCCAATAACACAATGGTATAGTAAAGTAAGTAAAGTAAAGGTTTTTTTTCAAAGTGCCTTTCTAGACCAGGGGCACAAAGCGCTTTCACAATCAAAAACAATATACAGTTCCCAGTACAGAGTCCCAGAAAATAAGGGAAAATCCTGCACAAATAAGAATGACTTAAGATGTTTCTTGAAGGAGTGAGTTAATCCATCAAATGCGGAGGGAGACGAAGATCATTCCAAAGCTTAGGAGCAACAGCCTGGAAAGATTTCTCTCCTCTGGTCCTGAACTGTGTGCGTGGAACCATCAGTAGATCAGATCACTGATGTAAGGAGGAGCCTGACCATGAATAGATCTGAATGTAAGAACCAGAAAGAAACTGGCAGCCAGTGAAGAGTTTTAAGGTTCGGGGAAATGTGAGTTCTTCTACCAGAGCAGGTCAGAATTCTGGTTGCACATGGATTACAAGCTACAGATCGTGTTGTGACATAATTTTCTAATAGAAAATCCATTCAATAGGATGAAGCTCAGTCAATGTCAATTTCAGGGCGCGACTGACCAAGAATAAAAAAAACATTTTAGAAGAAGTTTGTAAACAGAAACAGTAAAGTTAGAGACTTAAATTTAAAAAAAATGCTGCCTTGTATCTACTTTTTCTTGAGGTTAGCTCTAACTGAAAACAAGTAGACCAGGCCAACAGCCTTGAAGATCAAATCACTGAAGTATCAACATTGGTACAAGAAAAATACAAATAAAATCCCTCCAAAAAAAACACCACGTCGTTCTGCATTGAGAAGCGTGCACACAAACATATTGTTTGCTTCCTAAGTGGGATCCAAATCAATACTGGAGCTCCAGGAGCCGTTAAAGGTGGCTGACTTGAGGTAGCCAACTGAAAACACTGACAAACAAGCGGCAACAATGCAGCCCAACAATCCATTTTTGGTCTTAATTAACGGCGTAATAGCAATAATATTGCGTTAGTGAGACGCTAATTATGGGATAATTATGTAAACGATGATAATCAACACTCAAATTAGCATTGAAATTATTCCAGGGAAGGACCCACCTCTCGTAATTACATTAAAAGATGTACACAACTTTGAAATGCAACCTTTTACTGTGATGGGAACATGTGAACGGGCGCCTCCTCCTCCCCCCCCAGCTGCTTTTAACACACTCTCGCTCGTACACACTCACACACACACACTTCCCTCCACCTCTGTACTTTCGAACAGGCAGAATCCACAGAACATCTGTTAAGTCAGAGCAAATGTCAGCTAATTATTTCACCAAAGCATGTTTTTAATTGATCAACAGGGGAACAGCTGTAGAGTGGGTTTTCGCGTCACGGCGCACTGCGAATGAAGATGGAAGTGAGGGAGGCGAGGGAGGTGGGGGGGGGGGGGTGAAGGGGAGGGGAGTGAATAACTCCGATCTCTCCACCTCCATCATCGAGATCTGAGGAAAAGGTTTTGACCCACCGCGGTAATTACTGCAGTTGAACTGAGCGGCCCAAATGTTACGGCAGCGACGGCGTCGTGGGAGGAGCTCTCGCGTTTAACACACACATTAAGAGGTTCACGACGAACAATTGCACTGTGAGATGAAAGGTGTGCTTGTGCACGGATACCTAATGTAAGAAGCACAGCCTCGAGCTGTTTATCCTGAAGGAAGTTTGTCTTCAGTCATCGTCTTCTACTCTGATCAGAGAATTTCAACTCGACAAATCCTTTTTTAATAATTAAACACTTTAAATGTTACATTACCTTTTTTAAAGCGACGATGCTAAGTGTCGATGCTAATTCCTAGATACCCAAACTATTTCCCCAAATAATTAAATGTAAACATATTACACCTAATGTCTACTTTGACCGTTGGTTCAGACAAAAAATAACTATTTAAGGAAAAAAAACACCTATATTGTTTAACATTCTAAGTTAAGTGACTTGTGAAAATGTTTTATGCTCTAATTTACATGCTGACAAACAATTGAAAAAAATTATATATTAATGGCGCTATAAACATAACCAGTTAAAGTGACTTGTTGCATCCATTTGTGTTACTTCCCTTCTCATAATACGTCATTTAGAAGTTTCAAAAACCAAAACAGACGAAGAAAGTTTATCGTAGCAAGCTGAACATGGTGAATACACCAGGGATAGAGAATCGTCCTCATATTTGACACATAAATAAAACCTGATGAACCATTTGTGAGGTGTCTTTGAACGCAGCACGCATGGAACAATGGTAAATCTGAACTGTGTTTTTGTGTTTGACTGAGATGCAAAGCAATGTTTAGTGTGAAAAAAAGAGCTTTGAAACCACTGACATACTTACTATTATTCTTACATATTATTATCTTTAAAAGTGATTAAAATTTGAGATTAGGATTATGGATGTCGAAAGTAATACAGAGATCTTCAATAAGAGTGGAAACTTGATTGCAAAAAGGATTTGGTTGAAGTTCTTGTTGAACAATTAATGATATTTAACATTTCCAAGAATGAAAAGACAAAGCCAGACTCATACTTTCATATAGAACATAGAATATAATCTCCTGATGTAAAACACCACATTCACAAAACAACTTTCATTGTATCATGATGAAAGTGCAAATATGAAAGATACAATTTAAATCATGTTGAATATAGTTTATATGTAGAAATACATTTATTTTTTAAAATATATTACATTTTGAAATATCAGGATGTAAAATAAACGAATAAGAACAATAGTTTAAAGGACAAAAGTGTGTTCTAAACATCTAGAGTCCGGAGATCACATCCAGGTAGGCCTGTCATGTCCACGCGCGAAGCTGACAGGTCAGCAATGTCTGATTCATCGCGAGTGTTCTTTCAGCGTCGGGGGGGGAGGAAAAAAAAAAAAAGCTTGCGTTCCTGTCAGATCCAGGTAGGAACCTCGGCGAAAGGTGGAGGACTGGAAAGACACACTAATCTGGGTTAACCTCCCTAGATGCTGTCCCTCGGGGCTAGAAGTGAAGTGCGGCGCTTGAGAAACATGTTACCCTTTATCCCTGTGAAATAGTGAGACTTAACCTTCACAACACAGCCAGAGGCCACTTTTACTTTAAGGATGTCACAAACAAGAGGAAAAAAGTGAACGAATAGTGGCTTTTATACGCTCAGGGGTGTCTATTAAAATGTGTCACCATCACCTTGACATTTGAAGTGGCTGCAGACATTAAAATAAGCAAAGTTTCAGTTATTCTTGTACAGTTTGTCATGTAGTTTTTTTTAGTTATTTAAGCTCCTTTTTGAGATAAACTGCAGAAGAAACGTGACAAGTGAGGAGAGGAAATAAGAAAAGGATTCTGACTGGCAGCAGTATGGACTAGAGGACGCTCAAGCATGACTAAAAAGTACATTCACCGCTAGTCAGTGAATTTTGCTCCCTATTTGTCACTGCCACCTTGGAGAGCAGTAAGCATTAATAATACATGGGAGCCGGGGGAATCTATTAGAGGCTACCCTTGCGGAGAGGAATCGCAGCGAGCCTGGGTGCTGTTAGAAGCAAGTGCAGGGACCAAAGGGGGGGTGTTGGAGGACGTACAGGAAAGATAATCAAGCCACTTCAACTTCAAGATGAAAAAGTTGTATTTTATGTGATTTTCTTTTTTTCAAAACTTTGTTCTACAAGTTCCACTATATGAAATTACAGCTTGATCACCCTTGATTTTTTTTAAATATGTTTTGGAAACATTTTTTTAGGATTATTATTATTCACCAAGATGATTATGCCGTTTTTATAGAGAAATTCAAAAAACTTTTCTGTACATGTTTCAACTTAAATGAAATAATGAAAAACACAATGACTATCTAAATGCACAAAATGATATTATATATATATATAATCTTATATCATGTATATATAAATGTATAGTTTATATTTTATATTTGTTTATAATTCTAACTTAAAAAAAAATAAAAAAAAAATAGGATTCTTACTTGGATTACAGTCCATTTTGAAATCTCTCTAAATGTTTTGTTTTTTCTGTAGAATGGCTGCCTTGGTGCTTGGTTCTGTTTTCATTCTGTTCCGCTGCTACAAAAATAACAAACTTTGTGGTGTTTACAACACTGGAAACATTGGGAAGATTTCTGATTCTGATTATTTAAATCAATTATTATGTTTTTTTTTGTTTTTTTATAAATAATTACTTTTATTCCAATTTAATTTCTCTTATTTTGTTTATTATTTGTATTTGTTTATTGTATTTCTATAATGTCACACAAAAAAAAGTGTAGTTTAGTAAAACACGTTTTACTTAGTGGGTTAATTGTACAATAATAAAAATCAAATTAATTAATATTTTACTTTTTAGATTTTAACATACAGGAATGCTACACTATAAAATGATTTACTAACTTACATACAATATCTTCAGATTTGAAATCATCATATAACAGGAATAACAAAGATTTTCATTTACTATTAGTACAAATAAGTAAAAAAAAAGATGTAAAAAATTGTGGTATCTATCATCGCTCGTCAACAAAAATATCTCTCTTGCCTTTATCTTTAAAATATCCTGTAATAAATCCACCATCCTGCCTACCATTACTTATTATTTATCAGAAAAGTGAAAAATGTGCATCATTTTTCCTGTCACACACCCATTGCCTCCCAGCTCTACTTTGGCCAGGTTCAAACACTGTGTAGGTGGAACAGGCGATAGAGGAAGAGGGAAAAAAAATGGACCATTTGTTGCTTCAGATGTGCTGCTAATCCTTTGATCAAACCTCTTATGCTCTTCAAACTTGTGACCAGGGCCAAGTTACTAATGAAATTCCGAGACCGGCAGATAGGCCTCGAGCCGGAGCGTGACAGAGTCCATCTGGTGTGCTAAAGTCCCCCTCTGCTCTCAAACACACTTTTCAACGCAAACTCCATGGAAACACTTTGAAGTGTCGGCTGTCGCACCGAGGCCAGCGATCCTCCGCGCTCACCTGAGAGCCAATTTTGAAAAGATTCAACCATATTTGTCCTCTTTATCTCACGTGGAAATCCATCTGATGACTTTGACTCAAAGAAATATTAAATTAAATATGTATTAGCTGCCCTTGTGTCCTCACCTACAAAGAGTTTTATGGCAGAAAAAAAGGGGGGAGGGCTTCACGACAGCAGATGGTAGACAAGTGGGAGAGAGGTGGTGCAACAGAGGAGATGTTATAGGAAATTTCAGAAAGTGATACATGTGATAGTGCTTATTGATGAGTCAATTCGTGCGCCCAGTTTTCAAAATAACTAGAAAAAGCATCCACAAACAGAAACAGATTATAAAACGTAAATTTGTTTGTCATACCAGCGGATTAAGCTGACCTTGTTTCAGTAAAAAACCATGAAGAAAACTAGAGGATTCAGATGAGGGAGGGAAGTACATAAAAAAGTAAATAAAGGTGTGTTGTGGGCTGTCTAAAAATGAGGTAAGTAAGTATGTAAAAGTTATTTGTAAAGCTCCTTTCTAGACCATGTGTCTTCTGCCCCCTTTGTGCCCCCTTACATTTAACAAATGTAGCTAAAATAATGTAAAAATGTCCTTCCACAGTATGTAATACAAAACTGTATCGTTGAAATTTCACCAAAATGTGATGTATTTGAATTTTCATGGGGGTCTTCTGCCCCCTAATGGAAATTACCCCTCCCGAAATCTTACTTCCTTAGTATGTAATACAAACTTTATGGTTTTACCAAAATGTGATGTATTTCCGTTGTAATGGAGGTTCTTCTGTCCCTTTTGCATGTACTTACATACTAAGGAAGGCCATTTCCATAATTTCATCCCTTTTTGTAAGTTTTAAGAGGGCGGAAAGAGGGCAGAGGACCCTATGAAAATTGTACTAAAATCAGATTTTGGCGAGATTTAAACCATTTGAATGACATAATAAGTGAGTGGCAATTCCCATTAATCAGCCCCTTTTTGTTAATTGTAGGGGGGAAGACTACCCCCATGAAAATAGAAATACATCACCTTAGTTGAAATTTAAACAATACAGTTTAAATTTCTATGGAAGGAACATTTCCATTATTACATCCCTTTTCGTGAATTCTAAAAGGGCAAAAAGGGGGCAGAAGATCCCCATGAAAATGTAAACATATCCAATTTTGGTAAAATTAAAACAATACAGTATATATTATATTCTAAGGAAAGAGATTTTCTATAATGTCATCCCTTTTTGTTAATTGTAAGTAGACGCAAAGGGACAGAAGATCCCAAAATTCACATACATCAAATTTTGTTGAAGTTTTGCCCTCTTTCCACCCCCTTACAATTAACAAAAAAGGAATTCAATCAAGGAAATGTTCCTTCCTTAGTATGTAATGCAAACTTTATGGTTTATATTTCACAAAAATCCGATGTATTTGAATTGTCATGGGGGTGTTCTGCCCCCTTTTTCCCACCTGTACAATTAACACAACACTGACATTACGGAAATCTTAACCCCTTAGTATGTAATAGAAATTAAAAATAATAATAATAATAATTTGATGTATTTTGCTTTTCAAGGAGGGTTATTCTGCCCCCTTTCCTTGAGCTAATCATGTTGCCCTCCAAGCAAAACCTTCATTTAGATCAGACAGACCGACGGACAGACTTAAGTCATTAAATAATGATAAATAATTGATTTATTTTAGACATGTTACAAAGCAGGCAACATATTATCTAACCAACACACTATTATTGTAACTGGCAAAGCTCACGTTTAAAAAACTACCTGAAGAACCTGTCTGTGAAAAAGTATTTCCCTGCCAAAGTCATCTCCGAGAAGAAAGAAAATCCAGTTTGAATCACGACCTCTGAGAGCAGAAGACACACAAACTATTGGAAACAATCCGATTATTATGGTCTTGCTAGAACAACTTGCTAACACTGACAGACCTGTGGTGAAACCTCGTCCGGCTGAGCGTGTGTTTGAAAACATGCCTGGGTGCACTGACCCAATCTATACTGCACACACACACATACACCTCCTCAGTGCCTGGGAGGATGAAACTTTAACAAACACACACACACACACACACACACACTGGCTTGCATGTGAGGATGCGTTCACCAACACACTGAAAAGAAACGCAGGGCTGACTAAGGAACACACACACATTGTCTTTTCCTCAGACACACACACTTAACCATACAGTTTCTTATGCCTGTAGGAAAAAAGACAAGAAGACGAAAACCACCTGCTGTGAGCTACGCATTCATTCTGTTTGTATTTTCTTCAGTTTGCTGAACTTGCTCTATTGATGTGCTGTTTGTCCACTTTTTCACTTTTCAAAGTTACTTCAAACGCTACGCTCTGTCTGCTCACTCTCTGTTCGCTTTCTATTAACAAAGCGCTCCACAACATGAGGGCCCCAAAACAATGAAGGGACACCAGATGATGAGAGTTTGAGGGTGCGGCTTTGTTTCTTAGAAATATCAAATGTGATATGTGTACATATGGTCCCTCCAAATACAGCAAAATGTGTCTGAAGCTTGAATTTATTATGACATATTGATGTGTTAAAACAGTCTGATTGTTCTTACCTAAGTTTGATCTTATTGTTATATAACTACACAGACTTGATAGCGTTAGTTTAAAATATTTCTCTAGAGTAAAAGCTGTTAAGCATATGTATCTTTTATAAAAGACTACTAACTTACGTTCCCTCTTACTAACAAAAAAGAGCATTTTGTAACATTTTAAAGCAACAATTTGTAAGTGTAAAAATGTTGTTTCTGGAGACCCCGCATGTCAGAAAAGTGTAACTGTAACACTATAAAACCTCTGATGCACAATTGTCAAATACAGCTTGTGCTTTGCTTAAAAAAATGCTCCTGTTGTGTTAGTTTCACATTTTATAAGTTTAAAAAGTCTCTAAGAACTTTGTATGAAAACACAGTAAAAAGCATTATATAGATAAGAGTTCTACTTCATAAATAATGACCGTTAAAAACTAAACCATCAAAAATGATTTTATATCATATCTTTACCAGGAGGGCTTGTTGTTTTTCTGGAAAACTTACTCTTACTTTGAATCAGCTGATTAGAATAAATGCTCCAACATTAACCTTTTTTTCATACTTTCTTGGTGATGCTCTGATTTATTTCTCCAATAACAATAAAGGCATTCAATACAATAATGAGTGTAGATTTTGGAATGATTGGTTGGAGATGTGTCAATTAAACCCAACTGTTATTTGCCTCACTCTTTTTTTAATTTCGGGAATATCTACTCTACATTTAACAAAAAAAAAGGTGTGTTTTTTTTCTTTTTGTATCCAAAAACGTCTTTATATAAATAATACTCTGATAAGTGGTTTAAATTAATAACAATTATATTTTTTTATGTATATTAATAGTTGCCTAAAGAATCACTGAGTATATAAATGTTCTTGAAATACTACTTTAATTTCGAACACCTTCTAATTTCATCATTCACTTGGTTACAGTGTCATGTTCTTTCTCTACTGTTGCAACACTAAATAGAATAAATAAAAAATTCTTAGCATCCCGCCAAAAATATGAGTTTAGTTATTACTTATTATTATTGAACCAGAGTGAGGAGAAAACAGCACAGAGTCAAACCTAAGGAATAAAAAAAACATGTTACAGCATTATTTTCCTTTGTTTAAAAGGTTTGTCTTCAAACTGATTACCTCACATATATTATCTTGTTCTATTCTATCGTCGCGATAATGTAATTTATACTGTATTTATTATGCATTCTGCGCTGCATAAATTTCATGGAGTTGTGACAATTTTTCATGCAGGACAAGCCGATCCGGCACATTTTAGTCACAGCAACATTGCATTAAGTGTGTTCTCCCCAACTAAACTAACAGGGATCGACCTCCGAAATAAGAGATCGTCTGTTTTTATTTGCAGTTTTGGGTCACTGTGTCAAATTGCCTTTTGCTTTTAATTCACCGTATCACATTTGATTTGGCTCAGTTCACAGTGACAAGAATCTATTTGTAAAACTAAAACACTAGTGAAGTGGATTTTGAAAAGGTAATTGTGTGGAAACGTTAAAAAAAAAAGAAAAAAGAAGTGTTGCATCTTATCTCCTTAATCCAGTTAGATATCGATAGGGAGCCACGCTTTAATCTGTTCATCTAAAGGTGTGGAAGAATGGATAATAGAGATCAGAGGAGATATGAACACGGCAGAGTAAAGCGACTGAGCTTCTTAACACTTTCTTATTCATGATTATCAGTAAAAGAAAAAGGATCTTTGGTTAAAAAAAAAGGCATTAAGTGTAAAAACTTTATTATCACTATTATAAGAACAAACAATCTCATAAATGTCTAAAATAACTATTAGCGCATTAAAAAGACAGGACAATAGATGGAAAACATGGCAACAGAACATTAAAAAAAAAAAAAAAAAGATCAATACACACTATTAAACGTCAAATAAAACAGATTTAAGTTCCAAGGCTCATCCTGCTCCTACTTGAGAAAAGAAGATATAAAAACGCTTCCTGTGCTTCATAGACCTAATTTCTTTTCTCATGCCATTCAATGTGGAAGCGGCGGACGTTTCTGACACTGTTGCTATTGCTCGTCACCGCGCCGGGCGACTCCTCACATCAATGTTTACTCCACTGACAAGTTACATTATTCTTCCGGCGTGGGACTGTCACCTCCTCTGACAGGTCTTCAGTGCTCGGAGCAAATCAGAGAGAGAAGCCCTATTTTTGTCATTTGTTTTGCCCAAAAAATAAAGACGTCACTCATTTTGGAAAAGTTTCATTGTTTGCGTGTATTCTTAGTTTCCATTGTTTTCGGACTTATTTTAGTCATTTCCTGAATAACAATAGTTCATTCCAAGAGGAAAAAAAAAGTTCAATTCCTTTGCGTTAAAGAGCAAAGTCATCTTTGTGTGACCAAAATTGACCATCCGCCTTTTGGTCAATTTGACAAAATTCAACATGGTTTTAGTTATCGTAATTGCCTGAAAAATGACATATAAAATGAAGAGAAATTGTGGTCTTGGTTGTCGTTATTTCAAAGACTATGAACTGCTAGTTTTTCCACATAAAATGATTATGAGATTTTGGAGACGGCAGCGTAAAGCCTCTATGAAAAAAAAGAGGCCACAAAAAAACTCTCAAAGGGAATAAAAGCAGATGGCCTGAATTTTTTTTCTGATTGTTTTACTGCAGTGTTACCTCTACAAATAATTTTATAATAATTTATAGAGGTCAAATTTTCATATATACATTATATATATACATTTTGTTTTCTAATTAAACGTGGCATATATTACAATGGACTTAACACTTGACCTTCCAATAATGTGTCGCACAATAACACAAGAAACACCTACACACATGCAATGCACCACACAACATACACAACTAAATAAAAACACAAATACATAACCAATTCTTACTTGTATTTTAAATAAGGTTTAACCAGATTACAAAAATACATTTCTAATATACTGTATATTAATAGCTTTGCTGCTAAATTTAACAAAACATGTTTATCATTTTAAACCGTGTGAGTTTGACTCAGGAAAGATGAAAGTAAATGTGTAGGAAATAGAAGGACCACAGACAGTTTTGTTCAGATATAAAAAGGTTTATCTAGATTAGAACTTTGAGTAGAGCCACAACTCCTGTTTATTTATTTAGTAAAAAGTATCGGCACTAAAATCTCATACCATTTCAGAGACTACCTCCAGAATTAAGGAGCGGGGTTGACCTCAACACTTGTGGAATCATCTTGAGAAAGCCTAACGTGCCACAGCGATCAACACAATCACATCGGTCGACTTGTGACAAATGCTGCCTGATAAACGGGATGCTATTCCCCAGCAGTGTGTGACCAGGATGAGGAGGAGGTGTTTCTTGACTACTGCGGCAGAATATTAAAGCACGTCTTAATTCTTCAAAGATTCTCTGATCATGGATGTATATTTTCCTGGCCTCGCTTCTGTGTACGCACTCCTCGCAACATCGCAGCCTTCCTTTGGGTGAGAGTTTATCGCTGCGAGAGTAAACAAGCCGCTGAGGGGAGGAAGGTGTAGCGACGGGGATATTGTGGTTGTGAGATGCAGGTTGCAGATAAAAGCCTTAATCACAACAAATGACCCCTTATTATTACAGATGTTGAGGATAAAACGTTAAACGTGGGAGAGAGCCTGAGGGAGAAAGGGGGCTCCACTGTGGTTTATTTTCCTCGGCAACAAGGAAAAAAAGAAAAAGAAAATACCAGCCCGTGAAGGAGATTGCACCCACGCCATTCCCAGGTTACCCCACACTGACCACCTTCAAATACTCGCTGAGATTCAGGTAATTTCCCTGCTTTGTTACAAAGAAAGAAAGCCAAACAAACACCCACAAGAGATAAGTCCTTCATCGTTTGTTAATTAAAACATCTTGAGAAAAAACTAAAGTTGCTGAGAGAATTCAACCGCAGTAATGATTGAATCTATTGATGCCATTTTTTTATGTCTATAGATTTTCCACATATACAAAGAAAGAAAAATAAACTAAGCTAAGCTGAAACAATGAAAGTCGTATTGTACTGAGTTTTAAAAAAGGATTTAATAAATGAACAAAACTTTGTTTATATTTAAAAATGTTGATGTGACTTGGTAGGGGAAATGTGAAAAAAAAAAGGAAAAAAGATAACAAAATAAATAGTAATGAGTAAAGCAAATAGCAATATAGCACTATATAAATTAAATTCATGAAAAATAAATAGATAATAAACAGTGTATGACCATCATTATAGTTTAATTTGAGTTTTAAAATGTAACATGAACAATAGCTGGTACAGTCTTAGCTAGTCTGTTTCACGCTGAAATATCTTGGGTAAATATGTCAAATTTAAATATGCATACGTTCTTTTTGTACTGTGGGAACAATTAAGAGACAACTTAAAGAAGTATATGAGCAAATCAGATGAATATCTAAGATAAACTCATTTTACGTTGTGTCGTTTTTAAGAGTTATCAACAGTTCCAGCGAGTTGGAACGTTAAAGAATAACGTTTGTATCCTGAAATTAAATATCATCTTTATCCTGTCTGTTTTTATGCACTTTTTTTTACCAAGATGATCTGTTTCATTTTGTTTTAATCAGACACTTTGGTTCAATCCTCATCTAAATGCTCAGTTTTTAATATTTAGATTCGGAGTGGGTCATTTTAAGTTTGCAAAGTAACAAGACAATAGAACTAAAAGAAAAGGTCAACGCTTTTCTCTCAATATCTTACAAGTCTCCAATTAACATTCAATAAAAAGTTTTGTCTCTATATATCTTTCAAAAGTTAGAATGCTTTGTCCAAGCAGGCTAAGGTAATTTATGTATCCGGTTTGTATGTACAACAAGAGTTAGCCGCCTCTGGGTCAACGCTGGAGGTGGGGGTCACGCAAAAGGACACCACTAGTCCAGGTTTTAGAGGGTTCCAGTTTCAACTGAGCCGAGGCTTTGTAGCGTGGGATATGAAGCCTGTTTCTAAAGCCGTAGGAAAATAAACCCAAACACGGAGGAAATGTTGGCTTATCTGAGCTCAGGAACACGGCGAAGGGAGGATTTTTTTCTACGATCTTCTCCCACCCTCCTACACTCCTATCTTACTCCCAGAGGCAATTTCAGAAGCACGTTATTATGCATTCTTTTTCAAGCCATGAAAAAAAAAAAAAAAAATCAGATATGGCTTTCCTGTATTTAAGTGAAGCTTACCTTATTACATTATTGTGTCATGAGTTCGCTGCCCTCCAACACCCAAAGAGTGTGAGTTGTGTGGGCAGTATTACTGAGCGGAGATCCTCCACCAGCTGAAAGAAGAAGCAATGGTCCAAGAAATAATTATTTATCAGTTAGACATATTTGTAGGCATAATTTGTTTCTGCTCTCAAGTCAAAGCTCTTCTGTGAACTTTGATCTTACTTCGGTTCCCTCTTCCTTTTTCTTTAAGCAAGACTACAAAGACCTGCAGCTCGACAAACCAAGGCGGAATTATCAACCGGGGCGAACCGGGCGATTGCCCAGAGGCCCTGGCATGCCATGGGCCCTCATTGCACTGAGGTTAGTGAATGTCAACTGGTATGTGCAAATTTAATTGGGAGATGGGTTATGAATATGCACCACAAAGCACAGCATCAACTCACATAATAATGTGCCGTAAATATGTCCTGCTTTATTATCTAACCGCCGAGCCGGGTTTAAAAGAGGGTCGCCGTGTCAAAATCTACAATTCTTTCTTTCTTTCTTTTTTGTTGATTCTCTTGATCGGTGCTTCTTAAGCCTCACATTCAGAACAAGAGCAAAAAAAATGGACTTGCCATGTCAAGGTCCAGACGCTCCCAAGGGCAAGCATTCAGTTGCAACAACTTAACTTTTATTTACAACTAGAAACAAGCAATTACCATTAGAGGAAGTTAATATGTCGTCTCCCTATGACTTTATGTCTATTCTCTAAACAGAGGTCTCCAGAAGTCTCAGATGCGGTTAAATCACGAGGACGTGTTTCCTTTAAAAGCATTAAATGAGTCATTGAAGCCAAGAATGACCATTTAAGCGTACATTACCATGATGAGAACTACGTAAAATGTCGTTTGCTGTGTTTTGGGGGAAATATAGTGACTGTAATATGATTTGTAATTAAATAGGTTTGGCTTAGGCCCAAAGAGGGCACTTTCATAATTTGTTTCCTTTAATGTGTTTGTTTGGTTTATTTTACTGAATCAATTTTCCCCCCCAAAAAAAAATATATATATATATATATATATATATATATATATATATATATAAGATTTTTCAATATCAGGGTTGTTACTTTGCTCAACAGCCTGGTGCTAATCAGGAAATAATTTCAAATCTTTTAAGTCATTTCATAAAATTGATAATACAACTAATCAAATAATATTATATTTTGATTATTTTGTTTTTAAATAAATATATCTTCTTAAAGTGGAAGAGAATGCTGACTGATTATTTTTACAGAATATGTTCATGTTTTTGAAGAAGTCCATATCTGGAAAACTCTTTTCATCAAAGATGAAAAATAAATAAAAAACAGTCTTGAGATGAAGCGCAATCTTTGCCGCTGATACTTCTTGAAAGAGGGAATGTAACAAGGCTTCAATGATTCAAAGAGAAACACTTGTCATTTGCATTAATATTTGCCTTTAATTAATTCTGTCTGTGGTGACCTTCTTTACTTTTAAATATACAACTTCAAAGCGCTCCTTTGCCCAGTGCGGAAAAACGTTTTCTTCTGGGGGTTACCGAGCAGCTCTTGCTGATTGGAATTTAGTTCCTTGCCTAAGAAAACCTGAACCACAGGACATTAGCCATTCCTTTTTTTCCTGACCCCTTTTGAACAGGCTGTCCAACTCCAAATATACTTTTTCAGATGTGCGTCCCCAGGTGTCTGAACATTCAAGGTAATCCTGTGGATGTGTTTAGCCAAGAGAACATTCCTTATAGCCTAACACAATCAAATATATTAATTAAAAATAGTGTACCTCAGTGAAATAAATTACTGTGTTTGGTCTAAGACATTATATTTGTATATATCAAACTCTTACAGTGTGTAGTACTGATAGGCAGTTGAGGTTCAATAAAACAGTCAATAGGAAACACTCCTCATTTTCAAAGGCCACTAAATTGTCATGTTTTCCTTTTATTTTGTCATGTCCGGCTTCCTCCCTTTCTCTATCCTCGGGCTCGACTGATAGCACACAGCTGGATCTGATCATGTAATGACCTGCAATATTCCCACCACCTACCTCCAGACGAGTGTCCAAAATGTTTTCAAATGTTAGTAACTGTCTGAGATTTGTGATGGTCTGCTGCAGCTTCATGGAGCTTTTTAGAGGTCAGTAGGTGGCGCCATCAGTTTTTAAAATTATGTGATGTTTCATTAGAAAAGTTATTCAAAACAGAGGCAAATAGGGCAGAGACTGCCATCTAGTGGACTCTGAAAATAATGACACTGCTTCATGAAGCATTACTAGCTGTTTCTTTACTTCTATTATACATTGGATTTTGCATCATTGCCCTAATGGTTGAGTATTAAGGTTGTTTCTGCTTGTATTTTGACTGATGTGTTTACTGTTCTGTTTTGTTTTTTTTAGATTCCTCGTTCTGGTATTTATCTCAGCAATTTGTGGACCTTTTGGTTATTTTGTTCCTTGGATATTTCATGTTAAAATCTTTCTGTTACGAGATATTGGACTTTGCTTTTGTGAAACAAATTATTGGACTCTTGATCTTGTTTTAAGACATTGTTTTATTAATGTGTTTGTTTGTATTACAACTCCTGTGTTCTTCCTTTGATGCTCACTCTCAGGTTACATTCAAATAAGATTGTGACATAAATTCCACTCTTTCTGGCTCTGAACCTCCGATTGATTAAAACCTCATCAAACAATTACAAGTATTTAGAATTTTATGTTGAACACACTGAGCTTAGATGATTCTACAAACGCTATAGATTAGACATGTCCAAAGTTCTGCAAAGGGCCCATTTTCAGCCCTTTACTAGATTTCATATCCTGCAGTGTCTGGGTTTTATATTATTCAATCAGAGAATCTAAAATACAGAACATTTTTAAACAAAAAAATAATACACATTGGGTAAAACCAGCCAATCACATCTTTGAAATAGTTTTCAAAGGATTTGAAGCTGACCTTTTAAACCCCAAAAATAGCTCAAAGCAGAAAGATACGTCAGGAAGATAATTCTGTGTTTTTTACGAAACACAGAATTGAAAAGTACCGGTTCGCACCAAAAAAAAGTAAAACAAAAACATCAGTCATAGCGATTCAAGGGGAACTTGACCATTGAAGAGAGCCGAATGACACTGACCTTCCCAAATCTACAAGTGTGCAGTCGGGTCCCCGGGGCTCCTCTCGGGAGATCTCCATCCAAGACACTGTGATTAAGTGCAGGAAGAGTTTTCAACTGTCTCCACACATCCTTCAGAATTTAATGACCTGCACCATACTGAGGAGGATCTGATTATAATAACATGCTACCCTCTGCTTTTTCATTTGCATACGTGTCACTTCATAATTTTTGGAACATGTCCCTCTTGTTTTGCTTCTGACCCTGCCACTTCAGAGGACGGTCAATTTATGACACTTCATTACAGCTCAGGCAATCACATTTTCGCCCCAAAAGATAGTACAGATTCAACGTGGCGAAACAGCAAAGTGACATTTACTGATGCTGTTGATATTTCAATTGATTTTGTAACATTTTTGTAACGTGAAGACCTGACATCTTAGAGGTCACTCTGTGTCCAGGCTATTTAAGGTCTATCAACTAATACCATTAGATCAAAACCATACGAAGCAATAGGACATTAGGGGCAGCTATAAAATAATATCTAAATGTGATCTTGATCTTCTTGATCTCTTTTGGTCACTGCCGACCGTTCATGACCACAGGGGAGGGTAGGAATGTACCGTATTTTCCGGACTATCCTAGTCGCTCCGGAGTACAAGTAGCACCAGCCATAAAATGCATAATTAAGAAGGAAAAAACATATATTAGTCGTACTGGAGTATAAGTCGCATTTTTGGGGAAAATTTATTTGATAAAATCCAACACCAAGATGCGGCGCTTCCTCTTCTAAGTCAAAATTATCAACACAGGCCTAGAGCACCCTCTTGCGGTTTAGTGTGAAAATAACATGTGAAATGATATACTGGTAATAATGTGTTAATAATTTCACACATAAGTCGCTCCAGAGTATAAGTCGCACCCCCGGCCAAACTATGAAAAAAACTGTGACTTATAGTCAGGAAAATACGGTATATTGACAGGTATACTTTGCTTTTTGGCTTGACTCGTAACTTGACCATCATCTAACTCAACCCACATGTCTTTCTCCAGCTCCATTCTTCTCTCTGGAACAAGACCCTGGGATACCTAAACTACTTAAACTTAAACACTTTAGTGAATAAAGAGTTACATTTTATCGAAACGACCAATGCTCTGGTTATAACAAATATTAAAATGTAATATTTTACGAATATACCTCGAATAATGGAGCACAACGTTGGACTAAGACTCAAAGGTGGTTACATTTACTTGGATGATAATTATTTAATTGGCATTATTAATAAAATATGATACACTAGTTTGATCAATCTCATCAACTGAAATCATTACTTGTTGTCGTGATTAATGTTCTTTACTGAAAAAGAGGCTCTTAAATTGATTATACAAAAATCCGAAACATCGTAAAGGCAACTGACGTACTTTTTATAGTATTTTTTGAAAGAAACAAAGAGAAAAGTGAAGAAAATGTAATGTAATTATGATGATTGCTTTGATATCATAAAAGGTACGATATTAATTCAGAAGAAACTGACTTGATTGGTTCTTTAGTTCATGTGACTTTCTTCTTTGGCTTCTCTTTACCTGAAAATATTTTATTGAACAAGATTGAACACTCAAGTGCTGATTTTCATCCCTGCCAATCCACCAATTTACATCATTGCAAAAACCCAATTCTCTAAGTAATACAATATATTGATAATTTCTTGTGAGGTTGACCCATTTATAAGCGATTGGATAGTTGGGTTTCATTTTAAAGACGTCAGAACCTTTATTATGTTTCCCTTAAATAACTCCTTCCCCCTCCCATCTGTCCACGCCGTGAGCTCGGCTTTGAGTTATGTCCGACGGTGCGATTACCAGGTAGGAGGCCACAAAGATAATGAGCAGCAGATGTAGGTTTCCTGCCCTGTCTTTCCGTTTCATTTCACTTTTAAATCTTACTCTTGTTCGCATCTATCCTTTTGTAGTTTCACTGTCTCTCCCTGTCTCCTCCCCTGACCACCCACAGCTCGTCCTGCACAAGGTGCTAGAGAATGTTCCCTGGAGCGTCGGCGCACTTGTTCCATCCCGCTGCTAAATAGTGTGCATCAATCATGCAGGTGTCTTCTGTGAACGGAGAGGCGGGGACTCTTAAAGCATTGCACATGCAGCCTGAGACGATCTATCAGTGGACAAGCGCTGCAAGTGTGTGACTGCTCTTACGTATACAATTTCAAATAGTGTTTCAACTCAGCGCGTGTTCACACATGGCACGCATGAGGTGCTTTATGTAACTCCGGTTTGTTTAGGCAGGTGAGAACAGCGTCGGAGGGACGTCTGGAAATGTGGATCTTGTTTTTTGTCCAAGACTCAGCGGGGATTGTTGAGAGTGAAAACAACCGAAACCAACAGGAAATAACCTGAGAAAACGGAGGGTTTCTGAGTGAGACGCCTTTAGATGTCTTGTTCTTAGTGTCTCATTTTCCCTTTTTGCAGGAAGTTTTGCAAGTGATTAAACTGTGAAGAGAACTTTTTGTATCCTAATTGGTGAAACAGAGCCTTTCAAAGCGTCACCCTTCCATTTGTTGAAGGGCAACGGCATGCAGGTCCACGACCTCTCCAAGCTGCAACTACTCATTTCCAGGGTTTATCAAAAAGCCTCCTGCTTCTTTACTGAGGCCAGCTCCGTTTTGATGCCAAATGAGGGCCAGCATTTTTCCAAAGCAGCTGGAAAGACCAGTGAACCCACCACAACAGCCAAAATGTATTAGCATTTGGGAAAATTTCCCACTGAGTCATTCGACAACACAGAGGGTCGCATGTACCTT
Source organism: Callionymus lyra (assembly GCF_982586985.1). NCBI lineage: Eukaryota > Metazoa > Chordata > Actinopteri > Syngnathiformes > Callionymidae > Callionymus > Callionymus lyra. The sequence goes on from NC_141822.1 coordinate 25,684,945, forward strand.
ACTGGTTAAATACATGTTGTTGATCTGGCGGAGATAAGGGCCATTATTATGCCTTTACGTTTTCGAATAATTTGTAATGCATTGGAATTGAGCTTTTTAACACACGTTGGCCGTCCGCGATCCCTTAGGTCCCAAAACAAGGAACCTTCGGTTTGTGCCCTTTGTCTTGGGAACACTCTCCTGCTACATGTTAGAAAAGAGAAATCACAGTTTATTTTTTAAAGACATTTTAAATCAAAGCATTGGCTTTTTTCCAACAGCTAACCTGCCATTCCTTACACTAGTATGTTTCTTTATATTTAAAGATATATTCAGGTTTTTTTATTTAACTTTTCTGTCACTTGTGTCGTCATTATTGCTTGTAAAATTTAACAGGCCTTTTTTTTAATATTATGTCATTTTATTTGCCATTTTTTTTCCATTATTGCCGTTTGATACCATACCAAAATGTTTTTAGATAAATGGCGTGGATGAATGGCAATGTAACAAACAGGTAATTTAGTAAATTTGTAACAGTGCACAACCACTGTGCCACTGTGTCCTTCAGCTGTCAGTCAACAATTAGAAACAAGTTTTGACCAAAAGATTATTGTGCAGCCATGGAGTGAGTCAATTAATCATTAGCAGACACTTGTCGACATGGCTGCGTGATTCAGCAAGAGAAATAGAAATTGCCAACGCTGGCTTGACAAACACTTGCTCTAATTACTACTGTGTACTTGTTTGTGACATAGTTTTGTAAATGTAGTGTAGAAATTGTATGTTAATAAAAAAGCCTTCATCACACAAATGTAAGATGAAAAGTCAACTCAAAACAAATGGATGCTTATGGGATTCAAAAGTTACACATACTGTATATATTGCATTCTGACAGAATGACATTATTAAAGACTTCTAAACATCCTCTTTATTTCCATAGAAAATGACTATTCTTTCATTACAGGGAGCAACATAAGAGTAATTAGGATTATGTGAATATTAATTTAGGAGATCATACAGCATTTCGAAGCAAAAACATTTCTTCTAAATATATATTAATTTAGAACTCATGAAAACATATCAATACAATACTTTTGAGGGACACTTAAGCAGAGATGAAGGACGTTATTTGTAAAAAGAATAGATTGTTTATCGTTAGATTGTTTATAGTTGTGCAGAACAAAATACAGGTACAATGTAGAGGCACAGTAGACCAGAGAAGAACGATGGGTGTTGAAGAGGGACATTCAATACCTCAATGTTTTCTTGCCAAAATGTCTATTCTATCGGGTCAAAAAGAGCAGGGTCCCATCAGTGAGACAGTGGGTGTTCCTGTTGAGTTTTGACAATTGATCTTTTGCGTTTTACCTTTTATGCTAATTGGTTGGTATAAGGAATGTAGCTATAGTTACTATGGTGAATCGAAATAGCATCTTTGACACCCGAAGGAAGCTGATGGAAAATGACTGAGCTATAGTGTGTTGCCACATTTAATTAACCACAGGTATTAACAAGTTCAATTGTAGCTTGGTTTGAGCTAGAAGCAGAATGTAGGGGGGGGGTGGGGGGGCTAACACAGATAAGCCATAGGGAAGAACACTAACCCTTGTGTCGATCATACAAGACCATCTGTAACTCATTCCAGTCTGTGTTTTTCCAGTCATGACCTTTGTTCTCTGGTCTCCCAGATAACCAATAACCTTCGATGGAGTATAAAGATGTAACCGAAACAGTTCTTTTCTCAGAGAGAAATCGACAGACTATGAGTACGTTCTGTAATTGTTTTTGTACAAATAACATTAATGTGACTTTAAACCAAATCTGATATGTGATGTCTTTGTTAAACTCTCTGGAGATCTCCTTTGGGAAATTGGGTTTCCAGAACACAGCAAACGATAGTTCCATAAAAACAAGAACAAAGTTCAAATAAAAGAACATTAGTTCTTAGTCAGTTTCCAAACCTTCAGTTTCAAGAAGCCAACCATCAAAAAAGCCTAGATTGACACAAGGTTCTGTGCTTTGAGACTTAAAAATTGGCATTAAGGTCTCAATTAAGAATTAAAATTACCATAATGATATCAAAAAGAAACATTTATCAAACAACTATGAGCCTTTTGAATACTGACAAAGGGCTGCAGGTGGTCCACGGACCATTTTTCTTGGCAAGGTCTGGATTATGCTGTAATAACTGTAACTCAATAATGGTATTTGTTACTTCCTCGTGTGTGTGTGAGGGTTTCATTTGTTTGGCAATAATTATAGCATAGCTCTAGGCTAGCATCATTTAGAGGCGCTTAAACAATTTAGCTTTGTTTGTCCATCGTTTATTGCTCAGAGCTGAAATTTCATCATCTCCAGGTACAAGTTTAACCCGGACAAGAGTTGACCTGAATTTCAACCGATCTCTTGAAAAATGCGACTCAGATTAAAATTGGGAAGCAAAAGCGACTAACGTTTGCATATGTGAATGACTGCACCCTCATCGGCAGTGGCACACCACCCTGGTTTAACATTTAGGAATAATACAACTGCTCACGAAAATCAACATAATCGGAGTGATAAAACCAAAAGCTGGCACTCAAGACATTGGCGGAAGTGTTAAAGGTCATCTTAGGTCAGAGCGAGGGAGGGACAGATGTGAGCAGCCTTGACATTTTTGGGTGGATGGATGCAGAAATGATGCTTTCAAGTTTTTTTCCTTCAAAAATAAACACATCATGAACACAGAGCAAATCTACCTTCATATTCCAGGTAAGTGTAAGATTTATCGCAGTCTAAGTTTCCACAGTTTGTCGTGGGTTGCTAAATGACTTGAGCTGATATTAACGCAGCACTTTGCACTTTAAAGTACCATCCTGACACACTTCCTTTCATCCTGAAATCCAGAAGTCCAACCTTGACAGCGTGTCGGGAGAAGTGCCACACAGCCAGGTAGACATAACACCTCACTCCCCGAGGTGTAAGTTTTGACGGCGCCGTCACCCGCGTGAGTGAGAGGTCAACACCTTCCGAAAAGACTTGTCAAATTAGAGACTTTGCACTAGTTTGCCGCTAACAAGCACTAATTAGTGTCGACGAAACACTTCCCGAGCGCAAAACACACATATCAGCGAATTCGATGGAAGTAACCGTGGTAACTGTGGAGTGGATTATTTAGGGAGGATGGTCGAGGCTAAATGGCCATCAAAGTCCACTAAAAATCAATTAGCCTTCCAATATGAGCTCCTTATGAACGGATAGACACAACCGTGAGCTGCCTCCGAGGTGTGTATTGGCAGTGATCTCCCTTATCCTTGCGAGAATTTCTTTTTTTATAACATTCGTTGCATCTTTCCAAACAACTGTTGTCACGGTTGACTCTTTTTTCCCCCCCATATTTTCTAAATTGCCAGAAGAAGTATTAATTATCCTTGTACAATTTAATGCACTGACTACTTTAACCTTTCAGGTTTCCGTTAAACACCGACATAACAAGGCATATCCGTGGCTGCAAACATGATTTATGACAGGAATACCTAATTCCTGTTTTTAAATAGGTTGGACGGCAATCTGCATATATTTAAATGCGCCTGGAAAACATTCCTCACCCCAACCCCTCACACTTGTCTCGGGGCCCTTGTTTAATATTCAGGGATGATTTTTTTATTTTTTTTTTGTCCACATACATTTTGGTCTGTGTCACCTTAGATTAAATTATTACCGTTTTGCAGCCTTTGCGGTGCAGGCCCGCGGCCCTTATTTACTAGAATCAATGAAACGGTAATGAAAATCCATTTTTCATAGTATCAGCCCCCGCTGTCTTTTATTTAGTTAGCTGTGTCTAAGCAAGCAATTCATTTTGTGTAAATGCCACCCTGAGAAAAAGGCGTTGGAACAGAAAGGGTTAAATCCCCCTAAAAAAAAAAATTAAGACGCTATGCTCGGCAGGGCCATTGTGATCCAGTACTTCCTCCTCCAGACACAGTGTTAAATTTGATTATTTTGAGGTGTGAGGTTGGGCTAAGTTATGAGATTAATTTTCACACCCGATAACCAGTAATTCAGTACTGATGACTCGCACAGCCAGACGATGGATTGCGAAATCACCAGCAACATGCACAGTCAAAGGAAAGCAGATCGGTTGACTAATATATATATATATTCATAATATATATCGGGGGCGGAGCTAAGAGGGGGAGAAGGGGGGGAGGGCTGTTAACCTTCTGGGTCACGGCGCATAAGAGTGACACCCTACCAATCTTGCATGTTGAAATATCCTCATCTTGGCTCCCATACATATTTAAATGAGTTTGTTTATTGACTTTGGTGAGAGCAGAGGGGCTAATGAAACAACACAACAATTGAAAACACAAGGACAAGTGATCCGGAGAGGTCACGTCAGGATACTTCAAAGGCAACACAACATTAGTTTTAATTCAAATCAGCCGTTTAGAGTAAAAGTGAGCTTTTAAGTAACGCGGCAGACAGTCGCTCGTGACCAGGGTGACTTCATGGTTTATGAGGACTCATAGTGTGTATCGTGTAAGTGTCCAAAAGATGACAAACGTTTGTTGTGTCGAATAACGTGCAGTTTTGTGTGCAAAAGTTGGCACGGCTGCAGCATTATATGCGATTTGGGGCGTTCACATACATTTAGTTATCAGGCCTGAGAGTATTGTTGCCCCACATTTTTGTTGTGTCACATTTTTGTATCTATACGCTTACAGTCAGTGAGTAGTTTGTCTTTCTTGTTTGAATTTTCTATCTAGGATTCACCATTTGTTAACACAATAGTGTGTTCAGTTATGACCAGCTCTATCAGAGGTATGTGTGTGTTTAGTAAGTTGTGCGAATGCACAATGTCTGTGATTTGTAATGTAATAATTCCGCCGCAAATGACCTACTGTATTTCGCCCTAACACAGGCGTCGGGTGATAATACTGGTCAAGGTGCAAATCTGCATCCCGGTGTTTGTTATCGTAATTGCACACTTTTCCATCTTGCGTCGTGTATGCTACTTTTCTCTTTCAGTTATTGCGCGCCTTTTTAGATCGGTATCTATAGGTAATGTCAGTAAAACAGACGTCACTTATCCCGTGCAAATTTATTTCAAGTAACACAGAGGGGGGGGGGGTTAATTTACAAATCACCAAAGATCCACAGGTAATACTTATCCCGAGCAAATAGTGCTTTGGACTGGCCACAACTAAAGGTCACTCTGATACATGCAATTTTGTTTTATTGAGGGCTCTGGGGACTCAGAAAGCCAGGCCTGTAGAATGTTGGTCCACCCCTCTTCCATGGCTGTGCGAAGTTGCCATATACGCCGATCCAGAGCATCCCAAACATGCTCAATGGGTGACATGTATAGTTATGGTCAACAAATTGTGTACGTCGAATGTGAGCATTTGCCCACTTAAGTCGGTTACGTCAACGAACTGGAGTCAGGTTGAGACCCCGATGAGATGAGCTTCCCTGAGATGATTTTCTGACAGTTTGTGCAGAAATTCTTTGGTTATGCAAACGGATGTTGTTGAAGCAGCTGTCCCAGTGGCTGGTCTCAGACGATCTCGGAGGTGAACATGCTGAATGTGGAGGTCATTGGCTGGTGTGGTTACACGTGGTCAGGTTGGATGTACCGCCAAATTCTCTGAAACGCCTTTGGAGACGTTTGTGTATGTAGAAAATGACTCAAAGAACTTTTGAGTTCATATCATGAAAAATGGGAGCAAAAAAAGTGTTGCGTTTATATTTTTGTTCAGTGTATTTAAAGCTGAGTTGAGTTATTTTAAATAGGTGTTTCTCCAACTAGTCTCAATCCTAGTTAATCACCTGCAATCTTTGCTCCAGTCCTTTTTGGAAACTTTTGAACTAATCTTCATAAATCAGTCTCTAAATGTTTAACATTATGCTTAACCTGGACATACAAGTTTCTGAAGTCTTCAGTCAATCTGGACCAGAACCTCCCGCCACAAGTTTCTTCCCCTCAACTATTAAAATCATAAACACTTAATCATTGCATTGTCCAGACTGGGCGAAATAATAGTGAATACACAACGTTACATTTATTTGCCCAGGAGTGACAAATGTACAGTCAACAAAATTAATAGTTCCACCTTCTTCCGCTTTGTCCAGGGTCAGGTCGAGGTGTCAACAGCTTCAGCAGGGGGACCCAGACTTTACACTTTCTCCCCGTGCACCCCCTGAATTTTCCAGACAAGCTGAGAGACATATTCTATCCACCTGCTCTACTTTGATTTTAATTAAAAATCTTTCAGTATCTATTAGCATTAGCAAGAGCTCATTTATTTCTAAGATATATTCACTTCTTTATTATACACTGTAGAAAAAAAATGACGTATTTAAAAGTAATTTTTCTTTTATGTTTAGTTCGCTTTTGGCAATAAAGAATATTAAATATCTTTTTTTTATATGCTATGACTAATAGCTAATGCCTTTACATTTATCGCCTACAGTCTAAATCAGCGCTTCCACTTTCTGGCCTTTGTGTCGCCCCGAAAAGATCAAAAGGCTGTGACATGTCACACATGATAGTAACATTTTTTCCCTCCAGATTAGATGACTTCATAAGCAAATGAGTGTGTGTGCAGAGAGGGAGTTCATTCATGTCTGACAATGAAATAAAATTTAATAACTGAATAAAAATGTAAATAAAGATTTGCTCAGAAGGGGTTGCCGTGAAATAATTCTCTCCCCTCAGCCTTTGTCACCCCCTCCCCTTCCATTCTTTAGCTAATATGTGATGTGAGTGGGAGGTGGGTGGGTACAGGGGGGGGTTTATATTGAGCCCGTCCTGATGTGGCGTGTGACCTTTTGAAAGGCGCTCGCTGAGGGTTGATTAAAGACGTATTAAATTTGTTTAAATAAACCTCCTTGTAATGGCACATCATTTGTAAGAAGCTATTAGAGAGACGCGAGAGAAGAAAAAAAAAAACAGCGACGGCGTTATTTGCATGAAAATGTGCCCCGGACGCTCAGATGGAAGATCTCCCCTGAATGAACGGCAACAAGAGAAGGTTGACACTTCTATAATTTTCCAACCCCACCTTCCCCTACACCCCCCCTCATCCACCCTCAACCCTCGTCGACGTTTACGACAAAACCCTGATCAAACTTTCCGTGTTCGACGGCGGGATGAAGGTGGAGCTCACGTCACATAAAACCTGTCCTTCTGACAGTGGCGCCGCCCACGCAGCCCACCTCTCAAATCCTCTCCACCCCTTCGCCAAATTACACCTTGGAAGGGTGTGATTAGGTTGATGACAAAGCCAGGAGACACTTCAGACGTCACAAAGTCACAGCAGGTGGGAGGGAAACTGAGTGACAGGTGATTCAATCTGCCGTGTTTAATCATTCAACGGACCAAAAATGGATGAGAAATTTCATCGGAATATGCAACTTTGTGCAACATTTCAAAAGGACCAAGAATAAAGTTAGTTGCACATGCTGTAGGGCAAGTTGTTCAAATGACAATGAGGTTTTACTTTAGCCATTGAAATGAACGTTACCAGTTTACAAGACTTGTATATATGACCCTAAAACTTCAAGAACACTCCAGAGAAGAAGAAATGGTTACAAAGACCATACATATGAAAATAAACATTACAAACAATATCAAATTAGAGGACATAGAAATGTTAACATCAATAATAAATCAACAAAAGTGTGATGTGAATATTACGGTTTTATTGAAATAGAAAAAGTAGGATTAAGGTGCAGAAACAATGAGAATAACAGTTGAAAATTGTTTTAATACAGATTTAAAATAGTTTGATTTAAACCGACTATAGATGTTAATTGGTTGATTACAGATGAACCTGTTTGCCTTTAGTTAAAAATTCTATAATTGGACATGTATAATGTATTCAAAACTCAAACTGTGTATGACTGAAAGTGCACGCATGTATAAAAAGTTACAAAAATACTGTAAAAAATACGATGTTAATGAGGGGATTAAAATCAAATAAATACATTTTATTAAAAAAAAAAATGTCACCAACTATAACATTTGACACTGACATCAAAATGAGGCTGTTGCTGCAAAAAAAAGTTGCTAATGCAAAAGACAACTCTAAAAGTGTGTGTCTGACCAGTAATATTCTACTTTTTCTGTTTAATTTAAATCTAAAATAAGTTATCTTAGATAATGACAATCTGCAACGAGGAAGTCACCCCCAAAAGTTGTTGTGTCAATCACCCCAATTACATTTTCCCCGATAATTACGTGGTGTTTTTAAATAGTTTTATAAGAAACAAATCACAATTATGGCCCTCTATAACACAAGCGTGTCTGAAATAATGTTGCCAGATTAGCAATAAATTTAGCATCCCTGTGCGCAATGACGCCCATTAAATTTGAGCCGTTATTAAAAATGAACATTAAATGCTAAGAGAAAAAAAAAGCAATTTAAGGAAAACATTTCATATTTGTTCCACTGAAGTTCCCATCAAAACGTGATTAGAATGGGGGGGGAAAAGGGGAATTAATAGTGACATTCATTCACTTCCAGTTTGTTTATTTTGTAATACTTCTAGTTGGTGCCAGGAGGGAGTTTAACTCCAGTCATGGAGGCAGGAGGAATAAAGTGCTGTCAAGCCCTTCGGAAAAGTTCAAGGCCTCGGCCGAGTTGAAGTTGCTGTGGAGGGATGGAGGGATGTTCAGCAGAGCATGAGGCTGCAGCTGAATCTGCTGACAGGCAAACAGCTCAGGGAGAAAAGTTGAGATAATTAAAAAGAAATACTTTTTGCACCAAGAAAGCGCTGATCAACTTAAGAAATGGATTTAGACAAAGAAACTGTCTCCTGTTTTCCTTTTAATGATCTGTTTAATAGAAAATAGTCATTTTTGTATATTGATCTTTATTTTTGTATGTATGTTTTGACGTTTTATTTTTCTGCCAACATTTTTCAATACTTTCTCAGAATCACATTCATGAATACTGTTAATAATTTCAATTGTTTTTTGTTCTATCAATTCACAAACATTTTATATTTATTTGTCAGAAAAGGCAACATCGTGGAAAAAAGGAGATGATATCTCTCAGACTTTTAGCAGTTAAGGTACCACTTCTATTTTCTAAGCTTCTAAAGAAATTACAATTAATTCTCAACATGGGCAGAGACGGGACAGCATTAGTTTGTGTGTAATTTTTTTTTTAAAAAAGGGTAATTTTACGAAAACATTACTCTTCCTTAAAAAATTCTGGTACTCTGCCACCCAGTCATCTGCTGCTGACCTCCCGACCCTTGACCTGGTCGACCACAAGTGCAGCAGGGTCACCAATATATTATTATCATTTCAACTGTGAATATTATCTAGAAAAATATAGTTTAATTTAAAAAAGAACCATCTGTAATTTGAATTGTTTCAGTGAAATCTGGTGAGCTTTTTCAGTGTATGTATGGAGTATTTGAATCAAATCCTGACCAGACTGGTTAAGAGGTTTTACCCGAGTCCCAGCAGAACAGAAACCATAGTCGGTAAACTGGCGAGTGTGTGTGTTAGTGTGTGTGTGTGATGGCAGGTTGTGGTCTGCCTGACTGGCAGTTGATACATTTTTAACAGCAACAGGAAGACCTGGGAGAGATTTTTTTTATATTTCAAGGAAGTACTCTTATCTTTTAATTACAAATCTTGACTACTTGATCTATACTCTTTTTTGTTTAAATATTAAAACAAGATCATCGGAAAATAAGGGAAGAGTCTCCACTTTTCTTTTCATAGGAAAGTGTGGAACAAAGTGACACAAAACGTCTGCAGGTACGTTGAACGGAGAAACACACAGAAAGAGAGGAAACACCTTTCTGTTATGCAACAACGGCTTTTACTGTTGTCCACAGGATACACTTTGAATTATTGCATAAGAATACTGAGATTAGACAATAGGGGACGTTTGCTTCACAGTGAATTATGTATTTTTTAAATCTATATTTATAATAATAATGGTTATTAATTATGTTTTGAATTAGTACTAGTAATATAATGTACCTAAATATGATTTTTATTTTAATGTTTAATGCTAAAAAGCTATTAAACAAGATGTTGTGGTGATACAATTAATCCATCAATTTCTTTAAAGGATCAGTTTGATAAATTTGAATTAAAAATATAAATTTGAGGAGCAATGTTTCCCATCTGTTGTTCGCAGCAGAAGGAATACGTTTGTTTTATTCCCACTATTACCCACGTCACTGAAATACACATGTAGTCAATGATATGTTTTTAGTTTCTTCGTCTTCGCTCTGCAACTTTCCAAAATGGATCAATGTCATACAATTGACTGAAATGAATCAAGTTAACAGTCAATCAAAAGCCTCTCAGCATCTAATGGACGAGACAGGGAGAAAAGAGGAGTTGATAAATCGGATTACCAGCACCATGGATGTTTACATGGCTATATAGCCTACTATCGGGAATGTTTTCCCAGCATAACATGGTTTTTTCCTTTTGTAATTGTGTTAGTCTTGAAGTCAATGACCCTTAAGAGGTTTGAGGCCAACCAAGGAGGTTTATGTTTGAAGGTTGATCTGCAACCTGATCTAGTATTTTTGAAAATGTAACAAAAAAAAAAATTTGCTAATAAAAATACTTAAGACGCATCAAGTGTTCTTTTTTTCTTTTTTTTCTCAATTACTTATTACTAGTATTTTTTGTTTGTTTTTTTGTTTCACTGTTCTTCCTATAGGTTTACAATTGGCTCTGTGTTGGGGTCTATTCTAGCTGTGGAGTCAAGACTAGAACAGCAACACTCAATCAGTGATTTTAACGTATACTTTATTATCCAATGTGTAGTGATTTTTGTTTTTATTTTACTGTCCTAATTGTATACATTTCTTTGTTTAATTTCTTGTCAATTATTTTCTATCTTAACTTAATCTTCATTCCTTAACCATCTGACTTGTACAAAAGTGGGGTCTTTGCTCTGCCTACACTGATAAAAACTTCAGGGCCACAGACTCCCATTACACGGGTTACAAATGCCCCAAAAGCCACAAGTTTAAAGCCTCTCTCTTAGACTCGGGACATTACACTAGTTTTGTCTTTTGGAATGTGATTGCACTAGTTTAAAACTAATTTCTTCAGGCTTTTAGTTGTGCACAGAACGTTGTGTCGTCTTAAAAATACAGCTGACATGTCAATTTTTAGCTGCATCAATACATACTCTGACACTATGGCAGGAAAGGGAGTCGAGTAAAGGAACACCTTCGCCGTGTCAAGGTTGGAACACAATGAGGCAGGAAGACAACTCTCTTCCCTGACATTGACTTGTCACGCAGAATGTAGGTCAAGTCCACAAACTCTTAAGAAAGATTGTTAACTCAAGCATTACATCAAAATGAAAGTACAACATGGACGAGTAGAAGCCTCGGTTGAATACACTAAATAAAAAAAGACGCTCTGCAGCTGAGATATATGCTTTAGATAAAACATCATGAGCTTCAGGTAATGAGATTTTTTTTCCTCCCTCCCTCCACAAATTGCATTTATAATATTGTGGAAACAAACTCTTGAAATGCAGACATCAAAACAAATGGTGAATCCAGGCGCTCGCTGCGTTGCTCTGAGAAAATGGCCTTGAGCTACTTATTTTTAGACTGCGCCACCGTTAATTTATGCAAAGATCTGAACTAATTCTTTGGCATCTGTGAAGCAAGAATATTAACGCAATGTATTTCCTTGTCGATGATAATGCCGCGCTCTTAATTTGAGATGTGCGGTGTAGTCGAACATGAAATGGAAATTTGCCTCAAACTATGTATTTGTCACTTGAGTGTCGGATGTGGAATGAGGTTACATGCATCCTTCGCTATCTGCGTTCTTAAGAAAGGAGAGGTGTTTGTCTCTGCCTCAACTTCAATCTCCCCCTTTGGAATGTATTCCATTTGCATATTTACGTAGGGTTGTTTCTTTTTTTTTTTCGGTATTTGCATACATTTCCTGAAGAGTTAAGGAAAGCAATCGCGATGATTTAAAAGGCAGGTGATTGTGTGGTTTAAGGAAAATCTTCAGACTTGATAAGAAAATTCACTAGATTTGTATCTATATGTATCAGCATTGATTGATTTTTTAAAGTTATTTTTAGTAAGTATATCGGAATAAATGCAATTTTTTAAAATGAAGATCAGATTTAATGAGATTGTTCATGTTTTTGAATATATTTATACTTAAAAATATTTTACTAAGCTTATAAGTTTTCATGAAAAGATGATAAGGTATGGTTACGTGTTTACGTGTTTATTTAGTTGTTATTGTTCTTCCTTTGTTTTGTCTTGTGTTTGTTTCTGTTTTGCCTCTGTCTTCTCCTCAGTGTGGCTTTATTGCTGGTACTGCTATAGTCCTATTCTTTGGTTTACTGTGTGTTCTACTCCTGTATTTTCAACATTTGAGTTTCTGTCAAACTTGTCCATTTTACGCACAGACACCCATTGGTCTATACCTACAAGGACGTAGCCAACCTGCTGTCTAGAAACACTAGGTTAGTGGGGTGCACCACGCTCTGTATTTTGGGGTGCTCTTGTTCCTGTTATTGTGTGGGAGGATTTTTGTTTTGACTTTTTATTTGGTGCGGTTTCCTGTGTTGCACATTTTTGTTCAATAATAAATCTTTGAAACTATATATATCTCCTGTTTTTTGTGTGAATACACCCTCGCTCACCCAACTTGATGTACGATGCTACATGAAACCGCTGATGATGTATCATGAAACCAATGATTATGTATCATGAAACAGCTGATGATGTATCATGAAACTGCTGATGATGTATCATGAAAACACTGATGATGTATCATGAAACCACTAATGATGTATCATGAAACAGCTGATGATGTATCATGAAACAGCTGATGATGTATCATGAAACTGCTGATGATGTATCATGAAGCTGCTGATGAGGTATAATAAGACCGCTGATGATGTATCATGAAAACACTGATGATGTATCATGAAACCAATGATGATGTATCATGAAAACACGGATGCTGTTTCATGAAACCACTGATGATGTATCATGAAACAGCTAATGATGTATCATGAAACTGCTGATGAGGCGTCATGAAACAGCTGATGATGTATCATGAAACAGCTGATGATGTATCATGAAACCACTAATGAGGTATCATGAAACCGCTGATGATGTATCATGAAACTGCTGATGAGGTATCATGAAACCGCGGATGATGTATCATAAAACAGCTAATGATGTATCATGAAACTGCTGATAAGGTATCATGAAACCGCTGATGATGTATCATGAAACAGCTGATGATGTATCATGAAACCGCTAATGAGGTATCTTGAAACCGCTGATGAGATATCATGAAACCACTGATGTTGTATCATGAAACAGATGATGATGTATCATGAAACAGCTGATGTTGTATCATGACACTGCTGATGATGTATCATGAAACCGCTGATGAGGTATAATGAGACCGCTGATGATGTATCATGAAACAGCTGATGATGTATCATGAAACCGCTAATGAGGTATCATGAAACCGCTGATGATGTATCATGAAACTGCTGATGAGGTATCATGAAACCGCGGATGATGTATCATGAAACCGCTGATGATGTATCATGAAACTGCTGATGAGGTATCATGAAACCGCTGATGATGTATCATGAAACAGCTGATGATGTATCATGAAACCGCTAATGAGGTATCTTGAAACCGCTGATGTTGTATCATGAAACAGCTGATGATGTATCATGAAACAGATGATGATGTATCATGAAACAGCTGATGTTGTATCATGACACCGCTGATAATGTATCATGAAACCGCTGATGAGGTATAATTAGACCGCTGATGATGTATCATGAAATAGCTGAAGATGTATCATGAAACCACTGATGATGTATCATGAAACAGCTGATGAGGTATCATGAAACTGATGATGAGGTATCATGATACGTCATGAACTGCTTCTTGATACGGTTTAAGATTTGAGTATCTCAGATTTTTTCAAGGTTTGTTTCATGAAAATATAAACTTTGAATCTTATTCATTACATTTTTGGGGGGTGAGGGGGTTATTTTAAAAAATATATCTACAATAAGTAGTAGTAGTAATGTATTATTTAAAGCTCAGAACATGAACTAATACGGTTTTACTGTTGATAAATTCACACACACTATATTTTAAAGAAGAAAATGATCAGATCTATGTTCTTCATCTTTCTAGCTCAGGCTTTAGGCAATTTTTATTTAAATTCATAGGATACAGTATTTAATTTTTTTTTGCTGGTGAATTGTGTGACATGTTTTAAATCAGGTCTTTTAACGCTTCTGGGAAGTGTGTTGCTGCCTTCCTTTTACTGTAAAGCTTTTAAAATTTAGATAAAAAAAAGACAAAAAAGTGAATATATTAGGAGAATCTAATTACATACAGCAATGAATGCAAAGGAGCACGGCTGCAGGAAATGTAAATGAGACACAAGCGCAGGTAAATGGGCTGTAACACAACGTGACAGCAGCAATCTTCTGAAAAAAAAAGCAGAACCTCCCACAGCAGAATGCTTTGAATATTTAGTCCACCCAGGTGAGCGTAGGAGAAATGAAGAGTGCGAGAGTGGATGTAAATAATTTGCACTAACTATGACCTGTAATGTACATACACTGTCATGACGTCATGACCCTGCCACCCAGAGAGCTCCAGGCCCAAGGTGCTGCTCTCCACAGGTCCAGGAGGATGTATGGACACGTTTACATCGTTGTCAATGAGCAGGAAGTGATGCGTTTATTCTATGTAAACTGTAGCTGAGTGTACAGGATGCTGCAGCTGCAGAACGTTTACCTGCTGAATATAAACCCTGACACGGTCAGATAATCATACAAGAACAGACTCTCATCTGTCTTCGTGGAAAGAGGGGGAATAAATACCATGGTGACATAGACAAACCTATGTTTAATTATTTTTTTTGTATCTGTAGCATACCATAGGAATTGGGAAAAAAACTGAAGCAAGCACCAGGGCAGCCATTTTTTCAGCTTTATATATTGTTTTTTACATGATGTGAGGTTTCATTGAATTAGTTCAGAGGCAAAGAGTGTTTCTTGATTCATGAAGTCTCATCTGCTTCATCGTGAAACGTCATCAATGATTTCATGATAACTCATTGGCTGTTTCGTGATACCTTATCCGCTTTTTTTCATGATACCTCGTCAAATGTTTCATGATAAGTCATCAGTCGTTTCATGATACATCATCAGTGGTTTTCATGATATCTCACCGGCTGTTTCATGATACATCATGAGTGGTTCCATGATTTCTCATCAGGTGTTTCATGATACATCATGAGTGGTTCCATGATTTCTCATCAGGTGTTTCATGATACATCATCAGTGGTTCCAAGATTTCTCATCAGGTGTTTCATGATACATCATCAGTGGTTCCACGATACCTCAACAGCTGTTTCATGATACATCATCAGCTGTTTCTTGATACCTTATTCGCTTTTTCATGATACCTCATCAGTGGTTCCATGAAACCTCATCAGCTTTTTCATGATGAATCATCTGTGGTTCCATGATACATCATCAGTGTTTCCATGATGCCTCATCAGTGGTTCCATGATTCCTCATCAGCTGTTTCATGATACCTCATCAGCTGTTTCATGATACCTCATCAGTGGCTTCATGATACCTCATCAGCGGTTTCATGATACCTCATCAGTGGTTTCATGATACCTCATCAGTGGTTTCATGATACCTCATCAGCTGTTTCATGATACATCATCAGTGGTTCCATAATACCTCACCAGCTTTTTCATGATACCTCATCAGTGGTTTCATGATACCTCATCAGTGGTTTCATGATACATCATCAGCTGTCTATGATACCTTATCCGCTTTTTTCATGATTCCCCGTGACAGGTTTCATGATACCTTATCAGCTTTTTCGTTAAATCTCATCAGCGGTTTCATGATACCTCATCAGCGGTTTCATGATACATCATCAGCTGTCTATGATACCTTATCCGCTTTTTTCATGATACCCTGTCGACAGATTTCATGATAACTCATCAGCTAATTCGTTAAATCTCATCAGTGGTTTCATGATACCTCATCAGCGGTTTCATGATACCTCATCAGCTGTTTCATGATACATCATCAGTGGTTCCATGATTCCTCATCAGCTGTTTCATGATACATCATCAGTGGTTCCATAATACCTCACCAGCTGTTTCCTGATACCTCATCAGTGGTTTCATGATACCTCATCAGTGGTTTCATGATACCTCATCAGTGGTTCCATGATACCTCATCAGTGGTTTCATGAAACATCATCAGCTGTCTATGATACCTTATCCGCTTTTTTTCATGACACCCTGTCGACAGGTTTCATGATACCTCATCAGCTAATTCGTTAAATCGAATGTTTCACGATAACTAGTCAGCTGATTAATGATACATGGTCAGCTGTTTCATGAAACCCCATTAGCCAATCACTAATTTAAGTTCAAATGCACTAAATGAGAAAGGTGGTTTTAACATGCTTGAGCCTGTTTCCACAACCCAGACCTGTCAATGTCCATTTTAGGGTACGAATTATTTTCATCTTTGCAACTCAAACAAAAGAAACTTAAGACACACACAAGAGACCATAAGCAAGCAGAAACAATAACTTTAATTAATCATATACTTTGACTAAGAGTAAATTGATATGCTTCTTTCTGACCAGACACATCAATGTGTCTCTCAGAATCAGATGTTTTCATTTTAAATTCACGTGTTTATGAGAAACAGAATCCAATCAGATACCAGGTCTTTGTGAACTGAATCAGGTTGATAAGTCCGAGTGAGTTAGGCTCGTCTCCAGCAACTGAGATCATATCGGGTCAAGTCTCCTGCTCCGTTTGAAAGAAAGAAATATTCAGATTTAGTACGAATTTGCTGCAAAACGGCTCTAACAAGTTGGAAGCAGGCCTAGATTACGAGATAGTTACTGAGGTACAGAGCTGCAGGAGAGAAGAAAAGAGAGAAAGCAGGTCAACGTGCACCCACAGAGTGCTCTGGGGAAGTCAGGAGATAAGAGTTTATCGCAAGCGTATAAGTAGATACCGTTAATCCTCCTTCTGTGAGTGTTTTACATGGAATAAATCTGTGGCGCACACACTGGAAAGATACTATTGTCTTAAAGGTGCAGAGATAGAGCGCTGCTGGTTATTGTCAACAGATAAGCACAAAGATAATCGATGAAATCCTGAGTTTCTGCGGCTAGCCGAGCGGAGCAGGTAGACGGGCAAGTGGAACTCTGCTTAGCTGGTAAATGTTTAGACCTTAATAATTAATTCCGCAGACTTGCCAGGAGCAAGATTGATTATTCTATTAAAGGTAGGGATCAACAGTGACCTGACTGTGGCTCTATTTCACACACCGTTTGAGTGGCGCAAATTACCACTGCTGTAATGCACACGGCGTCTTCCCGAATACGCTGAGCTATGACAATATCCCCGAGACTATTACCACATTAAAGAGAGGAGCACAAAGACGTTCACCAGGTTATATGAAGATTAAATGAATGAAACTTTCATTTGTCAGCAGGGAGGTTGGTAGCAGAGAATGAAAGCACCGACTGCCTTCTGCAACCATCAGAGAATAAATAAGGCGACACAAAGAAAAATGTTTGTTAGCTTAGCGTTGTGTTAGAGAGCAATTTGGCTTCTGATATCGAAGAGAACAGTTTTTTCGTGATCTTTAGAAATCCTTCTTTTTTTTTTTGACAAATCCATAAATGCTTAATCAATCAATGTTGAATCGACTTTCTGCTCAGTCATCTATGTTGTGATCTTATATCACAATTTATGATTGACTTCCTTGCAAATGTAGTTTTCGGTTTTAAGAGGTACATTTTTTTTTTCTCTGCCTTTTTATATTCCAACCTAGTGTATTACACATTTATTTTACCTAAACGTGATATTAAAAATGCATACAAAAGATTACCAGTATATATTTAGAATATTGATAAGTTGGTTGTATAAAATGAGCATTTGCTTAAACTGTCTGTGCATATGAAAAATATAGATTAAATTGTGATTATATACATTTTATTTTGCATCACAGATCCTATGAACACCTGTTATTATTAATATGTTCTTTTGCATTTTGTGCTCATAATTATGAAACATTATATAAGTCGAATATAATAATACAATTCTTATAATTCATAAATCACTTGAAAACGTACTGCATTGTTATCAGAACATATATCCTATAATTAGAAATATATTCATTTGAGATGAATGTGTGATTGTGAGAATGTTTATTTTTAAATGCAAATTCACTTAAAATATAATATTATCGATAAAGTCGACGTTTAACTGTTAAAATTGTTCTCATGCATTCAATGCATTCAATTCATTTGACTGTTCACCATCATTTTAGAATCAAAGCGCGGTGCGACTGTGGAATCTCAGTCTGATATTTATTTGGATGATAAACACTTTTACTTCCTGCATTCTTCAGAAAGATCCACTTTCGTAGAAACTGTGTGTCGCCCCCTAAATCCTCCCCAAAGCCTTAAGCTTCACTCACCAGCTCCTCCACCCACCACACACACACACACACACACACACACACACACAAATACACACACACACACACAAACCCGCACACGGACAGGGCTTACTACCTCTGGGAGGCAAACGATCAACAGAGGTGTGCATTAACATAAATGCCAAATCTGTCGGAGGTGTGTGTGTGTTTATGGAGGAACAATAATTCATTGTGTGCAGATGAAAATAAGACAGAAGCGCAGAGTGTAGCTCCATCTACAGGCTAAACACACACACACATACACTTCTCTCTCACATTGACACTTAATCCACTGCTTCTTGCCTTAATATTCACAGAAAATAGTTGTCATTTGATACTTTTATAAACACTACACACCGTGGACTTATCAAAGGAAGAAACATAAACTAAGCAGGAAAATAAAAGCGATCCAGAGTGACATCCTGCCTCCGTACCGAGGTTGGTTAAGATCAGGTAATGCAATTAAAATCTAATTAAAGCCACATTAAATCACTTTAAGACGTCGTTATTTGTGTCAAGCGGAGGCAGGATCTCTTCATTAGCACGCAGACGCTCAGAGGCACCAACACATGAATGAACTAGAGTTAAAAAAACACACACACACACACACTCAGACACACAAATAGAGTCTAGTGTAACTTCTCTAGGGATGCTAAAACTAAAACATTAAATGTAAGGCGAGTTCCAGCCTAAAAAAAAAAAGAAAAAGATGTAATTGTTTAAAGAGAAATTAATGATGACTCATTTTTAGCAGACAGACTTTCTTAGCCGTTATTTAACTTAAGCTACTTTCTCATCACTATTTATCTGAATTATTATTATTATTATTATTATTATTATTATTATTATTATTAAGGCACTTTTCCGTCTTTTACCGAGGTTTAAAATTCTTCCTTATTTTTTTACTTTTTCAAGGGTAATAAAGGTTTAAAAAACGTGCCTCACTTTGGCACGAAAATCATTTTCTTAGTTCGGGAAATCCCAAAAGAAGCCAGTTGGTAGGGGTCTGTCATCACCTCAGCGACAGCGCTCTCATGCACTCACAGAAACTGGCAGTCTGGCGCAGAATCAGGTAACAAGCTTTCAGGTCTGTTTGCTTTGATTCAGCACGAGAGGAAATTTGCAGTGATAGCCTGAGAGTCCGACCCGAGCCTGAGAAATGAGGCTGCGTTGACTCACCACGAGCCTTGAATTTAACCCCATAATTCCTGGTTCAAATGGGAAAGTACTGTTTGGTGATGTTGCAAAAATATACATTGATAATTATATATAGATAAAAAGGGTTTTCCATGCTTATAAGGAACACTTTTAAAAAGATAATGTGTTGTTTTTTTAGTTTGTTCTGAGTATGCATTTTATTTTATATTATATTCCTAAAAGTATTGACATTTCCAAGCTAAACCAGTTGGATCCTTCACCGGTGCTTGACTTATTGACACATCAACCTGAAGTGGATGTGTTGTGAGTATCGGAGGAAGTGTTGTTTTTGCTCTCCTCGGCAGTAAAATCCGCCGGACAGGGAGAGTTAATTACTCAGGTGTGATCTCTTCAGCGGCATCTCTGCCGCAGAAACCGAACCTGACATTGCAGAACAGAGAAGTAATTAGAGGCCGGGACACAGCACTCCTGCGTCTGACACCAAATCAATGCAGTTTTTCCGCGTTATCAATTAAAGACTTGTAATTACAAGCGTGGAGAATTGCCTCTCTTCAAGCCCCGAGACAGCCGCTCGCACGCCGACTCCCGAGATGCCGCACCTTGACCCCGCTGCCCCAATTGACATCCTGTAACCGCGGTGACCAGATTGTTTATGGATTTTTCCGGTGTCGGGCCTCAAACACCTGAGCGATCAACCCTCTGTAACGCTCATCAGAGGAAAGGCCGTCCACTTGGTTGCGAGCCAAAATGCAAAATGTATTACTGGAGCGCCTGCCGCCAAATGAACGCCAGCTGGATTTAAACCATTAGCCGGTACAAGCCGAGACAACCTGAGCACGCCGACATTTCTGGTAGAATGAAACAGTGGGTTAAACCCCCCACTCTCCTACTACATGTACCCCCCGCACCCCTCGCCCTGCAGCCTCCCGTCAGCACCTGGGAAAATGGATTTGAAACAAGGGCGGCTCCCCGACTGCCCCCACTCCTGAAACGAACAGATGGAGGCTTCCACAACAATTATCACCACATTACCTGAAAGTCTGTTGACAAACAGGAAGTATACGAGCGGAGCTAATAAACCCCAATCAAACATGGCACCCCCACTAATTCCGGACATTTCTCTGTTGCTACAAGGCGGTAACCATCACAATGATACGTTTTCATTGAGCATCAAGAGAGGAGGCAACAGAGAGAGACGTTGTATCCAATTGTTATCAAGATAAGGAGACTTTACAATTGACCATGTTAAAACATTTGTACGGAATCTTTACATTATTACTAATATCTAGATTGTGATTAATCACTTCTGCCCAATTTTTCTGCAAACTTTCTTAATGTTTTTTGTTTTTCTAAAACATTAAACAAGATTGCAGAGTGGTGATGTCAGTAGTGGGCAAAACATTAGCTCACCGAACACTCACCGGGGCCGGTTTTCAGGTAAAAACAGTACGTTTTTTAATTATTTATACATTTCTGTACTTGGATGGATGGATGGATGGATGATGGATGGATGGATGGATGGATGGATGGATGGATGGATGGATGGATTGATGAACTTTACTAATCCCTCTGGAGATTTCCTTTGGGAAATTGGTATTCCAGTTCAGAGCAGACACAGACGATAGATTAATAAAAACAAGAACACAAACAAAGTGAAATAAAAAGAACATAGTGCAATGCATGACAAAATCTTAGTATAAAGACCATCGATCAAAGAAAAATAACACAAAGAAAAAGATACAAAGATTAACATAGAATACACCATCTTTTCAATCCACTCTTCACCCCAAACTCAGAATTATACAATCTAATTGCACGAGGTATGAATGAGTCCCTGAGTCTATTAGTGTTGCATCTGTTGCATACTCTCCCCCTACCCAGGAACAGAAATAAACACGTAAAACAAAGCGATCTATGCGGACGGCACTGAATGGTTTGCACATTTTAGAAGAGTCAAATAGAATGAGCCCTTCTATTGTAATATTAACTGCGAACCATATGCAATTAACAGACAATTTTCTTCTCCTTTGGTAAAGAGGTTTCATAAAAAGTAGTAATTTTATCATCAACTAACTGATTTATCAAATGTGTTTAGCCCAAAGTTCGGATGGTTGGATGGTCCGATGAAGCTTCATGAAGCAGTGTCATTATGACACCACTAGGCGGTCTCTCAACTATTTTTCCTTTGTTTTGAACAACCATTCTAATAAAAATAAAAAAATTAAACTGATGGCGCCACCTACTGACCTCTCAACAACATGACTCTCATGAAGCTTCACCAGCCCATCAATACCCAAAGGTAGAAGCAAAAAAAGGGTTTATCATTTGTATTATTAGTCATTTTTCTTGGCTGTAGGTTTTGAAAATCTGTGCTCAACTGTCTGTCTAAGGTGGTCGTATGGTGGTATGTTTTGAACATCATGTTACAGGGCTAACCAAACATCCCGTCAAATATTGGACAAACGAGACAGCTGCCCGAAGCCTATCTTGTCAATTTATGCTGGAGATGAATGAGAAGCTTGTTCGCTGTGGTGGGTGTCCTGGGTCTGCATCAGGATCTGCCGCATGTTGGACGTCGAACACCTCACTAGGGTACATGTCTCAGGAGTATTCTGACAAAACACTACATTTACTTTAACATCTCTTGGAGCTGCTATTCTACTGCAAGTCTCTAGAGTTTTCAAAAATAAATATATACATTTAAAATCCCTCTTTAAATAGTTTTTACTAATTCAAATTTTCAAGAACCTTTTCTTTATTTCGCATTTTTTTTTAATCCCAAATTAATCTCTGGATCTACTGACGATTAAGTGTCAGAAAGAAAAAACGAATACAGGGTTTCCTTTATCTTGTACTCTTCTCAAAGAAGAAAGACGCCTGCAAACAAAGCCAGGGAGAAAATACGAAATCGTATTGCTGTACTTTTTGACATTTTCCAGCTCATCTGGGCAACGAGACATGACAACAAGTAATTGAATTAAACAATGGAATATCCCATCTTCGGGGTACAATTGGATTAAAAGAAGCCTCGCTGCTGGTCAGTTGTTCTTATTGGGGGTAAAGTGAGTTGCTTTCTCTGACTGGTTGGAGAATTGGTGCCGTGGGGTTCTCGCTGGGGGCACGCCGGAGCTTTAGATCAACAGATAGTGTCGATGGTGTTGAACATCCAGAAGGACCTCTGAGCTTCCTGTTAAAAAGAGCCAATTAGGAGATTCAGCATCTAATTAGAATTCCTCCCGGACACATCCCTGTGGAGGTATTTAGGACAACTGGTTAGAAACCAGTAGCACTGGAGGAACTGCTCGTCTCATCTGTTTCGGAAATTGCACAAAAAAAAAAAAATCTGAAAGAAAAATACTTTTAGTTTTTTAGCGTATTAATGTAGAACACATGTCTACACTCACCAGCGAATACAAAGGATTTGTAATATTTTATGTTACAGTTTTTGCTGCTGTAAGTGGAATATCCCTTTGTAAGAATAATAAATGAATATCTTGAGAAAAACTCATAATATAGACAAGTCTATTCTTGTGAATCTTTCTTTAAATAACCTTTACAGAGGTGGGGGAAAAAAATAAAGGATACTATAAACATTATAATACAAAAGCTAGGATCCTGTTTATTTTATGATAGCAACTTAATTATATTATTAGTTTATTTTGTCTATTTACATACAGATTTAGCCATTACAGCTTATTTTAATTGACAGAAAACTGTATAACTAACTCATTATAAAATCTAATGTATATCCCTGTAGCTTGTGAAGTGACCGGTCTGGTCGAAAAAAAGGTCACATTCGGTATTTTCTTATTCTGTACTGTAAAATATAAAGGAAAATATATAGGAATAGAGTGATAAATGCACAAAACCTTTGCAGTTGTTTCAGTAAATCCTCCACTCGGGTCTTTGAAACAACACAAGTGCTTGTTGTAGTAGTTTGTTTGACACTGATCAACTGTAATCATCTGGCTATCAGGGTATCTATGTGTGTGTGTGTGTGTGTGTGTGCGTGTGTGTGTGTGTGGACTACACACTGACACACACGCACAAAGACATCTCCCTTTCTATGCTCACAGTGCAAGTCGAGCTAACCACTCCAGGGAGCTGGAGACTCAATTAATGACATACATACAGCACTTGAAAGACGTCAGGAAGAAAGAAAAAAAACACAACTGCACATATGCACATTAAAGAGTATTCCATGCAGTGTGTGTGTGAGAGTGCACCACTAGTTCATATAGCATTTGAATGTAGGCTGAGGCCGGCCTCTGGGAGACACTGTATGTACTTTCGCATTATCCGCCCTGGAGTTTTACACATCTCACGCAGGGTAACGTTCTCTAGTGAAGACATTTGTACATATTACGTTCACTAAGAAGATTTCAAATAAAAGCAAGTCCCGTCCCATTAGGGAGCGCCGTAAACAAGTGCTGTGGGCAGATGTGACTTGTGCATGTGGAAAAATCCCTATCAAACTATATAACAACAAAGTCTATTTTATCACGAGTCCTTGAATAGAGACTCGACTGGACCATACTTTTCCTCTTTCAAACTAAATGAATCAAGCATCTCAAGATAAAAACTTTATTTTTCTTGCAACATACAGTGATAATAATGTCTGGTATTGATGTCCTTTAAAACTCTCCTCCCACATCCAGCCACAGTTGACTTGCTATTACAACACACACTGTATTGAACTCTTTGTCATTTAGTTTCTGTGTTTCAATACTTCTGTCCCTCTATGCCCTTGTCCGTCCGTCTTCCTACATCCCGATCTGTTTGTCCGTCTATCCTGCCGTCTTATCGTCCATGTACCCGCCTGTCTTTTGGTCGCTCCGTCCGTCCATGTATCCGCCCGTATTTCATCAGTTTCTCTGTCCGTCTACCCATCCATCAGTCCATCCGTCTATCCACCCACCTGCCCTTTCTATCCGTCTGTTGGTTGCCTGCCTGTTATCAATTGTCCGCTCATCGACCCGACCATCTATCCATCCGCCGTCCAACCGCCCGTTCATTTGTCCATCCGTCTACATGCCCGCCTGTGTACCCCTGTCCGTCCATCCATCTGTTCACCCGCCTGCCTGTCCATCCGTCTGCTTGCCATCCGTCTGTCAGTGTTGCTACGGTTTTCAAAATAACCATAGAGGACAACAGTGACGTCACTCTAATGCTGTTCTTCAGGAATCTTCTCGAGGCCTTCCTCCTACCTCGCTGACTCTCTTGTTCCTGAACGCGACCCTTCATTTCACACCCCTTGTGGTCGTCCCCAAAACTGCAGACTCACCTCCTCTGACTCATAGACACGCTCGGTTGCTACTCAGGGGTCACCACCTGGAGCACGGTGGCTGCGCACCGATCAAGGGTCAGAGGTCATCGTGTCCTCCTGGAAAAGGTGGAGAAGACCAGCACACGGGTCAGTGGTGCTGAAATCTCATTTAAGAGACTGACCCTCCGGGGTCAGTTATGTTTTGGTCCTGAACTCGGGGACGTGTCCCCACCAGGGATGATGTATGGGGCCGGTGGGCCGAGAAGTAGCCCGTGCACAACCACACATGTGTCCAATGCGTGCGCTTGGGGTCAACAGGCACTTACGCAAAAGGGCTTTGGAGCATGTCAATGTGGGACCATATCTTTCATCAGATAAGATGGATCTTAAAATGAGTCCATGGAGGCCATAGTGCTACAATAAATAATAACGAAAGACGATGGCGGATAAAAATGAGGGGAAAGCATCTTAAGGACCCTAATGTGGTTATTTTCTCTGCCAGTAAAAGCATGGCCGATATGAAAGATTTGGTCAGACATCAGCCAAAATCATACTCTCCTGAAGATAAAATGGAACGTGTGCAATTTGTCCCTAAATATAGATGTTTTATGTTTGCTTTTGAAGTTAAATGAAAGGATGAGACATGTGGGAAAGTCTTTCTTATAAAAAGAACAAAAAACATTTAACAAACTATATTAAGACAGTGCTTTGTGAGTATAAGCGTTATTTTTGGGGCAGTAGTGAATTTTGAAATCTTATTTTTATTAGATTATTTGAGTTTTACTTTCGGCATTTGTGCCCGTGAACACCCAGACGCGATCATGTTCCGATCTGTTTCTTTCTACCACCCTGCTTAAATCAATCTCATGAGTGCCACGCGCCTCTAAACACAAAATTTGTGTTACTTGTGTTAAATCACTGCAAGATCTATTTCTGTAACAGGAAAAAACATGAGCGCGCAAAGAAGGTAATGAAACACTTATTGGTCTGTGAGTGGCAAACATCTGGTCCAAAAAACCTGAGAGGAAACAGGAAAATGGCTCACAAAACACCAGGTTTAGGTTACGACTTCTTACATAAATAGTTATTGGTTAAAAGAGTTGGAAGTATTATCGTAAACACCAGCCAGGAAAATGTTGAAAACTCCCCAAATAACAAGGTTAAACAATCTTTTTCAAAATAATTTTACTGAAAACTCATATCAGCGTCGACTACCGACCTCTCTGTGAAGGTTTTAGACGGAAGAGCGACTCCATCAGGTCAAGGGAAAATGGGGCTAAAGTAAGGCAAATGACCACTATGAAAATTCAAATGTGATTACATTTAAACTATATGTAATACATACTAAGAAAGGAAATGTTCACCAATTATACTGGGCTCAAAGGGTGGTAGAAGACCCCAATGGAAATTCATTCATTCATTTCCTATGCAGCTTAATCCCTTATGAGGGTTGTGGAGGGGGAGGGGGGGGGGGGGGGCTATCCCAGTTTCTTCGCGGGAGTTGGGGGACACCCTGGACAGGACGCCTGTCGCAGGGCACACAAAGACACAACTATTCACAAGGACTCATATCTACTGACAATTTCCAAGTTCTCAATCAACCTCTGTATGTCTTTGACTGTGGGAGGAAAGCGGAGTGCCCGGGGTAAACCCAAACAACACCAGGAGAACATACAAACTCCACACAGAAATATCACAAGATGGCTCCCTCCCGAAATTCAAATACATCCAATTTCAATGAAATAACAAATAATAATTATATCCGCAGATACACTGTATATTACCTAGGTAAATGTAAAAAAAAACCAACACCAAAAACAAACAACAAGGCGAACATGTGATTACACTGTTACAAATGACATCAATGTTGAAAAGAAATGTTACATTATTTATGTTACTTCTCAAAACTACTTCTTTGTCAAATGAATTATTAAAAGAAGTCGTTCCTTGACAGTATCAATGCGTACTGTTGTACATTTATTGAAGATTTATGGGGGTAAAAACAGATGCTGTAGCTGTTAAAATGATTTTAAATAATCCTCATAATTAATATAATTTAAGATTTTATTCAAGTTTAATATTCGATTTTGCTGATTTATTTCCAAAATGTGTCATTATCTTCCTGGTTTTATGAAGTAACACGACACACTCTCCAAGCACATAAAAAGTAGAATTTGGAGAGGCAACTTGAAGAAGAACAGATTACATGAGAATGTGAGTCCAGCCACTTAATAACTGCTGGAATCCATTGAAATCACAGATTGATGATATTGAGAAGTGTAACTGTATCTAAGAAAAGAATGTTCTTTTAACTGCCAGCTGCTGGGGTTTTGCGGCGCAGCTGCTATTAAATAAGTGGACCATGTGAAGTCTCATATCAGAACGACGGGGAAGATCAAACATCAGGGGCTTTTTTGAAACCTGCACGCATTATAATAGGAGAGCCGGAGTTCAAATATTTATCGAATTGTAATTCCTGAGTCAATTTCACACGAGGCCAGTGCTCTGATGGAACTGACAGTTTTTAAACAGGAGCGAGCGCCGCTCCGAACGGTCATGTGGCGCTGATTAGGACTGTTTACGGGGGACCCAGATGTTGGATGTTTAACATGGCACGAGTCAAGCAGGGCGTTTTGACAGGTAGTGGTTACAGCTCAGGCTTCACTTTGGGCTTCAAACTGCTGAGACAAAATGTCAAACAAGCAGATAAAAGCCAAGCAAATGTGATTACGGCAATTGGTTTTTCTCTGCCGCTCAACAAAATCTGTCTAATGTCGGTCAACACCTTGGCTGTGACGGAAAGATCAGAGTCGGTGGGGCTTCCTGAGAACCAGCCTCCTTTCAAAGTCAAACACGGAGCCTAATAAACAGACGATTAATACTGAGACGGTAAACAAAGATAGGGCTGCATTTAAAATAGACAACCCTGTCGTCTAATAGAGAGGGAGTGACTTGGGTGTTAAATAAGGAGAGATATATTTATCATGGATATGCCCTTAAATTTGGTCATTGTTTTTCCTATAGCTCACTATAGAGAAGTGGTCTCAATGTGAGTGTGTGTGAGTGTACGTGCATGCATGTGTGTATGAGGAGCTTTTGCCAATTCACAAAAAAAGATAATTATTGGCTAAAACATAAAACCAGGTGAGCGAAGTGCAAAACAATAACCAAAAAACAGAAATAACATTTTGCTTATCTATATGTTATATATACCATTCCATTCATGGCTAATACTTTATACAAAGGTAAAGGCGTTGCAAATGCTTCACATACTTTAAAGGATTGTTTAATTTCAAAAGTATGATAATGTTTATTTGGTACTGAAATAATTGAGGGATTTCTTTTTTATAGAAGGGAGGATGCATTAATAAACATTTGTCAAATGTTGAACTAGAATAATGTACGATTTAAACCAATTGACACATACTTTATAAAAGATAATAAACAATTCATTATTGATGTTGAAAAAGCTCATGTGTTTTCTTTGTTTCCATTTTTTCAAAGGAGTGTATGTGGTTCAGATATGCATTTTTTTTGCATTTTCGTTACAATATATCCTATTCTCTTGAACACACCAGAGCAATTACAATGTAATTCAATGCATCATTCTTTTGTCAAGTGGTGCAGTGAAAGTTAGCAGACATTGTCCTTCCATCACAGAGAGTACAGTGTTGATTTGTTTACATGTGTCAAGGCAAAAAGACCAAGTGCATCAAGTAAAGTTGGAATGAAGTGCAGAAGACCTGAATAAATCTGGGTTAAGGGTGTGTTGATTGCCATATCTGTGTCATCACAACATCCTCTTTCGCTGGATGAAAACATTGGAATAGATATTTTTTGGGGTCTACCTTTTATGTACCTTTTTAGTTATACACCTCTTAAAACTGTATTATCTCTTCAACAAGAACACCTAAAAGTGCAGGAACAGATAACCTAGTACCTTCAGGCTGTAGGGCAATCACACATTTCAGAATATGCTGCTGTCAGTTTAATATTCCGGGCCTGTGCAAGGGTGAGAGATCAGGTGACTGGGGTATAAATAGTCCATCTACCATCAGCCCATCTTAGCTGCCTCCTTGACAGGATCAGAGTGACTGAGGACTGACTCTAATGTCACTGAAAATCAGGACAGTTGTCGCTGAGGGAGTCTCCGGTGATCTTCGGTGTGTCTGGGAGACGTAACTGGCAAGGTTTACATCTGTTTTCTCTGAAGTGATGGGGTGCAGGGGGTCGCCAAGATTTGCAAAGGCGACTGACGGCAAGATGAAGCGACAGTTTCGAAGAGAGAAAAAAAGGAAAAAAAAATCAACAAGCCCACAATGGTTAAGCATCAGTCTCACTGTCTGTGCTGGAGGAGGTGCACACCTGAACACATGTATCTGTCAATCTCAACTACGCAGGAATATTGCCGGAGGGGAATCACAAAGCCCAGGCTTGATCTCCAGTAATGCCTAATAACAGATGAAAGTGGATCAAGCATATACGAGCCAAAGAATAAGCAAGCGCTGGCCTTGGGACATTTTGACACAGAAAATAAAAATTTAAAAAACAGTCATAGAGACTTGGTTTATGGTCACATATATCTGGTTTGAACTTTACTGGGTCATTGAGGAATGTGTTTCTAACAACATTAGGCAGAAATATGTGCTTTTCAGCAGCAGCTGTTCTAGTTCTAGGAAATAAATGAATGATCTTTGAAAAAATGTCTCAAATTGTATTGAAAGCGTATTTACTGATCATATTTTAAATTACACATCACACAATTCCATTTCAAAAGGGTTTCCTACCCCCTTTGTAAATTGTATTCATCGTATCGTATTTATTTTTAAACCAAATTTTCCATCAAACCAAAACTTATCATCCCTTTATACATTAGGAAGTGTAACAATAATGATATTATTTTATATCATACTGCTATGTTAAGAGAAGTACATTTAAAATCAGGCCAAATGGTTATACTTGCCAGCCAAGCTTGTAAGGCAATGATGCTGAGGATAATTTTATCATCCCGTAACAACAAATATGTTTTTAAGATTATTATATTGAGGATTTTCTCTACGTCAAAAACATCCAATGTTTTAAAAATACATTTAGGTCAGCTCTATCTTTATTTATATAGCACATTTCAGACTGATCAAGGAGACAAAGTACTAAACTCAAGAGCGGAATCAAAAAACAAACATTAATTCAGGTAGAAATGACACACGACATTAAGAAAAATACCAAAAATGAATATGATAAAAACAAGATAGCTTCTGTGATGTATTAAAATAGCAGAGTAGAATAGATTTGCAGAAATTAACTGAAACGAAGCTAAACCAATTAAAAGCAAGTCTGTAAAAGTCTGTTTTTAAAAGATTTTAAAGTCATTAGTAACATTTTTAAATGAATTTACTATGGAATAAAACTGTATGAAAACAAATGTTAAACATAAAAGGTTTTTTCATGAGGTGCGAAAGTATTTTTGGAGGTAAAAAACTAATTTGAAATGGTTACCTTTGTAGTTTTTCTTTTGGTGTCGTCGCTCAGATGGTAAAGTAGTTTGCTTGTGGACTGAGAAGTTGCAGGTTCAATACCAGCTCCAAACGATATTGTTATGTTGTGTCCCTGAGCAAGACACTTTACCCTGATTGCTCCTGAAGGTTCAGCTGGCCTGCTGCGTCGCAGCCTACTCCCATCAGTGTGTTTGTGAATGGGTGAATGCGTAACTTAGTGTAGAGCTTTGGCTGCTGAATAAGCATATAAAAGCGCTATATAAGTAAGATCCGTTTACCATTCCTGTCTGCCAAACAGATATATTACTCTTGGCTCTTGTTTCTACTTTCTATGTGAGGGTTTTACTCTGTGATTGTTCCGATCTGTATTTCTCGTCTGTGGGGACAGCAACGGACAAGCGAGAAGTAACCGAGTCAAACGCTTCTATTCGTAGAATAACTGTCATGTGTGTTGAGACTCAAGAGCCACCTTGGGTTATTGTTGAAAGGATTTCTACTGGGATGTCGCGATAAGTGAAAAGATGAATAGATTCATAGCTGTCTCACAACCTGGTAGAAGTGTGGACAGTAAATCCTAAAGAATGTCACTTGTTATTATTCACATTAGTGTTTTTACATAATAGATACATAGGAAAAACAAACATCACCATCAATTTGTTTGTCGTTTATCCGTACACACAAACAGACAGACTCATTAGATCAAGTATTATGTATAATAAAAGCAGTTTTCGACAATCAAGTGGTCTTAATATTAGTGTAAATAAAAGTTTTTTTATTCCTCCTTTTAACATAGTTTTACTGATGTTGGGTTTTCTTTTTCTTTATCTCCCCCCGGCTTATAAAATTCTTAGTGCTTTCTCCATTATAACATTCTCCTGGAATCCCTGGGAAATTTAACTCAACATTTATAATTACTGCACCAACTGCTGGCTGACAAAGCTCATCTGCCTTCACAGGAGGAGATTGTCTCTTTCCTTAGGTACCTCTGTTGTGCTGATTCCCTCCACTTGTCACTACAAATTCCCATCTTTACCTACGCAGCCCGTGGCGCATTCAAATATGGATACACGGCCTGTTTAAGAGGAACACTGTCAAGACAAACAGGCTCGGAGGAGGCAGATCTCCACGCAGATATTTTGTGCTTGATTTAATGGTTTATGAGAGTGCAGAGGCGGGATCGGCGAGGCTTGTTCCGTCGTCGCTAGGTGAGCGGATTCTTTCATATGACTCGCACAGAGGTGAGTCTGAAGCAGCTGACACACGTGGAGAAATATTATCCCTTCAAGTAAGCTGTGGGAAATCGCTCATGCCCATCTGCCGGAGGAACTCTAACGGTGGAGTTTAATACTTGTGATTTAGGTAAGCCTGCATCTGTCATAATCATTGTGCCATATTTCAAATGTCAGAGGTGCACATCTGTGGATCTGGGATCCAGATGTGCACCCAGCATCTGTTTCATTACCTTTGGAATATTAGGAAGTAATGAGTGGGAGTCGTAAAATGTTTGACCCATCACAACATGTAATCAACAGAACCATAACATTGAGCGTTTAAATATATTCAACGTCATCAAGGTTTGCCGGCGGAAGCTGGATTTGTGACCTACAACATGGCGTCAGCTGTATTCACACAAAATGGTTCAAGTGCTTCGCAATCTGTTTGTGCTGTCAGCTTGTCCGTCATGGACACCTGGGACGGGCAAGAAGCTCATACATTACGTATGAAATCACAATGACAACATGTCATGGTTATCATTGGAGAGCAATGCAAAGGAAAGCTGCTCTCTTTGTTCACCGTTTGCCGGGTTGAATCGTTTTTTTTAGAAGATGTGAAAAAATAAATTAATAAAAGATATGAATTGTATTTAATAAAAAGCTCAGTACTATATAATGAGAGAAATTTTCTTTATTTTTTGGGTGTTTTTAAGGGGAAAAATGGAAAAAAGATTCCACCAAGTAGTAGTTAGGTTGTAAGGTATTAGGAGCGAATATTAAAATACATTAGCAATATTGGATGAATTAAAAATAAGCAAATCACTGATGAGCTGATGGATAACATTGTTTGTCAAAATTGTTAAAACAACAGTTTTCTGATAAACGTGTTTTTATGGCAAGAAACACCAAATTGTTTAATTGAAATACTTTGCTTTTTAAAGATCCACATCATTTAAATGTTGAAGTCTTCCTCTCCAAGATGGAGTTAGTCTCTCATCATGTTGATATTTCGAAGTTATTACTTTATTAAGTTCTCCCCCAACTGAAATATTAGCCAACAAGAGGTTATGAGAGCGAAGTCCATTATGATGTAATGATGGTTTTCACTCCTCCTCCAGCCAGCTGTTATGACATCCCGCTTTGTTTATACAATGAGTCCCTTGGAGGTGGAGACCTCCCAGAAATGATGATGCGCAGTGACAAACCTCAATGCTTCAGCAATCATAACAGAAGTGGTGTGGTTATGGTAGACACGATTTCATCTCCAGAAAAACAAGTGTTTTCAGAGGCCAGAGCTCAAGCACATTTTGTAATGTAAATATTTCAGTTAAAAGACATATACTGATGAGTGCAATAGACGTCCAACATCTATTTAAAAGACACAATCAACACATAAATTGACTTTTAAAATAAATGTAATCTGTTAAATTTCAGAATTAACCAAAACGTTATGTTGTGACGTGTGCGAATACTCTAGAAAGTAAAAGTTATGTGTCTATTTTTTTAATGTTTAAATTAGTAGTTAAGTTTCATTCAGTGAGAA
Organism: Callionymus lyra; assembly: GCF_982586985.1. Lineage (NCBI taxonomy): Eukaryota > Metazoa > Chordata > Actinopteri > Syngnathiformes > Callionymidae > Callionymus > Callionymus lyra. Next base: position 25,718,139 of record NC_141822.1, read on the forward strand.
AATACATGTTCATTTTTTCATGTTGTATTTGTTTTTTATTGTTTTGTCTCTACTTTTTATTCCATGCTCCGGGATCAGATGCAGTAAAACATTATTTGTGTTGGGTTGTTTTTTTTTTATTTAATTAAATTAAATATTTTCTTAATCTTATCATGAGTGTAAGATGAAGAGACATATAGTTTAGGTTTTATTAGAAAATTCATTCAGCATTATACTGTATAGTCAATTATAGTCACATGACTAACATTTATGTTGCGTCATGTCTTACTTTTTTTTTTTACTTACATTATTAAGTGTAATTAACAGCAAAACTTTACATAATTGTCAAAGATGAGACACTTTTCACTTTGACTTAATGCATTAAAACATGTCTTTAAACTTATATATAGACTTAACCATATATACTGAATAAAACAAAACGTCTCTGATTTCCTGATGGATGATAATTGCACTAAAACAGTGGAGCCACATTTATGGGCTGTTGCTCCTCAGTTTTGCACATTAGCCGGGACAGATGGCTCACCCAGGCAGGTAGCTGGTGTTGTGGGAGCTCCAGAATATGTAATTTTCTTTGTGACCCGTGCACGTGTGTACCCACTCCCCGGCATCACTAAAAAAACAGGATGTCTTCCTTTTCCGAACTGTCTCATCTGTTAACGTTGACTCCGTCTGTCTGGGAAAAGTGAGCACATGGTTCATGCATAAATCAGCAGCACGGTGATCCCAGGTTGTCCCCTGATGCCGCGCCTACGGTGATCTGGCGACTGGAGTTGTGCCATTACGCTGGCGCATCGAGCCAGTCACCGCTAAACAAATATGAAACCCCGCCACTTTGTGTCACAAATTTTTACATTCAACAGAGGTCACGTGAAACCGAGGGAACCTTTTTCGCCCCATCTGTGAGCTTAAAAGGTGGACGAGCCTCACGGGATGCCAGCACGGAGAGAAAGTGAGGATGTAAGCCATTACGGCAGCACATATCACACCGCTATCTATCATGTATGATCCCTGTGGCTACTTCAAATATTTACACTATTACCTGCACGTCCCAAATGCAAAATCACACGATGTGGCTTTAATTCATAAAATATGATGCTTTTTTTTTTTTGAGGGGCAAGACTGTGGTGTAGTGGTTGGCGCTTTCCCTTAACGGCAAGAAGGTTCGGGTCTATGTTGAGGCTACTTCATTTCACCTCTTGAACTCCGATTTCCTCCCACTGTCCCAACACATACAGAGGGCGTTATCTATGTATGTCCTGTCCGATATACACGACACAAACCAAGATATCATATTATTCATTCACATCTAAGTTGCTGGATTAAAAAATCCCCTTTTCTAGTGATGACCACTCTCTTTCTCGATTAAAAATGTCCTATAAAGCATCATAAAGTGTTTTATCATTATTGGTCTTGGTCATATATCAAAGTCTGATGGCAAAACTATCACTTTTATATAGAAGATCATAGAACTGATCTCATGAAAATCATGTTGATTGATTCTTCATCAGCCTGACACTACATACAATATACAATGTAAGTCGAGAACATCAATTATTCAATGCAAGAACGAGTTGCTCTCGGAAACATTTACATTATTCACAAAAATACATTGTTTACAATAAAAAAAAATGTATCCATGACCAATTAAAGAAAGTATATTCATTGATATTTTTCCTGTTCCTTGTTTACGCCAAACATAATTTCACCGGCTGATAAAAGACGTGTGCTACTCAGATTGACTTGTTAAACAAAGCTTCGAAGTACGTGGCGCAGAAGGTTTCGCTAGAGTGCTCTTTAACCACCTCAGAGGACGCTTGTTTCGGAATAACAAGCATGCTGGAGAGAACTCAGGAGTCCTTTGAAGACCACCATGCAAGCCAAGAGGTACGAAACGGACAAGAATTTATTGACACTGCTCCGGAGATCTCGGTCGTCCAGATAGCAACACTGAGCACAGTCATCTTATTGAGAAAGGCTTCTGTATTTTACCTTCGTGAATCTGATAGGAAGGCTGGGTGGCAGGTGAAGTACGGAGCTCGTGTTTCATTGAATAAAAATATACTCTTATGTATTCCTTATGGGTAGATTATCTTTCATTTCAAAGCCCTAGTTTGGTGTCAAGATCCTGCAGAGCAGCTGATGAACCACACAACACACACAAACGACAAAGTATAAATCTATACACTCTCCCCTTCTTTCATCTTGTTAATGGAAATCCCTTCACAAACGTTGGCAGGTACACCTGACTGCAATCATTTCAAGTTTAATTCACTCTACATTTGGCCGGTGGTCATAAATACCATATTAGGTAGCAGTGACATGTTTTATGAGCTCCAATAGCAGTGCTTTTGTTTTAATGAAGCCATGTACGGCTCATGAGCCAGAAAATAGCCGAAGTTGCACATTATATCAGGCGTAATAATTTAAATAGAGTGACACACAGTTTCTAAATACCTGGAATGATGATGGAATGCATGAATACAAGGATGACGTTCAGGTTGACAATCATTATATATTCATACTAAAGTAACATATTAATGACAAAATACACAGTGAATATTATTTTTAAAACATTAAAATAAGAGACTTGAATCCAAAGATGCTAAAAGATAAAATAAATAAATAGATAAACAGACAGATCACTCATAGTGAATACAATCTCTATTAGGACAACCAAGAAACAACCTAGCAATTCATAACATCTAAATAAACCCTTTTGTTATTTGTGGGTCAAGGTGACCCGAAGGCCTGAAACCAAATGTGTCTGTGGTATCCCGTGTATTGCCTCTGGATCAAGGTGAACCAAAGGCCCGAAAATAAAATCTGTTTGTGGTATCCCTTGTGTTGTCTCTGGGTCACGGTAAATGACCTCCCTGGCTTCCAGCAATACATATGCAGTGGTGGAGGTCGTTCACCTTGACCGAGAAGCAACATTTCCAGAAACATAAGGAAAGGAAACATAAGGATAAATGAATATAATGCTGCTTTAATGTTAGATCCAACTGGCTGATGAAGAAGGTAATAGAGATGCAGACGATGTGGAGATGGCAGCGTAAAGAACTGACTCAATGCAAAAAGAAGACAAAAGCTTCTAGAGGTAATAAAATTAGGCTGATTATTTTCCTTTTTTAAAATCCAGCTGTGCTATTTCCATGTAATTTCTGAGGGGCCAAAGGTAGTTTTATTTTTTATTATTTAAGAAAGAACTTTTTCATAGAGATAACAGCAGCCAACAAACCGGTGTGAATTTTAACCCCTTTAAATTGTTGTCTGTTCAGATTATATAAGGGTGAACTTTGTAGTCCTGTATTTATGGCATTTCAACAATTATGATCTAATTTTTACAGCTTACTCAAGTCATATCAAGGAGAAACGTAACCTTGTGTTTTTAGTTAGCCTGACAAGTGAGCATAGCCAACGTTGGTAGCAACGAGTAAACCAAAACAAACAGTTCTGTATGCCATGAAAAAATCCCAGAGTCTTAAAATGACACAAACGTTTTCGATTTCCCAATCAGCTCATCATAAGACGAGCGTTGTATTGTGTACGCTAAGGACAACAATAACAAATGCAAATCCTCACACCAGCTAAGTATCACCTCAATATAAAAAAAACAAGCCAAGGGAATCTTAGAAAAAGTTATTGAGTGAAGATTTGAATGAAGAAAATGCTGTGATGTCTCCTCTTTTGTCTTCCTCTAATATCCCTGGAAAATCTGGTTATCCCGAGATGCAGCGACAAGACTTCTTCTCTGCCGGTTTCGGAGATTCCACACTGTTTTCACAGCTGTCTCGCTCATAAGAGACGAGTGAATGAGGGGCGAATATCATGGATGCGGGAGGGCTCAGCTCATGCGTTAAGATGTGAAAAAAGTGTCACACAAAAGACATTTCTAAGGAGTAAAAAAAGGATCTTAAAACTAGAATTTAATTTTAGTAGAAAAAAGTTTCAGTCACCGGTTCCAATGTATTGAAGTTTCTTTCCAGCACAGATATTGGACGGCCTACAAATGGCCATGACAATGAAGCCAGGCAGCTCGCATCATTATAAGTGACTCTATTCACATTTAAATGGTTATGGTTCAGTCTCGTGCCACGCCACTGAATGACAGCTGCTCACAGGTAATGTCCCCCTCTGCTATTCTTATTAGCGCCTCTGGTCAACAGCCAAACACAGCAGCTGTCCATCCAGCACCAAACCATAAACCCCTCCCAACCTGACCGCTCCTGTTCATAAATAACAATATGCAGCAGAGTGTGCAATGTCAGACGTGGCCAGACAAACACGCCAGAGGTTATCATTGCCAAATCATATTTGTACGGCGGGCAACAACAAGTATACTTGAATGAACCTGAGCTCAAACAACACTAGAAACGATCACCTTTTCTATCCAAGGACGTGGTGCTTATACGATGTGACATTCGAAGTGGCTGTCGCAGGTTTCTGTTAATAATTGATTCACACAGCAGACTCTGGAGATTTAGATGTAATGCCATTTTTGTGGCAATGATCTAAAATCTTGACTCAAATCCAGTTTTGGACTCCAGGGGACGGGCAAATGGACATGGTCGACATCCCTCATGTGCCCAGGATCTCCATTATCGGCCTCAGAAAGAGGGGAAACGAGACACGAGGCTATAATGATCTAGTGTCAGAATGCAAAGTGCAGCTTTAATGTGTGTTTTTCCCTGCTGTGAAAAGGAGGAAGTTGTGATTTTTTTATTTTCACTTCCGCACCGCTTTAGGTGCTCTAACAGCCTCCCTCAGAGAGATCTAATGTGAATTTAATTATCCGATGCTGGGGCAAATGACAAGTGTGCAAGGTGAAGGTGACAACCTTTTTCTCATTCATATGATTCTGTTTTCAACACTCTGACACAATCGTAAAGGATTTCTTATCCCCGGAGACTCTCATTTATTGCAGCTTTCGCATCAAGAATGTTTTAACTTCTGAGGAATCTAGTTTGTATACATTTATTGTGGTTTCTCTATACAACAAAAAAGAAAATCCTTGTAAGATGACGGTAAAACTTACCAAGGACACAACTGCCACTATTGCAATGATCACTACAGGAACATCTTCGACCTTAGACATGTTTCTTTGTAGCATAATCTGGGTAGATTAGGCGAATATGACTTTAGAAACATGTGCTTGTATTTTACCAACACCTAGAGATAAATTAATCTCTCATTTTGGATCACTTTACAAGGGTTTAAAAATGTTTCTCTAAACATTCTATATGTCTACCAAAGAAAAATAAAGGACCAAAGAAAACAATTGCTTAAGCTGCCCAAGGAGATTTAATGTAAAATGTTTAGTAGTATGTTATTGCTGGTCGATGGTCTTTACAAATGTCATGATGTCAAACCCTTTCATTCTTTTGTTGTGAACTGGTTGGTTAAACCCAAAATTGAGCAAATGACCACTAGCATACTTGAGCCCTGAGACCCTAACAGAAAAATTGACTTAACCTGTGTAGGTGATTGAGATTAGATGTTTCTGCAGACAACAAGTGATCACTTCACATTGGGACAACACTAAACCCTTCTTAATGCTAAAAATCTCAAGTGGTTCAGCTGTATTAGTATGAACCATGTTTAAACATGTGTGATGGTTGATTTAAAATGATTAGCTTTTGCTATTTTTAGTAAGTAAAAGTAACTTTTTGTTGTTTCAAAAACTGAAAACCACGATGGTTCTGATGGTCAAAATGCAATTACAAAATTTAATATGTAGTGTAACATCATGGACAGCTGATTCTGCACCTGTTTTCTAATGTTTTTTCAAAAACATAAGCAAATTTTTTTCTCAAATTGTATATATATGTAATTCTGATTTGCCTCATAAATAAATATGTCTATGAGTCCAACCAGTGGGCCAGAGACTCCATGAGTCTGTGAGGAAATGTTGTGAGGCTGCACAGAAACAACATTTTTTTAGTTGTTTTTTAATTTATGTTGTATTGATATTACTATCTAAAAGGTGATCTATTTAAAAATAGACATTTTTTTCCTAAAAAAAAAACATTTAAAGTAGCAGAAATTAGGAAAAACAAGCTCTATATTTGAACGTTTGGTTGCAGGGAACAAGACTATGGCTTTTGCTGATTCATTTTTTGGGCAGTTTTGCCAGTCAGGCTATTCTTTTTATAAAGAAGGTTGGTCTGGGAAAAAACTGCCAACATTAAACCATTTCTTGGTGAAAAAAGGTTGGTGACCTCCGCTCTATACAACCTCAAGACCACAGTTAAATGCCTTGTTGGGTTGTGATCATGTGTCATACTCACTTAAGTCTAATTATTTTAAATATATACGCCACTAATCTAAGTAATCTAAATAACAAAATGACATGCCAATAAAATCGCTGTGTGAGAAATAAGGTGGTGCTGCTGCTGGGATGAATGTTTAGAGCCAAGAGTTTCCCAGAAAGAAAGAGCATTAGATGCATTAAGTGCATATTTGCTCATTCAATCCTCAGGACATGGTGATCGTGTAATGTGCTCCTCAGGCTCACGATGACACAAACGCATTTGTTTCGCACAAAAACTCTCTTCATACTTCAACAGGAAACCTTGTCTTCGCACAACACTTAACCACGACTGGCTCAAATCTGATTAATGCTTAAACCAATTAGAGCTTCCTCCAATTAGAGGACATTACCAGGTTAAGAGGTTTAATCTATCTTGTTCTTTATCTTTTTTTTTTCCTTCCAGAGAAATATCCCAGGATGATTTCAGATGATTGGTAGATGCATCGTGCTTGGTGGCATTTAAAATAAAACTCTCCTCAGTGATACGTAAAGATGCTGCTGGTGTTTTCTTCCGTTATTATCAGAGTTTCGATGGAGAATGGTGTTAGGCTCAGACTAATCACTCAGCTTTCCAGCCATAATGCTGCCCTGTAATGCCCTGCGCGCTCTCAATTACACTTTCCATGATGTAGAATAACAGCATTACAGCAAAGCAAGACATGCATTCATATACTCATAATTAAATAAAAGCCAAATCAAGATCAGACCCGAGTGATCCTGTAGCAACGTTCATTTAGACAAATAGTCGATGCTATCGACCTCTTGCTGGTTTCTTAAAGAAACAGAGTCAGACAGTTGGTGTTCGACAACATTTAAGAGGCGACGGCTGCTTATAAAAGTTTCTTATTAGGGGACGTCTGACGGGACAAACTTATATTTGCTTATATGAGGCCCCGATGGTTGACTAACAAATGGAAACTAAACATTAAAACTATTTTGGGGTCAGATGTTAACTCGTAATCCACCTCTTAATTGAATACACAATGCTGATGGATGTGATTTATGAAAGCAACCCAATACATTTGGATTGTCAACAGTTATACCCAAGGAATTGTAACTTATCACGGATAAATGCCCCAAAAAATAATATTTCCTAAAACACTTACATTACATTTACACATAGTATTACACAAAGTATTACATTTGAATCCATCTAATTAGAATTTCTTACTAGCTTTTGAACTTTTGTACCCATATATTATTTTGTTGATTAAACCAAAACTTTTTTAGCATTTGGAATATCATTTATATTAATAGACTTATTTGTACAAATCAAACATACAGAACTTGCTAGAACTACACACAAATACTCTCCAGCTAAAACTATCCAGGTAACACCACCAACACTTTTTTGCTCATCATTATAACACTTCATGAAGATGTCGTTGAAATTTGCTCATCGGTTCTAAGGTGGAAACAGAATAATTGATTCAATTACGGTATTACAGTTTGTATCTTCTTGTATATATTTAAGCTGGAACCGCAAAGCTCCTTAACTTTATTTAATGTGTTACAAACAGGTGATTAATTAACGTGTCTACTAATGATGCCAACAAAACAGGGATTTCCCATGATGCCTATTACACACATCTCTATTAAGTGACGGCTAGAGTTGGTAGCTAAAATACTGAGTCAAAACCCGACATCAATGGGGCTATGTTAAGAGGGATCAGCTGTCATTGGGTGGCTGTGCCGCAAAGCATTGTGGGAGCTGTTTAGGTCACCGTTACTGAGAGGGTTGATGAGAGTGATGTCACTTAACATACAATGTTGAGTTTGCAAGTTCAAATAAATGTGGTTGAATAAATTGCCATTTCAATTGCAATAAGTGAAAAATGTATTAATTAATGTCTGATTCATTTAATGTGGGGGGTTTTAAGAAAGCAACCCCTGTACTACAGGACTACTGTTGATGTAAAATAATATTTGCAAATAGGGAAAAGAAGACCTACTTGTTTGCTTTGTCCATAGAAACACCGTTGTATCCATCTGGAATTAATCAGAAAAGACATAGAAAAAATGTCTACGGTTCTCCTTCAGTTCCCTCTACTAATCACAAAGACACTTCCTCGTTGTGTTGTGTCCCCTGGTTCATTTGTAAATTATTTGTTGATCTCTCCCAGCAGCCGCTGGCAGAGGTCAGCCGGATGAAGTACGCTCCTGTCATTCCCTGACCCGCCATGCCATCTACCTGCGTGTTCCCATGAACCCAATGGTCCTTGCCGTGGATGGAGGTTGCAGTGGCAGCGTCGGGACCCAGCGTGGTGCTCCGACGCTAATGGACTCATGCAGGAGTCCAGACCCGATTGGTTATTTCCGTCGTGATTCAGCCATTAACATTTCATTAATGCACTGTCTGACTACTCTCTGCACTACGAGCGCTCCACAGGCCGAATGCACCTCGCTGGAAGGGTGTTTGCAGGTTCCCTTCCCAGCCATGCTTCATCTACCTCGTACGGACATATTTTGTGATGAATGTAAAGCTTTACTCAGCAGGTCTTCCTATTATTCATCATTAGGATGATGCCTAATAGCCTTGTACATTCATGTGCGATGTGAGGCAGTGTTGGTTAATTTCAAAATAAGTGTCAGTTGAAAGTGTGTTTTTTGGTTTTTACCTCTTTTATATAATAATTTGCTTTAACATTGTAAGTAGGGTATTTTTTTCATCAACCCTTGCTTTGAAGTGTCGTAAGAGAAACACCGAAACTTTTTTTTTCTGAATTTATTAGAAAAAAACACGCAAATAACACAAAAACATGTCCATATCATTTGATAATGTAGAAAAAGTGAAGTCAATACTCCAGTGCAAAAAGACACAGTTTATCAACTGGGTGCAGTAAGACCGGAAATCACATGTTAGCCTACTTAGCCTCGACTAAACAGACATGGTTTCATGATTGGACGATGAAACCTGGGATTCCAAGATGGCCGTGTCCGATAATTGGGTTCAAAAACATGATTCAGTTGCAGACGGGTGACCTCATGACCTCATATCCAAATAACATACAGTTTAAGGATAATGCCTTTATAAAAAAAATATCAATACGTAAGATTTAAAATATTGTTTCTGGCTCCCCCGGTGTCGTAACATTGTAACTACCTCAGTGCACCATTTCCACATGTGCAGATATTTACAAACTGAGAAAATGACTCCTAAAGTGACATTTTCTTGTTTATCTTCTTGACAACATGAAATAAAAACACAATCTCTGGCTGTGAAGCAGTTTTGGTTGTGACAACATTTTTTTAAGCAAAGTTATGTAGTGAAGAGGATTGTTAAAATATTAGCTACAGAAATCTACTCTGAGAGTCTTTACTCTTTAAAATTGAAACAGTTAAAAATAATAATAATAGTGTAAAATAAACAGACCAATAATATAATATGACTAAATATGAATTGGGCCTTGAAGTACCACTTAAACCATCTGTAACATCTGAATATTTATTGTCCTGGCAAACATGTACAGATAAGCAGTGTATGGCTCTGATTTCAATCCTTGTTTTCTCATCATGATTTAATTAAAATTTGGCAAATCAAATTGAATGTGGCTTAATCGTAACACACCACACCAAATAAGTCAAAGACATCTGGAGAGCTTTGGATCAATTGGTGTCCTCAACGGGAGCTTAAATGTGTCCTTCAGTAAGTCACTGATGGGACCAAATAGATGACGGCAATATCCAGTGTTTCTTTAAGATCGAGTCTCTGTAATTAAACCAATGAGGAAGAACGAAAATGTCATTTTTGTTTAGTGGATTATTGGAGTCTATAAGATTGTAACAGTGAAAATAGATGTTTTTATTATTTGGTATAGGACAAAATATGGTCTTGGTTATTGTGTGCTTTTTTAGTTGTGAGCATAATGTGTGTGTGTGTTGCTGAACATTCTTAAAGCAAATAAATCATCAAGCGAAAATGTTGAATGTTCAGCAGAAGAAAGACAAAAGCATATGTTGTCATGGAGCCGTGGATTCACCTATTGCCCTTTTTTTAATTACGCTGACGAATCCCAGCATTAGAGCTGATCCCATGCTAGTCAATGTATCTAATAAACACACACATCAATGCATGCTTGTGTATACAAACATGTATGAAGGAATGTATTGTGTGTTTGCGTAAGCTTTTCAATTGACCTTTGTGTATGAATGTAAATTAGAGTTTTTATTAAGATACGTAATAAAAATGAGAGCATGTATTTTTTTAATTTTAGCTTTTGTTTCTTGTTAATATTTGATTAAATTATGTAGTAGACCGTCTTATTATGTCCACGGCTGTATGTTTAACTCATCAACAATCACACAACATCATGGAATGTATAATTAACTCTCTGGGAATAAAAATAATGTATTGTAATATGTTAATGGTTCTGTGCAGATTGGCAGAGGATTAAGCAGACTGGCATTCCTGGATCAAAACGAACTCCAAGTAGACTGATCATCTGTCAATCCGTACGTGTGTATCCAGTAGACGAACGTGGCTACAGTGTGATGAATATCCAGGTTTATTGGATTTGCTAGTGATATATGAGATAGATTGATCATCATCACTTAGTTCCGCCATATGGCGAGACCTGCCTGCCAAGGTACAAGGACTCTGAACATGGAGGTAAACTATCAGCCACGTGAGGCACGAGGGGATCATTACTGTGATTCCAATCAATGAGAAAAAAAAATGGACTTAATATCAGTTTAGAGGACGACAAAACTGTTTAGCTTTCCAATTGAAGAATCCTTGTTAAAAGACAATCAGCTCAAATGTATTGCAGTTAGAAGTTGGCGTTTCAGGCGGACTCTTCATCGTGCATACGAATGTGACTTAACACCTTTAAAATTCATGCACTGCTTGTTGCCAAAGGCCCATTTTGCATGCAGGTGATACATCAATCCATCTGGGAAGAGCAGATGTGTCCAAATTTCACCTTCAATTCACCACAGTCATAAAGCCCACATTAACGACTCATTAGATATCCAACAATTAATCCACTAAATAGTACTAAAGTGATTTGAAATCGTGCAAAGGTACAAATCATCTACGCGGAAATACTAAGAAATAACCTAATAAAACCAAAAGGATGGAGTTTAACGACTAATCATACACCTGCTTGTCTGCATCTATCTGGTGCTCATGAGCTCAGAATGAAACTGACCATGAATAATTTAGATTATGTTCTGACAGTCTCTAAAGATAGCTTTTAACTAGTTCTGACTTCTTTTTCACACGTTGTTATATAAATGTATTATTTTCAAATGATTTATTTGTCTGATTTATATACCTATACAGTTGAAACCAGAAGTTTACATACACTGTATAAAAAGACACATACACATTTTTTTGTCATTTTTTGAAATGAAATCAAAATAAACGTTTCCTGTTTTAGGTCAATTAAGATAACCAATTTTTTTTCTATTTGCTAACTCCCAGAATAATGACAAAGATAATTTCTTAGACAATTTTTATTATTTTCTTGAAAGTCATAATTGGCTTAAATGACAAAAAAAATTGTATGTGTCTTTTTATACAGTGTATTTAAACTTCTGGTTTCAACTGTATTTGAACTATAACTGTATTTGCTCTAACATATCTTAAAAAAGATTCAATTTACAGCTATATTCTTTTACATATAATATGCTTGTTTTTTAGATGTTTGCTACCTATATTTTGATATTAAAAAAATAATTTTTCCCAGATAGTTGAACAAATACATATACATAACTAGGTTAAAAAAACAGCTGTACTCCAGTTATATATAAAGTCTCCTTTATTTATTATGTTATAAATATGGTTTTAATTTCATCTACATACTGTATATAAAAAGTCCACATACTCATTTTCAAAGTATCAGGGACACACACACATACTATTTTAGATATATAGATAATAATGTCAAATAAATGTGATATTTATCTTAGCAATACTTCACTTTTTGTTCTTCCAGCATTTCAAGTATTTCGTATTGAACCCTTCAGGCCTTGTCATGTCCAAGACAATCCTTACATTTCCAAGTTACAGGAAAGACAAGATGTTTGGATATATATTTATATTGAACAATAAACATTCCTCACGAAGACTTATCAACCAACACGATCCGTGGGGTGGAAACCATTCCCCGAAAACTGGTAATGATCACACACTTAATGCATTGTGACACGATTTCAAAGAATACGTTCTTTTCAGCGTGTTGAGCAATGGTTGGAACGATCATAAGACACGGATAAACATCACGGCCACGGTGATCAACAACATGATTATAGACCATAAAGGAATGTAAGAACATGATCATAAACTGGTGTCTCCCCACAGGACAGGGCAGAGAGTTCACACAATTGCCAGAGAAGAACTGTTGCTTCTCACAGACGCACAGAGCTGACTGAGTATGATTGAACTTGTTTTAGGGGGTTCCAAAATAAGTAGGTGGTTCAGTAACTGGGCTACATCCCAGATCCTTAATGTTTTCTTTTCATGAACGTACCCTGTAAATGGCAAGACTGAAGTTCATGTTTTAAGAATATATCATTAATTGAAGAAAAAAAAAAAGCATATGGCTCATTTGTGTTAACTACTCAACAGTATACACAGTATTCACTCAATAACTAGGTCCATTTACATGATCAGTAAATCCTGTTTTTTCTGAGTTATCAGTTAAAAAAGGCAACAATAGTTGACCTTCATTTGTGGGAGAAGACACGGACTGGTCAGACATCGTGTGATGTTTGTCGTGGTGGCTCGTATCTAAGGACGATATTACCTTTATACGACTGTCAATATTTTATACCACAGACAGCAACATCCAGTTTTAAAAACTAAAGCAAAAGCAGAAGTGCAAAAAGCTGCAGTTCATCAGGTGTCCACTAGAGGCTGACTGGAGAAAGACCAGTGCTGTGTCTCAAATCGCATACTAATCTTAGTATGCTAGAAGTTAGTATGCGTCAGTTTAGTATGCATACTAACTAGTACGCAAATTCTCCGCAGATAGTATGTCTCAAATCAAACCCTGAAGCTACACACTAACCGGAAATCACATGACAGCTTCTTCTTCTACTTCTATTGTTGTTCTATACGATGTTTCAAGTAGCTGTTTGAACGCTATCGCCGACACCTGCTGGCAGCACGTATTGCAACTTTGGAAAAAGAAATAAAGAAAAAATATGAGAATCTAAATAATCGCGAGATATTTAAGCTGGTATCAGCAGCGAAGACGTGTTTATCCTCCTACTGCTGCTGAAAATACACATTTAAGTATATGCATATATATGCATTTATATATGATGTAACTTCCGTTTAAAACGTCACTAAAATGGCAGCTGTTTAGTATGGTTAGTGTCCATCGAACCATGCTAGTTTTGTGGGCGTGTTAGTACGCCAATTTAGTATGCATGGCGCACTAAATTTCGCATACTAAGAATTGAGACACACTAACATACTAAAAATACTAACTTTTAGTACGCTAGTATGCGATTTGAGACACAGCACAGGAATCACGTACACATCCTGCAAAAACACAGCATTGAAACGCATATTTAGATGGAAAGAGAGTTTTAAGGTGTATAGGGTTCTTCAATATTCTAGTCAAGTATAATTATTATTTTGTTACAACTACAAAAGAGATCACAAATAGAAATAAGTAAAAATTATTACAATTTTATATGTCTTAAAAGGTAGTTGGTAACTGTTTTATTTACAGCTGGTGTTGATGTGCTCTTGTGTTTTGGGCAAAATTAGTTCTCAGGCCATAAGAATTTTGATTTTCTGCAACCATAGCAACATTTAAAAAAAAAAAAGATTTATTAAAAGTACATTTTAAATAAAAACTGTTAAAAGTAACAGTACACAAACACAGGCCGCAATGAATGAGTCAATGTCTTTTTTTAGTTTCCACCTCTGGTTTTATATCAGTCGTTGAATGAAGGGAGATTATTCCCAGATGGATGATTATTCATGTTACAAAGAAATACATGTTGATGAGAGAAGGTTCCAGAATAAATACATCTGCAGGATCTTGTCATCCTACACGTCAGTTCGGCGCTCCTGATAGCTTGAATGGATTTCATATGGACAGGAAGCACAGCCTTTGAAAAGTCTGTACTTCCAGGTGGCCAGGGAGTGTTTTGGCAGGCCGACCTGTGTACGGCCCGCTGATGGCCAAGAACGGGGACCTGGAGTCGATGGAATGTTAATCATGGGGAGCCGAGAACATGTGTGACAAAGGGAATGGATGGAAAACACATGTCCCATTTCACACTTATTTACCTTTGACTGCCAAACCCCTGCCAGATTAAAGGAAGACGAGACGGGGGAGAGGCACCGGTGAAGGTGGAACTCTTTAAAGTTCGACACTTTGATGGAAAAGCCAAGTCTTTGATAGCAATTCAAACAATTGGGAGATGAAGGAGGAAACTGGTGGGATGGAGCCTCGGCGGTGCACTTCTGACTAAGAGCTTTGTGCAAAAACAAGAACCACAAAAACATCATTTTGAAGCAGATTTAATACATTAAAGCAGTAAAAAAAAAAAAAACTGAGGTTCTGAGGTTCAAAGAACATTTGTTTGGTGATCTATTTTTCTTTGAGAACATCTGAATCAATGATCTGCAAGACATTTGTTACCAGGCCACAAAGAAAGAAAAAAAGATCTATCTATTGTTACTATCTAAAATAAAACAGATTTTCTCTGAGTGTGTGACTGTTGACTAGTGGAAATGCGTAAAACAATCATTTCATATGAATAATGCGAAAACACAAACACACACAATAGCACAAAGTCTATAAAAGCTTGAGACACACACATACAGAACACCATCGTCGGCATACAATCAAATATACCTAGATGCAAACACAGAGCTCTTGCTGATTCAGTCTGATGTTGAGATGTTTTTTTCATGCACTTAATTGTATTTTTTGCAGGCCATGCCATTGTATTTTATTTTTTTTCCCACTTGAACATCGGTCTGTGAATTTAATCCTGACATTTAACTGGTCCACAGCACAAAAAAGGTTGGTGACCCCTGATCTACAGCCCACGTGAGGGAGCAAATTTGACACGTCTAGTCAATTGAATTCGGGTCAGATGTAATCAGAGTAGTTTAATGCTCATGTTTATGCGGTGATTTAAAATATTTCATGTTTAAGATAAGGTAAGGAAAATGCAGTAGGTTATGGATTTCAACAAACATCTAGAAACCTTCAATAATAGAAGCAGTAAAATTGAATAAAAGGAATTTGATTGGCGTGTTTGTTAAAAGAGAAAAATCATAATTAAGATATATTGAACAGCAAGACTGCTGAAATATTTCGGCCCCTTAACTAAGGTTTAACGCATCTGATGTAAATGATGCAAAGATAATTTGCAAAAAAATTTGCATAAAATGCAAAGACATTTGACTTAAAAAGAATAACTATTGTGTCTGATAGAAAACAAGCTGAACATGAACCACTTCCATTGACATGCCGTCTCAACATAAGCCCGTTCGGAAGACTCTTCCTTAGTTGAGAAGTTTGCAGCTGTAATGGCGGCTGTGAGATAAGTGTAACTTATTTCATTCGTCGCCGGTGTCACATGCTCCCTCAGCTTTGAAGTGGCAAATTAATGACAAGTGCGAACAGTTGCTGTTCTGCAAAGAGAATGACCCCCTTTCTAATGGCTGCGCGGCGCGGTGAGAGAGTCATCTGTCGGCCTCATCTAATTATTGGAATCGAGCAGTTTCAAAAGTGTCTTAAGGCTGTTTAGGAATAAAAGGGACATTTAAATGCAGAGCACTCTGAAAATTACAGATCCTTCAAAATACTTCCACGGACACATCGCACTGTGCTTCACGTCCCTTTTTCCTCTCCTTCATCTCGTTAATTCTTACAATGAGGGTTCAGAAGAATCTCCCCACTTTCCATTGAGCAGGATTCTACTAAACCTTCTGTCCCCCCGCGCTGTGAGAAATGACATTGAACCTGAAAGCGAGAGAGTTTCTTGTTCTTGACTTATATTCACATTTGATTGACACATCTTAAACTGTCCTCCAACAAAGTTTCAGGAAACAGTGTTATACCAGCAAACCCATTACATTTGAAATCCATATTCCATATTCAGATATATATATATACTTTTAAATTAAACTTGCTGAATAAAACAAGGGAAAAAAGAAACTAATAATAATCTAAAGTACACAGTTTATTTTGATTGATTCACAGTGTCTGTTAACTCCTTGCTGTTAAAAACAAAGAACTAGAAAAGCACTCAGGGGGTGCATATATCCACCAACTAGCTCTTCCATAACATGTTTTTAACCCGATGATGTCATAATTATAAAGCTCAGTTTAAAACAACATTTGGCATCCAATTAAATCAAGTTTTATGCAACACATTTAGCGAATTTAAATGTTAAATGTAATTTTATGTTTTTGCTGTTGTTTTTTGTTGTTGTTGTTGGATGCTTTAAAGATTTGCCTGGATTCAAATATAATGTGTCCAGTTTGCAACAATGATGCAAAAATCTAAGGATAGCTCTAAATGAAGTGCATTGTGCACAAAGCCTCACATGGATAAAATGCATATGATGCAGCGTTTAAGTCAATCGATCTGGCTGTCTAAGAAGAAAATAAAGATTCTGCATTTGAGGTTTGCAATCATTCATCAGATTTTGGAGACGGCAGCGTAAAGTACTGACTCAATGCAAAATGACGACAAAACCTTTAGGGAGATAATTAAAGCAGTTAGCCTGAACTTGACAATGACTCTTCCCATAGGCAGGTTATTTTTTGTATTCAGCTGTTTTACTAGTGTGTTACAAAGAGTTAATTGAGGATTTACAAAATATTTTTCTGTGTAAACATCGCATGTTGCAACACCAGTGACTTATAGACAGACTTATATAGACTTCAACTGTTTTTATTTTTTTTTATAGGCAATCTGTTTGAATTCCAGTCATTTAAATCCAATAAGAACATTTTTGCTGAACATGCCAGAAAAAAATGACAAAAAGTCAAAATATACTATTTAATTCAATCATTAATACACACTTCTCAATTCATGATTACATTTAAGTTATTGTTGTGTAATTTTTACTGCCATGAGACAAACCTGGTAGAGGTATATTAATAATGTCACCAGTAATTTTAATTATGTTGATAATATTTTGCTGTTTAATTCAGATTTTGAATCTATGAATAAAGAGAGTGTGTTTTTTGACGAATAATAGAGAGTTCACTTTACCTGTTTGTCATGGATGTAGTATATTTCTTCATTACCAGCAGAAATTACTGGTTTTCATCTAAAATCTTCTGAAATCTGATCCTAAAAGTTTAACTCTGCATTTCCTAATAAAATCTAATCGTATTTGAATTTGTATATGTTTGTTGGGGAATTTTCGAACAAGGTAAAATAAATATGAAGTACTTATGTTTTGCTCGTACATGACAGTACAAATGACTATTTATTAAACCTTTTAATTTGTAATGTTTTGCATAAATGTACACAATTTAAAATGTCTTAACCAGTCATAGCATTTCAACAGTTTTTGTATTTATAAATCACAAAAAGTGTGTACATATGTTCACAGGGCTGAAGCGAGAAGCGAAGAGAAAATGTTGAAATATAAAATCATCTTTTCATTAAACTAACAGAGCCTTTCATTTGGAGCAGCTGTCCCCGTGGATCTACACCCTGCTTCTCTTCTCTTACAGGGTATGATGTGTGGATGAAGGCTCTTTCCCCGTGCCATAATGACTGTACACCGAGATTTTCAAGGGCCCGCTCATGACAATCCCATTTTCTGTGTAATTTCATGGTTGTCTTCTTGAATGAAGATATTGGCTGCTCTGAAGCACGAGGTCAGAGTCTCCCTGCTCCGTTTTCTGGATTGTTCCGGAGTATGTTTCCCTTCACTTGATGAAAAGTAATTTATCATTTACACCCATGAATTCTGCCACTTTTTTTTTTTCTGCCTCTCTTTTCACTTTCTCCACATCCCCGCCCTCGTGGGTTCCCCCCAGCGATACCTATGGCGGGTGTCGGGAAGACACATTGGACGGCGGGTCAGGTTCGCTCACACTGCTGCCCTCGCACCGTGATAGAGTTTGTCACCTCTCTACCTCTGGAAGTCCAATCCTGTCAACCTCCGCGTCCTTCAGCGTCCCCGAAGTGGCTTTGGCACCCAGTGGGGCATGTGAGCTTAAAATTGATTTTTTTTTTTTTTTTTCTCCAGTCCTTTCTTTTCACAAGATCTGCCGCGTTCCCTTAAGGGACGGGGGTTGACAGCCAATCACATGGCAGCAGTCGAGTAAAAGACACCTAGGGAAACTTTCCTTACACCTCCTGCTGTCATGGGGGGATGTTTCTGTCACGAGTACACAGAGGAGGATTTGTTTTTGTCATTATTTACCACTAATTTGACATTGAAAAATCAGGTTTCTCATGAAAGATTACATGTTATTTTTATTTCAGTCTATTTATTAAATCCTGCTGGAAGAAAATGTAAATACATTAATGTTTGTTTTTTTCTTGGTTTTCTCATCTTGATTGGAAAATAATGGGTAATTTTCTCAAGGGGGCCACATTATATGTTCATATATTAAAATTAACTTTACTCTTAATTTAATCATATATTATTAGATGTTTTTTTAATCCTATTATTTAAATATTCTAAAATATTTATATATTTCAGAATTTAAATTGAAAACACATAAACATTTCATTAAAAAAAAACAATGTAAAAGCAGTAAAAATAATCATAAAAATAAAAAAGGTCTTAAAACAGTTTTAACCCTTGTGTTATCTCAGGGTCAAGGTGACCCATAAGCCCGAAAAAAAATGCAATAGTTTTATTCTTTGTGTTAGTGATGCTTAATGAAGCAGTGTCATTATTTTTAGAGTCCACTAGATGGCGGTCTTTGCACTATTTTCCTTGTTTTGAACAACTGTTCTAATGAAACATCACAAGATTTTCAAACTGATGGCGCCACCTACTGACCTCTAAACAACATGCCACTGCTTCATGAAGCTTCATAAGCCCATCACTAGTTTGTGTTTCTTCTGGATCAAGATCCATGGCTTCGGGAAACAAATAGTTGTGGAGGTTTTTCATCTTGATCCAAAAGCAACACAAGGGATATAACTATTACATTTGTTTTTGGCCTCTGGGTCAATTTGACCCTGAGATAACACAAGGGTTAAAAAGTTATATGTACAGTCGAACAAGTAATCCCATTGTTAGATAGCAATCGTAAACTATTCTTAATGGTTAGTTGTATAGTATTATCCTGACCTCATGCAGGCCACATAGCTGGAGTCAAAGGGCCGCTAGTGGCCCACGGGCCCCCCTTGCCCACGTCTGATCGAGAATATAACAGTATATTAACACGGCTCAAGAAGCAAGGTAGACTTGCTAGCGTCTGGCCAGGGTCCAATCAGCAGCTTTTTAATTCTGAGGCGATAAAAAAAAAACCCAAGAGACTGAAGCGAGACAGCACCTGATCATCCCGTCTCATCAAGGCTCTCCTGTGACCCTCACATGCTGGATAAAAATGAAAAAAAAAAAAACTCCCCCGCAAAGCTCCTTGAAAACGAATTCCCTGGTACTTAAGAAAGTACAATGAGCCGAGATTGGTATCATCAGTAAATTACACCTACGGCGCAGACACCGCGACAAGATCACGCTCATTCACCGAATTGAAGCTTCTCTGCAGATAATGTTCATATGTTAAGCACGCGGTCAAATACGTCGCTGTTTAATTGAACCTTTTACACAGGTCGACTCGACGCCTCTTTCAGGTCGAACCATGTTAACACTGGCACGGACAAGGTTCAGTTGGGAATAAGTAAATTTGACCGACCGTTCCACTCGGTTCCTCTAATTACTCTTTTAAAAGGAGTATAATCTGTCATCTTGGCATGAAACATTTTTCTGCAAGAAGTGTACATTGTGTATTTATTGTAGAAGAAAATGGCTGTGAATATTGTAGAGAATTAGCAGCTAACAGACAACATGCTAATATCATTTTATCAAGGCATTGTATTAGCTCCATGTTGTGCTTGTTAATGATTCAATAAAAGTATTTATAAAATCTCTAAATAAAAATGTAACATGTGTATTGAATCAATGGCGATATAAACACAGAAGGCTAACTTTAATGTCAGCTGTTCGAACGTTAACCCTTAACAGATCAATCTTTATATAATCCTTTATTTTTTATTTGGTCATGTTACAATTGTATGGTCTATGCAAACAATATGTACTTCGGTGTCAGTACAGTTTGAGTTCAACAACAACACAGGAAGCAGCAACAATGAACACATTTTAACGTGTTCATAATTGAAAATAATAATATAAATGTAAATAAAATGAATTTGTATTTACATTTTGGTATCCCTAATGTAAGGTGAATATTAGTTTGCAGCCAGTTTTTGGTACAGAACAGTACAGAAAGTTGTGACTTCTTTATAACAACTGTGTTGAATTGTGAACTTTTTTATAAATTAAAAACTTGTTTCTGCATCATTGTTTCTATGATTCAAACACCTTTGACAATTCTGTCATTATGTTTTCAGTCATACTCCCCAAGTGTTACTGATCTGTGTTTGTAATTGCTTTTATTTTATCACTTTCTTCTATGTTTCTTTCTTTACACAAACCTGAAATTAATCTGCAACCAACGGTCCTGCAGCTGATGCTTATGCTTCCTGGTTCCAGTCCGCAGTGTCATATCATCCCATCTCCTGCATGATAAAGTTAAGCATTAGAACAAATGTTATTGTTTTTCTCTCCTGGTGCTTTTTTCTAGATCTATTTTGTGAGTCTTTCAAAAACATTCTTAAGTCTATTAAACTGTAGAGTGTACCAAACTTGTATCACACACTCCTTAAATATATAGTGTATTTAGAAAACTAATTAGTCCAGAATTGGGGAGTAAATGAACAAGATGCACTAGATTGTATATAACATTTAAATAAGATATAAAAAAGAAAAACACATTATTAGTTAAGTGAAAAATGTTATACATCTCAGTAGCAAAGTATCCAAAAGTTTGATTTAAGTTTTTGTCAAATATATTTTGTATTTTGCTTTAAAAGGCATGTAAATGAAGATTATTTAGACGTGGTACAAACAAAGTCTGTGTGCCGCAGGTTCGTCGCTCTCCGAGTTCAGACGAGAACGAATGCCCTACAGTCACACACACACACACACACACACAAACACACACACACACACACACACACACACACACACAGCCCCGGTTTTGTTCTGCCATGTTCACCTCGGAGCCACGAGGGCACCCAGGTGGCAACAAGGAGGCAGAGCAGAGCCTCGGAAGATGTGGAAAAGCCTGTGATCTGAGCCAGTTTGCCACGGCTGAGCGACCCCAGCATTATTGTGCGTTCAAGGAAAGAAAAAGGAAAACGCATGCACAGATGGATGTTCCTGCTGGAGGGAAGGCATTATGACATATCTGTTAGCCATGTTGAAGATATTTGGTAGAATGATTTGTGGCTTAACAAAGACTACAGCTGGCAGGTGATAATTATATATATAATTATATATATATATATATATATATGAATGACTGTTAAACTCGGTGTTAAAAAAAGAGGGAAATAAACATCCTGAGATATAAAGGTTCCACTTAAGAGGCTTAGGGAACATTGGGGAGTCTGGAGTTGGACATTTTCTCAGAAATTACTTATCAGCAGCTTGAAATTTGGTTTCTGAAGCCTGACATACAAATATCACGGACACCGATACCTTGACCTGTTTGACTTTGTATTCAATTCCCCCCCAAAATTTTGCAAAGTGCACCCCCGTTTTTTAAGCAGGGCCGATTTGATCCAACACATTTCAGGATTCACGCTCATTATTTTTCGCATCATTGGACCGTTTTGGTTGGTTCCACGTTTGCTATATATTATGTCCACCTGCTTCGGGCATTTCAGGTGGACTAGTTCCTGTTTGAAAAAGCCTGGTCACAGCTCCACGGAGGCTTGTACAGTGTCGCGACATCCATTAGCCACATCGGTATCACCACCTCATTTCAAATATTAACTGCTTTAACGTACAGAAGTGTGAAAGCTGCTGGTTTATCTGTCCTGCTCTGCCCCTTGCCTTCCCCCCCGCCTCACCTAACTTTCACACTAGTCAAATGGGTCCTGGTCCGTACTCTTTCCCTCCGTGTAAACAAGATTCACTTTCGGGGTAAAATGATCTTTGCTTGCAGGTACAGCGGCTTCCTGATCCTTTTAGTGACCCCGCCATCTTTCGTGTCAGCAGCTCTGCAACGACCACTTTCACGAAAACCCCACCATCAGTAAATGTCTGACTCTATGTGAGGTCGAAATGATACTATAATACTGACTATTAAGAATATTTTCCGATGGCTGTTTAACTGTTTTATCATTAGCTCCATCCTAAATATTACTCATATCATATTTTTTGTACCAAAATTGTATATCAAAATTAATATTACACTTTTTATTTTTATGCTGCCTTCATTTTATAGGGTAAAAAAAGTTTACAATTTTTTTTATGCTTGTAATTTCCACGTTTATATTTATTTTTTTAAACTGTTAATTACAGTTGCCAGCATTTTATAGTTGTTTTTTTGCTTCAGTTGTGCAAGAAAGTAAATATTGTAACACAGGTACCATAGAAGTGGGTTCATTGCATCCCTGATTATGTCACAAATATCAACGTCTAAATAAAACAATAATCACAACAATATTCAAGCGGAGGTGCATCAGTTAAATGGACTAGTGCGAAAGTTAAATAAGAGGAAAATTAGAAATACATTTTAAATATCCACATATTGGAATAAAAGAAAAAAGGTTATTGTGGTCAAAAGTTAAGAATGTTGGCAAAAAAAAATGTAAATATTTGTAATAAGATGCATGAGAAGTACTTCAAAATAGAATCACCTCAGAATGTTTCTAAAGCGATGAATATCAAACAAAAGTTACGATTGTTAACGATGAAGGGAATTCACAACCAAAGTCACAAACATTGTGGCAGCGTTTTTTTTTTTTTACAAGGGGAGGGGACGATCCCATTCCTGCTTATTTCCTCGTCTTCTTTATATTTTTTTTTTTTGCGGGTGGTCAAATAACACAGGTCATTAGTTGATGAGAATCCCGAGCGATCGATACCTTCACCCTCCTCTGCTGCCTTTTGCCAGCACTGATGTCATAATTGGTCATTTTCATCTTTGCTTTTTCTGTCATTTATCAAATGAGAGGGAACAGTTTGTAGCTTCGTGCACTTCTTCAAGGACGTTCGTTCACTCAACCAGCATCCAGAGCGGTGAGTAACTTGATTTCACACAAAAAAACGACGAGGCTGAAGGAGGCCGCGAGTTCACAACTCAAAGGTGGTTCTCGTTTTAGCTGACAACAACTGTCTTTTTTTAATCACAAGAACGTCGCCGCTGCAGCTGGTTTTCACGGCTCGCCGGATTGTTTTACTTCAGGCTTATCGCTCGGAAGAGTCGAGCGTGTCTCTCGTGGGTGAGGTGAGAAAGATGAAGGCGTGGGGCACAAGATAAGTTCAGGCTCTCGGGACAACTCTGAACTTGTTCGCAGCGGTACGCCGCTTTGCCGCAGCCGCTGATGAGCCACTGATATGTTTAATTGGGGTGGTCCATTTTTCCATCCGGCATGTCTTCACCTCCTCCCACCAATCTGTGGATCCACTCCTTCCTGTCATTTATACCAGAACTATGACTGCAGGCTGGAGGGGGAGCGAGGGTTGCAGACGAGGGGGAGCGAGAACAAGATTCCCCCACAAGACAGAGATAAAAAAAAAAAAATGTAATACTTCCACATTTTCCAGTGCTCCTTTCATCATTATTCAAAAATTAGTTTTTAATGCAATGAGTAGCTCCAATCATGTTAAGGTCTGCATGATTCAGATAGTATCATAATTACAATTAGATTACATTACCGCAATCAGAGAAAGGGGGGATCGTTAAGAGAAGGAATATAAATTGCTTTAGTTTTACAAGTACTGAGCAAGCAGAAATTTGAATTAATCTTCACTTAAACATCTTCCCATTTAACAGAAGTGCAAAGCATGCTGGTTTCTTCCACGCCATCAATACAAATTAACAGAAAAGTATGAATTCTTCTTTTTTTTTTGGGCTGTTTTCTGAGGATCTTAACATTTGAAGTGTTGCACTTCAAACTTTCTCGCGTGCACTTTTCCAACAAGCCTGCTCACAGTAGCACATTAAGTATGTCCTCCATTGTTGAGAAACACATCCCCCCCTTCACAAAAAGTCACTTCTCGGTGGTCATCAGTAGTTCTGATTAACTTAAAGTCAATTGAAAATCGCCACGACGAAATAGACGTCAAGACTCATCTTGTTTGTTGATGCGACTTCTTTTTAAAACATCATCTGCAATGTCCCGAATGTCCTCTAGAACGGACTGTTTGGTCACATTGTGAGGGATTATCCCCCGAACTGCGCGGCACAATAAAGTACAAGTCAGAAATATAGACCGTCAATGAAATGATTAGCAGTGAAGTTAGCAAATCCCCTGATCCGCTAATTATTTTCAGTCCCAAGTCACCGCTTTCATGATGACAGTCGACTATTTCTGAGTTCTCTCCCGTCCAGCGTCCACGCAAACAACTTGAATGAGGAATTTAAGCAGATCTGTCCCGCTCAGCTGATAGTCCTCCATCTTGATATTAATAACACTGAGTCGTGTGCGACTTATTTCTTTTTTTCTTCTCTGGCTCAATGCATGTCAGCCACTTTTAATTCCTTTTAGAAAAATGTTAAAAATATAAAATAGTAAATACACATTTACACATTTTTTATTTTTATGGCAGTCGATTTATGCTATCTATTAATTAAAGTCAAAAGTAATTGTTAATCCATAATTTTATAGTTTTTATTTTCAATTGTTTGTGAACTTTTTTATTGTGTGCATCAGTGAAAACAATCGTCAGACACAATTGAAAATTCATTGCTCTATTGAAACATATAATACTTGTTTTCACATGTTAATTTATAGCCCATCTGTATTATTAGATGTAAATGACCTGAACTGCATTTTTTTTTCTCATTTATTAATCTTTCAATCTGCCACAATTATTAATTTAAAGGAAAAAAAGGCTCAAGTCAAGGGCTTCTCTCAGCAGTTTCTTGGCAAGATTAAAAAATGATTAATTAGATAAATGAATTACGGATCATAATTTATTCATTTCTTATAAGTTTTTATATATTTTGATAGCAGCATACAGAACGAGAGATAGTTTAAGTATTTATATATAAATAAATACTTAAAAAATGTTTTAATCCCATTCACAATATTTGCAAGAACGTTAAGTTACTGATAATTTGCTCATCAATAATGTTTCTTACAATGTATTATCGGGATTATTTATTATTTACGGGCCGTTTTTAGTCTTTTAGTCTATAATTGAGCGACAAAGCCGCCCCGGCGAGTGGTTGCTTCTCACGCTTGTGACAATTCTGCTGTGTGCAGCAAGACTGTACACCAGCTCAGCAGCAACTGCGTCTCTGACTCTTGCATTTTTTTTCAGATTATAATTTACGGCTGTAATTAATTTTTAGGTGGTTAAACATGATGGGGTGTTTTTTCAGATTGAAAAGAAGCAGAGAGATGGAACTAATATTTTACTTCTGCCCCTTTTGCATTTTACTGAACAGAACATTTACCTTAAACGTACTAATGTTATTTTATTTATGTATTATTTATTTTAGAGAATGCTGACTTTATATAAGTCATTGGATCATTTATGTGTGTCATATTAATATTATTTTTATCATGTCATGTCTGTCATGTTTCATATGATGACTTGTTTTATTTAAAATATATTTTAAATACAATATTATAAGGTAAGGTAAGGTAAGGTAAAACTTTATTGATCCCTCAAGAGGGATCAATAAAGTGATAAATAATAATCATAATCAATAATCTTATGCTTAAATATATAATTATTTTCTTTGTTCTCTTCTGATTTAACTTTTTACAAATTGTTATTGATTTTACAGTATTTTGTGCTCATAAGGATGTATTTATCAGTCAATTATTACAGCAACATTAAGACTTTAGAGATGAGTTGAGTTAAAACTTTTATATATATATATATATATATATATATATACATAAAGCAGGGCTACAAGCTTGAGGTTTGCATCGCTGCAGCTTTAATCATGCATCGGGGAAAAGGGAGTGAAGATGTTATGAAAATGCTGCTCTGGCCTTTGTTCAGCATCTGTCATGGCATTGACTTCGCTGACACAATGTTACAATGCATGACGGATCAAAGTAATTAAAGTTCCAATAATTTACCTTCCTCTGTTGCGTGTCAAGTCTGGCAGACGGACCGCTCTCAGGCCCATCATTGATTTTCTCGCCACTATCAGAGCGCCATGCCTAAAGACAGGAGGGCATCGAGTGTGTGTGTGTGTGTGTGTGTGTGTGTGTGTGTGTGTGTGTGTGTGTGTGTGTGTGTGTGTGTGTGTGTGTGTGTGTGTGTGTGTGTGTTTTAATAACTTGTATGAAGGGAACCAGCAAATCTTTAACCATAAATGATCACAGACTGATGGCCGAGATACAGAAACACTCTTTGTAACACGGCACAATGTTATCTACTCTGTTCGACTGTGATCTACCGTGTAATAAAATCTAAATAAATGAAGTGCAGATTGAGACGCCGGTGTGTGCGGACTGTGAAGTTTATAGAAAGTATTTTCTACCGCTGTCAGGGACGTGTAATACTCGGGGAAGACTCCCCGTCGTCTCCGTTTCACCGCCGCAGTCAGAAGAGAAAGTTGAGGTTAGTTTCCGTCGCCTTCCCTCTCAGACGTGACAATGTGTCATTGTCGCTGCAATTCTCAAGCAGGTTCTACCCGTTTAAGGTGGAGATAGAGCTGGCTTCTTCTTTTTTTCAAAGGCTTACTCCCTCCAAAAAATCATCTCTCCTCCCCTGACGAAAGTTAAACGGTTGAAGTATTCCTGTTCCGAGAAGCGATTAGTGTGTCACACATTAAACATGCCATTTTAAATAATCCCATCCTTCAGGCTTTACTTCCTCACCAGGTATTAGCTTAGACAGAGAATAATCCTAAGCTATTTGGAAGTAGAGAATCCACATAAAGATCTTCGCACTCGGTGTTTGAATTTTTGATCTGCATCTGTCTCACATGGGAGACGGCGGCAGACGAGGCCTAACTTGGGTGCTTAGCTCAACACTGGGATGCCAGGTTTGTACTTCCTAATCTCTTTTCGTCGCCTCACTTCCTTTTTTTCTCAAACCTAGTGTTCCTAATAGTATTGTTGTATCAAGGTGACATTTTACTCTGACAAAGTGAAAAGTTATTCTTTCTCTCCAAATCGTGTTCCATTGCTAAACAAGTTTTTTATTATGGCTTCTTCTTCAACGTTGTCCTGTTAATGGGATATAAAAGGATATAAATTAGCTAAAGCATAACATTAGTGATAGCAAAAGTGCCATAATAAACACGACAAAAGAATACATGACACACATAATGTTCACATTACATACATAAATGATCACATGATATAATGATCACATGATATAATGATCACATGACATAATGATCACATGGTGCACATAATGATCTCATTACATACATAAATGATCACATGACATAATGATCACATGACATAATGATCACATGACGCACATAATGTTCACATTACAAAAATAATGATCACATGACATAATGATCACATGGCGCACATAATGTTCACATTACAAAATAATGATCACATGACATAATGATCACATGGCACACATAATGTTCACATTACATACATAAATGATCACATGACATGATTACATGACACACATGATGTTCACATGACACAAAAAATGTTTACATGACATAAATTAGGACTGAGATAATATAAATTATTATTATTATTATAAATGATCACATGACATGATTACATGGCACACATAATGTTTACATTACATACATACATGATCACATGACATGATTACATGACACACATGATGTTCAAAAGAAACAAAAAAAGGTTTACATGACTTATAAATTAGGACTGAGATAATATAAATTATTTGATTATTATAAATGATCACAAGACATGATTACATGGCACACATAATGGTCCCATGACATACATAAATAACAACATGACACACATAATGTTCACATTACATACATAAATGATCACATGACATAACGATTACATGGCACACATAATGTTCACATTACATACATAAATGATCACATGACATAACGATTACGTGAAACACATGATGTTAAAATGACACAAAAAATGTCTGCGATAAATCAAAATAATGTAACATCAATAATGAATAAACAAAACAATGAACATTTATGTATGAAGTAAATATTATATTCATTGAAATAAAAAAGTATGAATAAGCTGCCAAAAATAACTAAAAAAATGTTATCTCATCATTTTTATGATCATTTTAAATAAAAAGCAATTTGTTTGATCAGCAATACATTCACATTTGTTAATCATTAAATAACATTCAAGAAAAAAATGAATTATAGTTTAAAATTTTCTGATTGTACGTGTATGATCTTTACAAAACAATTGTTGATCATTCGAAGTGAACAACTGTATTAAAATTTGAAAATGAAAAATATAAATAACATTTAGGTGTGACTTACAGTGCAAGATACATTTAGTTAGAAACCGCCAACAGAGTTGAACTTTCAAATGATGCAATGATGCGAGATTGGTCACAGAAATAATGACGAGGACAGTTTTAGCTCAGACAGCATCAATCATTCAGGCCACATAATAGATAATAGAAAAATGCAATATGCTCCAACGGTCCAGTGTGAATTGGGGCCTGTTTGTTTCTTTTGTAACAGTTTCTGCAGCATGACAAAGCGGGTTAAATTGTCGGGTTTGTTTTCATCCCTGCTTGGAGGTCAGCGCCCCGTGGCTGTAGATGGCTAATTACCAGCGTGCAAATGGGTCACGGTTGTCATTACTTATGGTCACATGATTGTATTCATCCAACATGTTTTTTTCCCTTTTCTGACACGGGGGTGACAATGGAGCTACAGTATTTTGAGAAACTTCTCAGAATTCCCCCTCAGGTTCTGCATTCGTTCCACGGTCACAAGCAGTTGGGATATACATAGATGGATACAAAACACAGATGCCTGGTCATAACATTCTTTAACGTTTTTTAAAAAATATATCCTATCTAAAGCCATGATAAGACCATTCATTCTGATTTAGTACTTGATTTTATCATGCCGAAAACTTTAAATAGTGAACTTTTAATTTAAAAGTTTGTTATTATAATAGATTTTTAAAAAAATGTCTAATGTCTTTGACCCATAATCAATCTGGTTTAATGAATTAAATAGTGTATATATGTAGCCCACAATCCAGCGATGTTTTGAGAATACATTTAACATAATAACTGCTCGATATCTCACTGTTTCAAACCATAAAAAAAGTGTTTTTACGACATTGATGTTCTCACTTTTGACTAGTTTAAGTTCTCATATAGTGACATCTGCTGCCCCCTTTTTTCACATGTATTCATCTGCAGTTATCAATTATTTTTTTCACAAACAGATTGTGCATGTAGAGAGGCAAATATAACAGTACTATTTTAGTCTCAAGCAAGCTCCGTGCAAAAGTGTTCATGGCACGGGATAACAAAGAAGTCATTGTGACTGAGGTCTCCAAATAGATAACAGGGTACAAACACAGAAACTGTGTCTAGTCAGATGATAACGCAGATTTACTTTCGGACATGTTTTATTTAGACCGTGTTTATCTGATGGTTGCGTAAGTATAATATTTTCACTACTGGTTCGTCTCACACAACACTTTCAAACGCTGTGCTGTGATGTCTATCTGACAACAGGAAGGCTCTACATGTTTCTAATTAGTCCAAATCAAGAAGTATATGGGGATTATACGGATATTGTTGAAATCTCTCAGGAATAATTATCGTGCTCTTGTATTCATAAAGCCAGGTGGCTGATGACGCTCCAAGGGACAGAAACACACATTTGTGTTTGTTGCATCGGTGAACAATGTCCATCCATTGTGGGTTTGTTGTAATGTGACCTCGGGCTTCAAGAGAGCAAAAAGCTCCATGTGTTTCCTCAACATGCTTTTTTTTTCTACTTCCTTTAGCATAGAGGAGGTAGAGCAAGCGTTGTGAAAGTTCAGAAAGCCAGATACATAACAATTTTAAAAAGTGCTTTTCCATGTTATGTAACAATCATTCCATATAGAAATGGTTGGGATTCAGTCATCTGTGACCACGATAGCAGTACTCGCCGTCATCAGCATAATTGCAGGTGATATTAAGACGGGGATTTCTGATAATACTCTGCTCTGGAAAAGATTTTCCGCCTCTTCCACTACCACACTCCGGCTCCTTTAATAAGTAGGTTATGTTTTTATTGCCGTTTGTTCGTCTTTCTGCTTGAATAGCGGGATTACGCAAACACGACCATGCCAAATTCCATGAAGCTTCATGGAGGGTTCCTGCATTGGCCAAGAGGGAACGCCAACGAATCCAAGAGGGAAAGATCCATTTAACATCGTGAAAAATTGCATCCTTTATATGGAACCTGGTGGTAGGTCTACGTTGTGTTTTTTTTCTCCAGCCTGGAGAATTTTCCGAGGCAACCGAAGAGGAAACAATGCTTCCCTCCTATTTTGCTTCGACAAAGCGGAGATGGATTATGCCCAGAAACCATGAGTTATTCAATTTCCACCTGGAGAAGCTTAGTTCAACATATTATGAGCGTATCTGCACGATTGGATATAATTCACACCTCGACGGAAGCTTACACCTGCTTGAGGGAATTAGGGCTGAGGCCTCTAATAAACGTTTAAACCTGTCAGACAAATGAGATAAGTACATTCATGACCTGTTCCTCCTTTTCACCGCCTTAATTCCTTCTGATGGGGATATTTCCTCGCTACCTGGCGGAAAGTGGGGTACGCGGAATCGCTGCGCTGATACACCAGCAGGGTGCCAATTCCCTATCTGAGGCAATTAGGAATATATTTGACGAAGGTCACCGGCAGCTAAGAACGGTGACAGGAGTGACTGTATTTGGAAAAGGAGGAGGTAAATGGTTTCCCTCATCATCCATTAAGGAACCCTCCTCTGGAGAGCGTTGATGTGTGTGTAGTGCTAAAATGAAAGGAGGGGTAGCGAGGGGGCATGGAGAACACCCTACAAAAAAAAAAAAAAAAAAAGACGGTAAGCGGATGCTAACTTCCCACTGAGAGAATTTCTCCAGGTCGAATGCAAAACGTTCCCGACTAATCATCCGCGCCACGGTAGCGCCAGCTGCGGCCCGTGCCAGGATTATCATTCTCATAGACCTCTCGCCGTGCTTTTAGCTAAATGAAAAATCTGCTTCACAGCCAAAGGCAGAATGCAGATAAGAAGTGTTTACAGGAGAGGAAACCGGTTGAAGAAATGTTTTTCATAAAATGCTACAATCCCTGAAATGATCGGCAGAGACAATGGAAAAGATAAATGCAAACATACAATTCATTTGCGTCGAAGTTCCTTCGAGCCCTTAATTGAATGTCTCTTACCTTCTACCCCGAGGGCAAGATGCTATTTGTTATTCTCCTTCTTGTCTCCCCCCAACAATCATCGTCCATTACGGAGCAGACTTGGAAACTAAAAGAGTAAAGTGAATTTGTTTCCTTCATCAGCCCCAGTCCCCAACCTGCCACCACCTTTGGGCTTTATCAAATGAAATGATCGGCTTCCAACTCAGGCAGAGGTCAGCCACGGGTGTAGTAATCTCCAGCAGACCCACACATACAATCAACAGAAGCATAATGGATCTCTATTAGCGCTCTATTACCGACATCTGTAACAACCAAGCGGTGTGCCAAACACCACTAACAAGGGCAATGTATTTTGGAAGTCACTGGCCTGCTCCCTCCGGACGGTGCCTCTCATTACCAAGCTATCAAGTCTGTTCTGTTCGCCCGGTCACTGCGGTGGGGGGGCTGAAATAACAATTAAAGGCCTTTTTTGGTGGTTTCACCACCAACCCCAAAGGTACCAAAGAGGTCCAGTTGCATCTTTCTCTCAACTACACACAAGACCACGCCCGATCGGGGGGATTCGGTTTATTATTACGAGACCTTCACACTTGAGCATTAACGCTTGACTCTAGGATTTGGAGTCCAACCGGAGCGAGGAAAACGCCTAAATGATTTACAAGACAGGGGTATAAATATTACTGAGGAATGCCAGTGAAGTTCCCCTCCTTCATTTCACATGCTCTGCCCCAGTCTTAATCAAATAAACCTTAAAGCAGACCAAACCAATTTTGCTTTGGAAAATAAAGTGCCTTTCTGTGAACTAGTTCAAAGTGATTACTCTGATTATAGCTCAGTGTAGAGCCATTAGACACGGTCTCTGTCAGGGATATTTTGATCTTGGGTCTTTTTGAACCACAGGATCAGGGTGACAAGAGCCTTGATATTAAAAGACATAGCCCGAGGGCAGGAAGATGGGCTCTATCTCTGGAATAAAAGGTTACAATCACTCCCCGGTTCTGATGATGGGAGTTGGAGGTGCCGCGCCGGGGAAAGCACACACACACACACACACACACACACACACACACACACACACACAGAGAAACACACACACACACACACAGAATGAAAACTGCTCAACCCGGCTGACATTGTTGGTCACAATGCCGTTAGATAAACACAAAAAGGAAAGGACTTAGGCTAAGTCTATCAATCTTTGCCTGATGCTGACCGACTGTAGACTGTCAAACAATGAGGAAATACCCACGATATGATGACGTTTAATCCAATTGGCATTGGAGCCAAACTTGTAAACTAATCTATGCATTAGCACGGCTGGCACAGTAGACTCAAATGCTCCTCTGGAACCTGGAGTTTGAGGCTGTTTGTTGCCTGCCAGTGATAACGGCCTATGCAAGCCTGCAGAAAAGTGGGCTTAGCTCCTTTTCTTCTCTATTGAAATCACTTTAGGCCATTTATCACTCTACCTGTCTCTTAGACCTATTAAGATTAAGGTCAGCGGGAGGAAAAGGCTCCCTTCTCTCCGTACTGGGATACTTTAAAAAATGCATAAGTCTAGAGGCTTAGCCTTTCTCAGTGCAAGTCTTCATAACAAAGGAAATTCTAATATTTTATGTAAGAATAGCTGACAGGAGATTTTTTTTTTTTTTCCCCTCTCGCTCTATTTTGCAGTTTAAAAGTATAAATACTTTCTATTTGACACAACACGCCTTTTCCAGCCTGCAACTGACTGACATAAATCCCACCCAATCACGTCACATGCGCTTCAAATATGAAGGAAAATCACATCCATACCCCCTCATTTTAAATTAAAGAGGAAACAAACGATCTTTGATATGTACGTCATTCCTGTCTGCTTTCTTAGATACGTCTGCTCTGTTCTTTTTATCAATTGTGTGCAATCGTTCAGGTCCAACAGCTGCCTCGCCGCTGCTTGAGTTTTTTTTTTTTTTTCTTTTTACTACTGAATATATTATGTTTGAGCTCTTAAGCTCACAGAAACCAGACATTGGTAGAAGGAGACTGATGCCAACATAACTTCTCATTATGGACCAGATCTAACTTCAAAGGAAAAGTCCAATTGATGCCAGCAGAGAAAGATCTCCAGATCTGTCTGTTATTTTGTTTAATAATATAAAGCTAATATTTTGTTTTCTTTCAATCAAACTGCTTTAAACTGATGTACTTAGTAGTTTAGCCAAATTTGTGAAGACCGTGTGGGTTTTTTTCATGGTTTTCTTGATTTGCTCATTCTTCTTTTTTCTAAATTACAGGTTAGGTTTCCCACAAACACAAGTCTGGTTAGAGTTATGGTTGAAAATATGTGGACTCCTACTTTACCAGATGGATGGGACAACAAAGTAAACCCATGGTATAACTACTGATGGGCTGAAGAAGCTTCATGAAGCAGTGTCATGTTATGGCGCCATCAGTTTAAAAATAATGTGATTTTTCATTAAAACAGTTGTTCAAAACGAAGGAAAATGGAGCAGAGACGCCATCTTGTGCACTCTGAAAGTAATGACACTGCTTCATGAAGCTTCATCAGACCATCACTCGGTATAATGTCTACTCACAGCACTTATCCTAAAAACTAGTGATAGTTTGATGAAGCTTCATGAAGCAGTGTCATTATTTTCAGAGCCCACTAGATGGCATTACTATCTACTATTGTACTTTGTTTTTAACAACTGTTCTATTAAAACATCATCATTTTTAAACTGATGGCGCCACCTTCTGACCTCTAAACAACATGACACTGCTTCATGAAGCTTCATCAGCCCAACACAACTAAAAACCATTAAAAATCCAAAATCTAATATTAATATACATTTGTGTAACACTTGATGATTCTCAAGGAAACAATGAAAAGTCCAGCATATGTTGAGATTAGTTCATAATTAAAGTATCTCCATTGAAAAAATCAGTTTCATCTTTCAACAATAAATTCAGGATTGTCACTCAAAACAACAAAGAAAAGTATCTACAAAGATGTACATGAGAAATAAAGCAAAAGATACCATTAAAAGAATTGAATAATCTGAAGAAATAGGACCCTTGCTGCGCCCACACACTCCTCCTGTTAAAAATCCATACTGCAGCCCATTTCTATAATGCAGAATAATTCCCAGACCAGTTCAGCAGTGCAGTTAGCCTACAAGTAGAAGCGAATGCCTTGCAGTCTTGGCCGCTCGCCACCAGCTGGTGCTCCAGTCAGCTGTAGGTAAAGAAGAAAAAAGAGAATGTTTTACATACTCTTAAAACCAGGGGATTGCTTTTGGATGGAAGTCAAATTTATTTGAAAATTCAGGGAAACTTGTGTGCTTCTCGCAACCGGGATAGCAGTGGCTGCCTGCCACGAGGTCAGATACAGCTCGGAGTGCAGAGCAGCAGTAGCGCGCTGTGGTTTGCTTTCACATTAGGCAGGCCAGAGCAATATCTGCACGGCGAGTCGGAGGAAAAGTGTTAATTTTACATCTCCGATACCCCGAGAAATGTAAATAAACTTGACTGCAGGTGGTTTAAGTGGTCCATACAGGTCAAACCTAATTCCCAAACCGTCCCAGTAAGAGCTTTAAAATGTTTTGGCTCACAGAAACATTTTTGGTGAAACAAAATAAAACAGTTTAGACAACAAGGTGCATGACCATGTCTTCCTCACTTCCACACACACCTCTGACCACAGGCTCCGGTAAAAAACAATGAAAAAAAATAACTGTTATAGAACATAATGTCTAATGATGTGGTTGTACGGCGGCTATTGCTGATCCTATAACCCCCTTTTTTTTCTTAGGTATACAGGGGCTCACGCTCACCCCATAATATGTTAATGTAATAAATACCACTTCAATTAGTGCAATCACTTCATGTGCAATATGGAAACAGGGACTGATAAATGATAGGCTCATCTCAGCCACCCCGGATTCTACACTACGCCTCGGAATAAGAAGTGAAAAAAAAAAAAAGAAAAAAAAGTTCAGTCGAGTACAGCCGTTAACAATACCTCCTCATCACCTTCAGGCCATATTTAAATGTGCCATTGAAAAGTAGACCCTCTTCTCCTTTTCTTTTTTCCTTTTTTTTTTTTTAACCCTGTCTGTCTTCCCCTCAGTCCAAATGGAACGAGCTAGGCCCGGCTAATTAAGTGTGTGAATATCTGGACCCTCATTAACATATTTGTGAGACAGACAGACTCGGGGAGGGCCTTCGCCGGCGCTGCCGTGTTTGCTCACAGCTTGAGCGGCGTTGTGCCGTAGTCAGTTGAAAAGGAAAAACCGAGACCGGGTTCAGGCTCCAGGTCTGCCCAGGCCCCACTTAACAGGGAGGGGGTTGGAGAAAATGCCAGTAATTGGATGACCGTCTTATTATCCCTTTGTTGGTTGCAATTCCCTGATTAGCATTTTGGAATATTTTAAATTATAATCCAGAAATTAGGGGATTTTTTTTTTTATGTTTTGGTTTTTCGATCCTCCCCCTTTTTTTCTAATGAACCCAGAACATAAGGATGAGCCCAGTGAGTTTACAATATTTTCAGGTAGGTAAAAAAAATGATTACGCAATTTTAGTTATCAATAACTAAGCTAGCTGTGGTTATACTACATAATATTGTCAAGGAGAAGAAGAACACTTTTAAAATGATCCTATTGGTCTTGCAATGTGTGGAAATCTTGTGTTAATCTACAAATTAACTCCTGTAAGGTACATTCCAACCGATGTAATCGCCTAAGATCATTAGCATTTAAAGGTGCGTTTATGTCAATTAGCAAAAGCATACGTGGACGGCGCTCCTGTAAAGGGGTGAAAAATTGCAGAATCGTGTGTGTGTGAGTGTGTGCGCCTGTTAAAGTAGATGGATGTGTGTTTTCGGCGATCAGGGCAGTAGTCCATGTCGGTCCGTGGCTCCTAAAGTTAATTGGAAACGTAGATCGCTGAGTCAGCTTCAGCACTCTCATTTGAATCGTGTACCTAAAACTAAATAGGCTTTATTGAGGTAAATTAAATCAGCAGTGTGGGGAGGAATGTTCACAGTTGTGAGTAAAGACTGGAAATGTTTCAACTATTTAAAAAGGGCAAAAACAGGAAATATACTGTGTAAGCACAGGTGGAGGTCAAGCGGTTATTTCTGAAAATATTGAAGCCTTAACTAAGGTGACACATCTTTACCATAATCTTGAAAATCAATGAAATGTTGACTTTTTTTGTTACTGCTGAAGACGGAAATAAAAATGTTTGTGTCTTTAAATGTTTTACTTGAGAAAGATAAGTTTTATGTAACAATGTTGAACAATTAACTGCTTTTTGAAAACTAACTATATATAATAATATAATATTCATTATTATTTAATATAATAATATATATATATTCAATACAAATGTTTTGAATAAAACTGAAAATCTAGATATATATCCCACTAAACAATTTTATTTTATTATCTACCTCTACCTTACTGGACAGCACAAAAAAACAACGTCTGTTGAAAAAAAACAATCTCATGAGATCCTTTTATATAGAACAAAAGTCCTGAGAGAAACTGAGAAAGAAAAGGTTAGAGGTCCATCAAAATAACAACATAATTCTTCTATATAATTTTCATAAACCTCTTTCTGCAAACAAGGGCACGTGTTTCTCAAGCCGCTCTTGGCTTTGCATGATCCAGAACACTCACCGAATACAAGAAATTGTCATCCAATTGTACCGAAGCACGTCATGGCAATTCCATTCAAGATGCTTTAAATGTCACGACGTCTTTTGTCCTGCTCTCAATGCCAAATTGCATTTGTTCCAAGTGTCAAGTTAATGTATGAAAAGTTTAAGATGTGGCTGGCATAATCTGACAGCGGAGGTTTTAGTTAAAGCAAACGTGTCATATTGTACTTCTATTAGCAGGTCGCCATTGCACTATTAGTGACATCCCCAAGTCACTGGCGTGTCACCTTAATTTAAAGTTAAGTACTGTGACAGTTTAATATGCCAATGAGATGAAAGCCCTCGCCCTGTTTCTGGAACATATCAAACCTTTTTCTCTTTTTTTTCAAACACGGAGATAAATAGGGCTTTTTGTTTCAGGCATCAAGAATAGCTGTCTGTCTAATGTGGGTTTTCTTTTCTAAAGGATTCGCCTCATAACTCCTCCACCTCTGTTCTTGTATATGAGGATTGTGTTTCCGTGCTACCGAGAGGTTGGAGATTATGCTGTGAACATAGGCTGTCTGCTGGTCAGCCGGTTAAAGGCTGTGCAACGATAATAAAATATAAATAATAATATAATACATTTCAATTACCCACACTAAGTGTTGGGATTTTTTTCAGAGTATTCATTCATTTTTAGGGTTATAGCGGGAAAAAAGTATGTTTAATTGACTGCAGCAACTGGCGGTCAGTTGTACTCATCTTGTACGGGAGCCTCGACATTAGGATTGGTTGGAAAAAAACCTAAATAAGTCTATATTTTAAGTTTGTTTGTAGTGGTAGCTCCAGGTCTCTCAGGTCCAGCTACAAGTTCATCCACATACAAAAACATTGCTGGTGCACATGCACAAGATTTACGCTAATGGCCTAGCACCTTACGCTACAAACAAAATAGACTTTTTTTTTCGTCATGTCGAGGTTTCAATAAAGATGGGGATTACAGACCAGCACCACGGGGATGTTTTAGGCGTGTCATTTTGGACAAAGATGAACACAAAGACAACCGAGCATCAGTCTTTACATTAAAAAAAACATACATTTTAGCCAAAACTATACGGATTACTCTGAAAATAATTCCAACTCTTAGTCGACTTGAGGGTGAGTAGAAAATTAGTGAAATTTAACGCTGGGATATCACTTTAAGACAGTGATTCCCGACCTGGTGGGCCGCAAAGGTATTGCAAGTGGGACGCAAAAAAACGTTTCCAAAATGGTATAATTTTTGGGAGGGTGGATGTTATTATATAAAAATAAAAATACACGTGATAATATTTTAAATGTTTTAACTTGTTAAGTTTAAAAAGATATTAAAATTTTTCAAATATTATTTTCAGTATACTGTTTTTCCTTTTAGTATTATACATGTGACAAAGAAATGAGAACGCATTATAATGCCCTCATATTTATGGGGTCGGAGTTGGGCCTTAAACGTGGGCCCTGAGTTGGAAAAGGTTGGGGGCCACTGCTTTAAGAGATGCATTCTAATGGATTATTTTTTCTAAATGTTTCCTCAGAACCTTAAGCACCAGAGAGAAATCTGGTTTCCTGTAATATCTGCTAATATTTATAAATATAAACTCTATGTTGGTATTATAGACCAGTATTTACATTACAAGAAACTGCTTTTATTTTCAAGCTCTGATTGCTTTGTCTTTGTCTAAAGTAAAGTGGTTTCCGCTTCCAAAGTGAAAAGTATTTATTAAGCTCCATTCAACTGTGGCCAGTAACTTTCCTGGTGGCTTTACTTATTAGTGACCTGGACGGTGAGTGACTTCTGTTGCAAGCCCTCCTCCCCGACTGTACGCCAGCTACAGGTGGGCAATTTTTGACGGCGGCGCTAAAAAGGGCCTGAGGGACCCGGGTGCCAACACAGGAGCACCATTAAACCAATAAAGGGGGCGAATGGGAGAGAATTTGGGCAGCAAGGGGGTTTCGCTAAATCAGGCAAGTCAGTTTGTTTTTTTCATGTTCTCTTTTCCTTTACTCCCCCCGTCTTTAGTTGGAGGTGGAGGAAAAACGAGGTGCTGTGAAGCTTGAAAGAATGCCTGACATCTGAAGTCTTCTGATAGCTCCCCGTGATGCTGAGAAAAAATTAACTCTGACACCCAGATCAAGCCTCAGGAGCTTAATTACATCAAAGAGAAAGGGATCCTTGTTAGATTCAATCCAAACAAAAAGAAGAGAAAAAAATGATCAGTAGTTTTCGAGGCTTTGTTTGACATTGAGACGACGTGGATGTAAAAATAAAAGTGTGTGTGTGTGTGTGTGTCCACACAAACAGGATAGAAATGCGGAGGGGAAGTTTGTCGTGCAGATAGGCTTGACAGAGTCCAAAAAAGCTGCCAGGATTATCAAAAGAAAAGCCATCTGAGGATGACAGAAAAATCAGGTTTGTGCAAGGACGTTGAAATAAAGTGACCTGAGTGGCAAAAATGCCTGAAAGAAGACCACGTAAGCTCTTTCACTTGTGCACAAAATAAGGTAGATTTGGAAGCGCGCACCCCTCCCCCATCCTATTGACAGGAGTGACAACGGTCCCACGACGCACCATTATCCTTGACCGTCAAGCCGACATCAAATGTGCAGGGAGCTGTCCCTGTCAAGACGTAGAAAGAAAGGCCTCTCCAAAAGTACAGAGCTGGCACGAGAGAAAAAGACGGAGAGAGAACAAGAGACGAGCTTGTTACATACATTGCTTTCCACCTTGCTTTGTCAAAACAGGCTTATTCTGTGTGTACACAAGCCTTGAGGGGTGTTCAGTTCAAAAGAGAGGGAAAGAAAGGCGAGACAGGATAAAGAATCAGGACTTGTTCTTCTGCAAGGGGGCGATGCTCTGCATATGCAAACCTTTACTGCGCGCTGGAATTGAAGAAAGCAACCAAAAGTGGGCTGTGATGGGTAGAGCTTTGAAGAAAGATAAAACAAACGGCTCCTCCGCAAAAAAAAAAAGAAAAAAAAGCCCATTTTGTAATCTTTGTACGTTAGGATCAAATAGATAAACAACAGCTCTTGCTTTCAAGGGTCCTGTCACAAACACGGGTTGTAAACTTTCATCAGGGTTACGAGTGTAGGAAAAAAAAAACATGCTCAACTAACAACCGTAACACAACTGAAACCACTTATTGTGAATTCCTTTAGTACGAAGGTCTTACTGGCTTAAGGCGGGTGCTTTATAGCCAGAACCAATCACCTCCGAATATGAGGAGTCTATTTAAAAAAAGGCAAGAAATTGGGTTCTTGTGCAGAATGAGTACCCACTTATTAAGTAATAACTGAGAGGCTTACACTAGCAAGATGATGTGTGTTTTGGAGACAATCAAAGTGCTGGCCCGAGGCTGCTTAAAACAGGCAGATAAATAATAATAAAACATGAAATTGTTTGAGTTAATTTGTTGTATGAATTAGCTTTATTGAATGCGTTGTTTAATTTTGCTTCGTTCTCTGCGGCGCTAATCCGAATTGTATCATAATTTAACCTTAACTCTGTGGGTAAAGACGGTTGTGAGCAGACAATATTTAAAAGTAAATATTTATTTACACAGTAAAAGATGAACATGATTAATGCTTTCCAGGATGTATTGTAATTTAGGACTACAAAGACACATTCTCAACTTTTGAACTGTGTATTTTGCATATCAGTCGGGGTTTAAACAGAGGGCCATGATTGTATCTTGAACTGTATTCTTTTTATGTTTCAGCTGAATATAAGC
This sequence comes from Callionymus lyra, assembly GCF_982586985.1. Classification (NCBI taxonomy): domain Eukaryota; kingdom Metazoa; phylum Chordata; class Actinopteri; order Syngnathiformes; family Callionymidae; genus Callionymus; species Callionymus lyra. The sequence continues at coordinate 25,759,399 of NC_141822.1, forward strand.
AGGAAAAACATACTATGCCATATGTTTTGATAAAAATGTAAATGCTACACACGGTTTGTTTACGTTTGGTGAAGTGGGATATGTAAATGGGGGAGAGCCTATTTGTCATTAAAAGCAAACACAAAACGTGACAAATAAGAAAATACAAGAAGAAAATGGCAAAAATGGAGATACTTTATGGTTTTTATTTGTGGATAATAACGTAAAACATTGAATGAAATCCACTAACAAATGTAGTTGTTATTCAGCTCAGAAATATCGTGGAGAAAACCGTCTCGGTCCTGAATAAAAGCACTGAAGGCCATCGTCTAGGATCACGAGCCGACACCCATAATAGTGCTCTTAACCTTTGAACGTGTCATTTCTGAGGCGGATCCCTGTCGTCCCAGACAAGTCAACAGGGCTTTGTCTAGCCAGCAAGGCCGCACTTTGGTCTAGAGCACAAATTGTCAGTAGCCGGATCAACCACTGGCCTAAGGGTGAGCCGGCACCCCCTGCTGGGCAGTGCACTGGACCCCCTCCTGTTGGCTGAACCCTTCATCCACCAGTAGATCAGGGACTATCCGTCACTTTTTGTCGTCGCTGTGACAAGGTGCCAAGTAATTCAAAAACCTCTTTTATGACAACATATACAACACATACAGGTTTTAATACCAGACACGCTCACAGACTAGGTCAGGTGGTATATGGGACTCATGTAATAGTGGGCTAACTTGATGGGAGAACAATAACTATGGTATGGTCTCAGGGATAAATGATCCCAACCCTATTCATTTGCAAAGTCTGTCACTACAAAATGATTTCTTGATTTGAATATTGAGAGTTGGGTGAAGTGAAGGGTGCAGTCTCAGTGTGTGTTTGGCTCGCATATCTGTCTACGTTCATGGTTGGACCACAAATGTCCCTGGAGGTATTTCTCTGACCGAAGCAGTCTCTTGTGTTTGGCGGCATCAATGAACATGTTGTCCAAAAGTTGCCTGAGGTCTTGCAAACAGGTAGACCAGTATCAAGCATCGTTACCTTTATCAAGGTCCAAGGATCTTATCATCATTGGCTACTGACCCACCATATAGCCAAAGGGCAGTTTCTACAAACACTCTCCTGTCCGTCACATGTGCTCAAAAGGAACCTGCTCTCCACTGTGAAGAGTAGCAATGGTCAATTATCCTACCTTGGTCTCCTGTAGCGAATGTCAATCAGTCCGGTTTGTTCCCCATGTTTACAGCAGTGATTATAAAGGTCAGGGCTGTCGACAACCAGGCAGTTTGCAGGCAGAATCTTTTTTTAATTTATACAGTTAATATATATCCTGAAACCGATAATATTGTCTACATGTAGGGTCAGGGGGTGCACGGTGGAGCAGGCATGATCGCCTCACGGCAAGAAGGTTGTCGGTTCGCTTCCGGGTTGGGAGGGAGCCAACTCGTGACCTTTCTGTGAGGATTTTGTATGTTCTCCCTGTGTTACGTGGGTTTACTCTCTGCACTTTGGTTTCCTACCACAGTCAAAAAACATACAGAGGAACTTGTACATACAGAGGGGAGTGTGTGTGAATGTTTGTCTGTGTTTGTGTGCCTTGCCTCCGGGGTTTCCCCCGCCTCTCTCCTGAAGAAATTCAAATTAAAGTTGTCATAGGTACAGTGAGAATGAGTTCTCACTACTTTGTTGCCCAAATAGAATGCACATTATAGATATATATACATTTAAAAAGAGAAGAGAAAACTAAAAACACAACAACAAAACAGCTAAAAACAAAGTAAAATTACTGCAGAATTTGTGCAAAAGATGGTGGAAGAATCTGGGATAGGATCCAGCTGCCACGCTTAATAAGCAGTAAAGAAAATGAATGAATGATTTGTCAGTAAATGCAAAGTGTCGTTGAATTAATGTTTCACGAATAGTTGCAGTTTTAATGAAGTGATCTATTTGGTCATAGAAGGAAAGGTCAAGATACCTCATTCATCCATTCATCACTTATATATAGGGAGACCCAGTAAAGGAAGACAAACATAGGTACACGGTGAAAAGGGAAAAAGGGAAGACAACCCTAGGTGGAGGAAAATGATCTTCAGTAAACAACCCTGATGGAGAAAAAACGCTAACACAAAGAAATTATTTTGAGCAATAACTACAGTAAATAATGTTAAATAAAATCAAAGCTCGGATTGTGAGTCATAATGATTTTGTTTTATATGGCTGTAATAACTAGTTACCTTTCTAGCTGCCCGTTGTCTAGGTACAATAGGCAAACCTTTCTGTGATGTAATATCGAATTAATATTTCCTATTGCCAACATAACTGATTTATATACAAATAAATCCACTGGGTTTACATTATTTTATCTCATTCAAGTATTTAAAAATATGCCATTTATTAAAATTGTATTCAAAATATTTTGTTACTGGAGATGCATTGTAACTTGTTAGGTCGTAGGCAGCAAAATCCGGGAGAGTTGCATGCTGGGGGACACCGAGTTCACAAAGGAAGAAAGTTTTAAAACAAAAACCCTCAAAGTAAAAAACTCGCTCAACGCTGTCCAATTTGCTTTGTTCCAAGTTACCTGCCTCTGCCATCAGATAGAACGCCACTGGGGGCCACATTGGGACCTTGTTCTCCCATGGCCCCCATACTCGCCACAGCCTTAAAAGTCATGCACTACAATGTGCCCGGCCTTGATGTTTGTCTTGTACCCTACATGCAAAGCTATCATTATCCATGCCTCTTGACAATCGCGGGCAGTGTCTTTGTTACATCTGCAGCTCTTAGCCTTGGGCTATGACATGACTGTACGGTTGATCTATCCTCTTTTACATATCGCTCCCTGCATCTCGGCTCCTTTCGGCTCCTCTGTGCTCAGACTTTGTTCCGTGTTTGAACCTTACTCTGACTTGACAAGTTAGAAAATCTTTTACCTCTCATACTTTGACACCTTCACCACTGCGATCCTTCCCTTGATTCCAGTTAAAATATGGTCGATGTTTGTCTAACACTAGGACGCCCGAGTTCATTTGGGCCTTTTATTTCACCTGTAAAGCACCATTCTGTTGTGGTTTAACACTTTTTTGGGGGGGGAGTAAATACTATTATAGACACCTAAAGAAGGCTTTGTTTCTTTCTGCAGCTGAATAAAAGGTTTTTAAAAAGTGAGTCGATAAACTTGCTAACTGCACACCACTTTAGATTGAAATGGAAGGATGTTTTTTTTGGCAGGCTGAGGGTGTAAAACTGTGGAGATGGCAAAGAGAGCTGCAGAATCCTAAGTGGGCTGATTAACTTACATTGTCTTTCAACGATGCTTTGCTCACAGTGGTGCTGCATTCAAATGACGGTGAGCGAAAAAATCTGAAACCCTCTCATTCGACATCACAGCTTTTCACCATCTATATCCAGCGCCTGTTTCTGGATGCTCTGCCCCGCAAAAAAAGTACTTAATTAATAATGAACGCTTGCTGTCCAATTAAATTTTAGCGCTAATTAGGTCAGGAAAGTTTGGGAGCGAAAAGGTGCAGAGCGAGGCCACGTGGTCCGGTCTCTCGGCGGGCGCTCACTTTCATGCCGAGAAAAAGAGTTGAGCGTCGAACAGAAGGATGGCATGGGGCAGGGCCGCTGCCAAGCGCGCCAGCACGGGGACGAAGGGCCGGGGCTGGAGACAAAGATAATACGAGCAGGAAGTGGCAGCCTCGGAAAAGCTGCTGTAAACTGTATCACAGCGCGCACTCCGGAGATATCAACTTTGAGATGAATGGGAAAAAAAGGAGGGCTGTCGGTTTATTGTTTATCCTGCCAAGGAATAATTATTCCCTTTTAATTATCATTTTGAGAAAAGACTTGCGCCACTCTGGCAAAAGCATGCCCATCGGACGTCAAGCCGCGAAAGCTGGTCGACACAGCAACACCCGGAAGGCCTCTCAGAGCAATGTTATCACCTTTAACATGCATCACAGCTGAAGAATGAACCTCTCGCATCCAATTAAAGGGTGGACAACTTGGGTGGTAAAAGTGGAAACTCTTGCAAAAGAGCTTGCGACGGAAACAGGGGCAGATGAAGGTGACAGCTTTAGAGGTTAGCCCCGTTTTGAAATCCCAAATGGTTTGGAAAAGTCCCGCAAGGGGAGATATTTCCTCTGATCTTTCACATGAAGCTTAGCGATATTGTCGCAGACAGTGCCAATAATATCTATTCAGGATCAACTGGCAAACCTAAAACACACATCAAACACCGCTCCAATATTCTCTGCCTCATTTCACATCTGAACCCCGCAGAGTATTGATGATGTGTATTCCTTGCCGTTAAGTGTGGAATAAATTTGAATCGCAGCCTCCAAGATACATACATTTCAAATGCATTACTTTGCAATGGAGAAAAATTGTTATACATTTTATAAAAGTGCTTCAATGATTATGGAGATGAGCATTAAAATAGATGTACATATATATATTTTATTTCTCTAAGGGTCAAGCTAACAGAGATGAGTTGAGATCTCACATTTACCATAGATTTTTTTGCATGTAACAATAACTTCACTGTAGATATGTTACATAGAGCACTCTCATCAGAGAAAATGCTTGATCTGAATGAACATTCTTCCTGAAAACAAATCTTTCAGACTGAAATAGTCGGATCCATTCAGATCAAGATGGGTTATACTTATGATTGATCAGGTCAGCAGCCTTTTAAGCATCCATTAGAGTCACTTCCTGTCTGGGTTGTTTTTGTGACAATGTGTATGTTGAATCCATATCACATGACGTATTTTTCAGTAGCATCAGCAACAATAAACATGGCGAAGATAGAAGTTAACAGTCTTCAGGATATTTCCGATCCTATTATAATTAGTAAGAATATAACGTATTTTTTTAGATTGCCGAATAAATGCATGTGTTGCCGCAACTTGTGTGATGTGATTTATTTATTAATGGTTTAATTGGGAGTTGACTCATACCTCTGAGTATAAAACACATACATTTTCAATTGTCATGAATTATATCAAGCAAATGAATAAATAAAGCAGAGGAAGAAGCTGATTGAATGTTAGCTATTGACAAAAAAACAGAAAAGAAAAGAACATTTTAAACAGTAAATGAGCTGAAATAATTGCAAATTAAGATCCATTAAATGTATTTCATCTTGAGAGATGATACACATCAAGAGTATATGTTTGTCATGATTTCACTGCAATGATATGTCTGTCATGTCTGATTTTATTTTGAAAAGTGCTTTGTTTGTCCTTCCTGAGTTCAACGGCGCCTGTTGCTCTGACAGCAGCTGCAGCTCGTCATGCAATCACCACCTCGGCAGCAGAGCTTAAAGCCAACTTTCCTGCAGCAACAGGCGCCAGATTATAATCTTCACTCCCTGGTATGTACGTCCTCTACACTCTCCTCTTGGATCACAGTTCTTTGTTGTTTTTGTCCTCCTTCTACCTGAGCCTACTTTTTGTTGTTTTATCCACCGTGTGTTTTTTCGAATCACCAATCTCTTTGTTTTTTTAGTCTCCTCGTGTTTTTTCTCCGCCCTGCTTGTGGTACACTTTCTTTTTATTAAAATGTTCAGTTTTTTCCTGTTATTTGGGTTGTTTGCATCTGCACTTGGATCCACCTCTCGTCAAAACCTCACAGTGTCCTTTCATATACACTTCTATCGCGTAGGTTTGAGTGAGAACTTCATATGATTTTTGATTTCTACGTGAATGATTATCTTTTTAAAAAGATGCAATTGGATTGTCACCTAAAATAAAAGCATATAAATATGTCTCTGGTCTAGTTTACTGAAATTTAAACCTATTTTAAGAATGGGTAAAATAATGTCCTTCAATAATGTCATGTTATAAGGAATGCCTTAAATGTGTATTTTGTTGCTTTAAGTGGAATTTTTGTCCGTCTTTTTGTTAAATGATGTTTAAAGATAAGCAATGATTTAAGTCAAATAAAAAGAAGGAAACGTATTTAAATATGAAAATGTGGAAGTTAATCTGTGTGTTCCTAAAACAAGAACTTTGTAAGAAGGTGTGTGTGAATGTCTCTTTTCCGCTCCAACAATACACAAGGAACCAGTTGCAATTTCCCACCCGGCTGCTTTAATATCACTCCCGGACTGGGAAACCAAACATTACGGCTGTTTACCGCTGTACAAAAATAGACGGAAACTCGGGAGCTGCACGTATATACAACAAAAGATTGCGACTGAATATGAATGACAAAGTAAGAAGGCTTTTCATCTGATAAAAGAATGATTTGTTTCTACTGGAAATATATTGGAAAAAAAGTAAATATTTCCTAGAGAAACCGCTGATATTCATCTGAAGTTTCCACCGTGACAAAATGAAGCATTTATATTCAGACAAAACAATCGGAAATGAACCTTTAGTAAAGACCTGGAAACGACCAAAAAAAGGTTTTGAACGATGAAACCAAGCTCAGTCATTCAAACCTGTTCACAGGATTTCATTAACAAGCCTTTCCTTCTTTTTGGGGGGGAAAGGAGTAGAAAGTTATAATCCTTTTCCCTGCAGAAAATCCTTGCAGAAAGGAAGAACCAAATTATTCTCTAAGGATGGTATGACCTTAGCTACACTATATTCAAGGCTTCTTACCTCCACAATGTAACTGGTGTTTCATTTTTGCACCCAACAACTTCTTACCATGCATGAATCACAGGTTAAATGCATCCCTTTCAAACAGCGACGGAAATATAATTATGTTTTTACAAGTCGTCTCTTATCTAGTGCCTCCTTCATTTCCCTGCCGACTCTTTCAAGGGCTTTTCAGAAGTACTTTACTGGTGTGTCAGGTTGCAGTTTCTCCTTTTAAATTCTCCTTTGTATCATTCAAAAGGTCTCTGCTACACAGCGCTCTAGTACTCTTCACAGCACGTTTGTGAGGTTAACATGTGTAGTGCGGACAAAATGCACCATTAGAATACATTTTTATGAGCGCACAACAGCTGTGAGGTTGAAATGTCGGAAAGAGAACGGATTGGAATACTTAAGCTCTTCAGGTCTTGAGGTGGATAATGTTGATCCGGGCAACAATAATAATAATGCTCATTCGGTGTAAATGTCTGTGAAATACGACATGAATGATGGAAATGGTTTTCAGCATCTATATTTAATCAGATCATTCTACGACGCAGTAGGACATAATATAAGAATTCATCTTTCCAGCTCTTTGTTTTATACATTAAGTCTATGCTCATCGTCACGGCGAAGGAAGGCAGATGTAAACATCTTCTGGGATATGACCAGCAAGAAGCTCAAAACAAAAACATGTAATAATAAAGAATCAATATATTTGGTGATGTATTAGTCAACTTTAAGTAATTAACAAATGGTTTTGTTCATACTCAAAATGTATTTTTTGGAACACTTATAGATGTCAAATATATATATGTTGCTATTTTCCGAGTCTTAAAGCGACACTACGTAACCTTTACATTTTTTCTTCATATATATTCAGTAATGATTAGTTTTGTTTTGAACTGGCATGACTCATGTAGTAGTGCCCTCTGGCTATTATTGTAATGGTGCTTTTCACAATTTAGCTTTGTTTGTTCGAACCGCCTGGAGAGTCTGCAAAACAAAGAAATTATGACATTGCTGTTACCCTATTACGACACAAGGGGGATCCAGAGACATTGTTTTAAATCGTACCGTTTGGGCCTTTAAGATTAAAACTTGACATTGTAAATTAAGATGTCAAATTGTGAAATCAAGTAGGAATTCAATTTCTATTGTTTTCAATTAATTAAAAAAAAAGGAAATTTACATGTACAGTGGTTGAAAAAGCTTTTGGAATGATTCTGACATTAATCCCACATTACTTTATCTCTCTGTTAATGTTTATATTGTTCGTCTTGTGCTTCAACTCAAGTATTATTGAGCATTTTCTATTATATATATATATTTCAGAGTGAATGTGAATGTACAGACAAATCCAATGGTTGTGATCAAATTCAGGAACGCTTACCAAGTCATGTCTTCACATATGTCTTTGTGGAGACTTGAATGTGTAGTACATGTCAAACATACATTGAACATATGAATACCTCGCTGAATAAATGCTTGAATGCTTTTAAATTGCTACAGTTCAACCCTGAGTTGGGGGATCCTGGACATCTCCCAGGTGTAAACACTGAGTGTTTCAGTCAATGAATAAAGATTTAAAAGAACCACTGGAGGGGGTTGAGGGATATAACTGCTGACTGGAAGTGACTCGGGGGACAAAGAAACTACTCAAGGGTTGATTTTGACATGTATTCCAGTTAGTCGTATCTTGATTTTTGTGACATGAGTCCGTATTACTAAAAGGGTCTGAATTTTAAAAAAAGGTTGACAACATAACACCATGATATGACTGGACCATTCTCCTTAGGCCGCTTCCTGTTTCCTTTACCCATTTGTCGAATCAACATCTACTATCACTCCTATTGTGTTTCTCATTAGCGACTGTTGTTAATTGCCATGTTGAATTACCCAAGCTACAAGAATGATGGCCAAACTAAAATAAAATAACAAAGAATGAGATCAAAGTGGGTTAGGAGAGTAGAGGGGGGGCGGGCAAGTTGTTATAAATAGGAGTTCAGAAAATACTGTGCAATAATAGAATGTATTCCAGGAAGAAAATACCTGCGAGGCTGCAGTTTACAGCTGAGCAACAGAAGCAAAACAACAGTCTTGGAAAAACATAACAGCAAAACCATTCTCAAAATTTTTACAGAAACCTTTCAACTGGCGCCCATGAAAGTTACTTCAACAGTTTTACTGTATTCAATTCAACTATGTATTCAATTGACAGTACATGTCATAATAGGATTGTCTGGTGTAGTGAAGTAGTAGTGTAGTGGGCCTCATCAACCCATCACTAGTCTGCAGACAGAAAAAGTGGAAATGTAAAGAAGAAATCTGCTGAATAGAAGGTCCCAGTGACAACAATTAACTAAGAACCTGTTTTAACAGCCAACAGGATCCTTCCTAGAGATAGTCAGCTATCTAATATATGACATTTTGGGAGATTGGTGAACAAAAAAACTATTTTTCACTGTCTGACTTTAAGTAGTCCCTGGCAGCAAGAGGTGGATCTTCAAGAGGAACAACCATCTCTTTACCAACCCGGCCTGTATGGTAAAGAGGCCAAACTAACTAAATGAACTGGTCTGACGACAAATATTTCCCAACCTTTTTTGCACCACACACTGGTTTAATGTCAGCATTATCTACATAGACAGGCATTTAAAAGTGCTTAAAAAATACATTTTAACATAAAGTCAACATCAGGTGCGCTATGATGCTCCCTTTGCAACAAGATGGTTCCATTTCTTTTGTTTAAAAGCTTATTTTTTGAGTAAATCTAACTGGAAAAAAAGCGTCTTGATTAGAAGAGTCAAAGGCTAATGTTACTTTGGAGAAAATGTGATCTTCTAAAAATAAAAATGAAACTTTCAGATATTAATAATGAATGCAGCATTATTCAACGTTTTATTCTTTGCAGCCTGGTATCAAATGCTTCACAGACTGTTTCCAGGGCCAGGTTGTTGGAGATAAGAGAGAACATGATAAAATGTGGGAAAGTAAACCTTACAATAAAAACCTATGTGAAGTTTTTTTCAAGTTGTGCAGTTGATTCAAGCACGCACGATTAAATTGGGTCAATATAAGGTGAGATGATTGGTCGAACAAGAGCTACTCTAGAGTCAGAAACATTGAAAGCTCTATGTAAATGTAATGGTTGATCTATTGGATTGTGCTTTTCTCCTCGAGCGAATCGCTCTCCAGCCAAGTGCATCTCATGCCCCGCCCACTGAGGTTTAATTCAACGAATGAGGTAATACCTTCGGCTAAGTCTTTGAAAGTGTCTGTTCGCTTGTTCCCCGTTCCTGCAGGGACAGGGGGAGAATATTGGGAGGATGCAGAGAGTAGGTGTGAATTATGCAAATAAACATTGACGAAAACTTGGAAGAGGATCCAGTGAAGGAGAAATTGGCTGAAGTATGTTGGTCGCAATAGTGACGGCAGCCCCCCCCCTCCTCTTGTCTTCATTCCTCACGTTTTACCTTGAGGCAGCAGCTTATGTTATTTGCCGAAGTGCGGGATTAACATAAGCACCTCCGCCATTGTGCTCCTACTCAAAATAAATGTATCTGCCGGTTCTTCCCAGGGGAGGCAATCGTTTTATCAGGTAAGCGAGTACCTTCCATAACCCCGCCGCCACGTGAAGCGTGGCTTTGAGACGCGCCTCCACCTCGCCTCTGTTTGCCTGTTTATATTTAGCCGTCCGTTCCGACACGAGAGGGGGAATCAAAATAGGCTTCCCACAAAAATAACGCCGGCTTCTTAAAAAGGTACAATTGATGATAAAAGCTGAATCTTTTCAGATCATTTTAAACAGAATAGCGAATAAATTCTAAAGTCTATAACCGTCATTGCTCCTATTGTGACTGAAAACCCAACCTTGAGTTTATCATAGAAGGAATTAAATATCCTTTCATCCAACCATTTGACCTTTTATAAGGGATAGAAATGCAAACTTTTTGGGTACAAGCTCTCCAGATATAACCATTATCACTTATACTTATACTCATACAAAACCAGAATCCGAATATTAATAAGTGTTTGTTAACGTCTTCTATATTGAGAAACTTTTTTTTTTACAGAAATGTAACTATCACTTTCCCAGTATTTAATAGTTATTGAAATGATAATGATGTTTAATAAACAATAAACGTTGGTAAGTCATGAATGAACCTGTGCTTTTTGAAGGTTATTTAGTAACTTAAGTGGATAGTAAATAATATAATAATATACTCAGCTACCTTCCATTAAATGAAATTCATTATTAATATAATTGCATTTGTTCCTGAATTCTGAGTATATAAAGTACTACCTAAATTATTTTTTTTTTACTCTTTTCGTCTTTTTTTCCTATCACATTATCACGTGTATTTGTTTCGAGCATGCTTTCAATAGCAATGAAAAATATATATATATAATTAACAGTTTGAGAGTCATAAAAATAATCTTAAAGCGCAATTGGGTTTTTTAATGTTGGTTTGTCATCCCACATAATCAACTGCCTTCCATACATTTTTTAGAATTATTTAAACCTTTTTTCTGTAAACTTGAAATGCTTAAACTCGTATCTATTGCTGAACAAATGCATGTTTTAATTCCTTGTATTTTTTTTCCCTTATGAATATATTTAAATAGGAGCAGATAATATATAACTTTTTCAACCATTATTTAGGTAATAAAGAGTATGTTGATGACGATGTTTCAGGTTAACTCATGTCAAACATGAATTCAATAGTTTGACTGGAATCATATTTGGACAAAGTACCGATCAAGTTGGCCTTAATAAAAAGTTCAAACTTCATCATAAGTATCTTCATATATCAGAGTTTATTCAACAGAAAATAAATCATGAAGATCCAGACACACACACACACACACCTTCACTAGGATCCTACACATTCAGGTCCAGGATGTGTCAGCGAAAGGCATCACAACTTGTGTCACATTTACAAAACATACATTACGCTGTTGTGTTTGGGGGGGGGGGGGGCGAGTAAGTACTCAAGCTCGTCGTGGCCTTTTCTCATACGTACGGTGTGAGTGATTTAAGATAGACTGATTGTGGGGATTTAATTACAAGGGACACAATGGCCACACAATTCTGTTTTCTTCTCTTCCCCTCTTGCGAGGCGCTGACACGCCGCACACTCGGCTGCACACTGCCGAGGAATGTTTTACACTCCAAATGAGCTGCGCTTGCAGAAGAATTTAATTTGATCTACTGCTGTAATTGTGCTCTCAAAAAAAAAAAGACGAAAGAAAGAGGGAGTGAGAAAGAAGTGTGGCGGAGGACGGAAAGGGGGCAGCGGCAAGAAGGGGGTTTGAGGGGTCGTAGTGCGTGCAACTTTAAAATGTAATATGCAAAAGAAGTAAATTATCTCAAGAAGAGAGGCCCTTGTGATGTGTTGACACTTGAACTGGAGAAGAGTGGAGGGAGAGGGGTGAGTGTAGGGGGGGAAGGGGGAGAAACGGGGGGGGTAAAAGAGCGCTATGATAAAACACCACAAAGAAAAGCGTTATGAATTTTATTAATGAGTTGCAAGACAGTATGCAAAACATCAAAGGTCCGCGGGAAAGATTAATGACCCTGTGTGAGACTGTTTAATTACCTCCAGCTAATTAGATTCTTGACCAAATTTTTAATATCTGCATTCGTGCTCGACACCTAATTGAGATTCCACCATATTTATCAATCTTACAAAAAGAAGGGGTGTGAGAGAGAGGGGTGTGGGGGGGGGCAGAGTGGGGCTCGATTTTGTTTTTCTCTTCAACTGCTTGACACTTTGTCGTCATTTAAGGACCAATTATGATTCAATATTTTCACAAAAGCCACGCAGGATGTTTATTTGGGGAGGCTGCTTATCACTGCGATCTGTGTCTCCAGTGAGCTATGCTTGCTAATATACTTAGCCCGGCTCTGTCAACTCTCCCTGTCATGCCATAATTCTCTTATCTGGACCTGAGCTAAAGAGAGAGGAGCTCTCGGAGGAGCCTCCATCTACGTCTCGTTACAACCAAACCCACCGCTGCAGATAATCCGGGGTTGTGTTTACCACACGGTTTCATCTGAATCATTGCCTTTGAACTTCCAGCAAATTATCTGTTCTGTGACCCTGTTGTTGTTGTGGCGGCAGCTGCAATTATTGCACTTGGATTATGGCGTTCAAGGAGGCGCCGGCCGATTTCTACGGGTTTTCAAACCACCTCTGCGAATGACCAAGACGTGGTGACAAACAAACAATGAGTTGCTTTCAGGCTGCGTGTCAGTTAAAACATGTGTCTGAGTTGATGTGGAACAGTTTCGTCGGTTAAAGGAGTGTGTCAAAAGCCCTGACCTTTGACTGTATTGACTGTATTTATGTAACACTCTTGAGGTTTAATGAAAACTGTAGTCAATAAAAAAAGTAGAAAATGATCCTCACTTTAATAGATCTAATATAACTTGTTTTTTTGTCCATAGTTCTTAGTGTAGTTGTTTAATAGAGTAGCAAATATAAAAAGTATCACATAATAAAATAATAATGTTTGCTTATGTTTTGAATTTAAATAATTTCTGTTTTTATTTTTGCTTTTCCCATTAAATTAAGACTTTTCCTTCGACTCAGTTTCCAGGTCTACGACCCCTCACGACAGTCATAAACACAATGTGGCCCCTTGAGTAATTTATTGGCCCACCCATGATCTAGCTCATCACAGGTGATTTTAATGCATTCATAATTTAACAAAAAAATGACCTTTTTCCCACAAATATGGGATTTCACCATTTATTGGATCCACTCATTTATTCCAAACCCTTAAATAGAAATAAATTTGACTGTTTCATGTCTATTTATACCTGATTTTTTATATTTTACTTTCATAATCTTTCACCGAGTTAATATTTTCTCCATCGTTTAAAGAAATAACTTTAAAAAAGTGCAATCCTGATAGATCTGCTGTCTGCAAACGTTCACCAGGAACAGCACCATCTGCTGCCCAAATAAAAACACTACAAAACAAAAGTGGAAGGAAAATAAAGCATTGGTTTAAGTTGGTTGTAGGATCAGTGTTTCAAGGCAGGTTTTACATTAAACATGGTTAAAAACGCTGTAGGAAACTACGACCACAACTTCCCTACGATGTTCTCTACGCTCTCTTCCTCCTTCTGTCTGGTCCATCCGTTGCCCTTTTTTTTTTTGATTTTCAAGATCCAAATAGGAGTCGATCACCTCCCTTGCTGACGTTTCATTAAAAGCAATTACAGGGCGAGGCGGCGGCGTCCCACAAGGCCGGGCGAGGAGCGGGGAGACGGTGGCCACATAAGCTTGTTAAGATGAAGTATGAATGACAACGGTTTCATCAGCGTAGAACAATATTCCTTCTCTGACGTCCCCGAGCTGAGGAACCATTCTGGTAATTATGACAATTAAATGTCAAAAAGCCATTAGCTTAACAAGAGGGTATAACAATGCATGTAATTACCGGGTTTTTGTGTCAAAATATTTACTTTCATGTCACTGAACTAACGGAATATAAGGTAGAGGTCGTGTTAAATGATACTACAGTTGCTTTGTTGTTAATGGTATCCTGGGGGGGCTGTACCTCTAAGCTAGGGAGGCTTACTAGATGAACATAACTTGCTCAAGATGATAGCTGTAAATAATATAACTTTTTTTGTATTATTGTATTGTACCAAGTGTCACAATCTTCAAAATATGTGTAAAAAAACAAAAAGGAAGAAGCTTCTGATGGAAAAAAGACCTTGTTTTTAATCATTAATATACTTTTTCTATTGAGTGAGTTTTTTAAAGATGACACCAATGACCAAAATAATGTAACGCTATCAAGAGCAATAACTTTGGTAACTAACAGATACTGTACAAAAGTTGGAAATGCTTTAAGATAGACGTAAAATGCTTAAATCCACAAATAACTAGCAAACTGAAATCAAAACTGACAGAGAACTCTGAACCAGACCTGAGCTCCGGGGCCGGTTGCCAGTAAATTAACCATTTGGGTGATTTAATGGAGTAGGCCGGAGTTCTAAAGAAGGCTTTCCTGAAGGTATTAGGAACACCAGCAGTAGATGACAACATCTACAGTACGAGAAGAATTATCTTCACTTCGTGCCAATTTTCTCCTTCGTGGGATCGTAAAAATGATTGCGATCACCAAAGGACGCATCAGACATAATAACGACTCTGACTGAACTCTGCTCGTGAGCAATGAGGTAAGTACTTCGAAAACATGTTAGGAAAAGCCATGTCGCGGCCGACAACCAACGCAAATGGCGGGTAAATGTGCTAAAATTTATTTTCTTCGACTCACAAAACACGGATCTGCCCATCTGGCTGCCATCACTGCCCGGGAATCTGATTGGCTTTGATGCGGCGATGTGAAAATACAATCGCACGATCTCGAGGGGAACCTTGGCCTGTCACATTGTATTTACCTTCAGTCAAAGTGAGCGTGCACTTGCCACTCTATCTATCCGTCCATCTATCAATGTCTTCACTGAGTAGATGAGGTCATTCTTCACACCACGGTGAGTGGAGCCATGACAATGAAGGAGGCAGAGGATTGGCTCATTTAGTTTATCCAGATCCACAATAGTCTTGTGTGGACAAATCCAGATTTTCTTGCAACTTTAATAGACTCCAAACAAATTTGTTTTTTTGTAGTTGGGAAAAATTATGAGAACACTCAGGGTTTTTTTTTTTTTTAAATGACTTGTTCATTTTGAAGCCACACACACAAAACAACCACAAAAAAAATAATTTGAGACATGATATTTGGACCATTGTTTTCTTTATTATAACGGAAATTAGTTAATGGACCTATCTGTCGGATTTAAAGAAGTGATTCTGGCTTCCCCTTGTGTTGGAGTAGCGTAACTGCAATGCCTTAGATTCCCTGTTTCACAGTTGCCAAATTTATGTTACACATTTTTTCATAAAATTAGAGAATAGTTTTGTATTGTTGACAAGAGTTTCTCATTTTATCTTCTGTATAGCTTCAAAGGGTCTCCACTAGAGGGGCGCTATGGTGCCCTAAAAAATTTGACAGAACAAAAGAATGGAATTTAATTTCATATAAAGTAAATTAAATATGTTTTCTAACTTAAAAACAGGAGCATAAAACACACAACAACCTCGTCACATTTTCAAGTTTCCATTCACACACCACCTTTGATGTTGTCACATTCTGTATCAACCTTTGCTGTTGCACTTGTTACCAAGAGCCTTGTTGCTAGCTACTAAGCAACACATGGTCCTGTTTGTGACAGAAACAAGACAGAAGGAGCAGCAGTAAAAGCAAAGATGTAATGGCCAACTAAAATTCGAACATATCCTGCAGCAAACACCAAGTATGGCTTTAAAGACAAACAGAAAAATGAAGCATTTGCAGGGGGTTTTTGCAAAAGGGTCATAGGCTAATGATGTTTTTGGTGGCGTGGCATAGTGACATTTGACAACTCCTAGGCTAGTATATAAGACTGACTTTTCGAAATTAAATCAATAATTGCAGAAATTTAAACAAAATACATATAATAATGTTAAAATGTTACGTATTGTTGATTTAAGTGCCAACAGTGTTAGCCATAGCTAGCAGCTAGATAGATCTGTCCCAAAAAAGATGCTATACTTGATTGCGTAACCATGTGAACTTGCTAAAGCTCAAGTATATCCGTACATGATCGCCACACAAGAGCCGTCCATGCATTTGTCAAGACGTTTCAATTTCTGATCATAAAAGTTTTTATCCTTTCTTTTTTTTTCAGTGGAAGATTTTGACCCGGAGATCTTCGGTGTCAAGACTGAACATCATGCACGATCGCCATCAGAGATACAACGGGGGGAGCGAAGCAGTTTTGGGTCAGTGAGAGGCTTCCTTCGTACGCCTGGCGGATTTGTTTGTAATTAACGAGCTCCGGCAAACAACGCGATAAAGAAGTAGGGGAAATAATTGATTGGATTTTTAAATGGAGCTGCGATTAGCAAATGGGAAGCATTTAACGTGTCTGCGTGCACCATGGAAAGTTGAGGTGATGACCATGATCGTAAACAAGCCGAGGTCCGGACTTAACTGGTGCGACTTTTGAAAACAAAATTAATTTCTTGTCTTCACAGTGTCCTTGCAATTGCAGGTTTACAGATCCTGAACGCTTGAGTACTATAGAGCTTGATTGTGTTTATCGTCTACTCTATTATTAAAATGACCCAAATATATACAGTATATATTACACATAATATTTTCAGAATTTTCGATTTTAGGTGGATGTTCTCAACAAAAACTTATTTAGAGATAATTCTTTTTTCTGATTTAAAGTCCTGTCATAGATAAGTTTCAGGTTCTAAGTAGTTGAATATATTTGAGAGTCAGTTATATATTGAATGTGAAAAAATATGATGAATTACAACTGAAATAAATTTTCCTTAATCTTTTTTCCCCGCGGTGATCCACATCTCTGCGATATCAGGGAGACTCTAAATCAGACCCTTTGGACTCGCTGTCGCTGTTCCTCAACTTTTCCCTTTTTTTTTCTTTTTTTTTTCTCGGTCTTTATCAAGAAAGCAAGCTGATGTCTCCCTTCAGATAAGGATTGGAGACCTTCACTTAAAGGGCCCGGCTAATAAATGAATATGCTCCCCATCCCGGCAAGCCCTTATTGTATTTCACATGAGAGAAATGCAATTTGTATCATTTCTGCGGAGAAGATCAAAAGGAAGTGCATGATGACTCACTGCAACCAAAACGCTCTGTTTCCAATCGAAGAAAATCAGATCTGCACTCTGTTTCCTCACTACTTTTTACATCTCCATTCGTCTGATAAAGCTCCGAGCAGTGACGGTAAATGGGTGGATAAGTCGAGGCAAGAAATGTCGGCCGTCAGCTTATCAATAAATGACATCATCTGCCCTCGAGACACCCCGCCTGTCATGTTTATGGCACTTCATGTGAAAATTTATAGCAACCGTAAAACAAAAGTTTTTCTAGTTGCTCTCTTGGTACACAATTCTACATATAAACTACAATAAAGAATGTTAAATTGTGCAGTATTTATATATACTAGTAGATAGGTGTCCATATGACAAACAACTCAACGAAAGAGCTAGAAAATTTACACGTAACCTTAAGGAGGGAGGGAAACTCAATCGGGCCCCATTAAAATCATTAAAATACATCCAATTATGATTCAATTTAAAACCATAAGTATTGCATACTTTATGCTACTAAGTAAAGATGTTTTCTAGAATTTCAGATCCTTTTGTGAATTGCAAGGGAGCGCAAAGGGAGGTAAAACCCCCTTGAAATAATCATATATGTCTACTTTTAAATAAGGTAAGGTAAGGTAAAACTTTATTGATCCCTCAGGAGGTCTCCTTCGGGAAATTGTTTGATAAAATAAATAATAATAATAATAAAATAAAGCTTATACAATATTTAATTCATATTTAATAAGGATAAACTTCTTAATTTCAACTTCCTTCTAAAATTGTAGCTTTAAGATGTATTTTATGACTTGGCAATGACAGATATTTTTTACTAAATTTGACTTTTTAACCAATTAATAAAAATAGGTTTATCTATTAGCTGGACAAACACAATTACTTCCCAGGTTTACATTAAAAGTTTGTTTTTGAATGATGAACCATAAGAAAGTTTCATATAAAATATTACAATTTTTCCTTCTTCCTTTTATAATTCTCAGGGGTTGCCATGGATCTTAACCAGTAACTCTTACATTCCTCATCCACGTCTACTGCTCTTTCACACTGTTTCCTTTAAATCCCAGCAATAGACTTGTGATTTTTTAAAGTTCACCCAGTCAATCAGCATCGGTGCAACAGTTCAGGCAACTAATGCTGAGAGGAGAAAAGTTCAAAGGCCAAGCGTGCTGCTGGCAGAGTGGCACATCCCAAGATCCATTGTGTTTCGCAACAATGGAATGCCACTACTGTGGCGACTGTTATCAGCCGCAGCTACCAGAGACCATTCCTGCCTCATTGTGAGCCACCAGAGAGAATTGTGCTCCGAAGCAAGTTCAGACTAAACATATTAGGGAGGATAAAGACACACCTGCAGCTTATCTGATGGAGAAACAAAAGGAAACGCTCCTTGTTTCCTGGGAAGATGGTGCTTTTGCATATAAACAAGCGTGTTAAAAAGGATTAGAGAAATCAAAACCCCCCAAATAAATGGAATGTAAAGTAAGACTGACGTCTAACAATGACATCAGCTTAATGTATTACGCTGTTCTTAGCATGTTGGGAGGGTGAATAATTCAGAGAATAAGTCGTTTGTTTTCAGGAGGGCGAAGGCACATCTGAAACATATGGTAGGAAATCACATTGAAAGCTGTGAGCAGTAAATTAATGGTAACAGATGCCAAGATGTCTAACGTTTTGTTCCCTTTTCCCTGCTCGCTTTTGTTTCTTCCAGAACTCCTGCAACCTTTTGTCGACGCAACGTTTGTACAAAACCACCCCTCCAAAAAAAAATGCTAAAGTTTTGACCGTTTAATTGGTTTTTAAACTCAGAACAGTAATAGGCTTTTATCCGCAAACGATAATGACACGATAAATAATGTATGTTACCTTGATGATGCAGGCCCCGTACCACTGATGAGATAAAGCAGATCTAAGGGCGAGGGTTTTCTACATTTACCCCCCAAGGAGAATATCTTCGCATATCAGAAATATGTCGCGTGTGTGTGTGTGTGTGTTGGCCTATGTCCAAGCATTGCTTTAACAAAGACAACCTTGCTCTTCTTAATGGCACATCTCTGGAAGATGGAGGGGCTGATACATGAAAGCAGTGTGATCATTACACTGATAGCAATTATCCTTCAGGAGCTTGTAATAGCAGTGGCCGTGCTCTCTCCCTCACACACACACACACACACACACACACACACACACACACATCCCGCTCGCAATCGAGGGTGGCGAGCAATCAAATGTGATGTTTTCCAGTGAACCTTTAAGGAACATCAAGGAGAATTAATAAAGACTTTTAAGAATAAAGCAGGGAGGAAAAAGGGGTTTGGGGGGATGGGGGGGGGTTACATTGGTGTTTATTATCTATTCTTAATGTGCGGACTGAGGGGGAAGGTGGCGCCTGATGGGTCTCTCAAGTGACTCTGTGGCAGCAGAATGATGGAGTACAGGAGCCGGTGTGACGAAGGGACAAAAACAACAAGGTAATTA
The DNA here is from genome assembly GCF_982586985.1 of Callionymus lyra. Lineage (NCBI taxonomy): Eukaryota > Metazoa > Chordata > Actinopteri > Syngnathiformes > Callionymidae > Callionymus > Callionymus lyra. Next base: position 25,779,155 of record NC_141822.1, read on the forward strand.
AAGCTTAAAGCGGGCGAGTTTACGCTCCGCCATCCATGACAGCATAAGGTGTCTCCGATCCAACGCCCCCCCACAGTCTCCTCCACCGCTCACCCTGCGTCACCGAATGGAAAATAAGTCAGGTAATTGTCATTGCTCACTGTGTGTCATCATCTATTAAACGGGTAATTCATCTTCATGGACGAAGCAGGGCCACGGCAGGTACGGCCGATTTATCGTCATAATCAAACAGCCGTGTTGATCAAATCAGGTTGTTTTTTTTTACAAGAGATGTGACACACAGAGACAAACAAAGATCGTCACTATTTTGTTCTCTGGCAGGGTGTGTGTTTGTGTGTTCAGAAAGTCACCACATGGGGAGAATCTTTGAGTTAAAGTTTTCGAAAGCATCAGCAACACCCACCCCCCCCCCCTCGGCCTCAAACGCACACGCATACTTCATTTCTACAGTTTTACAAATGACGATGGCTTGACAAAAGAGATCGCTCCCTGTTGTTTTCCCTTTTACAGTTACAAAGAGGCGCGTAAAAAGTTACAAGGTTGTCCCCCGTGGGGTTAGATTTCAAACAGCACCTGTCAAAGCAGATGGGGCATTTAAATAAGAGTCTTTAAGAGGTATTTGTTACAGTGGCGCTCAGAAGTACCTGCTGTGCTCGCCGATGCTTTTCACGGCTGTCGTTGCTCTTACAGAATCTGTTTGCTGTGTTTGCAGGGATAAACATCACATAAAAAAAAAAAACACAAGAAAAAACCCACTGAGGCCACAAATTACAACAGTGAAGAGTGCATTTATGTAACTGCTGAGGCGAAAAAAGAATACCGTTCAAGATTTTCCCTTTTCCTTGGTTCAGCATTGGTTTGTATAAACTTCACATGTCTTGTCAAAATCTATTTTCTTAACATTCAAAATGTATTTTGTGAGTAGTAGTTCAGCATCTCATGTTTTTATGTATGACGTAACACACAACAGAATTTAAGCCTCAACTTAGCATTAGCTCATGAATGAGAACTAAGACAAAACTAAACTAAGCAGAATGAACAAAGAAGATTGTGGATTATCTACTAAAAAACAGTCGGACACTCAAATCCAGAAAATGCTTATTTATATACACCTTTACTCTGGATTGACTTTGTGTAAAAGTTTAAGAATAGCAAAATGGTTGAACCTCTTTCGCTAGTTATTGTTTTGAGAGAAACACATTTGATGGTGACACAAAAAACCCTTATTAATGTTAAGTATTATTTGTGTTAGTATTCTTCTTATGTCCCAACTAGTATCCCAGCTGTCCTATGATTTAGAGGTCATGAACAGGAAAATGTCACCAGATCTTATGAGTAAACTAATATGTTTTATTCATTTTCCATCCCTTTAACCATCCATTAATCCACACATTCATTCACCCAAATAAACCATATATTCATCAATAAATATATTGATGATAAATAAACTTATATAATCAAAAAAATTGATTAGTTGTCACTTACACACACTTTACACAAAATAAAAGCATAAGTTTTAACCTTGAAAAACATATTTGATGGATTAAGTATGGCAGGGTAACCTCAGTGCTGATATGAATATACAGTAGGTCACTTTTTTTTCTTTCTTCATTCTGCTTACACAGTTTGTCAATATCATAGTTACCAGAATTGTGTTCTGAATGTAAAAGCACTGCCTGTTAAACCTCAATGAACAAGATCTTGATTTAAAAAGACTTGTTTGATGCTTTCGATTGGAAAAAAGACCAAACTTTATTGAGGGAGTAAATGACGCTTGTTTCCTATTGGTAATCATATTGAAGCAATTGGCTATAAATACTACATTAACCTCTTTAACTCCTGCCCACTTTACTGCTGAAAACAGCAGACATACTGCTGTCATATCTCGGGTTGAAAAGGAGCAGAATGAAGATACAATCTTCTAATATTGTCCCTTTTTACTGTATTTAATTTCAGAAAGATGTTTATGTCTCTTTTCTATTTGTACCTTCTGTTATCATGGAGACTGAATATATTCTTATATAAATATGATGTCAGTAGTGTGAGGACGTCTATCAGTACTTTCCCTCACAGTGTTGTTGAGCATTTTCTTGTTGGTTTGACAACAGAATTCCAGATGTTTTGAATTTCTTACATATTGCCACTTGTTTTTCTTTATCTTTAACTACTTTTATCCTTTAATTCTGGTGAAATGTGACTCTGTCTTGTCCTCGAGTACAACGTTACTTGCCCAAGAACATCAGTGCTCATCAACTCCTCTAGAAAAGTGACAAGAGTTGGTTTCGGTTCGTCTTCTTGTGCAGGTGGTTCGTCTTTCCGCCTTGCAAAGTGTACAACAAAGTACTCTTTGTGACCCACTTAGTCTGAAATTATTTTCTAGTTTTCACATTTTCTAGCACAGGATACAACATTATATCATCATGTTTCCTTCGCCTACTCTCCTTGTGAATCTTTCCTCTGTCTCTGCGGAAATTTGTATAATTCTATTATCCAATTTCAACACATAGACGTTTGTTTGACTTTTCTACTTTTTTCCAAGGAATTATTTAGACTCCAACTCCAAATGTTTATTCATATGAAACTAAAAAACAAATGGATGTTTGTGCAGATTTGAAATAATTCACGTACACCGCGAATCTGCTGAAAATGTGTGACAAGATCTGCGTCTGACAGGCCACGATCTTCCGTGTTGAGCTCTGAACCCCTCTTGAGATGACTTTCCTGTCACTTTGGCAGCCTCAATGTTTCATCACTCGGCAACACTGCGACTTCATCAGGGGACCAAGAGCACGTACTAGAGGTCAGAATAGAAAATCTACGACCCCCCCCCTCCTCCTCCCCATCCCGCCTATCCCCTCAACTCCAGGCGTTTTTTCCATGACAGAATGGAGACTTCTTTAATACACTAGTGGGTTTTAGTAACCATTGCTCCCTCTGTCATTCCCATCCATTCTCACCACAGCTCTCCGCGGCCCTTTGCGTCTTTCTATCAAGAGAAATAAAAAATAAAAAAAACAGAACGCCCTCTTGTTCTTCACATGCTAAACTTCATTCAGATTGTCAGACACTTAAGAACTGACAAAACGTTTTCTCAGACTCCCCGTCATTTCCTCTGCTGTCAGAAGAGATAATGAATAAAAATGACTTCAGTGTGGGAGGAGGAAGACGGCGGAGTCTGAACATCAAGAGATGGACAAAGTGTTTTTTTCAGAAGCCTGCAGGGAAACATGGGTTAAAACCATAGACCAATACCGAGTTGCTGTATATACACAGCAAGTCCCTTGCTCCCACAAGGCTTATGATGGGAAGAGGCATCGTGACAAAGAGTTAAAGGCATGGCAGGCCAGTGTCCCGGATAATGGGACAAGCTGTCCACAGTTCCTGCCTCTTGCTTTCGTGCGGTCAAACAAGGCCTAATGTGGCGACTTTACACCCAACTGGGGTTTTTAGGGATGGTTGGGTGAGTAGATAATCTGAATACATCCTCACCAGGGTTACATAAGTCCCTGCACGCTTGGTAAGAATAGACTCTTGTTACCACAATAAACTAGAACTACTACCGGGAGTGGCATGTAAACAGGTAAAAGAAGTATTCACTGGTGAACCCGGATGTATAAACCAGGAGCAAAAACAACAGAACGCCCTTGCTTTGTGAGGCTTTGCCATACTTTTGAGAGTGAAGGACAATTGGTCCTCGGTGTAAAGTGAGCGCTTGGCTTTTAACGGACCTCTGCATGCCAAGTCCTCGGCAGGCGAGGCTGGGGACGCTACCTTCGCTGTCATTCAGCCCCATCTCGTCGACTAATCTTCTTGGTGCAATGAAAGAGCTTAACAGCTTTGCCACACTATCCCTCCCCAAATGTCATTATCACAATGTACTGTGCCGACCGACTGTCTCAACCGGCTCCCTGCTTATCGTTTTCTTCATGGGAAGTTGACTGTAGGCGTCCGCTGACATTCACAGAGCTCTAACTGAGGCTCTTTGTCAGACAAACACATTCACTTTTCCTAAAGAACAGTTTGGAGTTTTTTACTTTGTCTTCAGCTAACTTTAAACGAGGACCAAGCACCAAATTTGGCCTAAATTAACAGATAAATATAAACATAAACCTTTAATGTGCACATAACAATTAAAAAAGCTTCAATAATGGACGAATTAATATATTTCTTTAGGTGGTTGGGGTACTGACTAAGACTAAAACTGTAACATTTATTTTCTAAAAGCTAAATTATTTTATTTCTGATATATAATCTGGCTTCCTGTGTATTTGTTGAAAATTGTGCAATTACCCTACAGAATCAACTTTATTTAGCTTTCTATTATATTTCTGAGGCCCCTAAGAGATAAAATGTAACTATTATATTGGTATATATTGGTATAACAAATATATTGCATTCATCTTTCATATTTATTCTATCTTAATTCTAATATTAATTAATTTGGCTTTAGACATGAATTTGTCATTTTTTCTTTTTGTTAGTACCTCAGACCAAAAAAGGTTTTGACAAAATTTACGATTTTAATACATGATATGAAATAATATCCCCCAATATAATATAAAATGCTAATGTCTATAATTTTTATTTATTTTATTCAGGTAATTTAACTTGGTGTCTCTACTTGCAACATTATGTTTTTGTCATTTTTGTCCAATCATATTAATATTATTATTCTTTGTCCCTTTTATGGCTTGAATACACCTCACAATAGTATGAGTTCTCTTAGGTAATAGTATTTTTTTTCAGGCTTTACTTTTCCTTAAATGGGCCAAAGGACCTCATACTCTTAAAAAATGTCTTCAGTATTATTTAATTTATGACTCAACATAGACAAATTAAAAACTAAAAGCATACTTGTATAAAACTGCGTATTTCATCTGATTTACTTATCTTAACCCTTTTTGCCATTTTATCCACTTTTTATTTGCTGCTTTTTATGTTTTCTTGCGTTTTAATGTAATTTATAAATGATGTCATAAATGTGCCTAATTATTATTTATAATATATATATATATATATATATATATATATACAGTATATACAATATATATATATATATATATATATATATATATATATATATATATATATATATACAGTATATATATATATATATACCGTATATATATATATATACTATATATATATATATATATACAGTATATATATATATATATATATACCGTATATATATATATATACTATATATATATATATATATATTCATACCTTCATTTCTTTAGACTTCCAGAAATAAACACCAACAGCTATCTCACCAAAACTGTGAACTTTCTCGACGTTAACTAAAGTCACTCTCTCTCTCCATCACATATGGAAAAGCATTTAGCATGAATCTAACAGATGAAATCTTTCACAACAACAAGCCGCAGCAGGAGGGCCAGGATGTGCAACTCTTCGAAAAACTCTGCGCTCTTTGTTTACTCTCACAGAGTTGAGTGGGCCTCCTCCCCCGCCTCCCCCGCCTCCCCCGCCTCCCCACACACCTCATTACCTTCACCTGATGGGCGACTTCTCTTCCCCACTTCTGATTTTTTTTCTTTTCTTTATATATTTATTCTATGCCGGCGTCGCGGGTTACCATTTTTAATATCGCTGGTGAAACATGATTATTACCTCTTAATGCCGGAATTAGGAGCGCATTCTTTTTGTCATCCTCGCCGTTGCATTTTTCCTGTGTAGCACCCCGTGGCAGGAACATCTTTATCTCCCCATGTGCTCCTAGTTTTAAAACCTTTACCCCTGCTGTTTGAAAAATATTTCTCATTTTCCTCCCCCATGGCGTGGAGAAATCCCCATAGGCAAACCATTAGTGATCTTTCTGCCTTTCCCAAACACTTATTACTATCACCCGCACTCCTTGAGCTGCCTCATTGGCTTTTGGTAAATTATGCAAATAAGGTGATGTTTCCAACATATAGTTTTGCTGTTTTTCTGCAACTGCGCAAGTTTGCACAGCCTTCTACCAAGCAGCCGTTGCACCATTAAAGTGACTGAGCACGTCAGCAAGATTTATGCATCAGTGACAAATTATAATGTTTTGTCGCTAATTTCCCTGCTGCTTCTTCTTCTCTGCACAGGTTTAGATTTGTGTTTGCCTTTTGGGGAAGCCTTGGGTTCTGAACTTTTCTTCTTCTTCTGCTGCATATCAATGGTGTCGCTGGCATTGACGAGCAGACGAAAAGTTTCTTTTTTTTTTTATTTTTACTCATTACAGTTTGACGCGTCAAGTCGCAGTAACTTTTCTCCAATAAGTACTGGCAGGAGTTTGTTATTTAGGCAGTAATTTCATGTTATTGATTTTTTTGGATTTAAAGAAATGCATTAAAAGGACTTCTGTGGCATAATTATGTCTTGATTCACTCAGCTCACATTTGAAAAGCCTGAGTGGTTTAAAAAAAAAAAACACATTAAGGATAGATGAACACCGCCAGAGGGGGTTCCAGTGCTGTTGCCCCCGCCGCACCGACGGCATCCCACCTTGCTCTGCCTCCTCTTCATGTAATATATAATTGTTTTTCATTTACTTGGAGCATGGCTGGCTGAAAAGATGGGTCGTTTCAATGAACAGATTAGGGCCTGCGAGCACAAACAAATGACAAATCCCTCTTAACCCCTGTGAGCATCTCGTTCACCCCCCCCCCCCCCCCCCCCCCCCCCTCTCATGCACACCTCACCCCGTCCAACGTTTGGCTGAGAGTGATGTTATTAAACACAACTTTGTAGATTTACTTCCTTCAAAAGTGCCATTTAACCAGGCAGCAGGCGGGAAGGAAGCAGCGCCGGGGGGGGAATTACAGGTTGCCAGTGCTCTATCTTTGCGAAGGAGTGACAAGGCCGTCATTTTGCCGGCGGGGCCACCTCCCGTGTTGTTGTGACAACCGGTCATTATACATCGCTAAGATGCTCTCAGCTGCAGGTTTCGGCGCAGATGCAAATGGACACAAATGGGCTCCGACCGCGACCAAGCTAATAACGTCCTTTTCATCAACATTTGTTATTTTTCTCTCTTTCCACTTCCCTCGCTTCTTCCTGGATTTTATTCACACCCTCTCCCTTAAGGTAGAAAGTTGAGCACAGCTATTCAACAAAATGCTCTACATTTTATACAAAATAAATTGCTTCTAGTGCTATGTTATATAAACCTAAATAATGTGTTATTATTGTTATTTCTATTGTTATTATGCAACTAATGTTTAAGCAAATAAAACTTTTTATATCTTCCATTCTACTCATTAAGTCTTAACTACAGAAACTTCAATTCCCTTTTCCTAAAATAATAAATAACTAAGTTTATAATACTGATTACAAAAGTCAACTGTAGGATTTCAAATCAAAACTGGAATGAGAGGGAAAATAAAATGTTGGAGATGTTCATGAAAAGTCTTCAGACTTAAAAACATATTTTTGTTTAGATCAAAATCTATTTACTAAGAAGTAGGGTACTTATTTGGTTAGAGAACAAGAAAGAAATAATCCACTTAACATTTTATTTTATTTTATTAATGGCGTACAAATTGATTCATCATGAGAAATATCTTATCAGATCTGTATCAATGGATCACATATAACTCTGTCTTAGTTGTTTGTATGTTTTTTATTATCAGTCTTTTGGATCCGAGAAAGAAAATTAAAATCAAAATAATTTATAATATATTCATCCAAAACCCCAAACAAATGGACACCAATTACCTTCTTTCACCTTTAAAGAATCAATGTATATCTTAGGACAATGCAAAGCAGTACAGGACTGACATAAAAAGCTTAAAAAAGAGACCAAATCAAACCAATAGTTCAGTGTCTGCATTTGTCATCCTGAGCTCAGGATCAATTTTAAGATCATTTATTGGCTTATGAAGATCTTAACCGTCTTAGTCCTGATTTACCACATCAACCCTCTGGAGGACTCGAGTCATCTCTTAATTGTTCCTGGGGTTAGAAGGAACAGACTGCCTGAGGACCGTTTTTATACTTTTAAAGTGAATTTTAGGCTCATTCTTCTTGCTTTTACATCCACTCTATCAGAATTCATGTTACATTTTTTCTCTCTGTCTCTGCATTAATGCATTAAACACTATTCTTTATTTATATTTAGTGATTCCTTCCCTTATTCTACTGTCTCTGGTGTTTACCCACTATGAGTCGACCCAGCCCTGGACACGATCCTCGCTTCCTCATGTCTTCTAAAATGATCACATAGTTTTATCTTTAACACGTTGACTCCTTTAACGCTTTATGTGTTCATCTCAGTACAGAAAGTGCTTTTTAAATAAAGTTTCATTCTATTTTTTTTTTTAAAGTTGACTTGAAAGCAAACAGCATTGTGGAACAATCCATCAGGATTTTAAAAAGAGATGGAAAATGAATGATCTTGTTTTTGGTAATGCCTGCTCCTGCTCTCAGGGTCAGATTTGATTCTAGTCCTTCTCCATCAGCGGAAGTCAAACCAGCATTTTGGATAAACAGTAGCAGCAGGGGGTAGATCCATCCAGACAGAAATACATTTGCTTCTTTGAACAGTGACAGGTAAAGAGTAGCTTTGCTGTTCCTACCAAAATTAATGGTTTAATGTTTGACATATCTTCACCTGATGTTCTTTTTGATTCAATTTATAATATATATTTATTTAATAACACAATAATATTGAGATGTTATTGGGAAACTAAATGAGATATCAATACAATTGTGATAAATACGATCTCAAGTAATTTAGAGGGTAGTATAGTATTTAAAGGGTAAAAATGTGCTTTTGCATTTTTTTTAACAGCCACAGTAATGACAACACATACACAACTCCATTAAACTACTACTATTGCTTAAAAAAAATAAAATTAAAAAATTAATTAAAATTAAAGCAATATATTTTTGCCTGCTAGTGGGTGAGAGACTGTTTAAATAAAAAGTACTGTAAAGAAACACAACAAGAGCGTTTGTCTTGATTTATAAAAAAAATCATGATGTATTTGCTTAAATTTGCCATCACAGATACATTATTCGGACCCACTGGGTCACCAAAAACAACATTTTGAAGCGTACAGTTTAAGTCACTTTAAAATTCATACTCGGGATTCAAGATCTGATTAGACTTAATTAAAAAAAAAAATTATATATATTTATATTTTCCTCCTAGAACACTTTTAAATACATATTTTAATAGAAATGTATGTATTGTAGGTATTATAATCATTCGTATGATATATATACTGATTTTCAAGTGTGCAGAAATTGATCATGATTATTATAATTTGTAAATACTCTTATCTGCTAAGCCAGGAAGTCCATTGCTGTGCTCCACCACCATGAAGTCTTGGACAACAGGAAGTATTGAGTGAATAATGTGAATAGAGCCTTTCTTTTTTTAAGCTTCTTACGACATGATAGAACATTTGACAACAGTGGTCAATGTCATGTTTAATCAACGCCTTAAACATGAAAAAGATTTACACCAGGGAAGATTCTGTCGCTACTAGATAGTTTAAATGTCATTAAGATACTTTGTGATACTGTATTTATGAGCATCTGCATAGAAAATATTGAGACGGGCAACACGGACACAAGCATAACAAACTCCATTATATCAAAGTCCTTGAGAAAATAAAGACACTTTACTATAAGCAAAAGAGAGCGAAAATAGGATTTAGAATGTCTGGGCCAAATTTATACTTCCTTGTTCTGCGATAAAGTGCTCTATAATCTGGAAATAGAGTTTCCTTTAAAATATTATGTTTGAAGCCAGGCGATAGAGGGAGGGGGAGAAAAAGCAGAGCTCAAAGCAGGGCTCATAATCTAATAAATTGATTTGCAATATCCTCTGAAACTGTGAACAGATAAACGTTGCTTCTCATGTCGCCCTGCCGCGTCTTCGGGCTTCTGGTGCGTCGAGAAGACAAAGAGACAGCGTTGGGAGTTTAAAGAAACTATTCCAGTCATCCCAATATAAGCGCTCATCTGGGCCTCGCTGATGGTCACCCAAGGATTAGGGCTTGCTCGCTGCTCCCTTCCTGGTGTAACCCCTTTAGTTGTGTGGTTTTTTTTGACTGAAAGCCCACAGGAGACACAGAATTTAAATTCAGCGGTAAGTGTGGGGGAAAAGAGATTATCCTTGGATATGAACTCTCATGTTCTCGAGATTGCTGGACAGCTGTAGACGACGCTAACAATGAGCAGTTGACTTCAGGTCTGCAGCCAGAAGAGGCTGCAGGCACAGATTGCGGCGGAACAGACGATATTCTTGCTGCACCACTACACTCTCGAACGCTGAAATAATCTAAGGCCCCAAAGCAACCGCTATATTTTCGTCGCTAAGATTACCACCCATGATTCCACTGGGCGGGTGTAGAAAATGCCACCCGACCAAACCTCTTCGCCAAAACACTGCGGAACACAAAAGCGAAAAATAAACGTGATTTGCAACCAAATCCTTTTCGAAATCCTTAGAGTGTGGCATCTTTGAATGGATCTCCCTGAGGTGTTTTCTCTTTTCTAATGCTTTATATCGTCAGGCGCAAGCTTTTATCGTTGTTCTCGTAAGGTGTACCTGAGAAACAAGGCAGGCCCTGCACGGGATTACCGGGAATCTGGCGTCAAAACCAGCCCAAAGACACAACTAAGACGATGAGAAAGAGCGCCTCTTAGGGTTTGGCATCGCCGCTTAGTCCACACAGACCACCTGGGACATGGAGAAAAAAAAAACAGTCGCCTCTCAGTGTAATAATAAATGCCACTTGACATTGGGAGAGGCTTTAGCTGTGTCCCCCTGCAATGGATGAATTGAGGACTTGCTCTGGATTTGGGCAGTTGGCGCAGCCTATCTGCACATTGACAGGAAGCTTGTGGGATTACATGGCTGTTTGCCATCCCTGGTACTTTCTCTGCCCCTCGTGATCCACTTGGGGTTTATTTCCAGGCGTTTTTGTCGTTGTTTTCCTTCTTTGGGTTTACGAACACATTTCAACATTCCATATGCAACTACTTCATGCCATTGGACCCATTGTCTTTTGATAGCCAGTATTTCAGATTTAAATACTGGAAAAAAGGAACATTTAAGAATTCTGCAGAATACTCACTGTTCAGATTAATACCATTTCAACCATTTTAATTAAACATTATTTTTAACATAGGCTCTGTACATTTGCTGGTAATAATGCACAAGTTAAATGGCAGTTTATTTTTGGCTCACTTTTTAAGGTACAGTTGCTTAAAAAGGAAAATACAAAATTGGGTGTGCCAATTGTTTTAGTGCACCACTTGTACCCTGGATGTTTGACTTAACACAAAATAAGTAAGTAATTAAGTATTAGTTATCTGTAAAGCGCCTTTTTAGACCAGGGTCACAAAGCCGTTGAACCATAAAAAGCGATTCACAGTTAAAAGTACCTACAGATTTAAAAACTATAAAATGCAAATACAAAATAATACAAACACAGGAGTCCCATAAAATTTGGAAAAAAACAGCACAAATAAAAAGGTTTCAAGATGTTTCTTGGAGTCAGTAGATCCATCAAACACAGAGAGAGAGGAAGATCGTTCCAAAGCTTAGGAGCAACAGCCTGGAAGGATTTATCTCCTCTGGTCTGGAAGTGTGTGCGGGGATCCATCAGTAGATTCTGATCCACAGACCTCAGAGCCCGAGCTGGGGTGTAAGGCTGGATCAGATCAGTGATGTAAGGAGAAGCCTGTCCATGAATAGAAAGAAAGACAATCATTTTAAAATTGATCCTGAAAGTGGCAGCCAATGAAGAGTTTGAAGGATCGGGGAAATGTGAGTTCTCCTACTAGAGCGGGTCAGGATTCTCGCTGCAGAGTTTTGTATTAACTGCAAGCAAGACAGCTCCTTCTTGTTTAGACAAGAAAATAAACTGTTACAATAGTCCAAACGAGAAGAGCGTACAGAAAGTATGCACACTCAATCTCACTGAGCAGTTTCCGCTCACATCTCCGACGCCAGTGTATCTAACCGCGATCTAAAGAGTGGTAATTACAGAAATCACAAGTGTTGACTTCACTGAGTCAGTGTGGAAGATAGGGTAAGCCGTGATGGATGAGCTCAGGCTTTACAAAGCACTGGTCATCATCACTTTGGTGTTTCCTCCACCCCTGCTCCCTGTACTCGCAGTTATAAGCTGACCCCGATATAGTCCCCATCATCCCTTAGTCCGGTCCAGACACTCTCCCGGAGAGAAGAAGGCTGAGGTGCTAAAGCCAACTCTCAAATTGCCACCGTAAGAGTAGTGTCTCATTGAAAGATGATTGAAAGAAAATAAATCACAGAGATGTAAATTCAGCATAGTCAGCATAGGGAGTTGAAATTTAAAGAATCCACATGCATTTTAGTTACATAAAGGGATGTGTTCACTTGTCTCCTTTCTAACACAAGATTATACTGTAAAAAGCTACAAATATAATATATATTTTTAAGAGCACATTCATTAATTCCTAAAATAACCTGAAAATAAAGAAATAAACATAATGGCAGGGAATAGCCGGTAAATTATGTACCAAGAACATCGCATTTAAGATAATGGTCTTTCATTATTTCTAGATGTGGAGCTTGTTTTATCCATTTCTGTAACATGTAGGAAAAATAGCTTTAGTGTCAAATTATTTTCTCTTTTTTTTATACTTGTTTTGAGAAGGTGAACTTATTACAAATAACAGTTGTTTGACCTCACTTGGAAATGGATTTTTTTCTAAGTTGGCACATTATATCCAGAGACTTTTGTGAGGAGCTGTCCAACCAAAGCAAAGAAGACACAAAGTAAAACAGTGTGAATTAAAAATAATAAACTTAAATAAAAAGAAGACAAACAAAAAAAAAACTGAACAACAAAGTCCAAATAGAACAGAAAATAACATTTTACATTTTGGTGCATTATTTTATTTTATATATTTTATTTAAATATTGTCACAAAAGAAAACAAAATGCGGTAAAATTACTTATATACTGAAATAGGAAGATAATAAATAGTGCAAATTATCAACTGAACAACAAAGTTCAAATAGATTAGAAAATGATTTTGATTTTATTTAAATCACTTAAATATGAATACCCCCCAAAAAAATGTAGGGAGAGAAATATTCACATATACAAAAAGTAGTAAATTGAATCACAGAAAATAAATGATTAAAATATTTTGCACTTTGAACAGGTCTGTATCTGTAGTTAAGGTACAACTTAGACGTACCTTAAGCTCTCTTATATATGTCTGAGTAGAATGACCCTTTTGTCATCAGATTGGATTGATATATAAAACCTGGAAATGTTCCATTAATTTGACTGTAAATATTGACTTGGGTTTTAAAAACCAGGATATCAAATTGATGACCATCATCATCTTTTAGGTGCTGGACGAGTCTGAGGTGAATTGGTATTAGAGGGGAATCAAATGTGTCCTCTGCCATTACTCCGGGGTCGTCCTCGAGACTTATGAACGAATTCCACGCAGAGGTGTTGAAAAAATGGACATCGTTTGTGTGTTTGAGTAAAGTCAGTTAATGAGTCCACAACCTGTTGTCGAGATGATAAAAAAACGAGTCATTATTAAACCTATCAAGGTTATTCTCGATCAGTTGTTAATGTCAGACAAGGACACAGCTTCAATTCGCTATAAATCTGATCTTAAATCAAATCCTGAAAGAATAAACCCTGGATTTGAAAAAAAAACATGGGTTTGTGTTGGATTTCCGTGTTGAGGTGTCTGGCTGTTACAACTCCTAAAACCACACAACCGGTGTGGCATTTTATGACTAATATCCACGTTGTTATTACAGTGTGTGAACACAATGTGTGTTCTTCTGCATTTTGGCTGGCTTTAAGAGCAGACAAGAAAAATACAGAGCGAGAGAAAAAAAATATGATATTCATTTCAATTTAGGACAATTCTTCCCGAGCTGCAATCTATCATAGTCAGTGCTCGTTTCCTTTGTGAAATGATACATGAGCTCTTAAGTTGATGTTGTATAATCTCGCAGCCTCTAGATGAACTCTGCCCAAAGACAGCGGAGAAATGGATGTGAATTAAAAAGAAAAGAGGATTTAAGGAAAAAGGAGCAGTTAATTGGGCACATTAATTATTTTATCATTTAAATAGATCTTTAAAGCACTTTGATGTGTCGGAGAATGATAGCTGCTCTCTATTGTTTTTAGTGGGAACGCCACTCTTCCATCCTCCCATCAAGCTTTTTTTTTTCTTTTTTTTTTCTCAGTACGTAACATGTCATTTGTATACGTGGCCTCTGGTGTTGTTTTAGGCCGCGCTCCAAAGCCACTCTACAAAGGTATGTGGCTTCGGCGGGAGAATAAACAGCCACCTCATTTTACTCTCCCACGTCCTGGACGGTCGACCGTGCTCCCCTCGACCCTTGCCAGAGCACGGGGCGCACAGAAAAGCACACAGAAAACACTTTGGGGAAATCACTAGGCAAGGAAGGGGAAGGGAAAAAAGGTTACAGCTCGGATCCGGGCTCAAACACACAGAAGTGAAAGAGGGGGAGAAAATAGTCTTTGGATTTGTGTCTTGGAATGTGCGACAGTCCCAGTGTGGTTGTGTCATTTGTGTTCATTTCTGTATTGATGAGTCCCTTCGACAGGGTGTGAATTGTCTCAATTAGCGATGCAGGATGTTTATCGGGCTGATCATTCGAGCACCAACGTGGGACCTTTAAATCATCTCTCTATTGTTTTGACTCACCAAATATAGCAGAGCAAAATGAGATGAGTCAGTCGAGCACATTGTCGTGACACATCAAAATACTTTAAAGCAGAACCTTCTCTGTAGTTCTTCTGTTATTTTAATCAGACTTTTCACTTCCTGTGTGCGACACACCCGCTCACATACATGACCGCCTAGCTGCTTAACAGCAGAGGGTCCGAGGCGGCAGTTGCATTCATTTCCACTGGTATTCAGGGCACTTTTTTTAATTTCCCAGTACATTTTTTTGTTTTGTACAAAATGCACAAACAGTACTGAGTAGTAGAATTGACATAGCAATGTTGTTAGACTGGGGGGAGCAAGAAGAAAAACGTTGTTTTTAAGAAAAAGACAGCAATGGTTCTGAGAGGTATTTTAAGTGGGTCTGAATTTGTAATTCTCAAAGTGCAACTGTAGTTCTGCTCCATGATGGCAGCAAAAACAAATTGGATGGAACAATAAGTAAATGAGAATAACCTTATTATTTAAAATAATTCATGAATAAAATATTAAATATAGAATAGATATGAAATGAAATATAATAAATTAACAACATTTGTATTGCATGTGGGCGGGGGGGTTAGCTTACTCTTGGATCTACTAGACAACTTGTAGCAAAAAACATTTGTCATCGTCCCCCTGAATACACAGATCATTTTGATAGTTTATGAGGACTTAAACTCAACTGGCCGTGGGACCACCAGAGATAAATTATTGTGGGGAGTGATTCATATTTTTATAATGTTGTGAATATGTGTGTGTGTGTAGTCATCTATATATATATATATATATATATATATATATATATATATATATATACAATTTTTTGTTTTATCTTGTTTTAATTTTATTTGTTCTTTTAGAAATCTATTTCATTGTAATATATAATCACAGATCTATAAATGATGATGTAGCCCATTATATTTGAGGACCTTTGTTTCCCTTGTTCAGTTCGCACTCATGAGGTCTTACATGGAGGATCTCATCATCTCACTGGCTGTTAGTGGCCGAGCTCCATCTTCACCACAAAGAATATACAAATTGAAACCACGCAGCAGATGCAGTACTTTGGAAAAACGAGATAAAATCCGACTCTTGACTTTTCCAAGCCGAGTTAACAGCACCGCCGTACAATCCTGTGCCTCAGCTGCTGTGAGCTTGAGTCACCTAGACAGCAATGATTCAACTCCTGGAGACATTGTTCTCTTGCTCAGACTGCGCAGAGGGGACAAATGACCGTCAGTGTTCCAATGACTAAGTGCAGACTTTGACAAAACTGAGGCTAACATTGGCGCCTCAGAGGCAGTGAGTGAAGTCCTGACAAATCAGCACCGACAGATCCACCTCTACCTGGCCTCTTGGTGCTCCCATCAACGTTCCATGACATCCCAGAGCTGACGGGAAGCGGCCCTCGGCGCTCAACCGAAGCAATGGGGTTCTCTGCAAAAACAACTATTGCCACACTAAACAAAACGCTGTGTGTCATGAAGAGGATGGAAAGGTCACGGAGGAGGTCGTGGATGTCTCACCTGCTTAAGAGAGCTCGCTGGGTTCAATGGGAAGACGTCTCCAGAGGAGGAAGACACAATGATGCCTGAGTCAGTGATGACCAGGCTATTTCCTAAAAAATAATATAAGTGTTACCATTTAATATGTCTTTGTGTTATTTAGAATTGCATTTATTTCTATTTAATGAGGAGCTTTTTTCTATGAATTTTTCAAATGTTCATACATTACAATAATATTTCAGGTGTTCCGTTAATATATATCACTTCAATTTTATACACTTTCTCTAGTGTTTTTAGAGACAACAGGAGCATGATTAACTAAGTTTATCCGGATCTTGCAAATGCAATATAATGTTTATAAAATATATTATATAGTGATTTTTAACTCTTTAGCCTTGTAAGACGACTCTTTATGTTGTTGGTCTTTTTAGTAGTTCCTTGTTGAGACATTTTTAATGTTAGACTAAGAGTTTTCTTTTATGTATCTTTAATGGTATGTTTAGTGCCATTATTGACATTTATTTATGGACATAAATGTTAGTTTAGCTAATTAAACTAGATATCCCGTATGCATGGTTAAAGGGTGAGAGAATTTTGCCAGCACAGGACTTCTTGCTCTTCAATTGCACAGACCACTGAATGTTAAAAACTTTTTGTTGCATTGTTCACATGAATTGAAGCTGCCACTGGTTAATGTTTTCAAGTGTTGAGAAATATAACAGGATGCCTCACTTTTAATGGTATATATACAGTATATTATTACCATTAATACTTGAGGATAGCATAGAGGCGGAAACAGAAGTCGCTAATGAATGTCATAATAATAATATAAGTCAAATATAAAACATTTGTGTTTAGAAATAATAATTATTCACTTACTTACTTATTATAAAATTATTTGTCAGCATAATTATATGCGAATTGCAGTTCATAGCAGTTCATATATCAATGAATACATCATATTTTGAAATCTAAAAAAAGTATGTATTCAAAAAAAAAAATGTAATTTTAATCAGAAAAACGATTTGTTTTACTCTAGCAATTTAATTTTTATTCAAGATAAAGAAAAAGCTGCTTCTTAATGTTCACGATAAATCTAACGAGACCGTTGAAACATCTGAAGCGACGATCAAATGCATTTGGCCAAACCGACGGAGGGTGGAGGAAATAAGGTGTGCCGCTAATATGAAGATGCGACAACATATGGAGGAGAACGGAAATGCCAAAAGCTTTTTATAAATCCCTGACAGATCCACCCATTGTTCTCCAGATGCCAGTTAATGGAGGCAACTGAGATTTTAAGCAATTGTGAGAAATAAATAAAGCGTTTCGCATACAAACTGCCACACATTTGTAGCCTTTTTGATGCAATTTTCTGTGTTTTCTCCATCATCGCCCTCCCTTCATGTGTGAGGTTTTTTACCTTTCGGAAAAGGCACATCGGTGCTTATTAGCGTGGAGATCAAAACACATTCGGGAGGATCTATCATGTTAGCATGCACGTTAGTTCTCTCCCCGGGAGACTAAACAGAACAAGAAATAACATGAGCGGTGTGTATTCATGTATGCTCTTTGATGTCCTCCGAGCTCCTGTACAACCATTTAACATTTAATGTTGGATTTGTCCAGATTTTAATTGTGAAACCATCGCTGCAGAGAATTGCTAGGTTTTAGGCCCAACAATAAGTTGTTTTGGTTTTTTTTGCCTTTCATAAGTTAGTTTCAAATGGAAGTAGATGAAGGCTCGTATCATACGTTAGCTTAGCTCCCTCTAGTGGTCAAGAGGAGCGCAGATGCACTTGAGACTCGTTTGGTACGTTTATTCTGTTATAACATCCACAAACCTCGGTTTTTCTAAATTTGTTTGACAAATACAACGCTTTTCTAATGCATAAGGGTGTGGCTTGATTGTATGGTATGCATCTAGTGTTCCTGATACAGTTTTTGGTGTTTATTTGTGTAAATAATGTGAAAATGTTATTAAAATGTGATAAAATGGAATGCTTCACCAACCTAAATCTATAAGTAAAGGGACCACGTTTACTAAGATAGGACTTGAAGGTTGGTCTGTGATAAGACGTGTTTTAGTATTTGGAAACGAGAAGTATTCTTCAAGAAAAACTCAAATGTAATCATTAGCCAATCACGCTCCGAGGCAAAGTAGCACTTGAATAGGAACACAGGCCTTGTTCAGTGGGTAATATCTCGCAATTAATCACTTGATTAATATGCCCTTAAACACACAAAGTGACAGTGACAAATTCTTTTCGCCCATTCACGATCCCCAAAACGATAATTATCCAATGAAAGTCTCATTTGTCAAACAGACACTGTAGCAAAGCTACCGCTTCTATTGTACAAAATTATACATTTTATTTGTTTTAGCGCATTCTTGGACTCGTACCTGTAGGTCACTCTTACAATGTGTTTATTGTTTTTGAATCTCCTTCAAAATGGATGAAGCCCAATACATAAACGTATACCTTATTAATTAAGTTGTCAAATTGTTTACTATTATTTTTAAAGGCTGGCAATTGGCCGTCCTAATCCTAAAATAAATAAGTAAGTAAGTACTTAGAGTAAAACAATGTCTATGCAATATATTTGTAAACATCATCATTTAGTACTTTAATATTTAACAATAATTAGCTTCGATTCAACAGTTATTATTAAAATGTGTTCATGGCTCAACAATAGAGGATTTAAAAAGGATACAATATACATTAAATTGCTATAAATCATGGATTTGTAAAGATTAAATCGTTTTTTAAAAAGATTCAAGACTATTTTTTTATTCACTTACTCTGCTTTGTTCTCAAATGAATGTCCTATTTTAGCTGCTCAATTGTCCTCATTATGTATTGTTGATGTCAACATCTCTCACAAAAGACCTTTTTTTTTGTTTCATTTTAATAATATCAACTTAATCCTTCAGGCGGTTTCAGAGCGAGAGACTGAAAAGGACGTTGTTGTTTTTTTTTTTCTTCTTCTTTTATTTCTGCCCCCTAATTATTACAGGACACTTTCATGGAGGAATGGTAGGAAGCTGATGCCAGCCTGGAAACATTGCATCAGTCTTGTTAAAAACAGAAAAACATGTGCAGGGGTGTTGGCTTGTTTGCTGGTCTCTATTTCACCTCACTGATCTCTAAAACTGTGCGGCGTAGATCAGCTTTTTTTTTTTCCCTTTTCGCGTGTGCGAGTGTTTACGAGCTGCTCACAAATGCATTAAGTCGAGCTCATGAATTTCTAAAAAGGATCCGTGTTTCATCATGTTTGTCATCAGAGCCAATGGTGTGGCATGACATCACTAACTGACAATGAAGTCCGGGAAGATAAAGACTTCTGCTGCAAGTGTGCAAATAATATTTCATACATGTGGACGTGAGCACGTGCTGCCCACTGTGTTTTTTGGTTTTGCATCACTGCCCTATTTTTTAAATTATTTTAAAAATAATTTATTTAAAAAATACATACTTGGAATTAAAGTACTATGCATCCAAATTGTAGTTAAAAATGAAATTATGCATATTTTTTAATGTCTGTTGATGTCATGCAAAATGAGAAACATATATCACATCTGTGACTATTTTGCTTTATTAACTCTTTACTTTACTATTATTATATTAACTAATAGTGTTATTGTGTTTCTTACGTTGCCTTGGTGCTTGGTTCTGTTTTTCCATTGCTTATTTTGTGTGTTTTCTTATTTCATTATTTTACTCTGTACTGACAACACAACATAATGTTGTGTTTACAACAATTCAATTCAATTCAATTCAATTTTATTTAAAGTGTCTTATCATAACAAAGTTATCTCAAGACACTATACAGTTGAAATAAGACTATAGTTGATTAAGGAAAAACAGATCCCAGCAATTCAACACTGGCAATAGAAGTTTCTGATTCTGATTCTGAAATAATGCATTAATGTTTAATATATACAACGAAGGTTTACTTTATAAGTTTATTAAAATTGTTGTAAGATCTTGTGGGTTCTGGTGGGAATGAAGTCATTCATTGCTTTAAGAAGACAAAGAGCGTCACAACTAAACATTCACAAGAGTTTAAGTAAATGAGAGATGACTTATGAAGAGAAAGTTGCAGCAAAAACAAGGTATTTGTTTTATTTTGTATTATTTTGTATCATTTGAATCATTCATCTCGTAAGCTCCACGTGTAGCTGTTTGTTTTACATTCGAATGTTTACTTTTACTTGACTGTTCTATAAAGTTTTCCCAGATCGAGCTGTGGGTAAACCAGCCGCTAGAAAACCACTTACGTCTGTATATGTTCCCGGGGAGTTACAGCAACAATAATAATAATAACCACAGTTACAATAATCACATGTGATAAGGATTTTTCTTTTTTTCTTCACCGAACATTACATTAGCGTGGTTAAAAGATGAATAAACACCCGTGAAAACACGTCCAAGCACTTCATATAAGAAGCCGTGAAGTGCGCCCCCCCCAACTCAAGACAGCAGATTGCCGGCGATCCACCGCAGAAGCCTTCAGTGCGACGCGTGCAGATGAAGGGCTGTCGCTGAGGGCCGGCCCGAAGAGAAGCTCTGGGAAGCGAAGGGTCTGCAGCGGCTGGGCTCCCCTGGTGCTCCCCCTAATGAGCTCCACCGCTGCTCCCGACATGACTGGAGACAACATCACACGCTCACGGAACGGCCCGGGCGAGAAACGTAAACACACATTCGACACAGCTGCGGCGAAAAGGAGCCCGAGCAGTCGGTGAAGTAGTAAATGTGCGAGTTTTTAAAACATACAGACGCAGCCCGAGACTAACAAGAATACACAAAGTCATATGTTTGCGGTCGCAAGGAATAGTCTTTTCCACTTCAACACACACACAGACCACAGCTGTTGCCGAAAAAAAAAAAAAAGCCACTCGGAGAGAGGCTGTATTTCAGAGCGACACGGCGTCTCAGAAATGCAAAAATGAATGCATAAACACACTCATGAGAGCCAGACACACACTGTTGATACAGCTGTGGCAGGACGGCCGCGGAATCCAGCGTCGTGCATGCTTACTCACAACACGAAATGTGCTGGACGCGAGTCATGTTATTGATGGCGTTATTGTCTCTGAAGGAATCTTCTCTCGTAATACTTGGATGGTATCTTTGAAATAAATCAATTAGAGAAATGAAAGAAGTCTAACAGTTGATGGCCATTCACATTTAAAGTTTTACATTAAAATAAACTGGTTATTTTTCCTATTTTTAATCATTTTTCCAATTTTAATATTAAGTAAATAGTATTTTTTTTTACAGTTTCTTTTCTCTCAGTTCCGGTTGTGATATTTCTTCAAAATGAAAAAATATATATATAATAGAATTAATTAATGAATCCAAGTGTAGATTATTGTTCTAAAATAAATGCACTCTCTAAATAAATTAACTTCATTTGTTTTTGAAACCAGATTCCCACGACTTCTTCATCAGTTGTGACTAAAGTTTTTTAATTAATGTTGCAGAAATCAACAACAACAAAAAAAAAGGAAGGAATGAGAAGAAGGAAGAAGTTGCCAGGAAAAAAAAAAAAAAAAAGCAAACTATATTCATTTCAACTAATGATATTGTAATAAGATGCCTCGCAATAGAGTGGGAATAGAAAATGTAATTACATGCATTAGTTTATCTAAGCGCTTGTACCGTCACAGATCCATCAGTTTTTCAGAGCTCATCTGGAAGACCATGCATCACTGTCAGGGGTCCGTTTGATGGGGGGGAAAACGTGTTCATTTGTTAGCCTCGTTTAAAAGATGGCCGCTCAGATTTACTTAGGGCCAGACGGAGCAGAGCGGTTATGACAAGGCTATTACAAAAAACACACACACACACAGAAAAGAAAAAACAGAGGCGGGTCGGAGACGGAGGACTTGGCAACTTCATCAGCTTTTTTTGCATTAAGGTGATTATGGATAATCGGAGACGCCCAGGTGGTGCCGCGAGTATTAATGAAGAGATGATGAAGTAACAGCTTGAGTGGCCGCAACGTAACTTCGCTCGCTATGATCTTCTATTTATCCTTTTAAAAACTGCAATTTAATCCATTATTTCTGTTTGACATTCAGTTCAACACGAGAAAATAATCTAATAACACACATGAATTTCCGCAAAATAAAAGAAGTATTTATAAGCACATATCAACATCATTCATGTTTAAAAGCAAAGGTATGCCCCACAAAGTTTTCAAAACATCCATTTACTCCTACATTTAAACAAGCAACTCCTAAAAACGATGCATATTGTTATATTAAAGGATTGTGAGCAAGAGTTTTCATTTATTTGATGCCTGTAGCTCATTTGTTGTAGCATCTCCTGATTAGCAACATTTTTCAAGCTGTGGTTATCAGGGCGACCTCGTGAAAAAGGGAGCATCGGTTTCCTTTGTTGAAACAAATATTCATTAAAATAATCCGAGCAGAGGTGGAGAGCAACTGCCTCTTCATTAGATCCTCTGTTCAACACAGTCAAGTGCTACAAGTGCTCGTGGTCGCTCTTTCAGACTCCGAGGTGTTTCATCTGGAGACGGAATAAATAAGATGTTGTCTTGCATTTGAAAACTCAGCAAACAAAAATGTAAAATAAATATAAAAATATAAGGACCAAAGACTTGAGGCATATGTGTCTAACTGCAGGCCCACAGGGTTATTTTAAGTGACCATAAATGCATTAAAAACCATGTTTCTTTTAAAACGTATTTTCCTTTTTTGTGATTTACCCTCATCCACCCAATGACAGTTGAAACATTCTGCAAAAACTACTTGTAAAATTCTGATTATTTCTGTTGTGACCAGTAGTTGAGTTAGAAAATGAGAGGTTTATTATAGTCACAGGACTAGTTAAGCAATCTAAAAATACCTCGATATTGAACGTAACAAAAAGACTGAGAGGATGGATGGATAGATGGATGGATGGATGGATCGATGGATCGATGGATCGATGGATGGATGGATGGATGGATGGACGGACGGACGGACGGACGGACGGAGAGAGGGATGGATGGATGGATGGATGGATGGATGGATGGATGGATGGATGGATGGATGGATGGATGGATGGATGGATGGATGGATGGATGGATGGATGGATGGATGGATGGATGGATGGATGGATGGATGGATGGATGGATGGATGGATGGATGGATGGATGGATGGATGGATGGATGGATGGATGGATGGATGGATGGATGGATGGATGGACGGAGTATGTGTGAATGGCTGTCAAAGCGCTTTGTGACCCTGGTCTAGAAAGGCGCTATATAAATAGAGATTATTATTATTATTATTATTATTATTATGGATGGATGGGTAGCCAGTCAAGTTTTTAATAACTAGCTGTGTTAAAATAAGTCGTATACTGCAACTGTCTTTGTTACACAACGTAACACAAATAATAATAATAATTATTATTATTATTATTATTATTATTATTATTATTATTATTATTATTATTATTATTATTATTATTATTATTATTATTATTATTATTATGGATGGATGGATGGATGGATGGATGGATGGATGGATGGATGGATGGATGGATGGATGGATGGATGGATGGATGGATGGATGGATGGATGGATGGATTTGCAAGTTGCAACGAAAGCCTCAAAAAAGGCAAATGAAGCTCAAAAAAATTAGACCTACTCTGAAAAGTCTCAGTAAAAAAGTAAGTTAAAAAGGATAAAAATACAGCAATTAAAAAAAAAATCCAAACGTATATAGCTAAGTCAAGACAGTGGCTGTCTAAATTAATACGTGATCTTAATGTAGATTTTATCGGAGATTTAATTAAGACGTAGTTAATTGAATCCAATAAATAATAAGCCCTCTAACCGTGGATTTAATTGAGTTACACTAACACAATATGCTTAAGTGAGTCAAAGGAAATTCTCATATATGCCACAACTTTTCTTGAATTGATGATGCGGTTAACAAGCCAAGGTTTCCGTAAAACATCCCATCCGAAAGAGACAATCGTTGATACAGTGCTACCAGACACCATTACATCCCTCGGTCACCGTCTCTCAACTCTTAATGGACATTAAATACGGAGCTGAAGAAATACACGAGCGCAATTGAGTTAGCGGCCACTTAAAGGGTAGGAGCTGCGCCCCATACATTTGTGTAAGAACACATAAATGTCACAAAATCACATGTCATTATTGAGCAGATCATATGGATTCCACTTATTGTTGCCTAATGGCCGAAGATTTCGTCTTTGTTAAACGTTCCTAACCCAATGTTTAAAGATAATGTTAAGGAGGATGCTGGAGTGTCTCCTACACTCGTCTCCCTCCTTCCTCTGAACGGAGATCTGCTTATTCAGTTACATTTCAAACCTCAATTTCCGTTCGCAATCAGCTCATTAAAGCTGAAGGCTTGAAAGGCAGCCATTAATGACGCACAGCAACACATAGAAGCTTCACAGAAAATGACTGTTTCTTCATGAACAGGCTCAACCCCAGGTGTAGAGGAATGTCGCCACCTGCCGTTCAAGGCGGTAATTACAGCGGCAGCGCCGCCTGAGATTTTAATATATTTTTAATCACATGTTTTAATAAAAGCCCCAATCCGAAGTAAAAAACTAAAATACAATCCCTCTAAGCTTCTCTAGCACAATTACAAGAGTATAAATACATTCATATAAAATTGGACCTTGAAGTGTTTCCCGCAGAAACAACGATGAAAAATGCTTTAAGTTGGAAGCCGTTTCAATTAGAGTAATGGTCACTCCGGGATGCTTTGTTCCAAGACTCTCATCATTATCTTTATTTATTATTCCTCAATGATCTCAAGACTATCTGGTGGCAACTTCCACGTCAGAAACTAATCTTAAATTATATTTTACTGTTGCATCCATAAATTAAAATCCCTGCAGTGTGTTTTTTATTTTTTATTTAAATATATTAATTTACTTTGTAATGCAATTATTCCTGGAATCCACAGTTCCATTCAAGGCAGGTGCTGCAACTTATCCGTACTAAATGGAAGCCATCTCACTTTTGAAATGAGAAAATGAAATGAAAATCTGAGCATTAATTTTTTTGGCAGCTTCTCGCGCATGATTCATTAAAGGCCGGTAGAGGGCTAATTGTTCAAATTAATTTGCGTAAACGACTAAGCAAGAGATAACAGAATTACATCTGCACTTCCCTGGCATAGGTTCAGCAGTGACAAGCCTCGACAGCCAGCTGCATCAAGACGGCATTCTTGCCAGAAATTAAAACCCACAAAACATTAATTAATAGACTTTTTGTTACGTTAATCTGCATCGAAAGGTTTAAGGAGATCTGGTGGGGGAGGTTGAGCAGAGCAGAGACGTAGACAGTGTCTATAATTACACTACATTTTTGTCTTTTTGGGGGTTAAACTAGCTTTCAGAATTAGGTCTCCTTTTACAGTTGTTTTTTCAGCCACACATTGCTCTTGTGCTTCCTGTCATGAGTTATGGTTTGAGGCCGAAGGTGATGATAATTTACTAAAAATGTATCTGAAAAGTCAATAAGCCAATCAGAATTTGCTGATGAGTTGTGATATGAAGGAAATTTAAATAAAGATCTGCATTAAATACTTAAACATAGACTTGTGGCTTAATCCTTAAAATAGTTGTGTGTCTGTAATGAAATAATAATTAAAAGGATTTTTATGAAAGTGTAAGAGAAAATGTCACATGACAAGAAATATGCAGCAAATTGTTTCCCTGTTTTAAAGGCCCAATCCATTTAATTTTAAATAGGGTTTCTGGCTCCGCCTGGTGTCAGAGTTGTGCCACTGCAATGTTGTAAGTTGACCATTTTGCTGTCTGCACTTTTCTAAATGTATTATGCAAATAAAGTATTGTTTTTGTTTTGCTTGTAACTTCAAATGGACTCTTAGTACTTCATATGAAAAAACTGTCTCTGACAATAACCATACAATACCTACAATAACAATACCTAAAACTATTTTAGATTATACACTCATTTTTGTGTATGAAGGAGATCATTTAAACATGTGTTTACTACTTTCTAGAATTGGTGTTTACACAGGATAAACTACCTATCAATAGTTATGTGTATTTCTAGCCATTACCGGTGCTTCTTTCACATCCCAGCGTATATCATTACCATACATTAGCCGCGTAATGTGAGGTGGGAGATGCTGAGCATCCATTTAGCTCCGGTAAACTTCTGTGATACAGCCAGTTCATGATCACCCATCCAAAGGACTGCTTTACTGGCTCATGCATACGAGGGGAGCACCTTACCATGTTCTAATGCTCTCGGTTAAAGACGGGGTTGATGGGGAGGCACGCAGAGGAAGTTGTTTATGTGTGTCTGTTCATGCAGAATAACTCACCTGGGCCTTGTTTATTTAGAAGACCCTCAACTCGCCACACAGTCCAGCAGTAACCACTGCCTGAATTATCTCTGATACAGCATCTCGAAAATGTCTACGACCAACATTTAAGACTTTTGTTTTTGATATAATATTTAAGATATATAGTTTCTGTTTTGTAAAGAAAATAAAAGAAAATTAAATGATGATTGTGTCTTCTTCTAAAGTGGACATTGCTTTCTTTTTCTTTATTTATTGTTATTATTTTTATTTATGTTTTTATTTTGAGTTCATTTTAAGCAGTTTATATAGAAGCGATTACATTTTTCTTTTCTATTTATTAGACAGGAATATGTGTAAATTATAAATCTCTTTTTAAAGGCACCTTTTTTCTTGAATATACATCTTATATCTTATACATCTATACACTTTTGATATTGCTCGATAATAAATGAAATTAGATAAAGAACTCAAGTTTAGAAATATTATTTTTAAGTGAGATTAATACACGGATTAATTCATCACAGATCATAATTCCTTAATATCTCTTGACAGCACTGGTTGTAGTTCAGAAAATTCATTTTCAGAAGCAAGTTTACCGAGTTGAAAATCTTACCATGACAACATCAGACTCCATCAGACCATGATGGAGTGTTGGTACAAACCAGCCTTGAGTCCTCTAACTCTTCTCCCACGCTCAACTTAATTCCTCATAAAGTTAACAAATGGGTTGCGTTAAGCTACAATGGGTGAAACTCAAAAATTGTTGATCTTTTCACTGAATTTGTTACTATTACTAGATTACTGTGGTGGATTGTGCCCTCAGTTCCGTACTTTTTACACAGTAAAAAAAATGACAAAATGTCTTGTTTTTGTTTTTCCCCCCCGAATGGCTTCCTCCAAATAAAAGACTAAAACAACTCTAACCAAGAGATTTGTGTATATGCTAATCTAATGAACTCCTCAAAAATATTTGCCCTGCTGTCTTTGATTTCTTCAATCATCTTATTTGCATCTCTCCTCCCATCACCATTTCTCCACAGCTGACATCCAGACAGTTGGCGCTGCCATGTTGCTTACAGCCTCATTTTTCTTCTTTTCTCATTCTGCTAATATATTCAGCCTCTTCTTCTTCTCCTGATACATATTCCTTCTTGATTGCCGCTGCCAATTAGCCCGTGTGGCTCTGGCAGTTCATCCATCTGACTTAAAGGTTTCTTGCCACTAATTCTGACGGTCAGGTCAAGTAGCAGAGGGGCCCATTAATTGCAATAATGAAGTCTTCAGTGAGTGATCATCAGTGACTTCAGAGGACCATTAATCCTTTAAGAAATCATCTCTTTATTTTTTTTTTAGATTTAGCTTTATCGTCCAGCCAGCTGCTGCAACATCTCATTTATCTAAGCGTTAATAAACATTACGCACACATGATTTTGCACCTCCCTCTACTTTTTTGTACACACTCATAATAACTTTGTTGCCACGTCTTCCTTCATGCTGTAAATATTCATCCTTACCTTCTGTGTTTTCTTTACTTTCACTCTTCTTTTTCTTTCCATCAGATTTTTCTTAGCCTCTGCAAAACAAAAAGTCAACATCAATAATTGAACTGAGGTTCTTAATAGTCAAAGACATTATATAAATTATTCTTGTGTCATGTTTTTGTGTGCGTGTGAACATCAGCGAAAAAAAAAAAAAAAAGAATGAAAGTTACTTGAAGATTATAACTGAATTGATGCAGTTACAGCGACACACAGCGCATCCATCTGTCATCCGTATATATCCCAACATAAACAACTTCATGCAGTTGCAGGCTGTCATACAGTACGCGGCTATTACTCACGGTGACAATGAAGGAGTAACTGCCAATAAAGCAAACAGTGAATACATGTCAGAGACGCCTTACGTCGGGCTCCCTCTGCCACCGCTGGATTTCAGACATGAAAGATGGACTTGATTCACCTCCCTGACAGCGCATGTAAAGTCCCAGTGCTTTCGTGGCACGGCCTGAGTCAAATTGTTCATTTTAGCCCTAATTGTGTCATTTATCAAAATGCTGTTCAGCTACATCAGTAAGTGCAGTTATGCTAAACAGATCCGAGGGAGGCCATCGAGAGGGCAACGTATTAGTCAGCTCTGGGAGGTACGAGGCACGTGTTCGTCAAAAGTGGCAAATATTTTCAGAAGTAGTTGCTGTTAATGTACTCACATTGAAGACGACTACTGAGACACTTTACATTAGATATGTTGGTGAAATATAAAAAAGATGCAAATAAAGTTTGTCTAATTATAAGAATTTATAACCGTTTTGGAGTTTGGTCTTGTCATCATTAGGCACTGAGGTCTTCCTTGGTTCTTTTCTTAGTCAGCTATTTTAACATTGGTCTCGCACATCATCCCAAGTCACTCTGACCCTTTAACACCACCGGATACATATTCTTAAAAATGAATTTACACTGGCTTTGTGAGTGAAAAAGACGACACCATTTTATCAAATCATATTCATATCATTATCCATGTTGTGTTCTATTTTGTTTCTTCCTATCATGTTCATGTCAAAGGTAATGCCACCAACTGGAAGCTTTCTGTAATCAGTGCATCTGCTGCCTCTACTTTAGCTTTGAGGTTCCAGTCCGTGGTGTCAGACGATCTAAATTCCTAATCAGGTAACACTGATCTCCCTATTTTTCCTTGAATTATTTTCACTTGTGCATTGATTTTAGCTAGATTCTACCTGTGAGTGTGATTTTTGATCCTGGACACACATTTTCCTTTGTTATTGATTACTTTACTGACATACGCTTGTTGTGACAGATACGTAGTTTCAGGGTAATCTTGCCTTTATTTTTATGATTTCTTTTTTTGTTATGTGTGTCTTAGATTTGTTCCTCGGAATAGTTTTTCTTATATTTGGTTTGGCAATGCCTTTTGTCCATTAATTTCATTGTTTGTTTTTTTATTTGTGTGTAAATAAATTGGTTTACGTCCTCTCGATTGAGTCTAGACTCAAGTGTATCTGTTTCATGAAACCGTATGAACCAATCGCTAGCAATTACTAACCATTGGAATTCCGGTTCAGTTTCGTTTAACATGGGACGACCAAGGTCGTTCACTATAACGTCGTTGCAGTGAGTGGGAAGGAGGATCGTTTCAGCTTCAGCTTCTTTAGGATCTGTTTTGATCAAATTTTACATCATTCTAGAAGAATACTATACTATACTAGTAAACTATAATACTATGATCAGCAGGCAGGACAATTGCTGCACCAACTGATGAAGAGATCAATCTACCTAAAGATAGAAACATGTCAGTCTCTGTCAAGCTCTGATGGATGTGATTCATAATTCTGGACAAATCTGCGCCTAAACGTTTCTCTGCGTGACAGCTTCATTCACTCGTCGACGGTCCCAAATCGTCACCTGTTGTAATCCATACGACATTCTAATTTTCTAATTTAATTTCTCCCGCCGACAGTGGCTCTTCTAACGACGCAGTAATAACATCGTGCATGCCGACTGCTTCCAAAACCAGCAATTCCCCCAGTTTAAATCAAAAGCTGAGTAGTGTTTTATTAGACTGCCCGGTTAAATCAATCTAAATCTAAGCATAATAACTCTCTAATCAGGTGCTGGGGAGAATAATAGGTTGTCACGCTCGAGGAAAAATAGGCAATCATGGAATGTTTTCTTTAATTAGGCAGGCTAAAGTAGAAGGGCATGGCAGGAGAGTGGGACACATTCATCATAGCCAAGGTGGGAAATTACTTCAATTACTTAGAAAGGGGAAAATGAACAGAATTACACAAGTCAGAGGAGAGAGGACAGCGATCTGCTTGGAAGTCTACATGACATTAGGGTTAAAAGACAGAACGCCCAAAGTTTGTAGAAAAAAAAAGAAAGTCATTGAAGCCCAGTAAGGCTGCTGATAGTGTGCAGGTAAGGGTGGGAGTCAAAAGAGTCCACAGATTGGCGGCCCCTAGTGGGAAATCATTAGAGATAATAGGAAAAGAGAAAAAGACAACAATAGAAATGCATTATTTTTAAATCAGTGGAGTACAGTTTATAAAAATAGTAAGTAAGTAAGTAAGTCATTTGTATTTATATATCGCTCTTCCAGACCAGGGTCACAAAGTGCTTAAACAATCAAAACAATATTCAATAAAGTATATACTTTAAAGATCAAGATAATACTGAGAACAACACAGGAGCTCCAGAAAATCAAAGTAAAGCCTGAATAAATAAAAATGTTTTAAGATGTTTCTTAAACGAGTCAGCAGACTCCATCAAGCGCAAAGAGAGAGGAATATCGAAATAGATAGATAGGACGGGTGGATAAAATATATTGGCATAAAAAAATGAATCAATTATCTAGAAATTGTCATGGGAAAAGCTTGAATATACGTACAAAATAGTTAATTAGAGTCTATAAAAGAGGATTGAATATATCTATAAAAGAGAGGTGAATATGTAGAAGCCTGAGAGTCATTTCCTGGGTACAAATCATGTGTTTAGGAATATTCTGTTAATGAAAACAATGTGTATAGTATATCTGTGACGTCACCCGGTCGATACTAAACCTGTTAATTCTGACTGGGATTGGGAATCCCTTTAATTGTGGCAAATACGTGGAAAATACGAAATCGCAGTCAAGTCAACCACAGCCTTTATTATGCAAGTTAACAAAAAGTAATTAACGATTATAATCAAAAGGGAAATTTATGGGAAGAATTGTGAAAAAAATTTTGTTCTTGAATCATCAAGTAGATATGATTACATAATATAAGTATAATTGTTAATGTCATAAAGTAAGTATTTTTGGATGGATGTGTATTAGAGAGTGTATGAAAATATCGATATAACTATATTTTTATTCCTGATACTGTATCGATTTTCAATAGCACTGTATAGATATTTTTTTAAAAACAAAAAAAAATATTTTTATTTGCAGTTTATGGTTAATAAGTCAATAGTGTGTGTATAAAAGATAATATGATTTTGTGTTTCATTTGTGTGGTGCAATTACATCTCTGGCCACTAGTTGGCAACATTCATTCTTTCCTCTGTGCCAAATTAACCACAAAAACGTTGATCACTTTCCTACAAGCACTTTCACGTTTGATTACAGAAAGTATTTGCTTATTTCTTTGTTGTAAAAGAAAGAAAAAGTGTTGCTTCTTTAAAAGAAACAAAATATTGTTGTTTCTACAGTATCGCAATATATTGCAATGGGACTTCAGTCCGACACGCCAGACCAGGCTCAAAAAGCGCTTAAACAATCCAAACAATACTCAATAAAATATATACTAACATGTATTCGTTAAAACAACTGTTTTTGGCAATTATTGCAGGAGCTCACGTTCCAAGCAGCCGCTCGGCTCCACTTTTTAAACCAGGATGTTGGTACTTGGTTAAAATATATATATTTGTTTGTCTGAATAAAAACCTGTACTCCATCTGTGTTACTACTGGCAATGAAGCTGCTCTTCTAACTGTGTGTGTGTGTGTGTGTGTTCATGCTGACAGTAGGTAAATGCTCTAATGAAGATGGAAGAAAAATCTGATACAATCCATCCAAGTCATTTTTTTAGCTAATCATTCAAATATGACCATCAACCATCTCTTAAAGTAAGAGTTCTGGCAGACCGACTTAACTTTACAGTATATCCCTAATGGCAGTTATAAAGAAGTGATGACTCAGTGCTCAACAATCCAAGTTCCTGTCTGCTTCGTGTGCTCGTGTCGCCCAAAACTTCCTTTGCTACAGAATATAAAGTGGCCTGACATCAACACTTTTCAATTGTGTGTAACAATCTTAATAAATCTTCAAAAGTCTCCGCTTTAAGCCCACTATGCAAAACACGGGACACACAGTTATATTGTAAACTCCTTAACTCAAGTCATGATTCCATTTTTAACCACTCTCTGAGACTGTTGAAAGAGAAGCACTTCCCCTGGAGGAGACAAATAATGGGCCTCCAACTGGATATATTGATCCAGGTGGAGATTTGGCAGGTTGTGGGTTCAGTTCATTTTGTTACTGAGGAGCAGCCAGATTGGCGACCGGCCGAGTAAACACAGATATTATGTCCTTTGATAATGTTAACACTGCGTGGCTCAGCAAGTATTGATCAAAGTAATTACACTGAGTATTCGTGCGCTGGGATCTGTCGGCTGAAGACGTTTCGTGCCCTGACCAATTGGCAGTCGGCCGTGAATTCCTTCACTACAATTAGAGCCGTTCTGGTTGCTGAGATTTAGAGAACAAAAAAACAACAGACAAATTTAATAGTTGGACAAGATTTAAATAATTAAAACATGTAAAAGAGCAACTAATGTGTTGATTTAAGTGTGTCTTAAATATATTTTGGACCTCTATTGTGTCATCAGTATGTGTCTTTTTGTACAAAACTCTCTTTTCATTTAAATATTTACATTAGAAAATGTGCTTAAGCCCCACCCACTGAAAACTGTTTGAAACATGTGAGTGAGTCTGGAGAGTTGAAGTTTGACATCAGTTGCCCTTAAACAAAGCAAAATAACCAATAAATACCTTCACAAATAAACATTTTAAAACAAAACCATCAACCAACAGAAATGATTTTACATGACCCGCTCAAGTAGAAGAACTCACATTTCTCCAATCCTTATAACTCTTCGCTGGCTTCCAGTTTCTTTCAGGATCAACTTTAAAATTCTGGTTCTTACTTTCAGATCTATTCATGGTCAGGCTCCTCCTTACATCTCACTGATCTGATCCAGACTTACACACTTACACTTGGGCTCTGAGGTCTGAGGAGAGAAATCCTTCCAGGCTGTTGCTCCTAAGCTTTGGAACGATCTTCCTCTCTCTTTGCGCTTGATAGAGTCTACTGACTCCTTCAAGAAACAACTTAAGACCTTTTTATTTGTTCAGGCCTTTCCTTAATTTTCTGGAACTCCTGTTGTGTTATCAGTTTTATCTTGACCTTTAAAGTATATACTTTATTGAATATTGTTTTGATTGTTTAAGCGCTTTGTGACCCTGGTCTGGAAAGCGCTCTATAAATAAAAATTACTTACTTACTTACTTACATCCTTGATAGTTTCTTGATAGCTGACTGTCTACTATATTAATACAGACGTCAATGATAATTGTGTTTCACTCCAGTTTACCTAGTTTATCTGGAGTGTCTTTCAACTCAATCAGTGATCGATTGCTCAGACTGACTATACATTCACTAATCAGATCTTTATTGCTTCATCGTAGCTACAAGCTAATGCTTGCTAATGCTTAAGCGTCTGTTTCATCTAATGTTACAAAAAAACATCATCATTATGGTCCCATGCTAGGGCTAGTGTTGTTGTCTGAAATGTTGCAGAAACTTGTCTTTCAGATGAACATACGGATGTGACGTGTTCAATTTGTTTAAGGGATTGTTTGTTTTATTGCATGAATATTTGATTAAAATCTGCAATTGTTGGTTTGTTTCGTGAATGGGTTCATTTGTTTTGCACCTCTTAGCCACCATAATACGGACACATTCATGTGGTAGAAAAAGCAAAACTGAAAAAATACCTTCATTTAATGTAAAAACGTCAATACATATTACATATGAACTCTATTTTAACATAGTTATTATATCTTGATGCCAATACTGTTCAAACAGTAAATTATGATTAAGCATTAATTGAATCCACATTTCTTCCTCAGGCAGCACTAAAGTAAAATCTATAATTTCATTATAATTTGACTGTATATATCCAAAATATAAATTCAGGTATTTGCATGCTTTATTATAACATTACTTTCTTTGTCTTCCCATTTTTTCATTTTCCATCCACTCTAATAAATGTCTCTCACGTCCCACGCTCCTGTTGTCTTCTGCTTTATCTAGCATTTTCTTCTTTTATCAATTCAAACTGCATTTTTCCATTCTTCAATCTTTCTCTAAATCTCCCTTTCTGCTTGACTGCACAGAGAGCTCCATCATCATCACAGCCCATCTTCCGCTATACAGGCCATAAATCATTTCAGCTTTCATCTATTGTTATTGATGAATGACCAATTATTTGTCATCTAATCCGCTGAAAAACCACAATGCATCAACTTATTTGGCCTCTGCTTCTCCGCCTGATGCCAAGTAAGGACAGCTGTGATGGATTATATCCTTAAACTGTTATTACATGTCTAATGTACAGCTGACTCTGACATGTCACTCGGTCTTCCTCAAAACAAATATGGATTCTCGGGATGATCATATTTTTCAGTCGGACGATCAAGAAGCAATCCAATGATTAATTGCGTATTTAATTGAAACATAGTGTGTATGTGCTGTAGCTTGAACATTATTGCTCTAATAGTATGTTGTGCGTAGACGTTGTTATCTGAAGCTTTAATGCCAATTTACTGCTAACTCCTTTTGACTTTGTAGTGGAAGTTAACTTTTTGAATGTATTTCTCGTACTTATGCCGTAAGCCTTCTTGTATTTAAGCCACATGAACTTCACAGGTTCAAAACCTCTTGAAAAATATTTAATGAAATAAATTAATCCTGCCCCTGCATAGACACCATTTTCTCTATGTGTATTTTATGGTTGTATAATGCTTTTACTTTTTTACATAGTTGCATGTACCACACTATTGGAGAGGTTTCCTACATTACAATAAAAAAAACTTATATTAAATTATCCAAAAAAAGCCTTTTTAAATGTAATTTAGTAAACTTAAAATTGTCATTATTGCATTTGTATCTGCAACGATTTATTGTCCAACACAGCTGCAGAAAATGGAATAAATTTAAAAACAAACTAATAAATAAATTATATTTTGTCTTTCAAATGAACAATAGCACATTCAATAAAGGGTTTGAAGATTGGTAATAAATTATAAAAACCGTTCTTTCTTTTTTTGTTGTTTTTAATTTCGCATGAATTCAGTAGAAACATGTATACGATTGTAAACAATAGTTAAGAAAGTAACCTTCAGATAGTTTAGCTAGCACCGACGAAGAAATCACAAGTAAACATATGAAAACATTAATAACTCGTGCAGTTAGTATTTAATAGCTGAGTTTGTCATAAATATATAAATAAAGAAAATAAAACATGCGTATATTCTTTCGAAAAACGCATAACTTACGTCACATGTTGCAGCTTCTGGAGTCGTTAGCTTGTTCCAAACTTGTTCGGATACTCGGACTGAAAAGATTTGTATGTATTTATTTATTTAATCTTTAAGTCACATTTTTAAGGATTATAATAAATGTGTCATAACAAAAGCCTTCATTATTATTATGTAATTAATTAATATTTTTTATTAATTTGTAATATTTATATTAACAAAATCGAAAAATACTGAACCAAGTTAACCCTAAATCAGTTTAGACCATTTACCTCCTGGCAGTTTAAATTAAATCTAACCACAGAAATATTCATAAAAGTCAAAAAACGCATCGCCTGGTTGCAGTATGAGCATTTGTCCACTAGATGTCAGCAATATCTAACAATAGTTTCTGAATTGAACGCCATCGCTGAGAATCTGAAAGATCTGTCAGAGCATTAAATATGAATCCAGCAAAAAAAAAACATAAATTATTAAATGATTTTTTTATTTTCAGAGCTCTTGAAATGCTTCTTGTCAATAGATATGATGTAATAGATATGTTGTGGAATACTGCCTAACAATAGGATTCATAAAAACGTTTATTATATACAATGTTGTAGTTTAAAATAACTTAATAGGTTATACAGAGTGAGGGAAAATGCATTTATCAGGGCCATCATATCACAACATAGGTCTAAGGCTTGGGCTACTGGATTTGTACCCTTGAGCAATCGTCGAATTGAGCAAAAAGTTAAATATAGCAGGAGTTTAAGTTAAAAATGTATTTCTAATCATCCTGTGTTTGCACACCAGAGGTGCAATAACCTGTATTATTTAGCTAAATCCAATGTTTTTGTTTTCAACCTGTAGTGACCTTCTCCGCCTCAGTCAGATGTGGACCACTATCACTCTCCAGAGTCATCAGTGCCAGATGCTGCTGGTCCAAAGCCGCCGAACAGGACGGGAGTTCAATTTAGAAAAGCCATTATCTCCTCTGCCGATCCTTCAACTATCTACACCCTCACTGGGTTTCATTATCTCAGTAAAATAGCGACAGGAAGTGTTGGCAAATCAAACACCGCCCTAAACTTCATTATTATTTAACGAAAACATCCTGCAAAGAGGCCATGGACATTTTTACCCTTAATTTTCTCAGAGTAAACAGAATACAGAGTGTCCCAAGAATATTTACATCATTTAAGAGGTGCATATTGACTTAACTACATGATCAGTGATACTTAAACTGATTAATGTTGGACTCAATAGTTTTACTCTTCAAATTTAAAGTGAAAAAGGACATTTTACATTCTATCATATTTTACATTCCAAATTGATCAAGTTTGGCTTTCTATATATATTTTTGAGGATAACGATGACACATTGTACAAATAAAGCTTACTTACTTCATTGTTTACTTGTTTACTTAATAACTTATTCAAATGCTGGTCAATTTTTTTAAACAAATATACCTAACCCCTTAAATCAGTTCTGCATTAAAACTATCAAATCAATTGTGATTATTTCAATACTAATCAGTAGTGATGGGCTGATGACGCTTCATGAAGCAGTGTCATGATGTTTAGAGGTCAGTAGGTGGTGCCATCAGTTTTAAAAAAGGATGTGATGATTTATTATAAGAGCAGAGACGCCATCTAGTGGTCATGACACTGCTTCATGAAGCTTCATCAGACCATCACTAGTAATCCGTACATTTATTCTGTTTCTCTACTTTTAATCTCTAAATTTAATGATTTTGTCTTTCTTCTTTATTTATTCTAATAAGCATTTGGACAAAATAACACAGCAATATTCAACCTTGCTGGTGCTGCGCTTTAGTTCAGAGAAATCATTTTCATGAGCAGTTGTTGTCAATACCAATCAATCATTCTCATTTTATTTATTTGTATTGTGGCTCCCTTAGTTCCTTCACCCATGTCTTATATTTCATGTCAACATCTTTTAACCCTTGTGTTATCTCAGGGTCAAGGTGACCCGAGGCAGTAGAACAAATGTGTTTTTGGTATCGCTTGACCCAGAAGAAACATAAGGGATACCATAAACACTTTTGTTTTGGGGCCTACGGGTCACCTTGACCCTAAGATAACACAAGGGTTAATGAATTTAAATACAATTTAATTAATTTTGCTTTTGCAGTTTCTTGGAAAAATACAATTTTAAATGCATTACAGTTTTTTTTAGGATCTTAAATGAATGTTTTACTAAACTATTTCCATCACTTGGTAACTTCATAGATCTACTCACTATCATCAGACTCTCAGTGGTGTACTCGGGTGAATAACAAGATCGTGACATGTCGCTTCAGTTACGTGTCAGCAGACCCGTCAGACTGGTCTGGCAGTCGGTTCCATTGCCGCACGAGACGATGTTTGACCCGTTCCTTCTGCAGGCTGACACTGAGCTCGCCGACACATCCTCCGGACAGAGTCTTGTGCGGCTCCTCACGATCCATGGAAGCCCAACAAATCAAACCAGATACATTTGTCATACGTGTCAAGAGGAGAATACACAATGTTTGGTGTTTGCGAGTTCAGCTGCTACTGTAAGATTGTGTCACAGTGAGTACAGCGTGATGCTAAGTTGCTAACACTACAGACACATTAAAAAAGCTGTTGTTGTAGCGTTTTGAGTTACATCATACATGTTAATCCAACACTTTTAATACCTTTGATCAGGATTTTTCTAAGCTTAAAAAAAAGGTTATTTTATTTCTTAAAATAAAAGTATAATTTCTTCTATAAAACTCATGAATCATACCCATTTCATAATTCATTGAATATGAAGGTTGGAGTGATATAAACAAAAAAAGATGGCATAGCACAAACTCTTGCAGGAGCCAAGGTCTCAATCAATCAAGCAGGTATTGACATTCATGAGATTTACGGGCAAAAATCTTACCATAAATATTATGAAGTTGAACCTTTCCATTAATCCAACCTACTCTGACCAAACCAGACATGTTTCCAGAGCTGCGAGAATAATGCTATATTATTTAGCTAAATTCAATGTCTGTTTTTTTTCTTAAGATTATTCTTTTTGCTTTAAAAAACTTTTTTTTCCTTAGAATAAAAATATTAATTATCATATAGAAATCCTAATTTGTACCTGTTCCACAGCTTCCGATATCACTCCCCAACGCTCTAAATATGTTCCTTTCACATATATGTCAGTGTTAAAGTGATAATATAGATAGCAGATGACCCTTGCAGGAGCCAAGGTCTCAAGCAGGCAGGTTTAAACGCAAGTTGAGCGAGAAGTTGTATTATTAAGCTAAATTTAATGTTTGTTTATTTGTTTCTACGATTTTCCTAAGCTTAAAAAATAGTATATAACCTATTAGATAAAAAATATGATTTGTACCTCGGCCATTCCATAGTTATATATATTACACTGCAAAACTTTAAATGTTCTGCTAAGAAGTATATCTATTTTTTTTTTAAATATGAAAATTATGATTTGCACCCATTTCAGATTTTTATATGACACCGTAACACTGTCAGTAGTTTGCTCTCCCAAAGATGTCACTCTTAAAGTGATATTATAAAAAGATGATGACATAAAACAAGGAGGAGTTCAGGAGCCAAGGTCTTAGGCAGGCAGGTTTTGACTCAATTTAATGTGAATTTATTGCTCATTAAACTCACCAACAATCGTTAAATAATATAAAGAATTTTGATGTAAACAATGTGAAGCCTGGACCAATATTTGCTAATTATTTCTACATTTGCGAGACACTTTATTTGGTTTCGTGTCAATCTTAGAGCAGTGGTTTATAAAGATACTTACCTGGGGGGTTGTCTTCCAAGGTGTCCTCTTAATGAGCATATCTCCTATGGTTTTGAGACAATCCATCTCTGCTTTGTATAGAGGGTTACATGTAAAATAACAACAAAACTACAGCCAATTATTCATTCTTTATATTTATTTATTTAATAAATTAAATCATATATAAATTTAATATGAATTAATATTTGAGTTACCTGTTTTTTGCATTAACTGATTATTGTATCATGAGTTCGTGAAGTGAATGATGATTTTTGTCCAGTTTGAGCTGTGTTTACCTGGCAGTTTGGGAGATCCAGCCAATTTCCTGTTAAGCAGTAATTTTTGTGAACGGCAG
Organism: Callionymus lyra; assembly: GCF_982586985.1. NCBI lineage: Eukaryota > Metazoa > Chordata > Actinopteri > Syngnathiformes > Callionymidae > Callionymus > Callionymus lyra. Next base: position 25,818,930 of record NC_141822.1, read on the forward strand.
TGTGTATAACTGATGCTCAGGTGAGCACAACAACATTTATCTAAAACTAGTTCTGAAGATTGTTTGGAAAATAAAAGTTGTTTTATTCGTTGAAAAATGAGGAAGACTTTCCTCTTGCTGCTGCAATTCTGGACACGCCCTCACAAATACACAAAGCGAAAACACAGAATTACACAAAATGAATCCTTACCGGGCGCATGGTGGTGTAGTGGTTAACGCAACAAGAAGGTTGCCGGTTCGCTTCCACGTTGTGAGAGAGCCAACTTATGACCTTTCTTTGTGGAGTTTGTATGTTCTCCCTGTGTTGCATGGGTTTACTCCGGGCACATACAGAGGTTGGAATTGTGTGCCCTGCAGCAGATTGGCATCCTGTCGAGGGTGTCCCCCCGCCTCTCGCCCGCAGTAGTTTGAAAATATTGTGCAGTAAAAAGGGAAATTCAATGGTGCTACGACAAAAGAGCGGTGGATAAAAAGGCATATCTCCTGACGAGTCATCGACTTCCATTCATTCATTTGCAAAAGTGTCTGAGAGTAATAGAAGCATTAACTAAAGTAGTGTTGACAGGAGGAACAACAGCCCAAATAATGAATAAAACATGTGTCTTGGAGCAAAGTTTGTCTTCGATCCGGCCCATTTGTGCAGGTTGAGGGGGGAATGCTTCAGTGGTACAGATCGATGCACGGTGGAGTGTCTGAGAGCACAGGGATACTTTTGTTTGCTGCTTTCTCTCTGCCTTTCATCTTTCATTTAGGCTCAGGGCATTGATTTTGCCAGCGGAGGGCCATTAATATCAAAAACCTGGACACTGGCTTTTATTCAGCCAAACTGACTTAAGTGAGGGTTTACACGTTCTGATCTTCGTCCATGTGACGACGGACGACCGGCATCAAAGGATCCAATTATCGGCCGACAAAGTCAAAGACGATTTGTTTCCCTGTCAACGTGAAAGACAAATGGATCTTCAGGGATAGTCATCCTATTGTTTCTACTACCACAAAGCTATCATTAAATATGTGATCTTGTGTTATTGTTTCACCAACTGCTTTGCTTATTTGTAATTGTTTAATTCAAATGATAGGAATGCTAAAGGGCAACTAATGTGAAAACTCAACTCTTCTGACTCACTCACATGTTTCAAATGTTAGTCTTCCTCTTCAAGATGCAGTTCCTCATCATAGCCATGTTTTGAAGTTATTACTTTATAGAGTTCTTGCCCGTCTGAAATCTTGGCGAATAAGAGGTTACGAGAACAGAGCCCATTATGTTGTAATAATGGTCTTCACTCTTGTATCTTTCTTTTAACATGTCCTTTGGAGGTGGAGACTTAAAAAATAAAATAAACTAAATGACAATGCTACTGTGTAAACTGACAACATGAGATTGAATTAAACAAATAAATACAATAAATATATGGTGAATAACTTAATTAAGATACATCTTATAGTATCTATTTATCGTCGTCTGTGGTTGGTCTGTTGAGAAATAAACAGAAATAAAGAAAAGGCACCACATGTTGAAGCTACTCCAACCAGCGGGTATGTAATCGTGCACACATGGCTTCAGTGATTGATGTGAAAAAGTGACATAATTTCATTGGATGACAACTAATAATGAGTATTTTAATGGTTGTTCTATCGTGTTGTATTAATTTTTAATTTTTCAGACGTTGACCTTAGACTTAATCAAAGCAAAATCTAAAGCTAAATTCTGTTTTATTTTTGGGATTTCATTGATCATACTTTTTTTGAGTTGTTATGTTTTGATTACTTTAATTAGTTAATGTTCTCTGAAGAATTTATTTGTATTTGTTTTTTTGAAGCAAGCGCTCCCTTGTGTTTGTTTTGTTTGTATACATAAAAACATTAAGAGCTGCTTTGTTCCCTTTAATTACACAGTGACCTCATAAGTAATTAAAAACAGAAGTAAATCACCTTATCATTCAGCAGAAGTGTGCAATCAAAGAAACTTATTAAAGGATAATATTTACACAGACGTAACCAGACTCAGACAATATAAAAAAAACGACCCAATTTGACCTCAAGATGTCCCTTTGCTGTATCAATCGTGTATTGCATTCATAGCTGGAATATAATTAGATCGGTATGGAGTTAATAACTGTCTATTATTCAAGGGACAACAGACTGACAAAGATGAAACACGGCTCATTGTTATTCCCTCGTCGATGATTCGTTTGGAGCCGAAGATGACAGAGACCGCAGGCTGGCCTCAATCTGTCATCAAGAGGAAATAATAACGTGAAATGCATTGTTGAATCACATTTTTTGCTCTGATCAGGGACCTTGACCTTTTGTCTTTAATGTCCAAAGTTCTGTTGATTTTGAAGTACGCAGAAAGTACACACCTGTTTGAAGTTGATGCTAAGGTCTGACTCAAGTCAGTTAATAGTCACATGTTCAGCACATAAATAAAATGGTTAGCCTGACTTTTATTTTCATTTTTTCTGAGTTTTGTTTTAAAAGAGTCGCCTCTGCTGCATGGAGATTCTCTTCATGGCGATAAATCCGAGCAAGAAAAACTGGTCACCCCCGTATATTGCAGAGTGGTGCTTGAAGATGTGAGTCAACCTGTTGAAAATTGTCTTGTAGCGAGCAGAGGAATCTTAATCTGCTGTTGGACTTAAGAGTCAGAGTAAATAGGAGCTTCAGTAATTAAAAAATACTGTGTATAAAAATATGAAATCACTGCTTAGCTAACAACTGTATTTTTCGGATAGATAAATACATAAACATACATTCAATGGAAGATATGCAATAATATTTATGAGACCGTTTGTTTGTAATATCAATGATCATGTCTAAGTTTTGATTTATTCATTTTCTGACTTTAATAAAACAAACAAATTAATTTGAAATGATATTGTGAATGAGCCAGCAATGAGTAACCCTCGAGAGATAATGGAGCCAAAAATGAGCGTGCTTAAAATACACAATTTAATTGGATGAAAGTGATCAGATTTTCCTGCTTTTTTTGTTAACACATTTATAAAAGTCGTGTTTGTAATGAATTACAAACCCATTCATAAAAAAAATGATAATACATTTATAAGACTTTGTAGCAGGTGTTAGGATGTGCATGTCAACTTATTACAGGCTTTATGAAGTATTTTAAGTGGTGGATGTACAGAGCTTAAAGTAAAGTATGAAAACTGTCTTGTTATTATATTTTAAAAACAAAAAAGGAGCATTTGATTTGTTATAGTTTGCATTACGTGTCATTTAAGAAATAGATATAAAAAGACAAACACGCATAAAGAAGTGTAGTCCAGGGCAGTGCACACTTATCCATTAACAAGGTTAGAAAGAACCTACATAGGCTCTACATAAATGCACCACTTCTAGATCAATAATCTGAAATCTTTCATAGAGTATAAATGCTGTATTTAGATTATCATTTTCTTATCCGAAAAATTATAAATGCATATTCATTTCAGCAAAACACTAAGTTGGGTACCCCTTTGAAAGACACCTTTGTCTCTTTTAATCACTTATCTTAGCATGAGCGACACATTTGCCTGTTTTAGTTTGTGCAAATTGTTGTTAAATAAGAATGTTTACAGCCATTCTATTGTAACATTTCTATCACCCTTAACCAAGCTTAATTAGATTTGTGTCAGATTTGAACCAGCAACCTTGTTGTAAACTTCTTCTCCTTATACTTTTCTATAATTAATATTTAAAATGTTTAATTCATTTGTGATTTTTCTAAACCCTGTTATCAACAAATCAATCAATATTCAGTCTCACAACCGCTTCATAGTTCGGGTGCTCTAGCCTCGCACTTGTGTTGCAGGTGTGGACAAGAGGGAAAGTGTGAAAACGCCTGTGGTCAGATATTTACGCTCCAAACATGGTGATAAGCGAGGGGGCATTTACAAGGAGCATGTGGGCCTGGATTATCACATGCTGCTGACCACAGGAAATCAATGCCAGGAGCTGCAGAGTCACATCATGTTCAATATTTTAATGTTTCTGTTGTTTTTCTGTTTGGTAATTGGTAATGCTTATAACATAGCAAATAACTTTATTTGTGGGCTTAGAGCGTGCAGATGGACAGCTCTGTGACCTGGAAATCTTTCTGTTTGCCAAACAAATATGTGAGTAAAATTTAAATGAAATATAATTATATGGCCCTTTTTTAAATTAAAACATAGATATACTTCCATCTTTCTACTCTTGTTTCTTATCCTTCAAGAAACATCTTAAGACATTCTTATTAGTGCAGGCTTTTCCCTGATTTTCCGGGACTCCTGTGTTTGTCTTATGTGTCTTGATCTTTTATAGTATATAGTTTTAACTGTGTTTTTCCATTGTTAAAGCGCTTTGTGACCCTGGTCTAGAAGGGCGCTTCAGAAATAACCATTACTTACTTATTTACTTACTTATCCCATTACTTAAGGTCCAGTCGTCTTAATGCAGCATCAAATAATTTTCGAAAATCTTCTCATAATTCGCTTCAGGAGAAGGTCGGCTCTGACACGAGGACGTCGTTTTAACCTTATTATGAATCCCAGTCATGGTACAATGTCAGGATGAAAGAGGCTTCCTTGTTGAAGGTGGATAACAAATGAACATCGTTGCTGTTGTTTGTTGGGACAAACATTTTTGATTTATGTATCTCATTTGTCTTGTTGCTCTGACTGCCTCCCATGATTACCGTAAAACATTCAACAACTGTCCTTGTCGCCGTGGCCTTTCCATTTAATCTCACTGCCCTCTGTGAAAGACAATCTTCTTTTTTCAAGGCTCTAGAGGCTGCATGGTTTGTTCCTCAACATACTCCCTGTTTCTGTACATTTCCACTGTAGAATCTGATCACTGAACATTTGAAACATGTTTTTTATACTTTTGTTTATGCTAGTTTAAGCAGTTTTTTTAATGTAATTATTTTTGTATGAAGGACAAACCGTACAATACCCCTAAAGACCACTTTTACGACCAAAGACGTACAGAAACTGAGACCAAGACAGGACCATAGACGACTGAGAACAAGAAAGTATTAATTGGGGACAAGAAAGGATCATAGATCATTGAGAGACACTCTGTCCAGGAGAGGAACGAGACCAGAGACTATCAAGACCAAGGAATAGACCATAGACATTTGAGAACCAGGAAAAACCATACAGTCTCATTAACCATGAATAAGTGGTCCCAGAGACCATGTCCCGTCACACATCATGGCCACAGGCGAGGACATAATTGTAAATATCATCGTAAAAAAAACAAATCAGAACAATTAACATTATAATGGTATTGTGAAAAAGACACTGTTTAACCACTCCACCCGTCAATGTCACGAAAGAAACTCTTCAAAGAACCTAATCTTCAATATGGACAAGTGAACATTTTCTAAATGTGAACCATGATTTTATGGACCATGATTATAGTCACTTTGGTTCACCTACTGCATATGTGCTTCTCTGGTTGGATTATCTGAAACAAGAGGTTAGAAATTTATATAATTTGGTAAATTGGCGACTTGGACGAATCAGAACAATAGAACAGTATTATGACAATTTTCAATGTCTATCAATAAACATGAAAGAAACTCCTGAACCTTGGATACAATCTCATCTCCAACATGGGCAAGATAAGCCAACATTTTCTGACTGAAATGGACCAAAATTACAAATACAAATCTTCAGACACACATGATTGGTTTATCTATATGTGCCTTACTGGTCAGAACTAGTGATGGTCTGATGAAGCTTCATGAAGCAGTGTCAATATTCAGAGTCCACTATATGGTGGTCTCTGCACTATTTTCCTTTGTTTCTAACAACTGTTCCAATGAAAATCACTGTATTTCCGAACTGATGGCGCCCCCTACTGACCTCTAAACAACATCACACTGTTTCATGAAGCTTCATCAGACCATCACTACTGTAGTTGAAACCCAAGAGTAGTCGATCATTCCTGCAACAGTTGAGTTTCATCACTTGAGATATTGAAAGATTTTTTTGTCAAGAGGGACTTTCAGTGAAAACCCTGAATTGAAAATGAATAGATTTTTGATTCAACTACTGATTATTTAAGAGCGACAATAATAAAACCGTGTAACGACCTTCGTAGATAAGAAAAGGTTGTGGAGCTGACGCTCTCAGATTTAAGAAGGACGAGGGTGAAGCACAGCTTTGGTGTTAAGGTTGGCTGAAGAAGGGGTAGACTGAGGTCAATGACTGCTGTGTGTCACATTCATCTCCCTCATTCCGCATCATTTCCTCCACTCATCACTTAAGCACCACATTGGTTACTGGACCACACACAGCCACACAAATCAAACTAATACAGTCACCTCAAACAGGAATTCCAAGGCTTATGTATGACCTTTGTATTATCACATTTAACCACCAACTTCTACCATCAAATGCATTTAATTCCTATTTTAACTGGATTATACCAGTTGTCACTGACCATGTACATATTGTTAGACAGTTGATACCAAGGCTCAGAAATAAATATTTGTAAAATGTATGTTTAAATAATTATTATTGACTGAAATACTATTGTTTGTTTTTTTTAACCAGAAATGCTACTTTATTTATAATAAATATAGTCAAAAAACGCATTTCCCTCCTCTTTGAGATACTTACTATATACAGAACCTTAATTCATAAAGTAAGTGACTGAGACATAGTTTCAGCTTTTTGTCATTGACAAGTCATGCATTTAAGTAAAAATGAATACCAAATAAATGTGTCCAGCACCATACCATGTAAAAGAGCGTAATATGCTCATTTAAGATAATCTAATTCTAGGTTTAGTAATCTCAAGGGCAGCTTTGTGCCGGAACCAACTAAAATGAGCCTGTAATTATTTAGTCACGACACATAAATCCTCTAATAGGAACTTCCTATCTTGTGCTGAAAATGTTACATTACATTTCATTGAACACATTTAACTATGGTCAGTGCAGAAACAGATGTACCAAAAATAAGTAATCGGTCCAAACGATAAAGCTATTAATAGATGTATTTGTGTAATCCTATATATAATATTTGATAAAATTCATATTAGAAAAAGGATCCTTAACAAGCTATAATTGGTCATTATCTTCAATCAAACACTACGTTTATTCCGTAGCAAATGAGGTGGCTACATGGGGATGACATTTAATAAAAAGGGTGGAGATTTACCTATCAGAAAATAACATCTGTTCAAATGGGTCAGCCCCGTGACCTCCTCCCTGTTGTCCCTGCCTAGAATGTTTTAAAAGAGATAGTTTAAGTAGCTCTACTTTGAGTCTTTTTTTTGGATCCTCAACCTATCTGCAAAATGATTTCTATCTTTTGGTCAGTAGATAAACTTCATGTGATTATAACTCGATCCTGAACCCTGTGTTCTGGCTCAGCTCTCAGACGCAGTCCAATAAAGACCCTATATTTTAACACAATAACACACACCGGCTTAAACATCTTTGAAAATATGTGAGCATCAGTCTTGCTTTTAAGGTGTATTTGTGTCTTAGAACTCTCTCTTTATGTTACAAAATTAAATTCATAAAACAAAGAGTGTGTTTAAGGTATTATGTCAATCGTATATCCAGGTAATACCTTAGCCTTTTTTTCCTAATTTAGCAAAACATGTACCAATGTGTGTTCAACTTGAAAATACAATGTTTTGTCATCTACTTCTACCTGCTTCTATTAATAGTCCAGTTATTTTCTCCACACAAAGCCGACGTGAACGCCAACAGAGTCTCTAATAATCCTTTCTTGTCATGTCAAAGACAGCAGCAACATGGAATTCGTCCCAAAAAAAAATGACACTCTCTTCTCCATCCTGTGGAGATAAAACATCTGTGAGCGTGTTAATCCCATCCTCAGCATCGCTCCCTCGAGTTGCAGCTTATGTACATTTTCCTCGATTAACACCTCCCTCCTATTTTCAGAGCTCTGGGAGTCATTTCAGGGTATCTACATTTGCTTAATTACATAAGGAGGGAGGCAGGGAGCGAGAGAGAGATGGATTCAGAAGGCAATTACAGCTGGATGAGCATTGAGGGCAGCTGAGGAGGCGGCTGATGCACCAGCACCTTTATGATACACAAAAACACTCTTGAAAAACACATGAAAACAACCTTGGCTCACTAATGTACTTGTATCATTTTTTATCCTCATTGAACTAGTTGTCCTTAATATTTCCAGTGGCTTAAGAAGGAGTGGGCTGTCAGTGTTTCTGATTTCATTGTAATATAGGCGTAACTATAATGAAAAAGAAATGGCCAATCTTGAGAGAAAAGTATGTCCTAGTGGTTTTTGTTGCTCACAGCAAGAAGTGAAGTGGTTCGGAGCCTTTTCTCTGTGTCCTGTGATGTATCAAGAACAAAGAAAGACAACTTCAAACTACCGTGGACAGAAGAACGGGAAAAATGTCATACCAACTCTTAATATAAAATGCTTTTCCACTTTGAACACTTCAAATCATATTATACATAAATCATACATGTACAAATATATACATTTCAATTACAATCAAACATTTTCAGTCACAGTCAACCCATTTGTAACCTCAAATAAAACAGTTTCCTCAGTGTTACTGTATTTGCTGTGATGCAAATACCACCCATTTCAGAACTATGGTGGCTCTGAAGGATCGCAACGGAACACAACCACACAACTAAAAGCCCATTAGCAAAACAAAAATCAAGATTCCAAAATTAAAAGCACAACAACATTAAACTATACAGGAAATGGGAACCAAACCCCTTTTAGAAGAGCGGACAATCAACCAGGAAGTGTCTTGCACACTAAGCCAACCGCTAAATCACTAAAACACTGAAATCGATGGTGTGCATGTAACAGTGTTTTAAACACTGTCGAGTCGGGACATAAAGCACTTCCTGGTAAATCTCAGCACTACTGCGGGAGGATTTGTCCGTCAAGGTTGCAGGATTCCACCACAATGAGGACAAATATTAGCATCATTTTACACCTGAAATGATCGAGCTGTAAGTCAGGAACAAGCCTTGTCATGACAGTCAGACGCCCCATTTTCTGTTGAGCTTTCTTTTTGTGAATTTGCTTTCATGTGTAAGTGTTGCATTGTTTAGGGGTTTGTGTCAAATTTTTCTTTCATTTTTGTAAATGTTATTTTCCTTTCAGGGCTATCGTACAACTGTAAATACAGATACTGTGGCCCTAGTGGGAGTGATGGTCTGATGAAGCTTCATGAAGCCGTGTAAGGTAAGGTAAGGTAAAACTTTATTGATCCCGCAGGAGGTCTCTTTCGGGAAATTGTTTAGAGGTCAGTAGGTGGCGCCATCAGTTTAAAAATGATGTGAAGTGCAGAGACCACCATCTAGTGGACTCTGATGATAATGACACTGCTTCATGAAGCTTCATCAGACCATCACTCACTAGTGGGCCAACTTAGGACTTTTATAAAGTCACCTACACAAATATAAAGTCAACCACATTGTATCAACTTACAAAAAACACCCATAAATTGTCAAGCGTTCTGATGTGAGGAACTACCACAAACATGCTCAGCCTCAAATAAACCTTCAGAAAGTACTTTTAATGTCAGGATTGATCGTCAGGATCACAGGTCTGCACATGTTCTGAAATTCTACACTTATAGAATGTCTTTTTTTTCTGTAGCTCAAGCTTTCATGAACCTCGATGCCTGAGGGCGGAGTAATCGGTGAGACCTGCATGAGGAATTTGAAATAAATGTGTCATAATAATATATCTTCTACGTCTCTTTTCCTGGTGAGTGATGCTGCGGTATCATAAATTGTAGAAGAAAGTAACAGCATGTTCTGGAAGTCTAATATTTTGATGGTGCAATAAACTGGTGCAAGAAACGAAGAGTCTTTTTGAAATGGGATTTCAGGGCAAACAGAAGGACAAATATCTTCACTTCAAAGTAATTTTAAAGATGTGACAAAATTAACGGCATCTTTTTCATGTTTAAACCGTAGCACCTATAAGATACAATTGAAGTACAGATACAGTTGAAATAGTTTATGCTAAATGAATACTGATGCTGGACCAGTTTGGGCTTCACTGATTATAAATAAATGAGTAAACCATTTGGCGCTGCTCATTAGTCTCTGCTCCCACAAATAGGCTTCTACTGCTGTGCTTTCTAAACGCTCCAAAATTGTTTATTTCTCCGTCTTTCTCAAACAAAGAAGATGAAAAGATCAATTCTAGCTTGGAGGAGCGTATATCCCTCCACACCCTCGCACCCTGAAGCCAATTGTTCATCCTACAGGTTTGGAAAAAGAGGTTTGAAGGTTTGTTTACAGGTTCACAGATGAGGGGAAGGAGTTCCCCAAGGATCTGTTTGGGTCTTCCGCAGGTTGTAAAGTACCCTTGATATATTATTTGTAGTTCACGTGACTTTAATGAAACATGAATGGAAAGACACTCACAAGACATTTCAACTATAAACTAAGTACCATACTATAAACAAATACCATATATAAATACCATATACAGGGACTATTATGAGGGTCCCTCAACCAAAAGAATCGACAAAGAGGAAGATACTTAATCTGAAATATAACTTAAAATAAAATTATTATAATAATGAAAAATGTTATTATAAAACAAAGTTGTAATTTAATAATGCAGTATTTTGTTTTTATATTCAGTATATTCTATATAATCAACATACATCATAATAGAATGAATTCAGAAGGTTTTATTTTCAATAAAATTAACTTTATTTCATAATATTTTTACTGTCAAAGAGCAGCTGCACTTATCCCATGTACTATAGGCATCGTAAACTAATACTAGCTATTGTACTAAATACAGCGTGTTGTTTGCATTTTATCATTAATAAAGTTTAAAAAAAAAACATTTTAGAGAGATTGTGTGTTTTCCTGATTTTCAGAATGTGGTCAGCTCGAAGAAAAGAAAGGTCACACAACACAGCACCTTGGACAGCTCTAAAAAGTGTCTTGTTTAAGTGATGAAAAGTACCAAAAAAATAGGTAATAAATGAAAACGAAAAACGTTCATCTGCTGTACCATCAATGTCAGTGTGTTACTCCACACTCTCGGGTCCACTGCCTTGACACAGCAAACCATTCATCTTCATTATCACATTTGTCACTGGGACAAAAGTCCAGTTCAACGGCAGCACAAACACAACAAGACAGAAAGAAGTGCTTTATACCTACGATCAGTGACGGACAGTTCAACACTCCATCTGTGCGGTCATTACCTAAACACCTGACAGAATTAAATAGATGATAGATTGCAAGATTTGGCGTATACATTTGTTTGCACATACTTTTGTAACTTGCTAGTAGAAAAGACTGTCCTTGCAGCAAAAAGATTATTTTTTAATGGGCTGCTTTTTTCAGAGCTGAGCAGGTGGTAACCTCCATTTAAAATTGATATGAAGATTCAATAGACATTTTTTTACGGCCGAATTTTCAACATATCACCACTATTTTGCCCCTTAGAAAAAGTATTGTTGTGGAATTTTTACATACCACATTTTTTATATTTTTAAACATGAGCATATGAGATGTGCGTAAATAAGTCAAGATTTTGGATTTGACCTCAATCTCTGAGATATATTTGATGTGAGCATGAAGATACTCATTCTTTTCTTGCCTCAACTATAAGAATTCTTCACCATCTGTTCACTTTTAACGCTGCAATGTATATTCATATATTTCAAATTCATCTCACTAACCTTGATTTTTGATTGCCCTTTAAATGACATACACAGTAAGCATCATTTATAATATTGCACCTTATATAATAGAAAAGATTGGAAGGGAGAAAAGTGAAGAACAGATATTATTTTTGCCTGTTATTCTCACTTTTTTAGAGAGCTTTTGTAAATTTGCAGTTTCCTTTTCTGCTTTGTGTCCCATAAGCTTTTTTTTTTACATACATTCTCTCATTTTACTTTTTAATAACTGGAATGTTCATTTGTCACATTGTAGTTCAAACGATTGTTTGATTAAACATCATATGTGTTTCTTCAATGCTCCATAATTCCACGATTAAAACAGTGTGAAATATCCAACAATCCTCACGTAAAGATTTTATTTTAATTATAGAAATTATCCTCATTTGATGTGCTTTAATTCAAGTTAAATTTAAATTTGATCAACTTTCGAGGGGCCCCCAATTGTGCCCCCTTACAATCAACAAAATGAGCTGGAATTCTGGATACTTATATAACATCATGGGGGTCTTCTGCCCACTTTAAACTTTCTCTCAGAGCTCAGTACGTGCTTATTTTTCAGCAAGATTGCCGAGCGGTTTGTGAGTCTATGACATTAGGATCAGGCAGTTTAATTGAGTTATCCCAAAATGAGCTTTTAGAAAAACTGCACACACACTCATACAAACACGTGCGCACACACGCATGCACACCTGTCAGCGCCTTTGCTTCGTCTTGAAATGAAAAAGAGAAAAAAAAAACATCTCCAGGGAGCTTCAGCCTTTTCCAGAAAACCGGCAGCTATTTTAAATGCGGATCATTTGCATGAGACCTCAAGCATTCACTTTTGTCTGGCTAGTGGCGACTATCGAGGAATGTTAGTTCAATGATATTTGGTAATTATCAAATGCTTTCTAACCATCTTTCTCCGTGCTTTTGTCGCTGTTGTTTCTACCGTCAGAGTTGCTACGCAGCCCAGCGCTCCCTCACATAAATATAAAAAAAGAAGCTCTCTTTACATCCTTCTGCACTTGCCAAGGTTTCATTCAAAGCAGATACCCGAGCCGTCTGTGGTCCTCCCAGTTTGCTTAGTAGGGGTCCTCGACACCTCGACTGATGGCTGGTGGTCTGTAGTCTGCAGAGAAAAGGGTGTTGTATTTCAAAGGCAGAGAGGAGACAGATTTCAGGGAGCCTTAAAGCCCTAAAGGCTGGCTGGCGCCTCATATGCTCGATCCCTGTCAGTGGAAGCTGAAGCCTCTCCTGTGCTGAAATTACTGCAGGGAAGAGAGGAGGATGGATAGATGGTTGAATGGATGGATGGATGGATGGATGGATGGATGGATGGATGGATGGATGGATGGATGGATGGATGGATGGATGGATGGATGGATGGATGGATGGATGGATGGATGGATGGATGGATGGATGGATGGATGGATGGACGGACGGACGGACGGACGGACGGATGGATGGATGGATGGAATCATAGATTAATGGATCGGTGGATGGCCGATAGCCAGACGGATGGATGAATGGATTAATGACCAGATAATGGATAAATGGACAACAGATGGATGGATGGATGGACAGAGAGATGGATGGATGGTTTGACAGATCAATAGGTGAATGAATTGATGGTAGGATAGATGGATGGATGGATGGTTGCATAGATAAGCAGGTAAATTAACAAATGATGGATGGATTAATGGATTGATCGATGAGGGGATAGAATGGACAAACAGATGGATGAATGTACAACAGATGGATTGATGGATGGATGGATGGTTGCATAGATGAGCGGATGAATGAACAAATAATGGATCGATTAATTGATTGATGGATGGCGGGATAGAAAGACGGATCAATCGTTGGTTGGTTTGTTGGATGGATTGAATGATGGGCGAACAAATGGATGTTTTGATGGACTAACAGATGGATTGATGGACGGACAGATGGTTGGAAGGTGGAACAGGTAGGTGGTTGGATGGATGAAAAGATGGATAGAAGGATGGACGGACAGATGGATGGTTGGATGGATGAACAGATGGGTTGATGGACGGACAGATGGTTGGAAGGTGGAACAGGTAGGTGGTTGGATGGATGAAAAGATGGATAGAAGGATGGACGGACAGATGGATGGTTGGATGGATGAACAGATGGGTTGATGGACAGACATCTGTATGGTTGGATGGACGAACATATGGGTTGATGGACGGACATATGGATGGTTGGATGGATGGACAGATGGGTGGATGGATGGACATATGGATGGTTGGATGGATGAACAGATGGGTTGATGGATAGACAGATGATAGGATGGATGAACAGATGTATTTTTAGATGGATGGATGGATGGATGGATGGATGGATGGATGATGGATGGATGGATGGATGGATGGATGGATGGATGGATGGATGGATGGATGGATGGATGGATGGATGGATGGATGGATGGATGGATGGATGGATGGATGGATGGATGGATGGATGGATGGATGGCGGGATAGAAAGACGGATCAATCGTTGGTTGGTTTGTTGGATGGATTGAATGATGGGCGAACAAATGGATGTTTTGATGGACTAACAGATGGATTGATGGACGGACAGATGGTTGGAAGGTGGAACAGGTAGGTGGTTGGATGGATGAAAAGATGGATAGAAGGATGGACGGACAGATGGATGGTTGGATGGATGAACAGATGGGTTGATGGACGGACAGATGGATGGTTGGATGGATGGACATATGGATGGTTGGATGGATGAACAGATGGGGTGATGGACAGACAGATGATAGGATGGATGAACAGATGTATTGTTGGATGGATGGATGGATGGATGGATGGATGGATGGATGGATGGATGGATGGATGGATGGATGGATGGATGGATGGATGGATGGATGGATGGATGGATGGATGGATGGATGGATGGATGGATGGATGGATGGATGGATGGATGGATGGATGGATGGATGGATGGATGGATGGATGGATGGATGGATGGATGGATGGATGGATGGATGGATGGATGGATGGATGGATGGATGGATGGGTAGCCAGTCAAGTTTTGAATATCTAGCTGTGTTAAAATAAGTTGTATACTGCAACTGTCTTTGTTACACAACGGTACACAAATATGGACTTACTTTTTGAAACACAAATTCTTAAAATGAAATGAACTTTTTAACTTTTTGATAGCAGATTTCATTAGCACCTAATGTGTTACGACACCTTTTCCCTCTCCCGGAGGAAGCTAAACGAGAACGGCACTGGCTCATTTCTCACACCACTTTCACACGATGCAATCAGCGCGATTAGTTCTGGAGAGAAGATCAAAAACTTCCTACCATACCTGAAAGCAGTGATATATAAGAACGACCTTGTAGATTTACCTTCTGATGGATTCAGTTTGCTTTCAGAGAAGATGTATTACACAAGTTTTTGGCAGGCTTTACTTCCCCCAGAGAATAACACATTTGCCGCTTCCTGGCGGCTCACAGACTTAACAAAGTTGATTGTTTTGTTTTTTTTCCTTACGTAATTTGTTTAGAGAGTTTGTCCAGGCTGAATTGTTGTTGAACATCCAATTTCCGCACAAAGATTGTCATCAAATTTTACACCCTGAAAACAAGTCTTAGCATTTCGAAACGGAGCAACGGAGATGCCGGATGGATAGTGGAGTTACATCACACCCCGGATAGATTCTTCAATCTTCAGCCCAGACTCGGGTTTATTACAGAACCATCCACAGATAGGATTAAAATAACGTTATTTTGAAAAAAAAGAAAAAGTCATATCCTGATTGAAACATTTAGAAAAATAGTTCCTCTATAAAATCTCACCTTTGATATCAAGTTATGGTCAATAACCAATCAGAGCCCATATTGTTACGATGACGTATGCGAAGAGGAAAGATTTAAGATGACTTAATATAAAAGTTCCCGATGGACCCGGAGATGTCAGTCCAATTAATTTCCTTGACTCCTCACTAATAAATAAGATCCAGCACAGTGACCTACTTTCCTTCGGCTACGACCTGAGAGACGACGAGAAGTGACGACTGGGGTCCACGTATCGCACGGTGGTGTCGTCCACGTCAGGTTTGATTAAAATCCACGGTAAAGAATCAGGAGCCAGACATTCCATTCCTCTTGAGTCTGCCAAGAAGGTTTTGTTTTTGTCTGCTTTAGTCTTTTTTACTTTTTGGCAGAACAAATTAAAAGGTTTTACATTTAATTTCCATGAAATGTTGATACTTGAGGAACGGTTAAGTTCTCTAGTTTCAGTTGTACTTATAAACATTTTAAAGGTTTTTGCCGAAGGCTTCTTCTATCTGCTGCTGCCAGTCAGAACTAAGGTGGCTCTAAAGGGCAAAAATGTGATTTTATAAAACACAGCATAAACAATCACTAAAATAAATAAATTGTGGGGGTTTTTAAACTTGCATCTCTACTGAAAAGAAGCCACTAAAAGTAAATGTCATAAAAGGAAAATAATGTGAATTTAGAAAAACTTAAAATAAAATAAGTGATACAGACATTATCCAGGTTCATAAAAGCCCCTTTTATTTATTTTTTAATAAACTTAAACCACCATATTCTTGAGGCATTAATGTCATAAGAGTACAAAACCTTCATTATTAAAAATGGCCTCTGCACCACGCACAGCTTTTAGAGCGCTATTAGAATCTTAAAACTTTGATAAGCGTTCCATCATTCGAGGTGTGTGAGAGACAAGTGAAGCTGTCTTGTCCTGCATTTAAAGATGATGGAGATGTGAGGGAAAACTGCACATGCAGGAGGAAAGGATGGAAATATGCCTCTGAGGAAGAAGAATGAAGACACATTCTACAAAGCAAGAGAAATAAGAAGGGAATAAGTCTGGTCGAGACATTCAAGTATGAAGATTTCTTTTAATTTTCTTGTGTTGCAATTATTGCGTTTGTTATGTGAACTTAAGCCGTTTTTTTTAATTTACACAGAGCTGGAAATATCACTATTTTTTATTTTGTTTTAGGATGATGACACCAAAAGTTTCGTCCATTTCATTTTCTACAGCTTATTCCCTTAGCAGGGACCCTGGAAAATGGAGCATGTTCCAGCTGCCCAGGGAAAGATACGCCCTCACATATATCATCACAACGATGGACAATTTTAGCTCCTAAATCAGCTTGTATTTTGCAGGGGAAATCGTTGAGTTTAATTTTATTTAAAGTGTCTCATCATAATAAAGTTATCTCAGGGAACTTTACAGTTTCAGTAAGACCATGTCCTCTCCCCCACTGTGGGATTAATTAAGTAATCTTGTGTTATATTAAGACTATTGGAGATAAGAAAAACAGATCCCAGAAACTCAACAACGAGTGAATCACAGCGTGGCAGAGACAAAACTTCCTTAACCAAAAATTCTTCAATTAAAGTACAAGCGGGGGATCGTGCAGTTTTCTTTCATTACGCTTGTTATTCTATTTTATGTCTATTCTCTTTTTCTTTCCTTACGTAAATTTACCATTCTGGGAAAATCTATCTATCTTTTTAGTGTTAGAAAGAAATGTAAACTTATCCCATGGCTACTGGAGATTATGTGATAAGTAGAAAGTTGTCTAAAGCTTTAAACTTGAATAAAATAATGTAAAATAAAATAAAGTAAAAGGAATTACATAAAATAAAATAATTATCCCATAAATTTTACAATTTTATTATAATTTTTACAAATGTATTTTATTTTATTTTAGGCTCAGTCTATCTTGTTTATTTGTATACGTAAGATACACCTTTCTATCCAGCTTTGTTACGTCTGACTATTATAAGCCAAATTTATCAATGGCTGACCGATAAATATTGACTGTTTGAAAGCTACAATCAACTTTCCCGCCAGAGGAATAAAATCCATCAAAGTCGTCCTTTCCAGGAAATAAACGGGGAACGTTATTGACTTTATTGCGCTATTAGCTGCCGATGTTTTCCACGTTAATGGCATCTGGTTTTTAGTGTCCTGTCTTTATGGTGCTATTGATCATGTTAGTCGTCTGCGTTTGGTTACTGAGGTTGTCGAGTAGCTAATGAAAAAAAAAAAGTACGTATTC
Organism: Callionymus lyra; assembly: GCF_982586985.1. Taxonomy (NCBI): domain Eukaryota; kingdom Metazoa; phylum Chordata; class Actinopteri; order Syngnathiformes; family Callionymidae; genus Callionymus; species Callionymus lyra. The sequence goes on from NC_141822.1 coordinate 25,836,672, forward strand.
CACTCGTGTCGACAAGTTTTATGTCCCGGTACGATCCCACCTCCTCACAAGATGGCCAGCCTCGGAGGGACGATGAGGAGGAGGAGGAGGAGGAAGGAGCCACACTCTTTCTCCCCTCGATAGTGCCAAGGAGAGGAGCAGATGGTGTGAGGGATTGGAAACATCGTCTGGAGTCGACCAACCTTGGGCTAATAGCAAGATGTGCTGGCAGTGCCATGTGAGTGTGTGAGGAGCTGGAATTGTCTTACGCTGCAGTGTTGCCTGGCGGAAGTTCATCGCTGTATGTGTGCGCACACGTGTGAAGATCAGAGAGGCTCCTTCCTCATTTATTCATGAGCGAGAAGTTCATTATTTCTTCATGGAGTGATGCCAGACTTAAGGGGCGATTTAAAGAGCATTCTTTAACTACAAATTCCTTCAAATTAACATGCTCTTTTGAAACGATGCCAAGAGCATTGGCAGTGGCAAGAAGAGAACCTCTTTCCTTAAATAGGGGGGAAAAAAATAATGTGTCATCTTTTACTCAAACCAAATATGCCTTAATAGGCTATGAACCAACTGAAATGAGTGTTCAGACACTAGATGAAGATTCAAAACTATATAGAAATACAACCTTTTTGTAAGGGGGGTTAAAATTCAAAAAGGTCCAATATCAATGGCATATTTAAAGTGTTAGATCAATTCAAATTTCACTTAATTTCTACTCATGTCGACTAAGGGTTGGGATTGTTTTCAGAGTAATCTGTTCCTTCTTAGAGTTATAGATAATAATGTATGTTCATTTGAACGTACCGACCTGAGCTCAGTTTCATCTTCGTCCAAAATGTCACACTTAAAAACATCCGTATGCCTCCGTAATGCTCGTCTGCAACATCCATCTTCTATTGAATGAGGAATTGTTCCCGAAAAAATTAAACAAATCTATATTTTAAGCTTGTTTTTAGCAGATGCTGCTATGCTGGGGCACTGACACTAGCAATGTGTTTGAATGAGGAAAGACGTCAGGCAGCAGCTGAGAGACTGAAAACATTTGAGTTGATTTTAAAATTATAACATTAAAAAGTCAAGTTAAACCGTTCCTGTAAATGATCATGTTGCCAGAACAAAGCAGGATTCTATCATATTGAAGTCTCCAGCTGCTAAAGTTCTAACAAAATGGCAGATTTTATATAGCAGGTAGGCAAAGCTTTAAAGTAGAGAGGTCGGCTTTTGACTGTAAAGTTGCTGATTTAATCATATTCAGATACCTTTGTGCCGTTGTGTCCCTGAGCAAGAAACTTTACCCTTAACCCCCTTGCTTATGATGGTTGAGCGTTGCATTCTACTCCTACCTGTGTGGGATTGTGTTTGTGAATAAGTGGCTTTTAGTGTTTGCTGAACAAAGCAGGAAATATGCTATATAAGTAAAAACCGTTCACCATATTGTTCAAAAGTCTACTATCACGCCCAGAAGACATTATCACATCATGTCCTTGACGTGGGACGTCTTCTAAAAATGCATTTGTTTCTGAATGTATTGTGGAGTTGAGCTGATCTCAAGGATAGCTGAGAACATGTTATGACACCTCAATCATAGTGATACATTATAAATTGTTATATCCTTATAATATAAGATTTCTAGGATAGGCTGTTCTTCATAACTATAATCCGAAGTATAAAATATATTTAAGACTGTGACACGGAGAAATGAGGATGGGAAGTCATGGAAGATTGTTTGTTAAAATGCTATTTATTTTTGTGTGGCTTCAGGAGAAGTCAGAAACTTTGTTTTACAACATCGACAAAGCTATTTTTGAAAAACAGTATAATTCCTAAATTCACCTTTTTAATTTTTAATTGGAGGAAATATTCATCTGAATTACTCCAATTGCCTACAGAATAGGTCAATTGTGGATTGAAATCATATAAATGGATTCATTTACGGTACAAAAAATACACTCAAATTTGTTCAAAGTGATTTTGTGAGAGCTTTTTCTCAAATGTTTTTTTTTTATTTTTTACTTTTTAAGGAGCAATGAATGAGGACAAAATTCCTGAAACCAAAACCCTATTTAGAGACTAGTCATAAATCAAAGAAATACAGTGAAAGGACTGCATTGGTCTCCAGGGCTGCACTTTGCCCAGTTCCTACTTAGACTGTGTGTCTCTGCCATGGTAAGTAAGTCAGTGAGTAAAGTGACACATCTGGCAGAGAGGAAGGGCGATTGAATTACTGTAGCAAAGCATTAATGTATGAAATAAAATATATACAAAAATACTGATTTATTTTGTTGTTTATAAATACCTTTAACTCTACTTTTTCACTCACCGATAATAAAGTGAGTTAAGTTTGGAACTCTCTTAGAACAATCTTGAAACTTGAGTTTAGTGGAATGTGACCAGTTGCAGGAAATGTCGGGGCAGCTGGGAGATCCTGAAGAGATAAGTGGCGCCAGAGAACCGCTGATGTCACCGTCTCCAGGAATGGCAGCCCCCCTCTTCCTCTAGAAGCAGCGAGGAATTTAGGAAGCGCCACATCTTCCAACAAAGCTCCTTCATTGTAGTGATGTATAAAAGTGAGAAGAAACTCACTCAGTCCAGAATACACACCAAATCAGAACCCAGGAAAACACTTGAAAAAAAATACATGCAACGCTTTTTAATTTATGTATTTTTCTTTGTCCAATATGTTTGGTTTATTTTTTTGTGATGAGATGTTTGCAAATGATGATTAGGACATAAATTGACTGTACAAAGATTATAAAGACTGTATAAACAATATAAGGTTAGAGAAAATAAGCGCTATATTTAAAATGCTAATATGTTGATTTAAATGTCTCTTAAAATGATCTTTGACCTCTATTTGTACAAAACTATCTTTTCATTTAAATATGAAAACACACCCACACACACACACCTTCCTGATGATTGGTCAAGCATCAAGGATTGTCACTGCACATCATCAATCCCAGAAGTCTCCACCTCCAAGGGACTTGTTGTATATACAAAGCAGGGCATGATTACAGCTGGCTGGAGGAGGGGTTAAGATCATTATTACATCATAATGGGCTTCACTCTTGTAACCTCTTGTTCGCTGATATTTCAGGGGTGGGAGAACTTTATAAAGTAATAAGTTCAAAACATCTTCAATGTTAGGGACTTATTGCATCTTGGAGATGAAGACTTTTGAAACATGTGAGTGAGTCAGAAGAGTTTGGTTCACATTAGTTGCACTTTAGAAAAGGAAAAGTCTCACAGTAGTTCAGGCATTAGCAAACACTACCAGAAAGGAGTTAAGTGGTCACTCACAGACCCTCTGGACAGTTCTCCCAAGCAACGTTATATAATAAGCAGCATCCTCAAAATAAAAAGGTAAAAGTTTTACTGTGTAAGTCACGACTCTTGAAAATAAAAATACATTTCTCAAGGAAAATATGAAAAAGCATTATATAACATGTTGAAGCTTTAGCTTAAACTCAAACTCACCCAAATAATAGCCTTGGCAACTTTTCTACTTCTGTTTCAACCAAACAAACCTGATATATACACTCACTGGCCACTTTAGTAGGTACATTTTGCTAGTACAGGGTTGGACCCATTTTGCCTTTAGAACTGCCTGAATCCTTCATGGCGTAGATTCAACCATGTACTGGAAACATTAGTCAGAGAGTTTGGTCCATATTGACATGATAGCATCACGCAGTTGCTGCAGATTTGTCGGCCGCATATCCATGATGCGAATCCCCCGTTCCACCGCCTCCTAAAGGCGCTCTATTGGATTAAGATCTGGTGACTGACCATTTGAGTACAATAAACTCATGGGCATGTTCAAGAAACCAGTCTGAGATGATTCCAGCTTATGACATGGCATGTTATCCTGATGGATGTAGCCATCAGAAGACGAGTACAGTGTGGCGTTGCAACGATGCCCAATTGGTTCTAAAGAATTCCAAGAAAATATCCCCCACACCATTACACTATCACCACCAGCCTGTACTGTTGATACAAGGCAGGATGGATTTCATGTTGTTGACGCCAAATTCTAACCATAAGAAATTTCAGAAATCTAGACTTATCAGACCAGGCAATGTTTTTCTCTTCTATTGTACAATTTTGTTGAGCCTTTGCGATTGTAGCCTCAGTCTCCTTTTCTTACCTGACCTTAAGGTTGGACGTGTTGTGCATTCAGTGATGCTCCTCGCCATACCTTGGTTGTAACGAGTGTTTATTTTAGTAACTGTTGCCTTTCTATCAGCTCGAAACCAGTCTAGCCATTCACCTCTCACCTCTGGCATCAACAAGGCATTGTCGCCCACAGAACTGCCGCTCACTGGATATTTTCTCTTCTTCGGACCAGTCTCTGTAAAACGCTAGAGATGGTTGTCCGTGAAACTCCCAGTAGATCAGCAGTTTCTGAAATACTTGGACCAGCTCGTCTGGCACCAACAACCACGCCATGTTCAAATTCACTTTTTCTTTCCAAAACCTATTGTTCGCTTCCAACTGCAGCAGATCGTCTTGATCATGTCTATACGACTAAATGCATTGAGTTGCTGCCATGTGATTGGCTGATTAGAAATTTGCATTACCCTAATAAAGTGGCCGGTGAGTGTATATGTCTATATATATACTGTATATATATGTATCCAGGTGAGAGAATTTGATACAGGGCAAAAGCAATTTAATTAAAGATAGGAACGTAAAAATATTTTAACTACTTTTTAAATATTATTAAATATTTTTTTTAATGTCATCAATTTGGTTTATCTTATCAAAATTACAATTTTTAAAAGAAAAATTAGGTCTCAATGTATTTAACTCACAAATATTTCAAGATGTGTTAACATACTGGACAAAAGTAGCTTGTCATTGTCACGACAAGATTAAACGAAGGGATAATCTTGTGTTGTTTGACGGACGAACCTTTTCACCCCATATCTCCTCATTTACCCCACAAATGGACAGCAACACCTTGTCTAAAACTGTAGCGCGGTATTGGATTACAATTGCATAAGGGTTCCGTCATGCTCGGGGCATGGGGCAGCTCAACTTTTACTTTGTGTTATTTTCAAACCCGCCCGGTCATGTTGATGAGCATTTATGGACGGCCACGCGTTGAATGCGGAGCTGTCGGTGGCTCGTCAGTCTCTTGAAAAAAAACATGTTGATAAGTGTCTTTGTGTAACACATTTCTGAACCGATTCTGGGTGGATAGAACCGAAGCACAGTGAGTCATCAGTATTAAAGTATATTGTTGATGTGACCTCATTACAAGTTATGAAGTGCTCGTTCGACGCCCACACGCGGGATATTCTCTCACTTTTTTTTTATTTATCGGCAATTAAACCCGTTGACCTTTTTTTTTCTGCAGACGTAACTCTACCATCCTCCTCCCGGAGCCGTGCCTGATGTTGTCGAGCCTGATCTTCTGCTGACAGCCCCTTGCATGTCTTGGTGTAAAAACAGAAGCTGTTACAGATCACGGCAGGCACGCTGGGGATTAAGAAGACAGCGATACCTGCCTCTATGACATAAGTGTGAACTGCTGTCAGCGATTGGCCGGGGTGTTTTTCGCGTGCAGCTAATGTCCCTCTGACCTAGAAACCCCCCAGCAATCCTCCACTCTCCTCCTTCTCACGACCACAGGTTGAGAACCCTGCGTGGCAGCTTATACGGGCCGCGGCGAAGGGCTCATTGTTAACCTGCTAATGCGGCATCATCTGCGCTGTGGAGGTTCGTGCAAGGACAGGGGAAGGCAGCTGGGTGCCAGATGAGAACAGTAATTAGGCCGGTATCCACCGGGCTTTGGTTACAGGTGCAGATCTGCCTGCAGGGACGAACAAAGCTGTCAATGGAAAAGATCATTCATGCTGAAACAACATAAAAACCAGTGCGAGGGGGTGGTTGGATGGCTCCTGCTGCACAGAGCCAAGACAAGATAAATCGCCCAGAGTGGCATCGCGACAAGCCCAAAGCAGCCGTGTAAATCATTTCCCCATGTAGTGCAAAAGGAGACACTTCGATTTTAGAGCTTGAGCAGTGATCAGGCCCTTGTGCCACATTATATTCTCCTCTCCTTTTAGCTACAAGCAATATATGAAGTGAGCATGGGAATTAAAAAGTTATTTGCCTTGTAGCCCGATGCTGCATTTTGCAGGAGATCATTTACTGCATTACCCATTTTATAGCCTCATCGTGTGGTATTGGATGAACCCACGCTACCTAAATCACATTTGTTGACAGGCGTCTTTGCTAGTAACAGCTTAATATGCCCAATATACAATAGGATTGATTGCATGCAGTTTAAAGAGCACCAAAACAACATAGTTATTGTTAAAAAAAATGTATAACTAATTAGAAAAATGTAATTCCTAAGAATGATTTCATATTATATTATAAATTGGTTAAACTGACATTGATAAGTCCCCATTGAAAATCAAGAAAGGCACCAAAAAATACTTGACATTAAATGGTCCTTGACTCGCGCCACATTAACAAGTCTTAAGAGAATTTAATATTGGCCTAATTTTATATTAAAGTGAACAGTGTCCACCTTCAACTTTCTTTCACCTCGTAAAACAAGAGAGCATCTTTTCTTTCTCCGCAAGGCACATCCACATCTTCATCCATTTATATTTCACAGCTGCATCAGTTTTTTTTTTTGCTTTTTTGAAAAGTTTCCAGATTAGTTGTGGACATTTGAGACTTAAGAGCCAGAGGAAAAGCAGCATGTGTTACGACATCAACACACAGTTATAGAGATTGATTACATCAAAAAGGTGATACAATCTTGTTTGTATCATATGAATTGACAGAAAATAAATCATAGAATGCCTGAAAGCACCGTTTTGGCCAGTACAATACAGTATCCTAGATACCGATAAAACAAAACTTTAGTGGTTATTATTAAGAACACAGCTGTCAATGGAAAGAGATTAATCATCTCTTAAAAGGTCAATTGATTTAAATGTTGATTTAAGTGTATCTTAAATAGATGTTGGACCTCTATTGTATCATCAGTATGTGTCTGTTTGTACAAAACTATTTTCACTTCAGTTCAGTTCAGTTTATTTTAAAAGGAAAATGTGCAGTTAGAAAAGGTGCTTAAGCCCTGCCCACTGAAAACGCTTAGTTTTTTTGGATATGAAATCTTGTTTACTATAACCACGCCCACACCGCAGTGATTGGTCCAACATTAAGGTTTTTCATCATGCATCATCAATCCCGGAAGACTCCACCTCCAAGGATTCATTGTATAAATCAAAGCAGGGTGTTATTACCGGTGGCTGGAGGGAGGGAAGCCATGATTACGTCATAATGCTATTCACTCTCGTAACCTCTTGTTCGCTAAGATTTCATACGGGGGAGAACTTTATAAAGTAATAACTTCAAAATATGGTCATGATGAGGAATTTACTGCATCTTGGAGAGAAACACTTCAACATCAGGTCAGGAGTGTTGGGTTCAGATTAGTTGCCCTTTAAATGAAACTCTTATTAGCTGTTTTTCCATCTTCTTACATTTGTGGTTGTACAAAAACGATATTCTGCTGCCTTATGCACTTTCCTTAGGCATAAAAACAATTGTAAATACTACACATTAATGTGCAGTATTGCATAAAGGTCTAATTTCCATTTTCTGTAACTTATTTTTTATAGATTTGGTTTCATTAGTCCACATATATATAAGTAGAAAATTCATTTCTGGTGAAGCCCAAACATCTTGATGTCTCAGCCAAATAGAAATCTATCAACACCTTTTTTTTTGTTCTAAAGAGAGAGTTTTCTTAATAGATTCCATTCAAGCAAGAGTTTCCTTCAGTTGTCACTTGTCAATTTTAATATCCTTTCTCAAAATAAATCACTGGGCCCACAGAGAAATCAATTTCTCAGCATTAATTAGAGAAACGCTGCTGCCATCTCTTTTCAGGATTTCCTGGTGAATTCCATCTTCCCACTCGTGTTTTTATCTTACGGCTCCATCTTGCCACAAATAGTAAACGTCTCGGCTATTAATCCTTCCACACACTCACTTCCTGCAGCAGACGTATTCTTAGTCCTTCTTCGCCGCATCACACTTTGAACCAATCTGCTTTTGTTAAAAGCACTTTGTCGATAAATTTGACTTCCCTCGACACTCAATACTGAGTCCATTAAGGCCTGCCGAGCCACGGGGCTAAACGTGTGTGCCACTGGTTCCAGTAAGGTATATCTGCTGAGCGCTCATTAGCAAGCATCATCATACGTAATTCTGGCACGCGTAATGCCATTAGAGAGGATTTGGCATCTGATATTTGAGTAATGGGATTAGCAAAGCAGTAAATCTCCAGAACTGAAGGTCTTCCCTTCTCAAGCAAGGCACAATCCATGGTAGAGCCAGTCACCGACACGGCCATTGTTTCATTTATTTTTTTATTTTCTTTCAACAAAGCCCTGTTGATTTAAGAACTGAAGGGGGGGAAAAAATGTGAAATAAATCATCCCTGGGCTTGTTAAAGTGAAGGGTGAGTTCATTGAAAAGGAACAAATGGGTGCTCCAGTGGTGAAGTCAGAGAAAATAGTGAATGTATTCAATTTTATCTCTTGAAAAAAGCTTGAAGAGCAGCTGTTTTTAAAAATCTAAATACAACCTTGATGACACAATAGTCAACAATTATTTGGAAAGCCTTGAACTCTCCTTTGTGTGTTCCAGAGAACACTGTAAAAGCCTTCAGAATTTCCAACTAGATCAGACTAGCCTGCTCCGGCTTGAAAAGATGAATGTTATGAGATAATCAGGAGTTCAGTGCACGTGTTCATTTCCAGACCTCACCCACCCTCAATTGTCTGCCCTTCAAACACTTACAGCAGCCCACTTAAAGTGCACACTAAATAAACACCATCATTTCCTTTTTCTTTACACATTTTAACGCCAGCTGAGAAATCAGTAAACTATATTGTATTGCACTTATGCAGTACTTTGGCTGCAGCTGGTGCTATATTTTTGTTTGGTTTTCAAAGCTTACATTTAATGCTTAAATACTTCAGAATGAGAAACTTTATTGCCAGTGTTGTAAACACAATATAGGATTTTTTGCTGTGTCAGTACAGAATAAAAGAATGAAATAAGTGAAAATTCTTCTTTCACTTACAGGGTCGCAGGGGCAGCAGCTTCAGCAGGGAGGCCTAGACTTTTCTTATCCCAACTAGTTCTTGAAACTCTTCCTGGGGGACACCGAGATGATCCCGACCAGCTGAGAGTCATATTCTGCTGGATTAACTTTTAGATTTAATATTTTCTCCTAATTTTCAGCATCCAAAGTGAAATTTGAATTAGTAATAATTTCTGTAAATTAGTCAGTAGGACTTTTCTACCATCTTCACCCATTTCATTTGTTTTCCTATATTTTTGTGCATTAGTTTTATGATGGCTGTTCTCTTTCAGTCGCCCACAATCAATTCTACGTTATTTTTTCATCATTCTTTCGTTTAATTAACTTTAAGTTAATTCAAATCTAACTATTTCTTAGTAAATGTCACTATGAAGCTTGTGTGTATTTCTGTTGATTTATTGTTGTCTATTTTTATGTTTTGTCACTTAAATTTGGCTCATAGATATACTACCCTTTCACTTAAACTTTAATTAACAAAAGTCTTTGGCTTTTAAGAGGTCCCGTCGGGAAAATAAGCTCCAGACGATAAATCACTTTTCTCTCCTTTAATGCCGCCTGTGATCAGAATAATGAGGCCACGGCGTCTGGGGGTTTAAATGTTACCTGAAGTCAGGTGAGGTTCATCCATCGTGGTACAGCTGCTGCTTCCTCCAGCTAAAAGGAGAGAGCTGTTGCATCTTGTTCTCGCTCCAGCTTATTTGAAGGTTTCACAGAGACATTACATTTTTCCACCATAATGTGAGACTTACCAGGTGAGTGACAAGATGAAATTGTATGGTTTGATTTGATTTTTTCACTTGTTTTGCATCAAGTGAAAAATAAAAATACTGCCGATATAAATGTAAATCATTCTCCTTTGTTGTTTTTCCTTTTTAAATCAGGACAGGTTATATAAATTGGCAGAGAGGTTGTGAGCAAAAACATACTGGAAGTCCTTCAGCCTGACAGTGAAATACCATCAAAGGTCAAAGAGAATGAAGATGAAGTCATCCTGCCTGAAATCTTGGTAGAGGTCGACACGAAGAGAGGTAGTGATGGATGGAGGAATGCGTGATAACACGAGAAGCTGGAGAAATACTAAGAGGGGACATTAGATCACAAATGAGAGCAGAAATCAATAGAACAAGCTTGCCCGGACTGATATTAAGGATGTACACATATACTTTGACCTGTTTATTCACGACTAGAACAATCTACCAGAGTAGATTCATGGTCTTGTGTTGGACCTATAAAGATTGTTTAAGATAAGATAAGAAACAGGGATGATCAATGTCAATAACTATGCAGACTTCCAATAACAATAGAACAATAGATGTTTAAGAAGAGGATTTTAATGGGTTTGGAGAAGGAGGACAAACACAGGGAAATTACAGTGGTCCCTCTTTTAATGCAGGGGTTACATTTTGAAAACTACCAGCATTAAACCAAATCCTCAAGGTAGTGACCATTTAATTAAATGTTTAAATATACAACATATATTTAACAACATGTATTTGGACGTGGAAACTCAAAATTACATAAGGTAAGGGAAGGTAAGGTAGAACTTTATTGATTTGAAATTGTTTTTTTTCCAATAGCCACAGCAAATACAGCAATTTTTCATAAAAAATAAATCAAAAATAAAATAAGAACAAGAACAAAGAGAAATAAAGAGAAAGAACAAGATGATACAATCTAAGTCTAAAGATAAAGATAAAGAACATAGATCAAAGAAAAAGAAAAAAGACAAAGGATACAAAGATTAACATAGAACAGAACATCCATCACTCTCACAAACACTCTTAGTAACAGTTTCCAGCAGTAATGCTTTGCCGCCCAGCTAATGAATCCGAGCTCTCGATCTCTTTTGCCATAGAAACATAGATGTAGGATTTAAATAGAGTATCATTGCGACCAATCAGTCATCACCATAAAGAGCAGTGTGTAGAATGGCATCATGGGAGGCTAGTGTTGACAATTATATATACATATTCTTTCTAATACAGTGGAATATTCTCAAAAATGTACCACAACAGACACTGACTTCAGTGGAAATATATACTAGTTTTATAATCTCCGGGATTGTTTATCAGAATAACCTTCTGACCCACATAGATACACCTTTTTTAATGATCTCCTGTCCCGTAACCTTTCACCAGAGTTCATCTATCATTACATTTACATGCACCGAAGACGACTGCCGAACCAAACAATAACGAACAGGTGACTCAGCGTCCAGCTTGCTGGAGATATTCCCGAAGAGACCTTTGACCCCTTAATCGTTTAGCAATAGGAGATCTGCAGCAGGCTATTAAGAGAGCTTAGCTTCGCACAGATTTGGGGATGGGCCTAACCTATATCTGTACCGCATGGTATTCTCAGCATTCATGACTGAGCACCGGTTCCTTGTTGAAGCGTAACATGATGCCATGTAGTAGCACACACACTGAGGAGAGTATGTGTCGACTCATTGAATGACAGATTCCATGTTATGAACAGGATGTGGATTCAAATCAAAAGGCTGTGCTTTACAGTTTGAGCACAACAGATCCTTATTATAATGGGTTGTGAAATGTTATTAAACGTGAATTTGAAATATGTAGGGATGGAAGAAATAAAAACCAGGGTGCAATGTGAGAATTAAAAAAAAAAATTAATTAAACGAATAAAATGTTAAATAAAAGCGTTAATTTGAAATCCAGATTTTGGACCGCCCTGAGTTTAGTAGGAGTGAGAAATGAACAGCCTTTTCCCGAACAAAACAATCCCTAGCTCGTAAAAATCTTTCTGTCAGGCTTGCGAGTCTGAGATTGTATTACGCCGGAAGTCAAAGCATACAACCCTACAAGGTAAAAGCTTTTTTTCCTCGCAAAAGGGTCGTTGACAAGTCTGTGTTTAACATCGAATGTTTTAACCAAAATAAATGATTTAAAACAATGTAAAGGTATTATCTTTATCTTATATAGATGTGTGTGTGTGGGGAGGGGGGGGGTTGTGGCATTTTTCGCGCGAACGTGTCTGGATGTCTCTGCCACGATACAAATGAATAAGTGTCACATTTAAAACACGGTGAGTATTCAATGAAAATAATGATGGATACTGTGCAAACATTAGATTTATTGTAATGCCCCACTTTCGGATAATTACATAAACATGTATTATTTGGAAAATCCAAACCGGATGTGTACTTAATCACAGAGCCCAGCTTTATCTAAGGGTCGGTGACGCCATCTTGAAATTGTCCCGAACCAGAGACGAAGACAAGCAAGCAAAGCGGGGCTTCGTCAAAAAAAACTATCACGACATCAACTCGATATTTTGCTCTTCGTGACGAGGATTTACGGCGCCATTCGGTCGCCGTCGACGCCGTGTGTTTTCTGCTCGACAAATGCATCTTTAAAAAAAAAAAGGACATCTGCAAGGCCCTGGTTTGTGTGAGTAAAGCTCACACCCCGGAGAAGGCGCCTCGTATTCGGGACGAAGAAGCCATAGAACCGCCGGGACCACAAGCAGAGGAGTTCGGAAGCCGACGTTTCCCCGTCGCCTACACAACCCCGTGAAGTTTTTTGGAATGATGCAGATAGTGTTTTCTTTGGGGGGTCTGGCTCGGAGCTCGTCGAGGAGAAGTTTGGCTGGACTGCGGAGTGAGCTCCAGTCTCCATCCGATGGATTGTAGTTGTGTTCCGGCCGCGGCTCGACGTGACGTCCCGCTCGTCTGGATGGTGACTCCTGCAACATAACTTTAGCTCGCTCTCTCTCAAAGAATGCTGAAATTCTGGCAAATATTCATCCCTGGCTGGAATGTCAGCGAGTCTTCCGTCATTGTTTGTCTTTAAAATAATCCTGGGAAATACCAACAAGCCTGTATGGGATATTGTGGATTTAAAGCTCCGAATGACATTAGAAAAAAATGCCTAAATATATCCTGAAATCTGCATCAACACTCATTTGACTTGAAGAATCTTTTTTTTTTTTTGTTGCTTTTTTTGTGCTTTTTTGGCAACTGTTTTTGATATTCTTCATACAGTCATTGGATCACATTCGAATGGAAAATGGGAAACGCTACCAAACTGGCCTTCGCTGTCTTTCTCATCTCGTGTTCTTCAGGTGGGTGTGGAAGGGATTCGAACTCAACATGTACATAAGTCACTCAAAAAAAAAACACTGCACGATCCACTGCATCCGAGCCAAATAATCTTGTATCTGCCATTTCACCTTTTCTAAAACATGGCCTCTTCTGTGCGTGCGTGCATGTGTGCGTGCGTGTGGGGAGCAGGTTGGTATTGCTCTGCAGGAGTCTTGTTGAATCTAGGTAAACACTAGTTTACTTATACAAATAAAGTGCAAACCTCTCAGCTCTTCTTCTGGGAGAATCTTGCATGCATGGTTAGTTTGACAGTCAAAGGATTATTGCAACTTTTATCTGTCAACATACATTTTATTTCATTTTTTTAAATTATAAATGGTGATGTTGAGGTGGCCACACTTTTTTTTGTGTGCTTCTGTTTGGAGTCACGGCATCTTTATTGCAAATGTACACCAGCAAGAGAATGGATCACCATTTTGGATTTCCGAATTTCTTTCTTTACCAGCAGTTACGTCAGATCCATAACTCCATCAATACACACCGTCCTCCAGAGATCATTGTAGGTCGATGCTGTAGAAAAAGGAATGGTTGTTGACAAAGAGTGAATATCTCAGTGATTCATTTTACTTTTTTAAAAATCTCTAATGCAATACAGTCGATTGAAATCAAAAAAGCCAAACGGTGTTATTGAATATAAGAATGTGTCGCACAAAGGTGTCTTTGCAAGGAAGAAAAATCTGACGGAAAATCCTCTCACTTTCAAATTAAAATGTTTTTAACTCGTCGCTCAATTGAAGCAAGGTGTTATTTAAGAGCAGTCTGTGATTATTCCTTTGCCCGTTATTAAGTGGGAGTATTGAGTGCTACTTACTTGAGCTGTCATAATAATCTGGGTGGAATTGGAACGTAACATCCAGCTGCTCTTCATGTTGGATAACTCTTAATATGCTACGTATTCATACTGTGACAGTTCTGCATATATATGTAATATGTTTGAATACATATTAATGTAAACCTATAATAATTATCATATAACGCATAAACCAGTGCTATGGTAACTCAATTTACAATAACCTATAAAGGATAGTTATTCTTTAACTTTTTTTTTTTATTCCTGTTGACTCAGGTTACTTACTTTATCAGTAATATCCGACTGCAAATGACAATTATAGATATTTCTTTTTTTTCTCACACCCCTATTGAGTATTCACTTATTAATCCTCTATCCTAAATCTATCAGATGGTAAATGATCAATATATTTAAGATTCTTGCAACTGAAAATAACTTCAGAAATGTTTACAGTAGACATACAAAGCTTGGTGTTCGCTACTCACAGTGACTACAAACATTTCTTATTTGAATTATGTTTAAGCACTTTTTAATCAATATTAAAATATACTGGATTTTTTTTGTTGTTGTTGGACCGCTGCTGCTAGACTTTAGTCAATGAGTCAGATACCAGTTTCAGTGAGGAAGGAAGTGGTTGAGTTGTGGTACTTGCGTATTACAAGTGTTAAGTATCTTTTTTTTTTTTTTGTATAAGTTAGGATAAAATGGTTGTGAGAAGTTACTGCTTGTCTGCCAAAATGCATCGGATTGTTGAACTTTGCCACCATTTTTGTGGTGTGTTGCTGCTTTCATTAGAGAGATTTGACATGGTCTAATGTTGTTCAGCTGCTGCTTGGCGTTTATTTTGTCTCTGGCTGGCATGTTTGACTGGCCCTGTAACACAATCAGGATCAAGGTTAACTGCTGAAGTGAGTGAAGGGGCCTCCAGAGTTCCCCCCCCTTTTTTTTTCTTCTTTGAGGTGAATTACAAAAGCATCTGTTGAGTTTGACATTTTTCAACATGACGCTGTCGCCAAATAATTTAATAGATTTTTGGTCGTGACTAGTGGTTTAATTTGAATTACAGTTGGGTCGGGTTTTGATACAACAGTTGCTGGTTTCCAGTGGCATTTTCCATTATTGGATTATTGGCATCAATTGTCCATTTACATTTTGGTTTGTTGTTCAGTTCATATGATCTAAGTTAATCATAAAGAATCAATTTGTGTTTTATTTTCATTTGGTTTTCAAATTATCTTGTGAAAAGGATGCCGGGGGAAAAAAAAATGTGCCTTCTTTTTAAAACTAGAATGTAATTGTGTGATATTTACACATCAGCTTGCTGGCTACATACATTTGTATAGTTGCTTTATTTAATGGTTAAGAAGTTTATATTATCAGGTTGTTTATAGATTAGCAGGCATACATAAGAGAGCTGTTGTTTTCAGTATGTTGCAGATTAATCTTTACTAAACAACATTAAATCCCTAAAAACTATGAGTTGGGTTCAAATATACTGCCAATACAAAAAACGTTACAAATAATAGCATATTTAGTGGCAAACTGCACAAAAATTGTATGACTGAGCTGATTATTTAGCGTATACGTCCTGCATGTTTGTGAGTGTGTGCTTTCTAATACGCACTGGGTGCATTATTTATTAGCTCCCAGAGGCCGAGGTGTATTTTTAAAGCCAAATTTAGCTTCAGTTTTCCTTCAGGTCCAACCAACCAGAATCATTCCATGGGTATGCATCATTCTGTGTTGCTGCGTTTAAAAGGAAAAAAACAAGACGCACAGCAAAGCTGGCCAAGGACAGATGTTGTGTGTGATGTTTTTTTAATTTTACTCAAGAAAAGTCTACAAAAAAATGATCCCCTTTTTTCATACGTTAAGTTACTGGATCATCTCACTAAAGGATTGTAACTAAAACTTGGAGTTCTGAAAGTTGAACATCCAAATGGAAACTGTGATCCTTGTGTGTGATGCAACACAATGCCATTTGTCAATTTGCCATTAAATGTTATTTTTAAAAGAAATCAATCAAACCGCAGCAACTTGAAATCACGTTAAAGCGAAAACATAGTTTGTCTTTTTTTTCAAAAAACCTTCTCAAAACAAACAAGTGAAATCGTGTACTGTATTGTATTATGCTAAAAAAGTAAAGACATCGCGGTTGATAAAATACTCTAAAAAGCATTAGGGCTGCTACATACACATTTACCACATAAACCTGTTCTTTAACTAGAATTAAGACTCATTAAAAACACTGTAATTATTATGATGGGAATTTTCCCCAGGAGTTGTCTGTCTTAACTTGCTCTTGCTAATGTAAGCCAATTTAATCGGAGATAAAGCACCTCGGAGCAAAAATAAGAAAAGATGTGGTGGCGGATAAGATCGTAGATGCCTTGAACAGGTTAAAGCAAATACAAGGGGATTATGTGGGAATACTTTCTGGCTCTTGCTGCTTAGGCAGAAAAAGAAATGAAAAACTTTCATTTCAAGTGTGAAAAGGTTGCACAAGGGAAAACGATAATGTTGAAATATAACTTTTAATTAAATGAGTAAAACAATAACTTGGATTAGTTATGTAATAACCATTTAGCTGTAGACCTAAAAAGTGTTACGCAATTATGTAGATTTCTTTGCGTTTTAAATTTATACACAACCCCACATTTATGTGGGAAAATTGTGTGCAACAGTGTTTAGACATGTTTTAGAATCAATTATCAATTGCAAATGAATGTTGTTCCCATGAATATGTTGAGTGCATGCCCAGAAGGAAGTGTGTTTGTGTGTTATTGCTGACTAGTATGGGTGTCAACAGCTACTCGTGTAAACAGTAGCACAGATATCATATCATAACCAGTTAGAAAACTCAATAACCAAATACACCTCCACATGAGTTTCTCACCAATATACAGTAAACATGCCTGCAAGGGATGCAGCGCTGCTGTTAACCAATGACTCGTGTGAGTTTTAGTCATGGGATGTGGGTACTTTGACCGTCAATATCTTTTAATGGAGAGCTTTTATGAACGACTGTACAGGTAACACAATTGTATTCATATTTACAATTTTAATTATACTTATACAGGGATTACAATGTTTATAAAATGCACCTAGTGCGACGTTGTAGTATTACAGCGTATTACAATATGTATTACAATGGAGCCTTTGGTAACGGCCTAATAGTTTACTAACATTTTGACAGATTTTTTAATGCCGTTTTACCCATGAAACCGGATCTAGGTCAGTGGGTAAAACTGGAATTAATGCATTATAAAACATGTGCTTTTTATTTTTTTTAAAGAATGGGTTTCAAGTTCACCTTAAGTCGGAAAAATACAGTAAATAAACTTATGTTATCTATTATGGTGGCATTAAGTAATTATTTGAAGTAGCTCTACAATGACAATTTGGTGTAACAATTACTGTCATTGCTGTAATGAGGATAAGGAAGTGTTTGAATTGAGATATAACCCTCTAGTGGTTATACACCACAAACGCCTGTAACAGTTTATATAGCAGTTACAAGCCTCGACCACGCGTGTATAGAAAAATTGTGTACATTGACCCCTGGGGCTTTCCCTTTTTTTCGAGCGAACTTCCTTTATAGAATATAATATCCATCTTCCTATTTAAAAAAAAAAAAAAAACTATTAAGCAGCTTGAAGTGCTTCAAGCTCAATTTTTGAGGGGTTTTCAATTTATTTACCATTTTAACATGAAAAAAATAATGTAAAAAATGAATTTAGAATTTTTCTCTGAGCTCCTTTGGATGTATATGTAGGTTTCATTTTGCCCGTATAGGTCTTATTATGATTATCTATCCCATAAGCATTACCTAAATTAATTGTTACACTCAAACATTCTAAAAGTCTTGTTCATCATATACATACACCTATACATTACTTTGTATTGCACCAAGGCCCCACCCAACTATGTAGACCAAGGTTCCTTTTTTTTTTGTTCACTAGGGAATTATTTTCACAGACAAGCATTCATATATATTCTTTGGACTGAGTGCAAATAGGTTGAAATGCAGGTGTGAGTCAGCAAGGCTTTTGTTGAACCAGTAGGTCACATGGTCTTTTAAGACGTTCTGCCATTGGTCAACACTGACCTTGAACAAATCTTTGTCGTTGAGCTTATTGTAAGTCAAGCCAGAAAAGAGCATCAGCTAAAAGCCTGAAATGTAAATGCAGACCGTGTGTTCCACGGTAATGGAAAGTCGATGAATTACCCCTCCAGCCAGGACTGACTGGAATGAAAACAAATGACATGGT
The DNA here is from genome assembly GCF_982586985.1 of Callionymus lyra. Taxonomy (NCBI): domain Eukaryota; kingdom Metazoa; phylum Chordata; class Actinopteri; order Syngnathiformes; family Callionymidae; genus Callionymus; species Callionymus lyra. Next base: position 25,854,989 of record NC_141822.1, read on the forward strand.
ACAGGGAGGGTACAATGTTTGACATCAACTTTCAAGGGAAGCGTATGACAAGCAAGAGATGAGTCTATAGCGTCTTCAAGGTGACGTGAACACAAGCGATGATCCAATGCCCTGGACAATTGGAATCGCATTCAGACCATTTCGTAGTGTCCCTTTCGTGAAGACCAAGCCCAAATGCAGTATTACTGTAATTAAGGCGTCCTGCAGATGTTGCCTCATGTGCTGGGGAGAGTTTCAGTCTAGACAAGCTGGCTGCACTGACGGAAAGGGTTTTCTTTGATCCTTGATTAAAAACTGTGAGCTATACATTCATCATGCTCTTGTTTCAGTCGCTCTCAGGGGCTTTCACCTGCTTTACACTTCCTCCCTTGTTATCCTCTTCGCTCTTCTTCACTCTCTTGGCAGAGTTCCTCCATGTCGTTGAATTCTCTCGAACCTCTTCGCCTCTTATCACAGGGACTACTGAAAGGTTAAGGTGTCTTATGAGCTTTGGGCAGGAGTATATATTGTCCCCGATGCTGTGACTGCTGCTGTCGGGTTCTGTCACTTTTGGGAATCTCAAAAAGTGTCTTTTCTGCCATAAACGGGAGATTTTTTGCTTTTATTCCCAGCTATTATCTCATAGACCAAAGACCAGTATTGAATTCTGCGCTTTTGGGCTGTGTCTCTGCCAACCAATCCACAAGCAGTATCAAATAAAGCCTCTTAAACAGATGTTTTATGGTGTTCCTCTCAGTCTTGCAAAGTGTATAGGTGCTAAAGTTGTGGCTATATTTACAGTGTATAGCTGCTGAAAAAAATCTGAGTTACTCTGATTTTTCCAAAATTTTTAAATGTATAAAAATGAGATTAATACATCTAACAAAGGGTATGTTTCACAGTTGCACAACTAAAAGACCATTCTAAATCAGTTTGGAATGCAGCAGTTTATTTTAATCCAGAAACGTTTGCCACCTCTCTGCTATTTTGACCACTCCAAGATGTCGACTGGGTTCTCCGTGTACCAAGTCAAGTGGATGTCTCGAGCAGTCTCAGCTTTTTCGCTTTTGCATCGTCAACGTTCGACCCATTCAGGCCTTGAAGTGACAGCCATTATAACAGAGAAGACATTACTTGGCTATAAAGTCTTAATCAAGCTTTTCCGTCCATGAACCTGGGATGACCTCTTGAATGCAGCCATTTCTCTTAGATATTGAAAGGAAACTGATAAAGAATCTTGTTGGCCTTGCCCACCCGCACTTTTTTTTCTGTCTTGTTCTACTTTGCTCTTAAACTTTTCTGTTTCTGTCTGTTTTGTACTTGGATTTTATTTTGGCTGTTTACATGGACTTTGCTTCTCTGACTATTGAGTTGTTCCAATGAAGTCATCGTTGGTCCTTGTTAGTTGATAAGCAATGAATCCTTTGACGGAAACCGTTTCTGTGCAACTTTTATTATGCGTCATTGTCGCGCTGGAAGACCCATGACCTCTTGTGGTGACATGGCTTCCTGACACCGGGCACTATTTTCCTCATTAAAGACACAGTCCATCCAGTGGCAGAAAAGGCAACGTGACTGCAATACATCTCTGAAGGGACCATGTGCTTATTTTTGTTCCATACAAACTGGTGTCTTCTACCAAAAAGTTATATTTAGATCTCATTTGGTCAGAGAACGATTGTGGCTTTGACCCATTCGTTTTGGGAGATTCCAGTTTTTGTCTTCTCGTCAGTAGTGGTGCCCTCCAGACATTTGTACTGTGGTGTCTCTCTATTCACATGACAGCAGATGGTGTGATCTGATATCAATTTTGTCTTCCATTCTGTTGCTATACAGGTGTCACTATTTTGAGAGGGTTCCAATAATAACGTCCAGCCCATTGTTTAGTTCACTTATTTAAGGTGTTGTTCAAAAGCAAGTACAAGAAATAAACTTGAATATATGAACATTTACAAGACTGCAGTGTTGCTGGTATTTTTGGCCATGACTATTCTTGTTTATGCGGATCCTACACGTTCAAATGACGTCATAGTTGGTTACAGCTTTGATCCCAACCCAGGTTGAGAAAAAACTAAACGATACTACCAAAGATAAGATGAGTTGAGAAAAGTCGGACAGAAAATGGTAATAATAACCAGATTAATTTATTATCAATTTTAACAGCTTGTTTCTTTTGCATGCACTTACAAACTATTTCAACAGATATTCAGACATTCTTGTTGAATTTGCACTAACTTTAAATTGGGTTGGATTAATGGAACTGGAACAAGCATGTTGCAATTATGCTTCGTAAGAGCAAAGCACGAGATAAGCTAGCAAGTGGAATTAATTTGGATTTCGGTCAATCATTGCGTGTACGTGATAAACACGGTGAAGGCCTTTGTGAACGTCTCATGTCATGGTTGTAAACTCCTTTTTCTGGTCGATCAGCAGCTTTTACTTAGAGGGGATTTTTTTGCCTTGTCACACATCTATTGTATTGCATTGAAGTTCCTAATGTGTAGCAAAATAAATTTGACAGTAAACATTTTTATTTAAAATTTAAAAGGAATACAGTTTGTTGTTGTTGTTGGGTAACTCTTGTCTCATATTGAAAGTGAAAAATGTCATCTATTATTGGTTGAGAAGCTCTTTAACATAGCTCTATTAAAAAGGCAAAAACTTATTTCACTTCACATCTCTGGTATTGGTAAACAAAACTGTAAACCCTAAATTGCTTTTTTTTGAGGATAAATTTGTAGCTCCCCAAGCTTGAAACGTAATCTCAATTAAAAATAAACAAGCGTTGGCGTGTTATTTTGGCTGCGTGGGGCCTCGTGACCAGTTGGTGTCATTAGTTTACACTAAATATAAAGATGAGCTCGGAGTCGTAGAGGCTCTTTGACGCCTGCGCTGATGAAAGATAGGGATTTATCTACTCCATAGACTAAAAGCTTTGTCTCGAAAATAATTTTTTTTCATTTCGACCTGTGAAAACCATTTCAACTATTTTAAATACATTTTCTTGGAGAAAAACAGTTACCACATTGCAATGAAATTAAATATGATGTTAATATTTTTCAACACCCCTTTTTAAAAAAAACCCTCTACATTATAAATGATACATTTTTGAAACATTTTCTTTATGCCACCCCCTCTTCTGCTTCCCCTCTTTTCTTCAAGACTTTCATGTGAACTGCCTCCTAAGCTTCGTATTCACTCACTTCTTTCTCTCTAACTCATTTTAGAACATTTTATTTTAATTCGTACGCCTCATATCCATGATGGAAAACTTTGGTTTTCAATAAGTGAGAAAAAGGATTCTCTACAAATGCTTCACTTTGGCATTTTTTCCAGTGTCTTGAATGTCAGTTCTCAATTTCAAGCAAAAGACGAGCAGAGTAAGTGCTCATAAATTAAAAAAAAACAAAAACTTTCCTGTAGGGACAAAAGTAAGTCAAGGTAACGTTGCACATTGCATCATGCGTTTATCTTCTCACACAGCCAAAATTATATTTACAGACCTTCAATTATTTTTAGCAATACAAAGAAAACATGACAGATAAGAGAGGCGATGACTTCTTTCCAAGTTTATCGTCCTCCTTGGAACGACAAAAGTAATGTTTTTCAGGCGGGAAACAAGTTTGGCAACAATATGGCTTTATCACCGAAATGGAAATAAGTCGGTGTATATATATATATATATATATATATATATATATATACTGTATATATATATATGATATTCAACGAAAAATTAAGGTTGTATGTTTAAGCAGTTGCTAAACGAAACTATTCATGTAAATCATTTGAGACTTTAAAAGACACCACAACACACCTATTTTAATGGAGGAGACGTCAATCCTTTTTATTGACTCTGCGCTGCGTGTATGTTGGGACAAGCAGGCTGAATCGTGGTTACTGTTGCTTCTTTTCACATTGAGTTATTGAAATGGGGAAAGGTTGTCGGTTAAATCTAAACCTTGTTTGTGTCCTTGTGTCCCTGAGCAAGGCACTTAACATTGATAGCTTCTGATGGTTAAACTGGCACTCTCCATGGCAACCTATTCCTGTCGGTAAGTGAGGTTGTGAATGAATAAGTGACTTAATGTAACGCGTTTTAGGTGCTGAATAAGCATAGAAGGCGCTTTATAAGACATAGCTACCTATTTTACTGTTTGAGTTTATGCCAGATTTTTTTTTTCCTAAATTGGAGCACATGGACCTATTTGATAACCACAATTCGTAAGCAAATATAACCGTTGATATTTCTAATGTTAAGTACACAAGCTAAGTCAATGCCTTCGAGCATTCTTGGATCTACCACTTAATTATAAGATGGTATTCAAATGTCTGCATGTCTGTTCTTACAAAGGAAGGGTGCCAAAAAGAACATTTTCCAGTTTTCCTTTTTGCCTTGTTTTAAGAAGTGACTCAAACTGAACGTTGTGTTGTGGAATGTGTTGATAAATGAAGTGGATTTTGCAAAAAGGGATTGTCACCTTATATCTACTATAACTACTAAAATGATTATAGCCGCTATATCCCAAAATATTTAATGCCATACGAAGCTTAAGATGCTATTGTATATTTGGATTATTATTTCACAAAAAGTCACGTTACAAAAAAAGAAAATTCCATGGCTCTGAAAGGCAGTTACATAATCTCCATGACTGTAGACGTCTGTTTCCAAGAGGTAAAAGCTGTAAAATAAGGGGTCTGTTTTGATTAACATGAGGGTCCGTGTGTTCACGGCACACAAAACATTTGTATTGATTGTTTAAGTTGTGAACCCCTTTGCAAATTCACCACCTAGTTACGCCTAATCTTGCACCGTCTTAGATAAAGAACAGTATAGGAGTATTAAAGTACAGGGACCAAGGGACACATGTCTTCTCGTATAAAACTGCCCGTCCTGTAAAGAATGTCCGGCATGCAGAGGGTAAAACTCGGCCTATGTAACTCAGCAGGCGTCCCTGGTATGCACCTTTTTAATGTGCAAACGCACAGTTGACTACAGATGGTGGCGAGAGACTGAAGCACTCTCCTGACCTGTCCGTCGAGCGGCCCCATCAACGCTAATTGAGGCAAGGACCTACGGGCATTTGTTGCTGTTGCATACCAGCGAGGATTAAAGGGATTGGATTCAGTCGCTGACTGTGGTGTTTTTTAATGCCCACTCTCACCATGTCCCCTCCTCCTGGCTATGGAAAGAGTGCAGCCTTTGTAACCTGCTCGCTCAAGCCAACCCAACCGCCCCTGCCATGTCACGACACCATCTGATTGGTGCATAAACGTAACTTCAGCTAGATCAAGGCGACTCTGTTAAAAAATTACAGTAATAAGTGTCCACGCTCAAAAGCATCCTGTTTTTCATCCAGGCTCCCTCACCAACTCTGATTTGGTACCACGTTATCTTTCGTCTCCTAAAAATAAGTATTCCTTGTCTTCACTGTTTCATTGATGTCCCAAGGAAAGGCAAACTAAGCCAATGCGGCTCATTTCACGTTAAGCATCGACTTCTGAATCTACACGAAGTCCATGAAAAAGTGCCTGATACTCATTCAGGCAATAAAGTTCGCCGCAGGCCAGTGGTCTCTTGAGCCGTCCCTGGTGCCTGATACCTGCAAGAGTCAAACGGCTACAATTGCTGTAAAGAAAGTCTTTGTCCCAACATGCCTACAGCTGCCCTGAAGCCAAGCACTGGAATATTTTTCTGTAGATTAATGTCTACGTTTTGTAATCCAGGGGCAAAAAAACAGTGGCCCCTTATAATGCCAGGCTGAGTTTAAAGATACCTTTTGTATGGTCATAGACAAGCTTCTGATTTTTTATTATAGTTGTTCAAAACATTTTGATTTAAATGCATTACTTGTGATAAATACGTCATTCCGTGTTGTGTAGGCTCTTTTCGCCTTTAATGATTCCTTGTTTGTCAAATGAATTGATATATTTTATATAATCTTATATATATTTATTTTGAATATTCTTTTTATCTATATTTTTTCAATTTCCTGATGGTTATTTCTCTTTAACCTGTATGTAAAATTATATTTATATATGCTCAATATGTATTTGAGCTGCGGTGCTTTGATTTGTGGCGCAAAAACAACCTTACAAAAATCCAAGAATCAATGGTCAGAAATTAATTTAATGTTCTATATTGCAAATAAGATTTCAAACTTATTTAAACAAAGATGTTCAAACTTTGTCTACCTCGTCAATTCGTAAAGCTGTCTTTGACCCATGTTATTAAATATTTCACATTTACCAACACAAAGTAAAAACTTGTAAATCGTTCCCACAATCTCTCAACGTTGTTGTAGAATTACAGGGTTGTTTTGTGTAGGTTGAAGGAGCGCTCGCAAATATAGCCGCTGCCTGCTGAGAACACTACAACCATCCAGGGTTTTCGGTTATTTATTTATATCAAGAGGCAATTCACACATTGTAGCTTCGCCTATAAGTCGATGTGGGGGAGGTTTTATCTTTGTAGCGGCAGCAAAATCTGACATCTGATCCCCTGCATAACTTTTTACTCAACACACAAACGATCGCTGGCTTTTGTTCTGCTCGTCACACTTGTTCACACACACTTTAGAGCTAATGTATTGCAACTGTGTCTGTATACAGATAAGTTGATCCTTTGTTCGAATTCCATCATAATGAACAATCCCGGCTCCTGGCAGCTGCACAAAAAAAGCCCCGATGAATGAGTTGTTTACCTCCTTTACTGCACGCAGTGCCGAGCGCAGGCCCGGCCCGCCAAGATGCCTCTTGATTATGAGGCTACTAAGCAGAGTGGGCACAGCCCGCCCCGGTGACCGGCCATTAAAGAGAAAATTAGATTGAACGTCCTTTGTTCTTAGGTAGCGCGTGAGTGGAAATCTTCCTGTTGCTTAAGCGTTTTAATTATCACAGTCATCTGTTTTTGAAGTTTTATTCAACTTGGCAAGAAGAATATTCAAAGCTTAAGTTTTAAAAATCTTGCCTTAAGATTAAAATTTCATCACTCTTTAGGAGCTTTTAAAAGAGAAAAAAAAAAAGGAAAGCATTTTTTCCTCATGGTGTCGTGGCCTCCGATACAGCTCTTTATGAATTGACTCCACTTTTGTGACCCCTTGGCGACAGGACAAAAGATTGAATTTTCTGAGCTGCCTGTAGATGATCATTTGCGGCGTCTTTGCCAAGTTGGCCATCTTTTCTGTTTTCATATTACGTTTCTTTCTCAGCAGCCGTGGCACCTTTCTTTGTTTGACGGTGCAGAGACCTGGTGCTTATTTGGAGCGCTAAATTCCATTTGTGTCCACCTCCAAATGTCAGCACGCAACTCTCGGGACGAGGTGTGACAAGGTTGTTTCAGTTTCTCGAATGTAGGGGGGGGGGGGACTTGAACACACCGTAACTAAAGTAGGTCACTTTATCCTTAATACAACTCATGCAACAGTCATGCAGAAAAATGAATCTTTTAGGGCTGCAATGAATCGGTTGCTTCTGTCGCTCTGTATAAAATAAATTAAAAGCGCTGTTATATGTTATATCGCAATATGCACTCTTTCAGACAATTATGTAATGATGGCTTTTTGAAGCGTTGAAAGGAGTTCCACCGGAAATATCCACTGCGTTCTCGCAGATAGTTAACTGAAATTGCAATTCCAGAGACTTATGAAACTTGTGTCAAGACTACTGTAAAGGCAGAATTGCTTTTGCACTTTTAGTAAAAAAAACAAAAACACTTTCACTCAAACATTTTCTACAGGTACAAAATCTGAATGTTCATCATGTTAATGGGTACAGTGCAAATAAATGCAACATTTGAAATTCTTTGGTCATTTTCTTTCCACATTAATGGAAAAGGTAACTTTTGGACAAGAGGTTTAAATATTTGGACCTTTCTATGTTTGAAAGTATTCACATTGATTTGTTTTTAAGGCTCATTAAAAAATCGTATCGCCAGATTCTTTCCAAAAATTCAAACAAATGTGAAATATATTTGTGGATGTTGAGACACAGTTTCCCCAATTTTCACAAATGTATACTTTAAATTCCCTTTATACTTTTGACAAGCTACTTTTTCTAATTGCTCAATAGTTTAATAGTCAAAATAAAAAAAATACCGCATTAATATCGATATTGCAATTCTAGACACAAATATCGAGCAGCCCTAGAATCTTTGTAGTCAGTGCAGGGCTTTACAAGCTACTTGTTTTCCTCTTACTACTGAATTCATGTAATTTCAATGTTATTTATTTTTACTCTTAATCTATATCAACAAGAATTATTACAAATGACCTTGAGTTTATCATCCAAGCTCTTCCTTCCTACTTCAATCCGACAGCTATTATTATTGTAAACAAGGGAGTCTGTGCCTTAGGCTACACAAGTTTTATTGCCTGAAAGCACCTCAATGGGCAGAGAAATATTGTACAGCACGTCTTTGCCGATAGCTCTTTAAGTCCCTACATTCACTTTGATTCGCTCTAGTAATTTCTGAGCTGTAACTTGGGAACAAGATTGATTTCTTTGCTTCAAGTCCTTAAAAACTTGCCACCCAGCTCAATCCACCTTTGGCACACGGTGCCATAGGGAACTGGCTGGTGATGTCATTCGATTCACTGTTTTGATTTATTGAAGATCTTTGGCTGCTTTTGCTGGAGAGTTCAGTCAGACTTGCAGCACTTTCCCACACGGGGAAGGAGTTTGATCAATGAGCAAGTCAAACACAAACTTGCTTGCCTTAAGCTCTGTCATATTTGGAAATACATTTGTTTGCTGGCAGTTGATCCAAGGTCAGGTTTGGTGTGAGCATACAAAAGCCAATCGCTTTGAGCTAATGAAAGAAAAGACATAATTCATTCTATCATTTTCTTCCTCGTATAACCCTAATGGGATCTTGGGAGGCCGGAGCCCATCCCTGTTGCTTAAGGTGAGGGGTGAAGGGTCACCCACCTGTCGCAGGCCACGCACGAACAAACTAGCCTTCTTGCAAAACCAATTGAAACACAGAGAGAAAAAACAAATACAAATTTGGTTAATGATGAACAAAACAAAAACTTAAAAACTGTGACAAACATCTCCTTTCAATTCAGTCGACAGTGAATAATTTGATATGATTGATGAGGAATATTTTGCAAACCAGCGGTCAAAATCGCTATGGCATTCAGTAGCGGAACCACTAATGCTGCTGAACCAGATGTAGCTAATACGCTTAAGTGTTACCTTTGCACACCTCTCTAGCAGCTCCCACAGTTTAAAGATTAAATAAACACTGACAAACAAATGTGGTTTCTAGCAGGGAAATGTAATATATGTCCCTCACTGAATGGTTTTAGCCTTTAGAGGGAAATAATCGGTTGAGAAAGATGGTTTATGTAAGAAAATGGTTTTGAAACTTCTTGTAAAAGAAAGCTTTTTATGTAACATCAAGAGATGCTATTTATTTTATAAGCTGTATATGTTATACAATATCCTCTATAGGTAAAGACCAGACTGCTGATTTTGACTTTTGTAGCAAATAAATGAGGATATACTTATCTAATATCTAATCAAATGTGAAAGGGCTTGTAGAAAAGTGCTTTTGAAAATATTAACTTAATTAAGAAATGTAAACTTATATTAACGATGCACAATGAAGTGCATTAACGGTCTCAAACAACCTGAAGCAACATGCAATATCCTGTATCTGTCAGTGTTAAATTATTTAATTAAACTTTGTCTTGAAGCCAAAGTGAGTCCTAGCTATCTCCTTTGAAATAACATTTTTTTTTTTTAATTTGGGGGGAAAAACATAATTTAAACTGTCATTAACACAAGTTAAAAGTAAGTTTGTAAAGCATTAACAGTGTTATTACTAAACCAAACTTGTTAAATCATTGATCGTCCTGAAGTTTGTGAAAGTTAAATTTAGCGTAGCCTCTGCTGACGTCACACACACTGAACTCGGCACTGTCAGCCTTTATTCAACAAGTCTAAACGAGAAGACACAAACACATGGATTACAAGGTCCAGATCGTGTTGTGACATAATTCTCCTTAGTTTAGAGATTTTTCTCAGCTGAAGGAAACAGTTTCTGGTCGGTTTTCTGCAGTGTTGAACTAGATGCATATCTTTGTCAAAAACAACACCCAGGTTTCTCAGGCTCTGGTTGGCCTAAGTCACCTAAGTACTGACTCAACCCTTGAGCTATATCATCAGGCGCAATCACCAGTGTTTCAGTTTTGTCCACATTTAGCTGCAAAGTGTTTTCACTCAGCCATTGTTTGATTCTAGCAAACAATTGACTAAGCTGTTCAGCCTCTGGGGCTCAGTTGGATCAAATGAGTGGTAGAGCTGGATGTCATCAGCAAAAATGTGGTAAGACACATCAGGAAAATCTCTATTATTTTTGCGGTACTTGATTCCCCTGGGTAAAATCATTCAAAGGACCCAAAACAGAACCTTGAGGGACACAACAGATCCAAAGCCTCTTGTATTTTGTCTGATTCCATGTATTGGTACAATTGCTCCCAAATTGGCCTGTCATGTTATTCTTGCAGTTTTTAAAAACATTTTATCTTTTGTATATTTGCATATGCAAGCAAACAGTAATTTGAAACTGGAAAACAGCAATTTTGAATACAATGTAGCATTCATCTTTTTTTTATGTATATTTGACTTTGATGCATAATGTTGGATTCAATATAAGCAGGGGATGATATCTTATTACCAAACTGCAGGGATGTCATTGAAAATTAAAAGGAAATTTCATTCTGTGATTGACTCTAAAATGTCACAGTTATAAATATTTTTATTTCTCACTCCAACATCTGTCCCCAGCTGCCCCTGTGGCTAGTTAATACTTTAAAGGGTAATGTAAAATGGATTCAAAGTAAAAAGAAAAAATGCTGTCATGAATGCTTAGAGGAAGGATGACCTCGCCTGCCAGCTTTTCTATCTCTTTCAATCAACCTGTTAATGCTATTGGAAAGAACCTGCTTGGCTTCCAGGCCCGGGGTTGGCGTTAACTGGCTTTACTTAAGCAGCTGCTCCACTAAAAAAATAACCATGAGCTTCCTGTAGCCAACCTCTTATGCTCGAGAAGATAAGCCTTGACTTCTGTAAGGACACATAGGACACCTCTCCTCGAGGTAATTTCACATTCCACAGGAAAAGTGAATTAGGTTTTAAAAAACACCTACAACAGGTTTTAAGGTGTACTTTGCTTAGGCACTTACAATTAAGAATCCCTTTTTTGATGAAAAGTGGACAAAAATTATAAAGTAATTAAGCCACGCGTTAAAGTTATTAAAACTTTATCGACAAAAAATAATCTTTATTGCTGCTTCCACTTTGATCATTCTTTTATCTTTATTTTAACTTTACATTTGAAATGGTTTAAGGTTTTAAAATTCAGATGTGACAAAAATGGGTGAAAAAACCCCCTCAAATTGTCAGCTGTCAGGTGATACGAAGCAGCAGTGGTGACACTAAACGGAAGAGCTGTCATGCAATTTTATCCCTGGGTATCATTTTGCCAAAACTTGAACCCAGTCGTTTATTTTGATGGCAGGGAGAGTCGATCTGCTGGCGCGCGTTTTCACAAGCTTCCTTCTTTCTAAACGATATGGATAGAGTTTTATTAATTCATTTTATATTGATTTTAAAATAGTTTTCATTGCCACATGTAACAAAGCAGAGGATCTGTGCTATTTTACCGTTTTTATTGCTTCACAATTTATTGACCTCGTAAAAATCTCCACCTGCCAGTTATAGATAACAAATCTTGACAAAGTCAGAAGAAGAAAATGGATTTTTCCATCTCCTGAGTGCCTCTTAAACTCAACCTTTTTTAACCGCCCGACTTAAACGGCTGTTTGCGCTGCAGAATAAACATGGATGAATTTTCTGTTTCTGTTTTAAGGTGCCATCCTGGGACGCTCGGAGACACAAGAATGCGCCTACTATAACTCGAGCTGGGAGAAGGAGCGCACTAACCGCAGTGGAATCGAGCCCTGCTATGGCGACAAAGAAAAGAGGCAACACTGCTTTGCGACGTGGAAGAACATCTCCGGCACTGTGGAGATTGTCAAGAAAGGTTGCTGGTTAGATGATGTCAACTGCTATGACAGGTATGTAAAACACTGACAAAATAACATTGGTATGAATCACAACTTCTAGATAATCTTCTTGTTGTAGCCTTCGATCTTATCTGTGCCTCTGATAAACGAACACATGTCTCTCTTATCGGTTTGAATGAGATTGGTATCAGGTTTGTTTTTTTGAAAAAGGCTATTTAAAGCCATAGAGTTACATTGGGTACAAGTTTAGGTTCATAAATTTTTTTTTTTGTGTCATTACTTACCGTGCATCCAAAGTTTCAAATTCTCCACTGGTTTAAAAATGGATAGAAATAAGAATGGTTGACATGCTAAAAAAATTAGGTTTTTGTTGCTGCTATGTTAACACTTAAATAATGTACAGACAAAAATGGCGTTTGTTTTCTGGGCAGTTGACATAAGTTTACTATATACATGTCCAGGTATAACTGTACAGAGGGAAGCATATATTGGTGGCACAACAATCCGACTTCGCAGCCAAAAATCCAACACTTATCCCTCATTAGAGCTCGAAAACGAGACCCAATTATTCCTCTGTCCAGTGAAATATCGTCTTTCAAATTCTGCCTGTTCAGCTAAACAGTAAAAAAAAAAACACAAGATGACCCTCGTCTCCAACCAAGCCTCTCCTTACTTTTAAGGAAGAGTCCAGGAATGAAACAATTTTCAGTCACTTGTACACACAATATGGTTATTTTGGTCACTTCCCCATTTAATTTCTGAACATTTGGCCACTTAAAGGGTAACTGATGTTAAAACCCAACTCTCCGGACTTCAATGTTGAAGTCTTCCTCTCCAAGATGCAATAAGTCCCTCATCAAGACGATGTTTTGAAGTTATTACTTTATAAAGTTCGCCTCTGTCCGACATCTCGAGAATGAGATGTTTGCGAGACCAGAGTCCATAGTGACGTAATAATGGCTTCACTCGTCCTCCAGGCAGCTTAAATCACACCCTGCTTTGTTTATACAACAAGTTCCTTGGAGATGGAGACTTCTGAGATAAATGACGTGTGGTGACAAACCTTAATGCTTGACCAAACACAGCAGAGTGAATGAAGTTATGGTAAACAAGAGTTCATCTCCAGAAAAACTAAGTGTATTCAGTGCGCGGGACATTTTCTAATGTAAATATTTAAATCAAAAGAGAGTTTTGTACAAACAGACACATACTGATGAGTACAATAGTGGTCCAAGATCTATTTTAGATACACTTAAATCAATATATTACTTGCTCTTTAAATTCAAAAACATTCACGTACGAGCGTAACTGTAAGAATGGAATTCACTTCAGCAGTGAGAGGTTTAGTCCTGGTCCAGGCACTAGGGTTGTGCTGTAAAAACATGCTATAGAAGTTTGTTGCTTCAACATTAGCCTGATAGGAGCCTCTGTTGTGAGCCTCGTGCTTTCATGTGATTCCTTGAGTGATAACGTTGCTGTGTAGACAAACTGTTTGCGTACATCTGTTCAGACGGCGCCATCCCAGCTCCCCGGAGAGTCCGGCTAACATCGAGGGTGGCTGCCACCTTTAATCTGATGAGTGTGTGTGAGAGAGAAGGCGTGCGTGTGTGTGCGCGCGTGTGTGTGGGTTTTTTTTTTTTCCTGCTTGATTGTGTAGTTGGTAATGAAGGATGCATAAAAACAGAGATAGAGCCAGTCAATCTTTAAAAAATAAATAATTTTGACCAGAGAATGTGTTTATATGTGATCATATCTTACATAATTGTCTCGAACAAGATGATTGCTGTAAACATGTGCTCACGATGTTCTACCCTCTGTGCTCCGCAGCAGTGAGTGTGTGGAAAAGAAGGAGAACCCTGATGTTTTCTTCTGCTGCTGCGAAGGCAGCATGTGCAACGAGAAGTTCCTGTACGCACCGGACGCACCCCCACAGAGTGAGACACACCATTCAACCGCCTACAGTATGTATAGTCTAGAACGACCACATCACTGTTGTTCTTCAAGAAAACTGCAGCTAATAGAATCCTCTTCTTTAAATCTCTGCTTTGTTGAAGGGGATAATCGTAATACTAATTATAAAAACATGTAAACATTGAGTCTTTCAGTTTATAAGCTTCCATTTCTTGTTTACTATTTACCATTTGCTTTTGTTAACAACCATTAATAGCTCTGAACGTAAAAAACAGAAAATTAAGATTGTTCCTGAAAGAAACTGGCAGCAGATGCAGAGTTTTAAGGATCCGAGAAATGTGAGTTCTCCTACTAGAGAGGGTCAGAATTCTCGCTGCAGAGTTTTGTATTAACTGCAGACGAGACAGCTCCTTCTTGTTTAGACACAAAAATAAACTGTTACAGAAAGGAAAACGAGAAGAGAAAAATGCATGGATTACAAGCTCCAATCATCTTGTGACACCTGACTCCAGAGTTTGGAGATTTTCCTCAGTTATTGGTCAGATTTTTGCAGCGTTTTACTAGAGATATGACTATGTCATACACAACACCCAGGTTTCTCAGGCTCAGTTTTACAGAATTGCTTAAGTCACCCGAGTGCTGACTCAACCCAGGACACACTGTATCATGAACATCTACTAGAAGTCACTTTACAAATTATAAGCTTTGACTCTAATCGACTTATTCAATGAAACCTGGCATAGTTTTCAAGATGCCATCACTACCAAGCTGTTGCAAAATAAACCCGTCACTAAATGCCAGTGTTTAAGATGAGATGGGGAACGAAGATTAATGAAACTGACGGACGTGTTTTCTAAAGGAGGACAAACGCAGAGATCATTAAGATTGATCGAACCTCCCAAAAATTGAAAAGACATTTAATTTCCCAATAGACTTAACTTCCTGTTAAAGATGTTTTGGTAAAACTTTTTTTTGGCCAGCAAGCCTTGACTGTTAAACAACTCTCAACAGTTTTTGTTCTAGATGGTGGTAGTAATTAGGTGTACTGTAGAAACTGTTAACAGGTTCTTCAGTTTTTTTTCTCGTGTGAGCACACACAACACTCCCTAACACAAATGGCAAACCAATTTTGGGGCATTAATAGACATTCCACTGTACAGAAGCATGTTTTTTAGTTGTTTTTTTTGTCCAAGCAGTATCAAATAGAGTTGTAGAGAGATGGCAGCAAACATTGGATTACTCTGACAGATCTGCTTCTTTGTGTATAACTGGTGCTACTTCATTTAAGACACAGTTTCTCATTCATATTGTGGACCCAGATAGTTTGATCAGACTACGACAACACATCCGTGTGGGTCTTTGGAGACGTGTGCGTATGAATGCCATGTTTGTCAGGACACAGCAGACTCTTGTTTCAGATGCGAAGCGTTTAATGACTTTCGTCTTGTTTTTGTGCTTAGGATTGTCATCTCTGGATTTGTGACCAAAATAAACATCAAAGTTCTAAACTGGGTGGAACTAATTCCAACTCGGATCCAGTATTCTATCACAGGGATTATTTTTAGTTGTTTCCTGGAGCTCTCGCATTTAAAGCAAGAGCGTCGTGCTGTATGATTGACAACATTCAAATCGACGTTAGCAATATTAACGTTGCAATTGATGTCATGCTGCAAAGCCCTATTATTATATTTTTTATGAGAGCGTTTAGTAGTTTACCTCGAGGCACTAAATCGCTCTGAGCAGTTGGTTTTGTTTTTTTAATCTGTTCTTGATGCAGTAAATGTAAGAGCGTTGCTGATAAACCAGCCGTGCAGGTTGCAAAAAAATCGGGAACACAGTAACACCATGTTCACTTTGTTGATTGGATACATTCCGCTAACCACAATGCCTCATTTGTACTACCCACTTAAATCTACGTTTATCAACGTATAATTGATGTGATTCACTAATGCTTTGCAAATTGGCCACTTTCTTCTCTTTTGGGCAAAAACGAGAAAGACGATACATTCGGTGGTGTTAGATGTAAGGGCATCAGAACAGTGCCGACTGTCGCACCTCTCGGATAGAGGACAGGCTGAGCCAGCAGGCATCACCCTCCAACTCCAGTAGGGGTCAGACACAGTTCATTGCTTGGTTATTTTTGGCAGAGGGATTACGTTATGTCACGAGATAGATTCACTAATCCATCCGTTGTGTGTGTGCGCGTGTGTGTATGGGTGTGTGTGCGCAATCGTGCATTGATATGATCAAAAAAGTAGGACGCTGTGTGCGCTGCATTTAGAGATGATGTAGAACTGTGTCATGCAAATTACACACCAGAATTACTTGAACATTAAAGGGATAGTTCACCCTCATGTCAACAAAGGGTTGAGATTATTTTCAGAGTTCCCTTTTTAGAGTTATAGCCAAAAATGTAATGTCTTCAACTTCCTCAAAAATGACACACTTCAAAACATCCAAATACCTCCATACTGTTTGTCTGTTTTCCATCTTCTGTTCAAGCCTGGACAAGTGTAATTGTTCTAGAAAAACTTAAACAAGTCTATGTTTTTTTGGCTTGTTTGTAGCAGAGGTTTAAAGAATAAAGAGCTATACAGACATGGAAGTACTAAATATCACTTTCTATATATAACTCTAAAAAGGAACAGATTACTCTGAGAATAATCCAACCCTTAGTCAACACGAGGGTGAGCAGAAAAGGAGTGAATTCTGAATTTTGGGTGAACTAACCCTTTAACACTACTGATGTGTTTTGTTTCTAAAAGCGTCCTTTTTTTATCTTTTCCTTTCAGCAACTTCCAATCCTTTTCCCCAAAAGCCCCAACTCTTCAGCACTCTGCTATACTCCTTGGTTCCAATAATAGGCTTGGCGGCTGTCGTCCTCTTCTCGTTCTGGATGTGGAGACACCACAAGCTGGCCTACCCCGCTGCTCTCGTACCGACACATGTAAGTCTCACTTGGAAAAGTTCCGTTGAAAGACATTTGAAGGGTGACCCCAGATGATTGTGTGTCTTGTAAGTCTGACTGTTCAAAGCTTTTGTTGAATGTGGGGGGAAGTACAAATTCTAAGGATGGACGAGTCCAAATGTTTAAATTCCCATGTTCAATGGAGTCTAGGAGATAAAACAAAAGAGAGGTTAGAATGTTGTTTATGCAACGTGGCTTTAGAATGTGAAATTGAAGCAGGTTGTTATTTATCACGATGTCAAATACGTCTAAAGTGGGAAGCAGCACTTTCTCAATAGATAAAAAAAACCTTTACCTTAAGCGACTGACTCATCTTGTCAGTGGGCTGACTATAGCAAGCAGCCCTGACCTCTGCTGACCTATGCTGCAGCGTGACAGAGATACAGCCTTCTATAACTGACTTCCTCTTTAAAATAATCATTTTTTCACATACGTTTTTTCTTTTAAGAAATGCCCGAAATGAGAAAAATAGACTTTTTATCACACTCCAAACCCTTAACACCTTTTGACCTAATCATTTGCTTATTTACTTTCCATTTTTTCCCTCACTCATGCAAGCATTCTCGCCGTCCTCGCATCACGATCATGAAAACTGGAATCTCAAGATTCTCCGTGGTCATCTACACATTTGTAAAAAAAAAAAAAGAATTCTCGTCTAGCTCATTAATCCAGAGCCTGTTTTAACTCGGCAGCGGCTCCTCTGCAGCAGAGGGAAGAGAAGACCCGTGCAGATCTTAGTGTATGGAAGAGGAGTCAGGGGCCTCTGCATTATTGATGAGGCTTTATATAGGCAAACAAAGCTAAACACAGAGGCGCTCACAGCATTGCCTCGAAGAGTGTTGGCGGGTGGGTGGGAAGTGTGGGGGAGGGAGTCGAGCAGTCTCTCAACTTTGTTATCAGTTTATACGAAACATACTTAGCAGGGAGGACATGAAAAGGGCTCTTTGGCATGAGACATGAAATAGAGGCAAAACTGCAGCAAAGAGGTTTACATAAAAACAGATAAATAGATGGAGAATTAATCAGCACCAGAAAGCAAAGAAGAGTGGATCGGGTTACGTTGATACCCTGGACCGCGGCTTAAAGGGGAATAATAAAATCCATGATGGGGAAGTGGAGTCATCCAGGATGTACTGTACACATTCTAATGACTGTTCTATTAGAAGAAGAAAAGGTCATCCATATGTGAATCTATTTAAGAGTTGGCTTATGGAAGAAGATGATGCCATGAACTCCTCCCTAATACTCAACATGATGGCTGTTTGTAACCATCACCTGCCACAGCACTGAGGCTCTGAGTCACGATCTGTTTGTATTTTTTGCATGTGTAATAAATAGTATTTTATTGTTAAATGTGTTAAAAAGTAAAAGACAATTGGATGATTATGATACGCCTGCTTTGTCTGGCTATTTGGTCTCTCATTTAACCTTGATATATGACCCTGTTTCGTCAGATTGTTGTATAGAGTTACAGTTTTTCATAAATATTGAATTTGTAATGCATCCGAATTTAAGAAACCAAGATTATATTTTTTCGTTCATGGCTTAAATGACGCATCTTTATTCTCTTTAGAAATTATATTTGTATATATATATATTTATGTAGCACCTTTTTATATTCATTAAATGCATTTTTTTCCTTGCAAATAAAACATTTTTAATATGAAATCATTCAGATTTGAGCGATAGAATTTATCTTATTATATTATATCACTTATCATATTTTATTAGTCTCCATTCTCTGACAATAAATAGACACTACTCCATAAAAATAAAGGGAACACTTAAAGAATACATCCTGTATACCAATGCATGAAATCTTCATTAATCACTGTATTGAGAAAGGGAGAGAAAAAGTCGACATAAAACTAACTTTTATTTAATAGGGGTCTGGATTTGGATTCCTATTAAAAAAAAAAAAATTGGAAACTTGGAATAAAAATTCAGTAGAATTCCTCAGGACAAGTTAAAACAAGTGAGTAGTGCCCTCTCTTCAACACCAGTGTATGGTCTGAAAATGGGTCTGGGGCTCTCATCCTTGTACCTAATAGTATTCTCAGGACTTGCATGAGGAAAGTGGTATGGTCTTCAAAGGAACCACTAATAAATGTCACCAGGACCACTTCTTTCTTGGTAATTGTCTCTCAATAGCACCTGTTGTTTGTCCCATTTCTAGGTGAAATGGATTTCACAGAAATGTTATTGACTTGGAGTTTCATCGTGTTGTTTTGGTCCATCGTATATTTTTGTAGCATTTCATGTTAGGCTGTAAAAATAGCTGCTGCTGTAGGTATTCACTTTTGGGGGAAAGATCAAGTAATGCAATAATTTTCGCTTCTCCCGTACAGCAAACAAATTAGCTGGTACTTATTACAGTTTATTCTCGACAGTGGAAGGAACGTTAAACAATTATTGCCAGTGGTTACCACCAAATATCTCATGAGCTGAAACACCTTTTATTTTATTAAGCACATTGTTGAGTTTATTTATACAGATGTATCCGTGTCATCTAATAATATTTTGATTCATGACAATGGCTTTTTAACTGGTGAGTCATCCTTTCTGAATGTTGTATGTTGCACATCTTGTTTCACCTCTTTTGCACAACAAATATTTGAAGCTTGTGTCAAAATGTCAAACGCCAACTCTTTTGCGCAAACAATATCATGGTGACCATTTAAAGTTGAAAATGTGGTCCCAAATGATTTCCAAATCCAGAAATGTCAAGAGATTACAGCTAAATTAAAGAAGGACAATCTCCCAATATCACTTCCTTGCTGTTGCGTTGGATGGAACATTAAGAAAAAGTATAATTTGTAAAACAAATTAAGGAGCGCAGTAAAGCTGTTGAGTCCACAATGCATGGTTGAAAACCACATTTGGAAAAGGCTGCCGCAAGTTATGAGCAGGCGGAGCGTTAATGCTAGGAGGTGCTGGTTTATTTATACTGTGTGGGCAATGCTGAGTTAGTGCCTGCTACACATCGCACGACCTCACTTGCACAGCCCAACAAGAAAAAACAACAACCAAAAACATCGCCTGGCTACAAGCGACATCACAATTATCATATTGAGGCTCAATGTAAAAGCTTAACAATAGGTAACAATTCTTCATAAACGAATATAAAACAAATAAATTAAATTTGAATTGCAAGTTAAAAATTTAAATCTATTATTATGATGTATTTATTAGTATAAAATTAGATGGCATGTTTTAGTTATGACTTTTCATGTCGTAAAGTTTTAACCAAACAAATAATAAGATTAATCTACATAAGTTAGCTACTTTAACTGAAGCTTGAAAATGAAACCTGACTCATGGGTCTGTGATAACATGTCGGGTAAAGCTGTCCATCCAAGTGACTTTTTATTCAAATATCCTGAATCTGAGGCTTGTTGCCACCAATCTTTATCATTATTAACACCACAGCAAAGAGGCAAACTGGAATTGATCTGTCTAAGTCTTTCTTTTTTTTTAATAAAGACCATACTTTACCCATCAATTTAAGCAAAAAGTCTATCACAAATTCTGTTTCCTAAATAGTTAGCACACACATTATTTACTTTAACATCATATTTTATCAGTTATTCAAGATTAAAGATCGATATAAATATTAAAAGGCTGATTTAAAAAAAAAAAAGGAAAACAAACATGCCATCGTCTTAGAAAGTCTCTCTTGCAGTGGTAGTGGCATGAAATAAAACACTAATATATATATTTCAAGCAATTTAATGGTGGAATCTATAAAGTATAAAGATGGTTCTTGAAGAAGAAATTTCTTACATATTTTCTTAATGCATAGTTCTAATTGAATAGTAATTGAGGTTTACAGAAAATTCACCTTGAGTGACAAGAAAGGCGCCTTCAGATAAAACGTATTACCTAAAAGCATTTGGAAATGCCTCTCAAAGTGAGATAAATGTTCAGATACACAATCTCTAAAACCAGTTGTTCAAGATTTTTTGAAGAGAGGACGGTTTAATTAGTGAACCTTGAGAAATGTGAAATAGTATCTTTGCTGAGCAGATGTATCATTTTTTAGGACATTGTTGATCATAGCACTTCACAATTGAAGTGATACTCAGGATATCCAAATGATAACCCATTGCTATTCAAGAAAAACAATAATCAAAGTTACATTATTCATTGAGACATTTTTAAATCCTTGAAAACATACACAGCATTTGATGGAACAAAATTGTCCTTCCACTGAATGTGACGTCAACGTGTAAGAATGTTTATATATAATTATTTTTACATTTACTATTTATCCATGTGCCATAAACTGACATTTTCAAGTTGAATAATCTTGAAAAAATATACTCGTATAACCAATAGTGTTTTCCTCCAAGATAGTTTTGTGCCTCTCTAAGCAGTTCTCACAGTTCTTGTGAACCACTTTGGTTTCATAGTTTTATTTCTTATTATTTTCATTGGGTGCCCCTGAAATGATCTGGCCTTGGGTACAAATACTATCCTTATATCACTGCCCACATGTTGCCATTTAACCCTTGTAAAATTGTATTTATTCTGTAAAAAAAATGTGGCTTTTCCAGACTCGAATATCAACTATATTTAGAATACATTTAAATTAAGCTTTCGTCTGTTGCCTTAGTCTCTCTCTAAACATTGGTCAAACATTCACTAACGGCAATACAAATGAAATATATGTGGTAAGACGAGTCATTAATATGTTTTCGCAAAGCTACTGAACATTCATGTTCGTTTCTTCTGTGTGACTGTTGCTCTGCTTCACCTTCGTCCTTCATGCTGCTGAAATGTACCGTGCTGCTTTTACTGCTGAATGTTAATTAACCTGATCCATGTGGGACTCTGCACGCACACACTTAAGACGGAGGTGGTGGTTCGCTGCGAGAGGGAGGTTGTTCGGGGACAATCCATCATCTTCCTCACCTTTTTATCTGGCTCTTTCATTCACTAACTGATAGAAAATAGCAATAATTTCTGTGTTTACTTCCTGTGTTCTTTTTCATCAAGCATCCCTTTCACATTATGGTGGAGGTAAGAACAGTTCAATTGAAGTTGGAACACTTTATTTACCCGCCCTTTTGGGTTAAGAGCTTGGTATGAATTACCCACCACAATCCCAGACCATCTTTTTCTTTTCTTCCTCTTTGCTTTTCAACAGCACTCTGTTGCTTCACGTTTCCGTTGGATGTTCATTTCTCCGCCTGGGGATATTGCATGAACCACCTTCTTTTTTTGTGTTCACCACAGAAGAAATATTTTGCATGGTTTAAAACCGCCTTCGTGGCTATGAATGCTGCCCCTCTTTGATATTTCGTCTGATTGTTCATGTCTTAAGTTTATGTGACGCGTTGTTGCACAGTTTCCCCCCCTTGTATTTGGTCCACCGTGTTGCGCTCTCCAGATTAAAGATCATTAGTCTGTATAAATGCAGCATGTTTTTTTTTTTTTACCATTTTATATTCAGACGGAGAGGTGCAGATACGTTTTGCATAAGTGATGCCACTTACTGGGAACATTTTGAAGTCTATGTGTGTAAAGAGCTCAAGTAGTGGCAACGGCAAAAATGTGCTTGAAAATGTTCAACGTTATAATTTAGAATGATGACTGCGGGCCATAAAAGCGGTATTTAGTCCTTGACCGGTACTCCAATTTAAGGTCACAGTGATTTTAGCTTCTATTAGTTTGAGGCTGATATTAATGACTTTATGGTAAATAGGCAGAAATTGTTATCGTTAGTGCCATATTTCTGAGGTTTGTAGTCAAATATGTAGCTTGATTCATCACCATATAAGTGGACTGAAGGTTGGGAAGAAGACTGTGAAGCCACGGATTCTTTTTTTTTTTTTTTTTTTTTGCCGTTTCCTGTCAAGTGCTGACTAAGTGTAATATGCACCTCTCCGAGGCTGTGGCGCCAGGTGATCAGGCAAAGGATCCAGTAACTCCTGAGGGAGGTGCTTCAACAACACTGGACTTGGGTTTATCCATACAAAGCAGATACCCAAGATCCATACTCTTTACATATTCAGGAGAGTTTTGTTTCAGCAGTGATACTGAGAGTCCATCACCACCATCACCACCACCACCATCATCATCATCATCATTGTTTTCATCATCAGTGAATTTCATAATCCATACTCAATTCCCACTCACACATACCCAGCTACCAGCTAGTGTTGGGGAATTTGAGCCTACTTATTGTAGTCACTTCATGTCCAAAATGTTATTATGAACAGCAAATGTTGGGAATGACTCATCCATAGCTACAAAATAAATCCTCAACAGATTTATAGCAAGTATTGAAATTGATGGTCCCTCCCTTTGACGAAAGCAGAAGTGAAACAATGTCTCCTGCAGGCAAGCGTCATGAAATATAAATAGAAGATCTTGTTTTAGTCGAATAACTGCTTTCAATGTCACGTGATCAACGTGTCCTTCTATAACCTGCCCCCGATTTCATGTGCAGTACAGACATATACACCTGCGTCTATCAAGTGATGTCTTTCAGAGTTTTATCTGAGTCATAATATGGAATCCAACTTCATCTCACGATATAAAGAAAAAGGTTTATCCATTTTCAATTTCACTACTTTGTTTGATTGGTTCCTAGCTGGTGAGATAAAATGACACTAAACCTTGCTGCCAAGGATTTCCAAGCTTAAATGGTGTAATATGAAAACTATGTTTTCAGAGCATACTTTATTAGAACACCAGTCTGGTAGGTCATTAACAAGTATTTAAAAACCCTTTAAACATTTGTTTTTCATATTAGTTTTTTACCCATGCCAAAGTGTATTATTCCTCTCTATAGTCATCCCCCTAACTGCTAGTTGTCAACAAAAATGATGCCCAAATATTGTCTTCAACAAGCCATTACCGTGTGATGGAAAAAAGACATGTCGTAAAAGACAAGGAGGAGGAATAAAGTCAGAAAAAACCTGATTAACAAAATAAAAACAATGGTTACATTTATAAATGTCGTTTAAAATCACTGCAAACACGCTTTCTCTTCATTCAATTGAGACGGGCGAGTGTGGTACAATCAGTAACGTAGGACAAATAATAATTACAAAAAATTAACAAATAAACAAATTGAGGACAGAAAACTGGGTGTTTTTTTTTTTTAGCTAAACTGTAAACAAAATATTCAAGGCAACAAATAATCAGTCAATCAAACTGTTTTTATCTGTAAAATGTTAGATTTGAAATAAAAACCAAAACTGCCACTCCTTACCCTGATCGTCTCCAAAATATTTTGGGGGAAATACTGAGAACGATACCTCTTTGTTGACTCTCTCTAACCAGTCTGTTTGTCAACATCGGTGTGAAAAGCTGTCAGTGTTTCTGCTGAAAGAGAAAAATGTCAATAAACTTAAGTTTAAGCTCTTTTCCCCTCACTGCTGAGGAAGCTGGTGACTGAACACATTTTCCTACCAAAAATATTTGTGTGAGATTATGTTTAATTTCAAAATTACAATATCTTCAAACACAAGATGATTGGCATGAATATATTACATGCACATTTTTGTTTTCACACCAAGTTAGTTGCAACATGCTTGAGTTGAGTCATGACTTGCAGCCTTTCAGACTCAGACACACTGTTGGTTTTGTTGTTTTTGTTTCCCATCCCACGCTGACACTTGGTTAACTTCTCCCAACTTGCGTACTTTTCCAACTCACCCAGAGCAGGACTTTTTCTTCCACTCGTTTAATTTTCTGAAACTTTCTTTGACACCCGCTCTGTCTTAAATACAAATAGTATAAATATCATGGCGGCAGATATTAAACGTATTGTTATATTAAAACAGAATACAACATTAGCAATTAACACTAGCTAACCAAATCCAGTAGAACGGGTGGATTATGATTTACCATTTAGGCATTGTAAAAATGCACTGTGGTACCTTTTACGTCAGCATTTAAAATCACACAGTGAGTTAGGAGAACCTGGTCTTGGGAAATGCAAATGTTTTTGTTGCTTCGCATTAAAATGCATGTATTCAGCCGAACCAGGAAATACTGCTAAACTTTAATCTTTCCTTTTTGTTACAAGCTGCTCCGGTTGTTTATTATCATAAATGTTACAATGTTATACACATCAACAATTGTGTAAACATGTTTGGTTTGAAATTAATTTAGAAGGGGCTGATTTGAAGGCTTGTAGCCATGTCATGTCACTTGTTTAATTTCTTTGTGTTTTAATTCTCCTGTAAAGCTGACAGAGAATGTCTTTTTGGGAGTTTGGGCCCCAAAGGTTTGAACCCGGTGTCTATTTTTTTTTTTGAAAAAGTAAAAGAAACAGTCTGGTCTTCACAAGTGAGCACTTGTGATATATTATCGTAGCGCTGGAGAAAACCCCCCCGGGGCCCTCGGGGTCTAGCTTATCGTCCGTTCAAGTAAAAACATGAACATTGTTGGCATTGCAGGAAGATTCCGCCAAACTGACAGCAGCGCTCCAGAGACGCGGAGATTGGAGTTGAGATTTTACTGCGGCGTATCTGCTTTCATCAAAGGCCATCAGTCATGAGCTCGTCTTTCTCCTCCACCTTTTATCCCGTGGAAATGTGACTCCCTCAGTGCATGCTTGGCTTTAACCTCCCTCTTCTTTATCTTGCTCACTCTTTGTCCTTCTCCATCAAGTCACATGTGAAAGTGATCAGCTTAATCCAGATCACCAGCTGTGTTTAACCTACTTTAGATCTGGAACACGTTACTTCCTGGCTTTGCTTTTGTTTACATGCCATCAGCATGGACACACGCACAAACTTTCAACCGTCAGAAGCACCTACACCGGTTATTAGAAACTCCTCTCCGAGCGTTATCTGCTGTAAGCGCACGCCTCGCTCGAGGGCAGACATGCATTCGCTATAAAGTTTCTTTAAACTGGCAAACCTCCAGTTCCAATTTTGCCTCAATAACCCAAATAGATGCCACACTTAAGACGCTTAATTGAATTTCAAATGAATTAATCCAGAGCCTGCTGGGCATGCTGTGTCATCACAGCCGAAAGGGAATAAAACTTTGGTCATAATTAAATTAAAGGAATTTAACGTGCCACACTTGCTCCGTACACTGTGAGCAGTCAAACGGCCAATTACAAAGAGTCTCAAAACAAATAACACTGGTGAGGCAATACCAGATAAAAAGAAGTGCTAGCGGACAAATTGAGTTCAATCCACACAGCAGTCACCTCCACAGTAAACAGTTTTACTGCAGTTACGAATCAAGGTTGTCTGATTTTTAATTTTATTTGTACCATTCAGGATCCAGGGCCTTCTCCGCCATCACCCATCATGGGTCAAAAGCCGCTGCAGCTGATTGAAGTTAAAGCCAGGGGGCGCTTCGGCTGCGTCTGGAAGGCCCAGCTGCTCAGCGAATACGTGGCTGTCAAAATCTTCCCGATTCAGGTACGATCGCAATTTACGGATCTCTAGTTCGTTTGATGGCTCCGATAATCGCTTCATATTTTATATTTATGTTTAAAACAATGCCGTTTTAACAAGGCGAACATCTGCTCTCATATTCTTTGCTCGTTGTTCAGGACAAGCTGTCGTGGCAGAACGAGTATGAAATGTACAGCGTGAGCGGAATGAAGCACGAAAACATCCTCCACTTTATCGGCGTGGAGAAACGGAACAACAATTTGGATCTGGAGCTCTGGCTCATCACCACCTATCATGAAAAGGTATGTTCGTCAACAGCGATTATATACGAACAAAGATGATGGTTTTAAATAGCTGGTTTATTTTCATTATTTAACTTAATCCTGTATGTTCGGGTTCACTTCCTGCATTTAGGTTATTTGGCTCAGCCCCAAGGAAATGATGTTCAAGCATAAATAAGAAAGTGGGATACATTTGAAAATGTGCATTAGGTATACAAGCTTTGGTTACAGATATTGGAATAGGAAAACCTTATATATGAATTTAAAAAAATATTCACTGTCACACACTGAGCCCACTCACATTACTTTAAGTCCTAACATGCGTTTTTTTTCAAGGAAAAAATACTTCACTGCACTGTTTTTTTTTTTTCCACGTCAATGACCTACTTGTGATTTGTGCTACTTGTGAGAGTCACCCGCCATCTACTGGTGATTCAGTGCAAATGACCTTGAGTTTAAATAAAGCGGCGCAACTGCAAATGATGAAACTGGTTGATGTCAAATATTTTGACCCCCTTTTTTTTGTCCATATTATATTTCTGAAGCAGCATGGAGCGTTGTTTTTGATTGACGCTTGTCACCACAGGGCTCTCTGACGGACTTCCTTAAAGCAAACGTGGTGTCGTGGAACGAGCTCTGCCTCATCACTCAGACGGCGGCGAGAGGCCTCGCCTACCTGCACGAGGACATCCCCGGTCACAAGGATGGACACAAGCCCTCCATCGCTCACAGGTTTGACGATTGCAATTTGCAACTTTGACGCGCTGAACAATAAACGTCTTTACTTGTTCTGTTTCAGGGACATAAAAACCAAGAATGTTCTGTTGAAAAACAACCTGACCGCATGCATCGCTGATTTTGGTCTGGCGCTAAAGTTCGAGGCAGGAAAATCGGCAGGAGATACACATGGACAGGTGAGCACTGTGACGAGAAACCTCTGGCATGTTTAAATTTTCTTTCAATTCTCGTCTTGAGTTCATAACCTTTTGATGTAGAGTTGATTTAATTCAAGAGATTGGAAACAAGGTATTTTCATTGTGTGAATCTGATTATAAAAGAAACCTAATCAATGTTTATTGTAATAAAAAAATGTTTCTACAAAACACAAATGCTCCCACACTTCAGAGAAAAATGACCATTTAATTTCTATTTACTTCATTCATTGTTTTATGAGACAAAATGCTAAATAACCTAACATTTCAATAAACCTTATTAAATATGTTTTTTCTGGCACGTCAAAGTAAATATTAATGATTATTATAGAAAACGGCTAGCTGTTGAAATGGTAAAATATAGCATTACTGTAAATGTTTAAGCAAATTTTGTGTTTTTTAATTGTCAAAGTATACAATAAAATGTCTTAAAATGTATGTTTAATATAGAAGATATTTTAAAAGAAGAAATGACCAGTCTACTGTCTAGATTACAAAGAAATGCATTTAGAAGCTGCTGTGCCTGCTTGGAAACCAGGCAGGAATTGACTTCTTACTTCAAAATATGTGATTCAAGTTTACTTGTAATAATCCCTTTGTCAGCAGCAAAGTTTGTTTTTTATTCTCCTTTAAATTATTTTCTTGGCAGTTCCTTATATCCGTTAATGAAATGTGTCACTGGCCTTCCTGGTTATTTGTCTTTATTTGTTAATTACCTGCAATGTGAGGCTTTTTATTGAACCATCTCTGTGAACTGTATCAACCGCATCAATGTTCAGCCTCACTTTTCACGCTCTCAGCAGGTCTGTCAGCTGTGCCACTGTTCCCCTCAAAGCCTTGATTTTTTTTTTTCCCCGCGTCAGCGTTTTGACCATTTGATCTGTCTCGCTTAACCCTTCAGGTGGGGACACGGCGCTACATGGCTCCCGAAGTCCTGGAGGGCGCCATCAACTTCCAGCGGGATTCTTTCTTGCGCATCGACATGTATGCCTTCGGCCTGGTGCTCTGGGAACTGGCAGCTCGGTGCACGGCCGCAGATGGTGAGGTTTCCTCTCCGACTTCAACATCGCTGTCGTGACAATCTTTAACCAGAGGACGGTGTTTCAGGGCCCGTGGATGAGTACATGCTCCCATTCGAGGAAGAAGTGGGTCAGCATCCGTCGTTGGAGGACATGCAGGAAGTAGTTGTGCATAAAAAACTGCGGCCGTGCCTGCGCGAGTGCTGGCAGAAACATGCGGTGAGTAAACCAGCTAACAGCTTTTTTTTCCAACTCGATCACACTAAGGGGCCAACGTATTTATACACACTTGGTCACAGGCTGAAATGAATTTTATTTAATTTACAAAACTGCCTTGACAAGGAGTATCAAATTCCTTTTTACTGATATTGATAGTCTATGTCTAAGTGTTGACATTGATTATCATTGTTTCTCAACTTAGCTTAAGTGTAAGCATCTTAATATATATCTATATATACATGATCATTAATCTACTTGGATTTTTGGGCAAACTATCTTGGAATCGCATAAAATAAACTGGCAGGCCTTGAGTTTGACCAGTTTTGCAACAGAATCAAACTGCTGAAAGTGCTGGTAAGTTTTTTTTTTTTTAAATGTAAATTAATAATAAAAAAGAAAAGAACTAGAACTTCCTACATTTACTAGTAAAAAAAGAAAAGTATGGGATAAACAAGGATTTCTAAAGTGTAACCTATGGATGTATATCAGCCAAAAATAAATGGTTGAATTATTTTTGTTTTTTTAATAATTAGTTTCTATTATTTCTGTATTAGAATTTTGAATTATTTATATTGAAACCTTTAATTCAATAATTTGTCTATTGAAAGGTTGAGTTTTTAAATATGTATATTATAATTATTATTAAAATAAAAATGAAAGTTTTCAAATGTTCAATTCAACCAATCAATATTCTGATGATACTGTTATACTTTCATAGCACCCCGACAACATATCAGTGACTTTAAGAATGGAATATTGAGCCTCTGTAAATGTCAACATGTTCTTAACTCACTGAAGTTCTCCGTTGGTCTCAGGGTCTTGCAATGCTCTGTGAAACCATCGAAGACTGTTGGGACCACGAGGCGGAGGCTCGTCTGTCCGCCGGCTGCGTGGAGGAGCGCATCGGCCAAATGCAGCGCCAGGCGCCCATCATCGGCCCCGAGGAGATAGTCACCGTGGTTACCATGGTGACCAATGTGGACCTCCCGCCCAAAGAGTCCAGCTTATGATCTGCTGTTCCGCAGGAGCTCGTGGAACCAGAACAGCCTACCCTGGTCGGTGGGCTTTAGTGGGTTCTTTTATTCTTTCTCCATCGTCTTTTTTTTTTTCTCTTCCTTTAAGTGCGGGCCGCTACTCGCGTTCAGGAAACTCCCTGCGCTGCACCTCACCACGTCAGTCCATCTCCACCTCATTTTTGTGCCTGAGGATTAAAAAAAACAGAACTTCTCGTTCCGAGATTCAGGATATTTTCAGACATCAAGGAAAAAACAAAAGATAACGGTGTTGACACGAGTGACTGACATGCCGGGACAACTTCACCCCAACTGTCATCATGTATTGTTTTTATACACACACACACAGCCACACACACACACACACACACACACACACACACACACACACACGGGAGGAGAGCGTGCTGTTCTGCTGGATTTTCTACAAAGAGAGAAGATCTTGCATGGAAATCCACTCTTGAACTCTGCATTTTAGTGTATTATAAAAAGAAGAAAAAGAAAAAAAAGACGAGCACCGGGCTCTCAATTTGCTGTTTCTCTTGTGTGTGTTTTATTATTTTCCCGAAGACTATCGTTCTGCCAATAAGCAAACGGCTTCTGAATGTTCATAGTGTAATGCTGCTGTACATAGTGTATCATGGACCCTTGGTAAACCAAGCTTGTGTTGACGGGGTGAAGGGGGACGGAGGACGGGAGGGGAGGGGGTCCATAATCAAGCATTACGACGATAAAAACCATAAACCTCCTTCAACCAGGTATACCTCAGTTCACGGACACGAGTCCCTCTCACTGTTCATGACATCCAAACACCCGTGAATTATGGGTAATGTAGTCAACAAAGTCTGCATCGACGTGGCCACACACAGACACACACACACACACACACACACACACACACACACACTCATTGCTGTTTCCCCTTCTCTTGCATTTTCGACTGAACAACTTGGTGTTAGTTTTGTTAATAACTCTCTGTGCTGTTGATATTGGGGTCAAACCGACCCGCGAAGAAGTTCTTATCGTTATCTTTGGTTGTTAGATCTACTGTCGGTGCACAACCAACCAAACCGTTGATATTTGGTCTGAGAAGGGGTTTTAATCGGAGCGTTTTGTTCTCGTAGCTATTTAATTTAATTTTTTAAATGAATCAAAACCAGATGAACAAAGTGTTAGATAATCAGATTTGAAGTGTTTTGTTTTTTTTGTTTTTTCTTTCTTCCAAGCCCAACTTTGGAATTTGACCTGTATTCAGCTGAGCCAGCTTGCTTTTCATTTGATTGCACACATCTTTGTGGGTTTTGATTTGTCGTACTCTCAAGAGTTTCTGTTGTCAATTGATACGCCTCAGGAATCTTTGCTACTCTACACTTTATAACTCCCATCATCTCTTCATTTGACACTCGGAGCGTCTCCACTTGTTCCCTCCTCAGAGGAATCGGGGGGCAGCCGGATGTTGAACCCCCATCACGATGTCGACAGTTTGATTACGAAGTTAACCGTCACGTAAATCCATGTGAAATATAGATATTCGATCGAGAAGCTCGGGAGTAGGAGCAGGAATTCTCAGAGGTTGTTCCAAACTTCCTGCCCAACCAATGCTTAGATTCACAACCAAAACACTAAGGGAGCCGTCGCTCGAGGAGCTTTGAGTCCGTTGAACTGGTGGGCGACACTAAGTAAAGATCTCCGCTGCACACTACACGTTTTTTGCAGCAGTAATAATGACCACTTTGTTTCTAAATGTCATGCCGAAGGAGGCGTGGTGGGCGTAGATCCTCGTTTCCAATGAGTTTCCACTACAATGAAGGACGTAGCACGAGCATCTCACACGGCTGTCCACCGTCATCATCCTCATCATCCAACGGCTTCGCATTAACCATATCTGTCGTCAACACAGTTCAAAACCGTTGACAAAAAACTGCCAGTCAACTTTGCTACCGCAGGGCTACGATCTTTTACGACTCCTGCAGACACGAACCAAACAGTCCGCTGTACGAGTGGAGACGAGAAGAAACTTTTTCTTGCTCTCTTTCATCCTGGTGCCATTTCTACGTGTCCACTTCTAGTTACTCTTGTAGATGTCAGGCAAAAAGGATGTATCCGTCGCCGTTGTGAGACACAACAGTGGCCAATTTCTTTCTTTTAAAAAAAAAAAAATCTTTATTTTCCTCTTAGGGATGTTGAACACTGGTGCCGGCAAAAAAAAAAAATGAAAAAACCTGCAGTCTCTCCTCAAGGTTTTGGGGCAGTTTCTCGAATAAGTAGATTACGTTTCAGGAATGTCGCCAAACATTGTCTTCACGATATCCATTGCCTATTTAAAGTAGAGTGCAGTCGATCTTCAGCACTTTTGCAACACGAGAAACCTACAGGAAGTTAAAGCCATCATCTTAGATACTGACTGTAGCATCGCTTCCTTTTTTTCGCTGCTGTTGATTCTTTGTCATTCTCCCGATGTGTGTCGATGGGTACTGAAGGTGTTCGGAGCGGTCTGGTAGGATCCATACCTTCAATCGGTTAGCACTACCTCACTCACAGGGTAAAGCAGTGATTTGAAAATCGAAAGTATTCCCGGAGAGTTATGAACCTTCTTTTGAGAGTTTTTCGCTCTTTATCTGAATTGGCAATCAAGTCAAACGTTGGATTAAATAACAATAAGAGTCTTGGAAATGTCGTACGACGTAGCACTTAAAGACGAGACAATTAATAGCTTCGAATGCTGCCGAACAATCTATATATTTTTAATATATAATCAACTTTATTGTCACCTTCTCCACTGATTCATGCAAACCCTAAAAGCCCAACCCCCCCCAGGTCAGTGGATTTCAACTGTAATCTGCATCAGAAAGAAACTGTCCCAAAACTCCAAATACCATTCAGGGATTCAGTACTATGCTTTTCTAAGTTCTAACAAGTTATATGCAACCAGTGCCGCAATCTACCCTACACTTCTGTGGGATCAGCTGCAGGAGTGACTCTCAGTGTAAACAACACACAAACAAACTTGTAGCATTTTATTTCTTTTTTTTTTTTTAAATGCGTGACCTTGCATATTGATATGTTGTATTTATTTTTTAATTTACAGGCCTGAGGTTGTGGAGTTCAAAGTTCACGTGCGACTCTAAAGTAGAGTTTGCCGGTATTTGTGTATTTGTGGGCGGGAGGGCTCGGGTGGGTGGGTTTTTTCATTTATAATTCAGGAAATACTTTGATTAATCACAGAAAATATAAAAAAATATATATATATATATATGAACTGTAAACATGCTTCTAACTATTCAGTCTACGGACAAAATGACCGAGAATGAATGTTCTTCAAACTTACTGGATACCGGTATCGTGGTCGATGGATTAAGACCGGCCCTGTGTACCTGTAGAGGGCTTTGCTTCTGACTGGTATCGTACCATTGTACCCTGTCTGAGCGGGTGAGGGGCCACACGTGGAGATCCACTCCTGCACCTGAAACTTTTCCCCCTTGAATCTGCTGTTTTTAAGCAGCTAAACTACATGTTTATCCACAGCTCAGGCACACAAGCGATGATTGGAAATGTACAAGAAGCTCCTCCTAGTTTTGGTTTCACCCTCAGTAAAGGGTGTCGTGAAAGATGACTTAATGCTACTGATCCGATGGTTTCGAGGGGTCGGAGTGGATCATCCAGACGTCGCCGTTCACACGTTTCCACCTTGACTTCCTCCAGCCCAGCACCTCACATTGCTGTGCATATAAATACCAGTGAAATATTGTGTGTTGTTGCCCCCCCCCCCACCCACTATTTTAAGCAGTCTAGGATCTGTACAGACATAAATACCTGTATCAACTATATACTCTGAGCTGAAACTTTATAAGTGCGTGTGAACTTCAGTGTTTCCTCGAACATTCATTTATACTTCTCTTGTGTTTTGATTCAGATTTGTCCTTCACAATGCGTACATTTAGTTGAGCTTTGTATAAGCTGAAAGCTAGAGGCTCTCGGGGGGGTGGGGGGGGGACTTTGTAAAGCATCTATGAAAGCACTTAGAGGGTTTTCTTTCTCTCTGGTATAGATATTAAGGAATCTTAAGCCCACAGTGGTCTTCTGCTGTTTGTATATTTAAAACACCTCTGGAGCTCTCAAAGAGCAAAATGGAATACTCTTTGATAATTAAATCATACACTTATAGTATTTCATTCAAGCATCTCAACACCCTGACTTTTTTTTTTGCCGTTTTGGTAAGAAGAGAAAAACATTGACCTTGTGGTCAAAGTCATAATGACTTTGGAAAAAAAGGTCTGGTCGCCGAATTCCTACAGAAAAAAAAAAACAAGTAAATAACACTAAAGGTTTTTTGACCCCACATTTCTTGAGGTTTTCAAGAGTTGAATCGCTGATCCAGGATCCATCAAACCAACAGGAATAAAATTCCTGCAAATATTTCACAATAATAATTTTTAAAAATGCCGGTGTTTGTACCAACAGGAGTACAAAATAGAAAAGATCTACGAAGTTTTAAACTTTCAATGAACAGAGATGATGAATCAACTTTTATGGTTTGAAACCGGTCCTGGATCAGCGCCGAGACTCGCATGTCAGTCGGTTGTGGTTTTTATCAGTTGAAGTGATCCATGTGATGTAAATAAATGTTTTTAGATTGTGAATGGTTCTTCCTTGTTCTTTTACTGCCCTCTTCTTTTTTTTTCAAAGAGAAAAAAGGTGATAAACGACAAGAATAGTAAGTAAAGGTTATTTGTAAAACACCTTTCTGGACCAGCAGGTTTGACTTAACTGCATTTACATGTTTTTACAAAATAAATAAAGGTTCACAATTGTAGAAGCTTTAGTTTTTTTTTGTTAAAATTGAATTAGTTAAAACAAAAACAAGTTTTAATGTAAGCTAGAAATTGAGTTAGAAAAGCGAGTTTAAAGAAAGACCAATGTCTAACAAAACATGAGTGGAATATAAATATTTAAAGAAGAAAATGACCTTAGAAACATTGAAAATAATCCATGTTTGATACAAATATTTACTTTGACTGCATCAGTACAACTTAATTGATAAAACTTTAATGAATAGTTTGTCTGAGCCTATAAAATGTTTTTCCGCTCCGATTTGGTTGGTGAGCAGCCAAGATGCTTCTTTAAAAAAAAAATGTTGCAGACCCCATGAAAGATTAAGATGCTCTTAATCATAACAGCCTCTTATCTGAGGTTTAAACAAGGATGATGAAATCTGATGTCTTTTCCAAAATTCACACTTTTGATACACAAGCAACATTTATTTCAATTCAGCGAAAGTCAAACTAGCCGAATGCAGACATGGCCCACTGTTTGACGTCAGTGGGGCATTGTGGGTACTTCTGCAGGGCATCCATGATCTGGCTTGGGTCCAACATCAGTCTCATCAGCTGGTATTCCCTCTGTGTCTTCATGGTGGAGCTGTCAGTCGGCCGGATCATCTCCAGCTGCTGTAGATGCTCGAAGGCCTGCAGCACGAGAGGCCAGAGACACAACTTATTCTTCCAACTTAAATAGGAAATGATGGTGTTTATTTTTCACATGGTCAAAAATGGCCAATAAATGTCTGTAAATAATGTTATAACACGGGGAGATGAGTGAGAGACCATCCCTCTGCAGCATCTCCATTTTTTAAATTCTAATCTAAACTAACAGTTGTAGGATGTAACGCTCCAGCATCATAGAATCATGCGTCTCATGCCTTGAGATATAAATCGTGGGATCAGAAACGTGCACGATACAGAAAAAGTGGGTCAAATTCAACTATCAAAGCAAATAGTCCTCAAAATTACGTGAGGCGATTTCAAAGTACAATGTTTGCCCAGGAAGTAGCGGTGGTGACACCTAGTTGTCGATACAAGTACTGCACATTTCAGTAATATTCATTTATACGTTGCACTGTAAGTAAGTAAGTAATATATATTTATATAGCGCTTTTCGAGACCAGGGTCACAAAGCGCTTTAACAATCAAAACAATACTCAAAACAGTACATACTGTAACACAGGTTTTAAGAGTAAAATATATATTCTGACCTTCATGATGACAGGTTGCTCAAAGTTGTACATCGAACTGGATTTTCTCTGAAGGAACTTCTTAAACTCTGATCAAGATAAAAGGAGGAAACAACAGATTAAGAAAATACACAGGAATGTATGCGTTAAGGTCGTCTTACCATTGTGAACCATCTGAAGGTTGAACGGTTCTCCTTCATAAATGTCATTGAGATGTTTCATGGCAATGATCAGACAGAGTTCTAGGATGGACAGCCCTGCGCCAAACACATGTATTGTTAATTGTATTATGATGTTCAACCAGAAGAAAGAGTCTTGAGAGTCACCATGAAGCATGTTGGCCTTGGCGTCACTGAAGCACATGCGACTCGCCTCCAGTAGATCAGCCGGTCTGACCGTCGGGTTCTTGAGAGAGACTCGACTTAAACAAAACATCTGTAAGAATATATACAACATATTAAAATGTATGTTTCTGTTGGATAAACCTGACCAAAGTCTTCCACTCTCACCAGAAGTATTTGCATGGAGCGAAAGTCTTTACTGGCATTGAAGTGTCTCTTCAGAGCCTCCTCCACAGACTTGTCTTTGCACAGACTCTGGAAATGGAAACAAACAAAAACATCCAGCTGACATTTACACGTTTTAATCTCCTACACACCTACCTGGACGCCGTCGTTCCAATCTTGACAAAACCTGGCATCAGGAAAATCCTGCGCGAGGCTCAGCTGGGACTTGACCTGGTCCAGATACTGAGAGAAGGTCAAGCTGCTGAGCAGGTGAATCTGCCGGTGAGAAAAGCGTGACTTGACCCGCTTCTCCAACAGCTCCAGAACGTCCTGTTGACGATCACGTGCGAACGTTTAGTTAAAAGCGATGGCTCAGGTGTGCAAGTGTCCAGACGCACCAGCCGACACGTGACTCCCACCACTGCGATCGGGGCCTGGGCCGACTGGGACACGTCCAACAGGTTGTAGAGCAGAGTCTGGTTCTTATGGTGGGCGAACAAGTCAAACTCATCCAGGACGAACAGGACGGGGCGACTACTGCTGCGATCACCTGGATTAAACCGTTTCAATTAAAAAAGTCAGTCGTCATTTTAAAATTATTTATTTTCAGACATGAGCCATTCTTTCTTACCCTTCTTCAGCGCCTCCAACAGGAAAGCCAGATTTTCAGCAAAGCTTCCCTGAAATAAATAGAAAATAATGTTTTAAAGGGAGAATTTTGAGTCATTAACCCCAAAAGTTATAATACTCACAAACACTTTGTCACCGACAACGTTTTCCAGGTTGAGTTGTCGGGTTATTTCTTTTAGAGCTATTCTGTCATCGGTCTGCAAGAGGCCTTGAAACAAGACGCGTGACGGATATAGTAAGTAATTATTGTTATTTGTAAAGCGCTTTTCACAGACCAGGGTCACAAAGCGCTTAAACAATACAAATACATACTTTAAAAGGCCAAGACAACATAGAGACAAACACAGCAGCCCCAAGATAATTAATAAAAAGCCTGCACAAATAAATGGGTCTTAAAAACAAATTACAGAACCAAATACACACACAAAGAACAGTAATTAAAATTAAACTTTCCAAATCTTTCCTCAAGGAAATTATTTATATTTGTTGATTACTTTTTTTCCACCAATTATTACTATTATCAAATGTTTATCAAAATTCTTAAATAAATTTAAAATGAAATGAAACAAACTAATCCCTCCCTCAAAATGGAAAACAAAACAAAGAAAATAAAAGGTAAATCAAATTGTGATTTGAAAAACTATTAAATTCTGATTAATTATAATTAAATAATAATAATAAGTAGCTCAAATAAAGTGAACATTCCGATGTATCAATGAAGATCCTGTAACTATGTATTATACATGTTCTATTACCATTTAGATGAACCTGTAGAAGTGTTTTCTGGACTTCATCCACTTTAAGCAGATCTCTCAGCACACACTTTAACAGCTGTAAAAAAAACAAAAAAAACAAAAACCAAGTAAATCCTCCAAGTCTGTAGAACTCCGTCTGAGGCGTACCATGGTCTTTCCTGAGCCCCTGGGACCAACGATGAGCACAGAGTTACTTTCCCCATGGACTGCTGTGCGCCTCAGAAGCTCTAACAAGTGTCTGAAAAGAAGAAGAAAAAACACTATAGTGCTGACGTTTTTTAGGCACTAACTGGAATTGTTCTTCTCCAAACTAGAACAGAGCTGTCAGGTGCTAGTAAACTGGGTCACAGAGGATTTCACATTTTCTATGCATATCTCGGGAATCTTTGTTTCAGCTAAAAAGAATGGATTTGAAAATACTCTCCGGGTGGAGAAAGGAAAACCTACTTGTGTTGCGCCTCGACTCCCTCCAGGCTGCCGGGCAGCATCTGATGACAGAGACGTTCTCGTAGAATAGTTTGAAGCTGAAACACATGCAAAGGATATTATGCTTGTTCAATGAAAAACATAATGATAGTCTTACCTTTTTGATAGATTCACCGACGGGGAGGTGGGACTCTTTGCTTTTCCTTTTGCTCATGATGTTGACAGAAAAAAACAACACCTTCACTTAAATCTGGGGGAAAAAATGAGGCAGATGTTAATGTTAAGGTCATGGTGTTATGGAAATAATAAGTCCAGACGAACTTTAAAGTCAAACAACGTAACCCGATTTCGTGCCAACATTATAGACACGCTTAAGTTCGGTTAATTCTTACTTCTAACGCACAGGAATCCAAATAAAATACCCAAGTTTACATCAGTACTTCACATTTCTAATTAAGTTTGGTGTGAAGTTTCTACAGCAGCTGTAGCGGTTCACACGGCGCCATTTTAGCTTCAAGTCATAACATCAGCCAAACAACTTACCTTAGGTTCGTGCTTATGCTGCGATGCCGAATAAAGCTCGAATTTAAACAAGAATCCTGTCGGGATGTTACAACTTGTACTTCTCAGTCTTCGCGGGAACGCGGCGCTGTCATCGATGACAACTTCCGGTACTTCCGGTACTATGGTTTCCGAAGTTATTTTAAATCATCAAAAATATACATTGTTATCTATAGTATTCGTATACATTGTTTATGTAATGTAAAGGTACGGTGGTCAAAATTAAAAATATATATTTATAGCTTGTGCTGCGAAAAATATTTTTATCCATAAACGTTATGCTTTTAACTCATTATTATGTGACCAGTTACTTAAAAAAAAGGTGTCAGGCTAGAAAAATAAAAAAAATGAGATTAAAAAAAACAGACTCTCAGTTCCATGTTTGCCCTTAAAAAAACATGAAGCGGGACTTTTACATCAGCCAGACAGTGAATTAATTCAACATCTCTGCAGCTCTGACCTTCACATGGACTTCTAGCATCTCAGCTGCATCTTTTTTTTGTTCTTTCCACTTCAGACGACTGAGCCCCTCAGTGACCTTTACCTGTCCAGGGTGGTGTTCTTGCTGCACACACACCCTATCCTGCTCGAACAGGATATCAAGCCACAGCCTTGGCTGAAATAGCAGCTGGAATTCTGCACAAATATATGACTCAGAAGTTATTCGTAAAAAACGTTTTAACCGGTAACTAAAATGGCTGGAGAACAAGTGATTGCAAACCTGAATTAAATGCAATCGATTGACTACTAAATCAATAAATATACCCTTTATTCCAAAAAGTTTCAAAAGTAGCTATAAACTCATTTATAAAGTTCACCCCATGGCTTAGTTCTTTTTTTTGTCACCACGTTATTGTAAATTAAACTGAACCTAGTAAAAAGTTTGAAGTAACTTTTGTTCAACTGACAAATACAAAAAACCCTGGGGGGAACTCATTCCCTCAACCCATCAGGAACTCAAACTCCAGACTTTCAAATCTCTCCTCAAAACTCACCTGTTCAAAATGGCCTTCTCTTAATAGTCTGATTCCTTTAAGAAACATCTTAAGACATTTTTATTTGTTCAGGCTTTTCCTTGATTTTCTGGAACTCCTGTTGTGTTATCAGTTTTATCTTGACCTTTAAAGTATATACTTTATTGAATATTGTTTTGATTGTTTAAGCGCTTTGTGACCCTGGTCTGGAAAAGCGCACTACAAATAAGAATTACTTACTTACTTATTTACTTTAAGCTGTAACTAAAATTGCTGGTGAACAAGTGATTGCAAACCTGAATTAAATGCAATCAATTGACAACTACATAAATAATATACCCTTTATTTCAAAAAGTTTCAAAAGTAGCAATAAACTAATTTAAAAAGCTTCCCACCTGGATTGGTTCTTCTTTTTTTTTGTTACCATGTTATCGTAAATAAAACTGAACCTATTAAACCATTTGAACTGACAAATACAAAAAAACCTGGAGGAACTCACTCCCTCAACCCATCAGGAACTCTGACTCACTCCAGACTTTCGAATCACTTTAAAACTCAACTGTTCAAAATTGCCTTCTCTTAATAGTCCTCCCTGTCCTTCTGTTATCAAAATTGCTTATTAAATGCAAATTATTCAAAGTTTATTATTCTTAATATAAAGCGTCTTTGTGTGTCCCTAAAAAAACGCTAAAATAAATATGATGTTTATTATTATTACTATTAATATAAAAATAAAAAAAGGAATTTAATTTATTTTTTTGGTTCAGGTAAGAAATAAAGAAAGAAAGGGATATGTCCATCATGTTTGTTTTGAATGGCCCTATCATTGTATCCCCATCTCCGGGCTCAATGAAGGGAGTTCATCACCTCTCCCATCTGCTGGCTGCTAGTGCGGCGCATGCGCCTTGTGGCTCTCCATCATTTCCAATATCCCAGTGTAGAAGAAGCAGCAAGGCAGAGAACTAATGGGTAGGCTTCTTCTTTTCTCCATTATCACCATTCTTTAGCTCTTAAAAAATGCCGGCTTGGGTCAGCGCCACCGCTACAGCACGGGCGTGCGTGCCGGAGGTTCAAACGGAGAGTTTATCTCGTGATTTGACGCAGACAAGCCAGAAAAAGCTTCTCTCCTCTTCTCTGCAAACGCAACGGGCTAGCTTAGCTTGCAATGCTACACTCAGTTAGCACGGCCTGGCCCTGGCCTTGCCTGCCCCCCTTTTGGTTCGAAATTTGACGAGGGCAGGGGTGCTTTTTCGATCTTTAAATATAGCGGTTTGTACCGCGGATTCACTGCGTATCCAACGACGTTTACGGTGTTCGTATCGGATCTAAATCTTCCGCCAGCCTTCTGATGTAATTTCGTTACAACAAGCTAGCTCTGTAGCTAACTGGATCGTAGCTGGACAGCTGACGCTTGGTATGCTAACCTTAGTTCAGATGCTTCGCACTGGGGTTAAAAACAGCGTCGGTTTACTCCGAGTCAAACCTCGGACCATCTATAATTCACATTAGAAGGGTTTAGAGCACAGTGTAATCATTTTTTTTGGGTTAAAACGCAAAAGAGTTACGCGTTTAAAACAAAACCGAGAGGGTAACGTTCACCTGGTTAACTACCTTTACAGTGTATACACACAAGCTGCGTCTGTCACCGTCTGTTGACCATTTATTGTCAAATAACTGCAGTGTGTCAAACCATCTTGTGTATAGTAGACCAGATATTTTGCTATTAGTGTGACTTGGATGGTAAATGTGTTGTAGTAGGATGTCTGCCTTCATTTGAGGGTCACCTCAAACCACACACGTTCTGCTTGTTTGCGTTAAAAGTCACGTCTGGGGGGAAAAAAAGTTGTACTTTCAATGTCATGCCATATGTTTGTCTGTTTTGTTATGTCATCATGATATTGGAGAGTACACCACAAGTAGTACTTGTATGTCATTTTCAAACATCCAATGATGTCGTTTAAAATGTAATATGTTCTGATTAAAAGTTGAAAAGAAGTAAGATGATCAAAATAATGTCACTGGATGCTGTTTCTTTTTCTATTCATGTGAGCTGTTCAGTGAAACACGTCAACAATTCAATTGCTTGGTATAATGCACCACATTTTTTTTCTTGCTCAGTCACAAGAACATAACATAGGATTGAATATCTTACCTTTTAAGGCTGATTTTACTAAAAACTTCATACACATTTACGTTTCCCTGCAGGTCACGTGGCGCACTTTGTATGTACTTGACGTTTAATATGTATTTACCTTTACACGGGGGTATGTGCCTAGTTTTTCACAATTTATTGAAAACGAAGTCTGTTACATCCAAGTTTTTATGTCGGCATTAGTTATCTGTACCGTAAGTCCTTTACCAGAAGATTAAACATTAGTTTAATATAAAATTAAAACTAATTTCAGAATCAGAATCAGAAAACCTTTATTAGTCCCGCGAGGGGAAATTCGGTTTAACAGCAGCAAGAGAAATGAAACACCCAGAAATAAATAATGTTGTGTAATTTAAAATATAGTTAAAAAATGCATTTACTCCATCCACCACAGGTTTTGCTAAATTATGAGTTTATTAAAGACATTCATAAACTGCAACAATTCTATGCATCACACTATGCTTGGGTGATACTGGGTGTTCCCAAGCCTCCTATTCTCATCCTTGATATGGTGTATCTGACCCACGGTTAACCAGTAAAATTAGGTTTGTAGGGAGACGCAAAAGACAAATGTTGTTGCTGAAACTGTTTTTACTATGAAAAGAATCCAGATATACGTTGTGTGATATATATTCTTAATTTGTTTCAGAGATGCGCAACAGTATTGGAGAAATCATTTTATATAAATGTATTTTTTAATTTCAAAACTACTTGTTTGGAAGGGATGGGCAATGTGGGCTGAAAATAAAACCAGATACATTTCTGTTAATAATAAAAGTTAAAAAAAATAAAAAAGGCATTCCACTGCAAGTCTTTGACTCAATCTGTCACAGTCTTAAAACGCCCACTATTATGAGACAGTACTTTGAGTACAGAGACTTATATTGTATACATAAGGAAAACTGTTGCCAATTTGCTGTTTTGTTTTGATCAATGTTCCCTGTTATTGCTTTGAAGTCTAGTTGATAAAGGTTCCTCTATCAAATTCATGGTATATGTTAAGTGTATATATAAGTTTTCATATATCACACTTTGTTTCTTTCTTGATCAATTTGTATTTACAGTATTTAGTAATATCTTCTCCCCAATGACTAATTTTTGTCATGTATTTTAATTTGATCTCAAACAGGAACCATGGGAATAATACTACACACCTGCCCTTGGGATCCAACATGTTGATGGAGCCTAACTTGTTCCACTGATTGAATTTGTCTAGAACACACAGACGAAGATCTTCTGAGGAAAAGAAATCTGAGGAAAATGGCCCTGAAGGAGAAGATGCAGTAATGGAACTCCATGTGCTCCTCAGCACTCTAGATATGAAGCAGCTAAATGGGTAGGGTCTCCCGTGAGCTTGCCTCACCCTACCCGACCACCCACAATTTTAGCGGCTCGAATTGAGACTACAACTTGAGAGTACAACCCCGCAGCCCAACCCAGATCCTTCATTCTCCCACCTTAGTCACGGCATTGAAAGACAAGCATGGCGTGCATCAGAGAACCGCTGGTTGATGCTTGATATTTATCCCTCTGTGGTGTTGAGCATTAAACCAGTGGAGCGATGAATGGAGGAAAAGACTGTGAAGCAGGGGATGAAAGGCAGGCTCTACCTGTCCAGGTCCCCATTGGATGGCAACGCAAGGGGGAACATGGTGGAGGGGTCGTATACATAAGGTACGTTTTGATCTTAATATTATTTATTTTATCTTGGAGTGCTGATTTGAACCTATAGTATATTGTCAATGAATAACAAGGCTTTTGAGTTCGGTGGACTACATTTTAGAGTACATTTAAATGTATGTGTTATACTTTCAGGCTGTATAATGTTTAGAGCAAACCATACACAGTGTTGCTGTTGTGGTTGTTCGGCTATGCATTGATAAACCTCTGTGATTCATACAGATTGTTTTATCCAGATTAAACGATTCCCTAATGCTAAAGATATTCACCCTCACGTCTACTAAGGTTGATTATTTTTTAGAATATTCTGTTCCTTTTTACGGAAGTTATGGACAAAAATGCACATTCATTTTAATCAAGCAACTGAGCAACCAGGGACGAACTTTCTCCAAAAAATACGCTTAAAAACATCCATATGCCTCCATACTGTTCGTCTGTAATCTCCATCTTGAATTGATGAATTGATCTGAAAAAAATGTCTATATTTTACAATTGTATGTGGCAGACATGTAAACAGTAGCACGCCGTATAAACCGGAAGGACTTTGGTTAATATCACACATTGACTGTGTACACTCTGGTTTCGATATTTACTTTCGGGTACTTCCGGTTTAAAGCCTTTATTTAATTTTTTCCTCAATCAATTCATTTAATTGAGGCTTCAATACAAGATGGTCATTACAGAC
This sequence comes from Callionymus lyra, assembly GCF_982586985.1. Lineage (NCBI taxonomy): Eukaryota > Metazoa > Chordata > Actinopteri > Syngnathiformes > Callionymidae > Callionymus > Callionymus lyra. The sequence goes on from NC_141822.1 coordinate 25,899,096, forward strand.
AAACAGTATGGAGGCATATGGATGTTTGTAAGCGTATTTTTGAAGGAAGTTCGGCCCTGCGCTCTCTGTTGCTTCATTTATGGATATACATTTTTTTGCCTATAACTCTTTAAAGGAATGGATTACTCGAATAATCCCAACCCTTAATCAACATGAGGGCGAGTAGAAAATACGTGAAGTTTGAATTTTGAGTGAACTAACTCTTTAAGAAATCTTGTGTTTTGTAATATTTACGTTAGTCTTTGACAAATATAAAGGTTGGCATTTAATCAACCATATCTTGTCTTCTAAAAATAATGATAAAACAATAGTTTAATGATTAATGTGTTTGTGTGTCCAGTCCCAGTGGTTCAGTGCTGACCAGTTTGGAGCAGGTAAAGAGCTACCTTCTCACAGATGGAACCTGTAAGTGTGGTCTGGAGTGCCCACTCATCCTTCACAAGGTATTAATCTTATTTATAAATGTGTATATATTGATATTTTCATGTGGTCATATTTGTTCTTTGAAATACTTCTTTTTGAATTGTACCCACTGTGAAAAGTTATGCCCCCAATTGTTGGATCACAGATTGCTTTTTGCCACTCAGGTTTTTAACTTCGACCCTGGGGCAACCGTGAAGCAGAGAACAGCGGAGGATGTGAAAGCAGATGAAGACGTGACCAAACTCTGTATTCACAAGAGAAAGCTCCTGGCTGTGGCTACATTACATAAGAGTATGGAAACTCACCCTCCTCTTCTTACGGGTCCAGGGGGAGGTATGGCTAGTTGTTCAATTATACAGCTAACCCAGAAACCTTGTGACATTTTTAGTATTTTAACTGGGATTAAACCGCAATGCTGTTTCTCTTTCACTGACACAGTACTTTACATTTAATTAATAGCACTTTCATCACCTTTAGGTACGTCAGCAGTGGTGGCAGCACATCCCACAACACAGCGTTCAATAAGGACTAAACCCCCAGATGGCACAGCAACTGCTGGCTCTGACTGTAAAAATCCTTTCAAGTTAATGGTTGGACAACAGCAGCAGTCGAGGATGTATCCTGATGTAAGTGGAGCCCACCAGCCTGAACACTACCATGGGTATTCAAGACCACAAAGGCTGGTAGGAGGGGAGCCCTGCCCCAAATCCCCTTATCGGGCAGGCTACGGTAGTATGCTAAGCCCGCCTCCTCCACAGTCACCCAGTGCGGACACTTTGGGAAGCCCGGATGGCTTTACAAGAACCAATGCATGCGGGTTTCCAGGAGCTGGCAGTCCTGGTTCAGCGTCAATTCATGGAAATTTAAGGACACCGCTTTCTCCCCCTAGCATGATGCTCCATGGCTCTCCCCATGGCCAGTCATCATGCGCCATGTCTGGAAGGACTAGTACGCCCCTATCCCCTACCTCCACTGCCAAAAGCCCTGTCATGAACATGTCGCGTGTAAACTTTCCCCCAGGTATGGATATGTCACGGACAGCATTTCACCATAAAACGCCACCAGTAGTTCATCCTGTACCACCCCCTCCACCATCACAAGTCTCCTGTGCACTACAAAAAAGGCAGTTAACATCAGAAAAAGACCCATTAGGCATTTTAGACCCCATTCCCAGCAAGCCTGTAAGCCAGGCACAAAACAATGCCCCAATCTCCTCCAACTTCCAGCCTAACATCCACTCTCAGGTACAAATGATGAATGTAAACGTACCCCCTCCAGTCATTGTCCCTTTGCCAAGCAACTTACCTTTACCCACTTCAAAACCTGGTCCTGTGGGTCATGGAGGTCATGTTCAAAGGACCCAACAGGGTGGACTTATGTCTTCTATGTCTCCTTCCCCTGTAACATCCCCTGTCCACATGGCAGGGCCCACCATTGGAAGGATGGAGGCTTCACCTCATCGTTCACGGTCCTCCTCCACCTCTTCCGATCATGGAAACTTCGTCATGCCCTCTGGACATCAAGCCCAGTGTAGCACTATTAAAGTACCTCCACGGTCCCCTAGGTCAACAATGGGTTCCCCCAGGCCAGCAATGCCCTCCAGTCCCTCCACAAGCAAAGCAGACACTCTTCAACAATTCAAAGACTCGCATCTTCTGTCTGGGGTTGGAAACTCAATTGGCAACCAGCAGCACAGCAATCCTATGTACTCGCCAACCTCTGCCTCTTCCACATTAGCCACCCCCAGCGCTTCCCAAAAGGGTCACCCAGGTCTACTGGGAATGCCTCTCAACCAGATCCTTAACCCACAAAATGCTGTTTCCTTTCCCGCTAGCAGTCTCCTGTCAGCGGCAGCCAAAGCACAGCTAGCAAATCAAAACAAACTTGGTGCTGCTAGTAATGGCCCTGTCGGGTTGGCTAGTAGTGGTGTATCCAATGCGGTAGGTGGTGGTCATCCTTGTAATATGAGTGGCCCTCGCAGTCTGGAGGGACACAGCACTTTAAATCCAATGCTCCCACCAAACTCCAACTTGTTGCTCAACACTCCTGAAGGGCAGAGCGGCCGTGCGGCACTAAGAGACAAGTTGATGGCTCAGCAGAGGGACCCCATGCGTAAACGCAAGCATTCATCAGGAAGTACTTCAGTAAACAATGAAATCAGCAACAACATGGCCTATAGCCTACTTAACAAATCAAACATGGTAGGACAACCCATACATGCTCCCACTGCCACTGAGCAGTTAAGAAAAGTCGGTCGTATGGGGGCTCTTCCTCCAAACGCGTCTATGGCCCAGTTACTCCAATCTATGAGCTGTCAAAGCTCCCACAATATGGCAGGGAATCGCACAGGTCTCAACCCAGGCCTGGGCCATGGTTCTCAAGGACCTGCTCAGCTGCACTACAATGATAACACATCAATGGTCCCTGGTATTGTGCAACAAAACCATCTTGCTCAACAGAGGCTCCGTGCACCCACAGACGCATTACAACACTGCCAAAATATGGACATCTCTGTTGGTCACCAAGTCTCTCGTGCGGGAATATTCTCAGATATGAGGGCCCAGAGTCAAGCAGTTCCCATGGGTAACTGTGGGTCTGTTGGGCCTGGTGGGGGGTCACTAGGCCCTGATGGCTTGCCACTTGGACGCCATAACACTACTCCTCTACAACTGTCCCATTCCGTGCCCCAACCCTTACAACAAAATCTGCATCATGGAGGTACAAGGGCAAATATGGTGGTCATCCCTCACGGAGCTGCAGATGGGAGCGGTACGCAAAGTGTGTCTGACCAAGGTAAGACATTAAATTATTATTTCCACTTCATGAATATCATTGTGTTTTCCACAAATCAGACATGTATATGGGTAATTTTTTTTTTTTTTGTATTATTTGATGCTAAGCATTTTGTTACCACAGTCATTATGGGATTATTATTATTATAATAATTCAGAGTAAACTTTAGATCATACGCATGTTTGTCTTTGCAACCTCTACAGGTCCTGTGTGACTTTGATTCTTATTCCAGTTTAAAAAAGATTCAGAATCAACCATGATTCGAAATGTGATTTGGTATATTTATTTCAAATTTTCTTTTTTAATTAAAAATTAATGTAAATGTATGTTTTAAACATATGTCCTATTTCTGTCGTCGGCTTCTTCACCTAGATATTTGTCCATGTTTTATTTATAGTTGGGTTAAATTAAATCTGGTTTTGTATATTCCCCACTCCCATTAAGAAATGGACAGATTTTTGAATGACCTTGTGTCTGCTATGCTAAACGAGATTCTGCTTGGTCATCCAAGCCCAAGGCATATAACAATATTCTGATGAACGGGTTTATTTTTCCCTGTAGATGCATTGTAAGGTATTAATATGGCCTGAGGTTGCCTATACATGGCATTCGTAATGTGTCGTTAGTGAGCAGTAGGCTATTACTTTTGGTGGTCATTACTGTTGCAATTGAAATTAAGATTTAAAAAAAAGAAACTATGAAATGTCCTCATATTAACCAAAGGGGCAAATGTCCGCCTACCTATCTGAGCTCGCTCAAGTTTCAGGCCTCTCACGTTCAATACTTGATGACTTTAGAGTTATCATTTAAAATTGTCATAACTGTTTTAAAGGTGAAAACTGCTTGTTGGTTTCTTCTATGGTTTCACCATGGTTTCTCGTTACAATTCACAAGAGAGCCCTAAAGTAGTAGAGCATCATGACCTAAATGACCGTGACCATGTCCTAAATTGAAAGGTTTTGAGCTTCTTAATTGTACCTCCACTAAATAGTTTTTCACATTAGACATTTTGGATTATGAAGTACCTAATTGACCTCAGCAAAGTTTTTATTGGAACTCAACAATGATGTCTTATTTTTAGGTAAAAATACAATTCCACCTACAAACTTTTGTGGAGACCCTTGCTGATGACATCCAACTCTACCGCTCATTTGATCCAACTGAGCCCCAGAGGCTGAACAGCTTAGTCAATTGTTTGCTAAAAATCAAACAATGGCTGAGTGAAAACCCTTTGCAGCTAAATGTGGACAAAACTGAAACTCTGGTTATTGCTCCAGGGTTGAGTCAGTACTTGGGTGACTTGGGCCAGTCCGTCAAACTGAGCCTGAAAAACTTGTGCTGGTGTTGTATTGGAAAATTATGTCACAACACGATCTGGAGCTTGTAATCCATGCGTTTGTGTCTTCTTGTTTAGACTATTGTAACAGTTTATTTTCGTGTCTAAACAAGAAGGAGCTGTCTCACCTGAACTTGATTCAGAACTCTGCAGCAAGAATTCTGACCTGCTCTAGTAGAAGAACTCGCATTTCTATGATCCTTAAAACTCTTTACTGGCTGCCAGTTTCTTTCAGGATCAATTTTAAAAATTCTGGTTCTTACTTTCAGAGCAATTTATTCAATTCTATTGGTCAGGCTCTTCCTTACATCAGTGATCTGATCCTGCCTTACACCCCAGCTCGGGCTCTGAGGTCTGTGTATCAGAATCTACTGATGGTTCAACGCACACACTTCAGGACCAGAGGAGAGAAATCCTTCCAGCTTTGGAACGATCTTCCTCTCCCTCTGCACTTGATGGAGTCTACTGACTCCTTCAAGAAACATCTTAAGACATTCTTATTTGTATTGTTTGTGATTTTTAAGCGCTTTAGGGCCCTGGTCTAGAAAGGCGCTCTAGAAATAGCCGTTACTTACTGACATATTACTGACATACACTTGTTTATTAGTAAATTATTAGTCTATAAAGAGACTTCAGCAAGGTTGAATTGTACATTAGGCCTAATACAGTGTGCACCTGTGTTACTTGAGGAATCCAACTGCTATGTAATGTCATCACCATGGAGACGCTTAATTCAATAATGCTTTAGCTTTTTTTTTCCAACAGATTTGGCATTTACTCGAGTTAAATGGGTTTCTTGACAATTAGTGAAGAAGCAGGAGGGGAGATGGATTGAATTTGTCAGTTACCTTATGTTATCTTATATTCCTTTTATTTATATCATTTTGTTTTTGATTAGGCAGCTGAAGCACGTTAATATAAGGGAACAAAGAGAACATCAGTTACTTTTACTTATGACCCGCTATAAGACTTTCACGAAAAAAAATCTTCATTTTGTAATCGATTGATGTTTTTATTGATATAGACGGTTAACTACCAAAACTACACTGTTTTGTTCTCAATATATTTGAGTTTGAAATGATGTAACTAGCTAAATAAGTTTAAATGCTGAGAAGGTATTCTAAATAATAATATAATACTTTAATACACTTAATGTTCTGCATCTGAGCCATTCAAAAGAGTAGCATTAAGCCTCTGATGAATCGTTTCCATTGGTTAATGTCGTTATGTTCACAGGATCAAATTAAAACATATAGGGCTTCACTAGATGGTTATGCAGTCTTTGACTATGGCATCTTGGCTGGTTTTGTTGTCAGGTTGATTTCTTGTCACACTTCTAAGATCCTCAAAGATGACTCATGTTTACAAAAACCTACACCTTACATGAGAAAATGTACGGACACATAAAGCTTTATTAATGATTAAATATTTCCTAAAACTATATGATAATATCCCCGAGGACCCTAAGGGGTTAATAAAGTCATATCTACCTATCTGAAATCTGTAACCCCCTAATTTTTGCAGCCTTCTACTGACCAGCAAATGCCCCAAAGTCGATTGTAACCCCCTCAGCCTCCCTGTTACCCAGCTGACCCTCCCTCCCCTACCTGTTTTTTTTCCTGAGAAAGCTGAATCACACCAGCGACACTCTTAACCCCCTCGTCCACCCAGCCTGCTCCCCCAACAAGCTTCCTGGCAGCGGACAGCACCACCAATCATCACTTGGTTCCTATGGCAACCTCCCTCGGCAACAGCCGTCACTATATCATAGCGGTTGTGGAGGATGAGGGGAGCAGGGGGGGGAGGGGCCGGCGTAGTCGGCTCTCTGTGTTTGAGAGGAGAGAGTGGGGGGAAAAAGAAAGAAAAGAAGAGAGAAAAAAAATGGAGAACACACACAGCTGCCCTTCAGCTACGTCGCATCGCACCAGCTGCTCCAGTCACAACCCGTCCACACACCCACATACACACTGCGCTGGGATGCAGAGACTCTGCATAAGGCCTCGGCTTTGTCTGCATAACGTCGCTTCAAGCTTTTCCCTTGATTCATTGATACGTCTGTGGGGTTCATTTCTATTTTGTCCTTATATGCCTCGTGCTTTGGTTTGCTCAGGATACACAACTGCTGGTTATCAGTTTGACCTATGAATGCAGAACTATTTGCTGCTTTCATCCTTTTGTTGAGAATATACAGCTCTTCACATGAACAGAAAATCGAGGAAAAGTTTTGATGCTAAATGAATTGGTAATAGAGATTCTAGACTGTTGACCGGTTTAATATTTAAATATGAGTCAAAGTGATGTAAGGGTTTGATTTTCATTTAGTACGTTATGCTCTATATCGTTTCATAGAAATGTAGTCAACCTCGTCTCTCCTCTTCTCTCCTCAGGAAATCCATCGTCACATGGTAACAGCCTGAGCAGTGTGCAGTCTCACGCCAATGCAGCTGGAGGTCAGATGTACCAGCAGCAGATCCTCCAGGGCATGCAGCAGGGAGTGGCCTTCCACGGTGGTTACCAGAGCCAACAGCACTTCCCGGACAACCCCCCGTACCCCACGGACGGCAACAAAAGCAACTCCGCCTCAATGGCATGCCTATATCAGAACTACCAGGTTGGTCCAGTGTAAAATGTGCTGTGTGGCTTGTATAGTAGGACTGGATTCTGATCAAAATCCGATGATGTGTTCAAAGCAGGGGATGATGCCACATTCTCAGTACGGGGATGGGCATCCGCTGCAGAATGACGGCCTCCGAGCAGGTACGCCTGGTTCTGATCGAGGCCCCGGCAGAGGCCCGGAGTCTGTAGACGCCATCTACAGAGCGGTGGTTGATGCAGCCAGCAAAGGAATGCATGTTACCATCACTACCACCGTGAGTGGAACCACACAGGCCAGCCCAGTGCCTGCGCTCAGCGCCATGAGTGCCTTCACTGCCTCCATAGGTGAACCCGTTAACGCCCCTCAAACGGTCAATGCTGTTTTGCACGGGCACCAGGAAGTGGAGGCGTTGCCCCCACAGGCCAGAGCACGACAGACGAGGCCAGGAGGTATTCAGAAGAACATGGATCCAGGGAAGACGACCCCGGATGGCCTAGAGGTCAATGACTTCTTCCGCTCCCCGGGCCGAGGCACTCCCAGGGCCCAGTGGGATGCGGAGACTAATTGCGCATCAGGATTCGACTCTCAAAGTAACAGCAGTGCCTGGGTTGGTGAAGAGATCCTTGAGTGTTCCACCCAAGTAAGAAGTAGTCCCTGTATGGAGAGACCTGGAAACCTGGCCCCTGCCCCAACATGCCCTTCCGATGGTTCCAATGACCATAATCTGGCTATGGCTCACGGCAAACCTTTTCTGGACGACAACTATCGATTTAACAACTGTAGTCGGACTCCAGCAAACTACAAAGAGCGCCTAGAGCAGACTGTGGAACGTTGCGCGCACATCAACGGAACCTCCCAACATTTTAACACCCGGGGTTACGGTGAGGTGCTGGGACCCTCGCGGCAGGAGCTGACGGGGGACGACCAGTCACCCAGTTCCTCCACAAGCTTGGAAGGACCCGTCGCCAGCGCTAAAGAATACAGCCACTACAATGGCCACTTCAATGGCATGGCGCCCAGCCCTTCAGACACAAAGAGTCTAAGCAGTGAGGAGGACTTGCGGCATCCAGATTCTCCCTCCTCAGAGCTGCTCCACTACCGAACAAGGACCTTTAACATGGGAGAGCTGGTCTGGGGCCAGCTTAAGGGCTTTCCACCATGGCCCGCCAAGCTGGCCGGGGATGAACAAGTGTCGGCCGCGGCTATGCAGCTGCGGGAGCAGGCCAAAGTGAGTCGTTTTCTTATCCAAAATCCTTGATAGACCACATACAAGGGAACTATGATCTTGTTAAAATATCTTTGTTGTCGTTTGTCCCAACTGGCAAATTGTGTAATTAATTGAACTGTCAGTAATTTCTTATTTCTCTTGTAACACCATTTCTAAATTAATTTACTATTGCATATGTATTTCTGGAAGCCAGGGATGTCGTTCACCTTGAAATTGTGCCATCAAAGCTTATAATATATAAGCTTATATAATTATATAATTTTGTTTTTTTTAAAACTACTAAATGCAAGTTTTTTCGGTTTAAATATAAAAATAATTAAGATTATTTTAACCATTAATATCTGTCTGGTTTATGTTTGGCATGAACTGAACACTAGAGGGAGTTTCTCCCATTATAAATATCTGAGTCACTCATAAAGGTGGTAGATGTTAACACAGGCTTTCTGATGATAAGTGAGGTTTTAATGACCTCTGGGGTAAATGATTGAAAGCTGTTTGTTGTTATCTGGTATTTGTCTTTCAAGCATCTGTAACTGTGTCTCCATTTAGGTTGAGCCTGAAAAGTTAAAAACGCTAACTCATGACCTGGAGGCACTGGACCGAGCCGCCAAAAGAGGTCTAAAGTAAGTAAACCTGCACTAAACAAACGTATTTAAATGTGTTAAAATGAGGCTGCACATAAAGAAAAAAAATCTAATCGCCAAATTTAAAACATGTGTTTGTTTTTTTGTGAATCAACCAATAGATTTCTTGGTTCAAAAAAATGTATTATTTAGACTGTTCTCTTTAAAGTGAGACCAGTATGAGCCATACCAACTGGTCATCTTTTCTATTGCAGGGCTATGATGTTTTTAGAGGAACAAGAGAATCAAATAAATGGATTCATAGGGAATTTCTTTCTGGTCAAATCACACACAGATAACTGCTTGAGGTTCCCTGCATTATGATAAAAACATGTTGAATATGATATTTTAATGTGAGTAGTTTACACTGTATCTGTGATTGTTTTTTGGGTTAAAAAACCTTTCTCTGACTCGCAGCTAAATAAGTTAAGGGTCTAAAATCAAAACATTTTTTGAGATTAAGGATTATCCTGCTGTTTTTTTCAAAATGTAATTAAATATTGATTTTCAATTTTTGATTATTTTACACGGTTGCTGCTCAACAGGCCGGGGAAACTAAATAATCACTTGGAAGCTGCTATCCACGAGGCCATGAGTGAGCTGGACAAGATGTCGGGAACGGTAAGAAGCATCTCGACCAAAATGATGTCATGACAATAACCGAAATATTCCCACCGTCAGATGCCGTCCAGAGATCGCCAGGTGAAGCTCCCGAAACCCAAACGGAGGAAGATCTCCAGATAACAATGAATGTGTCGGCCCTCAAAGCCTTCAGAGACTCGGCCCGCTCCGCCTTTGTTGCGATCTGAGCTCTCACAGGTGCTACACTCGGACTTCTAGTGGTACATTCTTGTTCCATGATATCGACTTGACTTAGTGACTGAAGGTGCTGGAGAATCCAATCACCGATACAGTTGTAACTGTAGAGCTATAACAAAAAAAAAAAAAAACAAGAAAAAAAAAAAAACCTCATCATGGTTGCAATTTGTCTACAGCTCACTGAATTAACTATTTTTTTCAAATCTACGTTAGTAAAAACAAAAAACTTATGAGCGTTACCTTACATATTTAAGAAAAATAGACAGTCCAAATATTTCTGATACATTTTCAATATGTATATAGATAATCCTGATATTTCATGCTATTAAGAATTGTATGTAAATATTGTAAAATGTCATGTACAAGCGTACTTAATGCACATTTTATCTTTTATTGTACAAAAACAACACAGAAGTGTACCAATGTCTTGATTTTTATTCAGAAGTGCGGTTGCATAAGACCGCATGCATAGGATAAATAAGAAATACAGCCTAAAGCTTTTATATGACGAATTGTAAGATGTGCTGTTTTTTATCATTATAATTATTATTTTATTATTTTTCTAAGGGAACAGTGAGCAGGCATGACTATATAAGTTCTCCCTTCACACCATTGTTCATATTGTATGGTAGGAACAGAATGAACTTTACCAGCAGAGTGTTTAGGAAATAATCTTCTCCATGCGTCATGTTTTTGTTGCTTTTTTAGACTGACATTCATGTGAAAAAGTATGGGGGAAATATAATGACCTGCTATTCTTGAATGTAAATTTCACCTTAAAAACATCATTTGTGTCTTAGTTGCATTTCCATCGGTTGATAACGTTAAAAAAGCTAAAAATAAGATTGTTCACGAACATTTCAAGGCGAGAATGAGATCCGTTAAATAATAATTTGTCGAGTAAGCCTCGGAGAAACGGCTGGAAATGCACTCGGTCACAAGTGTCACGAGGGCAGAGATTTCCTTCAAACATCTCAGGTGCCATTTGCTTGTTCTGAATATGTTCTCGTTCGTTCTGTGATCCACGTTCGTGTCACAACTCAAGTTTGTCGCAACACTAAGTTCAGGCAGGTGAAACATGTGTAACATTTTAGGGGCCTTTGTGTGTCGTTTTATTATGTAAATTATTGATGTACAGTTCTCCATATTTATTTTATGCTTTACAAATACAGTAGATGGCAATAATACTACCAAGAGTTAAGAACTCGAGCCTTATGTGTACATGTGTTGTTTTTTTTCTGTTTTTTTTTTAACAAAGCTCCATAACAAAGTTGGTTATTTAAGATGTGAGGAACTCTTTTGTTACAGATTTCAAGGAAACATTAAGTCCATGCTATTTATAAGAATTGACTCGTCTTGTGTTGGGGAGAAATGCAGTTTTGAGATCCACACACTTCTGAAACGGTGCGAAGAATCGAGACTCAAACATCCACGTGTGCGAGGTCTGGATGACGCGCTCACAGCCGCTCCTCCTGATACAACCTGAAATCACTTCAAGTGCAATATGACGGCTTCAGAAACACTGCGATCCTTCCGACATCCTAAAATAGTCTCCTGATGAAGTAGTAATTTATTACGTAGTGACCACATTCACTGACCTGGACATGTTGTCGAGGTAGCTACACTACTCTTAACTAAGAATATATAAACCTTCTAAAAAAAATGTTCAATACTCATGTGCACACATTTAAAAGATCTTGTACTGTATTTTTCTTGTTTTTATTATTTAAATATTCTTGTCATGTGCATGATCAAAGGTTGTATTTTGTGGCAACAAGAACCCCAGCAGTTTGAGAGGTGTCAGTGTTTTTTTTTCAAATAAATATTTATTTTCTTTCAAATTTAAGTTCCATGTAACGTTGAGTTAAAGGAGTGATCAATTTGTCTTCCATTTTCAGTGTTTCACAAACCTCAGCGTTTTACTGTAAAGTGGCCAGGATTCTTCCTGCTGAGTCAGGCGTGTGAGGAACACACGAGCTCTTTTGGTAAAGTTCATTCTGCCCGTGTTGTTTTGTTTTATTTGTGCAATGACACGCAGGAGGCCGACCTCGTGATCGGCGTCCATGTGTGACGGATTCATATCTTTAATGGTCAAGAGTTCAAAAGTTTGTGTTTGACATGTGCAGTCCGTTTTTTTATGGTTGTGTGTCGAGGTGAGACTGATGTTTCCCCCTTTTTTTTTGTTTGTCAGTATTTTTTTTAACTTGTAACTGAGTATATATTTTCTCACTAATATATACTTTTATTTTTAAATAGACTTGCGTGATGTATGATGTGCACTTGATTTTTTTTTTCTTTTCTTTTGGAATTAATGTGGGATAGGAATAGTATGTCAGAAGACCTTACTTTAAGATTGTTTGGACTTTTTTTTATTGGTTTAATGTACACAGCATTTTTTTTGTAAATAATACGAGACATTACAGGTCATGCAGTGATGTAACATTTTGAGAAATGTTGCACAGATGTTTTAAGATATTAAAAACCCAGTCACTCTTACTTGAATCATGCGTTTGTCTTTTCCTGATCTTTAATTCGTCTAAGACGGTTACATTTCCTCAGAGGCCACATTATATACTGTGACTATACGGCGCTGTCAAGCCATAAGAAAAGTACTGGTAAAGATTTTAATATGATTGGAAACATTAAAATGACACTCATTTAATTGCATTTAATTTCTTTGTCGACACTTCTTATAAAAGATTGATATTTCATATATTTTACAATTAAAAAAAATTCATCAAGGAAAAAAAAGCTTTATCATGCCATAAATTAATTTAAATTCATTATATATATATTATATTTTATTATTATTTAAAATATGATGTGAAAGCACAAATAAAAATATAATTCTATACACATTAAAAGGATGTATAAAAGAAAGAAAAATGGTCACCAATCAAAGATCTTTAACAAGTAATATGAAGCGTTGAACTAGTTATAAACTATTATAACTAGTAGTATTATAACTAGTTATAGACCTCCTGAGGATCAATAAAGTTCTACCTAACTAGTTGGAGAGCCATCGGAAACATTCATCATTTGACAACTAAGCCTTTTACGTTCTAGTACATTTGTAGCCCTCTAGTGGAGGAAGAGGCGCGCTGCACTCAAAATCAATCAATGACATATCTTTCAGAGATGAACTAAAATGTATTGCGTCTAACGTGCGCATGCGCACTACAAAAATAAATAAGTTAATTATAAGAAATAGTGATTTATTTATTATTTTAAACAGTGTGAAAAAAAGCAACGGTGTCCAACTTATATTTAAAAGTAAACCTTTTATTTAGTAAAAACTCGCTCGTGCCTCAGCGTGCGCGCACACGAGAGTAGACCAGAAAGTCGCGTGCACGAGCCCGCGTTTGCACTGCTCCTCTGCGCATCCTCGAGGGCGCGCCGCCGCCGCTTCCCTGTTTCCTCCCAGTGTTCCTCCTCCGTCATCACTGCGCACCACAACCTGCGGCAGGTCCTGCTCCTCTCTCTCGCCTCCTGCGCAGACCCTGGACCCAGAGGAGGCAGCGAACGGTGTCCCAGCATGGTTTGAGGCCGCACCCTCGCGAGCACCGAGCCCCGTGCGTGGCGTCCTTCAGCCTCCTCACACCCGCCTGTGACCGCAGCGTCTCCGCAGGTGTATCTTCTCGCTGCTGTAATGGCGGACGCGGCGGAGTGCGGAGTCCGAGTGATGTGTCGCTTCAGGCCGCTGAACGAGGCCGAGATCACCCGCGGAGACAAGTACATCCCCAAGTTCAAGGAGGACGACACCGTGTTGATAACGGTTAGAATCTTTATTTATCTTCTTTTATTATTTTAATTGATATATGTTCAGTACGAGTCACGTACTGTCCTGTGTTGTTACAGCAGTGACTAGTGTATTATACACTTGAGATTCTACAGTGACGACTGTAATAACTACATAATAAATATTGTTATTTGTATTTTGAATCCGGAAATAAGAGACACTTAATATTATCTCGTGTTTTGAATGTAATAACCAACCGAATTCTAAATATTTCAGAAGCTGAGATATGTTTTGTTTTCTCCTTATTTACACACTTTGTGATTGTAATATATTCAAAGTATTTTTTGGTATTTTGGTTGTATTCATTATTAAAATAAATAAATAAATACCTGATTATTTTCCTCTAATCCAGATCAAATATATACTGCGGTCAAGTGAGCCTATAAAGTTAAATGATTCAGAACACAAGATCACTATTGACAGCTTCTGTGCTTATTACAAACAATATTAACATTTCTAGATAAACGTTCTGCCTTCATAGGAAGCTCCTCGTTTACTTCCTGTGTCCCTGTATCATCTTTTTGTTTAAATGTCCTTATTTCTGTTCTTGTTTTGCACAACGTCATTGTTGTCGTCACTGTTTTATGTTTCATTTTAAGGTGGACAAGCAGAACTTGACATTCATGTATTGCTCACAGAGGTTTAACTTGTAAAGTCTGTTTTGATGTCTCAACAGTTTCCAATAAAACAAACAAAATAAAACACTTTTTATCACTATCACCTACATATCTCCCCTTACTCTGATGAACCAAACAGTTTAATCTGAAAAAAGAAAAGTAGTGATTTTTCTCATGTCATGCTCACACACCCATATCAAACCTGGAGATCCAAGGATGATAGAAAAGAATACTATGAAATGTATTTAAATGATTGAGAAAAATACTTTATTATCAGGTTTATAAATGTCTAGCAACTCAGTTCCATGTGATCTTTGAGAGGATGAAGGGGATACAATGCTACTAAACCATTTTGTAAACAAAGGGACAATTGATATCATGATATAACTTTTGTTTATGCCAAACTCATTTTTTTAAACTTAAAGATTACTTTATTTATTAATTATGTTTGTAATAAAAACGGAAACAAATGTACCCTTTTTATTTTATTTATTTATCTTTATACATACATACTGTATATACTGTATGTGTATATATTAAACACAGTTTTCTTCCCATGGCTGAATGCTATGCGTTGTTGCTTGTTGCTATATCAGCAGTTTGCATTATTCATGTTGCATTACTGCCATATCAGTGCAGGTCACAGTCTCATCCATCAACAGGCACATTAGCCAGACCCTGAACCCTCATGGTTCCCCCCGACAGTGTCCCGAGAGAAGGTTGATTCTTCTACTTCAGAGGCAGCATCAAATCTTTATTTTTTTTAGACTGTTTTGTTCTCAAATACAATGTGTTGGTCAACATCATGCTGACACTGGTGTTACACATTAATTCGACTTTTTTATATTCATTATTTGATGAGATCATGTTTTTGATTAATTATTTTTCGAGTCACGTTCTTAATCAGTTTAAGTGATGTTCTGTGTTACTGCTGCTGCTTTCCTCACGTGTCATGTTGTGGTTTGATGCAGGGTAAGCCGTACGTCTTCGACCGCGTGTTGCCTCCTAACACGTCCCAGGAACACGTGTACGACCAGTGCGCCAAACAGATCGTCAAAGGTAAAACTTTACTTTCATTCTCTTTGTGATCGATCAGTTGCCTTGTTTGCCTCTGACAGAATTATTTAATTGAATTCATTGCTACACCTTTCACCTGGCCGGTCATGTTGTTTGAAATAAAATGTCTAACAGTGAATTCACTGTAAAAAAAAAAAGTATCACTGTAGAAAACGTTTCTGTACATGTAGGATTCATTCAACTAAGTTCACTTAGTTGTACAATTTCAGATGGTTATAAAATAATAAAGATCTTCACATCAAATGTTATATTTATATATACATGATTCAAAAATTTAAATAGAACAAATGACTGGAAAGATAACATTTTTACCCAAATGGTCCAAATTGACAGCGAAACCCCAAAAAAATTCACAAAAATGTAACAAAAAAATGTGGATCAAAGAAACACAGAAATGTATTTGGTTGAGAAATGTACCTTTAATTGTTTCTCTTGCAAATTCAGTTTGAGTCCTCTAGCTTCTTTTTTTCGGTTTGACATGTTTGTCAAGACGACATGATCCAATGACAGGAAATAAGATTATTTCTCTATTGAAGCAGTCAAGGACTCTGTTAAATCGATCAAACAAATATTAAATAATATAAATAAATAAATCTAGACTGATCTAGGGACTTTAGCTGTGTATTTATTTGGATTTTGATGTATCCCATCATGTTTTATGATGTTTTTATCTGAGAATGATGTCATTGAATTATTCCAGATGTGCTCGGAGGTTACAACGGCACCATCTTTGCTTACGGACAGACGTCTTCTGGAAAGACTCACACCATGGAGGTACGGTTCATGAAGCCCTCGAGAGGTCAAACAGTAACATTCTATGTTTATTTCAGGGTAAACTGCACGACGCACAGCTGATGGGAATCATTCCTCGCATTTCCAATGATATTTTTGATCACATCTACTCCATGGATGAAAACCTGGAATTTCACATTAAGGTAAAAGAAGATTTTAAAAGATGTAAAATCTTATCATAACTCAACTGGACTATGTTGTGTCGTTATTCTGATTATTGGCATCAGACACTATGATGATGAAGATGTTGTTGACAGATGAATTAATCATGATCTGTGATGAATTGATCAAATTAATACTATTTACTAAACCTAAAAATGGCTGAGAGAGACACACAACTTGAGTTTTTCTGACATTTATTCTCATTATTGTGTCAAATCAAAAGATTGAAATATAAGAAAAAAGAGTCTTCATAAAGTCATTTATTGTTTTGATCAGATGCAGTTCTAGCCATTTTATATTTTGCTGTAATACAGACTCAAGAGTTGCCTGCAACCTTTAGTTTGACCAGCAGGGGTGAATATTGTTTGGTTGTCTAAATAATTAGAAAATAAAACATCAGGTCTGTTGCAAGTGATGTCATCAAACACATTAAAAACAAGTATTTTAGGATGAATCAGAACAATCAATGTCCACATCAGGGTGTGACTGGACATAAGTTTCCTCCCCGACAACTCAAGAACTCATTTTACAAATCCACAACTATAATACAACGTGTTTTTTTCTATGAATTTCAGGTCTCTTATTTTGAAATCTATTTGGACAAGATCAGAGACCTGCTGGACGGTGAGTGTTTCAACACTTGATTATGGGATGATCTCGGTTATATTATCTGTGTGATGATTGTCTACAGTGTCAAAGACAAACCTGGCCGTGCATGAAGACAAGAACAGAGTTCCGTACGTGAAGGTCAGTGTCAAGAATGTTTACAGTCTTGTGCTTTATAGCAGGAATCCCTCAACTCTTTAATACCACTTAATGTTTTTTTCTAGTGATGGTCTGATGAAGCTTCATGAAGCAGTGTCATTACTTTCAGAGCCCACTAGATGGCGTCCCTGCACTATTTTCCTTTGTTTTGAACAACTGTTCTCATGAAACATCATTTTTTAAACTGATTGCGCCACCTACTGACTTCTTAACACCACTGCTTCATGAAGCTTCATCAGCCCATCAGTAGTTTTTACATCAACATTTTTTCAAGGGCCTGATTGATACAGCAAAAATAAAAGAGCATGGTTGAAAAAAAAAGTGCATGAAAAACATCTCAACATAGAGCTTAATGAGCATAAACTTTGTGTTGGTTTCCATGACACAAGATGGTCTTGTATGTATTGTTTTTTACTGTTTTTAAAACTCACTTTTAGTCAGTGACGAATATTTTTGGAGTAAACCTGACGAAAACGTTCAACATGTCAAGAGTCACAGACTAATTTGACTTTGGAGAGAATAATGAAATAGATTTCTTTCCTTGCACCCCGGTCACAAATCCTCCCTCTTCTTTCAGGGATGTACCGAGCGATTCGTGTCCAGCCCCGAGGAGGTGATGGACGTCATCGACGAGGGAAAGGCTAACCGGCACGTGGCGGTGACGAGTGAGTGTCTTCACCGATGTTTTTCACACAGAAAACAGACGAGCTGAGATCTCACCGGTTTGTTACGCAGACATGAACGAGCACAGCTCTCGCAGCCACAGCATCTTCCTCATCAACATCAAGCAGGAGAACGTGGAGACGGAGAAGAAGTTGTCCGGAAAGCTCTACCTGGTGGATCTGGCCGGCAGCGAGAAGGTCTGTCAGATTGCTATGGTTATTATTAGGTTATTATGAGCGGTCGTGTGTGTGCAGGTCAGTAAGACTGGGGCCGAAGGGGCAGTTTTGGACGAAGCAAAGAACATCAACAAGTCGTTGTCCGCGCTGGGGAACGTCATCTCCGCTCTGGCTGAAGGAACGGTGAGTTTACAGGAGAGCTTCTGATGGTTCCAACCTTCTAACGCTAAAATCTCTTACCTTACGATGTGTTTTATCTTAGAAAACTCACGTCCCGTATAGAGACAGCAAGATGACCCGCATCCTGCAGGATTCATTAGGAGGAAACTGTCGCACAACTATCATCATCTGCTGCTCCCCATCCATCTACAACGAGTCAGAGACCAAGTCCACGCTCATGTTTGGACAGAGGTACCTGCTGAAACACACTTTATCAATAATATGGCTTTTTTCGTACCAAAGCAAGAGCCTGGATGTTGCTATTAGGTGATGGAAACTGTGAGCAGATGGCTTTGGAGGTCCGACTGTGCGAAAGGTTTTGTTGCTATTAATAGATGCTGAATGAATCATTGCAGGTCAGTTTGTTACTTAAACATGTTCCCAAATAAATGGATGTTACAAAAATAATAGTTAGGTAATGAGCGTGTAGCATTAGAAATCATAGTCTTGCAGTCTAAATGCAGAATTTAGTTTTTAATTTTCCTGGTTTTTGAGTGAACTGGTTTGTGTTGCAGAGCGAAGACCATTAAGAACACTGTGTCTGTGAATCTGGAGCTGACCGCTGAGGAGTGGAAGAAGAAGTTTGAGAAAGAAAAGGAGAAGAACAAGGGTCTGAAGAGCGTCGTCCAGAGGCTGGAGGCTGAACTACAACGCTGGAGAAACGGTCGGATTTTTTTTTTTAAACCTTTCAATTTTATTTTATTTTATTGAATCACGTTTTTTAAATCAACACCATGTTTTCTAGGTGAGAATGTTCCTGAGGAAGAGCAGCAGAACTCCAAAGACCAGAAGAGCCTTGAACCAATCGACAACTCTCTGGTCATCGAAAACCTGCTGCCTGAGGGAGAGAAGCAAGGATCCATCTGCTGCTCTGAGAGGAGCAAGTACGACGAGGACATCAGTAATCTGTACAAACAACTGGACGATAAAGTGAGTCATAAATATATATATATATATATATATATATATACCCTGTTCCTCTTTATTTATAACATTTGTACATTGTTTTTATTAATTATTCTTCGCTCATATCGTAACAAACTAGTGTATTATTTCTACTTATTTTAAAATATTTGCTCCTAGAGTATGTCAAGTATGTGCATGAATAAAAACAATTTAGGAAAATCACAAAGTTCAAGATTCAAATTACAATAAAGGCAAGAGTTCATTTGTACTCCCAAGGTTACTACTTCATATTTTTTTTAATGTTGTTCATCAGCCAGTGAGTTTAAACAATAATATTAATACGCATTTTTTTGGAAGAACATGTCGATAAATAACAATCTTTTTCTCAACCTATATGTTATAAAAGTATGTTTCCAAACTTATCTTCAATTCATTTTATATAACATTTTACACAGTTTTTTATTTTTTGTGTAGAGATAAAATAATTTAATTCCTCATGTTTGTGGATTTTACGGGTGTCAACACCTATGAGTTGTAATCATCAGGTATGTGTGTCTGTTGTATCTTCTCTTCACTCGCTGTCTCTCAATGATTCAGGACGATGAGATCAACCATCACAGCCAGCTGGCCGAGAAGCTTAAAGAGCAGATGATGGACCAGGATGAGGTTCGTGGAGCTGTTTTTGTTCCACTAGATGGCGGTCTCTGCCCTGTTTACCTTTGTTTTGTAAAACTGTTCCATCAGCTGCTGGCATCAACACGGAGAGACCAGGACAAGATCCAGGAGGAGCTGTGTCGGCTGCAGACGGAGAACGAGCTGGCCAAGGAGGAGGTGAAGGAGGTGCTACAGGCTCTGGAGGAGTTGGCCGTCAACTACGACCAGAAGAGTCAGGAGGTGGAGGAGCGGCAGCAGGCCAACATCCAGCTGTTGGAGGAGCTGCAGAACAAGACGGTAGGAAATGTCAACCGTGAAGGTTCCAGAAGCTTCAGGGTCACTGACCTGGTGCTGCTCCTTCAGACGCTGCTGTCCACGGCCCAGCGAGACCTCAGTCAGCTCCAGGAGCTCAGCGGCCTCCAGAGGAAGAGGGCCGCCGAAGTCCTGAACCTGCTGCTGCGAGACCTCAGCGAGATCGGAGCCATCATCGGGACGAGCGACGCCAAACCTGCCACAGTGAGTGTCGACGCACACACACACACACACACACACACACACACACACACACACACACACACTATGACACTGACTGGCGTTGCGTCGCAGATGACCGAGGGGAAGTCGAACGGCTCCGCGGTGGAGGAAGAGTTCACCGTGGCTCGTCTGTACATCAGCAAGATGAAGTCGGAGGTGAAGTCTCTGGTCAACCGCAGCAAACAGCTGGAGAGCACACAGGCCGACGCCCACCACAAGATCCAAGCCAATGAGAAAGAGCTGGCCTCCTGTCAACTCCTGGTCTCCCAGGTAACCAAGCAGTCACGCAACATTTCTTAAAATACCTTCACAGATCTTCAACAGTTTATTTTTGCATTATTTTGTTCACCCTGTAGAGGTCACTATGGAGCTAGTACAGGATAAATCATATGAAAAATAAACTCAATCCCAAAACCTCCTTAATTCTAACACAAGTTCTCCATTTATTATGTAGAGTTAAAACATGTTTTAATTCACTCGATTTTTAATATTTTAACTTATAAAATCTACATGACCAACATGTGGAAACCAGCATAGTAGTTGAATGTTTGAGTCGCCCCCTGCTGGCCGCTTCATTTTGAACGTTGGACTCAACAGCACCAGGCCAAGATCAAGTCGCTGACCGACTACATGCAGAACATGGAGCAGAAGAAGAGGCAGCTGGAGGAGAGTCAGGACGCTCTGACGGAGGAACTCACCAAACTCCAGGCTCAAGGTGAGAACGCCACGATGCCCCCCCCATGCTCCTGGTGATTGACATGTCGGACGTCCACAGAGAAGATGAACGAGATGTCCAGGGAGGAGAAGGAGAAGGAGGACGTCAGCCGAGGTGACAGCAGCAAGAGCATGAAGGTGAGATGATCAGCCGGGGTTCCAGTCAGGTGTGAAGCTGTGATCGTCTGCACAACAGAAGTCTCTGGAGGAGCAGCTGGAGAACCACAGGGAGGCTCATCAGAGGCAGCTGGGGCGTCTCAGGGACGAGCTGGAGGACAAGCAGAGGATGCTGGACGAACTCTCTGAGTGAGAAGAAACGAGTCAGAATTATCAGTTTTCAAACCCACTGACGTCTCTGACAGTCTGAACCAGGGTCTGTTGCTGGAGCAGAGGAGGCTCATGTCCGACTACGACAAGCTGAAGGCAGAAGAGCAGGAGAAGGACGCCAAGCTGCAGAGGCTGATGTAGGAGAATGACCTTCAGAGGTCGTTCCTCATCACTCACCATTGTTCTGTCCTCGCAGGACGCTCATGGAACAGACGGAGCAGGCCAAGGAGGACCTGAAGGGCTTGGAGGAGACAGTGGTGAGTGCCCTGCAGAATTCTAAATGTCAAAGAAATGACTTGATGTCTCCTCAAACGTTTCTGTCTTGTGAAATCATTCATATTGTAATTAGTAGAAATAAAAAGAAGAGTTTACTCTCAAAAACAAATTTACAAAGTATTGAAATAAATGAACAAATTCTTGAAACACATTTACAAACTATTACAATAAATGAACAAACTATTAAAATAATTAACTTACTTTTGAAACACATTTAAACATTTAAAACACATTTACAAACTACACATTTACAAACTATTGAAACACATTCAAACATTTTTTAAACACATTTACAAACTATTGAAAGACATTTACAATCTACACATTTACAAATTATTGAAACACATTTATAAACTATTGAAACATATTTACAATCTACACATTTACAAATTATTGAAACAAACTTACAAACTATTGAAACACATTCACAAACTTTTGAAACACATTTACAAACTTTTAAAACACATTTACAAACTATTTAAACAAATGTACAAACTATTCCAACACAGTGTGAGCTCATTAGAATGACAATTTATAGTAATTGTAGTTGAAATTTTTAGTTGTTTCACAATTTTGTAAATTATGTTTTAAGAGGTTGTACATTTTCAATTATTAGTTTGTACATTTGTTTCACAGTTTTGTAAGTTTGATTCAGAGTTTGATACTTTGATTCTAGAATGTGTACATTTATTTCAGGGTAAGTACATTTATTTCAAAGTTTACGACCATCTTAATGTGGTTCCTGCTGTTCAGGGGAAATTGTCAACTCTTTTGTGAGAATCGAGAGGTAGAGGTCAAGGGTCAACTACCATTTTGGAAATGTATGATAAAAAAACAAATCAGAGAAATATCACTCACTGATCTGTGAGACTTCATTTTTGTTCTCAGGCCAAAGAGCTGCAGACGCTCCACAACCTGCGGAGGTTGTTTGTGCAGGACCTGACCATGAGGGTGAAGAAGGTGCGTCACTCAAGAACAAGATGGACTCTTAGTGTTGCTCTCCCTGATTGAATCCTATTGCGTTTTTCAGAATGCTGAGCTGGACTGTGAGGAAGGACTCAGCAACGTTGCCCAAAAACAGAAGATCTCCTTCCTGGAGAACAACCTGGAGCAGCTGA
This sequence comes from Callionymus lyra, assembly GCF_982586985.1. Classification (NCBI taxonomy): domain Eukaryota; kingdom Metazoa; phylum Chordata; class Actinopteri; order Syngnathiformes; family Callionymidae; genus Callionymus; species Callionymus lyra. The sequence continues at coordinate 25,921,713 of NC_141822.1, forward strand.
CCAAAGTCCACAAGCAGGTAGAGACTCTCAGGTGAAGGTCCAACCGTCGCTCAGCTGAGCTGCTCTTGTTGCTCCGCCTCCAGCTGGTGCGCGACAACGCCGACCTGCGCTGCGAGCTGCCCAAGCTGGAGAAGCGTCTGCGGGCCACGGCCGAGCGAGTCAAGGCTCTGGAGAACGCCCTGAAGGAGGCCAAGGAGAACGGCATGAGGGACCGCAAGAGATACCAGCAGGACGTGGACCGCATCAAGGAAGTAGTGCGGTCCAAGAACATGGCCAGGAGGGGCTACTCGGCTCAGATTGGTAATATTGCACATTTAACTGAGAAGAGAAATAAATAAATGACTGACTGTTTTTTAATCTTTCAGCGAAGCCCATCAGACCAGGACATCACCCGCTGTCGTCCCCCATCTGCAGCTCCATCAGGGCGGGCGGAGCCTACAACTGAGGCAGGTGATCACACCTGTACTAAGGTGTGTATTGGCGAGTATTGATGGGTTGATGAGGTCTTTGAAAGGTAATTTCAATTTGAAAATGATACCAGGTTTATTGAGTTTGTTGATCAGAATCAAATAATCAAATATTATAATGCAGACAGTGCCATCTAGTGGCCTATAAAATTAAGACACTGCCTCATAATACACCATCACACACAGCTGATGCTGTATCATGAGGCCTCATCAAACCTTCACTAGTGGCAAGAATCCTGCGATACAAATCATGATGCAAGAGATATTATACCATATATCACAGTACTGTAGGAAGAAGGATATATTTGTAGTATTGTCGGAGTACTTGAAGTCGTAACTGCTTTCATTTGTTTAAAAATCAAATAATGCAGACAATAACTTTAAAAAGCTGCTGGAGTCGACTGTATACCAACCCTCATCCTCCGTCTTCGCTGCCATCTAGTGGCTGAACATTTAATCACAACACAATAGTGAACAAACTTGTTACGCATGTTAATTGAAAATAAGAATATTATACATATTTATATATATATACACACATTATTGAAAAATTAAACTTGAAAAAGAACTAATGATAAAAAAAATGTAAAGCCATAATAATAAATAACATATCAATACAGTGTTGTGAAAATAAATATGTAATTGAAGTGTATCAGTAACACATATTTCTTCTTTCAGACGCACCATGAATGCATCACCAGACAACACCTCACAGACTGCGTGGTCTTCATCATCATCATCATCATCATCATCATGTACAAACAAGTGCTGAGGTTTCTGAATGTAAACGAGACGCCTCGAGGAACTTTTTCACGACACACCTTCCATTTCTATTTATTTTCTGGGCCCAGACTGAAGGACCAGCACTGAATATTAGTCGCCTCATCAAAAACTGCATGTCGGAGCTTCGTCTGCTGCTCATGTTGCTTCAGTGTTTCTTTTGCACAGACCCCCCTTTAAGCAGCGTCGGTCACAGCTAGGGTCAGGGTCAGGAGAGAGAGAGGGGACACTGATCAGCCAATCACAAGCTCCCGTATTGAAAAGGTAGGAGCAGATGTGTTCTGAGAAAAACCACCACATGATCTTAAATGTGAATCCTGCTGTTTTAAAGTTGATAAAACCGCAGGATTTTCTTTTAACGTTGTGCCTTTAGAGTAAAATATCATCATCAAAAGGTCTTTTATTTTACTATTCTGAAAAACTACAGATTGTAATCAGGCATGTTTTTGAATGTAACTCACGGGAAATGTTGAAAATGGCGGACGGAGCATCCGAGACGTTCACTTCCGAATCTATGGGTTCTGTTTGTAAGCATCCAGTATATTCGAAATGATGCAACAGATGATTAAACTTCTGTTTGAAAAACAAGATGTGAGCCTGTGTCCTTGTGATATAATTTTTAATCTCTATACATGTATTTCCCTCAACATTGCACACGGTCGTCATCGGTTTGGACAGAACAGACAGACGTGGTATTTTGGTCACGTTGAATCAATAAAAATAATAATAAAAAATCCTCTTCACACGATCACATAAAAAGTGTTACATCTCCAATACAACAATGCACGACGGTCAAACTGTACAAATGGACTTCCACCACATATTTGATGACACTGCACATTTTTGGCCGACGGCACATCGCCACGCTTTCAGGGATGCCATCGTTTCCCACAATCCTGTTCTCCCCCCCGAGTGACTTGGATGATGTTTACGTGATACAGCCAACACAGCGTTACTGCAGAGGAAAACAAAGTCAACAAACACTCGAGTCTCGGGCCTTTTTTTTCCAAGAAGCCTCTCTTGACTCCGCGAGCTTCATCTTAATATCATTTTAACGTTTATTTTCTGGAATACAATCTTAGATAAATCGCTCAACGGCTATATTGTTGTATTACTTCTTTTTTCAACTGTTTTATTGCACATTTAAGTTGATTTTTACAACCACGTCCTGGTTTGGTGCCACTCGTATTTAGTGTCAGTTTTGGGAGACACGTTGGCAGTGGGCGTGTCTACTGTGATGGGGTTTTTTTTGGTTGTCGAAAAGCCGCGGGCCGGAGTGAAGCCGCTGCTCTTGAGCAACACAGTTTTTCTCATGCATTCGCCCCCTCAACCTTTCGAGTCCACCCGCACAAGTGGTGTCACACCCAGGAGTCCGGGGAGCCGGTGAATTTGCTGGCCCTGTTGGAAGGCCTCCTGGTGGTGGAGTAGAAGTCCACGTAGTTGGTGTTGGCCTTGAACCGCAGCGAGTGGCTGGCGTAGCCGTCGGGCGAGGAGGGCGTCAGGTGGACCGGGTCGTCCTCGTACTGCTCCTCCCCGAAGCCTTGTGGGGACGACAGGTACATTCTGTAGCTGTTGTAGTTCTTCCTGTCGGGCTCGTCGTAGAATGGCTCTGGGTTCTAGAAAAGGGGGTACGAACGTGAGCTTAGAACGAAGGTGAGGTGGGTCATGTCACTCACCTGGCTCCTCCTCAGGTCCTCTCCAGACTGTGAGGAATACGTGTCGATGAAGTACGGAGTTTTCTTCTCGGACCCTGAAAGTGAAACGTGTGAGAGCCAAACAAGGATCCCTGAAGGACGCCACAATTTTTTTTCCCAACACGCACCTGTGTAATGCCGATTGTGTAAACTATTGTCCTCGTAATAAGTGTCAAGTTGCATAGATGACTGCGCCCTCTGGTGGTTAGAGCTATGTCTTCTTATCCCGAGCATGGCCGGCGAGGACGTGGCGCTGCCACCTGAACCGCAACACAAGTCACCGGGGGGTAAACAGACGGGTCGTAGAAGACGGGAACCCCCTGGAGGGTCTCGCACCTGATTGGATGACCGGGGACCGCTGCAGGGGGCTGGTGGGCAGCGTCGGGTGGGAGCGGTAGCGGTCCCGCTCCAGCGTGGAGACGGGGGTGACGAAGTGGGTGTAGTTCCATCCGTCCTGCACAAGGTGACGTTAATTACTCATTTGCGTCACAAGGGGGCGGCAGAGACAAAGTAAACAATCATGAGACCTGCTTGTAGAGTCCACGCAGCTCCCGGTACTGCCAGAGCGTGTTCAGCACCTGAGCGGCTGCCTTCACCACCTTCATGGAGTACCTGGAACACACACACAAACACACACACACACAGTCTCACAGCTGACTCAGCAGGGTCACACTCAGGTGGGGTGTCGTACCCCTTCCCTCGCCCTTTGCTGATGTCCACCAGCTTCTCGATGCCGCCGCTGTCCGCCAGGGCTTTGGCGTTCTCCATGTTGCGGCTGGTGACCTCGTGCAGCGTGCAGCAGACGGACGCCACCGTGTCGTCGGACAGCAGCGTCGGACTCCCGCCGGGCAGTCGGTTGATGAGGTCCCGCATGGCGTACTTCCCTGAGGGGAGGAAGGGCGGGTCAGTCGTGGGTCATGGACTTCACTTTCACGGTGTGTGTGTCTATGTGTGTGTGTGTCTGTGTGTGTATGTCTCTGTGTGTGTGTGTGTGCGTGTGTGTCTGTGTGTGTGCGGGTGTGTGTCTCTGTGTTTGTGTCTCTGTGTGTGTGTGTGTGTGTGTGTGTGTGCGTGTGTGTGTCTCTGTGTGGCTGTGTGTGTGTGTGCGTGTCTCTGTGTGTGTGTTTCTGTGTGTACCTGTGTGTGTGTGTCTGTGTGTGTGTGTCTCTGTGTGTGTGTGTGTGCGTGTGTTTCTCTGTGTGTGTGGGTGTGTGTCTCTGTATGTCTGTGTGTGTGTGTGTGCGTGTCTCTGTGTGTGTGTGTCTGTGTGTGTGTGCTTGTGTGTCTCTGTATGTGTGTCTGTGTGTGTCTGTGTGTGTGTGTGTGTCTCTGTGTGTGTGTGTCTCTGTGTTTGTGTCTCTGTGTGTGTGTGTCTGTGTGTGTGTGCGTGTGTCTGTGTGTGTGTGTCTCTGTGTGTGTGTGCGTGTGTGTGTCTGTGTGTGTCTCTGTGTGTGTGTGTCTCTGTTTGTGTGTGTGTGTGTACCGATGAGTTCCTTGTTGCGACTGTCCAGAGCCATGTTCCGGAGCGCTGTGGCCACGGAGCAGACGACCCGGTCGTTGTCCATGCGCAGCAGCTCCACCAGGATGGGCAGACCTTTCTCCTTCCGCACCGCCGCTCGGATGTAGGCTGAGAACTGGAGACACACAAGGAGATGACTGGCTTTACTGTCAACGTGCTGGAAGATCAGTCATGAGGGATTGAGTGACAAATATAATTTGCTGGAAGCAAAACATATACGTCTACATTATGATAAGCAGGGGGAAGTAGAACTTCCATTATTTTGGAATCGTTGTTGGCAACAATGAAATAAATCATTAGGGGTTTAAAAAAATATTGATTCAATATTGTGATATACTTTTTTAACAATACCATAGAAATATTCAGCAGCACTGTAGATATTCTTTCTCTTTCAAATCAAATATTTATTGTGATAGTATAATTAATAGTTTATAAAATAAAATCTTTTCATTTTATTTTTTATTTAGAATTAACGCACAAACATTCACAACTTTGTGTTTCAATAAAACTTCCGGCCGCTAGATGGCAGCGATCATTAACCCATTTCAAAACAAGCAATCTTCTTCTAGAGTCATGCTGTCTGTAAATTCTGAAACGCCAGAGTCAAGTCCTCGGACAATATTACAAATATATCGTTGACACTGTATCGTGATACATATCGGATCACCAAATTCTGGCCAACACACACTGATAGTTGTTAGCAAAGATAAAGGGGGAGTGGAATGTGTACAATTTTAACCGCTTCACCACCAGTAACATTAGCATTGCTGCGTATCTTAAAGCTGAACTAGGTATATTAAAAATATCTATGTTTGGCTCCCCCTTGTGTTAGATAAGTGTCATTGCAATGGCAAACACTAATGCCAAAGTCCAAAAAAACATAAGCTTTTGTCGAGGTGGTTTCCTGTTTTATCTATCCATTATGGAAATGATCGCAAACACCGTCTCCGACCCAGTAAGGGAATCACATGGAAGTTGGGAGTTTATCATCAGCACATGGAATTTGCTAACAAGTGCGTCGCACCTTCCAGTTCCCGGCGGAGAGGTTCTGCAGCGACCCGGCAGCTCCCTCCAGCGTGGCCGGGTTGGAGCTCTCGGCCAGCAGGTTGAGGTACGGCTTCACCACCATGGGGTGCCACAGCAGCTCGGCTCCTCTCGGGGGGTGCGAAAAGCCCGGTATGGGCCCCATACCGTCCCACTGCAACACAGCGAAGCAGCAGACCCTCAATGACCACGAGTCCACCACGTGGAGACGGAACACGATGTTCTGGAGTTTCGGACCTTGTCGTCGGACCAGCCGCCCCTCTTCCTGCCCCGCTTCCTCTTGCCCCAGCACAGGTAGTCCAGTTCTTTGGCCGGGGAGGAGAAACCGAGAAGGGTGTCCAGCTCCTGGTTGCCAAGGAGACGGGAGGAGGGCATCTCCACCTCCAGCCGGTACGAGAGGTTCCTCATGGTGCAGACGCTGTTCTCCACGATCTGATGACACATGTCAGAGAGTAAAGAACCGTGATTGACGGCTGCAGGTCCGACAGGAGGCCGGGCCTCACCTTGCTGTCGAAGTCGGAGGTGTTGACGCAGGCCTTGAGGACGTGCAGCAGCGAGTCCACCAGGCCCTCGCAGCTCCTCAGCTGAGTCCTTGCCTCCTCCCCGGCCGAGCTCAGGTTCCTTCACACAAAAAACACAACATTTCTGTCAGCCTGCAGTGCGTCGCTCTGCCCACTGGGGGGCTTCTAACCTGCCCAGAAACAGGAAAAAGAAGACATCCTCCTCCAATGGGATCCTGTGAGCCACTTTACACGACAGGACTGCTCAAAGGCAGCACCCACAATGCATTTCTGCACTGTGTGTCCAACTCACTGCGGTGCGTGAGAGCTTGCAACTCACCGACGCACGACCAACACACGAGCTGCGTGTTCACCATTAAACATTTTTGATTCAATGTCGAGACTCGTGAGACACGAATGTTGGTAATGAAATGATTGTCTATACATTAACAACACATGACATGATGTGAGTCTGATTTTAATTTTCAAAAATGTCATCACATGTCGATGTCCGTCCATAAAATGGTCTTATTTCCAGTTATGAAGATACAAAAACGTTCTGCTCTTGTCAGGTTTTTAAAAGTAATTTCTTTATACCAGAAACTAAACAAATGTTTTCTCCTCTATTGTTAGATTGGTTTGACTGTTTACTAGCATTTCAGGTTTGATTATTGTCTTTTAATATCTTTTATCAATCTTTTTTTTTGATGCGTCAGAAGAACTAAATGAAGTCTAGTTAGAAATGTGTTTTACTTGAAACAAGACTTAAATAATGGCTTAGATTTAAGGTTTTTTCAGTTTCCTCACCTACATTTTACCTTAAACAACAGTGTCCATAGGTTGTGTTTTAGTTCAGCTTGCTAAGTTTTTGACTTAAAAACCTGGATATCATTAACAGACCCTAACAAAACGGTGACAGACGCGTGATACCCCAAATCTGGACTCTTGGATGGACATTGTTATCGACGACGTTTAGGTATAAACCTGACACAAGATGTATTTATTGCTCACAATAAACGACAATAACTTGTAAGTAAGTAAGTAATTTATATTTATAGAGCGCTTTTCTAGACCATCAAGCGCAAAGAGAGAAGAAGATGGTTCCAAAGCTTAGGAGCAAAAGCCTGAAGGATTTCTCTCCTCTGGTCCTGAACCGTGTGTTCGAGGAACCATCGGTAGATTCTGATCCACAGACCTCAGAGCCCGAGCTGGGGTGTAAGGCTGGATCAGATCACTGATGTAAGGAGGAGTCTGACCATGAATAGCTCTGAAAGTAAGAACCAGAATTTTAAAGTTGATCCTGAAAGAAACTGGCAGCCAGTGAAGAGTTTTAAGGATCGGAGAAATGTGAGTTCTTCTACTAGAGCAGGTCAGAATTCTTGCTGCAGAGTTTTGTATCAACTGCAGGCCAGACAGCTCCTTCTTTAGACATGAAAACAAACTGTTACAATAGTCTAAACAAGAAGACTAAAAATGCTCCAGATTGTGTTGTGACAACATTTACTAAGTTGTGTAACTACTTGGATATTTAATCACCAAAAGTTTTTTGCAAATGTACATACTGCAGTAAATATATTTTTCTCTCACTCTGTTACTCGTATTCTCATTACAAAATCACGAGTACACTTTTTAAAAATTGATGTACAGAAATATTCTTGTTTTACTGCCAATGAAAACTTTAATTTTCAAGATTTATACATGTTTTCTATCATGATTTGATACTTTCTAAAACTGACTTTTTCCTGCTGCCAACCTAAACCTGAGAGAGAGGCTCGTGACTGAAGGTTCAGCGGTGAGAGTCGTTGAGAATAACAACCGACATAAAGAGTCCAGCGCCAATAAATCCACAAGTCGTCCTGTAACGAGGATCTCTTTAACGATAACTGTCCAGTCACGTAGTTATGGAGGCTCTGAGAGGGTTGCTGGACGGTTAAGTGTTGCTCGGTGGCGAGCGCGGGGGCGATAAAAAGCCAACAAAGTTATGCTTTTGATGGATGAACGAGGAGCTTCACCTCAGACAGCCGGTGGTGTTGCGCAGCAGCAGCGAGGACTGGAACTTGACCTTGTGCTCGTCGCGGTGCGAGGAAGTGCTCCAGCCCGAGTGCGGGATGACCACGGTGTTGGTCAGCGTGGTCAGGGCGTCGCGGATGATGGTCATCTTCACCGCGTCGCAGGACGACAGGTTCCACAGGACTCCTGCAGGTGAAGAGGAGGAGGAAGAGGAGGATGAGGAGGAGGAGGATGAGTGCGAAAAACCCATCCACGGGAGCTGAACCAACAGTGTCTGGTGTGAGTTATCGGAGCATCTGTCTGAGCTGCTGCTCTCACCTCCTACACGGTCTGAGGAGACCATCAGGAAACCGCTGCGACACCTTCGGCTGATGTTCCACAGACACGTGCCGTCGATGTCACAGATCGTCACAAAAAGAAAAGTCTGATAATTTCTTCCTACTTGGTTTCATTAGAAGAGAGATGCGAGAGCGAGCGCTCCATCTGTGTCCCACGTCAAGCTGTTCGGGGGATTTAGTGCCTTGCTCCGAGGCCCTTCTGAAGTGCTCCGAGCTGGCGGATACAAGCCCCCGAAGTTTGTACAAACATTACGCTGACTTCACGAGACAATACTCCCGTTTTTTTGGTGCTTAAATATGATTGATTCTTTTTTTATATCCACATCAATGTGCCATAATTGGATTTGTTTTGGCAGGAAATCAGTTATAAAAGTAAAGTTTATCCGGTCAGTTTACAAAATAGAACACAGTTCACCAGCCAGATATCTGTCTTAACACATAATAGATCAATGTAAGTAAGTAAGTAATTTATATTTATATAGCGCTTTTCCAGACCAGGGTCACAAAGCGCTTAAACAATCAAAACAATACTCAATAAAGTATATACTTTATAAAAACTGATATCACAACAGGAGTTCCAGAAAATCAAGGAAAAGCCTTGTCTTAAGATGTTTCTTATGTGTAGCTATATTTCAGTTTTTTGCACTTTATATAAATAGTTCACAGCATTGTTGCACGATGTTCATTGAAGGATATTATTGAGTCAACTGGTGAATTATTGTTTTTAAAATGTATTTTAATAGGTTAATGTCAAATTTGAATTTAATATATTTGAATATAAAAATATATACTTCATTGAAATATTTATATTAGAAAATGTGCTGAAAACACTTTGTTTTTCCAAAGATGAACTTGTTGACCATAACCACGCCCACTCTCCTGTGATTGGTCAAGCATTAAGGTTAGTCACTGCGCGTCATCAATCATATAAAAGTTTCATAAAGAAGTGCTCGCTCGATATTTTTAAAAACTTTTTTTTAGGTCTATTTTCTTCCATTAAATATCAAAGTCTGTCCACGACTTTGTCTTATGTTTATTTGTGTTTATCTTTGTAATTATTAAAGATCTGCACAGATGTTGGAGTCGTACCAGTCACCAGCTCCCGGACTTCGTTGTCGGTGGTCTTCCTCAGGAGGCGCAGCAGAGCAGGGACGCCGCCGCAGTTCCTCAGCGCCACCTTGTTGCTGTCCGTGGCCTTGCCGTACACCAGGTTCCTCAGCGCCCCGCAGGCGCTCTTCTGCACGTCCGCCACCTTGTTGTCCAGCAGGTCCACCAGGTGCTGGATCCCTCCCAGGTGACTCACCTGCGGGGTCACGAGGAGCCAATCAGAATGCTTTAAAACACCCCAGGAGTTGAACGCACGACCGCTGCGAGCGTCGTCGGATCTGGAGTCGAAAGCTTCAGCTTTTAAAGTAAGTTTAAAAGGATAAATGTCACGACGGTTCAACTGAAGAGATTCAAATAAAGTCATGAGGATCTGAGCTCACAGATCAAACAGAAGCAAATCTACTTATTAGTGTTACACTGACTTTACTTCAGCGACAACAGTGACACGCGGGGATGTCGACGAGCTGAGATGGTTATCGTCTCCAGAGACCACGAGGATGACGCTAAAGCATTAAGTTATGAATTTGTGGTGAAGAGCGAACGCAGTGTTGTGACGCCTCGTGTTGTTTGGCACCAGCGTTTCTTTAGATTCTGTCGGAGCAGATGGTGCTCTGCCTTCCACAGGCTCTGCCAGGACCAGAAAAAAAAAGGCAGCACTCAGCGGTGCTGGGAAAAATCAGAAAAGATGAAACAGAGTGTGAGCAAGTTTTGAAGAAATCTGCTCCTAAGTCAAACATTCTGGGACAATATTAAATCAATGTTTCTCCATGTTAGCTTCTCCACGTTAGCTTCTCCATGTTAGCATCTCCATGTTAGCATCTCCATGTTAGCTTCTACATGTTAACTTCTCCATGTTAGCATCTCCATGTTAGCTTCTACATGTTAACTTCTCCATGTTAGCATCTCCATGTAAGCCTCACCATGTTAGCATCTCCATGTTAGCTTCTACAGGTTAGCTTCTACATGTTAGCTTCTCCATGTTAGCATCTCCATGTAAGCTTCACCATGTTAGCTTCACCATGTTAGCATCTCCATGTTAGCTTCACCATGTTAGCTTCATCATGTTAGCTTCACCATGTTAGCATCACCATGTTAGCTTCACCATGTTAGCTTCATCATGTTAGCTTCTCCGGGTTAGCATCTCCATGTTAGCTTCTCCATGTTAGCTTCACCATGTTAGCATCACCATGTTAGCTTCACCATGTTAGCTTCATCATGTTAGCTTCTCCGGGTTAGCATATCCATGTTAGCTTCTCCATGTTAGCTTCTCCATGTTAGCTTCACCATGTTAGCTTCACCATGTTAGCATCACCATGTTAGCTTCTCCATGTTAGCTTCACCATGTTAGCATCTCCATGTTAGCTTCCAAATGTTAGTTTCTCCAAGTTAGCATCTCCATGTAAGCTTCACTATGTTAACATCTCCATGTTAGCTTCTCCATGTTAGCATCACCATGTAAGCTTCACCATGTTAACATCTCCATGTTAGCTTCTACATGTTAGCATCTCCATGTTAGCTTCTCCATGTTAGCATCTCCATGTTAGCTTCTCCATCCTAACTTCTCCATATTAGCTTCTCCATGAGGCGACGCTTTCAACCAAAAGCACAATGATCACATTAAACAGTTAAATTAAGGATCCATAACACATAGTAACTTGCAGTAGAATCAAATAACCTGCGATATACTTAATTTCCTGATATCGAATCTTTAGATTTTTGACTAAACGTTGACACCAAACAAACCCCATACTTCAGCACTCCACTGTTCCAACACATCAGGACTATGAAAATTAGTTTATTTAATTTTTTTCCTCAGTCATTCCTTTCTATTTATGAGTAGAACTTTTATATAATATATTGTTTTTTTCATTTTCTGTCTTAACTGTTGTACATGTCAATCAATCATAATAGTGAAAGAATGAATTAATAAAAATATATACATTTTGAAACTGTAATAAGGTATGTTATATATATATATATATATATATATATATATATATATATATATATATATTCCTGTCATGTTTCACACTTAACCAATGTATCGACTACTTAAATCTTCACACCCAGGAATTTTCCCAAGGGATCAATTAAGTTTTTTTTGTTTTTTTTATCAATCTACATTAAGTTATTTAAACAGAACATCTTAAAATGGATTTAATAGAAAAATGATCATAAACAGTTGAAAGGAAACAGTTTCTCTAACAAGCTCAAAGAAACTCTTTGCCTCGACAAGAGACAAGTACTTGTTCGTACAACATGAAGCAGGTTTCAAAATGATCTCATGAATTAGAGAGTAACAACAGGATCTCGCTCGTGTTGGCATCTGAACGATATCAGAGGAGAATATTTCTTCTCGCTTGTACAAAAAAACTTGTGATGAGGCGTGAGAGGATGAGTCATGAGCGTGACGCACACCACCAGATATATTTTTGGCTCTACCCGACATGCGGTCGTACCTCCACCTTGACCCGGTTGTCTCCGTAGCACAGGTGCTGCAGGTAGGCGGCGGCGTTGGCCTGGACGGAGGGAAAGTGATGCTGCAACATGTGGATGACCTCTGGGAGCTCGGGGTCACGCCACGCAAACTCCCTAAAAAAAAAAAGGGGTAATAAGCAACGTTTTAAGGCCCGTCTCTCTCTCGACTTTGTGGTCGTCTACCTGGGGTCTTTGTGGATGCTCTCGATGGAGGGCGTGCGCGTGCCCATGCGCTCCACCAGGCCAGAGTGTCGATGGGAAAACACGCCCGGCTCCCGGTAGGAATCCACGTACAAGCCGGCGGTGCTCAGGCCGTAGCTGCTTCTTTGGAAGGGCAGTGTGCTGCTGTGGCTGGCGGCCCGGGGTAGAGTCCCCATCCCTGCGTTTGCACATGAGCACTTCAGCAGTCATCGCCGAGCACGTCCTCTTCAGACTTCAATTAACAAACTGCCGACCCAACACTTCCTTCGTCACCTCCTAATTAAGTTCTGACCTTAGGGGGCGAAATAAGCCTGTGAATATCCTGATGTTCTCTGGAGACTTTAAGGCACCTGATCTTTCTCTACACTAAACTCTCGCAGCAGTGAGATAATGGGGTCGCTTACGTCACAGTCCGACGAGAACTAAACGCAGAGAGAAAAGTTCAACGACAGAAAAAGGTTGTTTTTTTGGCACCTGTCTGGTAGAGGGATCCCGGCGGCTCGTGGCCCGGGCTGTGGTACAGCGGGCTGTGGAAGGAGCGCTCGTCGAAGACGGGCGTCATGTGGCAGTCGGGGGACAACGCCGCCCTCAGCTCCGGGTCCATCTGCCCCGCTTGGCTGGCGTACGAGCTGTTGAGTCCTGACACAACGAAAAAACATAGAATTGATACAAATAATCAACAAAAAAAATTCTCATCAAAAAAAGGGCACAGAAAACGTCAATTATTATCCAACAGCTATTCCCCTAGCTTTGTTCAAAGTAGTCGTTGTACAGTAGGGGTGTAAGAAACTATCTTTACACTTGAATATTACAATATTCTTTCACAATACTGTACTGATATTGAAGAGTACTGTATCGCTTTTTTATTTCCAAATAACAATGAAAATATTCACAATGCTTTGTCCTTCGTAGCTAAACAAACAATGAAATTCTGCAAAATGAATGAGTATGAGATTCGCAGATGAGATAATACTACAAATATACCTGTATCGCTGCCCCGTTATTGTGTTATGTATCGTAATGCCAGATACTTCCCAATACAAACCCTTACTCTAAACCAGCCAGAGACGAGGCCTCATCAACCCATCACTAGGCGACACCTTCTTCTTCTGTTTTTTTCCCCATTCCACCACTCTTCTTTAATGAGCCTCATGACATTGCCACCAGTAATTGTTTTCACAGGTGTTCATGTCAGGGTGCATTTGTTGAGTTGAAATCCAAACAACTGTTAGTTAAGAACCAGTTAGCTAAAAGCATTGTTTTGATGAAGCTTCATGAAACAGCTAATGAGGTTTCACGGCTCAGTTTAAAGATTTAATTAATTTAAGTTAGCTCAAGACACTAGACACAGCTAAAACAACAGGATATAAGGAAATCTTATAAATCAAAAAATATAATTTTCTTCCCTTTTTGCTACAAAAAAAGACCCTTTACTAAATAGTATCAATCATATTTTCTAATCACTTATGTTATTCTTGTATTATTCTTCATCACTACCGTGGGAAAGAGATGTGGGAGGGGGGCAGCATTTCGGACATGTGCGTGGACTCTGAAGGAATGAACACTGAACACTAAACCCTTTTCATATCTGTTCTCCTGACTTCAATGAACTGCTTGTGTAAGTTGCGATGGGTCATAAAACATCAACCTGAACTATGTGCGACTGACAAATAATTCAGAGAAATGCAACTATTGAGACATTTAAGAGACATGATTTGTGTTCTTTCCACTTGTATACAAGGAAATAATTGTGACTCTAAATTAAATCTGGTGTCTATTCTTTGAGTTCTATCTCTAAGTTAGTTTTCAACGTCACCTAACACTGAACTTTCATATGTAAGATATATTCATATGTTTAATTTTAGAGCCTTTTATTGCCAGTTTGTACAATACATTTGTAATGAAAAAAACATTTAATTAAAAGTTCCAAACTCTTCCAAACAACTAACCACAAGAAAATCAAGGCAATCTTTGTGGAAGGACGAAAATAACTAACTAGAATAAAACATTTTTCACCCCATTATATTTATAAACTTTTGCTCCAGGTGCACTCTGTAGGAGTTTTGAGTGTTAAATATGTGTTAAAAAGAGTTCCACCTCCTGCTCTGCTGATGCAGCTCAAGCACTGACCCGTGAGCTAAATGTTATTATATTTAGCACCTGATCATCACTCAACCCATGCACACCTGCTCCTCTCCGCAGAAGAACGAACGCACTAAACACGTCAAAATCGACAACGAAATTGGTTCGCTTCTTCATTAACCAGCAGTTTTTGTCTTTAGCATCCGTGTCACCCTTTAATCCTGCTCAGATCTAACCGGGAATTGGTACTTGGACGACATATTAGGCCAGTTAGCCTCACCGCGGGATAAAAAGCACTCAGCAGGAGAATGCAGAGCGAATAGGAGGCATTTTATTTAGTTCACTGACTCGGGCCTCCCACACACACACTGTTCACACATGCAGAAGCACAACAAAGAGGATGCATTAATGCAACTACACACACGTGCAACACACACACACATGATGCTGCCTGAGCACTCAATGGCACATGGTGTAACCTCAGACACACTGATGGCAGCATAAAGCCTTCCAGTTCCATCAGCTGATAATCACATGCTGATGCTCCACAGGCTTTGTGGCAGAAACACACCCCCTCTCCTATATGGGTCAGAGGAAGCGGCTTAGGAACACAACATAGGGCAGGGATGGAAGAGTAAGTGTAGCGCTGCCGCATCAGCAGCGCAGCAACGACAGCAATGCAGTAGCCAGAGACTTTTTTCTTTTTTTTTTATAAAGTTAAACAGCACAAGATCAAGCACGGAATGTCTTTCTGCATCATGTGGAGCTAAAAAAAAAAAAAGCTTCTGTGATGAGTTCCAACTTCACATATTCTCCATTTGTAAATATATAATATTGTATAATTTAATTAGTTTTTACAAGGTTGACTTAATCAATGTAAAGATTCGCAGCCAAACGTGTCGTTTAGCAAAAACTGAATAATGATGATGTTGGCTTTGATGTGAGAAAACTCGACACCAGCTTTGAAATTGAGGAAAAAAGCGGGGAAGTTTAATCTCAGACACACTTGGTAAACATCCTCCTCACCAGAGAGCCATCAGAGATCTAAGATAAACGCTCGCTGTGAGCAAGAAAAGGAAAAGAAAAAACCCCGTCTATACTAGCGCAGTCAAGTTCGGCGGCGAAGAATCAAAGACGTGATCTCTCCAGAGACAACGGTTAGAGATGGAAGAGTGACACATTATGATTTATTTAGATGGAATCAGAAGTTAGACAAACAGCATTTAGAAAGAAAAACATGACAAATAGTCTAATAATAATATAAATTGTCCCCCGATAACAAAGATCAGCAGCTGAGGGAGAAAACATTCCTGCATCACGTGTTCTTCATCTACAAACCAAATAATTATGTGAAATATTTCCACCAGGGTGGTGTCATTTTCAATCTTTAGTAATTATTCATAAAATGTTGATTTTCGTTCGTACTAAGCCCCGCCTCTCGGGTTTTAGATGTCCAGTGGAATATATACACGAGTGAAGCCACTCTCCAGGAATAGCTGTTCGGTTCTCATTTAGAGGCGAATGTTACGGATTATATACCTCTCGAAAACCACTCAACTCTTATAAAATGTGTAGTAGGTGTGTGGCCACATACCTTTCCAACATGATCGGGCCAGAAACATCACGATTAGATGTTCTAAAAATGAAGAGTACATTGTGGAGTTGACTCTCATGACTCTACACTGCTGGCACTGATTTTTAATGAAATCATGATAATGAAATATTCACCAATACAAGTAATATCAAGAGAACGTATGAATTGTTAATAATAATGACTAAATCCTTCAAAAGTAGTTGCTATAGCCGGAGCCCAACTCTGTTTAACATGAAATTATTTCAAAGACCGTGGACAGCTTTAATCTCCTGTAGAAATAGAGGAGCTGGTTATTTATTCTTTCATTGGAACTTCAGAATATGAATGTTGGACGATATTTTAAAGAGACCAATGTCGCGTGTAAGATTTTGAGAATCTCTCTTGCTTCAGGGATTGAAGTGAACTGCCTACGCTGCATAAATGTCATGATATTAGAAGTCCGAGACTATGTAAGTCCTTCACTTCCTTCTCTAAATCATATGTGTGAAGGGTCTGTTACTTCCGCTATTACCCCGGCTATAATATCAGCTTTATCAGCGAGGAGTTAGAATAAACATCTACATACGTATAAAAGCTTGCCTGTGTGTTTGTTGGCTAATGACGGATAAAAGCTGTTTGCTAATTCATTCTGATGTGACGAATATCTGACTCCGAGTTATTTTGATTTTTGTGATGGTTGAGCATCAGTTAATATCTGGAATGATGCAGCAAATTGTGATCCGAGCAGAACTCGACTTCTGATCGTAGATTAATAAAAATGTTTTTTTCATATTTGTTGGTGTCACATGAATCAACACTAACAAACAGGAGGGCCGACCCCCCAGGCCTTGATCCGTTTTTTATAGCCAGAATTTCACCAGAATCTCGGAGGAGGCCGTAAAAAGCAGCTCATTGCTCCCCATCTGACACCCTCGGATCTGTTGTTTTTCACATATCTATGCAGATCCCAGACATTGTATTGGCAAACGAGCACAGGCTTCCATCCTATATCTAAGCTCTTGGGCCTGGATCTAGAACAAGCCTGGTCTTGCTTACCTTGTTTCTTAGCTCGGTTCTTTCAATGGTAATCCTTTTCTGACAGAGGTGTGAAAGGGTTCTGCAACCCTAACAGCCCAAGGTCAGTTTATCTTGTGTTTTCATCCACAAGTGTGTGGATGCGCTGACAGATCAGGTCTTGGAGACAATATTAAAGTGTGTCACTTCGCTCTGTGCCTGAATCTTCCACACATTGTGTGCATCTTATGTTAAGATTTATAAGTTTATCAACCACCATCCGGTCCACACAGTGCACCAGATGCTGGACCTCTGCTAAAGTCTTCAGTATCTGGTTGACTGAAAGTCTTGACATGATGTTACTTAGGGAGTGTGCCGTCATGAACCCACCTTGGCTCGCCAGATGCTGCCACAACTTACAAAAAACAACACTTCCAAAGAAGAGTCCTCTTGTCTTGTTCCTGCCAGTGTTGCACCTCAGTTTTCTTGATCCAGATCTACCCATTTACCAGAACCACCATTCCAAATCTCGAGTTTATCTCCAGAGTGATTAATAAAGGTTATCTATCTAATCTTCCACTGCTCCACCTGAGCGACCAGAACCAACCAAAACCAACACCCTTCTTACTTCCGACTGGTACCTGCAAGTCTACGGGTGATGGGTTGATGAGGTTTCAGTGTTGTCATTTTCAGAGCTCATTATCTGAATTTTCCATTGAAGGAGTGCCTTTAAAATAAAGCCACTAAATCAGGAAACCTCAACAACAAGCTGTTGTGTCCAGTGATAGTCAATTTGTCTCAGCATTAGGAACAATACAGGGTTTGCATGGGAAGACAGACAAATCTTTGACATTATTGTATGAAGAATGTTATCTTGTCATAGGATGTAACAGTACCATATTAAAGTAGTTTTAATCAAACACCAAGCACAGCATCCGACACAGCTATCAGCTCATATATCCGGCCAAAACCGGTGCAAAATAAATAGTAGTGGAACAGGAGCTGTGTGTATTGATTTTCACACCCTCACAGGGAAAATCTGCTGCTCAATAAAAGTGGTGAAACAAAGGAATATTATTTTGACAAGGGAAATCGATAGCAAGCCAACAGGTGATATGTTACATGCTGAAACTATTTGGTGGGAATTTGTTAAAACATTTTTACTACGGTGATCACTTTAGATAAATTGCTCCCATTTGCATTTTTCACATTCATGTTCAGGGTGTCCCCTGCCTCTCACCCAAAGTAGCTGGGATAGTCTCCAGCCTATATACGGAGAGTGTTCTTTACTTTTTAGTCCATTCAATCTGACTTGAATTACATTTTATTTTAAATAAAGCAATTCTATATCATCTAAGCTAAATGAATAGTCACTCATATATCATCATTTTGAAGAAGTGTTTCACCACATCCCCATCTTTCCCTGCATGCACTTGGAGTGAAAGTTGGCACTGACCTATGAGACTGTCAGGACGGGGCAGGGCGCTCCTCTGGTAGAGACCATAGGGGTCGGTTCCATAAGCCAGCGACTGGCTCTGCCTGGGAAGGGTTGAACCGTAGTGCTGCGGCACCGCCGTCATCCCGGAGCGTAACGGTAATCCAGTGAAACCCCTGCCCTCGATCAGAGAGAGCGTGGAGCCCAGGCGGACACCGCCTCCGCCGAGACCCGGGGGGAGGTCGGTCGGCGAGCGTAATGGGCAGACGGACGGCATGGTGGTCCCGGGGAAGACGGTGGCTAACGGTTTAGGCTCCGAGAGGATAGGTGAGTCGTAGGTGCTGCCCTGAGACGTTCTCAAGGAGATCCTGGAGGGTGAGACCGTGCCGGCGGTGCCACAGCCAGGAGACTGGCTCCTGGAGGGCAGGGACGACATTCTGCGAAGCACCCTGCCAGACGCCTGAACAGGAAGAAGAAAGATTTTAAACTATTAACACATCAATCATCAGTGTCAAATTATTTTCCTTAAGACCATTGCTTTGCTCTTATAGCTGCTTCTGAGAAGCATTGATGTCTTACATGTCGTGAAGGACACCATGAGTGTGTATAGACAACGCTCTACCTATACGTTTTACATCTATTTCTTCCTCCTCATTATAGTGTAAAATGTTCTTTAATGACAAGACTTTTCAGTCGACTGGATGCTGATCTGCACCGCCTTAATCCATCAAAGCCTCCCGAGCTGCTGAGGGAAATTAGGAGCTGTGACATGAATCCAGTCAGGCTGTTGAGCTTCAGAATAAATCGGGGAAAAAAAATTAAAATAGGATCACTTTTATCTGTCAGTTCTACTGTCACACAAACAGCAAAGTATTATCAGCACAAAAGCGAGGACTCCCTACATATTGTATTGTGAGTGCTCATTCTTATTCTCATTATTATTTATTCCTTCAATAATATAGGTAGTTTAGAAGCTTTTTTCGTTGTGTCTGCATGACAGCTTGTCATCACAGGGAAATTCATGACTGATTAACACAAAAAAGAAAATGTCAGATTGTTTTTTGGCTCTACAATCCTGCATTGTATCAATTTATGTTACACAACTGTGCATTTTTTAAGAAATCATTATCAAGTAACACACTGAAAAGCAGGGAAGGGGCGAGAACCAATTTAAAGTATTGAGGATATAACAGATGACAGTTAAAAACTTTTAATGGTCATTAAAAGTCTTAGTTATGGAGCGAAATTTTAATCTGACACTAAGTGAAGACTGCGATATAACAGCACAACAAACAATAAAAAACTATTTATGTGTTTTTAAAACATAATAGTCGTGCTCTGCGTGCTCCGCAGCCTCTTCCCAGAAAGTAAAAAGCAAATGCGTATTTCACAATGACTCTGGCTTCATTCCTCCAAAGCCCTTTTCCTTGGACTGGAGACATTTTGCCACATTTTTGCCAAGATGTGGCGTACAATCGGAGTAAAAAAATCTGAGTCATAAAAAGCAAAGTCACTAATATACAAAGACAATTTCTCAGAGTGACTAATTTAGGACATGCTGATAAAAAGTTCAGGAGGAGTTTTTCCAAATCCAAGAGTAATCTTATAGATCAAGATTCACAATCAAGTTTTTGTCTTGACTGGAAGTTGTTAAAGAACAGCGGGACAATGAAAAACCTCAAGTTATGAATCCAGTAGGCGGTTTAGTCGCTGTTTCTTTCAAAGCTCTCTTCCTTGACTGTATTATGCATCAAGAAAAGCAAAAATAAACAGTGCACTAACTAAAAGTCTATTGCTAAGCGACTGTGGAAACTACTATCAACTACGAAACAGGTTATTTCAGTCCTACCTGGCCAGATGTTTGTCCTTCGGCTCTCGGGCTTCTGGAAACGGAGGCGCGAGGCTCCGAACGCACCACGTTCTGGTTGCTGTAGTAACTAACACTGCTGTCTTGGTAGCCGCTGTCTGAGTAGGAAGTCATGTGAGCGGAGTGACCCCCGGAGCCTGTCGGAAGCACAGAAAACAGGGTGAGTATGATTCTTCGCGTGCGATCAGACGTCCGTCGGTGCAGTTTATTATCTGCATACGTTCCCGGTTTGCTTTCAACTTCTTGAAAGGAATTGTGATTATAAATTCACACACTGAAAGCTGAGCCTTTATGCTGTTCCACGAACAATCTGCATAACTGTACGCATTCAATAACGCTGGCCTATTTTCAGCTTTAGCACAGGAGTATATTTTTATACCCAGAGGCGCAGAAATAAATAAACGTGCTCTTAACATTATTTACATCTCATGAAAGTTAATTTGAAGACGTTTAAATAGACGAGGAGCCGACAGTGTTTTTTGTTATTTTCAATTAAGACACAAACAAGTTTGGACGGCAAAATGAAAATGACTAAAATGATTTCACTGACAGAATTGGAGGCTCTAGATATCTCAAGGTTTTGCTACTTGCAATCAATAGTAAAGCATTTTTAAAGAGAAAAGCGGAAATGTGTTGTTTTTTTTTGCATTTCATAAGTATAATTATTGCCCTGCGACAGACTGGCGTCCTGTCCAGGGTGTCCCCTGCCTCTCGCCCTATGATACTGGGATGATTAAATATTATTATGACCAAAGCTGTTGGTCAATAGTAGAAAAAAGACTGAATATTTAAGCGTACATTTCCAGTGATAATTGTTTATTTAATTATTTCTGCGTGCCCTGCGACAGGCTGGTGTTCAGGGTGTCCGCCACCTCTCGCCCTAAGCAGCTGGTGTTGGCTCCAGCATGAATTTATTTCCTTCCATTTTCCTTCTAAAAAACAGATTTTGCGTGGGGGCCAAAATTCTTGCCAACGTCTTATACGTTTCCAAAAATGGGTTTCAGGTCAACTGTTGCAACTATAGAATCAAATGTTTTTATTACACTGCTCTAACAGACCCTCACTGTCATGCAGGGAGGCCCGGTCCGGTTCTCGCAAGAAGAGTTCATCCTCAGCATCTAGTTGGCGAGCGGGACATCCAGAAGACTCGATGGTGCCACCCTGTGAATCACCTGCCAACAAGCAAGGTTAACTTAGCGCTCGAATGTGTCATCATGATGGCAAAAAAATAAATACCTGCTGATCTCCAAGCAAAGGACTTCTCAGAGGAGCTGCAATGGAAAGAAGTAAGGCAAATCAAGCGTCTACTAGTATATAAGAAACTTTATGTTTCTTGTCTACCTGCTACTTTCTCCTGCCGGCGACTCGGCTCCCAGCATGCATCTCTCCAGCTGGCTGGCCACGATCTGCCGCTCTTCTTCGAGCTCTCGAGTGAGCCTCTCAAACTGGAGCTCCTGCGTTCAAGACAGGAACGATTGGGTCAATGACACAGAGCTTTAAGCTTCTTTTCAAGCACGCAAAAATGGATGTCAGTTCAGATCAAGGGGAAAAGAGTTTAGGACTTGGTGAACCTGAATGATTTCTCACAGGCCGGGATTTTTCTATGGGACTTTTATTTAATCCTGCTCAATGAGATTTGGGATATGTTAAATTGAGCTGTAGCTGTCCTTAGGTTGGATTGAAAAAGAAAAAGAATGAAAGATTATTTTCCGAATACATTTGTAAGACAGACGACTAGAGTGTGCCATAGTTTATCAGGAGATCTTTCCATATGATCAATATCCTGGACAAAGGTGACCAGTTAATAGTTCCACATTAAAACATTCTCCTCCTAAAGCCTATCACTATGCTTTTATTTTACAAAAGACTAAATAGCGAAACACATGTGTGTGACTGCGGTTAGGAATATTTAAATGATTCACATGCAATTAAATGAAGCCAAATCCTGCAAACTGGCCACAACATCAGTGGGTACTTTTCATAGTCTCTCACCATGGAAACAGCTAATGATCCTGGTACATGGTTGTACTGACTAGAGACTAGAGAAAGAATAAAAAGAGGGAAATAAAGCAGAATTCTGAACTTAAATGGAAGCCAATCGCAACGTATTATATTCTACCTCATTATTTCTCTTGGACCAGCACACAGAAATATAGTAAATAAAAGTGAGGCTAACTCCTCGTGACAACTGGCATACACGAGGGGAACACCCTTGAGAGATAAACACACAATAAAATCCAAAAACAATTTATTTTGCAATTGACCTGTGTGAGTGTTTTGGAGCATAGAAAG
Organism: Callionymus lyra; assembly: GCF_982586985.1. Taxonomy (NCBI): domain Eukaryota; kingdom Metazoa; phylum Chordata; class Actinopteri; order Syngnathiformes; family Callionymidae; genus Callionymus; species Callionymus lyra. The sequence continues at coordinate 25,944,114 of NC_141822.1, forward strand.
CAACACAAAACAAACAAAACAGAATAAGAAATAGCAGAAATAGACCCAGAAAATAGCACGGGACTGTTGCTAGTCTACTGTTGTATTCTCTCAGTAAGGAAGAAGATAAGTCTCTTTCTCGATAGATTTCTTATTTATTAATTTATCAGCATGATTCTCTATTCCTGACAGATGTAGCAATGTTTCAGGCTACATCCCTTCAATTCAAATTTAACTCATTTTCTACTCACCGGCATGTCAATTTAGGGTTGGGATTATTTTCCAGAATAGTACGTTCCCCTTTAGAGTTAACCATCCCTTTAACAGAATAACTTTGTGTATTAAGGTCATAAGTTCACAAGCAGAAACATAATCCAAAACGAGGACACTATCCAACAGGAGGCTTGGACCTGTTTGCGTGGATAAATCCAAGTGGAGACTCAAAGTACGTTTTGTATACGACCATAAACAACCTCAACTATGTTTATTAAGAAAATAAATCAGGAAAACAGTAAAAACAAATTCACAAAAGGGTCACGACCCATAAATGTTCCTAAATTGTGACACGTGTATGTATCAAAATTCAAAGGATTAACATATTGATAAACAATATTTCCGCCAGTCACAATTAAGCAAAACAAACTGACGTGTACAAATTAGGAATGAATGCAAGCTGCCGATGGCAACTTCAGCAGACAACACTGAGTCATTGAAATTGCATGAGGACGCTTTTGGAGACTGCCAAGTTAAGAATAATGAGAAATGGTTTGTTTGTTAAACATTGACACAGCACATCAACAATAACAGGCACAGCTTTAGATGCGTTGTGTATTTCTAGAAACACTTCGTTTTGGTATGTGCATCTTCAATGTCCAGTTCAAAAGATACCTTCTCTCTCTGCCTACATGTTCATACAGTACATCTACAGTAGTTCCTACACACAATAATCCAAAAAGCACAAAAGACATTTAATTCCATGCGAGGATTGTTGCATCTGCTTACATCTCTGGCAAAAAAAAAAAGCCCATTTGAATTTGGGTCATCTCTGGTCATGTAATATGTGTAGCCTTTACAGTATTTATTTGATTGTCTCATTGTTTATTTGTTTGGGTAGTAGAACTACAAAAGTACACCACGTGGGCTGGACTTAACTGACCTGATTTCAACAGGAAAATGAAAAACACACCGATGGTGTCGTCATAGGCACATGTAAAAGTCACAGATCCACGAGAAGCGAGACAGTTATAGAGGAAGGATCGCTGCATTAAATTTTAATGATACCCATGAGGGGGTTCGGTATACACAGCAGAATTTGCTGTGTTGATTTTTCTGCAGCAATTTTTCCCAGTTAATTGGAGCGCTGTTTGCCCGTTTATAGGGCTGATACAGCTCCGAGGCTGAAAACTATTACAAAATATTAATAGCTCAACTGCATGAAAGAGTTTAGTAAAGGCTTTCGATTTCATAGCTGAGATGAAAATCATTTCAATGGCTTGACATATTTTTAGGGGATTAAACAGATTTTATTTCATATTTCTTTGCTGCAGCTGACAACCAATTTGTAGTCTAGAGTAACTGCGTTGGTGGCCGAAAGAAGAAAAGTAAAAGAAAACATACTTTTGTTGACTTTCACTGCGACTTCAACTGGTCGTTTGGATACTAAGGAGATCGACTCTGGACTGAAGCAGGTGTCAAACTGATGTTGGGTGAGAACACACTATAAATACTTGCATCACTTCTTCAGAGACAAAGCGTCTTGTTTCAATGCCTTGCTTGATTTGTCACCTCGTGATGTCACGCCTCAGCCCGCCAGGGCCAGCGCAGAAATGTGCCAGGCGCCGTCTGGCACCAGCTGCTTACAGAGGAGACGATTTACCATGGCATCTCGGTAACAAAGAGCTTTTTCTATCAGGAGGAACCACCGCAACGGCTCGCCTTCCTGTCTTGTCAAATCCCAGCCGGGCACATTTCTCTCCTCGACAGCTTTGAGAACCGTGAGATATTCAGCCTAGCTCCCTGCCACTCAACTTCTGGTCTAGAGTTTGTTCTCCTGCTGTGACACCGTCGGCAAACTTCATTGAGACTTCTTCAACTGTCTAGAAGTGCATTTATCTCGCTGTTTTTTTCCTGCTCTCTCTCTCAAAACAAACGCATGGAACCGTTGACGGATTAAAACCCTCCACACGCTGACGCCCACCTTGATGGGAAGCAACAGGTTGCTGCTGATTCTCTGTGGGCTGTCAAAAAGCCATTGTGGAGTCACGATGTAGATATAAAACAGATAAAAGGCAGGAGAGCGAACCGGCTCCAGGAAAATGCACAACATTCAACAACCAACCTAAACATCAGGGTCGGTTTTTTTTCTCTCTCTTCCATCCTCCAGTGTAATTCAATACAAGGCAGCTTCCTCTTTGTGCTCAGTAAGGACAAGCCATCACCGGCTTGTTGTTCCCACTCGCATGTCAGTGACAATGCGTCAGAGTTCTGGCAGATGTCTACAGCAGCAAAAAAATGAAGCAGCATCGACTTCACTGATCTGTTAAACACATTTAACCTCTACATTTAGGCTGTGATTCTACAGCCAGATTAAAACAAATATAAAGCTGCCAGTATCTCAAGCGGCGTCCTTGTAGATTGATGATGTCAGTAATGTTTTTGGGCGGCAGTTGTTCAAATTTATGAGAGGTCGTTTTTTTCTCAAACCACTCTGGGAAAGGTTCTGCTTAGTGTGCATGAACTATTAAAGCAGTATCCGACGTCAAATCCATTCAAAGGGCCTCAGGGGAGTGAGCTCAATCATACAAGGGGGCACTTTTAGCTAAAGATGAGCCGATGAAGCTTCATGAAGCAGTGTAATGTTGTTTAGAGGTCAGTAGGTGGCAATTTACAAATGATGTGATGTTTCATTAGAACAGTTTTAAAAAAAAAAAAGGAAAATAGTACAGAGAGCACCATCTAGTGGACTCTGAAAATAATGACACTGCTTCATGAAGCTTCACCAGACCATCAATACTTTTAGCGGATAAAGTCGCCACACAATGTATATTCATCAAACAATATATGACATAAATTATGAAGGTGATTCTGATGTTGTCTTTTCTATCTTTTTATTATCTAACAAAACATTCCCAGCAATTCTCTGTCATTCAATGTCAGTTTTACACTACATGGAAGTCTCTTTAGACTGGCATCTTAATTCTTGGTTTAAGAACTTTATTTTTTTTTTTTATAATTTTTATTTTCATTTGTCCTTTTTGTGAGTATTTCTTCTCTCTCGGAAAAAAGAGATAATATATATTTTGGAATATATGCTTTTATTTAATATTTACATTATGTGTTTGTAGTTCTTTTGTAGTAAATGTTCTAATAAAATCATATAAGTAAGTAAGTAAGTAATTTTTATTTGTATAGCGCTTTTCCAGACCAGGGTCACAAAGCGCATAAACAATCAAAACAATACTCAATAAAGTATATACTTTAAAGATCAAGATAAAACTGATAACACAACAGGAGTTCCAGAAAATCAAGGAAAAGCCTGAACAAATAAAAACGTCTTAAGATGTTTCTTAAAGGAGTCAGTAGCTAAGATACAATAAAATAACCATTTCAGCTCATAACGATAGTTTCATGCAGATTTTTTTTATTTTGTCTTTGTTGTGTCCCTTGAAAAGTCACTATATATATACTGTATATATATATACAGTATATATATAGCGACTTTTCTAAGGATCTTTAATTGTCGGTGCCCAAAGCAATTGATACTTAATGCATCTGAATAAAGAGCTGTATTCAATCAACCTGGTGAAAAAACAGGAATTCCATCTCTGCAGAAGTCTGCAGTCTCCTGTCTCCTCCCCACATCTGTCACTTTCAATCCAAAATAAGTCCAAAGAAAAAGCAATCTTGAGAACCTCAACACAACAACTGGGCACATTTTTGATTGCTCATTACTGCAGGCAGCACACTTGGCATTTCAACCAACACAAAATATCGTCAAAGGTGAAGCTTCATGATGATATTTCCTTGTGACACGCTGCTCATCATCACATGTTTGCTAAGATTTACAGCTCATGTCTTCTGCTGTGGTTTTTCCCTCTGCTTTTAATTGTTCTTCCCTTCCTGCTATTACGGATGTTTGAACCAATTATCAAATCAGGGATATTCATCACAGCACGAAAAAAAAAAAAGAAGCAGGGAGAGGTTGGAGTAGAAGCTGCTGCTGCATTTTGTACCATTAACACTTAATGTTTCCAAAAATAAACAGTCCATAAGATAAGAATACTTTTGTCTGGTTCTTGTGACCCAGATGAGGTGATCCAGGTTTGGACTGCTGGGAAACCCTCACTGGCCAGAAATAATGAGCAAAAAAAGAGAAGAGACAGGAGGAAGAGCAGAGACGTTAGGAGAAGAGGATGCAGTGAGTAGAGATCCTACTTACTAATTAGTCTCACGATCGCTGCCTCAGTCGCTCTGTTAATATCCGAGCCTGTCAGTTCGCATTCGCATCCGGCTCTTTTTACACCATCCAACAACAGACATATGTCAAAACATCAGCAACGCTTCAAAAAAAAAAAATGGAAGCCTCCAGAGGATGTCGTTGGTTCCTCTTTTGATTGGGAAACTAGAGAAAGTCTTGTATGAATAAAGCCTTTTTTCTACGGCATTAATATCGGCTGTTAATGTTTGAATAATTCAAGAGCGTAACAGAGAGCACAAAAACATCCTTAATGATCTCAATGTCAGACATGGGATCGAGATTATGAGGAGATTGAATTCGCCACAGAGAGTTTATGATGGACCTCTTCTGTTTCAACAACACTCTCATCCGCTCACCATGTGTTTTTTATTACCAACTTCTAATCCAGCAACTCAAATCTCTCTTTAAACTGCCTTTATCTTCAACGTGTCTTCACCTCCACCACTATTATCTATAATCACATCACACTTGCATTTTTCCCACAGCAAAGGTTGTGTGTGTGTACGACACAGGAGAAGCAGATAAAGGGTGTGACTGCAGCGTCTACCTGTTCTTTAACAGAAGCCAGTAGATTGTTGGTGGTGGCCGAACCGCCGCTGATGATGATATTGGAAGAAAGTCCATGACCGTTCGGCCCTTCTCTGACCGCCATGGGCGCCTCCCCCTCGGCGTCCCCCTCCTCCATATTATCTCCACACAACAGTCCTGAGCTTGACTGAGCTGCTGATCCGACCCTGCAAGGAAGAGAAAATATGTTTTTTACCTGGAGGTTATGTACAGTAACATGGACCTGCTGAATACATACATGCATGCACACGTTGAAGGGTACAATCCTGCACTAAACAGCTCCCACTATCTTTCAACACAAAGGGTGTGTGTTACATCTGCAGGTGAGCATGCACGGAATAATGCATCCATCACTCATGCTCAAGGTTTCTGGTCCACACACACATGACAGATCCGTGCACCCTCTCACTCGCACAGTGCAGGCAGAAGACATTCTGCAAAGGTCACACCTCGTCCCTCGGACCAGGAGCTTGGGACGTGAAACCCGAACCCGAACCTTCGACTACTCACCGGCCAGATGTTGGTGATCCTCGCAGGCCACAGCTGGGCTCTGGATCCGCTCGGTTACGCATCCATCCTCCAGCAGGCGGCTGTGACAGCGACTACATGTCCGCGCAGCGACGCCACTGGAATGAACAGACTCCTCCTGCAATATGGATCTTTTTTTTTTGTTAGCCGGTGTGCGGTTTACAGCGCGTCCATGTAGCCCCCCTTTTGGAACACGCCGGCCACCACCAGCCCACCGAACCCTTCTGCTGCCGATCAGCGGCGTGACGTCACCATGCGGCGATGGATGTGTTTCCGATACAGTGATCGATTAGTCGCTGAAGTCCCGCTGCTGAGGCTGCAGAAGAGACTTGGACGAACCGCGACGATGCATGGGATGCTTTTTTATTTCCTTTTTAGTTTTGCCTTTGGATGCGGTTTAAAAATAATATAAAAAAGGCATTTTTATTTGAAACATTTACCATTTTTCAAATCTATTGTAAAATAATCACTGTATATTATATATATATATATATATAATATACACATACATACACATAATATATATTAAAAAAAAATGAAAACACATAGAGAGTGAATGTTTTTATATATATATATATATATATCTAGATATAAGGTAAGGTAAGGTAAAACTTTATTGATCCCTCAGGAGGTCTCCTTCGGGAAATTGTTTTTTTCCAATAGCCAATACATACAGCAATTTTTAATAAAAAAATAAATCAAAATAAAATAACATATAGCACCATGGATTAAAAATTTAAAAAAAAAATAAGGACCTTTGTGTAAATAATAACAAATAAAAACATTGAGACGAAATTAAAATGTCGGACAATACAGAAGAGCTCACCAGTACATGCACATGCCCATTTATTTAAGTAGGTGTACAGTCAAACTTCAGTTGTCTTACATAGAGTTCAGTCACGATTACATTGGAGGGATCCCGTTTTTAAATAAAACCGTCACCTGCAAGTCTACTCAGAACGAGTGGAAATGTGCAGAAATAATAAAAAGCGAACACTGTGTGTAAGAACGAACAACATTAGTGTTTTTTTTGTAGTGACATGACCGCACGCACTGGTTCAAATGGAATAGCAGGTGCTTAAATAAAAAGCAATAATACAGTGCACTAGCCATTTAATACAGACCTTAAAAAAGGCAGGCAGGATAATACCTCAAAGAAAGACCGGACCTCACAGGTATCCATTACTTATCAAGAAAATATACACCTGAAGGCTTAGTCAAATGAAAAGCTCCTTCACATTATAAATCATGTTCTGGCAGTAACAACTTGTAAATAAATAATGAAGGCAGAAAAAACATGAATCACTCGGGCAAATGGGGCTGGTTTGCATGATGAAACATAAAATATTCAAATATCTAATCTTTGAAACACTTTTTTTATTTGCAGCTCAAATAGTCAGATCTTGAGGTGGACTTGGCAAAACAAATGAGGGTTTTCCGTGTATCTCTCTCTATAAGATCAAATGTTTGTTACGAATTGAATGAACTGCAAGACAAAATCATTTAGCTATTGGCAGGTGACTCACATTTTGGAACGGAGGATTGTTAATGGCACACATGACGCACAAGAAGCTCTTAACTTAAAACATAACCACTATATCTAGTACCACATTGTTTTTTTTAAATCGCATGAACACCGTTAAAAGCACCGACTCAATCTTCATACAACCAGGACGGAAGGCCAGCACATCCACTTGAATACAGCAGATCGTACGAGCGACTGACTGGACAAGATTCAGTGAATCACCGACAGCTTTGTCTCTCACCAGACTCGTTGCCTGTCCTTCAAATTGAGCTTTGAAAATGTAAAAAATACAGCACGGACACATCTATTTAAACTCTATGTGGATTACTCTCACAGTGTGAAGCAAATAAATAAAAACCGTTACTTTTTTTGCGTAAACATAAGCACAAAACATGAGTGGATGTGGGTGTAAAGGTTTGCGACGATCCACTCCGTCGTTACGTCTTCACTCGAGATCATCCTCGCCCACGTCCTCAGTCGCGATAGTGCTGGTTTGTTCAGATGTCACACCTGAAAGAAAAAGGAAAAAAAAAAAAAAACAGGTTCTGAAAAAATGGTCATTTATGATGTCAACCTGACAAACGTCATCACCATTTCTGTGTGTTAAGACTGTGGCTATCTTTGCAGCTTCAGACGTCAGCAAGGTGGAGCGCAGTTTGTGCCTCAATCACGTACAACAACTGGTCTTATGAGTCAGAATTAGCAACGCTGCAGCATACTGGCAGAAAGGTTTGCCATCTTTTGCTCTATTTTTTGCCATTGAATAAATAATGACCCGTCACGCTCGGTTATAAATGTTCCCGAGATGTTTTTTCATATTTAATTTAGTAAGCTGATAAAAAATTAGTGTTTAGCACTATATTCAATTTCAATACTAAAAAAGAAGGTAGAAGTATATTTACTAACACATTATTAACTTTCAACTCCACAGACAAACAATTTTAAACTTACCAAACCATATTTGTCATATTCACACATGTGACCAAACATAATAATTCTGTATTTCTTTATCATCAAGCACAAATGTTTTAGCAACATGGACATGGATCATAATTATAAGACACAAGTTCACAACCTGTTGATAATGTCAGGTAACAAGCAAAATATGTTTAAGGAGTTGTTTTGGGTACATAATGCACTGCTTAAAAAAAACGTTAAAGAGAATATCCTAAATTTTTCAGAATGGTTTCACTCACTAAAAGTGGAAAATACAACCACAGGTTTCCTCCGCTGGAATTTAAACCAAGCCAACCACAACAAGTGTATCAAGGGAATCTTCCTGAGACTGATGTTCCCTCAAGGGATCTCTTAGACTGGTATCAGGGCATCAACTTCTAGTCACTCTGCAGTGGAATAAGAGCAACTTCTGTGGGTTGCTGTGGCTGACGCTTGTGCTTCAGCTAGTGGTGAGGGCACTGGCAAAATGCCAGACTAGCCCTAAATTTGATAAAGAATGAGGATTGAGAAATATAGTCTGTGGCCAACACATGCAGATCCATTATTTTATAGAGGCTGCCTTGACGCCTCTAAATTCTATACTCTGTCAATTTGCACAACAGGTCAACGTTCCTCCTCACAGACGTGTGGTCATTTTATTCATTGTTCTGTGCACTTGATTTAAAAGCTTTTTGAATTATTTTACATACAGCAGTATGAGATTTTAATTAATGTAAAGCAAATTCTTCTTTTTTTCTCTCTAGAACAAATATAATAGAACACTATTTTTGTAGGCTGTAAATGGGTGTCCATTTTTCTTTAAGGCCACAAGCTAAATATTAAAGTGGATGTCTTACTTGAAGTGTCATCATCATTAGGAGACTTCTTCTTCTCCTCCACATAGCCATGACTGAGCAGCTTGGACATGCTGACCGGAGGAGCCTTCTTTTCAAATGATCTGTAGAAGCAGCAATGAGATAAAGAAATTAACCTTTTTACGGACTACACAATAAAGAAACGCAAAAAAAACCTATATTATAATTCACTCACGTCCTCTTGTATTTGCCGGTCAAGGTCAAACCTTCAAGATCGGAGGCCGTGTCATCAGGAGAACTCTTTAAAAAAAACAAGTCAGTAGATTTGGTGCTCAAACAAATTCAAGAACATAGATTTGGATGCATTATTTAGATGAAACATGCAAATGTTATAAAACTGGACAATTAGTAAAACATGAACGATTAGTAAAACATGAACGATTAGTAAAACATGAACAGGAAGAAATAAATATGAAATCAGGCATGCGCAAAATCAGTCAATCACAGCTACCAAAATCAGAGGGTGAATGCTTGTAAATTAAACAAGTAAAAGTGCAGCAGTGGTTAAAAATGTGTAAAGAAATATTTAATTATTGTTATTATTTGGTTTTGAACTGAATTCGACAGGCACAAAGGATGGTGGTGAAATTTAGCAATTGTCAGTCCAACAAGGCGGGGCACACCTTCTATATTGAATTATTAAACGGTTTCATTATTTTTTTCTTAGCGTGATGAGCAACATGCTACCTAGGGACAATAAAACCACTTCCTCCTCAAACCAAGCATGCAATAATGACATTGAAACATTTACGGAAAGTTCAGGTTTTTACCCGATTGTCTGAGGAATATTGTTTTTACAATTTAGCTAAAAAATACACATAGTTTTTTGTTTATTTTTATTAAGTAAATGTTATTGCGTTTTAATTTACTCCATGCAATTCATAACCAAACACACCAAACTACCTTGTTTCAATCCCATGCAGTGGAACCATATTCAACGCATTTTCATAATAGTGGCATTTTAATCAATTTAACCATTTTGGCATAGTTTATATTTTGGTGACCGTCTTTAGTCTTCTTTTTAATTCCTTACCATCTTTTACATTGTGTTAAACCTCGTCTTCGCATCGCATGATGAAGTCATCATTTTATTTGACAACCGGGGCTAAGGGGAGACTATGGTGAGACTATGGTGGGGTAATTGAGACTATGGCAGGCCACCATGGTCTCATCAATGTATGGGAAACATTGAAAGTAATGTGTAGGTTGTGGGGGTTAAATAAAAACTAAACATGATGATGGTGTTAAAAAATAAAAAAAAATGGAAAAATTATTCTTGTAAAAAGATGAATATGGCTTCGACATCGTGCTGTAAGCCTTATTTTATCTATTCACCTTATTTTTTTCAATACTATCAGTCTCTCTTTCCCAGGCGGAATTGTTATCAGTGCCAAACGGTGCAGCGAGTGGCTGCCGGCCTCCCTTCGACTCGTCGTCGGGAGAGCTTGGTTTGCTTTGGCTGCAAGTACAAAACCACGATCACACGAGACACACAAAGCATACTGGGCCATTTCACTGGACAGATGTTTTTTTGTCTGTTCTGGTTCATTTTAAAATCTCTTCCAGCTCTTGAAGTTGAAGGCATTTCCCACTCCAGACTCATGCATTTCAGAGATAATTTGACCAAATATTAGAAAACGTTATTGCTTTTAGTAAACATGTAATCATGACGGACCAAATCACTGAGCGACCACACCAAGAAAATCAATAATTAATTAATTCTAAATCATTCATGTGTACTCACTTCTTTGTGTCCTCATCTCCAAACCAGTTGGTTGGAGTATAGGACTTCCTTGGCATGTCATCGGCATCATCGTCATGACTCAACAGACCTGTGGGGCAGAATAAAGGTAGTGAGAACCAAGATGGACAAAGTAGGGAATTTATAATGAAGCACAAATATTTCAGATCTTAACATTTTTAACCATTTATTTTCATTTAGGTAGAACTTTATAGATCCCGCAGGATTGATTCTTTCCTTCGCGAAAAATGTTTTATTACAATTTATGTACAGTAACAAGAAGAAAATCCTTATCAGATTAAACCATTTCATGGAAGACTCGTTTTCAAAATGATTTCTAGTACTTCACCAGTAAGAGAATTGTATTTTTTTTACTTTTCAAACTTGCCTTTCTTCCTCTATCAGCTTCTCTCTTCAGGAATAATCACAGTCACCCATCTTCTCCACTCTTCTCTACTTGTCTTTCCGCACAATTTCTCTTTCTTCATGCTCAGCAATTCTTCTCTATCCTCTCTTTTCACCAGACAACTTTGTAATATCCTCTCAAAATGTACTCCCTGCTCTGCAAAAATGGCATTCAAATGATGCAAAGAAAAAGGACAAACATATTATATGAATAGAATTATTTAATTAGTTTATTAAATCGGCTAAATAAAGTAAAGTATTCATCTTTCATGTGATTGAATATGTGAGGATTTAAGGAAAAGTGTTCAATGATTGTGTTTTTATCAACCTTTTAAATATCTGATTCCAGCACCAAAATGCTTCAAGTCAGAAAACTAGAGTAGTACCATAAAAGTGTCTTACTATCATACTAAATAAACTTTATTAAAGCTCTTTACTAGCTAAATACTATTTTTCAAGTGTTTATTAAGATAGAATCCTCACCCATCACTAATCATTTTCCTATCTTAGTTCTATCAACAATATTCAGCTTTGATATTTGGGTTTCATAAACCAAGCTGCAATTACAATTTACACAATATATCTTTGAGACTTGTTGAATGACATGCTTTCTTTCCTTTATTTGGAAGGGATCAGAATCACTCTGGGATCCTTTTATTAAGTACATAAAATGAGACGCACCATTTATGAAAGCTGGATTTGCAAGCATTGTCCGACTGACATTGACTCACTGATCATATGTTGGACTACTCAGAAACTATAAGGACGTTTTGACTGGCTGCTGTCTTGCTTTCCTATTCTTAAAAAAAAATGAAATACATTATTTAATGTAACCCCTTTGTCTCAGGTGCTCATTTTTCTTTGTGTGCCTTTGGTACAAAATCTGCATTAATAAATTATGCCTTTTTGAAGATGTTGAAATAAATGCAGTCGTTTCTTTCCTTTGAACCGTGTATAATAGAAGTAGTAACAGGGTTACGTTGATTTTATATGTACCTTTATGTCCACCCCCTTTTGCTAGCTTGACATATTCGGAATCCGTTTCGAAAATGCCCACTCGTCGTCCAGTGACCCTTTCCACTGGAGAAGTCTCATCCGCGGTCTGGGAGAGCCCAGGGATTTGGGAGGAGGGTCCAGTCACACCAATGTTGAGCGCAGCTCCGGGCTTGATGCCTGAAATGAGAGCAGAATTATATCCGCTTGTCTTCTTTAGGGGCTTCAGCCTTTTTGCATGAATGCCTTTTTTTTTTTTTAAACGGATGACTAAAATGGCTACAACAAATAACAAATTTACAGCAACAGTTATGAACATGTGACACATTTAAAACAATTATATATTAAGTGAGATTTATCACACAAATGAAAGGTTAGATCATCACCTCCAGGTTTGGTCCTTCGATGGTTGGGTACAACAGCACTCATCTTCAGTTAATATGCAAGAAATCTGATGAATATACAATTAATTATTTAGAAAACGTTTACCAAAGCTAAGCACAAAAAAAAAATACAATTAACTGCTTCCGTTATATTTAACAGATTGTATAAAATATACATGTTTAACACGTTCTTCTTTTTTTTATTGTTTAAGGAGAATGAAGTATTCTGAGGAGCATCATTAGCAATGTGGCTAACAAAGCCATGCTAGTCCAGTTAGCCGCCTTGCAGCATGACACAGGATTAGAAACAATCATTTAGAATATTATACTACACACTGCTTACGTTTCTTTGAACATTAACACTCAAGGAAAAAACATCTTACTTTACCAGTTGCCTCTTCAACGTTTTCTTGTAGAAGCGCCGCGGTTGGATGGCGTTAGCTTATCTTATCTTGCGGCACCTGCTACTCACTTCCGGTAGGCGTTTACAAAGATCGTCTATAAAAAACGACGTGTCACCGCCCGTGATCCGACGCGTTACAGCGAGACTAACTCGTGATTTCATTTTAAACAAATACAATCTCAACGAACTACTGTTCACATTTGATTTAAAAACAAAACATGATTTGTATTTAAATTAAAACTCAACTTGCATTTTGAAACATTGTAATAAGGAACGTCGAAAATATGATATTAAGTAAGACGTCTCTCTGATGAAGGATCTTATAATACCAGAGAAAATATTTCCACAAATAAAAATAAACAATAAAAAATAGCAAACGACACGAAATGTATTAGTTTAGTATCTTTATTGGAATCATTATTTGTTTGTAATATCATTTAATTACACAAAACAATCGCATTAGTAGAAGCAATGTTAATGTAGACACCCAAACATTTTAATACATTTGATATATGAGTTGGATATTTAGAGAGTTTTCTTTAGTTTAAATAATATTTCTTGAACCATAATACCGGTGCATTGTAGAATAAGCATGAAAAGAGAATGTTGGATAGTTTCTATAGCTGTAAATTACTCTTTTGAATATATATTTTATATTAATACATGGATATACATGAGATAGATATAGGGTGTGTTTTAAGTCAACTGGTAAGTGCATGCAAAGGGAATCAGCAATTTTACTGATCAAAGAACAAACAACTGTTAACTAGTAATCTCATGGTAAAGAATCATGCTGCTCCTGTTTAGATCAAAGCTGTCTCAAACCACCACTTTTCTTGCAGGACCGACCGCTCAGACATCTTTGCCACAGTCTGGGCAGAAGACGTCGTCTTTGCACGTCAGGAAGCCTCGTCCCACCAAGGACTCGGAGCACTTTTTGCAGTTGAAGCAGGTGTTGTGCCACTGGCGCTGCTCGAATGAGATGTACTTGCTGCCACCGAGACCTGAGTTCGGAGCAACAAAGGGGTTCAATGAGTAAAGTGGAAATAGATGGTCATCTCATGATGCTGGTAATGACATTATGTGTTCGCTTGTGTACAGAGAATTCAGGAAAACAGATTAAGGAGGGAAAAAAAAGATTTATCTCACTTAGTTCTGAATGTAAGTTTTGATTTAATTTTAAGAGAAACTTACGAAATAAATGAAATCTAAATTATATTATTGTTAACATTTCTAAACTCAACTTATGAAAAGGTAAACACAAAAATGAGAAGCTTCTGATTGAAATTAAGTTCATGGACACTCCTCTAAAGTATACAGAGGTTACTTGTTTTCAAATTCCTTTGGATTACTGTGAAGCTCAAGTTGATAAACTCGTAAGCAAGACTGTCTGGAATAAAAATGAATAACAGGAATTTTCCTGACTGTGCATTTTTTATTAAATTTCATGCGTCCCAACGGTAATTCCATTATCCAACTTCAAACAAGAGGATGCCGCTCCTTATATGCTATGTCATTACTTGGCAAGAAAATCACATTTGTTGTAGTTAAGTAGACCATTAGATTATGTTCTCACCATTTATTTATAGACAATCTAATTGACCTTGATTTACAAACCAAGTTAAGTTTCAAAATGTCATCTGCTATCAAATCAGAATTTGAAAAATGTAATGTTGATCCCCCCCTGAAAAATAACAACTAAAACAACATTTTTTATGATCAAAAGCAACAAAAAGAGAAATGATTAAACAGTCAAAAGTTAAAACCAGATAATATTTCCCCAAAAATACCCACCACTTATCGGGGCGGTGCAAGATTCACATTTCTTGGAAAAGAGGTTGCAGAAGCAGTCAAGGCAGTAGGCGAAGTCGTCCCGAGAGGTGAAGCGCAAGCCGGCGAGCTGCTGCTTACATCCAGTGCAGACGAAACACGTCTTGTGCCAGGGCTGGTCGCGGTAGTTCACACCTCCGTTGATGATAGCCTGGAATCCACAGAATAAATTGGATTAACAATCCACAAGAATCACAATGTAGTTATCTATCCTTTGGTGAAAACTTGTAAGTCTCGGTAAGTACCTCCATCTCGCTAATATGGTTTAAACAGAGTTTGTGACTGTCTTGTGACTTTTGAATAATCAAACATAAAAGCAGTCCCCGCTTTTGTCATTGAATTGCATTATTGAGTTAGAAGTATTTCTCGTTAGAAATCACTATCATGAAGCCTCAGTTTATTCGGATGAAACAAATTCTCGGCTACTTTCTGTCTCATGTATTTGAGACATAATTACCAAGCCAAGCTCATATTTCATGATAGACTGTAACTAATATGGTCATGAAGGGATTTTAATTTGCATTGGATTACCATCTGGATCCTGCAACCCTTTTTGATGGATTTGTCACTGTAATGATCGGAGCATTACTTTCTCACAGATCTATTCTAAGTGTTCTATTTGTTGCCACCAGTGGTAAATTAAATTAAGAAACATTTTCTCCGTGTTCTCTCTTTTTACCTTTTTGCACTGGATGCACTGAAGTGCAAATTGCTTCTCATAGCAGGTCAGGCAGTACTTGTTGGCGTCCTTCTGGACGAAGCTCCGGGTACCAATGGGCTGCTGGCAGCGGTTGCAACTGAAACAATGCTCGTGCCAACTGTTGCCCTTGTGCTCCATCTTTTTGGACCCTAGCATGATGTCAAAAGGAAGTCATTGAGCCAAAAAGGATGTGTATTTTGTTTGAAACCTTCAACCCTAACTTGAACTCACCAGGCATGATGGTCTCCTGGCAGGTGTGGCACTTGGAGGAGTACTCATCGATGTAGCACCCTGTGCACATCAGCAAGTCGTCCTTCGTGGCGAAAGGTTGATCGGCCAGCGACTTACTGCATTTGGCACAGAGGAAGCATTCGCTGTGCCAGTGACGCTCATCGTATGACAGATCCTGCACAGATTCTCAAATACGTTTGTAATTCATTAAGACACAATATTTATTTGCAAACAAAAGCATCCATTTTTTTCCTTGTTTTTAAGTAAAGAAAAAGTGTGAGGCTTTGAATGTCATGAACCCTTCCATGCTTAGAAAATTGCATCCTTAGAAGTGGTTACCTTGCTGGTGCAGGGGATGACCTTGTGGCAAACATGGCAGTTGCTGGAGAACAACTCTTCATAGCACTTGATGCAGTACGGATTGTCCTGCTTGAGGATGTACTTTTTCCCAAACAGCGACTCTTTGCAGTTGGTGCAGTCATACGGATCCAACATGGCCACTCAGTCACTCTGGGAGCAAAGATATGATTTTAAAAAACGTTCCCCCCTAAGTGGTCAGAGCACGAGATCCGATGCCACCTGAAATGTATTACGTCTCATTTCTCTAATTGTTAAATTCCCCTTGCTCATTCCAGTCTCCACAGTTTCATCTCACGTCACATGTCCCATTTAATTACGTTCAATGTGTAGCTTTCAAATGGAGGCCTAATTGCCGTATAGGGGCTTTAATTTGGGGCTACATAGAACAAATTAAGCTCGGGAAAGTTGTCAACAGCCTGCATAGAGCGTCAACTTGAGAGTGTTTAAGCCCTCCATAGTTTCTCGGAAGAATAAAGGGAATAAAATTGTCATAAGGGGAACAAAATCAGATGAAATAGTTAATACAAATATTAATAATACAAAAGTTATATATATATATATATAAAAAAAAAAGTTTTAGTTTTGTAGTGTAATAGCAGATTCGTTATTTTAGTTTTTTAATTATTCCATACAACATTAAAAACATCTTACAAGCCAAAGACAAGCAATTCATTATAACATTACCTACGACATGGAAAAAAGGCTATATTTCTGCTGGAATTCATCTGTGTTATTTTTCTATTCATGAAGAATGAGCTCAACACCCAGAGTTTCCTGATTAAAAAGTACAAATTTTGGAAACCAAATCACCCTTAAAGAGTGGGTGGAGGGAGAATTGCCGAAAGGAGCTGAAATTGTCTTAATTATCCTAATTTTTATTATGTATGAAATATGATATTAATCCGCTATTTGAATTGTAATGATGTCTTCTGCCTTCCTTTTCACCCCTTACAATAAAAAATAAAGATTTGAAATTATGTAAATCTCCTTTATTTAGTATGTTATACATTTTGTTTCAATTTAATCAACACTGGACGCATCTGAATTTCCATAGGGTTGACCCGATCGAGATGCCTCCGCCCCTAAAACCTCACTTAAGGGTCGTAGTCTACATGCTAGTTTAAAAAGACAATTGGAGTTATTTTGGAGTTTAAGATCAGTACACACACAGAAAGACAGAACGACCATGTTAAATACTTAATATACATCCTCCTATGAATATATACGTCATTATTTTTTTTGCCATGGTCATTGATGAAAAGAAAAGAGTGAAGAAGATAAACAAAGAAAACGTGATTTACCTCCTGATCCCGTGCAGAGAACAGCAAAGAAGCAGGTTGCAGGATAGTTCTCAGAGTTCGTATGCATGCATCCAGTCGAGTTCATCTCCTTTATAAGAGGGCAGAGTCTGGCCTGAGCTGGGCTGGACTTCAAGCCTTACATGTGATGGACTCCCATTCGCTAAATTGAATAACTAAGAAAATTAAGTTCAAAACTAAATAATTTCCACTGAAAAATTAGGATTTACATTTGCTTGGAACAATTATTTTGGGTCAATATCAAATACAATGGTCTCAACTTAATCACTTAATAGAATACAAATGTTTTTGGATGAAACTGCATCTTAAACCAACATTCCTTAAATCTTCAATGATAACTGATGCTACTCTCAGTAGGAATACATCCTTGTGTTTTTCTTTGAAGGTATACGGAGGGTGTCAAAATTCACACTGCTCTGCCAGCTGTTTTAATATATAAATATTGCATGTGCTGCAAGCGCCAAATTCCAATTCTTGGTGCCAAGGATTACAACCATGCACAGCATGACATAGAAGATTTTTTTTCTTTCTTCTAATGAGTCACTTGCTGAAGTAGAAGTGGTTCTTCGCCCTGGCAGAAGGAAATTGAATCGATGTGATTAGAATTTGTTCCACTATCAGGCAAAATTACTTATTTGATTTAAGTTTACCCCAAAGATGACCTTGTCAAAAAACAAAAAACAGGCGACAGGGATTTTGCAAGTATCTCCACGTGAGATGAAGTAACCTTTTACGTGGAATCTCGTCATTTTCTGGGGTAAAGTGAAAAATTGAGTTAATTCATGGAAGGTGCAAGGTTTTTTTTTTTACGTCCCCGTGTGACGAAGGTGGAAGATCATGGGTTTCCTGGGAAGATTAATAGTAATGCAATTGAGAATTGCACACACTAGTTGTGGGTCTTGTATGGGGATTAGCTACAGTTTGGAAGCAAAAAGAAAAACACCACAATAAAGAGAGATCAAATTTGGGCTCCAACCCAATCTCTCTGTGCCAGGCTCATATGTATGTTAAATCATCCCACAGGTTTACTTACCTGGAAAAAAAGTACTTCAGTCATGATATTATGGTACATATGTGTTGCACAACTTTTTTGGTGCCAGTCATATATGATACAAATAAAACCAATAATCTCAAAAAAAAAGAATAAAAATACATATTTTGCAGATTTTAAATAGTGCTGCTTCAAAATCTCAAACACTCTCCTCTTCTCATCCATCTTGACCCTCCTGAAGGTGGGAACTGAGTAGCATAGCGTCGCCAGATGAATAAAAAATGCAAAAATGGGAATATAAATGATTCCCCACTAGATCTCTGTACCTTGGCACAAAGATGTGCTGTAAAAAGAAATTTGATCAATAATGAATGGTCTGCTATTTGTCCATTTCTACATCAACAATGTGCCTTTTAAATAATTGAATAAACGTAAATTACTGTTTAACTATAGTATATCCCCACAACCACTTGGACCTTGTTTTTCTTATTATTTCCAGGGTTCCTTTTAATTTGTTTTCCTTGTTCACTACACAACAAATACTTATCACATTCATTAAACAATCATGTTTTCTGAATTTTCAAGAAAAAATATAACGATGAATCTGCGAGTAGAATTAATATTAAAAACATTCAATCATTAAAATGTATTTAGAAAAAATATATAAATTCGTGTGCGGGTCATATCCGGTTAAAGCCGGATATGGATGTTTGTTTCCGGAAGCTGCGTCGAAGAGTGTCGAAAGGAAATAAAAACAATAAGTTCAACTAAAATGTAAACGGTAAACTGAATAACTTGGTAATGGAAGAGAAGCAGAGTCTTAAGGTCCAAACAAACTCGGACTGGATGTCATGTTTGCCGGAAGAGTTGCTCGATGTGCCGCTCTGGAACTTAGCCATACCGGGTAAATCAAACCGAAGTTCGATTAACTTTTTTTTTTTTTTTGCAAAAAGACCATTTGTTAAAAAAATTCATTGTGATATTCTTCCAGGAAGTCATGATAGCATGTCCTTTTGTCTGGACACGTCTTCCCCGGTGCTGACATCGGAGCCGCTCTTCCTGCGTCTGATGGACCAGTTCTGTCCCTTCTGGGTCCGACCCTGTGTGTCTCGCTGGTCCACCACGCAGGTACCGAGACTAACCATCGGTTCTACTATTGTGTCTTCTTACAGATGTGGTTTGATTATAAATCAAATTATTGGACGCAGCTTAGTGCTTGGTTCTGTTTTTCTATTGCTGATTTTTTTGTACTTTCTTATTTAATTATTTTATTCTGTGCTGACACCACAAAAAAAATCCTATGTTGTGTTTACCAAACTGGAAGTATACGTTTCTGGTTCTAATGCGTTTGTTTGTGTGTACATTTATAGCAATCTGTGCTCAGTGACCAGTGTGATCTTGGCATTCGATTCTTAGATCTGCGGATCGCCAGGAAACCCTCAGCAGACAGAACGTTGTTTTTCGCTCACGGAATCTACACGATTAGCACTGTTAAGGTACAGTTAAAGTCACACGTTTTGGGTTTTACCTGCAGAGATACGTGATGTTTGCGCCTCTTGTCTAGGAAGCGTTGGAGGAATTGGCAACCTGGCTGAACGCTCATCCTCACGAGGTGGTCGTCATCTGCTGCTCTCACTTTGAGGGACTGACAGACGAGGAGCACATCCTTCTTGTCGAGTTCATCGTCTTGCTGTTTGAGAGTAAACTCTGCCCCTCAACGGTAAATACATCTTTTCATAGCAGAAACGGGATTAAGAGATATGTTTATTTTCGTGTGTAGAGCGTTCCAACTCTTCGTAGCTGTTGGCAGAAAGGTCAACAGTTGATCGTTTCCTATGACAACGAGCAGATGGTGCAGCGTCACTCTGAGCTGTGGAATAACACGCCTTACTTGTAAATATGAGTTCATTGATCAAATTGAAACATTTGATAGAATTAGCTAATCAAAGCTTGTATTAAATTATCCATTTTCAGATACGCCGACAGCTCGGACCCTAAGAAAGTGATCGCTTTCCTGGAGGATCACAAGAAACAAAGGCCAGGTATGTTTGCTCGTTCATGCAATGATATAAATGATCGATGATTAACGTTTTGATTTATCTCTAGATCCAAAGTTCTATGTGAGTGGATTGAACCTGACTGAAGACACTTCCTACGTCTTACACCATCCCTTACAAAACGTCAAGTTAATGACTGAGCCGGCCTTGTGTCTGCTGCTGGGCTGGGTGGAGAAGCAGTGTGCAGGACCTCAGGAGGGGGGGGTTAATATCATTTGCTGTGACTTTGTGGATATCAGTCAGTTTTGCTGTCTTGTGATAAACCTGAACTACAAAATGTTGTGCAAAAGAAAAAACATGCCTCAGTGTATGACGGACAGCTCATGAACTCTCTTCAAGTTGGGAATTAAATGAGATGAAATGTATAGAATATGAATAGAAAGACAAAATCTCAGGGACTAAGATGTCTGATCACCCTGGTGATATATGTATTTGCTTGTTTAAAAAAACAATATATATATAAAATATACCTGTTTCATATTGTACAGAATGGCCTATCTCATTGTGAACAACATCGTAATTGTGAATCCATCCGTCCAAAAGTGAATAAAGTGTTAATTGACAATTTTGCTTTTCCACTTTTCCAACTTCACTTTTATTGTATTTAATTTAACTTTAAAAGTCATTAGGGACAATTTGGGACTGTGAGCATGAGACTTCTCTGCTTCCAAATTCCTTCATTTATTCAAGAAGATTCCTCAACGAGTTGGAATTTAAAATGACAGAGGATCAGTGAATGTGAGATTCTCCACTGGGATAGTGCCTGAGTTGAAACTAGAGGATTCCCTTTTTTTCTGATTATGGTATAAAAGTGTGAGAATAATAAATATATTAAAAAGATCAGCATATATAGCTTCAAAATGAATTGAAATGTTTACTGAATGTGTATCTTTATATTTAATAGTTGCCTGCAGGTGTGCTATATATTGACTAAAAGAACATTTCTATTATAAAGAAAATAGCTGAAACAGTATTTCACAGGATGATTTATAAAATGATTTTCTTAGTTGCGAAGCAACAATAAAAATCCTGACACTGTATCTAACGGAGGTTCACTATTTCATTTAACAACATAGTTTATGTTATTCTTTAGGATCTTTGTATTATTTAAGCTGATTATCCTACTACATATTGTAATGAAAATAAAAAAATTAAACACCGTAGAAGCCCATGAGAAAGAAGACAAGATAATTTCAGCACCTAAACAGACCACTTACTTTTTAGTTGTTACTTACAGATCCACTGTTTTACACCTAAATTAAAATAAATTTGTTATACATATAATAAGTTAATAAACATCTGTACAAACTGTCAAATGATTGAATCATATTGCCTTAGAAAAAATGGAATAAAAAACTTTTTTTTTAAATATAGTTATGTTAAATATCAGTCTTGTATGTCCCTGTATTCATTTTTTAGGGATAAAGGAAAAAGAAGCTTGTTTTGGTTCAGATTCATACATTTCTTTGAGACAATATAATGACATATTAAATTAAAAATTAATAGAAAACATTATATCGTTAATATTTGCCTTTAAGAAAATTCTTTTCTGTGGCCAGAAACACAAAACTTAATTTCTAGCAGAATATAATCAAGAAAATTAAGCTTCCAACTCTTCCAGGTGCTTAAAGTCAAATATAAGGAAGACAACCATGACGTTATTTAATTCTATATTTACAAAGATTGGCCTTTTGTTTATGACCAGTGCATTTACTGTCACTTTGATGGGGCTATAATAGCAGACAGTGAAACAAACACATGTTTTTGTATAAATACTAGTTGTTTCTGGGAACTTTCAGACATGTTAAAGTATCACGGTAACATTCAGGACTGGTTATGAGGAACACACATGAAAGTTAGGACAAAAAGTTTACTGGGTGTCAAGCTATTAAAATATTTAAAAAACAAATTAAAACTTAATAAAGTACTTCAATACAAAGCAAATCAATACACTTGGGCATCCCAGAAGCACTTTGATCAATTTGTTTGACAGCTAAGTAACAACTTCTTCTGACGACATGTGACTATGATTGAATCTCAGTCGTCGACATTTGATTAAATTAAAGAGTACAGAAATGAAGGAAATCTTGTGCGAATAATTACACATTAGATCAAACTGTGGTGTCAAACTGTCTGAGAAAAGGAAGTGATTGTTATCAATCTTGGCTGCTTAGGCTATCATATCATTATCTTTTCCTTTCTTTAGATGCCACTTTTACTCTGACTGGAAGTCTCTGTATAACGGTTTACATGATATAGAATATAACTTATCTTAAACACTGGCATCTTTTCAGGGCTGAGGTATCAATGTGAACATTATTCTTACTTTATTTAAATCTAAAAATCCGGTTTGTCACCTAAAATGACCTTGGCGGACCGGATTTGGCCACGAGTCTGTGACATGTTCTTAACAGTAATTAACTTCTGAAAACACATTAATAGTTTTCATTCAAAGATCATTAAAGTTTAATTGCGTTTACTTTTGTTCGGAACAAACCGATCTGACATGTGTCTGTGTGGCAGACCGGCCAGGCTACGAGATCAAAGAGTCTTGACCTAAACCACCAAACGTCCTCATCTCTCGACAGACATGTGACAACTCTCAGGTTCAATTCCACAAAGTTGACTCATCAAAAAGATCTGTTGTATTCACAGTAATCTGCTGCTTATTTTAAATGTCAGACATCTGGCATTTAAACCCAATTTCCCACGTGTTCTTGCCACAAAAGAGAGTCAGACCAATCACGGAGAGTCATAATTGATTTCAGTTTTCTAAAAAATTCGAAATCACATTGATTTGTTTTGCGGCTGACCCTGGAGACGCTGGTTGAATGTTCCGGCATCTTCCAAATGCCATTGACATGCTCGCTTCCAGATGTTCCAGCTGACTCCTGACAGTAATGGGCAGTCATATGGGAGTCATTTAGGGTGGGAGCTTGGAGAACAAGAGACTAGTTAGTACTTTTTTTTGGCAGAATCCAGAAACATACAAATACGCTTAGTTCACTGTTATAAACTTTGTAAATTGGTTCCTTCAGATACTGCTTTGTGTTGAATAAATGAATAATTTCCTACACTTCCTACTTTAGTAGCAGAACGTGAAGCAGCTGGGACGAGGATAAAGTTCTATTCAGACAGCAGTTAGAAGAAAAGAATGTGAAGATCGGTCTCAACAGGGTACAGACCGGAAGTGTTAAGTTATGGAGAATAATGTCATTTTTGTGTGCGCAGTGGCGAAGTGCTTAGAGTGACTCGAATAAAAAAGGTTGCAAGTTTGCTTCCAGTTCCGGAGGGAGCCAATTTGAGGCCCGTGATTTATGGGTTAACTCCGGGCAATCCTGTTTCCTGACACAATCCAAAAACATACAGAGGTTGATATGAAATTGTGTTTGTGAATGTTTTTGTGTCTTTGTGTGTTCTGCAACAGTGTGCTGGTTTTCAGTTCACGGTGTCGCCCGAAGTAGCTGGAATAGAGAATAAATTAGGATGAATAGATATTTGTGGTTTTAATTGAACTTGATCCTGTATTTATTTGTTGAACTTCTATATTTTTCATCTTTTTTCACATGTTTAATTATAAGTGAATGACATGATGCGGCAATATTTCCATTTCACTGATCATCCTTGTCAAACTATAATGCTAAAAACATCGATACAATAATGAATCAGCTTTTAGATTAATTGTAAGTATAGAAAAAATAGTGTTAAATCATATAGATTTCTTGTTTGACTTCTCTTCTACGTTAGTTTAAAGCTGCTGGTCTCAACCAGTCGGGCAGATTATAGCCTAGATGATCAATCAGATTAGCAACATTGAGAGTTTAAAATACAAAACCCTTCATCAGCCACAGACCGGGCATGTTGATTAAACATGGCGGTTCTGAAATGCATATTAAATTTTCACTGACAAGACGTAAAGAAGGAAAAACACGCTAAAAAACCCTGCATTGACTCTTCACAGAGGACAGGAAACTATCTTAATTTACACTCTCTTAACAATTTATGTGATAACACAAAATCATTACAAAACAAACCAGCGTTGCTTAGAGATTAACTTTCTTGTCTCCCTCTCGCCTTGGCCCATAAAATAGCTTTGCCTCTGGACAAACACAAACAAACACACTTGCTCCTTGTCCTCAAACCCTGGTCATAGTTTTAGTTTTGTTCTATTTATTATTATTGTCTGAGAGGTGTTTTGTTTTAAGAAAAAAACATCGTATTTTCTCTACATTAACAAAAGCACGTGTTGACAGCACGTTTACTCAAACCATGATCCTGTAAACTGTTTTTCTGAAGATCGTTCCGTGAATATATTCCGCACATTCCTGTCAGTGCGTCACCTGAGAATTCTTTCTTTTTTTTTAAATGTAAAATTCCCTTTTAGTTAATTTATTTCCACTGGTGTAGATTTAAACAAATTGGTTTAGTCCTTGTTTAAACACTCCTAACAGCCTGGATCTCTGCGTTCACGAAAACAGTTCACGAAAACAGTTCACGAAAACAGTTCACGAAAACAGTTTTGGGAAGTGTTTTGATGTTGTAATTATTTAATCCTACATGATCACTTATTCTCTGAACTGGGTCTTTTCAGAAATGTTGACTTCAATGAGCGTAAAACAAAGAGCAGATACAAATAATATATTAAGAAAAACTACTGTTAGGAGGGTTCATTGATCGGTCACTGTTTATGAAAAAGCATGTGAAAGAAACACTAGTTAAAAACGGCTTTAATAGAAAAGTATGTAAGTAAATCACTTAAATTGGATTTATCATTGTGAGTGGTTTAACAAAATGAATACTTTAGACTGAGGCGATAAGTGTTCTCTAAACAGTTCACTCTTTAAGAACATCATCTGGTGTAGGGTTTAGCATTAAACTGATTCAAAACAGCAAAAAAAACATAACTCTGCTCATGTGAGTCGTTTCATTTTATTGTTCCATGTGACATTTATCGAGACACTTAAAGGCCTTTCATGCTGTCCTATTTCGCTTAGTTAGGCGATCTGGTAGCTGGACCTCTTTTGGCTAGGTGCTGCCCCAGCGACCCGACTTTGGATAACAATACATTAGATGGAGGAATGGAATATTATATGTGTTTATCTATCCAGAAAGGTTGTTTTTACAAGTCTGAAACATCAGACAGCTGAGGATTTATCAAGTCTCTCCATTATGGCCATACGTCCAGTTTTAATTCAGAAGTATTGCAGGATTTTTAGTGACTAATCTAATTTCTGGATTTTCAAAACAGAAATACGCCTGAGACAAAATGTACCAGAGATATAGACTTGATATGATGTGGTTTCAACCTTTGGAGAACCCAAAGATAAGCCTTAACCAGAACTACCTTAAATTAAATGTTGATTTTTTTGCATTCATTTAGAAGGTTACATCTTTTTTACTTAATTAGTCAACTGAGCCATGAAAACATCTTTAACTGTGAATGTCATTAAACACAAACATGTACACTTTTAAAAGGAAACATATGGGGGTTGATTCAGATTCACAGTTTCCAAACAGTTTTATTCAATGTTTACACAACAAAGATGGCAAATTATGGAGCGTTAAGACCAAATCACTACATGTCACACAACTGCTTCAGCTTTTAATATTACCTTTACCAGCCTTGAAATCAATATTCATCACCATCAACTATTTCTGTACATATGTTTCACACGTGTGATTAAATATGTTCACAATATGAATACAAAAAATGACCCTTGACCCTATTTGTAGGATTGTGTGGTTAAAAAAAACGAAATAAATAACCATTTATTTTCCAAAATAATACTATTTGAAATGAAATCTCAAACGAGAAGATATTCAGATCACGGAAAAGGTTTTATTGTGTAAAAATATGTTCGGTTTACGTTGTTTGTGAGGTGCTGCTCATCACTTTGAGGTACTTTTTTTTAGGCATGTCAGCATGCTCACCCAACTATACTAACTTAAGTCACTAATATTGTTCGCTGACATTCGCTGAGTTTGAGATTGAGGAGTTTACAAGTACTGTTTGGCTTGAACTCTAAAAAACATTCTGTAGCTGTGCCACAAATCAAACGCTTCTTAGCCTTGCTTATGACTCATTTAGTAACTTAAAACTCTTTAAAAACACAATGTTATCAAGAGGTTTTATTCTTGATCCATGAAGATATAATTTAATTTACCTTCAGGACATGCTTAATTTATAGAGTAGGTGTTGCAGTAATGCTATACTATGAAGTCATCAAGTCATTCAGGTTACTTAGGTTTGTACTCATTTGTAATGGCATCCACAGAATCAGAAGATGGCACATGCAGTACCACCTAAAAGGCAGGGCCACCATTACAGCTAACAATTTGAATGATAACAACATAAGTGCCTATTGTTTGTTTTAAAAAAATGAAATAATAACAGATATTTTAGATCAGGCATTTCCAGGTTAAAAAGGTTCAAGGCTAGCGTCAACAACAATCATTCCCTTTTTGTTCACAATCTACATGAAAAAATATATATTTCTGCCAAATAATCTGCATCTAGAAGGAAACAAATGATTCTAGCTCTCACTGAGAATGAATGTTAATATATGCAGACTCACTTTGAGTTCAAGTGTAATGTATGAAACATCATAATAATACAAGTAATTAAGCTATATTAAAATATGTAGTATGACATTGTAGAACAAGTTGTAAATACTCCTAACCTAGAATTTTCACATTTGACATATTCCCAAACTGTAAACTGATCAATAAGCCACCAAAGTAACATTTACTGTATGTTTAAAGAATCAAAAATAAAGCCAGGAGTTATGATATACAATTTAGTTATAGCAGTGCATTATAGGACATTTTATGTTATTTTTTTAAATTATTTGATTTAGTGATGTTGCTTCTAAAATGATATCTTGAGCTGGGTATGTGTGCTGGTGACGCCAGATGGTTTCCTCTAAAACTTAACCCAAAAATGCCTCTGAAAAAAAAAACAGATGGAGTTTTTCAGATTCAAATCAAACGCTGCAAGTGAACTTTAAATGTGTGTGTGCTCACTCCAACACTTCAGTGTAAGTGTGACGGGACAATACTGGATAGCACCACATCGGTAGGTCAGGAGGGCATAGACCAAATATCAAAACATTTATTTACAAGCACCACATGCAGTGCAGATATATAAAAGTGTGTGTGTGTGTTTTGGGGCGTGGTGAGTGTGTGTTTATCTCTTGGCATGGTCGATGTAGCTGTTCTCGATGCACAGCACCACGTATGAGCTGGAGCAGCTGCTGGAGCTCTGCTGGAGCAGACTGCCGCTCTGCAGGGACGAGGCCATGCCGGTCAGAGCGTGGTCGCCGACCCGCCACGTCTCGCAGTAACTGTCCACCTGCCGCTGCCCGCCGCTGGTCGACCCGTGCCACATTATCTTCTCGGGCCTGTTGAGCGCAAGGTAGATACTTATTTACTGACGTCTTTACTCACTTATTTGAGCAAAATCTATTTATTTATACCATAGACAACCAGTAAAAAAATGTCCTTAACCCTATTATTTAGAACAGTGGGATAAACCTTCCCTAGTTTGAATACATACAGTATGTTCACTGACTTTATAGCATACAAACATGTACATTATAAAAACAAAATGCATGTACAAAATACAATGTTCCCTCATTTTATTGCAGGTGTTGCATCCTAAAAAACCCACTAAACAAAATCTGTGAAGTAGTGACCTTTATATTTTTTAATTTGAATTAATCAAAAAATGTATTTGATCAAACTCAACATTTCATATAAGTAAGTAAGTAAGTAATTTGTATTTGTATAAAATGCCATCCCTCTCCACAACCCTCTCAGTGTCACCGGAGCAGCTCTCATAATTCTTTGACGCCCAGCCAACCAATAACAGCTCTTGATCCTTTTTTTACCTAGCATAGCATGTTCCTGATACAGCTTTGCTACAGTATATTCAAATATGCAGTGTCGTGTGCAAAAATGAAATCAGTGAAACATTGAGACCATCAAGATCAGCTAAATCAAAAATCCACAAAATTGCATTTACACTATTCTGACACTGGGGGAGCCAGAAACAATGTTTTTTATATTACATTGTGCAGCTTTGTTTTGAAATATTTTGTCAAAATATAAAGTAAGTAAGTAAGTAAGTAATATTTATTTATATAGCGCTTTTCTAGACCAGGGTCACAAAGCGCTTAAACAATCAAAACAATACTCAAAAAAGTATATCGTGTAAGAACTAATGAAACTTGAGTGCCCGCAAGCGTGAAAAAAAAAAAATTAAGTTGACAGTTGGTCAGGATAACTAACTGAACTATTTGATAATGATCACACCTTTATTGGTAATTATTCAAGTGATTAAAGCTGGTCCAAGTCTGGATCAAAGTGGCACTTAGTCTAGTTTTCTCACACAACAAAATCTGTTTCCTCCAATCGAGGAAAAAAATCATGAAAGTCGATTGTATTTTCAGGAGACTCACCACGTGTTGTCTCTAAGAACATCTTTGCCATCAAAAGAGTAAAGCGGGACGTTGTCTTTCATCCGTCCGTTGTTGAAGATGGCGTCCCAGTTGTCGAACAGAACCTCGTCCTAAAGTAATCGCACACATTTTGGTTAAGATTATGGATTTTTTTTTTTTTTTTTAAGAATTCAGAGAAAATGGTTTCAGCACCTTCAGGTTGACGATTGGCAAGCGGTCTCTGTCAGACTTGCGGACAATACTGTGCAGATCCTGAAGCCTCGAGGACAGGAATGCACGGAACGTTCCTTGCATCCCAAGAGCCTGAGCCTGAGTGAAGCACAGGAAGTCGGCTCCTCGGATGCCGCGGATGGCTCCAGTCTGAGGTGTGTTCAGGGCGATCAGATGAAGCTGGAGTGGGAGAAACACATATTTAATAACTCTAATAAACTTTTTATTCAGCTTTTCCTTTCATATATTTGCTGAGTCATCAGTTTCATTTTCTCACCCCTGGACCGGTGGAGTGCTGGTGGGGGGGCGTCTGCGGTACATAGACTGGAGGTCGTCGTGGAGTGATTGCGAAGCGACCATCTGGACGTTCTCGGGTGGGGTGAGTGGGATACCCGGTGTCTGGATGGTTCAACCGCTCCGTGTAGCTGGGGTACCTGGGGTCGGTGGGTACGGGGTAGCGGGGGTCCGGCTGATATCGGGTGTCAGGTTGGTATCTGGGATCAGGGTAGTGCGGTTGTGCAGGTTCTGGCGGGTACTGAGATCGGTCCGGCGTCGGAGCGTACACGGCAGTGGGATAGACCGGGAGCTCTTGGCGTCTGTGTGTGTCGTGGTAGGAGCTGCCGGTGTTGGAGTGGTGGTCTGGGGAGTACGGGACGACTGGGGGTGGCTGAGCGGCTAACACCTCATTACCCTGAGGGTAGAAATTACATTAAAAAAAAGGGTCATTACAGTTGAAATAATAAGGAAATAGTCTTTTAGAAACTGTACTCACATCCTCTGCGGGCAAAGCAATGTAGCTTCCGAGCTGAAAGACAGTGAATATCAATATAACAGGCAGATTAAACAAACATCCCAACACTGTGACACCCGCCACACCTGAACTTGGCGAACCCCGTCTCGGACACGTAGGTAGAGATCAGTCTGGTCCAGAAGGTAGACCAGCGAGCCCTCAGGTTGTCGCCTGGCAGTGGCCGCCATGGTGTTGTAGGAGCGCATCACTGTCACCTTAATGTAATCAAAATATGACTTTTTCTCAAGAAACACGAGCCACGTTCAACACGTCTGATATGCTGTTGAGAGTGGAAGTAGCACTAAACATTCCACTACACATTATACTGAACAAACACTAAAATAAGTTCCTCTATTGTTGGAATATGTAGCTTCAACTTTCAGATATATTTAAGGGAATTTCAGACAAACCATAGATTGTATGAAGGAAATCTGTCGAGAAACTCAAAGGTCATTGGAAAGGTCAGGAATCCCTGACTTTTTCTTTTTTTTTGACAGTGTGGAAACTTCGTCATTATAACTAAATATTGGGACTTAAACAACTTTCATGATCTTTCGTTGGTTATTATATTCAAAGTATGTTCGTATTACAAAGAAGGGAAAATAATACAAAAAAGTACTCAACCCTACTAAAGATCTTGAGTATTTATAGTAGCTTTAGCCTTTAGCTTAGCCTAGCTTCTTATGTTTTTTTAGTTTCTGAATTAATATATTTTCAAACCCTTCTTAAACCCAGAGCGAATCACACTATACGTCATAATGTAATAATGTAATCAGCTATGACTTACTTTGCAAACAGACAGATGGACACACGGATCACATTATCTCCTTGGCGGTTATAATAAAGTTATATGGTTATAAGTTAAGATATAGTGATAAACTGAATGTTTTCGCTATGATACGGACGTTAGGAAGTCTTACCCCAGAGGTCGACCCAGGCAGACCTGGAACTCCAGGTGGTCCCGGTGGTCCAGGGATATTAATAGCTGTCATTTAAACACAGAAAGATGAGTTTCAATGCAGGTTTACCTTTTAATCTCATCGACAACAAAACTGACTTTGACTTCCTCTGTGTGCCCCAGGTAAGGATGCACCAGGAGGTCCGGGTGGGCCAGGTGGTCCAGGTTGTCCATCGTAACCCCTTCCTGGTTGGCCGGGCGGCCCTTGTGGGCCTGGGGGCCCGGGGACGGAATCACCTCGGGGACCCTGTTGAAATGTTAAGTGTTTACGAGCAGCCCCGACCCTGACAGTTATGGATCAATTATGAGGTTACTGGAGGTCCGGGGGGGCCTTGGCCTGCGTATGCTCCGTAGCGGGGGTCATGGTATCCTCCTCCACCGGGTTCTCCCTTTTCGCCCTTCAAGCCTATTTCACCTCTCAGCTCGTTCTAGACACAAACAAGTAGAATCATCCAAATAATTAATGATTGATTCCATGGATCACTGGGAAGCCGTCTTTACCCTAAAAGCATTCAGGTCGAAATTTACACCAGCTCCTGCGAAAATAAGAAAATAATTAACGTCTTCAAATTTGACAAAAGTTCCAAGAGTCCTTCCATACCAGGTCTTCCAGGATATCCAGGATCGCCTTTCTCTCCTTTAGTAGCTGCAACAATGACGGTTATGAGTTCACAAGCTCAGTACTGCGTGGACGTGTCACTCACCAGGATAGTACTGAGAGCCGTCGTCGTAACCCTAAGACCAGGAGAATGAATTAAACCCAAATGGATTTAACTTTTAAGAAAATTCTGCGAGTCACTGAAGTTAGGTTAAATGATGCGGCGTGAAGAGTCGCTCACCCTGTTTCTGTCGCTCGGGGAAGGCGATCCAGGGGGTCCTGGAGGGCCCGGCGGACCTGGAGGGCCCTATGATGCAACAAAGATTGTTTGTATCTACAGGTTGGATACTTCACGGAATTGAAATACAACGTCTACTAACAGGGTACGCGTTTCCGCCCCCAAAGCCTGACTCTCCCTTCACTCCGTTCAGTCCTGGTCGACCCTTTCGAAGAAAAGAACAGTCAGACTCAAACTCTGTGACTCAATGATGTATCGACTCACTGGTCTTCCTGGGAATCCGATCTCTCCCTTCTGGCCATTGGGACCAATCCGACCCTGCACAGAGAGGGAACATTAAAACTTTCATTTGAAAAACATTTAACCGTGATACTTACTTGTGGTCCGACAGGGCCGGCTGGTCCTGGATCCCCCTGTTGAGAAATGTAGAACATTGGATTTAGATTGCTTACATTTTCAAATGGACGAATATTTGAGTCTCTTTACTACCAATAAGATAGAAATGCTTGCACTACCATAACTGAGCATGATGGTGACCACAGTCAAAAAAAGAATGGGGAAAATATACATAAATAATTCAAGTAGTTCACAATATGTCTCTTTCAGTCAAGTTTAGCTACAAATGTAATTTTAAATCTTACTTTTGCACCATTCCAAGAGGCTTTGGGTATTATTGGAGATTGTGTCTGTGAGCTATAATATTAATTAATACAGTATTTTTTGTGTTTTTAAGGTCTTTCTTTCTTCGTATTCGACAAAAAATAAACTACACCAACATTGTCACTTGGACACCACTATTTATTTTTCATTAGTAAATGTTGGTGTCACTTTTCTACTGATGCTGACTTCTTCTACACCGGGTTTTTCACTGTGTATGTGTGTATCTGTGAGTTTGCGTCCTCGTGATCTTAGTAACTAAAATCTAATCTAACTTAATCTAACTTTAATAAATATTTATTAAATGAATAGAAATGTATTAAATATGTTTGAATTCTAAGTAAGTGTTATTTAAACTTTTAAGTGTCTTACAATAACTCAGTTAGAATTTGACAATGAACAAAGTCATTGTAATTTGATTTATTTGAATTTCTGCTCCTTTCCTTTGACCTAATTGGTTTGTCCACCCACCTAAAACCTTCCCTCAGAGGTCAGTAGTTATTTTTAAGCTACTCTGAGAAAACAGTTTGTAAAAAGTAAAACAGTTTTTCCTTGATTGTTTACGTTAGTAACATGGAATAAATGTTTTATTTTGTAGTTTAATATTTATCTACAGGGAGACTTTACCGTTCGTCCTGAAAGGTGACCCAGGTACATAGGTCGTCCATCGGGCCCCATGATGATCCCAGGCTCTCCTTTTGCACCCTGGCCAAGTGACAAACTGCACTGTTAGTGTGATGTCGCCACAAAATGAAGACAGATTTAACGAGAACATGGTGAAATTTGTTTGTGTCCAGTTCAAAATTAAAAACAACAAATTTCAAAATCTGTCACCAAAAAATTTACAAATTAAATGTAAGTCGTCCAGATTCTCAGCCAAACAACATCATGTGAAAGCTTTTGTGACAGAATCATGACAAAGTGAGGATGGAGCCACAAGACATTAGTTGATAACATTCAGTTCCAAAGTTCAGATATTCAAATTCGATCAAACCTTTGGAGCAAATCCTGCTGGACCCATGTCACCCTTGTCTCCTTTTAGCCCAGGTTGGCCCTGAAGTCAAAAATAAATAAATGAATAAACAGAAATAATCTTCATTTATATAAATTTAAAATAAAAAATAAAAACTCCT
Source organism: Callionymus lyra (assembly GCF_982586985.1). Classification (NCBI taxonomy): domain Eukaryota; kingdom Metazoa; phylum Chordata; class Actinopteri; order Syngnathiformes; family Callionymidae; genus Callionymus; species Callionymus lyra. The sequence continues at coordinate 25,977,457 of NC_141822.1, forward strand.
TAATGTGGAAACACTTGTGAACAAATGTATAAATTGTTAGTTACGACTTAATTATTGTTATGCATTCATGACGGAAACATTACTTGTTCATGCTGAACGTGACCAGCTGAGTTAACATTAGTGTGAACAGCCTTTTTTGGCGATGGTTTCAACACGTTAATTCTACATGCATGATTAGCACTTGACATACTTACATTATTCAGAAAGTTACCACGAACTGGTTCAAATGGGTTTACAAAATAAAGTTTCAGGTAATGAAAAATGTGAAACTGTTCAGAGTATAACTAAATCTGTGTCTTGTTAACAAACAAAAACATGTGTCTTATCAACCAAAGAAATATAACCTGATTATGCATATATTGAATTATATTTATTATCAACTTACGGGGCTTTATCTTTTGCAGAAACATTGGATAAAGGTTAAAAAGACTATGCTGAACAACTAAAATTTGCAATGTTTCGGTTTTATAACTTTTTCATGCAAAATCAATTATACCGTTGAGTCATAAGTAAATCAAAAATAGCAATGAATCTATTTTTGGATTGTTTCTATACTGTATTTTATTCTATACTGTATTTTATTTTATTTTTTATTTTTATTTTTTAACTATATGGATTACATCTCTTAACGTCAGTTTCCTAAAACTGGATGGACAAGCTGTAAGTATAATCCAGCTAAATAATATTTATTTCCCTGTCTACATGATTTATGGATAATTTAGTTTATTTTATTAAAAAGGACAGAGCCAAAGTAATCACATTTTGGGGATTTAATTACCTAGAAACATTTGACCAACGAAGAAAGACAAATAAATCTTCTGAGTTATTAGGGCATTATAAAAGATTTAACAAACGGTCCAGGCCGTTTCTTTCTAGTCTTTCTTTCTCATGTTTTTAGTGTTAAACACAGTGATATTGTATTTGCATTTCTCTAAGAATATATATTTTAATTAAACATCCTCAGTCTAATGAAGCTTCATGAAGCAGTGTCATTATTTTGAGAGTCCACTAGATGGCGATCTCGGCATTATCTTCCTTTGGTTTTGTTCTAATGAAACATGACATCATTTTTAAACTGATGGCGCCACCTACTGACCTCTAAACAACATGACACTACTTCATGAAGTTTCATCAACCCACCACTACCTCTGTCTCACTAAAAAAGGTTTTTGCCACAATTCGCAACGATCTGATCAATTTGAAGAGAGAAAGTGCTCGGCCAATGACATTGATCACGCTTGAGTCTAAGTCTTTCTCATTGGTCGGTTTTTCTTCACCCCGCCCCCAATCTGCACCAACTCTTAAAATTGGTGAAACGTAAAAGTAAATCCACAGGATGAACTTCTTAAGAAAACACTTTAAATTGCCAACGTCGTGATGTTATCCCCAACTGTTAAACATTTTAAACATTTAAAACAAATAATACATTTTAATTGTATTTGAGAATGTTGCTATTTAGACCAATTACCAATTGGGGCAGTATTGTTAGAAATTCTGTGGACAGTAGTTGCCATGTCACCCAGATCATATCATTTTGTAAAATAAAAAGCAAGTCCCAACAGCTGCACATAATACAAAATTAAAATTCTAGTTTAAATGAAATAAATAATGATTATAAATAGGTTTGTGTACATACGGGTGACGCTCCTCGACCTCCCTGGAATAGAAAGACAACATGACATTTAATATCTACGGCTGAAATAATGTGTTTGCTTTTGGGTCAGGAGTCGAAAGGGTGAGTCGACTCACCTCCACCCCGTCCGTCCAATAAAGGTCGTTATACTAGCAAGACAAAGTTAGCTGTTAGTGCGATGGTGAACATTCAGGCTCGTAGTGAAAATTAGTGAGTATCAGTACATTTAGTCAGCCAGTGATCGGGATACAGGATCATATTATTCATTAAAGATTCTTTTTTTTTTGGTCTGCGCTTGACTTACATCACCCTCGGGATTGTAGATGCCCTGCCCTGGTGGTCCTGGTGGTCCAGGAAGTCCTGGTGGGCCGCCATCACGCCCCGGCTGACCCTGAAATGAAAGAAATAAAAATACATTAATCAGCACATTTTAGAAGATTAAATATTTCAATAGAAAGATGTCATATTCTGACATAACCTTTTTTCATAATATAACAGGACTTACACTTTCACCCTTAACTCCACGGTCTCCCTTTACACCCTGAAAAAATAAAAAACGTACAGTAAGACGTCTCATTTAACGGACGAATATTACACTATTTATATCCTTTAATTAGACTCTACGGAGAGCTTACAGGTTGACCAGGAAATCCATCGAGACCGGCAAGTCCACTTGGGCCCCTTGGACCCTCTGCTCCTTTATCGCCATGGTTACCAGGCAAACCAGGTCTCCCCTGGAGATGATGCAGCAGATGACGTCAAAGACTCTTATATTGGATTATCACAACACAACTGGACTTACTTGTAGACCTGCAATTCCCGGAGGACCCTGGTAAAAAAAACCCAAAAGAGATTAAGAAGTCCTAAAGTGTTTCTGAAGGTAGATTAAGGTGATGGTATTACCTGGGGTCCCGGTGGTCCTCGGTGTCCTGGCAAACCTCCAGCAATGTCATCACCTTCCTGGTCAGACTGTGACAAGAAAAGAAAGATCAGAAAATTAGGGTCACCTTGACCCCGAGATAACAAAAGAGGTAATGGAGAGAAAGCATCTTGCCCGTTGAAATTTGTCATTTATCTTAAAAATCCCTAAGATTCTCATTATACCTTTTTGAGTAGAGTTTTCTTACTTCTGAATTTCTTAAAGTACTTAAATATGTTTTTTATATATAATTATGAAGAAATTGATATTTGAATCTGTTTTTTTACACATACTTTATTATCCATTATACTCACGAATCTCCCACGGTGTGGAGGTCCGGGTGGTCCGGGAGGTCCTGGAGGCCCAACTGGTCCCATTGGACCAGGAAGCCCTGCTAGCCCAGACAGCCCCGGCGTACCTGGCTGACCCGCATCACCCTGAGAACCCTGAATCGGAAAAGTCATTGTAAGTTAAATTGACAGATATGGGCCATTCTATGAACCCTGGTGCCTTTTGGGTCTTGAAGATATAAATATTTGTCAATATGTTTGTAAATGTTTTTTAAAGGACAATTGCAGTAGTTTTATCTTTATTATTATAAATCTAACATTCTATCCTTTTTTCTCTCCCAATGTTTAAATCTCCCTTTATTTCAAAAGTCCCATAAAGACTTGGACACATCTAAAACTCTCCTTTCATTATTAAAATAATGCCATTGATTTAATATATGGTTTATCTTTATATATTTTAAAATGTAAAAAAACAACAACATTATTCTTACTAGTTTCACCGTTTTACATACTAAACACTAGAGACAATCTATTCTTGACAAGACACACTTTCTTTAAATGGCATCACAGACCATAGATGACAAACCCTTGCTGGAGCCAGCGCCTAGAAAATTGGAATTATTATTGGGTATTTCGAGAGGGTGGATGTTAGTGTATATTAACCACCCTCTTATGGAAAATGTTTAAAGAAACTATTTGTTATTTAAAAATTGAAGTTAAACTATTGCTAGCTTAGCCAATTGAAACAGTATTAGCTCTAGTTTGATGTAAAAAACTGAACAAACGACACCAGGGTCACAGTAAAAGTATCTTTACAACAGGGATTTATGTCTGAGGTGGGAAATGTTTTTATAAACAGAAGGTCAAACATAATGTGAATCTCTTCAAAAAAATTAATTCTTTTAGATTTTTTATTAATGCACTAAAAATAGTGAGTAGAATTTAAGGTAAGAGCCCTTTAATAGTGTCAACCAAATGGTGACTTTTCACCACAGAAAAATAAATGTAATCTTTTGAAACTGAACCTGCAACTTCAAAATCCAAGGCCATTTGAAACTACAGATGATTGTAAATCATGCTCTGATGTCTGTGTGAGGAGAGAAAAGACCAGAAAAGAACCCAGTACCTCTGTCTCAGTAGAATTTTCCGAAGATGGAGAAAAGTAGGACAAGAAGTTGGTGAAAAAGCTGGAGTCTTCTTGCTAGAAGAGCGAGGAAGGAAAACCACCATGTATCCAGAATCACCCGCCACCAAAATATACTCCATGTGTCGATGTCTCCAAGACTCACCTTTTCCCCAGAACCTCTCGGTTGATCGCGTTCAGTGCAGTCGCCCTGGACAATGTTTTAAAGATTATGTTGCATCGTATAAATTAAGAAAACTTGGTTTCTTTTAACATCATATCATGTCAATTAAAGTGTTCTTTTGTCATGTGACCTCTTACCTTCTGTCCTTGGAGTCCAGGTTTACCAGGAAGACCAGGCACACCAGGACGACCCTGAAAGAGGTCAAACTCAAATGTTACATTTTAAGATCTTTTAAATCAGTGGTTGTGTACACGGACCGGTAAGCCGGGGACACCGTCTTGTCCAGGTGGGCCGGCTGGTCCGACAGACACAGGTCCATTAGCTCCTAAACCAAATGAGGTACCAGGGGGCCCGGGAGGTCCCGGAAGGCCCGGTCGACCTGGAAGTCCCTGTAAACCCAAAGGAAGACAACAAGTAGTAGTTTAGGATATTTTGTACTCAAGTTTTTTGTTTGTGTGGGCAACACACCTTGAACCTGTCAAGGTCCTGACCTCCAGAGCCTTCCATGTCAAAAAACGTCTTCATGGGTGAAAGAAATTTCCAGGATTATTTCATATGAATTGATATGACGTGTGAAAACTTTAGACATACTGGATGGTCACCAGTTCCACCTCCAGGAGGTCCTGGTAGACCAGGGGGGCCTCTTGGTCCTGGCTGACCCTCTCCACGGTCACCCTGGATAAGAAGTATTACATTTAAAGACTAGACTAATTCTGTCCGACTATCTCTTTTGTCTATGTTTCAACCTTTTCTCCTTTGACACCTGGCACTCCGGGTATTCCGGGTACTCCTGGAGGACCACCTGGACCCTGAAGAGAACAGTAAGAAAGTCAATAAAGGTGGTTTAAATAATACTAAAGAGATAAAAATTGGGGACTTACAAGTTTTCCGTCTTCACCGGGATCACCCTGACATTAAACCAAGACCATCAGTGAAAGAATCAAAACAAAAACATGTATTTGTCGCTGTAGAACTTACAGGCTCTCCGTTCACTCCTGGACGTCCAGGAGCTCCTACCATGCCAGTTAGTCCTGGAGGCCCCGGGGGTCCAGAAACCTGCTGCACAACAGAGCCATCTCCGAGTCGGGCCACCTCCGCGGAGTGTCCAGGGGGGCCTGGAGGCCCCGGAGGCCCCTGATCTCCACGATCACCTTTATTTCCAGCAAATCCAGAGCTGGAGCTTCCCTTTAAGATCAAGAGATACATCGGTTCATACACCCAAAATAATCTATCATCGTATAATACACACCTTTTCCCCCTTTTCACCCTGATGAATGAAACATAAAATGTATTATTACTGAACATATATATTTATGTAAAGGCTGCAAGAATCGTTCTACCTTCTGTCCACCACCTCCAGCAGAGGATGAACCATAACCTGACTCTCCCTTTGGTCCTGCAGGGCCTCGCTCTCCCTTTTCTCCTTGTTCACCTTTCTGACGGGCTGAGCCTGCTTGAACTGTGAAGGAGTGAATGAAGCTCAAACGTACAGGAATAAAAGAAAGATCATTAAATCACCAGAATGCATTGGACACCATACATTATGGCGCCCTCTGGTGGAGTGAACCAAAGACCACTTACGCTCCAAAAATAGCTTTTTGTTCTTCTTGCGATCTCAATTAAATGAAAATTAAACATTTGTTTGTGTTTTCAAATGGATGTGTTTCTGCATTATATCAGTGATTGTTGGTCACTTGGGTCATGACAATGATGTCATGCAAAGCTGACAGCTGACATTGCTGTACTGTTGCCATTTGGATTAAATAATTTGGGTTTTGATTGCATTTTAATATTTCCAGTTATCATGAGTGTGATGGAAATATTTATCGCTTTATCCTATAGAGATATAGTGTATTTCTCCCACTCTTTATTACCCTGGCGCCTCAGAATGGCTGCCTTAGTATGTGGTTCTGTTTTTCTATTGCTTATTTTGTGTGATATTTTATTTAATTATTTATTCCGTACTGACAGCACAACAAAAAAAATGTCATGTTGTGTTTTCAATACTGGCGATCCAAGAGGTTCAAAAGCGAGTCAACCTGAGTTGTGTCAAGTTCCTAGGAAAACGTTTCGAAACGTCTTCGTAGGAACTTTTAAATGTAGTTCGTATAAAATATGTAAGTGTTTGTACTATACACAAAATAAATCAATAAATAATAATAGTAATGATAACAAAAACCTTTTCAATTTCTTACCCCTTTTTAACTTTTCTTCAGTTTGTATCAAAATGTGATAGTTACACATATATTTATAAAATAAATAATACTCAAACACCTATATCAATGCGTAACATATATAGACTACAAATATCTATAAACATATTATAATCAAAAATAAATGTATAATGCAAACAAACTTACAAAATATATATATATATAATATACATCTAACTTAATATATATAATATATAACACAATGTGTTCCTCACACAGTGATAATACAACTTACTTTATAACAGTAGGGATACATTTTTCATTTTTATCTATCATTTCATCAACAAACCACTAGAGGGAGATATGAACCGTTCCTTGAAACCACTTATAGGTTCAAGCAGCTAAAAAAGTCAGTTCAAATATGACAGCAATAATGTTGTACCTCTGCCACTGGAGCCTTTGGAGGCGATGAGAGGAGGTTCCGGCATTGGTCTGACAGCAACACTGACCTGATGAAGACGTCAAATAAATCCAACATATCTCTAGAGAAATCCTGGATTACAGAGTGAAAGAAAATATACCTTTCCGCCGTTTACAGTTCTGCCTTCACCGTCACCACTGCCAAAATCTCCAGAGGCCTACAGAGCATGTGAGATCAGACCAGAGGACGCCTGGATTGACGAAGAGATACAGAATAACACTCACTGCGTCTGAGTCGTCGTCGTCCTCACACAGCCGCTCTGCTGCCAGAGGATCTCCTACAAGAGTCAGTTCTGCCATGGCTCCCTGGAAGGCAGCAGATAGAACTTTTCATCATTTAAGTTAAAATAAATACATATTTACATGAGGTCATGGGTGATGAACCTGTCAGTGGGGTCAACACGGTCACCCACCAAAGGACAAAAGGTCACACACAGATGTGACATCAGTGAAGTGAAGTTTTATTACACTTTATTTTTATAGTTCCCAAAGGGGGAAGCACAAGTACTTGAGTGTTTCCTGTGCTGTTTCTCTGGAGGTTTTCATGGAGGAAGCAAAGCTAGGAAATTCTTTAATTAAATGAAATTTGCACACAGCAGTTTTTGAATCATCCATCGGTTGCTACCTCAGAGCCCATCTAAATGAGTTTATTTTAGTGTTTTTTGTTATTTTTAAAACATTTTTAGAAACATGTTTTCCTTTTTAGAAATAATGTTTTCTAATCTTTCACATTTATAAAAATATTTTTCTATTGTCATTTTTATTTTCATCCACAATCTTTATCGCCATAAAGAAAAGTGAAGGATCCTTGTTTATTACAACAAACAACTTAATTTTACATTTAATTATACAAGTTATATTGTAATTACTTTCATACTTTGACTTAAGCTTAAACATGAATCATGTATTTCTTTTGTATATCATAAAACGGTTATGGGGTTTAAAAAATTAAAAAAAAAAATTAAACAAAATAATTAACAATAACATCATGATCTGTTCGAAATAACTTCTGTTGCCCGTCCAATGACTCTTGCTAGTGCGAGAACTTGCATGAGGTTGTCACCAAATTTCTGATGTCACCAAAAATTGGTTTCTTGTTCAATACATTTACTGAGGCATTTTAATTGATATTAGATCCCAGTGACGCACTATTGCAGGTTTCTGTTAAATAAATGCTCCGGATTTCTAACCTCGTCAACGCCTTCTCTGTGGCAACTGCTCAGGTCAACATAACATACATGTGCAAGTGTGTGCGAGCATGTGTAGATAAATGACTTTACTTTAGATGCATTTTTAAGAAGGTTTTCGTCCAACTTTTTACATCATTATTAGCAGTATCTGAAATAACAAAACATTATAGTATGTTACCTTAATTAAGTCCTAAATAATTAGCTTTAACGTTGAAATATGTAAGATTGAAAACTTTGTGTCTGGCTCCCTTAGTGTAGGAACAGTGTAACTGCCATGTCGATTCATCTCTGTTTCCACTTACTGCACCTTAATTTTATTACAAAAAAGACAGACTCTTGTTGTATGAAAACTTCCTCTGACCCTTTGTTTGGAATCATTTCGGTAACCACATGGAAACCGATTTTCTGGCCCAAGTGGTAAAAAAGAAATATTAACAATTTGAGTCACAACTGTCCAAAATCAAAGCAGTCACTCCCTTTTTCTGAGACATAATCATTGAAAACTTATATCAGCCTTACCATGTACTTGTCTGTGTCGGCATGTCCTGCCGAGCCCAAGAATCCCATGGACTGATCATCCAGCTCCATGGGGTCTGGCGAGCGCTCGAACTTCACCACCTGTGGCTCCGAGTCACATCCCTGGTAGAAGATCACCTGCTCCTCTGTGATGGACAACGAGAAGCGGGTCCACTGGTCCACCATGGCCGGCACCTCGAAGCTGGCGGCCTCGTAGGAGGCCTCGGAGTCGGGCTCCGTGTAGAAGAACTGGACTCTCTGGCGGCCTGACTCCACGTCGCTGAGCTTGACCGCCACGTACATGAGCCTCTGCGTGGCATCCGTGACGGCGAAGAGGACGGAGCTGGCCGGGGTGGCGGGCTTGATGTGGAACATGAGGGAGAAGTGCCGGTAGAAAGGGTCCGGGAGCAAGTTCTTTATCATCTGACCCGATAAAACTGTCTGTCCGAAGTTAAAGGCGATTCTTCCATTTGGACCAACGACAGAGGAGGCCCTTCTGTCGGCGGGCTTCAGGATCATGTTCAGGAAAGAGACTGACTTGTCCCCTGCAGAGAAGAGACCATTTAATATCAGGTGCTTCAGTGCTTTTTCATAAATACCAAAATTAGTATTCAATTTTTAAATAATGCTTTAATCAAGACAGTTATTTATTTTTCATAATCTCTTATTAACATTTTATGTAATGCATTTTTTGATTAAAGCAACGTTTTTTAATTGAATAATAAAGACACAAATCTAACTCTATAAAATAGCATAATAAAATGTATCTATATGAAAGTCTGTTGAGGTCCTTAAGAGACTTGATGGCAGCGAGAGCTCCACAAACAAAAGTTGGTCAGATCACGTGGTCAAAACTCTGCAGGCATTTTCGCAAACAAAATATCATTCCAGGTTAGGAGGACAGTGTTAGGATGCAAACAAATGTGCAGTGCAGTTAGAAAATAGTGAATTGGGTCACTGAGCAAACAGACCGGATGGTGCCACACATTATAACTGACTCCCCTCACAAGTTATGTAATGTATCTATATTTAGAACCAGAATCGGGCTGCACCTGAAAAATAACACATTCTTAAGAGTACAAAACAACCCTCAAATTTCTTTGATATGAAACTACAATGCGTATCGTTTGCGCCACCAGAGGGCGCCTGAATTGACATTACATGGACCTGTGCAAATCCAACCCTCATGAGGTCAAAGTGGAATTAAAAAACTGATAATGTCGAAATATTTCTAAGATTGAGGAAAGACCTTGAAACAAAAACTTTCAACGGAATCATTTTTTTCTGTCCAGACACACATTGTTCTTATATATATAATATAGCATTTTGTCCACTGCGCTCTGACTTTGATATTTTACTGCGTGAATGTAAGATCAATGACAAATTTATTGACACTAGACGGTCACAGATGGAATGTTTTTCAAGATTCAGACGATCGGTTCAGCCCCACACAAGTTCGAAAATTAACCAATGGGCTGCAGTTTTTCGTTGTAAGGTCCGCCCATTGAGTCAAAGTGTTAAAAGATGTAATTGGATCTTCCAGCTGTCAATTGGAACAGCTGATTATGTGTTTTGAAGAGGTTGGATTTAAGCTTGTGAAGAAATTAAGACATTTGAGAGAAAAAAATGTATTCAGATATGGATTATTTTAATTTTTACACTAAACTAACCTAATAAAATAATTTTCAAAAACTTAATGATGAATAATGGTTTAAATTAAACACAATTTTTTATTTTTTCAGTGTAAAGATGTTTTGGTGCCGGTTAGGATGTGACTGATGAATTAAAGTGATTGTTCACCCAAAATTCAAACTTGATTATTTACAGAGTAATTGGTTAATTTTATTTTTTATAGGCAAAAATGTATGTCCGTTTTAATGTGGTGACTGATCCTCACTTGTCTCTGTCTTATTTTTGTCCAGAAAGACATTTAAAACATCAAACATCTTAAACTAAAACTTTGTTTTATTTTGGAAATTCATCAGCTCTGCTTTATTTTCTCTTTTTTTTCTCCTGCCTCAATGGTCCCAACTACTTCAGCGTTGCATGCGGATGAAATAGAAACCAATCCTATTTTAACTTTGTGGTTTGAGTCATCTAGTGGATTTGCATTAGTTTTATTTCTAGGCGGCAAAAATAAGTGATTGCTTTTGGTTTTATGGGATTTTTTTTAAGAATGTTTTTTTGTTAGATGGGCAAATATATGACAGTTTCCCTTCAGCGCCTGTGATCTGGATTCAATTAGCTAGAAAAGTGCAGATTTTTCAGTTCCCATGATTTAAAGGGTCTCAGTGGGGGAATAGCAGCAGCCGCGAGCCCCGTCGGCGCGATCTCATAAATCTGCATCACTTGGGAGAAAACATTTTGGTTTGGCAGTCACTTTAACTCGGCAGTCTCCTGAGGAATCAGACCTAAAAGTACAATTTGTGTATTAACGGGGTCACACAGGCCAGTTTTTTGTGGATTTTTCCCAAAGTCAGTGAAGACGGGCAGAAGGAAGACACTTCCCTACGCTCCATACACTGAGTTACGTAACATCCTTCAATGAGATGGATCACTGTGTAACTTCATCTGTACGTGCACACCAGCACATACGCATGAACAAATCCTGATGAAAGTGGCTGATAAAGAATGAATGCAACATAAACATGCAGCAGAAGAAAGACATAATAAAGCGTGACCGCGGTCAGCTGTTGAATTGGCACGACCAGCCGATACAGGGATCAGCAAGCGACCCATACATCCAGATGTCTCCAGAAGAACGTACGTTAACGCGTCGAGCCGTGAAAGCATCAGTGTATCCAGCAGGACGGATAAGACTTTCTCACCATCTGAGAGTGGGTGAGGCAGCGACACGCTGCCAATGCGGACAGATGCGGAGACGAAGGCGGAGGACGGAAACGCGAGTCAGATGTTCATGAGAAAGTGGACCGAGAGGGACGAGAACAGGATGACAGCAGCACTTGCAACGACACCACGAGCCAGTTAAAACATGCCAAACTGTCAATAGAATTAGTGTCTCCTTCTGAGGTTTTGTTTGACTTTAACAATCGCCTCCTAAGTCCTAACCCTCTAGGATTGAGAGAATTGGACTCGTTGAGTCCAGGAAGATTCCTGACACTTACTGAACACCAGGAACAGCTGGGACGAACAGCCACCCTCTGTTCTCCTGTCGGGCCCTAATCCATGCTTGGAGAAGGGCCAATTAAAGCTGACTGATGGGAGATTAGCGAGACCTTCTGGGGCTTGTATGTTTTCCCATCCCATCGTATCGTGACACTTGCGCTTCCTACTCTATGGTACTTCAACAATCGGGTACCATGACTCATTCTTGGGCGAGACCTGAATTCCAGGTGAAGATAAGAGACATAAATCCTGGAGTGATTCAAGATAAAAGTTTGATTGAAGATTATCTAGACGTTCCTTCCCTTCAGGAATCCAAAAAATCTGGATTTGGAGGGAGCGTGAGTACACTTCCGATGGTGGGTGAAGTTCCTTGCTTCAGGACACTGCTATCCTCAAAGGTCACCTAATTTGTTGATTGAGGTGTGTCTTAAATGGTTCTAGGACCTCTATTATACTCATCAGTATGTTTCTTTTTGCACAAAACTCTCATTCAATAAAGATATTTACTTTAGAAAATACGCTTAAGCCCCGCCCACTTAAAAATGCGCTGTTTTGGCTGAGAAGAGATCTCGTCCAAGTAACCACGCCCATTCTGCTCTGATTGGTCACAAAAACACGAGTTCCATTCAAGGACTTACATAAATTTCAAACTCATCCCTAAAACTCCCGTTTTGTACATTAAAAACAAATAATAAAAATGAAGTTTGCTGCTTAATGTACACATTACAAAAACAACTAAGGGCAGAAGTAACACATAAATATTTATTTTGTTTCACGATTAACATTTAGGTACTTAACTGATTTAGGGCTTCTAGGGGAGCACATTTCCACCAGAGTGATGTCAGAATGTATAATTTAAACGTAATCTCGTTTGGCGAGATTTCAGACGGGAGAGAACTTTATTAAGTAATAACTTCAAAACTGAGCAACGTCATGATGAATGACCGACTGCATTTTGACAAGGAAGACTTCAACATTTAGAATATGTGAATACGTCAGGAGAGTTGGGTTTTCACATGAGGTGCCCTTTAGTGCAAATTAACTTAACAGAAGAATTTCTCCAAATGTTCAGGACATATTGATAATGGGATGGATGATTATACAGTATATTTGTTTTCAAATTACCATCTATCTATGATGCTATATGACACCAAACCAAATAAAGGTAAAAAACCTGAAAGAACAGGACAAAAGGCAAAAGAAGGACTTGATTAAATAAAGAAGCTTTACATTTTTACAACTTAATGATAACCAGGACAGTAACATGGTCACACTCTGAAGCCATGCTTTGTAGTACGCGTAACATGTGTTTAGTTTAACATCCACTTAATGAATGCTGGTTGTTTTTGAGCTATTAGCCGCAGCTAGCAGACTTTAGCTCGTTTACGTGACTCAGATGTGTTTCCTACTATAAAGACTGAAGCTCTTAGAACACTTACTCACATGCTACAAATGGAAGGTCTCTCTTTATGATGATGTTTTGAAGTTATTACTTTATAATGTTCTCCCCTGTATGAAATCTCAGCGAACAAGAGATTACAAGAGCGGTTTCATTATTCACTCCTCCTCCAGCCAGCTATAATCACCTTGCTTTGTTTATACAACAAGTCCCTTGAGGTGGAGACTTCCAGGATTGATGAGGCGCAGTGACAAACCCTAATGATTGACTAATAACAGCAGAATCGCTGTGGTTCAGGTAAACAAATTTAATCTCCAGAAAAAATGTGTTTTTCAGTGGGCGGGGCTTAAACACATTTTCTGATGTAAATATTTGAATGAAGAGAGAGTTTTGAACAAACAGACACATACTGATGAGTACAATAGAGGTCAGGGACCTCTATTACTATTACTTTATAAAGTACTAACTTCAAAACATCATCATGATGAGAGACTTACTGCATCTTGGAGAGGAAGACTTTTGAAACATGTGAGTGACTCAGGAGAGTTAGGTTGAACATTAGTTGATCTTTAAATGACACCTAGAGTGAGATGTTGCAGCAGAAGAATAACCGGTGCAGCGTCTCCTTTAAAAAGGTGCCCCACACTCGCTCTTCTCGTCCACTATCTGCTCGGCTGAGCACCAAACAATCTCCCATCATGCCTTACTGGTTATAGAGGGAGAGCTGGCGACCTCTGACCCACGACCGAGACTTCACGCCACCATGTCTCATCCCAATCACAAGGCTCACTTGTTAGCATCCACGACACCACTGCCCCTCCTCACAGACCAGGGGGAACAATTGTCACGCTCTTTCTTCGCCGCCGAGCAGTTTCCATGCCTCCCACCGTCATAAATGCCACACCCCCCCCACGCCACAGATGGCCCGATTGTTTCTCTTATTGGAGAGCCTGAAAAATTAAATCCTCTAAATCCACACAAAAGTCTTCATCAGGTGATAAGAAGTTGTCAAGCATGAGCGGAGATGTGTTTGGAAAATGCAAACCAGACTGGAGTTGGCTTTTGGAAAAAGAAAACTCTTGATGGATGATGAGTCAGTGCAGAAGTTCTGGATCTTACGCTCAATAAAAAAACAGCACGGTCTCAAACAGTCAATTAAATTATTTTTGCTTCATATATATTTTTAAAAATATAAAGCCAAAATTTTCGTCAGGCACTTGTATATATATAAACCAGATTCTTACTTCAGGATCCTCTCCAAGAGAAAACATTTACATTAAGTGTCCCTGTGGGAAAAAGGAAAGCGCTGAAGGGAGCAAAGTTCATGCGGCTGCAGACCCCGGACGTCTCACAGCAACAACACCCCCTCGCCCCAAGACTCTATACAACATAATTTATGAAGCCATTAAAGCATTTCGTTCTCTGGGGGTTAGAAACGCCGCGAACAACTTATAAACTGTACTTTCTACCAATTTCCTGTTTTGCTCATGAGTGTGTGAATTTTCTGTTATGAACTTGAAGAGGATCTTCTCACGAGAGCATCACACAGTGGAGGAAAGAATGCGTCGACCAGTGATGTCCACACACGCGTGAGGTTCAGATGCAGCAGCTGATGTGGGAGGATGCAGCATGCACATGTGCAACGAGTGGACGTGCAACTTCAACTCACATCCGCACAGATATTTTGATTGTTTCAGCCTATTTGATGCATCAAAATAGACACGTTATGCCATTTTATGTTTGCTCTGACCTTGCACTTTTGATTTTAATATTTAAAAGAAAATGAATTTAATATTGGTTAATGCATTCTGAGTCATTACATCTGCACAGTATGAAAACCCATTACCACCAGGTATACGAATAAAAAAGAAAATTGGTTGAAAAAAATGAATTGGAAAAAATAGCTTGAAAAAGGAACTAGAAAATTGACAGGTAACAGGTAAAAATGATACAAAAAATGTACAGTAGCCAAGAATAAAGGTATCCCAAAAAATAAGGGAACTAAAAAAATATACAAGGAAAAATAGTTACATAACGAAAGAAAAGTAAACAGGAAAAAAGCTGGTAACTAAAAATAATGTAACCGGAAAATATAAGTCACTAGGAAATTACATAAAAACCTAAAAAAAAAGGTAATTTAAAATGGTCAGCTAATCAAAAAAAGGTATCAAAAGAAAAGTCTACAGGAAAAAAGCAGTTAACCAAAAAAATTGAAAATATAAGTCCTTAAAATATTACCTAAAAACCTAGAAAAAAATGTTTTAAAAAAGTCCCAAGATAAAAAGGCACCAGGAAATAAAGCAGCTAATCAAAAAGAACCTTGAAACATAGAATACATTCATGACTCTCTAGGGGTCGTCTTTGCAGATCCAGAGTTGATCAATTAGATTCTCAGAGCAAAAGAGTAAAAAAGGTGTAAATGTTTTCTTTTTTTTTACTTTCATGGAATCAACATTAAATATGATTCTGTTGCATCAAAATCTGAAACAATCAAAGAATCTGATTTTTTTAAAAACACACACTCTCGTCTTTACCTTCCCACCCATTAAGCGACACACATGAGTCGAGTCCACTCTGCTGGGACTGTTCTGGGAGGAGGCTGCACTGGACGGGAAGCTCCCCGCTCTCCAGGGATGACCAGCAGTAGTCCCTCAGCATGTGGCACAGGCCCCGGCAGGGCAGGGGGGCCGGCAGGGGGGAGTCTGAGCAGCGGGGGGTCAGCAGGAGGCACAGGAACCTCTCCACATTGCTGTGGCACTGCTTCTGCTTCAGCCACGCCCACTTGTGTGCGGCAGCACCTACCTCTTCCAAGGTCGTGTGGTTGAAAAAGTTTGGCAACGAAAAAGACCTTTTCGGGCATATCGGCCAATCAGAGGGCGCGGACAGACAATGTGGATGAGAGCTGTTAGCTGGGACTACTGTGGAGTTCAGATGGCCTTCAGTCTGATTAAGATTTAAAACAAGGGTTAGATTGAGGTTGGATTCGACACCGGACCCGAGCTCATCACCTGAACCCAGACCAGAACCTTCTCCGAGCCCAGAACCCTCCACCCCTCTGAGACTAGTAAAGATATCTGGATTACCGGTCGTGTTGGGGTCCGGGACCACCACCTCCTCGCTCAGAGTTCCGTTCGTGGTCCCGGGTGTCGGGGTGGAGTCCCAGGCCTTGACCGACTCACGGATCCCGGTGGCGACGTTGATGATTTCCTCGCCCACTCCAGACAGACCGCCCTCCTCCTCGCCCTGTGTGGTGGTGGCATCCGTGAACCCGGCCGGGGTCGTCGGGGCCACATCGGCTTGCTTTAGGAACCAAAACGCCTCTAAGCTGCCGGCAGAGAGGACCAGCAGAAGACACCAGCTCCGGATCTTCCACATGCTGCCTCCTCACTGCTTCTAAAGTCTTCTCCACCTGTCAGCCAGCCGCTGGACACTTAAAATCCAAACACTTCGGGGGCCACTGAGCGTCCACTGAATGAAAGCAGGGACATAAAAACCTCACTCACGCTCAGAGACCTTCCCTCCAGAGCAGCCGGTCAAACTCTCGCAGAGAGAAAAAAGACTTAATATGGAAGAGGGGGAGACTCGAGTTGGGAGGCCGGCTTGTTGGAGAAGAGTCACCAGAGTGGAGTCGACGCACGAAAACTCCTCCTTTATGAAGCGACTCCCTATAGATCTATTCAACACTCCAGTGCAACGACACACCCAGAATCTTATAGGAGACGACTACAATAATTCTAAAGTGTCAAAATTTGCTAAATGTATCAATTCTGCAACAAAAGTTTGTATATTTTTCCGCTTATCTGTTTATAAATTATCTGTCATAGTTTATAAAAGGGAGGTTAACGCAAATAATTTGACCTTAAAAAGGCTGATAACCCAAAAGAATCCCCATGGCAGGTGACCCTCCAAAAGTTATCATAAAAAAAGTCCACAAAAAAAAAGCAGGTCACCCTGAAATAATCACTTGAAAAAAAGACAGACAACCACAATAGTCACCCGAAAAGGAAGGTAACTACTAAAAAGGTCACTTGAAAAAAAGACAAATAACCCAAAAAAAAACAAACAGAAAAAGGCACTTCGTCAAAAGGTAAGGTTACCAAAAAGGCCGGTAACCTACAAAATAATCACCAGGAAAATAATAGCTATAAAAACAGGCACAGGAAAAAGGCTGGTAGACCCAAAAATATCTTCATGAAAAAGGTGGTAACCAAAAGTCAAGTAAAGTAAGCAAAAAAATATTACCAAAAAAAACTAAAATTCAGGTAAACCCAATAACGTCACTAAGAAAAAAGGCAGGTAACCAAAATAGTCAGATAACTTAAAAAAAAAAAAAAAAAGTCTTGATTTGATGCAAAAAGAAGCCCTTGGCAGAGGTGTGCAGCGTCTTAGTGCTTTCCAAGTTTTTATTTCTTTTATTTAGCATGTAATATAAGTGACCAAAAATTACAACTTGCATTTAAACTTTATAATATAAATCGACAACGCTATTTATTATACCAAATAAAAATGAAAAAAATTAAACAATCTTTAATCAACCTAAACGTATGTATTACACTCGGCCCGTGGGCCAGATTCGGTCCGACCACAATATTTTTAATAGCCCGTTCGTAGTGTAGTAGACCTTCAATAATGTATAGAAAATAGTTTAAATCAAAAAAGAAAACACCCAGCATGCTTTGTGTCTTAAGCAGCTGAAAGCCACAACGTGAAGTACAAGAGTAAAAGATTGATGTCACGATGCTTGAAGGACACAGAAGTGTGATGACGGAGCTGGAGCAGACATGAGATGGAAGTATTAAAAACAAACGATGCTGAAGTGAGGCCTGGCATCGGTCACACTATGACAACGTGGGATTGTTGCTCTCTCAGAGAACAGTGTTGTGAAACCAAGTGAGAACGAAACAAGCCACGGCAAGAGCGATGAGTGAAAGACAGCAGCTGAGTCAGATCGGATCAGCGCCGTAATCTCCTCTCCCCAGAGACCCGCATCGTTGGCTCATGGTGAAAATGTACCACTTCCAGGTTCTCACAGAAGGGCCGATAAGGGGAAGAGGGATATCCCCCCCCAACCAGCATCCCTCCTCCGCCCGCCCGCCTCATCATCTGCCCAGCCAGCAGATCCAGCTGTTAAACATTCCGGCGCTCAGACCTCCCACACCCACGCTGCCTTGACATTTGGAGGTTTGGAAACTGCCACAGAGCAGGAGTGCAGTCAGCTGGTCATTGATGGAAGAGAGGAACCATCTACTCCGGCCAGCTGCGATGCACGAGAAGAAACACTCCTGTGTTTTGATCCTGAGATCAGAATTGTTTCATCACATATTATAATTTAAGTTGAGCTTTGACAGAGCGAGGAAAAGGTGCTGGTGCTTTGGCAGTGCATTATGGGAGTTGTAGTAAAATCGCTTTTTAATACTTTTTGTCTTTCATCATCTCAGGGTTGCCACAGCAAGTCGGCCTCCAGCATTTTATTGGATCTTTTGTATCCTGAGTGATCACTATTGTTAAACGTATATGTAACTAATTGTCAGCATAATCGCATGCTAAGATTCCTTTAATTCAATTATTTCAATACATTTTATCCATGTTTTTCTTGCTAGGCATGTTCTGTAATGATATTTCTTTTACATTTAAATTTGAATTGATGATTAAAACTTCATACCATTTAAGTTTATATTTGTATATATATTTCTTCATATTCCTAATTAGTTAGACTCATATGTATAACTTTTTTTGTTTTATCTTTCTTTTCATTAAAAAAAATGTCCTGTAAAAGGTCACAAAAAGTGGCCTTATATCGGATTATTTTGTCCATAACTATGTAATGGATTATATTGAAAACATTTCAATTAAATGCAATTATATAAAACGATATACTTAAAATCACAATGGCTTTGTTTTAAAGTAGTAAATTGTAAATATCATTTTCTTCAGGTTTTCCTTTATTATTACCTAATGAAGCCCTTTTCCCTTGTTGTCCTCTCACTCTTCTTTTTTTTAAACGTTTTACTACTATTTTTGATTTTTATTTTATTTTTTTTACAATATTTTGATTCTAGATTCCCCGTCTCTATCCCTGCTGCTGTCTAAACCGTCGCTCCGGTTCATAGGTTGATAATAATATTTTATAGATCAGGCTGCAGAAAAAGTCTGGTAAGAAGCAGCTGCAGCCAGTAAAACATTCTTTAAATAATTGGTTTATTTGGTTGATCTTTTTTGTCAAAGGCTAGTAATGAATTCATCCAGCAGACAAACTCATTCAGGTTGATTTAGGACCAGTGTCAATATCAAAGCCTAGGGGCCAAATCCAGACCCGCAAGTCTTTTTATATGGCCTGTTATAATTTTAAATACATTTAGTTGGCTCAAAATGAGAGTCAATTTAATACAATCTAAGACATCACTAATATTAAAAGAGGAAAGAGAAATTAATTTAGCTTTTAAAAGTTTTAAATGTAAGCAATACTATACACTTAAAATAAAGACACATTAACTTATGCTGAAATAAACATATGACATAAAGTTCATTCACATTACATTTAGCAATTTTAAACTAAATTCACACAAAATAGAAGATTAAATATCATCAATTTACCTCTTTTTTCTGGGTTCACTTGACTGAAAACATGAGCTGCCACTTGATACACTAACAAGAATGTTCTTTTGTGGTCACAGCCGCCTGCAGCCCCCTTCACTTTAACTGTGACACCTTTAAATTCACATTTAAAGAAAAATGTGTGTATCTACTTTCATTACCATGAGGAAGACCTGCACGTCTTTCACGCTTCATTTATCTCCCAGTATGTTTTCACAGACAACAGCAGGAGAAGAATGGCCGTCGAGCTCACGAACGAGACTCTCCCTCCTTCAGTTTCCATCACTATCAGTGATGTCATCAGCCCTGACCTGCCCTGGGCCATGAGCAGGGTAAGCAAACACACAAATGCGAGTGTGTGACGGCACCTGGTGCGTTCCATTTGAATTATGACGAACGCTCAAGCATGTGTGGACTGGGAGATACAGTATTTTAACCGACGGTGTTGGGTTCTCCACAGCTGCACGCCTGACCCCAGAGGGAGTTCTGCTACGATGCAGGAAATATGTTCAGTATTTTTGTCAAATACTAATATTCCACATTAACTCAAGAGTATGCCCACATATTGTCGGAGACAAAGCTGAGCTCACAGTCCTCCTGTGAGACAATCGAGCCGTTCTATCGACCAGATCTGAGAAACAACCGTTAAAAACCTCCCGACAGCTTTATAGCATCTCCACACAGCTTTAATGTCTCAACAGGAACACAATGAAGCTTTTAATATGTCCACGTAAATCAAGTAGAGCTCGATTGATCGTGGGCTTCAAGAGGGGACTCACTTTAATGTTGGTGGTCTTTGACATTAGAGTCTAGACATTACTGCTGGTGTCTCCCTCACTGGTCATGTGACTACACACCAGAACATCCGGTTTGGACCCACATGGAAGATTATTTATATTATGGTAACAACGATATTCACTAACTAGAAATACATACTAATTCTTACTCGAGTGTGTTTTTTAATTGTCGGAAATGTGAATGTGAAAAATTGAAGCTGCAGAATAGTTTCTTACCAGCAGATGGCAGCACAAAGCCTGTACCGTTCGTCCTCTACCGCCTTAAATATGTACATGACTTTAATAAATATTCAACAAAAGAACAACGTGTGATGTAATGAAAATAAAATAAATACTGAAATAAAAACGTGCCATGTGTGATGAACAAACTTATAAATGTGAAAATAATTTACTTTTCAACTGGTTTATTCACCTGCCATGATAGAATACAGGGTAAACCAGGTTTTCACACAGAAGACTAGAATTAATTTATTCAAAGTCAAAACAAATAAAAAAACATTTGGATTGACTGTTGTGTTCTGTAGTTTCTCTCTATTACATTACGATGTTGTCACAACTCAAAAATCATCTGTTCATTTATTTTTAAATGATATTACCACTCGTGTCATCTCTCGGTCATGGTGACCCGAAAACAAATATGTTTGTGGTATCCTTTGTGTTGCCTCTGTGTCAAAGTGAACAACCTTAACCACCATTTCACCTTACCCAGAGGTAGAAAGGGTTAAATGGTGTTTTAATTATGTTTTGTAATCTCTGTAAGTTGACATTTAGGGTCCAGAAATGCATTAAAACAATATATAATAAGAATGTTCTAAACTTCTTTTCAAAAAAGGCCACATTTGGTGACAAGCGAAACCAGCTGGGATCAGATGTAAAACAGTGACATCTGGCCCGAATACTTCAAAAAGTAAAAAACTAAATGAAAACAGAGAGAAAGGAAAATACCTTTACAGCGATTAAAAGTTAGCTGTAGAAGCTACACTTTCTTTTTATGAAGAGCGTGTGTTGAAGCTTAACATTCTCTGGTAAAATAAGAAAGTTTATAGCAGAGACCTCGAGTCGAATTAAATCTTCAAAAGATGCTGGTGTGTAAAAAAGGCAGGGATTCTCAAACAAGATAAAATCATAGGTCAAATTTAGGAAGAATTAAAACGGTGGGGAGAGGTCAAGGTTAAACTCCTTCTAGACCTCCCAAAGAATATCTCAAATGTACTGTACTGGAATGTCCAGCTCCTCAATGAGATAAGTATTGGACCAAAGATGCAGACAGCCTTAAGATTCATGCACACAGACGAGGATAAACCTTGTTAAGTCGGCACACGGATTTGATTAAAGATTGACAAACCTCCCTCTCTTCATTACCTGTTTAACTACAGTGAATATTTGTTTCAAACCCTGGCTCCACATCAGTCGTAATTTGTGATCATTGAAACAGTGAGTCAGTCTGTTTAAACACATCTGCAGTTTCCTTCCATTAACAAACAAGCCAAGCGTTTCCCTGTGGGGCATCTTGGCAGACGCTCAGCCGAGCAACAACACACATGACTCTTCCTCCCTCCTCCTCCTCCTCCTCTCTTCGCCTCGCCTCAGGCATGTCGAAGTGGGTGAAAATTGAAAAGAGATCTAGACAAGAGTTTGTGACAGACAGTGATGTCAGCCTCAACCCATCCGACAGGACACTGGACTCCTTGTCTGACGGCAACACGGTTTTTTATCGGTGGTGGGAGCTCAGAAGACTTTGTTCTAAATTCTTTTACTAGTTTCATTTTTTTCTCTTCACACAGCACAGGTGCATGTTGGGATGAGCTGGTCCAAATAATCCGGTCACGGAGGTCATGCTTGAAATTGCTGCCGCGGGTTGAAAATTCTTCCTACTGTACCCGAGGGCAAGTGAGTGCATGACCTCGCTGATACGGGCGGTGACTCATAAAGTGGAAAACCGCATCAACTCCCCCGTAAAAAGAAAAACCCGCAGCAGCTTCTGTCAGCACGTCGTTCGCTGCACTCATCAAGGAGAAACAGAACAGAAATAGAAAAAATAGATTTTTAATTGGAAATGACAATTGACAAAATGAATTGGAAAAAAATATAAAAGGCACAGCATATTGAGTTGTTGTAAAATGACTTCAATAGACTTGAATAATGCTCACAAATAGGATATTTAGTGTCTAGATAATAAGACAAAAGACACTGTGTAGTGCTGGACTGAAACATTCCAGTGACCTACTGTCACTTGGTTTTCTCTCTATGGGTTCATAAACGCAGATGTATTGCAGTGTTGGGGTGAATAATGCGTTTCATTGTAATTGAAAATGAGAAATGTTTATGTTTTTTTCTTTTTTATTTCTTGTCATATTAAATTGAACCTTAAAATGTTTGGAAACTTTAGATTTATTTTCATTGTGTTGTATTAAAGATCAACTAATGTAAAAACCTAAGTCTCCAGACTTACTCACATGTTTTAAATGTTGAAGTCTTCCTCTCCAAGATGCAGTAAGTCTCTCATCATGATGATGTTTATTAAGTTATTACTTTATTAAGTTCTCCACCGACTGAAATCTCGGCAAACGAGAGGTTACGAAAGCGGAGTGTATCATGACGTAATATTGGTCTTTACTCCTCCTCCAGCCAGCTGTAATCACACCCCGCTTTGTTTAAACAACGAGTCCCTTGCAGGTGGAAACTTCTGGGATTGATGATGCGATCACAACCGAGTAGGCATGTTTTTTAAAACACTGTTTTCAGTGGGCGGGGCTTAATCACATTTTTTAATGTGAATATTTTAATTAAAGAGAGTTTTGTACAGACACATACTGATGATGCAATAGATGTCCAAGATCTATTTAAGACACACTTAAATCAACACATTAGTTGCTCTTTAATAAAAACTTAACACAGTGTGAGTTCATTCTTACATGGAGAGACTTGCTAGTTATGATTATGTATCACCTGGATCACGCAGATAACCTGTGATCAGATGAATGATTGACTCATCAAACACATATCAAGAATGCTAAGATTGATGGTTTGATAATGAGTCGAAATTTAAATGGGAAGTGGAATCACCGAACGAGCAACTGCTGCCTTTCCAAAAAGAAACACATTCTTCATGTGAGGTTGCACGCCCTTGTCAAAATTAAATCAACTCTGCATGTCGCGACAACAGTCAGAGGAGAAACGCTGATTGTAGCAGTTCTCACTTCTTGGAGTTTCCAAGGGCCCAGATTTATCTCCATTGTTCAACTCTGGCAAATATCAGATGGCAATGAAACGATGCAGTAACATCTTCTTACGCTTGTGTGTCTGAGGCGAGGGGAGTCACGGGTGGTCCGTCAGAACGTCCTGTCGTGAGGACACTCACAGGAAGTGATGCATAAATCAGCAGACATGACCTGCTCTGAAGAAGCCACCGTCTCTCAGAGGAACCACCCAAGTTGAGCCGAGTTGTAGCAAAACCTCACGGCATTGAATCAGAATTCTTTGCTTATCTGTAGCATACATCATGCTGAGCTGCTTCTCTTAATAATTTATTTACTCTCTATTGTTACATTAATCTTCAATTTAACATCTAAAATTTATTTTTTACAAAAAATTAAACATTAACTTCTATAAAGAGATAGAGACTAACTTTTTCCTTCAACTGAGAAAAATCTCTAAATTTAGGAAAATGTTGTCAGAACATGATCTGGAGCTTGTAATCCATGCGTTTGTTTCTTCTCGTCTGGACTATTGTAACAGTTTGTTTTCATGTCTTAACAAGAAGGAGCTGTCTCACCTGCAGTTGATTCAGAACTCTGCAGCCAGAATTCTGACCTGCTCTAGTAGAAGAACTCACATTTCTATGATCCTTAAAACTCTTAACTGGCTTCCAGTTTCTTTCAGGATCAACTTTAAAATTCTGGTTCTTACTTTCAGATCTATTCATGGTCAGGCTCCTCCTTACATCACTGATCTGATCCAGACTTACACCCCAGCTCGGGCTCTGAGGTCTGTGGATCAGAATCTACTGTTGGTTCCTCGCACACGGTTCAGGACCAGAGGAGAGAAATCTTTTCAGGCTGTTGCTCCTAAGCTTTGGAACCATCTTCCTCTCTCTTTGCACTTGATGGAGTCTACTGACTCCTTTAAGAAACATCTTAAGACGTTTTTATTTGTTCAGGCTTTTCCTTGATTTTCTGGAACTCCTGTTGTGTTATCAGTTTTATCTTGACCTTTAAAGTATATACTTTATTGAATATTGTTTTGATTGTTTAAGCGCTTTGTGACCCTGGTCTAGAAAAGCGCTATACAAATAAAAATTACTTACTTACTTACTTACATTAACCCAAGATTATGTCAAGACTCGATTAGCTTCAGTGTAACAACTTAAAAATAAAGTTGTCTAATGTTAGATTAAAATTGTTATATACATATACGCCATACTTAAATGAATGCTAAAAGATAATAGAATATAAATTAAGAGAATAATAATTATACTTGATGCTAAGAACTTTTGGTAAAGTGGTAAATAAACGACCCGAACATACTCTGGATTGTTCCTTTCCCTCCACATATCGAAGTACAAGACCCGGGACGGGAGTGTCTGTGAGCAGACGACGTGTTTGACTTTAATACTTACAACAACCTATTTTCAAAAAGGGACACATTTGATGACGTGTACAAGAGTGAGTTATTTCATCAAGAGTTAACAAACACAAATCAATTAATGTTTATATCTTCAACCAGTTCAACAGAAAAATCCACAGACATACAGGAAAGACTTTTTCTTTCAGCTTCACTTTGTTATGTTTTCATTGTAATTAAAAGCTATTTTGACCATTAAAATGTGTTTTGGAATCTGTCCATGGGCTGATAATGGAGCTAATACAAATGGTTCCAAAGAAAATAGTTTCCATCTTTAGCACTTTTAACATTCACTGTTTCAAGGCCTTTGGACTGTTGCAGTGCATCATGGGACTTATAGAAAAATATATTCCCGTGTTTCAGGTTTAAGTTTCATCTTGAGTTCGCCAGGTTTTGAAAGCATGTTTTCAACAACGAAGGTGGAAATTGAACCTGCAACTGATTAGATCACTATCGTCGCACACACACAGGTGCGACGCACAAAGCGCGTCCAGTAAAGATGACACATTTGATAGCGGGCATGAACAGGCTGAGGGATAAACATCCTGTGGCCTCTTCATCGGGAGGTCACACCTACAGCTCTGTGTTCGGATGTGATACGAAGACGGCGACAGTCGTGAGGAAACACTGTCAGATGCATGAGCTTTTATAGAGCGGCTTTGATGCCGACTCGTCTGGTCACCAACCTACGAGATCAGTTGCCATGTGTGTAGAAGAAAACAAAGATGAGCTACATGGCTGTGAAGGAAGCGGATCCTCTCCATGATGACTGTGTTTAACCTGACGCAGCTCGATCATTAAAGCACTTTTTTCCTCCAGGGCACCTCATCTCATCCACCCCTTGTTACTCTCGTTGTTTCCCCAAACATCTGTCATCGGCTGAGGCTGAAAGTTTCCATAAATGTGCAACGGTTGTCGTTCGCACACGTTGAAGCAGCTGTGCGTCCAGGATGTGAAAACGGCGACAAATAAACAATACATGGTATTATTCCGCTGTCAATCAGTCACCATGTTACCTGAGCTACTTGTTTCAGACAAAACATGGGTTCATTAGCTCCAGTTCAGAGGAGGAGGAGGAGGCGGAGCCTGAGGGACGTGTGTTCAAATACATGACCTCGGGAAATAAAAAAAATACATACTAAACATTGTATTTGTGAGGCTTGTTTTCACTGATGACAATAATCACTCTTATACGGCGGCCAGGACGTGCAAACAAATTATAAACGTCACTGACGTCTTGTTACTTGAAAAAATGTTTTAACCCTGATGGAAAATATACAAACAATTTTACCAACTGTTAATACAATTTATAAAAATTGAGACACATTTATAAACTATACTATACTATTTTAAAATAAATTAAAAAACGATTGCGAAATTACAAACTATTAGAAACTGTAACAAACTATCGAAACAATTTTTTATTTTTTTTATTTGAAACTCTAGAAACTAGTGATGGGCTGATGAAGCTTCATGAAGCAGTGTCATGATGTTTAGAGGTCAGTAGGTGGCGCCATCAGTTTAAAAATAATGTGATGTTTCATTAGAACAGTTGTTCAAAACAAAGAAAATGGAGCAGAGACCGCCATCTAGTGGACTCGAAAAATAATGACACTGCTTCATGAAGCTTCATCAGACCATCACTACTAGAAAAATATTTATAAACCACTGAAACACATTAACAAAATACTGAAATGCATTAAAAAACTGTGAACATTTTTTTAGAAGCTACAGGAACCACTTAAACATTTTTTGAAATTTTCTGTCTAATTTAAAATTTATTGAAACACATCAAAAAGTTCTGAAGCAAACTTACAAACTATTGATATAAATAAACAAATAACTTCAAGAAATTATTACAAACTATTATTTTATTTTTATTTTAAACAAACTATTTGTGAAAATTTAGGAACGAATGAAAACAATTTAGAGGCCATTGAAACATATTTTTTTTTACAAACTGTGAAACAGTTTTAAAGAATTGTGATACAAACTTAATGAACGTAAAGTTTCTGATTTAGTTTTAAAGTTTACAAATCTGTTCTGAGACCTTGTACATTTGTTGTGCCCCTCCTAGCTACTGTACTCTCTTCTCAAGTAAGGGCATTCATAAAATTACAATAGAAACGTTTAAAAAACCTTTCATAAAAACAGGTAAACTTGGACAAAAACGTTTTTGTTTTTCTTCAGCCACTTCAAGACAAACCTCTACTGAACCTCAAAATGGCATCAAATTCAAAGAGTTGATGAGAATACCGACTACTTTAAAGACTTGTGCTGAAGTTATGGCAGCATTTGTCTAAACATGATCATGAAGGAATGTGTAAATGCTATCTAAGTGTATGTCTGTGCATGTGTGTGTGTGTGTGTGTGTGTGTGTGTGTGTGTGTGTGTGTGTGTGTGTGTGTGTGTGTGTGTGTGTGTGTGTGTGTGTGTGTGTGTGTGTGTGTGTGTGTGTGTGTGTGCTGCAACCACAGCCAGGTAAAATTAGAAGACATTCTTTCATCTGGGAGGGACGAGGAGCCCCTGAAGAAGGGAAAAACTGAGCAGGTCACCCTTTAGGTTGAGTGACAAGTCGTGTAATCAAACACCAACACATGGGGAACAAAGATGCAAAAGAAAAGAATAGACTTGGATTGCAGCCACAAGAAGATCATAACAAGCACAGGAATGCCTGAAAATACATGTTAAAACGGCACATTGTTGAAAAAGACAGTGTAATTTCCTCCAAATATAAAAAACTTCCATCATTCCCAGAAGACAAGTCGAGGCACTGAAACCTCATTTATCCTTAGCATGTTTTTGCAAGTTCAGCTCTCAGACAGAGCATACATTCAGTTATGATTGACGGCTTCATCTATCATTGTAGGACTCTTTTACTCTTTTGGGTTTTAATAGAAAAAAAAGTATTTTGGGTTAACAATAAAATAACTGTTTCAGTGAGTATCTCTGCTTCGTTGAATTGTTGTATTTGTATTAAAATATACAGTCAATGTAAATTCTAATGCGTTGATTCAGTAAGTAACAAAAGTAGTACCTCTTCTCTGGGACCTGGTCTGATGGGGGACCAGCAGCAGAAGGAAGATGCAGGGCGACCACCTGCCGAGTCCAAACATCCTCCCTTCAACTCTATTTTAATGTTAGGGGGAAAAATGAAGAAATTCTCTTCAAAAAGAAAAGAAAGATAAAAAATGAAAGAAAACTACAACATTTCCAGCATCGCTTGTGGGGGGGCTTTTGACCCTTATACTAGCAGCGTCTACCTGCGGAGGAGGTTTTGTGAACTTTCCAGCCGTCTCGAAGCAACGTGACGTCACATCAACTTCCTTGTGCAGATTTTCAAAGTTAAAGCTTCGACTGGCGGATTTGTAAGTAAGTCATATTTTGAAATCTAATTTCCGTGACTACACACAAACCAAGACGAATATCCGTAGGGAAAAAAAACGTTAATAAACTGTTACATTAATAAACAGCCATTGTTGCCGTCATTCTGAACTTAAATATTTTATTGAATGATGCAGGATTACAATTCCATTTCCTGTTTCAATTAATGAAAAACACCCGCCATGCAAGTAGCGCAACAAGTAACGTGTGCTTTGTTAGTAATAACAACAACATAATATTAATAATGACGTCGTGTTATTTTCAGATGGATGAGAAGACTTTCTACTTAAAGTAAAACCGCAATCCGTCAAATTGTTTCTTATTGCTGCTCTTAGTGAGATAGGATTGATTGATTGATTGATTGATTGATTGATCGATACACCTTTATTTTTTCCACACTTAAGATTTTAGTACTCAAAGCTGTTCACTAAAAAATATTTACAGACATATACACGTTACATTTAGACACACACTACCTATGTACACGAATAATAACAAAAAAGTAACATAACAACAACAATAAACAGTGGAAAGAAAAGTACAAAAGTGGGGTTAGGCAGTTAAAACCTCTACTTAAAAAAACATTTTTCATTAAATATTTATTATAGGTGACACAGAATGGCTGTTTTTCTATTGCTTATTTTGAGTGTTATCTTATTTCATTCTTTTATTCTGTACTGACAACACAAAAAATGTAATGTGTTGTGTTTACTTGCAATGAAAGTTTCTAAATTCTCATGTTAATAATGGTGCCTGTAGAGTCATATACAGGAATGACAATATTGATATATAGAGACATGATTATTTAAACAGTGACAACAGCCAAACATTGTTAGCAGGTTGACATCTTTAAAATGTAAAAGAAAACAATTGTGTTTCTGTTTTGTGGGATTCTGTCCCTGATGAGAGCTTGTGTATCCTAAGACTTGAAGAGAGTTTCGAAGGGTTGGCAAATACAGATAATAAAAATGAATTGATCGAGTGAGTGAGATTGCAACTCTACTCTGGCATTGGAACCTCTGCATGTTACCCCAGCTAAAGCTGGATGAAGTAGAACGGGAAAAAGGGTCAACTTGAAATTGCAAGAAAGCTTTCTCTCCACTTCAGTGTGTTCACAGAGAAAACTAGGCGTAGGTTCAAGTCTGTGCTCGGCACCGTGACTCTGATGCTATTCATCCATAAACCTTCCATTGGCAAACGATCCAGGGATGACTTGTATCTTAAAGTTTTCTATCAGTCTGACTCTGTCCAGACTTGCAGGCCTGCAGCGTGCCACCTGTCTGTGGTGCAGACGAGAAGCTGCATTCCTTAACAGGAGGAAAGCTTCACCTGATGACAGACAGCACTCTCTCTCACACACACACACACACACTGTACGGTAAACATTTGTTTTCATACAAAAATATGACATTTTAAGATCGTCTGACTATGCCTCGTATGATCAACTACATCACCAAATGGAAAGAAGGAACGACCTTGTGGTCCGGGATCTATTCCTTCTTATTTCAACAATCCTGTCCGCACATGCACGACTAAGTCCACTTGTCTCCGAGGATCTCTTCTGTCATTTCTTGCCGGCGGCTGCATTTCAAGTGAATGTGTCTCACCTTCACCATCAGATTTGAACCCTCATCCATCGTCTCCAGTGCTCTCAGCTGCCAAAGAGTCATTGTGAAGGGTGACACTTGTGTTATGACTCGCAAGATGAACTTGTGTTGTTTCTGTCTAAACTTGGGCTTTCCTGAGTGGAGGACGACCCCTGAACTCACCGTGGGTCAACTCAAGTAACGTTGTGGAAATAGTTTAGGGCTATTTGAAATCTTTTTTAGCAGAATGAACCTCTAATCTGAAGCAATTAAATACAGCTTTCGTTTTTTAATTAGAATTCCTTTAAAGATAATGATCAATTATGTTTTATTGTCATTCCCTCATTATCAAGAAAAATAAATACACGAGCATCAGTCAGAAAGTTATTTGAAAAAAACAAACAATTAAAATTATTTAAAGAAATAAAAGCTCCTAGTAATTTAAAGTATGACACCTTTGTTGTTGTGTTTTTTATTATCAAACATTTTAACAAGTAGCATTTGCTCAAAAGCAGCATCATTTCAAGTCAACAATAAAAACCATCCAATATATTATCAATTAAACTTTATCGTCGAATCCTTCATGATTTATTTGGCGACATCTAGTGTTTATAAAACAAACGTCCATTCATTCTTTGTTTTTCCAGGCACATCGACAATGAAACGCAACTTCATTTGGCCTTATTTAAAAAAAAATCTGTTCAAGGGCATCAGGATGTTGGTTGATGTGTTTTGACATTGCATGTAAAAAACAAACTTTTAGGCTTCATCACAGAATTGATGCACAATATTCAAGGTGAACTTGAATAAATCTGGAGATGAATGAAGTGGTTCACATGGATACAGTTTCTCTGACCCACTGACTTGACCTATTAAAAACAATTCTACAGCAATAAAGCCAATAACCCATAAATGCAGGAAACATGTATTTAACTACAGCAGTAAAGTCATTAAATACTGAAGCGATCCTCACAGCTTTCACAAAGTAGAGATGCTACCTAATAAAGTTCTACCTAACCTAACCTAAAACATTTTTTTTTTTAATTCCTCCAGCTGTATCAACATGACCTGATCCGACCGGTCAGTTCTGCATCAGTAGATATTTGGAGGAGAAGATGTTCCTTCAAAAGGTTTCTTAGTCAGCTTAATATGTGTGGCCCCCTGCAGGTCTGTAGGCTCTGTAACTGTTGAATGAACAATAGAAAAAGAAGTGAGTGACTGCAATCTTGCTACATACGACACTATGACTTGCAAAGACATGAAGAGCTTGTTAAATGAAGACACTGAAGACGAGGAAAGGTGAAGAAGAGAGTTAAGGCAGGGTGGACATCGGATACAGCAGCTGGGGAGGACATTAGGGACTCCTTCCATGATGCATGGGTTAGAGAGTGAAGCTCGGACAAGTGATGTGGCGCTCAGACCACACAACATTGTAGGAGAGGCACTGTGACTGTGACAGATAGTGGTTCTAGTATATTTCAGTAGAGGCTAAAAATTGGTTTTGTTTGGTGATCTGGTTAAATCTTTCATTGTTATTTTAGGACGCGACATCTATGAACAATCGATGAAGATGAAAAATCTTAAATTTTACAATTAAATTCTTAAATTTAACGATTAAATTCTTAAATTTAACGATTAAATTCTTAAATTTAACGATTAAATTCTTAAATTTAACGATTAAATTCTAAAATGTAACGATTAAATTCTTAAATTTAACAATATAGAGGGAGACTGAATTCTAGTGAAATCTTGGATGATGGAGGGGATTCGAGGTCTGGAGACCGGGCGTGAGGGTCTGAATGAATGAAAACCAGAGGTGTTCATGACGTGTAGATTAATGTTTTCCATGATGAACTTCCACAGACCACAAGGGAAAAGCTTATGAACGTCTCTCTTTAATATTCTATTGCTGTGATCTGATGGTCGCGGCTACACGGTGGACGAGTGCGTCTGTTTCTTTTGGGATTCATTTCTGTTGGATTCGAGAAACTTGGAACTTTAATGAACAAATCTGTTGAATTATTCTTCCGTTCAGTTCATTAAAATATCACGTGATGAAGCAGTCTCTTTAAAGACACTTTTATATGCCTCTTATCGTGCTTTGTCAGTGACTTTAGTAGGCGAAACCTTTGTCATGGGACTGCACAGATGACTGCACTCCTGATTCATACAGAGAATAAAAGAGGTGGTCAGTTACAAGTCTCACCTACAGGATTGGAAGTAATGTTTATATTTCAGTCTGTGTGACGTCGGTCAATGGTGATTTATTTTAGAAATTGACCAACACTTTACTTTTATAACTTGTTTCCTGTCAGAACAATGTTGTCATAAGCAAGAAAAACCGCTGTCACGCTTTTTTTTTTGTGAGTCCTTGGATAAGTTTGCATTGTTTTCTATTTTCCACGCTGCAAAACATAACACCGTTCTGCGTCCGTGTCTGGTGCGAGTCCAGGGTAAGGAGACAATGGGAATCGATTGTGTCGCCAGAAACCAATGAGCACTTAACTACCAGGAGGAGCGCAAGTGTTGTTTGGTGTGAACACACTTGTAGAAGAGTCAGAGGGGAAAGTGCTCGACAATTGAGAGACATTTTCAGATTAGACTCTTACCTCAAAAAAGAAATCACACTAACAGTGGTCAGGTACAAAAATAGAACCACAATGAGTATGAGATGATTTCCTAAAAGAACAAGAACAATAATTTTGTTATATGTCAAAAGAAAAAAACACTTGAGGTGGCTTCAGTAGCTTAATGCGGTGATCAATGTCAGGGCTTTAGGAAACACAAGGTCGACCGATTTGGAAGTATTTGTGATCACTCACGATTGAAAGGGTTTTGCACCGGGTCGCTCTTGAGGTGGCTGACAGGATTCTCAAAAGCACAGGCGTACGACTGTCCCCGATTCTCCTGAACACCAGGAGGAGGAAAAAATGTCAGGTTGTTAAGTTTGTTAAAGAAAAATAGGAAGAACGGAGAAAAAAGGGGACAATCTCTTAGTTTGGAAATATTTGTCTTGAGTGAGCTATGAATTTGTTTAGAAAACTAGATCAAAGATTGTCTTAGATTGTCTTCTTTTTTTTTTAAATCAAAGAATGATGTGTTGACAATTCAGAAAATACATTCACAGGTAAGGGTTTCAAGAATTGAACCCGAGACTCACAGCAGAGGCTCTGGTCTCACCTCAGTTAAGGTGATTCCTCTGGTTAAATTAACCACTTTGCCGTCAATTTCCCAGAACAATCTGACAGGTTCGGCCCCGGCTCTCGTTCCATCACAGGTCAAAAGACACGTGTGCATGTCATCACATGTCACCGACACACTTGGTTTGGATACAGTACCTGAGAGAAATATTACGTAAAAAAAAAGGTGACAATAATAATGATGTAACTGATGTACTTACCAATAACTTTAAGCTCAATGTTAGTGACACTTTTGTCGTTGACGGATACAGAGTAGTGACCACTGTCTGCCAGCGTTAGGCCGGTAATCGTCATTTGTCCAGAGGTAGTATTGAGCGTTCCACGATCTACAGACATGAAGGGGGCGAGAAGAGGATGAGATCAGGAAGATTATGGGGCTTACAATCGCCAATTAGAGCTTTAAATGCTACATTCACACACAGACATACTATTTTATATATAGAAACAAGACGTACGCCAAAAAACAAACTGCTTTGTGTAAAGTGTTTTAGATATATACTTAATTGTTAAACATTCACTATTATATACCACACACGCAGGATTTAAAAGTAGTTGTGTGTCAATATTCAGTTTTCCTTTTGTTTTGCAGTCGTCGTCGTTCCTAGAATGAAATATGTTGCGTTACCTTGAAACTGACGCCACGCATCCACGTCTTTGCCGTGCCATTCCATAGCAAGATCCGGTTCGATCTTCCACGTCACACTAGTGACAGGCTTTACGGGATGAATCGGTGAGAGAACAACGGTGCCTC
Source organism: Callionymus lyra (assembly GCF_982586985.1). Lineage (NCBI taxonomy): Eukaryota > Metazoa > Chordata > Actinopteri > Syngnathiformes > Callionymidae > Callionymus > Callionymus lyra. Next base: position 26,011,405 of record NC_141822.1, read on the forward strand.
CCACGACGCCATAAGTAACAGCTGATGATGAAAAAATAAATGTATTAAGTCACAATTACATTGCATGGAGTCACTTTACTAATTATAAATAAGAACTCTACAAATGACTGTGAATAACTAACATATTTATTTATTTAATATAGTATTTATTTATGGTATTTATTTGAATATAGTAAGGTTAGGTACAGATTAAATATGGCGGTTTTACCTACATATAAGAAACATTTTTAGCTTTTTGTATTTGAATAAGAAAGCCAACAGCTAGTTACTTTTTGACTGACTGATGGACACAACATTTAGATACAAATTATACTTATTATTTAATATTTTTAGAAATGGTTTTTAACCTTATTTTTAATTGTACTTTTTTTGGAATAATTCCATCACGTCAACATTAGAGATGACAAATGTGTGAGGCAGCCAGAAAAGTCATTTTTAGTCAGTTTAAGAGATTGTGCTCGAATAGATGAAAAGTGAAAAAAGGGGAGACTTCATACATGTCTTTAGAACTTTTTAACACTTGTTATAAACCTCCAAATCATGCTACTACACTCATGACTTTGAAATCTTTTAAATGGATATTTATAATATTTCATCATCATTTTGTAATAGCTCCCTAACTTCAACTCTGGCGCTAACCAGATTTATGTCACTTATAAAGTACTTACATATCTTTTTACTACACTCAGAACTTTTTACTTTTACATTAATATTTTCATGCAGTATTTCTTTAAGATTTTGTATTAACTCAACTCACGTATAAAGGAACCCTACATCATTATACAACACTTTTCAAATTGTACTTTAAAATTATTTTATTTCTCACAACTCTTTACAAAATCTTTATGTAGTGCGATCGAGACTTTTTTTTCTTCTTAAATGAAGGTTTAGTCGATAGTGTAACAGTGATTAGAATCCATCGAAATTTATTTTTAATTGTTCATATTAAAAACCTATTAAACCGCAAAGATAGAATCTGTCAATATCCAGCCATCCCTTACGAGACTACCATCACGTGAGCCCGCAGTCAGCGAACGACCGTCACGTGAGCCCACATTAAAAAAATCTTGCGCTTCTATTGCTAAGCTAACGGTAAAGACGCTGAAACCCTTCTGATACATGAGGCCACTTGAAAATTGCAATAAAGTAACAGTAATAATGTTTTATGTTGTTTTTATTCAACTTGATGCAATCCTGTTCTACTGTCTTTGGAGTAAATGATTATAAGATTTATTTATATTTATAATTTTATGTATTTATTTATTTTAACCAACAACAACTGTGTTAATACGGATATAGCGGAAAATGTATCTAGACTCAGTTTTTTGACGTAGATTTGAAAGTAATATCATTATATAATATGTAAAATAAACTACACATTCATTTTAAATATCATAGAATTATGCACTGGATTATGCTTAAATATAGTCATATGTTAATGACGACATTTTCAAAATTAAATTAAAATAATCCTTAAAAGTTTAGTGAAAAATTCTACTGGATTATGCTTCATGATGACCTTGACTACTATCATCGTAAATTTGGAGAGATTTTACTGTAGAAATTTTGAATAAATGATCATTAAATATAGTCATTATATGTTAATGACGACATTTTTAAAATTAAATTAAAATAAAACCTTTAAAGTTTAGTGAAAAATGACACTGGATTATGCCTCATGATGACCTTTACTACTATCATGGTAAATTTGGAGAGATTTTACTGTAGAAATTTTGAATAAATGATCCTTAAATATAGTCATTATATGTAATGACGACATTTTCAAAATTAAATTAAAATAATCCTTAAAAGTTTAGTGAAAAATTCCACTGGATTATGCTTCATGATGACCTTGACTACTATCATGGTAAATTTGGAAAGATTTTACTGTAGAAATTTTGAATAAATGATCATTAAATATAGTCATTGTATGTTAATGACGACATTTTCAAAATTAAATTAAAATAATCCTTAAAAGTTTAGTGAAAAATTCCACTGGATTATGCTTCATGATGACCTTGACTACTATCATGGTAAATTTGGAGAGATTTTACTGTAGAAATTTTGAATAAATGATCATTAAATATAGTCATTGTATGTTAATGACGACATTTTCAAAATTAAATTAAAATAAAACCTTAAAAGTTTAATGAAAAATGACACTGGATTATGCCTCATGATGACCTTTACTACTATCCTGGTAAATTTGGAGAGATTTTACTGTAGAAATTTTGAATAAATGATCCTTAAATATAGTCATTATATGTTAATGATGACATTTAGAAAATTAAATTAAAATAATCCTTAAAAGTTTAATGAAAAATTCCACTGGAATATGCCTCATGATGACCTTTACTACTATAATGGTAAATTTGGAAAGTTTTTACTGTAGAAATTTTGAATAAATGATCCTTAAATATAGTCATTATATGTTAATGATGACATTTTCAAAATTAAATTAAAATAATCCTTAAAAGTTTAGTGAAAAATTCCACTGGATTATGCTTCATGATGACCTTTACTACTATCATGGTAAATTTGGAGAGATTTTACTGTAGAAATTTTGAATAAATGATCATTAAATATAGTCATTGTATGTTAATGACGACATTTTCAAAATTAAATTAAAATAAAACCTTAAAAGTTTAATGAAAAATGACACTGGATTATGCCTCATGATGACCTTTACTACTATCCTGGTAAATTTGGAGAGATTTTACTGTAGAAATTTTGCATAAATGATCCTTAAATATAGTCATTATATGTTAATGATGACATTTTCAAAATTAAATTAAAATAATCCTTAAAAGTTTAGTGAAAAATGACACTGGATTATGCCTCATGATGACCTTTACTACTATCCTGGTAAATTTGGAGAGATTTTACTGTAGAAATTTTGAATAAATGATCATTAAATATAGTCATTGTATGTTAATGACGACATTTTCAAAATTAAATTAAAATAAAACCTTAAAAGTTTAATGAAAAATTACACTGGATTATGCCTCATGATGGCCTTTACTACTATCCTGGTAAATTTGGAGAGATTTTACTGTAGAAATTTTGAATAAATGATCCTTAAATATAGTCATTATATGTTAATGATGACATTTAGAAAATTAAATTAAAATAATCCTTAAAAGTTTAATGAAAAATTCCACTGGATTATGCCTCATGATGACCTTTACTACTATCATGGTAAATTTGGAAAGTTTTTACTGTAGAAATTTTGAATAAATGATCCTTAAATATAGTCATTATATGTTAATGACGACATTTTCAAAATTAAATTAAAATAATCGTTAAAAGTTTAGTGAAAAATTCCACTGGATTATGCTTCATGATGACCTTGACTACTATCCTGGTAAATTTGGAGAGATTTTACTGTAGAAATTTTGAATAAATGATCATTAAATATAGTCATTGTATGTTAATGATGACATTTTCAAAATTAAATTAAAATAAAACCTTAAAAGTTTAATGAAAAATGACACTGGATTATGCCTCATGATGACCTTTACTACTATCCTGGTAAATTTGGAGAGATTTTACTGTAGAAATTTTGAATAAATGATCCTTAAATATAGTCATTATATGTTAATGATGACATTTTCAAAATTAAATTAAAATAATCCTTAAAAGTTTAGTGACAAATTCCACTGGATTATGATTCATGATGACCTTTACTACTATCCTGGTAAATTTGGAGAGATTTTACTGTAGAAATTTGAAATAAACGATCATTAAATATAGTCATTATATGTTAATGACGACATTTTCAAAATTAAATTAAAATAAAACCTTAAAAGTTTAATGAAAAATTACACTGGATTATGCTTCATGATGACCTTGACTACTATCCTGGTAAATTTGGAGAGATTTTACTGTAGAAATTTTGAATAAATGGTCATTAAATATAGTCATTATATGTTAATGACGACATTTTAAAAATTAAATTAAAATAATCCTTAAAAGTTTAGTGAAAAATTCCACTGGATTATGCTTCATGATGACCTTGACTACTATCCTGGTAAATTTGGAGAGATTTTACTGTAGAAATTTTGAATAAATGGTCATTAAATATAGTCATTATATGTTAGTGACGACATTTTCTAAATTAAATAAAAACAAATCATTAAAAGCCATTTTAAAATTTGTAGTAAAAACGTATACAAAAAATAAATGTTGGCTAATAATATGTTGTGTATATTAAAATGCAACTTTATCGGTAATAATCGTATGGAAATAGAACATTGCGGACGGAATATTATACATTTTGAAAATGTTGTATGTTTATAATGCAATAGTAATGCAATTATTTTTGAATTAAAATAAAGTTATTTTCAATTCAAAGTATCAATATTTAGAAAATGAATTGATAAAAGATTTCCTCTGGTGAAAACGATCTTCTCTCGGACGCTAACATCGAAGCTACTATGTTAAAGTTCAACTCTTACCTGAGACGCATCTCACTCCGACAAAGGAGAAATAAAGTGTCATGAGGTAAGAAACGCAGGTGGAAGCCTGATGCGCCATATTTCATCTTATCCACTGTAGTTCTGATCTGATCATGTTTAAACGTCCAGCACAGACAAGGCCGCGAGGTGTGAGTGAAAGAGAAACCGGAAGAAGAATCCAACCCCGGGACACACCCAAGAGGAGCGAAGACTTAAGTAAAGTTGGCTCGATCTTTGCGCGTTAATAACTCGGAAACGCTAAGGTGTTGAAGTACAATTTTAAGATTGTATGGTCACCATGTTCATGTGACTAAAGAAGGGCCTCCATATATATGTTAGTTTTTTACATTTCTTTTTTAAATCAATATTTTCATGCAATTTTGCCATACATTTTGTAATAGCTTTGTAATTACATCTCTGATGGTCCCCAAATTAATGTCACGTATGAAGTACCTTCATATCAAGTTACTACACTCATTAGTTTTTATAATTTATTATTTTTATTTTCAAAATCATCATTTCTGTGCAATATTTCACATACATTTTGTAATAGCTTTGCAATTAGAACTCCGATGGTCACCAAGTTCATGTCACTTATGGAGTACCTTCATATCAAGCTACTACACTCGTTAGTTTTTTTTAATTTCTTCTTGAAATTTTAAAAATCACCATTTCTGTGCAATATTTCACATACATTTTGTAATAGCTTTGTAATTTCAATTGTGATGGTCACTGACAGACCGGCCCACTTTATGGGTGGTGAGGGAGGCTATCAAGCCTGTGCATTGATGTCAAGCATTTTACGTTATTTTGGACCTAAATCATCTAGTAAACATTAACATGAACCCTAAAGTAGCATGCGGTTAAATAATTGCAGTAGTGTGGTACTAATAATAAAAATAATGAGGCTTGTACAGAGATCCTCTGTCCACAGCTGGATCATCTTCAATCTAGAAAAAAAAAGAAGAGATACAAGTATTGTTAATTATGCTAGTTAACCAAAACAAGCCCATTATCATCAGCAGTACTATATTAAAAATAGTTAAATATTAGTTAAATATGTACCTAAGATTATGTAAGGTTATTAAGCAATATTATGCCAGACACGTACACAAAACAAATCATATTTTTCCACCATACAACCCGAACCATCCGATGATGATCCCATGAAGGTGAAGATCCATTAAGTTGTTTGCTAATTTTCCAAATATAACTTACCATCATGAGGTCGTTCGCCGCCTGAGTGAGCTCTGTCCCGTCATCTCAGAGTCATCCCCACCATCTTTGTCAGTGCTACTGCTGGGCATGTCATCATCGGTGGACAATGGTCCCGAACGACCAACAAATAGGTCCATTATTTAAAAACCTGTAGCTGCAAGTTGACTCAATGATTTCCTTTTTTTTCTATCCCTGAGCTTTTCAGCAGCACCTTTGCGGTTTTTATGCTCAACAACTTGGAATATTATGAATAATATGTTGGAGCCTTGATATACGTGTGGTGAGTGAAAGAGAATAAATAGTATAACAGTGTTTAGAAGCACATAACATCTATAGCGCATATGTGTACGTGTATGCGAGAAGAACTAGAAAAAAAAAAATTCTATACAAGTTTGTAAAAGTTGTCTCCTTCCACACACACATTTGACACTAGAGTGAAAACAGATCATGAACAGAACTGCGTCAGCAGTTAATCTGAATAGCTTTATTGTCATGGTTTTACAAATAAGATACTTCTTCAACTGTGCAACACAATGGAATGGGCTGTCCAACTTCTTGAGGGGCCTCTGTATCTCCATGGAGCAGTGAATCCTGCAGACTCTGAAGGCCACATTTAGGGAATGTTTTTTTTCTTTTTCTTCGTCGCTTACAGCCCAGACCTCAAGGTCAAGTCGCGACAGATTTCATGTCTAGAATTGTCTTGCTGCCCTTTTTTTCCATGTCTGCAGGATTCACCATCAGCTCTACATGTTTTTAAACCACCTTGAATGTGAAAGAAACTCCTCAATATTAGGCTGTGTACACGTGTACAGTCTCTTTGGATGAGGCTGGTGGGACTGTCTGAGCTGCTCATCTTTTTTTTTTCTTCCTCCAAATGTTTGATCCACCACATGTTTTGGGACACCAGTACAGATAAGAACAATGGCATGCAAGACTCACAAACAGACCCACGTTTCATCTTTTTTTCGTTTTGTTTTTTTAAATATAAAGTTTTCCATGTCAGTACAAGCACCAGGCCCTGGCAATGATTCCTCCCACCCTGAGCAGAAGCTGAAGAGGATGCTCCACAACTGACAGTGTGGGGGAATGTTTTCGGGGGAGTCTCGCACTAGTAACAAACACAAGAGCTGGTTTCTTTTTCATTTAAGTCACACTTCAGAGCCATAATATATATCTCACATTCTTCAATATTTCTTCCTTCTACAGCTTGGTTAAAACTACAAATCGATGTGCTTTTTTTTTTGTTTTTAAATCACCTCAGAAAAAGAAGAAGAGCGTATGAAGTCGAACAACAACTCATCCCTCTGGCAAATTTATTGCAAAAGAAATGATGGAACAACCGAAACAACAACCCACACTTCAATATGGCACAAGCATGTCAACCTTAAAAACGCATCATCATCATGGAGGCGAGTGAAAATCCAGAGGAACCAAACCAAGAAACCACACCATATCTAAAAATATTAAGACATTTATCATCAACAGAGCAGAAATAACCTTTTTTTCTGTTTTTAGCTTCCCAGACATGCAGCTGCACCAAATAATAAAACCTGTGATTGCAATGAAGGAATAAGAAGCATCACCAGTTAAAATCCACCTTGTTGTGCGAGTGAGAACTCTTGTTCCGAGGGTGATTATGTCACCGCCAGTCATCGCGCACCTGCTGGAGATGAGAGCAAGACGAAGCAAAGAAAAAAAAGAAGGTGCAAATAAACAATTCTTGGTTCACCATCTCGGTCGCCCCTTAAATCCTTCTCAGTTATGTTGATGTGCTTATCAGTGAACATCCCATTTTGGCACACGTCCAGCTCAGGTAGCAGGAGAAAATAAAGCATGAAACGGTTAACTCCACGCTTTATTTTGTTATCCCTATATATATATATATATTTATTTATATGTATATATACAGTATATACTGTATTTGTGTCTTTTTCTATATAGGAAAACTTTTCTTACATATTCCTCTGAGGGGTTTCTCCTCCAGCCCTTGAACGGAGGGTAGAACTTTGACTAGAGTCCCTAAACTGCAGCCACTCAGCACAAATCAATACCAACTATGTTTCAAATAAATACTTTATAAAATGAGGGAAAAAACATTAAAAAAAAAAAGAATGTTGAAGCATAGTAAATGTAGTGGCTTCATAATGATACAAAATAAAAATAAAAACAAAACGATGGTTAACTCGGAGGAGTGGTTGGGGGGTAACTCGGTCAGTATCTCATGAAGCAACGTAAAAACTGTTCCTCTTCTTTCTCCCAGAGGTGATCATGCTCCGTCCGATCAAAGTCTGTGACCTTTTAACCTTTGGCGGCCTTCCCTCCCACCTTGATCCGTTCTCCCGTTTGTCTTGAAGAACCGTTTTAGTCGGCGTAGTGCATGATGGATTCTACGTAGTTGCCGGGGAAGAGGCCGGTGGTCCCGTTCATCACCCCCTCGTACCAGCCGTCGTCGTTCTTCTTGATCACGTAGATGATGGCGCCCTCCTGGAACGAGAGCTCGTCTTCCTTGTCCCGGCTGTAGTCATAAATGGCCACCACTAGGGGGAGGCACAGGGGAGAAAATGTGTGAAACAAAACTCTCGCACCAACTTCGCTTATGAACAATAGGTTTTTATTTAGAAAAAAAATGCAAGTCATATTGTTGTGAACTTTTTTTTAGTAAGATTTATTTAATTTTGTTCGCAAGTCTTGTATTATTTTAGATAAATAAACTAGGTTTATCAAAAGAATATACCTTATAATATTTAAACGAAAAAACTGACGTTTGTTTCTAGACTACTTGAATTATTATTAAACATTTTTAAACAACAAATTAAACATTTAAAATTGTATAATTAAATAATAAGAGCAACATAAGTCCTGTTTCGCTGTTACTACCATTTTTAATCCAGAATCTTCCATTGAAAGGTTCATACTTATTCTATGGGATATAATTATTAGGGGATTCTGACCTTTCTCCATGTAGGTGCGTGGCGCCCATGGGGGGTCTTCCTCTGCGTAAGGGTCGCTGTACTCCACCACTGCGGACTCTTCCTCTTCTTCCTCGTCCTCGTAGTCCTCGGGGGGCGGCGGCGGAGGGGTGGGCTCTTCAAACACCGGCTCCTCGGCGGGAGGAGGTGGCGGCGGCACGTCTGAGACTGCAGGTGGTTTTGGATTTGGTTGGAAGAGAAGATCGATTATCCATAATGGCAGGAAAACAGGAAGAAAATGTAGTGAAATGCATAGGCATGCATGTTTCAATACGTATCAATTAAACATTAACTGTAGGAATGCCCGAGTAACGGTCATGCAAACAGGCATCGTTGACAGATTGGTGACATCAGTTGTTGAAATCCATTCAACTTAGCAGAGTTAAAACTCTTTTGCTTGATCTAAAGGTCCCAGAAACGACTGGTGTTAGGGGTAGGACTCTGCTTTTTTGGGCAGTTGGTGGTCATGCAGAGGGAGGTAGGAGCTTTTGGCCACTTACTGGTCTCCTGAACTCGGGCCACAAAGCCCATCAGAGGCAGCTGAGGAGTGATCTGCATGGAGGGGGGCGGGGGAGCGAGCGGGCCTGCTAACGCCACACAGTGTCAACACACGCAGAAGTGTGGAGCCACAGAAGAGCAGCGTGGAAAGAGATGAAGACAGAGAGAGAGGAAAGACAAAAGACATTAGTTTGAACAGATATAAGTCGAACACATAAAGATGCTCAAGAAGTGAATCTGAAAAGGGGGAGGAACCAGGGCTTTTGCCAGTTCCTGTCCGTCATGGACCAGGGCTTACACAAAAGAGGTGAAAGCCCCCCTAAAAAAGGGACTAATCTTAGCTCATAATATAATCTTCATTACCGGAGTTGACCAAAAATTTGATCATGTGGTCGAAATGATCTCGCACTGTATGCAACAAAAAAACATGAATATCATTTGACAACAATATTTCACACAATGTGGACGAGCTTAAAATGTCGATCAACAGTTGGGAGAGGTCTCAAAAGGTACCTTGATTATGAGCAAAGTGGGGTCCCCCGTTGAGCTGACTCTGGTTAGGTACCATGCTGGGCTGGCCTGTGACAGAGGACGGCCTGCGGTACGGCAACGATCCGCCCACCTGGTTATTTTGAGGCGGCTGTGCTGGGCGATTCATGCTAAAGAATTGAGAAGCACCTGAGGGGAAAATCATATAGAAGATGTAAAAAAAAAACACACCAAAAAACAGAAGTTTTGGACGTTGGAGTTTAGCATGAATTATGACAATGATGATGGCTGCCACTCAACTTGGATGTTGATAACTTGGATACGTAATTTAGGGATTTCATTTAAGACATAACATCCTGTGTGTTTCTATGAATATAACAGGCGGATTTTCATGAGAGAATAATCAACATTCCAAGTCTGTGCATGAAACATCAGAGCAGCACCGACAGGAGGAAGCTGATGAGACATGGTGATGATGAGCCGCAGAAGAAGGTGAAGAAACGGATTAATGAACAAATGTCTAGATGTTCTTAATCCCAGTAATTCATTTTATCAAAAAGGAAAATGGGAAAGATTTTTTTTTTAATAATAATATAGTCAGAAAAGGCCTCTCTATATACAATTAATTTGGAATGTGTACTTGCAAGAATCTGCCAACTATTTGATATATTGTAAAGCTGTAGGATCACCAATATATTTGTAGTAATGACCAAGTACTTTAGCTTGCTTGACCTTGGTTTTGCAGAATTTAAAGACTGCATCACTCTTTACCAAGTGATAACAGCCTTTAATTGTTTTGTAAAGCTGATGTTTGTACATATTTCCGTTTCAAATCTGCTAGAGTTAAATGTATCCTCTTGTCCTCAGTCATCCCTGGGATGTTGGTGACTTCACTTGTTCCTTTAGCTGCGGAGGACGTAATGACTGCAAACCAGATGTTTAATGGCAACCAAAAAAAAAACAAAAAACGCCTTGAATATTTGAATATTCATTTTACTCAAGTATTAATACTTGGGCGGCACTAATAATACTAATCAAGTGTTATTAATAATACTTGATTAGTATTATTAGTATATTAGTATAAGTAAATACACAGAAAATAGATTACTTTATGTCATTCACTATTTAAATATAAAAATCATAAAGGAAAAAGTATGATAAAAATAAATAAATATTCAACGTATCAATGTTCTTACATCCCTATTTCATCAATATTTTACCAAAAGACTATGTATATGTAAATCAAACATGGGGATACACGGAGCAGTTGACTATATTTTTATGGCCCCTTATGATTTCAGAATAAAACAACTAATGTGGAAAAATTCACAGCAAAACAATTGTCCCCTGAAATGAAATGTAGTGTTTATCTTAGCACAGAACAGGAAGTCAGAGATGAGGGTGAAGACATGCAGCTGGAGGACGGCTACACGTCTAGAGGTGGGATGGCAGCTACAGAGGAGGGGGTTGAGCTTTCCCCCATTGGGATACACTCACCTTGTGCAGGATTGTTGTAAGTAGCAGGGCCTGTGCCAGTGGGGGCAGAAGAGACAGGGAGCTGGGGAGGTGGAGGGGGTACAGGCGGGATATCTACAGGAGGGTTTGGGGCCTGTGAAGGGCCATCTACGATAGAGGAAGCAGAGCCAGGGGTGGTGGCTGTGTTGGAAGTGGGTTTGGCAGGGTTGGGCGGCATAGGGGCGGAGCCTAATGGGGTTTTTATTCAACGCAAAAGGTGAGATAGGTAAAGAGAAGACAAGTAAGAAAGGTAAAGACAAGATAAGTAGACTAAGAGGAAAGTGCATTTCAGACACAATCGTAGTTATGGCTCACATTGTATTAGTTGTTAGTTCAGACCAAAGAGAAATCAGACTTTACCTGGAAAAGCGTTGGGTGGGGCAGGGGTGGGCACGGCTATGGGAAGGCCCACACTGCCACTGCCACTGTTTTCTCGACTGCTGCTGCGACTACTGCTGGGGTGGCTTCCTCCACTGCTTCCACTGCTGATGTTTGGGGCAGCAAACACGTCAAATGCCGACAGTAAAAACACTGACAAGAATTTCTATCATTGCTAAACCTGATCCTGAAGGGTCAATTTTGGAAGATAAACATTTTTGCAATTCTCAAAAAATACTTAAACCAGTATTTAACCATTTTAATTACAAAACTCAACTTCTATTATAATCATTTGACTGAACGAAATACAAATTAACTTTGATTTTAGCTACATCTAAGATTATAACACATGAATACCACAACTAATATCACCCTCTTCCCAATGTTCTTACTGGGGGATGGGGTGGGGGGGCTGTCAAGAGCACTAACACGATTAAATAAGCCTTTATGAAATGAACATGTCACAGTGACAGACAGCAGCGAGAGGATTTTCCACAGACAGACGCAGACGGTGACGCAGTCAAGACACCAGACAAGGACAAATATATGACACACATAAGAGGCAGAATGCAGCAGGTCATGTGGCACGGACATTTTGCGAGACAGGAGTGTATGGTTGAAGCAAACGAGCAGCGGATACGAGTCTAGAGATAGGGTGTTGCTAAGAAGAGAGTCTTGACATGCATCTTGTGGATTTGCCAGAAATGCTACTCATGATGTTTTTGGTAAATTGTTGGCTCAACAGAAGGGTCTGAGTGCAAAAAGAAAAATCCTTTTGCTTCTGGACTTGAGCTTTACTCTCCTCTTGATGCATCAGGGAATCTTGGAATTCTGCTCAGAAACCTTTGGTGACCTTGCGGCTGTGACGGTTCCATCAATATCGTTATGAAATCATCATTATAAAGACACATGCTAATAAGTATGCCGAAATATATAAATGAGTCCATGTGTATTTTCTTTTGTTAAGAAAAGGCTTTCTCCCTTTCCACTGGGCTAAACTTAAGACATGATTATGGTAAATAACTAACCATTGACAAAAACATATCTTAGGTCAGGCCAAACAAGAAGAAAATATTTTCTAGTGACTGATTGATCCTTCTTTATCATCATTGTAAAGATGGCAAAACTATCTTTAGTTTCTAAAAAAAAAAAGAAGATCAGGAGTGTGGATGTTACCGTAGACAGAAGAAGAAAGGCAGGAAGGGGGACAGGGGGCGCATTGTTCAAGTGTAGAGATACATGCTGGGAGGGGGGTAGGGGGTACCTGTACGTGCGGTTCCTCTGATTAACAGATGCAGTGCGTGCTGGGCTCGGCTGGGTGTGCGCCATGATGCGCGTCGGGCTCGAGACGTAGTCGTTTGGGACAACGGGTGGACGCACTGGCTCAAGCGTCCTATAAGGGGAGTGTCGCCTGTGAGAAGGGTCAGGAGTTGAAGGAGAGGGGGGGGCGTCCACAGAGAAGTTGTGGGGGAGGAGGGGAGGAGAGCAAGAAACAAACAAGTGCAAACTTAAAAAAAAAACGGGGCATAAAGGGGGGGAAACACCAGGATCAGGTGGTGTCGGGCAAAGTGGACTCAATGCGGATCTTGAGGAACACAGGACTGGATATCTAAACATGGTATGAACGGCAGGTACCATGTTGTCTAGTCAATATGCCAATACTGTGAGGTTTAGTCGTCATAAAGTGGCATATAACCCGTCTCTGAGCACTGTTGCTATGGATAAAGATGATGCTATGAGGCATATGGGGCAGCCAGGAGGGGGCGGGCTGGATCACAAACACACAATTGAAAGTAACTTCTGAAAACCAAAGGAACATAATGAAGCCAAATAACGACAAAGAGGAAACAACAAAATTATATTCAACAAGATGTCCGCCCGTCACTGAGAGTGCATCATGGGAGTGTTGTGGATGATCGGCATGCACATCTTAATAGGAACAGAGACACCCACACCTCGGAGAGCCACTTGTAAAAGACATCATTCCCAGACTCCAGCGCTTCACAACTGTTAATTTCATGGAGTGTGGGAGTGAATTAACACTTGGCTACACAGACACACACTCACAAGGAACACTTGACACCCAGGAAGGTCCCATGAGTAACAAGAACACATTAAATAGCTGTACTTCAATCCCTTGTGGTTAGGAAACATCAGATTGCGGAACAGACACCAGTGACACCTATTTGTATCCACAGTGCCAGAAATAACACTCTTTAAAAACAGACTAATAACTGGTGTTATGTTAGTGCTCCTTCAGGTTGATTCAAATGATGTATATTTAGAAAATTCCGAAATAAATCGGTGGTAAACAAATGATTAAAATAGTAAATTTCTTCTGAAAGTTGTAACCTTGTAGAGTTAATTGTTATGCTCCTCTCATCATAGGTAGAGGCCTACATACCCAAGTGTTCCTTTCCCTGACATAGGTGGACTGGGAGGCTTCTGTGTGGGAGGGTTTGTGCGAGGAAGTGCGCCTCCTCCAGCCTTCATGTTCTGAGCACTGGCCTACAAGGGTTAAGACATCCGTTAGTTTACTTGAAAGAGAAGCATTCCCACAGAACAAATAACTAGAAACAGATCAGCATAAGGTTCCTAGTGCTTCTAGGATGGGGTACCCCTTGAACATCCAGGAGTAAAATGGCAATATGAAAACCCACAGGACAGCTTCACAAATCATAGATTACAAATGACATGACAACAAATTCAAAAACGTTTCTAAAAAAACATGGTCCGTTGTGCCAGGACGATGGGATGGGAACTTCACAAACAAAACAAAAATAAACCAACATCACATCACAAGAACATCCTTTTTAAAACCACAAAAATCCTCAGTGCTTTGACTTTCTGAATCTTACCTTAAACCTTTGCAACCACTATGGTTGAACATTTAACATTAAAAAAGGTAAGCAGAGGGAGAAAAAAGAGAGAGAAAGAGAGAGAGAAGTCAGTTGATTATTCTGTGACAGTAGAGAGCAAACAGCTATTGATGCCTGTGGCGTTCACACAGTGCTGAGACAAAGGCCCAGTGTTACAGTCATGGGGATTCATTCAAAGAGACAGATTCTCATATATTCAATACTAACATATAAGAAATAACACAAATGATACCGATAGTTCAGAGGAGAAAATATTTCAAATCAATACAACATGTCTTTTCAGATATAATTATTCAAATGACTAATGGCCTAAACAAATAGTCTGGGAAACAGCAGAGTCAGCTCTGAACTTTAAAGAACACAGAACAAATGGAGCCTACCTTAACACCATGACCCATGTCATCGAGCAGAGCGTAGTCGATGGGCTTGCGGATGTAGCGCACTGGTCTCTCTGGATTGGCGGGAGCAATGATTTTGTGCGTGCGCGAAGTATTCTTGTTGGTGGTTAGTATACCGATCTCCCGTCTTGCCACTTTCTCTTTGTGGATGTCCACCGTCTGAAAATCAGGATTTAAGTTCATCCTGCACCGATCAAAAAATAGAAAAATG
This sequence comes from Callionymus lyra, assembly GCF_982586985.1. Taxonomy (NCBI): domain Eukaryota; kingdom Metazoa; phylum Chordata; class Actinopteri; order Syngnathiformes; family Callionymidae; genus Callionymus; species Callionymus lyra. The sequence continues at coordinate 26,026,417 of NC_141822.1, forward strand.
TTTGATTTTGTCTTTACCTGTGAGATGTGATTGATGGAAGACTCCATGCGGCGGAGCTGAGATGCTTGAATGTCAAGCATCTGGAGGACATTGTTGGCCAGCGTGTTGATCAAGTAGGCGACACTGGCCAGGGACTGTGTGGTGTAATTCTTGGTCTCCTCCAGCGCCCTCTCCTTGTCTGGAGACTTTAAAACAAACAACAGATTTAAGTATATTTTATATTACGAGTCCAAAAATAAAACTGAATTTATTAGGGGTTTAAGAAAAATATTGATATAACAATAACACACACACACTTTTTTATAAATAGTCAAATATTCATGGTGTTCATGTATTCGTGAGGTGCAATTAGACCTCTGGCCACTAGTTGACAAAATTTGTCATTTCAAAAAAGAATGGGTACACCAAGCTACTACAGCTTTTAAAGCTGATGTTTGGAATCATTTTGGTTTTAAAACAAAGCTTAAAGTAAAAAAAAAAATTAAACACTGAAGTAAACTGCATATTTCATGTTGTTTGAGACCGTAAATGAACTTCATTGTGCATTTTTAATATACAGTAAGTTTACATTATTTGGGAAGCAATTTCTTTCAAGCACTTTCACATTTTATTGAAGGAAGTATTTGCTCATTTCTATGTTCTATAGGTCATAAAAAAGTTTTTTTTTTTTTAAATAAACAATTTATCGTTGTTGTACAGTTTCGCAATACATCATATCGTAACACATGTATCGTATTTCTACAACACATCTCGGAGAAATGTTTCAAAGTGCTTTTACAATTCAAAACCTTCCATACATCTATTGCATTGCATCACCACGTGAAAATAAGTTTGAAAACTTGGTCAAACCCACTTTAGATTAAGGACAGTGGCAACTAACTTTGAAGGTAATGTACTGTAGTTTGATATTGAATGTAAAAATTGGAATATGGTAAATGGTTATTACTTATAGAACGCTTTCTATGCCCGTCTATACCAAGACACCCATTCAAACACTCAAACACACACTGATGGAAATAGGCTGCGACAGAGCAGAGCAGCTCAACCATCAGGTGCTTCTCAATTATTTTGCATGAATCACACAACACAGCAGACGTTTGAATAAAAATTTGAATGTCTTCTCCTCTAATAAGAACAGAAAATCTACAGTACGAAGTAATACTTGAGACATGGTTACCACCACGTTTTGAAGCCATTCTCATTCTGAGTAACAACAATAACAGCCTTGATGCCAGCCTTCCTCCCAACGTTGGATTCAAAATGATCTTGTAAACTTCAATCCTTTATCAGACGAACCAACGTTTTGCGTTTTATCTGTTGTAAATGACAATGAGAAACAAGCTTCACTAAAACAATGCACATTTTTTCTGAATATTAACTTACATAATTACAACTGTTTGACATTTATTAACTTATTTCTGCCCACTAATGTGTTGTAAATCTTGCAATAAGGTTGCACCCCCTTCAATTTCTTAATAACAACGCCTCCCCTTCAACACCAATGTCAGCATCAATTTAAATGGCAGGGCTTGCTCTGTGACAAAAACAAGCTTTCCCTTTCGCCATTATTCAGTAGCAGCATTATTTAGCTGAATGGCAGGGCTAGTTTGTCAGCCAGCCCACTGTTTCCACATAAGAAATCCATCATTATTAAATATTCATTAAAGGTTGTCACCTACACACCACACATTCCTCAGTTGTACTTGAATAGCACAAAAATCAACTTTCACACAGCAATATCAGTGAACATGGATTGTGTAGAAATCGGCACAAAATAGGCATAAAAAAAATGTAATTTTTGGGAATAACAGGATGTTGACACAGCCACATTTACATTGTTGGGTGAATAGATCAACTTTGATGATCTTACCATGGAAAATATACTCCATGATTGAATTGAAGCCTTAAAAGTTAGTTAAAAAAAATCAAATTAACTGCTCACCCTCATGTTGACTATGGGTTTGGGATTATTTTCAAGGTAATCTGTTCTCTTTTAGAGGTATAGGCAAACATGCATGTCCTCGACATTGGTAAATTATCCGCAAAAATGTAATAACTATTTTTTTAAGATGTTTTTTAGATGGTTAACGCTGCTAGGCCATCAGCCCAAATATTGGGCACTGACACTTGCAATGTGTTGGCTTCAATACAAGATGGACATTACAGACGAACACCACAGAGGTGCTTTAAATAGCTTAATCTGCTCATGTAAACATGGGAGCTCAGTGTTCTGATCAACAGATGGTTAATGCTTTTAAGGTGGAAGGGCTGAACGATTACAGAAAAAATATATAATTGCAATTATTTTCCGAAATATTGCGATTGCAATTATTTATGCATATATTTTTTTCAATGTCCTTTTTTATCCATTTTTTTTTTAATTTAAAACAATAAATGATTAACTTTACAATGAAATGTATTTCTCTTAAATTCTCAAGATAAGTTAAGTATTTTTAATGATAAAGGAAAATAAGGCAAACCTTAAAATAAAAGGGAGAAGGTTTATTTAGTTACTTTAATTACACTTGTAAACATACATAACATTTTCACTGCAAATACTAAAAACTACTGTAAAAAAGGTGCTAAAAGCGTGATGTAAACATTTATATTTATGAGTCAATAAAAAAAAAAAAAAATCATACAAACATCATAGCAGAGTAAAGAAAAGTGAAAACACTGTTTGTTTCTTACTGCTGCTCTTTAGCTTCTCTAGACGTGACTGATCCACGGGTTAATGCGTCTCTCTGCGCCTGCTGCGCTCAGGGCCGCTCGCAAGTCATTTTGACGGCTCGAAAATTAAAAGAACATTAAATAATATCGCAACCTCTGCGATGTAATAATCGCATTTTTGAATACCGCGATTAAAGCGCAAATACAATTAATATTCAGCCCTAGTGGAATGTCCTAGAATACATAAAAGAGAGAAAAAAAGCCTTGAATCAGAAAAAAAACCCCACTTGCTTTAGGGGAAAGAATAATTTTAGTTGTTATGATTCAATTGCAGCATGAGAGATTTCCAGAAATCTGAACAGACCACATTATTGAGCATAATCACTGATGCAGCATCTAAGCATGAAGTCAGACAGGTTATATCACTTGAACATTTACTGAAATGTACTTAAAACACAACTACAACTATGATAACCGTTATCCAACTATTTAGATAAGCTGTAAAATAACAATAAAAAAAAGTTTTATTTCATGTAAAGCACAAATGATACACTATTAATTCCAGCAAGTGTTTTTCTCAGTGCAAAACAATTCGATTTATGATGGATATTGAAATACAATTCCATTATGAGTGTGATTGATCCTTCATTTAAAGTGCGATGTGCAAAACTGTAAATATAGAGTTGTAACTTACAAAACAAGTAAATAAGGTTTGTTATGACAGTTATTGGTCTCTTAATAAATTAAATACCACAGCTCGTCTAACACTTTCCATCATGATGCGGAATGCAAGAAAATGTGGCTGAACTTAAATGAGCCACAAAACCACAAGTGAAATGTATATTAGTTATTACTAGAGGATGCATATTTATGACTTGTCCATTAGTCTACAGAAATGTTAACAGGTTTTCTTGTGATTTGCTTCTAGGCTTGATAGATCACAAGTCGGTTGATGGGTGATAACGTGGGACAGCTAGTCACCTTCCAGGGCTTAAACCTGTCGGACCCGATAAGCAGCACTCATTTTGGGTGTTAAAGTCACAGCCACTCAATCACAAAACAAATAAATCGGTGACATGAAACATGAATAATGACGAGAAGTGGGTACATCTCTTGCTTGTGGCTGAACAACCAAAAGAATACGGTTAACTTCTTTGCGCTTGATGGAGTCTACTGACTCCTTTAAGAAACATCTTAAGACGTTTTTATTTGTTCAGGCTTTTCCTTGATTTTCTGGAACTCCTGTTGTGTTATCAGTTTTATCTTGATCTTTAAAGTCTATATTTTATTGAATATTGTTTTGATTGTCTAAGCGCTTTGTGACCCTGGTCTGGAAAAGCACTATACAAAACAATTACTTACTTACTTAACCCAACCAGTTTTAGGTTGAATACAATGTAAAGGTAATGAACAAATCCACCCCCTTATGAGGCTCATGTGACAGCTTCCTTCAGTGTTGTGAAAAACATATCTAACCCACTCAAGTCACATTTTAATGCAAATAAAAGACAATACACTACAGTTCTTTTACGCACCAGTAATAATAATATGCTTAACCTGTATCATATATATGTGTTTCTGTGATGCCAACACTGACAGCTCAGTAGGCACAGACGACAGAAAAGACAGTTGGCATGAGGGTAAGAGCAGTATTGACAAAAGGATGTTCCGATCGAACGAGTCAGTTGACGAAGCTGATCCAGTTCAAGGTGTGTTTAGTATTGAACCGAGGCTGGTGTCGAGCAGCTAGCAAAGCTAACAACTTGCTACCAGGAGAACCCATGATAGATGCGCCAGTCAACCCAGCCATCGTCACCGCAGAAATAAAAACACAAACACTGCACTGTTCGTCAGAACAACGTTCACGTGAATGACAGATGCGTGTATCCTTCGACGGCTCCTTTGAAAACGTGACATAAAAACGGCTTGTTGTCGCCTCAGTCCGAGCTAGCTTAGCTACAGCTATTCGAGCAGCAGGTATGTCCGACCTGAAACACCACGCCATCTTCTCGCCCGAAAAAAAAAAAGCTTACCTGGACATAATTGCTTTCGCAGTATTCGGCGACCCTTTCCAAGTTGGTGAAACTGTCCAGGAGTGCGCTTCGACCCGCTGGAATCTCTTCTTCCAGTAGCATTTGTAGCTCCGCCATTTTCACATCTTTTAGCAACGCTGTATGCGCTCTCTGGCGCCCCCGCCGTTTGTGTACGCTACTGCACCCGTCGGATTATCTCATTCATTCCCTCCCCTTCGCTTGTCCTGCTTCACGGGTCACGTCTTCTTATCCCAGCTACTCGGGGCGAGAGACAGAGGTTCTATCATAACAGATATATAAAACACTCACCCAGTCACTTATATACACGCATTTTCTCTGCATGGTTTATTTTTTTCTCAAAACTGACCCAAACAGATTTAGAAAATTACAAAAACTTTATTTTCTTTTCATTTTAGTCGTTTTACAGTTGTTGAAAACGTACACAGAATATAAGCCAGTGACAATCAAAATCCTGCAAGTAACTAAAGTATAATTATATACTGAATAATTATTTGTTTCAATCCGACTTGTTTTTTTTATTGCTGGTTGGAGAAAAGTTTGATTTTAAACATGTATGATCATGTTTTTCAGAAAGGTTTCATTTCCTTCTGCTGACGGTGATCCAAGTTTCATCTTTAGGGGTCGATACCAGCTCCGATTTGACCTCCAGGACTTGTCCCTTTAGTCGATGAACCTTCAGTTGCCTTGCAAGCGTGCTCAGAAGAATGGTGGCCACTGTGTAGGCAAACCTGTCAAAACAAAAATATGAATACGTTTTCTAATTATTCTTGAAAAGTTTCATATTTCACCTGAGTTCTGGGCAGGTTTGATTCCCAGAGAAGCCAAGAAGACAGAAATTTCTGCTGGATGAGTCGTCGTCAAACCGGGCTGGATCAAACCTGAGAGACGACAGTGAAATAATTTAAACCATAACTCACTAACTAGATATTTAACTTTAATAATCTATCACTTATTTATAAGTACCACACAACCATGGTTTTGCGAACAATATAGTTTATTGTTGCACCTGCTTGGGCTGCTCCAGGTGTCGGAATCCTGCAGGACCACTCCCAAAGCATAGATCACCAACGTCTGAAATGTGAACATTAGATCTTTTTCACGCACCCACCGACCACAACAGCATGGCAGGAGGAAGCGGGAGAGCCGATACAAGGAGCCACAGATGTCTGGAAATGTGATACCTCTTTAGGGATGACATGTTGATCGACTTTTCCCTCCACTTGCTGAAGCCGAGCTGCAATAGGGGTCAGCTTCGCGGTCCGCACCGTCTCATTTAGGATCTGCTGGCAGTATCTTTTCAAGGGCGGAAACGATACAGGGTCAAATTCAGGACTTTGGAGTCATTTATTTGAATTCCTATAACACTGCTGCATTAATTAATTGCGGTATAAATATTTTGTGTTACCATGTATTCAAATTTTTATTCTTTCTTTCAAGTGAGAGGATTTATTTTAGAAAATATGTTTTATAACCAACAAGATCATCTACCTAAGCTTTGGAATGTCTTCTAAGGAAATCTGACCAGAACCCAAAACCTCCTCCAGCTCTTGGCACAACTTATCCTGGACTTCGTCGGCGGTCGACAGGAAGTGAAGCGCCCAGATGCACACTACAAAAAAAAAAAAAACTAAGTCAAAGAAAGCTTGGGTGGCGTGTGATAAAGGTTTGAGTCACTCACAGTTGGCGGTGATGACACATCCAGCCAAAGTGAAAACCATGCAATCCTCCATCGTCTGAAACAAATGCATTCCTCCTCGTTACTTTTCCATCGCTCTGAGGTTTTTGTTATTTGAACGACTCAGTCGTCACCTGTCGTTCTGTGAGACTTGACTGATGCAGCGTGTCCACAAACACAGACTGTTTCCTCTGAGATTTTCTCTCCTTCGCTACAGACAGCAGCACAGACTCCATCTCTGTCAGAGCTGAATGATGAGGCAAGAGAGCAGATGGAACATCTTAATTGTAAGTCATGACAGACGGGAAGAACTTTATTATACACACATAGTGGTCTTACTCCTTTTGGTAAAACTGTGTGATTAATATTTTAACAAACATTTCTGGTTTTATTTAGTGTTTTTTTTTTCTACATATATTTGTGCATGGAATGGTTCATAATGGATGTGTAAAAATATGTGGATAGCAAATACAATACCAGGGAAAAAGTTTCTAATTTTAAATAAATAATCAAAACCTTTTTCATAGTGTCCTTTTCTGTTAGTGCTCTTGTCAAGAGAGCCATCCAGGTACCCTTTCCCAATTTCAGACCAGACCTGAACACAAGCAGAGAATTGTAATCATATAATATAACATATGGAAATTCAGTCGGTGAAAGAAGAACAATTTCATCAAAGTCTTACTGCTTCGTGGTTCTTTCGAAAGGAAATTATCTGAGCATTGTCTGTGAAAAGCTCGCCCAGGGCAAGCTGGGTAACTGTCTTCATCGACAAACCCATTAGGTGGGCACAGAGGGGGATGTGCTGGCCTTCAGGGTAGGATTTCCATTTTCCAACCAGCTCGTCTACGATCTGGAATTACAGGAGGAAAATATTTATGACGATATTATATATTCCATGAAGACGAATGAATGATCTATTATGGGGGAAAAAAAACCTTGAGCACGAGTGGGAAGTTGTTCTTCAGTGTATTGTTGATGCCACTATCATACACCTTTTTTCTCATAATAGCCTCACTCGGCCCGCCTCCAATTCCTGACTGGTATCCTAGCAACGACTTCAGCATCGTTTCAAAGGAGTCAGCTGTCAAAGAAAGAGAAAGGAATTGAAATGAAATAACTGCAAAGCTCTTGCTGTATTTTGTGCACTTACTCGTGTGGTTGGGGTTGATGTGCTGCTGCAGCGTCTTCAATGAGCCCAGACTGACTACGGGGCGACCACCAAACCAGAATGAGGCCACAGACCCAAATTCCTCATGCAAGTCGACCAGGAATTCATGGAGACTTCCTTTGTTCACAATATCCTGGAGGTTTCCATCTCTAAAGCACATTAGTCAATTCAGTGACATTATTGATGAGGTACAGTCAGACTCAACATTCACGACTCGCAGCTTCTTACTTGTCATCAGTGGGGTTTGGACCTGGGATTCCAGACGCTCTTCTCGACGACTAAGAAGAAAACATTGTTTTTTCGTTATGTTATCAAAGGTTTAAGATAAGATAACCTTTATTCTTCCCACAATGTGGAAGTTTTGGTTGTCACAGCAGATCATACAAATGATTAACTATGGAAACAAAAATAATAACAAAAAATGAACACAGTAAACAATAATTAATCATTAAAAAACAAACACAATAATATATTAAATAATCGACACACCTTCTGGGCTCATTCAAAGTTTTCGCAATCTTTCGGACTGACTGGTCTTAATTTCTTAAAGTAATGATGTTTGTCTTTACTTGGCTTATTGGTTCTTTCCATTAAATAATAAGGTTGTCCAATATCAACAAAACTAATAGTCCCAGCCCTATTAAAAAGGCAAACAAATATCCACCAAGTAACCATGAAAAGGCACACGTGTATGTTTAGAAAACATTTCAGGTGACTATATTATGAAAGCCATCAAAAGAAAGCAAAGCACTCTTATTTCAAAAAGGTGGATACTTTGAAGAAACTAGAATAGTTTTTGTTTTTGTAAATAAATACTAGAGTTTTTGTTAAATACATCATTCTGCATCTGTTCATTCACAGTTCAATGAGAATATATTATGTAAATAATCATGAAAACAAAGAAAAGGCCTTGACTGAAAAGGTGTGTCCAGACTTTTGGCCTGTAGTACTGTACACAAGTATAGAAGTGGGGGGAGCTGAGTAACAACACTAATGAAATATTATATTTATTTTTGGTAATAATAAATAAAATATACTGTTTTGATTGTTAGCATTTAATCCTCACTCTTTAAAATGACTTACCTGACTAAACACACCTATTTGCTCTGCTTATTCAATGTGTATTTTTCTTTATCATTAATTCGTGTACATCTTATTTAACTAGTGCATTCCATCAGCAAACTAATACTAACTTTACTTAGGGTGACCTAAACTGATCTAACTTCAACAGTCCAACTAGTAGTTTTAAGACAAACTTTTAATCAAGCTAAATGCTACAAAGGCCCTGATATTTGTTTTTGCAGTTTCTAGCTTAATTTCGTGAATTATTACGATAGTAATGATGACAAAAACGTATATTTACAACCATCAGAAGTGAGGAATGTGCCAGACAGCTGCACAGGTCTCATAGTTCCAGGCTGGTTGAACTTACTCACCGGGTACAAATACAGAACAGCGCCCACCAGAAAGATGACAAACGTTACGGCAAAAATGGCAAAATCTAACATGTCGACTCTCTTTTATTCTTTTTTTTTTTTTGTTAAATCTAAAACACACGCTTTAAATGCGCGTTTAAAGATTTCCCAAACTGACCGGAGAGCACTGTTACCACGTCAACAGAGAAGGGCAGGGAGTCGGTGCTCGATTAGTTTTCCTGCAGAATTCCAGGAGAAAGTAATCGAACCAAGATGTCATCGACGAGTCAGTTGAACAGACGTTCATGACGTGACACTAAAAAAAAGTTTCTTAAAGCGCTAGAATAAACACATATATCCCTTTTTTTGATACCTTTACAAAACTCAATTCAGTGCAACTGTTTTAACTACTTTTATCGCTTTGGAATTTTGCTCAAAATTAAAGACTGTAAACAGAGGTATAAAACCAAGTAGAAGATAACCTTAGAAATATCCACCTGCTGTTCAAATAATAAAGAAGTTATTTATATCATTTATTATTTATTTTAATTTAATTATTTAATTTTTACTTGTTTTATCTTGTTATACTTCATTTATATAATTTAATTTATATTTTATTAATGATATCTTATAATGTATCCAAACACCATAAAAACTGTTGTTTTAATAATACTGGCTAGCATTTCTAATTCAGGTTTAAAAAAAAAATTAAAAAAAATAAAATACGTACTTGCTCAATATGGATTTTACCTGTTACGAGACCATAATTATATGATATTTAATTTGTAAAAAACAAAAGGTGATAAGTTCTGGAATAACAGATAAAACAATTTCCTTAAATAATTTTAATAAATGTTGATGTCACTAAAAACCAGAATGGAAAAAAAAAAACATTATAAAAAATACATATTTTTTTAAATACATGTGTACAAAAAGTTGTCTCAGTCAAGCTGTCATTTCAGATTTATCCTCTGGTTTTGATGGTTCAATTTCCATGGTCATCAAATAACCTGTTAAACGAGGAGAAAGAATCTGTTTAATAATAAACCACACAGCGATTATTATCTAAACTGCATCTCCTACCTTGTGTATAATCCGTATCTGGTCGGGTGGCTATAAAAATCCAAGCTACTCCCACTAGCAGCGCCACCACGAGGTTAACTGTCGCCCATGGGTGAAGAATCTGTTGCTCTGACCCTGCCGGCCTTGTGTGGGAAGGACGGAGGAGTTATAAAGGGTACGAGCAAATGAAACCATAAATAACATCCGTGAGTGTGTCGTCACCATAATGTGGTGTTCTGTGTAGGGTAGAGGTTAATGCGGTCGCTGGTCATCTGCTGGCTGAGCGAGAGCACCAGCGCTGAGAAGTAAACTGTGAAGGATGCAGAAGCGAAGTCAGTGAAGGCATCAGTGCGGAGACAAGATGAAGGAGGACTTACAGAATGAAGCCAGTGCGACAGGGTCTAAAGTTATGAACCCCTGCAGTGCCACCGAACCTTTGCCCAGATTCACCCTGAGAACAAAAAGCTAGTTTTAGTCAAATCTAACTTTAAAATCTCAAAAGTGAGGGAAGGGGAAACCATGACAGGCGGCTAATTATTCTCCACCTGTCGAAGGCGGCCACGGTGCTGATGGCCAGCAGCATGTAGAGAAGCGACTGGAAGGGGTACGCCAGGCTGTGGTACTGCTCGAGAAGATTGGACAGAGCGGTGAGCTGCCTCCCCGCTAACATATAAACCACCACCGTGTTCCAAACGGCATAGCCGGCCAGGAAGCCATGACAATATAGACCGAAAACCCTGCAGCAGAAAAAACACACATTTGTTAACCAATTCAACCTAAAATAATGTGAGGATCACCTGAAGCCTGCATGCAGTTGGACAGAGACGTCTCTGGTGGTCCAGAGCGGCTGAACGTGTTGAAACTCAGTGATGTTGTCCATCTGGATGCTTGTTTTCCTCCAGTCTGAACGCTCGGATGCTTGGAAGCGCTCTGAAAACCGACATGAATCAAGAGTCTGACAAGCTCTTGTTGATGCTCAGGTTTGCTACTCACTGCTTTTCTCAACAAAGACTTTCCCCACCGGCTGACTCTGGCCCTGCGGAGCTGTGAAAAGGGAATGTTGAGGCTTGGATGGAGGAATGTCCGTGATAATGTCATCTTCTTCCACATCCAGCTCGTCAGGAAGCTGAGATTCAACAGTTCTTTGCTTCCTAAAGAGAAACATTCAACGTCAATGGCAGCCATTGCCAAATAAATCTTTTCAATACCTTAAATAATTGCTACAGTTTGAAAACCAGGGTTTTCTAGATCCTGTTAATGTTTTGTATTATGGCCCATCTTGGAAAACAGACTACTATTGTTTCCAGATATATAAACTCACTGGCTGCGGCTTTAGATGCAATATTTGATGTCACAACAGTGTACTTCAAAGTCATCAAGAGATATAATTTAACAATTTTTTTATACAAGGTTTAATTTGTAATGAGCCAAATAAAATTCCAAATATACTCAAAAACATAATTCATGCAGTTGATATCTTACTTCTTCTTTTTAGCCTTTTTTGGCACCTCTTCCCCATCGGTGTTCTGCTCGACTGCATCTTCATTCACAAGGTCAGCTTGGTCGTCGTCCAAATCTGAAAAATGTTTCCAACATCAACATGAGGTGTTTCATTAAGAATTTGTGTTGAATCATAAGTACCAATTGTCGGTGTTTTTTTCTTCTTGCGTCGCCTCTGAGGAGGAGCTTCTGTCGAGCTCTCTTGGTTCAGTTTCTCAGACGCTTCCGAGGCCCTGCTGTTGCATTGACCCACCATCTCCAGACCTGGATCTTCAACCATTACATTGTATTTAAGAACCTCCTACTGATCTAGCGTTTGAAAATAGTCATTCATATATTGATACAAACCTTAGGGAGAATAATGTAACAAAAACCAGCCGACAGATTGGCTCAACGTTCGATTCTTACGTTGTGAAAACAAGCGCCTTTTATTTATTTGCAAGAATGTTGCCCTCTGCTGGTTACTCTTGAGAACATGTTGTGCACAAAGTAAGGATCAAAGATGATCAAACAAAGTGGATTTAAATATTTATATTTTACTATATTTTGATTTTGTGAAATCCTAAACCTACGAAAAAATGTTCTAATATCAAGCCATGTATGAGTGACTAAATATTTCTGATTAATTATTATTGTTATTTTTCATCATTGATTTTGTCCGTTTCTGAATACGCAAGAAATAAAAGAACACAAGCGTGTCAGTACTTACTTTCCACTGAGTCACCTCCATTCTGCTCTTTTCTCATCCTCTTCTTTTTTGTTTTGGAGGTCGGCATGTCATCTGAACCAAACAAATCCCAAAGATTACTGGAAAATACAAGTTAATCCAGACAATTTAGAATGAGTCCGACGTACCACCGGTGTCCTGGCTTCACGTGTTTGAAAGAAGAGAGAACACAGGTGACATTAGTGAATGTTGAAGTGCTTGAATTGTGAAAGTAGTTAAAGCTTAAATATTATTTTGATCAGAATCTGTGATTTAAGGAGCAGCACTATTTAAGGAAACAGGTTCCTACCTTGGCATTGCAGGAAGTGCTCGTTGAGCTCGCTGGAGAAACCAAAGGAGGAAGTTAGTATTAGGAATTAAAATGTCTATAATAAGTGAAATAAATCAACTCTAGGGTAGCTGCTTCAAAGTGTCAGCAGAAAGTCCAGAACAGAGAAATACCATTGTCTTCGCGGCCATTCCGCCTCTGCAGGGTTTAGTCAGAATGTGTAGAAAAGAGACGTAACATCGTCTTAAATCCTTTGCTAAGTCTGTTGTCAGGCATATGCCAGGAGGGCGGATTATTCAAAGCAGAGGTCAAATGTGTCTCAGGCTTGCATCAGAGACGTGTGTGTAAATATATACATTCAAAGAAGTGAGTGGACATGTGCAAGTCCATTATAATAAAGTGTCTAAATATATCCTACACAGGATGTAAAATCTTATCTGGGATGCTGGGGAAAAAAAAAATGAAAAGGTATTGTCACAGTGTACAGGTTTGTGTATACAGTTTATTGCCACCATGATACTAGGACCATACCATAGTGCTGGGTATTTTGTTTCCTTTCAGGCAATTAAACATCTTACTTGATACTTTTTTGATTAAAGTTGATGCTCCGGTGATCCTTCATCTTTCCCTTTTCACTGCTACAGCTCACATGTTATCCTTTCCTGTGACTTTCTCCTGAAGATCCCTTTTGTCTTTCCTTTATCAAAGAAGAATGGACATTTCCCTCCTTAAATGCAACGCTTTCCACTTGTATTTTCTATTCTATAAAATAAATTAGTTAATTTAAAATAGTTGGGCAACTTTTTACGTGTGTTTATAGTAAAAAAAGCGGGTTTAATTATCCATTTTATCACGTTGAATAAAGCCAACAATGGAGACAACAGACCTGGGGAAGGGGTGGTAACTCTCTTGGTCGCATCTTCTAAAAGAAAAAGGGGGAAAACACGATGATACTGCAGGATATACATGAAAACAACTTGACTCAGTAATGTGACTCACAGTAACTATAAACTTTGCTATAATAGTATAGATATTAACTAACTTCACTGATCTTATGATAACTTAAACCTAGCGAACCGTTCGGGGTAAAACTGCAATATACAATACCTTTGAGTTTATTGAGTCCATATCCAGAATGATTTACTTTATTCGTGTTATTGTTGCATCATGATGCAGGGAGAGCTTAATATAACGGTTCTAATCTTATGGCTGAAGAGGATTGTTTACAAGCATACCCGCAACCCGGAAGTATATGCATGCTCTCCACGAGCGCATCCGGTGTTTAGGAAAATAAAAGCATACGAAATACAAAATAAAAGCTTCCACGCTAAACGATTCCCCCTCAAACCAGGTTAGCGTTGAAATTAATTCCGCGATCAGGCCCAGCTTTCATCTACATTGCATGAAAAACAAAACTGTATGTGACACAATAATGAAGAGTTGGCGTTGCTCTGCCTACATTTTATTGTAAAGCTTGCGATGGTTTGACATCAAATTGCACTATTTAAACTATTAAAACCCCCCAACGACAGAAACCAGTGGCAAACAGAAAACAGTGTAAACATAAATACACCGGTGGTTCAGGCTCTGGGTGCACATGCACAGCGTGTACTAGCAGCATCTGAATAAGTAGAATATATTATAATTAAATCCAGCATTAACATGGGCTACTGTTGTGTACATTGACATCTGGCTCGCACTCTCCCGGTGACACTGATGCATAATTGAAACCAAACTGGGTCGTAGCTGCTCTAATACTATGAAGATATTTTGATGAATGAGTGAAATCCTTTACATCCCGACATGGCGCTCTGACATAAATTAAGATCTTCATCTTGGCTGAGGATTTAACTTAAGAAGCAGATCATCAGAGCACCAGACTGTCGATATCTGGATTACGTCTCTGCCCGAATGCACGAGACTCGGACCTTTATTGATGTCACTCGCAGTGACACGCGTGAGGATGTAACCGACATGCTGCCATTACCACTGTAAAACATCCTCCTCCTTATGTGTCCGTGTTCGGTCTTATCCAGCTGGCAGGGACCCACTGAGGTTCATCCTGAGCTTTCCTCACGGCAGCCAGCAGTTGCGCGCAAGAGTTCTGCAGCTCGTCGTTGACGATCGTGTGATCAAAAAACTGGCAGAAGTTGCTCTCCATTTTACTGGCTACGTCTTCCATCTCCTGAAAGTCGTCATCCTGTCCGAGAGAACCAGCAAATCAATTCAGAAAACAGGAAAATAAAAAAGTAGAACATGTCTCGAAACAAAATGCTCACGTTGAATTGTCTGTTGACGTAGTAGTTGGTCGTGATATACGAGTTTCCTCTCGTCTCCCTGAGCCTCTCCAAAGACGGCGGCTTCACAAAGATGATGTATGCCTTCAGGTCGTGGCTCCTTATTGCTTGTATGGACTGAACATGGACATTGTTTAGATCTTGATATTGACATTTGAAAGCTTGATGTCTCAACTATTCTTCTTACACTCGGCTCGATGTCGATGATGCAGATCTTTCCAGAATTCGAAACTGCTTTCACAGACTCTACACTGGTGCCGTAATGACTTCCTTTGTACAGGCCATGCTCCAAGAACCTGTCGTAACAAAAATAAAAACACTCACTGTAACAAAAATCTGTATTAAACATTCACATGAGTAGATGTATACACTATTAAATCCTATCCATTTATTTGATACTCATTAATATGGAAATACTTGCAATTGTTCAATCAATTTTGTAGATATGATGAAAACTAATAGCTGGTGAATTTATCTTGAAAAACACAAATATAATAGCAATGATAATGCCTGAAAAAAGCAGACTGATTCTTGGATCATCTTTACAATGCGATGATTTGTTCTTTGGAACAAAATCCGTTATATTAAAAAGAAGGCTTAAGCGATAGAAAAAGATGAAATAGAAAATTTGAATCTGTTTAAGTGCAAAATCCCACAAAGAAAGATAGAAACAAATGTAATACAAAGCATGAACAATGGAGTCCAGAGATTCCCTCCTAGGATAAAATACAAACCTCAAACTTTGCAGAAGCGAATATCAGACTTTTAAAATAAACTTTGTTCAAGTAAAAAAGAACGACTTCCTACAGAATCAATGAAGTGGTACCTGTTGTTCACCACCATGCTGTCAAAGATTTCTCTGCTCGTGAAGTGATACTCTCTGCCAAACTCCTCGTATCCTTTGGGCGCCCTTGTGGTGTCTGGTAACAGAACATGTTAATAATTACTTTTCGAAATGGCTTCTTTGTGTAGTTTGTTGAGTAAAACTTACGAGGTACAGCTCCCTGAAAAAAGTTGGGATTTACTTCGATTAACCGCCTGCGAAGTTCGTTTACACCAACACCAGATGGACCTGAGAAGAAAGAAGTGTTTAAAAAAAATCCTTCACTTCACATGATAAATCTTTAAGTACCGATGAGTGCAATAATTCGATGTGGATCCTTGGGTTGTCGCTGGTAGCGCACCACCTCCTCATACGGACTGTTGAGGGCGCTGAAGCAGCTGTTTGGGCAGCGGTTGTGGCAGGACTGGTGAAGCGCGACAGGAAGTCGTCGACGACATACACGGATGCTGCGCCTGAAGCCAGCTGATCCATGTACAGAAGCCATCGAAAGATCAGTCACAGGAAACTAAACCAAAAAATGGATTCGTGGCTTACGTAGATAGATCCCACCCTTGTTGCTGTAGAAGTCATCCTGGTCTGGAATTAAAAAGGGAAATTATCATGAACCAAACATTTAAAACAACTTGTTTTTTGGAAATTTTTGTAACCTCAATCAGAAAGCTTAATGATTGATAAAAATGTTCTTAAAACATAATTACTAATTTTACACAAGAATAAATTGTGGTATATGTTGATTTATTTTGGAATATTTTTTAACAACATTATCAAGAGTTCACCATTTTTTTTCGTTCTTACCTTCTTTGAGCTCCTCTGACACGTGGAAGCATATTTCAAAACATTTAAGTATTTTTTTTTTACAGATTTGTATGTTTCATATTTAATGTTACATTAAGACTTACCTACCCGATTCAAATGTCTCCTCGTCTGATTTTTTTTTAAAGAAAAAAAGGATGAGGGTGAAATCAAAAATTTGCTACATGCAATCAGCTGAAATATGCTCAACTATTTACCTGCTTCCACACATTTGTCGTCAATGGCCATCAAATCTTCCTCTGCAACATAAAACTGTTAATCAAGCTTTTAAAATAGAACCAATTTAATTTTTTTTAGTCATTGACATTCCTTACCTTCTTCTACAGTGCTCACTTATGTTTGCATGGGGTGACAAATAATGAAAAAAGGCACACGTTAACAAATTATCATAAAATAAATTGAAAAATACTACATTATTTTTCGTTAATTTTAGTTTTTAGTCAAGAAATGCAAACGCAAAAAAAAAAAAAAAAAAAAAATTTATAACTTGATTTCAGTTGCAGTATTTTGACATGGCGAGAGATACAGAAAGACACAATTTTGCTATTTCAGTACAAGGGAGAACTCACAGGTCTGCATGCAGACGTGTGGCATGTAAGGCTGAGACCACCAGGATTCTCTCTGCTTCCTGAAACCCCATGAAAAAAACAACATGTTAAAAAAAGCTTCAACATCTTCCACAGCAGCAAACTCTCCTCACCGTGTGAGCATGTTGATGGAGGGAACCAGACCAGCACAAGCCGAGTCGCTGGGTAGTTTCTTGGCCTGCCACCAGAGGGCGTCAGTCTGGTCCACGATCTCCAGAATGTCTCCCTTTCCGAAACGCATCCCAGCATCCACACAGGGGATGTTCGGATCCTGCTGGGGGTTGTAGTCCGTCATGGCTCGGACGTACACCTTGAGGGTGGACAACGAGGATTAACACCAAGACTCCAGTGTGGTGTGACAGAAAGGACTGACCATGGTTTGGTTGTGGACGGCCCGCTCCGTGATCGGAACCACCTTGAACATGATGGTGCCCTGAGACTGTGCCTGCTGATCCACAACACCACACACAGCACAGAATCACAGTTGTTATCAAGAAGTTTTAACAGAAAAAAAATGAAATATGTTTTCTTATTAGAATATGACACAAATATTAAGTGAAAAAAAAATTAAACCATCATAGTTTTGAACCTGTCTTTTTTTTATTTTCTCTGTTTAATTCTGAGTTTATGTGTGGACAACTTGAAACATTGACCAAGTAAACAATTAGCATCAATATTTTAATAATAAACCCATGATCTGAACTCATCTGCTTTTAGGTGGAGCATTTTAAAAGTAGAAACATCCGAATTTATCGATAGTCTGCTCACTCAGGGGTCCAAAGTTCTTCTTAATTTAGTTTGAAGAGTAAAATATTAATCAAATTTAAAATAATTTGGTAAAAACATTAATTTCTCAGTTGTTTCCAGAAAAACAAGGATCAGTTTGTCACGTCAAAAATAAAGCTCAACGTTGAATTTATAATATTTTAGGCAGCCTCTTGAAAGTGTACATGTATGTTTCAGAGTCATCAGCAGATTGATAGAAAAAGAATAAAACATAAAACATGTTGACATACCACCACTTGAATGACCTGCTCAGGTTCCATTCCATCCACGACAAACCCGTTGACTTCGATGATGCGATCGCCGCCATGGAGCAGACCTGCACACACACTCTTTTTCTTAATTATTCTAAACTACGAAGGGCAATGATTTGTTTGAACCATCTTAAAATGTTTGTTTTCATCTTTCCGATCTAGTAATAATACAAAAATGTGATCATCATTTAGAACAGTGATCCTTTAATCTTTTTTGCACTGCGGACCAGATTAATGTCAACATTATTCTGAAAGAAACAAGGATTAGATTAAAAAAAACTAAATAAAATGACACAACCGGCAATAAAACAAATAAATTCGTACAAATAAATCCCAACAGAATGCTGACTCAGCAGGAACGCTGCGCTGGTTTCTCTGCAACGAGATGGTCCAATAAAGCGTTCGTGTTTCATTTTAACTAGTTTAGAGGTTGATATTTTTCTAGTAAACTTGACTAAAACATGCATTTTGATGTTTTAAAAGTCAGAGGCTAAGTTTAAAACAATATATTTGTTTTAATAAAACACCCTAAAGAAAGTCATAGTCAATACAATAATTGATTGTCTCTTTCTGTGAGGCCCGGTAACAAAAATGCCTCACTGGTCCCCAGCCTGGTACTTGAGGACCACCGATTTAGCCTTTGTGATGTATAAGTTAAACGAGTTTGTGTTCTCAAAAAGTGTGGTGACCCCTGGTGAAGAAGCA
The DNA here is from genome assembly GCF_982586985.1 of Callionymus lyra. Classification (NCBI taxonomy): domain Eukaryota; kingdom Metazoa; phylum Chordata; class Actinopteri; order Syngnathiformes; family Callionymidae; genus Callionymus; species Callionymus lyra. The sequence continues at coordinate 26,045,239 of NC_141822.1, forward strand.
TCACAATTAAACAGGGAATCGACTACAGTTAAAGTTGAAAAAACTTGAAGTTTTGTGAATTAAAACATTTTCCAGTGGTTCAGTTTGGTAAGACATATTTGAAAAATAGTGTAAAACTGTAAAAGTGGACAACCCATTAAGTGTGATCTGTATAGACTCATAAAAAAAACCCAAGTTGCACACATTCAATAAAATGTAAAGCAGACCAATATAAATTTTCTACTTTGACCGATAACATAAACTCCCTAAAACAGCAGATATTACTCCATTGATGAATCTCTCTTGCATTAATACTAAAACCGACCTGCAATGCATTCTGGGAGACCCAGTTTTTCCAAATGAATCCACTTGATTAATAAAAGATTAATCTCTGATAATGTTGAAAGACGGTGACAACAAGTACAGACACTTGGTTGTCAAATATTGATCAAAAAGTTTAACTATGACAGTTAATAAGAATACAGACCACTTCGATCAGCCAGTCCTCCGTGGATCACTCGGGCCACAAAAATCTCTCCGGTGTTGTCATTTCTCTTGATGGTTGCCCCCTGAGACAAAGAAAGCAACAGGTTAACAAATATGAAGGGATAGTGGGTTGAGGACAGGACCTTGGGGAGCCATCACAGAATGATCTGAAGGAGAAAAAAGACGAGACATTGATGGAGGTAAAGAAGAAAAAACGGTGAGAGTTTCCAACACGAGGAGAAGCTGTGAAAATGGAGATGAAGAAAGGGTTTAATTAAGAGAAAGTCTAACTACCAGACTGTCAGTTTGAAGAACTTCCATTTTAGAAATGAAGGTCCAAGTTTGTGTTAGGAGCTCCGCTCATCTGGTCTTCTTGCGCTTCTTCTTCTTACGCTGGGTGGACCGACCTGCTCTTGAGGTCGGGGAGTGGGTCAGGGTCACGCCATTGGTCAGTTGCTTGGATGCGTCCGAGCTCTTCTGAGGCGAGCTGACGCCCTTGCCTCTGGTGGGGGTCTGGGGGGATCCCTGGCAGGACACGGACAGGCAGCCGGTAACCTGGGAGGTGGACGGCGTGTCCACGCAGCTGCTGAGGGAGCTGGAGGTGGACGAGGGAGGCGATGGGATGGAGCATCTGGATGGGTGATGGAGTCTCCTCTGGGTCTTGGGGGTGGATTCCTGCTCACCAGCCGATCCGGGAGAGTTCCCCCTGGAGGAGGTCAGCACCGTCTGCAGCCGCTCCACCACCTGGCTGAGCAGGATCAGAGCCTGGGAGTTGTCCTGCACCGTCTCGGACATGCGCTCCGTGGCGGCGGCCATCTTCTCGCCGAGGACCTTGATGTCCTTGGTGCTGCTCTCCATGGAGGTGGCCGCCAGCTGCACCGTGCTCCTCAGCTCGTCCAGGCTCTCCTGCTTGGCCAGCTCCAGCGGCGGCACCTGGAGGATGTGGCTGCTACGCATCGGGCTCGGCGGAGCGGTACGAATGCCTTGGTTTCTGACCTTGGAAGGCACGCCCGGGAGGACGTACTGGTCTACGTTGGAGTAGTAGGGAACAGGGATACACGGGCTCCAGCGTCTGGGTTTACTCGGCGAAGGACGGGACGAAGCTACGGACTCGTCGTCGCTGTCGTATCGTTTGGAGCAGTCGTCTTCGATAAGAAAAGACACATCGATTACTCTGGACTGAAGTGAGAAGTGGATAATCACTGTATGGAAGTAGATCAGTGCAAGCACAATATTCAATGGTTGAATTCAACACTTTAAAAGTTCAAATTATTTGTTGAAATCTTTTTTTTAAAAAAGCATTGAATATTTATTCGAATAATTCAATAAGTTGTGTATTGAAACATTGATTTTTAATTAAATATTTAATGAATAACATTTTAATATTAATCTCATAATCCTTTTTTTGTATAAATATGTTTTAATTAAAAAGAATGTTGATACAATAGTGCCATTTTACCAAACTAATCCAATCGAGCACTGAGCCAACACCAAGCTGTAAAACTTGTTGTATGAAGATAGTTTTGTTTCTTTATTTTTCAAGAAAAAAGAAAAAATGCTTAGTTAAAAAAAGTAGGTTCAATAAAAAGAAAAAAAATCGGTTTAATACTTTATTTCAATTTTTACTCAAGTTATTGAAACTGATTTCTTTGATTGAAGAAAGTTTTATTCTTAAATGAAAAGAAACCTTTTTGTTTGAATGAAAAAAACTATAAAGACAGTTTCAAAAAGCCTTAAGTACTCCGACATCACATGATTGTCTGTGTGTTGCGTGATTGTCTGAAAGTTCAATGAAGATGCTCGACCTGGCAGGTTTATTAAACCAAGAGTTTAAAAAAGAAAAAAAAAGTTTTTTGAATTATTGGAATTAGAATATAAAACTATATAAATGTGTTAATAAAAGGCATTCATTTTGAATTTCAAAAGTTTTATTTTAATTGTTTAAAAAAAGCCCTTTCGAATACACAAATGATTGATTTAAATGATTAAAGAAGGGAGAACATTTCAGTTAAAAAAGAAAATCAACATTTGAAATGTTAAATTCAACCATTCAACATTCTGATGGAACTGCTATACTTCCAAATCTCCGGTGTGTGAGCTCTTACCAATAATGACTGCGGTGCAAACTGACGGGGCCGAGCGATTCAGGTTCTGGTCCAAGAGCAGGTGACACTGATTCATGGGTCTCCTCACCGGCTCACAGAACCTCGCCGGCCGAGCCAGCGGGCGCCACTGCTGCCCGGTGAGAGGCAGACTGCCTCGTCTCAGGCTGCACGGCGGCGCAGAAGGCGACTCTAAAGTCTTGGAGGCAGCAGCAGCATGTGCGGCGAAGGCGCCGGAGCGCTGGAGTCTCTGTTGGGTCAGTTGTCTGAGGGTGTCCCAGTGACTGCGGATCCCCCTCCGAGCATTTTTAAATAAAGGAGAAGAAGGTGACCCAGCGCCTCGCTGTTGATTACAAAGCTGTGAGACAAGACTCTCCATGAATCGACATCCGCGCAGAAACCAGTTTATCCTTAAAAAAAACAGTGTCGATTACAAACAACTTGAGCAGATAATTAAGCAAATGAGGGATTAAAATCCAAAACATCTGTGGTCACAGATGCGGCTGATTTCCAGTCATCTGCTTGTTCATCCAATCAGAAAGCTGGAAAAGGAAGACTCTCAGACAAACAAAGAATAGTTTTGATTTGGAAAACAAATCTATTGTGCGACATTCACGCACCTCTTGCATTAGTAAGTAACAATATATATATTTTGGATCAGGTGAAAAGATTCCCAGCAGTAACTCACCAGCGGCTGCTTGTTTTTGACGAGGCAGACGATCCTGGTCGCCTCTTCATCGTCTGGCACGTCATCAGGCACCGGCGGCAACACCGGGTCGTAGTCCTTCTGGGCCACCGTGTCATGGGCCGAGAGTAACGCCTGCCACAGCAGGATAAGGACATTTTAGACATCGTACTTTGCTTTAAATCATTTATTAATGAACGTAACATATACAAATCAATGGTACATACTTTATACTTACCCTTTATTTAGTCTTGTAAGACACACTAATGTCATTCCATTGTTTTTTTTTATTTTATGCCAAAAGAATGGAACTCCAAAAAAATATTACATCGGTGAAATAATATGATTGCAATAAAAACTAGATTAAGATTTATTTTTATTTTTATAAATGATATAAAAGATTGAAAGGACTTAAACATTTTATCAATAAATTATCAAAACATTCCCACTGGCTTGATAAGAAAAATATAAAGTATGTTCTTTGTATTCGGTTCAAGTGTAAGAAGCTCAAAATTGATTGTATTGCTTGTGTCACCCTTTAAAGCAGCACCAAGCCTTTGTTTAATTGTATGTATATGTGTATATATATGACAGGCTGCCCAACCACACACGATTCACAACCCAACAAGAGCTTTTCTCTTGCTAAATACAAAAATGCATGTGCAGACTGTAGACGCTTCTGTTTTCAAGACACACGCAATTACAGTATTCTCACAGAGGGGGCGCCATTAACCTGTAGAAACCTATGTACTGCTGCTTTTAAGTTGGATATGTGAAGTCAGTCATCTAGTTACTCATTGAACTGTTACATAAATTATATTTTTTCTTTTCTTTCATTTCATTTCAAAAGCACAAAACTACCAAAGTCACTTCACAACCAGGACAAAGAGACAAATATAATCTGACTTAAACGGAAATGTTTATCAACCAATAAACACGCTTTTATATTAACACACAGACAACATAACATGCAGAATAACCAGTTTCTCACCTGCAGGTGTGGTTGTCGCAGAAGTCTGTAGAGTTCTTTTGCATCTTCAGAGCAGCCCGGCGAGGATTTGATTTCGATCAGCACCTGCAGTACGACAACAAATCATCAGTTAAACAAGACATGACCCACACCTGATGTTTTTAAGATCAAAGTAAGACCTCCACCTTTAAATACCTGGACCAAAACCAAAAGAAAAAGAAAAAAAAAGTTTAAGGTTTTCATTAATCGTAAGAAAATCCCAAACTGTGTTTCGTTAACTCATTGATTAAGTCAAGTGTCATGTTCGCATGAACTAATATGATTTGTGTGTTTGTTTCTGGGGGTTTTCAGAATAAAATGTTGTTTTTTAACTGATTATAAATGTATAATTTGTGATTTCAAAAAGAAAAGGCATTTAGCTGTACCTTCTATTTGAAAACCCCATTCAGTGTATTTTTTTTATCCATCAATGTTGCTTTACATAGTCAGTACCACAACAATCTTCCAAAAGAAAAATATTTTCACCTGAAATGAGAGACCAGATGCGTATTCCAATATGGGTGCTGGAGAATCTCTGCGGTGTTTCTGAAGACACTCGAAAACCTGCAACAATACATCAAAGCTTCCATTAGTTAAACACATTATTTTATCAGAGCGTGGTTGTGGTCAAATCAAACAGACTATTTCCTTACTAAAAGCTGATTCATTGTTGTCATTAAATAGGAAATGATAAATTACTGTAGACAATATAGTGGGAGTAAAACAACACCTTCAGCAGGGACTGCAGCCAGGGTGCGTTCAGCAGACCATGGAGAATCTCTGCTCCATCTATGTCCTGGTTTATAGACTGCTTTACATCCTCCACAACATCTGTCAAGATCTGATGCAGGCCTATATACACACACACACACACACACACATACACAACGGTCAGAGGATTGAATCCCGTATGCTAACTTAACCGAACGATTATCTCAATTCCCCTACTGACCGTGCTCTCCGAGGTCAAAGTGGGGGCTTAACACCTGAGCCTCCACTGCCTGCCTCATGATGACCTTTGACCTGCACCACCTGTTGACAGTAAACCAGGACATCATCAGCATCATCTTGAAGAATGACGCAAACATGAATGATCCGTCCATTTGATTTAATTCTGCGTGATTATCAAGATAACAGCTATAACTGTTTTCTACACGACTAAAACAAGAAAGCTCTTATACCTGAACCAATGTAATAATCCTTTTTTTTCTGTACTTTTTTGTAGCTTGATAAAAATAATCCTGATACACAGATTATGGGATCACGTTGGTCATTCCGGGGGTGGAATAAAATGATAGAAAATAGCATATGAATTTGGAATCTAATCTTGAGGGAGAAAAAATATAAAATTCTGAGGCCGAGGTTAGTGGGTGTTCGCTTCATATATGATGCTCAATGTGTGGGAATCTGGTCATGAGTTTGATTTGATGTTTACATGCGAGGATAAAAAGCTTGTCCTGACCAATGTAAAGATGTTTCCAAATTCAGGTTTACACATTCTTACTTAAGAAGTAGAGTAAGAAGCTCCGTCGTCCTACTTGGACTAGAGCCACTGTCTCGCCGTGTAAGTAAAGGTGCTTAAATCTACGGATTTTTCTAATTTACGGTACTTTCATTTGAGCTCATTTACTGCCGAGGATCCACAATGCTTTCACCTACTTCTGCAAAAAGAATAGACATTTTTTTGTCACGCCTGTGTGCATGATCTTTAATAGACATGATAATAATAGACAATTTTTTTTTGTATCTTATAGTTGGCTCATTCTCTTAGCAAAAAACTATCTAGGTTCATTTTTGGGTTAAAGGGCAGTGGAGTTGGGTTTAAAGTGGACGTGGCTCCATTGTTGGGATGTGGGCATGTGTGGATGGTTGCTTCTCAAAAGACTGATAATATAAAACATGCATATAACCCCAAGCAGAAGAGCTAGAGTAACTTAGAATCAATCTAAACTGGAATTACGATTTTGTAAATGAACTCTTTCTGACACTTTAATTGTTGATCATTTAAGTCCTACTTGTAATACATATCAAATCTGTCTATTGGCAACAAAATATTGTTTTAATGATCTAGTTCAGCTATTATACTTGCAGCTCGATAGAAGAATTCACAAAAGTTAAAAATAAATATGTAAGTAGGCATATATAGGAAATTGTTTTACTTTTAAGTATGAGGAACATTTTAAGTTATTCTGCTCTGATTCACAGTCACTTCTCGGTTTTTAGCTTACATATTAAATGCCAGAAGGATATTCTACAACAGGGCTGTCAAACTCAATAACACAAGGAACCAAAAAACTTGAATGTTGGAAAAAACATGTACATTAACCAAACTAAGACAAGTTTAAATCTGATATTGTTAATCTTGGAAGATCAATCTATTCATATAATCTCTTGTTTCTCCCATCAAATTACTTTCCTTCAAACTCAGTTTTACTCTTATTGGAAGTTTCTGTAGAATTGTTAACATAGACAATATTTGTTTCATTTTAATGACATCTTTACATGTCACACTATCAACATAAATATATATATTTCCATATTTGGGAACATTCTCCCCTACAGTGAACAGACAAGAAAGCTTCTTCAGTTAGTAAATATAAAATAATAAATCAAAGGTTAAGCAGTAACTGACCAGTTCTTGAATAGTTACACACTTTGCCTGCTGGTTAATCCAGTCTTGAGCTTGTAGTTGTGAACAGGTCAGGGGTTAATGGCACACTTCACAGCAGCTCAAATATGCAAGTCTGGTTGTGTAAACACAGAAGTGAAAACTTTAAATTTACAGATTATCACAGGGATTAGTCTTGTGTTTTTAAAGGATCTGGATGTAAATACAAGTCAAGTTTATACATATTTTTAAGAAGATAATAAAAGAGGACGATACGCATTTCTAACCATGTCAATTAAACAGCCAACAACCGTCATCTTACCTAAATGTCAAACTCCTTCAGTGCCGTTATATTCCAGATTATTCCCACCGGGGCCAACAGGGATGCAGGGAAGAGTGTTGGGAAAGGATTCCCGATAGACTGGAGGTTGGCTGTGCTTCCATCAATCTACAGTGAACAAGAGGGAGAGCGAGGGAGAGAGCTGTAATCTCTTCAGATCCTGCTTAATCCCAGGACAAGTGAGCCTCATGCCTCCCTGCACCGGAAGCCAGTTCCTCCCCACACCGGCTGGCTGGTCAATGTCGAGCTGCCAAATCTTCTTAACTCTTTCAGCATTCAGAAGCACGCAGCACAGAGAAGACACTCAGATATTCCTGGAGACAAATATCTCGTGTGAATGTTGTCTGAGAGAGACTTAAAAACTTAAAACATTTCATTGATTACATTCCCAAAATTATTTTAAAGTTACAAGGAAAGTAGAAATAAAACATGGAATCTCACAGAAGACAAAAATCATTATTTTGACTGACAAATTGATCACCAATTTTCTAATTATTCCACCAAAATTTGCCAACATTATATCAGAATCAAAATATACATTAAATAAGTTCACATGCAGAAATAAAACAGATTAATAAAAAGCAAATTGAAATCTGAAAATATTTAATACATATTTGCATACAAAGGAACAAATACAGTTGAATAAGACAGTTTGTTCACTCAGTTGCATTTACATCAAAGGTTTGTCACCTTTCAGAGTACGTTGAATGACAACAATGTTTGACATCACCGTAGCATTAAGCCAAAACATGTCACAAATGAAAGAACCTGCTTAGGCTGTTCTGAGGTATTTGTCTTAACCGTCCTTCTCAGTTTTAGTAGTAATACATGTTTTATTATCAGACAATCCTAAGGTTAATTAAATAAGATAATCTACTTTTTTTATCATTTTGGGGGGAATGTGTCATTCATAATCTCCAGAAAAATATCTGATTCCTCCTTATCAATAGTGCATCTTTCAGTGCAATCCACCCTATCAAATAAAACAGTGACCTGCAGGTTTTTTTTTCTACAGTCCAATCTCCATGAGAAAACAACAGCCACAGCATAAAAAAAGCATGCTCATTTCCAGAATCCCTCTTAAGCCTTTAAAGTAGAACAGGAATCAAATACGGGCAGCAATATCTGACAATTTGTGCAGTGAATGCTCAACAAAAAAAAAAGAGTTTCAGGTCAGCAGCATTTGTATTACCATGACTCCATCTGCTATGAAGAGCAAAAACAGTCTTTGCTCAAAATAGAAATACAACAGTCAATTAAAGCATACACTCAATTATTAAAATCTTATTATGAATAAGGCAGGAAGAAAGATAGGTCTGAGGTATTACCTTAACAGTTTAAGTGGTAATTTCACTTTGGCCAATAAGGCAAAAAAAAAAAACATTGCTTCAGTTTCAAAACAAATGGGGGGAAAACAATTCTTTAAAAAAACTATTACTGATGCAGTTTCACAAAATATTCTTTTAAATAGATTTTACTAAACTTTTCTGCAATAGTTTTCTTTTTAAATACTAGTAGAATTGTCTTGTATAAAAAACAATTTACAAGTTTTAATGTAAAACCAATTGGTTAAAAAGTGGCAAACAAGTTAAAGTTGCATATGCACTTCCACTGTTGTCAGTCTTTACAATACTGCATGCATGTTCACATTTAGTCTCAGGTCAGCAAACTGTCTTCATGTGCACACACAAAATGGAGGTGAAATGTTTGGAACACTTAAGGTTGAGAACCAAAACCAACAAAAGAGGATCTTCTGTCTTGACTAAAAACTCTCAATACTGATTGGAGCCATGTCAGGAAATATCTAAACGTCTACTTCATACAACTTGAAGTCGCTTGAGCTCCTCAAAACAAGTTCCATCATTGCAGCATTACTCGCTTCCAATTGGCTGCTGCACATCGACCATCACTCTGAATGAACGTGGAGATTCTCTGTAGATCAGCAGCAATGTTGAGCAAGGCGGAGCAGCAGTGTCGTTATGTGATCTTCTCATGCTGGACCTGGTAGTAACAAGCCTGTGGAGAGAAAATAGATCAAAAATATTTGCATTATAACTAGAGAGGAAATCTATTGTAGAGAATTTCAAATGAATTAATCACAAAAATATTACTTCACAGTGTTTGAAAAGGCCTTAAGAATGTGTTCCTGACCAACATGGTCAACACATGGCAACCAGTTTTATTTTATACTCGGTGTTGGACCCTTGAGGCAAATATGTTGTTCAGAAGATTGTGCTATTCCATCCACATTGTCTGGTCAAATTGATTTTTTTTTTAAACGAGTGATAAGAAAATACTCTGGACAATATATCTTATTCTTCTCTCATTATAGTCTTATAAATAAACTCTTATTGGTGCTTTAAACTTTTACATTAGTAGAGAAAAATACATTTGCATTCCTAAAAAAATGAACATCGTAATCGAAAAGTGTGTCTCACCTTCAATGTTGTAAACATGATTCCATGTTCTCCATGTTGGACACAAGGGTCCATAAGGTCCTCTATAAGGCTGACCTCTGACCCGAGATTCCTAATACTAAAGAAAGAAAGTATTATTGATTTAATATTAACGATAATTGCATACCAAAAAACAAATCTGTATCCAAATATCAAAGGCATTTATCTCATGTGGAACTGACCGTGCCCGCAAAACCACAAAGAGGAAGACGGGGAAGAGGTCGTCCATGGACCACAGGAAGTCCTGCTTCAGCAGAGACTGCACCTCTTGAGTGATGGCCTCGAACGTCAGCTGGATCACCTGCAACTTGTCCGATGGAGTGAAGGTTGTGCTGAGAGCCAAAGACCACATCAAACGCACAGTTAGTTTGCAGAAGTTTAGGGGTTGGATTCTTAAAGTTGGAGCCAAATTCATTGTGAAGATTTCATTTGAATTACACCTGATCTGCTGAAGAGTTTCAACTGCAGATGCAAAGCAGGCTTCCTTGTTGTCAGTTAGAATCTTAAGGAGACACAGGTTGGACATTTCTTTGTTAGACAGTCTTTTGGATACATTTTACAGAACAACAACGTTTTTTTATATATATGTGTTTGCAACTTGAATAGCAGCAAAGATACCTGCTCCTTGTCCCCCTGGACTGCCATGGTTACAGCGACAGGCCAGAACTTCCTAATGGATGAATCACTGGATTAGGCAGAGCAGCGACGCTTGTGCTGTGCTTCGTTACACAAAGACTGACCTCTGGACGCCCAGAAAAGCGAGAAGAGCCAGGTCGGTCTGCTTATTAAGGCGGAGGACACACTCCCAGTAGACATCATCTTCTCTCTCCTTGTCGAGTGCATAGAGGGTGAAGAGTGGTGGGTAGAGTCGGGGCAGCAGGACGGGAAGCAGCAGACTGGAGCTGCTCACAACACGTCTGAGGTGAGACGCAAATGTTAATTTCTGTACATTAATTTTGAAGAGAGACAACTTTGTTCAGACCCTGTTTTCGGTGACTGCAGTTGATCCCCAGTGACGCAAGGTTCTCCTTTGTCTTGCCGTTCGGCTGCTGGCTCAGGTATTGGACCGCCTTCCTCTGGCATGTCTGGGAAGAGAAACCTAAAACATGGACACAATTAGATATAACTAGAATCCAAATGTTAATAAAGCGTTGATCAATTAAGGTTATAGAAAATGTCACCTGACGATTTGGAAAATGCGACTGAGATAAGATTTTATTTCTTTGACAGCCTCGGGGAGAAGTCGTCGGTTTGCTCCGACTCCCACATATGTCATCCTGTAGACGGCCACGAGGGCTTCCAAGAGTCGGCCGAGCGGGTGCAGCGAAGTATCACATGCCTGTCAGGAGATGACAAGAGTTAACATTTTACTTTTATTCGAGAGCAAAGATTTCCTGGTCTGACCTGGATGAGGTACAGCCGGATGCTGTCATAGCGCTCCATGTTGATGGGACCGGAGTGTTGTGGAATCACCTCCAAGCTTTCCAGATTCTGGCTCTGACTGCGAGACAACCGCTCTGGACTGAAAAACAGGTTTAATCGAGTCAAATATTTTTTTTTATAGAGGCATGTATGTAAGTATATCCAGTGCCATCTGAATATTGAAGGGTTGAACTTCAACATTTCAAATGTTAAAACTATTTTTCTTTTGTTGTATTTGTTTTTGAGGATGTTACATTTTTTTTTTTGAAAGGTGTAATTTGTTTGAATTAAATAATTTAATAAAATAATTAGCATGTTGAAGTATTGATTTTTTTTTTTAATAATTGAATAGAAACGTCTAATTTTCAAAAAATAAATGCATTGTTTACACCGGTTTGATATTTTAACTAAAATAATAATAATAAACATTAAAATAAAAACAATACATCATTATTTATTAATTGATTTTGAATCAATCAAATTATGTTTATTTGTGTTTAATTATTCAAAAAGATAAAATAAATTAATTTCTTTCTTCTTTCAATATACAATTTATTGAATTAAGTAATATATATATATATATATAAAAAAAAATAGAGTTTAGAGATTTGACATTTTAAATCCAAACATTCAATATTCTGATGCCACTGATATTCTCCCATAGGCACTTACCTCTCCTGGAGGTGTCGCCGGTTCGAAGTGAGAGCAACAGCTATGTTCTCCCACGCCTTACGACTCTCTCCTTGACCAGGCGATTCACACCCCAGCTGCCTCCAACACTCCTCAAACACGGCGTGCCATTTATCCTCCGCACTCACACACAGACGGCCCAGCTTTCTGCAACAACATATGCAAAGTGTATAAATCATGTCACATGACCTCTTCCATAAACATTTATGCTTACATTGTACGGGTCTTCTCCTTTGTGGCATCGAACAAATTCGGTTTGAAGTAAGAGCCGGTCACCTTCAGACCTGCCCCCCACTCTCCACCGAAGTGACCCTCCAGGTAGTCTCCGTTCGCCATCGTTAGCACACCCTAATGATTCATGTTAACCACAGTAGAAATCTATGAGTTTTCCAGGTTCAACAAAATATGCAGCAATCATCAAATCTCTACTTGCCTTCCCGTTCAGGGTCCAGTCATCGGAAAACTCGCCTTCATATGTCGTGTCATCCTCCGACAGCAAGATCCCGGTGCCCTTAAAAGATAAATAAAGATTTCTTGAAGCCAATCTCAACCGGTCCTCAATGAAATCTTAAAACTCACCGTCATTTTATTATCTTTGAAAGCACCTTCGTAATAAAGACCAAACTGGGTGACGACGACCCCGGTGCCTTGTTTCAGGTGGTCTTGCCACATGCCCATATACTTTTCACCTCTGAATGAAACACATTTCATGGTAGTGATGGGAAACAGAATATGGAAGAACAATAGAAAAAATGATGTTAACAAAGTCTCACTTGGTGATATCGTCGAAGACACCATAGCCGGTCTTCTTGTCCTGCAGCCACTGGCCTATGAACACACTCGGGGAGGAGGAGTTGAGTTTCCCGGTGCGCAGCATGCCGTGGCCATGACGCATGCCGTCTTTGAAGGATCCATCATAAACCTCGCCGCTGGCATAACTGCGGACAGAAGTCATGCACCATTTAACAAAATGCATGAGAGTTTGGCAAATGAAACCATTATACCTGTATCTTCCGAGGCCATGCATTTTGCCTTCTCTCCAGTAACCTTGGAATTGGTCATTCTTACTCAGTGCTTTATTTGGAGCCACAAATTCACCAAACCTTATTCAAAAAAATGTTATTAAAGTGAAACCTGTATTTTAATCATTATAATATCTAATATCTACCCGTCTTCCAGTCCATTCTTGAACTCGCCGGTATAGATTCGACCATCAGACCACTTCAACACGCCCCTAAATTTTTTTTTAAAACATTTTCATTCTTGAAACAGCCAACATGAGTTTTGTTTTCCTACCTGCCGTGGGGTTTGCCGTTCAGCCAACGGCCATCATAGGAAACATCCTTGAGTCGCCCATCCTTGTAAAAACTGTAGGAGGCCGTCCTGGAGACGGGAGGTTCCAGCCGCAGTGTTGTCATATCTTGCTCGCTCCCACTGAGTGCCAGGTCCACTGCCTGGTTGATGCTGCGAAGCCACTTGGCCTGTGTACACATCCATGGATCCAGGTGAAGATTCAAAAGTTAAGACTAAATACTACATTACACCTACACTATATTATTAACTAAAGTAATGGCCTTTAGAATATTGAATGGTTTGACTTAATTGAAATTTAGTTTGAAGCATTCTGATGACACTAATATACTTCCATACATCGAGCCTTTATTACAGCAAATTCCATAATTTGTTTTGATGACATTAAATGTGTATTTATTCCATTAGTTAAGTTTAGAGATTCCAGATGGATGCAAATAAACTCCATGAAAACAAAAATAAATAACAGTAAAGCCTTTATACGTTTCACTTAGGATTTAACCAACTGATGTTCTTTTTTTAATCAATATAAGTCTACCTTCTCCCCACTAGAGCTGGCCAGCAGGCTGAATGTCTCCTCAGGTGTGATGACCTTCAAACCATATCTATAAAAAGGAAAAGAAAACAGGAACAAATAAAGATTTAAAGATCACAGTAGTACTTGACAGTGCTGCATTACATTCATGCAGCATCTAAGTTTTAAAACGTCTTTAGTCAACACGGAAATCGATTTCTGTGGTTTGGAAGGTTGAATTAATCAGTGACTCACAGGCCGGAGTTGTCTTCTGGGATTGGTTCCACCCACAGTGTTGTCAGCGGTAAGACGTGATGTGTCGAGAACTAGGGGGGGGGGTAAATGTGAAGCAGCAAGAGTTTTTAGAGGTCAATCAAAAAGCAGTGGGAGAAGCTAACAGAAAATACATGGTTATCATACTGATGGCTTTTATCACATGGACAAACAGTAAAACAAAAAAAGGTTCTATTTTTCAAACAATAATTTGATCGTAACAGGTACAAGGAAGCCACGTGGGGACACAATCCATTTAAAACAACACTAAGTAAGAAAGATGAGGGGGATAGAAACTGGCATGGAGAGAGGAACTAAAGATAAATTATTGATACATTTAGAATCATAATTTGAGCTGAACATTTCCACGTATAAACAATGCCTTTTATTTTAAATAAATATACTAGTTTCACTGAAAAAAAGTTCCTCTATCCATCCAGTCGCATCCTGTTCTCAATGATGACAAAGTAGAACAGGAAAAGTTACACATGTTTTTTTTACATATACAAACATTGAACTTAAACGTTCAAATATTTGATGGTGTTTAAGATCCGTTTAAAATTATTTGTAATTATTTACCTACTTATGACATAAAGGCAAATATAAAAACATTGTTCTTATATTTGAACTCTTATAATCAGTTTGGTTTCACATGCCAAATTGCTAGTAATAATGTCAGGCAAAACTTATTATTAGTCAACGTAAAGTTATTTTTTAAACAAAATTCTTTCAAGAGTCTTTTAATTAACTTTAGTACCCGCTGTGGCCAAGAGATTTTTATAAAATACAAAACTGCGGAAATAATTTATGGTCCCTTTAACATGCAAGGTAGCAGTTTGCCAACAACTGTTGGCATTTGCGGATGCATGGTTAGGCCAAAAGAAAATTTAGGCTTAGGCCAGACACAGAGCAGTTATTGGAGGTCATTTGAGCCCAGGAAGATTCTAAAACAGGTCCAATAAAATATGTTCTGTATGCATCATTCATTTCTAAAGCCAAATTGTGAAATATGATGTATACCATTTTTATTAAAAATGTAGAATAGATTCTGTTAGGGAGTTGAGAAGCGGGTCAAATTTAGAACAGTAATTTGATTAAGGCTATGTTATCCAAAGCATACCATTGAAATGAAGATTAAAATGTACTATAATTACAGTGCAAAAAACAAACGTGATAAAAGCACAAACATGTGAGTGGGTCTCAGGAAAAAAAGGGGTTACTTCATTTAGATTGTGTTGCCGGCTGCATACTTACAAGGCTTTTATAAGGTGCCACGCCCTGACAGCACGAAAAGCAAGCACACAAAAATGCTTGAAAACACACCTGAACACTAATATTTAAAGGTGATGCATGTGTGTGTGCTTGGATCTTACCTGTGCATGGACCAAGGCGTCATTGAAAAGGATGAACCAGTTGACGGAGAACCTTCCAGAATTCTGCAGGGTCAAAGATTTGTTGCTGCTCTCACAAATAAGCCGCCGTTGGGGCTTGCGTAGTGAATCCTGGGAAAAGAAAAAAACAGTAAACGGCACCTCTCGCTGAAATGTGTGGTCATGTGGCACCTTGAGATTTCATTATCAAGGGTGCAGATGGTGCAGAAAACTTGAGACGTGTTGCTTACCGTCATCTTGCCTGGGAAACTCTTCCAGAACAAGAAGGTATAGTCGGCTTCTTTTGCTTTCTTCTTCAGCTGGACAGCCAAAGTTTCAAATTTCGAGTAGCTGTCCTGCAACCGCTGGTAATTATTGGTATTCTGACACAAACAGAATGACACAATATTATAATCGTCTGTATAAATAATAACCAACCATAACCAGTAGGATCATTCATTAACATGTTCAGAAACTATCCTTTAGCTGCCAAATATACGAACCACTTCAAAGCAAGTTGCCAACTTGAGCAGCAGTCGGCTGTAGTTGTGAAGATGACGCAAAGGGAGGAAAAACAGGGCCTGAAGCAGATCAGCCATTGAAGCATTTTCTTCGCTTGACTCAGACAGCTTTTGGAGAAGCTCAGGAGTTTTTCCAAAGAAGTCACTTGAAAAGAAAAAAAAAGGAAAAACTATTTTATAATAGTCTGGTCTTTAATAAATATACAAGTGAACACAAAGTGAACCACCATCTGGTTGAACCTACAGTGATGGCTTGGTCAGGAGGTGAAAACCTCCCATCACCTGGAAATTGCCCAGAGTAGTTGCGTATCTGGAAAAGCAAATAAATCATTTTATTAGATTTATGTTTTATAACTTACTTTACTTACAACAAGTATTTGAACTTGCAAACTCAAAATTGAATTTCAGGTTCCATCCTTCTCAACAACCCTATCAGTAACTGTGACCTGAACAGTTCCCAAAATGCTTTGCCGCCCAGCTAACCAATCCCACCTGTTGTTCACTTTTGACATAGAATATAAATACAGTTAAATAGAGCATCAATTTAGAAGAGATTCAGAGAGTTAACCGTTTTCTTGGAACCATAAGTAAGGCTTGTGTTGCAATTATTGCTTCCCACAAGCTTGTCTGCAGTTTTTCATGAAAAAACAATGACATGGTTAAACAAACTATGACGAGGGACCACTATATTTGTTATTCAATTTGGTAAAATAAATTAAACAATGTTACTATCCTGAAGTTACTATCCGAGTATTGTTTAGGATTAAACAAAAACAAGACATTGGGTCTCACTTATGAAGCTCGAGCAAATCCCTGCAAATATTTTCCCATAAACTTTTCTGAATCAGAGATTGAAATTATTTTGGCCGATGTAAAGTTTTTTTTAACGTTAGTCGTGGAATTAAACACCAGCCGTGATCAGTGAGTTAATTTTCGGGGAATGTCACGGACAAGATTAGACTGGTTCCGAAGCAATTATTAATTATCAAACTAACTTTACTTTTTAATCTTGCCTTTGTAGATCTGAGAGAATATTCCAGATTAAACGCAAATAGTTTGTCATGAAACACGAGGCAAATAAACGCAGAAAATAAACACTTCAGTCACACACAAAGTGATCTCATGGTCCAAAATATCACCTGCTCAAGAGAACATCGCTCGTATTAGTGGGGAAACCTCTCAGTCAGGAAATACACCAGACCATTGTTTACTTATTTTGTTAATTTAGCCTATTATTAGTGTTTATCTTTATGTTTTAAAATAACAAAAACATTTATCATGTAGAAAGAATAATCTGGATTTTATACCTGCTAATTATAAACCAATTTAAATAATTGTTATATTTTATTTTTTGTTGTTTTTCAAACACATCTGCGTATTGTTCACATAAGAAATCGCATTATGAGTTCAAATGTAAATTTCTAAAAACATTATTTTGGCACATTCTTGAATTTACGCAAACTCTACACATACTTTTTAGCAGGTGTAAATCTTTTGTTTAGCTAACACAAGATCGGAGCAACTTAAATACTGATTAATGCCAAAATCCTGTACATTTCCACCTGATCCCGTTTTATATCGCACATTTGTTCTGCTCACGCTTCATGAATGAGAACTTTTGAGTTTATGATTAGCTATCTTTCAGTATGTAGGCAGCTGAGTGCAGGCTGACTCACTCATTGTAGGAGCCGAGGAAGATGCTGGTGTGATCGAGAACAGCGAGACCCTTGACATCAAGGTCCCGGCGTAGGTTGGCAGTAAGACTGGCAGCATGTTGACCGGTCAAGTGACACAGAAGGGAAAATCGACCCGCCAGCGTTTGAAGGAGTTCGTGTACGACCGGGCCGAGTGTTGAGCTTAAAGAGTCTGTTGATAAACAGCAAATATTTAGTGATTATTGAAAGGTTTCACCCCTTGTTCATACCTACCCAAGTCCAGCAGGGGGGTTAGAATTTGTGTCTTCATGTCACACAGCTTGCAGTAAAACTTTCTCTCAGCTGATGCAAGCTCATGCAGACCGGCAACAAAGCCCATTACATTGTTATTCGCCAACACCATACAACGCTGGCCGCCAGCACACACACTGCTCACGTAGCCGAGCTGGAAAACAGACAGAAAAACAGATTGAATTAAATACATTTCTACTTTTGAATAACTTGCCTAATGCAATCTGTTGAAATACAAGTATGAAAACTTACATTCATGCAGAAGGGAAGTAGAACGGGTTGTTGGGTGTAGCCGCCAGCCCGGTCTTCCTCCTCCTCCCCCTGTGGTTGTAGATCGGGGTCCTGCTCTTGCACCTGTTGGCCGCTGTAGTAAATGATGGGCTGGATGCAGTCGCCATCTGCCAGGAGAAGGCTGTGCTTCTCGCCAGCACTAACATCCCAGACCCGGATACCGTCCGACAGCTGAGACAAAAAAAACGAAGCTCACAGATTAGGAGTTGAAACGTCAAAGAAATAGGACGCTCTTGCTCACCTTTGCAACGCGCGGGACGTTGCTGGGTGTCTCCATGTGTCCCAACTGACCACAATTGTTACTTCCCCATGAGAAAACCTAAAGGATAATTCCATGTGAATGTTTATACTTAAAACTATTGTTGTTAATAAATACAAACCTGGGACTGAGCAGTCAGGGCCAATGAATGATGAGCACCAGCAGCAACTCGCACCACCTCCTTATTGCCCAGACTTTTAATGCACAATGGCTGTGATCTGAAAACATAAGACACATAAATTAGAAATTAGAAATTAGATTTACAGTTCTAAGCAGATGATAGAACAAAGTGCAAAGAGATAAAAAAGAGTAATCATAAAGAGCTTAGATCAAAGGAAATAACACAAAGATCTTAGAAAGGACACATAGGTTAACATACATCATCCCTTCTCTCTGCTTCTGCTCATAAATTCAGAATTATACAATCTCATAACACGAGGAATGAATGAGTCCCTGAGTCCATTAGTGTTGCATCTGGGAAAGAGCATTCGTGCACTACATCGGCTTCTCTGCTCACTGATGACAGTGTTCAGAGGATGACTGTCATCATCCATGATGGACAGTAGTTTGTCCAGTGATCTCCTCTCAGCAACTAACACCAGTGAGTCCAGCTTCATGCTAACCAGTCCTCCTGATCAACCTGTCCAACCTACATAGCTTTTCATCTTCACTTTGGGAAATAAAGGCATGAAAATGTGGTGTGTTAATATGCAGCGCTATTGTGAGAAAAAACAAGGTCTCACAGTCGTGCTTTTATGTGAGGAGGAAGCAATTACAGATGAAGCCACAGGATGACGCTGTTCAGTAATGAAAAAAAAAATCTTCTGTAAATTATTCAAATCTTGTGTATCTCGATACTTTCACAGCTGCTAAAAGAATCCAAGACTCCATCTGTGTCAGATTTCAAGATAGAGAAGGAATCCATGCTTAAAATTATACATATAAATGAAATTGTAACCATTATTCTTACTATGCTACATTATTTCTGTCAAATGAAATAAGGCAGGCAGGTCAATCACAAGAGCTCTGGGGAAAAAATAACCTATGATGGAGAAAAAGTATTTTCAATGTCAATAAGGCTTGTTAGTAAAAAGCTCTGGTTAAGTTTTTCTAACATATATAACATTGTAAGAATTAAAGGTAAAAGCAAATTAGAATTATTGCCTGATTATCGTCAGTCTTATATATAAATATGAATCCGTTTTTTCCACGTATCCCACACAAATATGTCAAATTGTACTTATTTACTCAATTACTCAAATTTCATCTCACCTGCTTAAGATGTCTCCATGTCCCAACTGTCCATCTTCGCCTTGTCCCCAGCTCCACACCTCTGTCTTCAGCGTGGGCAGCACCTCTTGCGCCTCCGGGACCACAGCCCCACTTGGAGTCAAAGATACTGCACGTATCTTAGGACGACCCGCTTTGCGCAAAAGTCGTGGAGAAACTTAAGAAAAAAAAAAGATGAAAAAACAAAAGTTAAACACAGAAAAACTCGGAATAAAAAAACCCAGTAGACATTAGACCCCCATACTAACTACCAATAAATGGGTAAGCAAGTTGCAGTTGATCAACTGTTTTTCCATTAATTAGAGATCAACCGACTCAAAATAGCCATAGTTTAAGTATTTATTAACTCACTATATTGGTGACTATGGTGAGCATGTGTTGTTGGTTCTATACAGCAAATGATCATATGAATGTGATAGAACTGAAGCTTCTTATATGGGGAAAGTCCCCTGCGTCTGTTTATTCTGCCTTTAAAAAAATAACTTGAGGCACAAATGTGTCTTTCATTTAGAGGAGTCGTATAAGTATTTTAAATCTGAGGTGGGGGAGTTCAAAATAACGATGCCGTCGTTGACTTAGAAGAAAGAAAGGGTCGATTGTGCCATGCTTAATGCGATCAGTTACCATCGGCTCACACACTTGACTGTTGGAAGCTAAGCGTTGAATTGTGCATCTACCCTGTGAAAGAAGTCCGGGAAGAGATAGGCGACGCCGAAGACCTTCAGCCTCCTCCTCATGAATGTCACCGGTGCTCGAACTTTTCTTGGCCTGCACAGAATCCTCCTGGCGAACACGCTCAGTGGTGGCGTCAGAGCCCGCCGCCAGCCCGCCAGGCCTCGGGACACTAGAGGGAAGGTAGTTCATCATCTTTTTGAGGGACAGCGCCTCATACGTGGAAGTGACCCGTTCGCCCACCACCGAGGCGCAGGATGCCACCAGACTGTTGATGGTGGAGCTGGCACTATTGGGTGTGAACGGAGCCGATGGCTGAAAAGGGAAAGATTCCAAAACTGATGTTAGGAAAATGTTTGCGGATGAACTGTTATTGATTTGACTCACCAACAGAGCATGAAGCCCTCCGGCACATTTGCTTGTCTGCTCTGCAGGAGTGTTGACGGTCAGTTTCTTCAGATAGTCTTTCACAGCTTGCTCGTCTGGATAAGGGGAACTTTTGACACTTGTGACCGCATTGTTACTTTCTTTGGATTGATCCAAGAGTTGAATATCTGAAGCTGGTGAAAGGCCATTTGCAGCAGTTAAAGCAGTCTTCTCACAATCTTGGGAGGTTAGGCGGTCTTCAGCAGAGGGGCTTGGGGAACAGGTTGAGGCATGATAAAGTATAGGCTCAGATGGAGAAGTTTTGAGCCGTTTTGTTGAAGCAGTCCCTTCCAGGTGGCTCTTATCCCCAGTCTTTGCCACTCCTTGTAGACAGGCATGATGATCGGAGATGATGACATGGTCCTCTTTGTCTGTCATTGTGTACAGAAGCTGGTTACACTGTCCACACTTGTCGGCAGGAAGTCTCTGCAGGTCTTCGGGGCTGAGGCAGCGCACAAGAGCAAGACTGTGGGAAGCTCCACATGCCACCTGAATAACATACCTGCCTGACAAGTGGTCTACCATTTGGGGTTTCCAGACAGGGAAAATTGAGACATTGAGGCCAAGCTGTGCACCACTGCCCCAGGACCAGACCTCCCGCTGCCTCGAGAGTGCAAGAGTGTGCTGCTCCCCGCAAGCAAGCTCCAGGACTGGTATCGTTTTTGGAGGGATACATTCAGAGTCTACAAGTGCAACAGGTGTCGGGTTGGGAACAGAGCTCAGACCTGGCAGGCCGCACTGACCAGACTGGTTGTCCCCCCACATGTGAAGTCCACCATCCTCTGTCACTGCGCCACTGTGAAAGCTGCCAGCAGCTACAGTGACTACTCGCTGGCCGCTGAGTGCACTTTCAAGAATGGGTATGACTTGCTCTTGCACTTGATTTTGTTTCCATGGTAGTTCCCCAAAACTGTAAACCTGCCCTCCTGTGAAACAAGCAACAATTGTTATTGAGATTTTAGTTACAAACTCATCACTCATAAACATTATAATAAATGAGTATAATAGTACAGAGAAATAAACCCTATTGTGGTGTTAATATTTGTATATATTGTGTAAAGATGCAGTCAGGCCACTGAACTTAGTGGGCACTAATTAATAAACAAACCTTGCTGATGGTGCCAACAAAACCGTGAACTCCCATTATGCCTTTCTCCACCAGCTCTTTGAAGTGATGACTGATTGGTCGCTTCATAAGTTGCTATATCAAAAGCTGTTCAAGTCTCAGTTACTGAGAGGGCTGTTAAGAAGGATGGAATCTAAAATGCAATTTTGAGTTTGTGTGTTTGAATACATGTTGTTAAAGAACAGTAAGATAATAGGTCTCTATAACGTCACCTTTCACACTATCATCGTTTAACATCTTTTTTTGCACATGGTTATGCATTTTCAAAGGTATTTTTTCAAGCTGTAGTCTGAAAAGGTTATGATCCATTTCATTTTAACAATTGGATGATTCATTTATATAGTTTATTTCTATAAAACCGCATACAAACTTGGTGGGAAGGACTTATTACAGCACATACCTTACTTATGGTTCCAAGAAAACAGTTGACTCTCACGATGCCTTTCTACATATGGCTATATTTAGTGAGACCTGATGGGTTGCTTCAAAACTGTATTTCAATTCTATGTCAAAAATGATGAGAGCTGTTCAGTAAGTAAGTAATTCTTATTTGTATAGCGCTTTTCTAGACCAGGGTCACAAAGCGCTTAAACAGTCAAAACAATACTCAATAAAGTATATATTTTAAAGGTCAAGATAAAACTGATAACACAACAGGAGTTCCAGAAAATCAAGGAAAAGCCTGAACAAATAGAAACGTCTTAAGATGTTTCTTAAAGGAGTCAGTAGACTCCATCAACAGGCCACCGTTATTGGGAGGGTTGTTGAGAGGGATGGCACCTCGAATGCAATGTCCTGTTTCAGTTTAAATAAATGTTGTTGAATACATTTTGTAAATGTTTTTTAAATACTTTTTGAGTGTCTAAACAGTGTAACAATGTGGGTAAGGTTTATAAAGAGCAAGTGGTGACAGTTGCTGAGAGGAGATCACTGAACAAACTACTGTCCATCATGGATGACGACAGTGATCCTCTCAGCACTGTCATTAGTGAGCAGAGAAGCAGAATGAGTGCACGAATGCTCCTTCCCAGATGCAAAACAAATAGACTCAAGGACTCATTCATTCCTCGGACAATTCAATTGTACAATTCTGAGTTCGGGGGCAGGAGTGGAGTGAGAGTATCTGGATGTTCTGTTCTATGTTAGTCTTTGTATCCTTTGTCTTTGTTGTTTTTCTTTGATCTATGTTCTTTATCTTAAGACTTAGATTGTATCATCTTGTTCTTTCTCTTTATTTGTCTTTGTGGTTGTTCTTATTTTATTTTTATGAAAAATTGCTGTATTGCTGTGGCTATTGGAAAAAAAAACAATTTCCCAAAGGAGACCTCCTGAGGGATCAATAAAGTTCTACCTAACCTAACCTAAGAAGAAGGATTATGAGGTCATGTATTTAAATTGTGTAAAAAATTACCATTTAACGGATTAAGTTTAATGCAGGGTTTTTTTCAGGATGTAACTCCTGATACAAACCACAGACCACTGTATCTGAATTAAATTCCTATTTTTCATACTGTTGGTCATACTTAAAAGCACATTCCTTGTATTGCTTACCTTCCACCAGCAGAACGCCATGATTAGTGCCCAGGGAAACGTGGAGAACAGGTCGTGGAAGAAGCAGCTTCTCAGGTGTAAGCTTGCATGAGTAGCCCCTCCACGAGTGAAGGATGCCTCTTTCTCCATTTGCTCCAACGGTGCTATTGTCATCCCCAGAGCTGCACATTAGGAAGTAGAAATCTAAATCTTCATTTCCTAAAGGTTTCATCTTGTGATAATAACTTAAAGAAAACAAGTTTACAGGTTGTCTATGATGTTGTCCTGTTATGACAGACACATATATTTTGTTATTTTTCAATTTATAATTCAAAAATATAATTTCAAATAGATATTTTGAAACTGAATTATTATGGTTTATTATTACTTTCCAAGTTGCTGTATTTTCTTTTATCAATGGACAGCAAAATGCAGTTAAAGTTCCTTTAAGGTTCCTTTAAGTTCATGGGTAAAAACTGCATTTATCTCAAACCATGGAAAATTGTTCTTTTTTTTATAGATTTCACATTGAACATTGATTCCCAATGAATGATGAATGTACTGTGTGCTTTCAGAGTGATGTAAATGCGTGTAAGAAAAGCGGTTAGAATGTATCATTAGCAAAACAAAGATGGCTAGAGCATGAAACATGGAAATGTGGAACCATTTTCCCAACAACCTTAATCTTAAAGAAAGCAGGTGTACCTAGCTTAACCAGCTTTTTATTAGTTTGCTATCTAAATGTTATCCCCAATACATTTTTCAAATCTGTTAAGAACTCTGGAGAATGCAATCATTCTCACCATTACTTAATCTTAAGTGTTGTGAATAGTTTGATAAAAGCAATCAAAGACAATACGATTTAAGTCAAAAATGGTGTGGCTAGCTAGTGAAGCTAAAAAAAGCTGTTGTAGGATTGCTCATAGTTGGGTTCTCTTAAGGACTCCATGTGAT
The DNA here is from genome assembly GCF_982586985.1 of Callionymus lyra. Taxonomy (NCBI): domain Eukaryota; kingdom Metazoa; phylum Chordata; class Actinopteri; order Syngnathiformes; family Callionymidae; genus Callionymus; species Callionymus lyra. The sequence continues at coordinate 26,069,499 of NC_141822.1, forward strand.
CTTAAGACGCAGGAGGCAAAAATAAATCCATCTGAGAGGAAAAGTCACATGGCAGTCACAACCGCCCAGCATATGAAAGATACAGAAGAACATTACCTCTGGCTATAGTATTAACATAAAGGTTAGCTTATGATTTTTTTTTTAAAAAACATCATACTCGTAAGGATAAGTGGAAAATTGCTGACTATTTAAAGTTTAAGCAAATAATTGGTGCTTCTGAACATCAAGCCAGGCTGCTAGGCCCAGTCATTCTTTATTGATCATTGACACATGTTGTTAGCTAATAAACAACTGCATACGGATCTGAATTGTGAAATGTTTTTATGTTTTAAATAATGGACACAGGCTTTTTTATTTTTTACTTACCTCTTCCTCTGAGTGTCCATTAGTTGTTTCGTTCTTCCATCACAGTTAAAAACTTGGTTATTACGACCTAAACCCAAGATAAACAAATGAACAATATATGGGTCAGTTCTAAAGGCAATGACAAAAGACTAACGTTTATATATTTTACTTTTAGATAAATACATACAAATGCCAAAAGAATATTCATTTCATGATAAAAGCCATTACCTTTAATGTTGAGTATCAAATATATAAACGTTCTTGTTCTGGTGACGTGTATTATCACTCACAAGAAGATATTATTCTCACCATATGTTGCTAGCTCTGAAATGTAAATCTCGACAACTAGCTACGTTTAGCTTTCTAGCAACGAGCCTCGCCTTCGTACGTTTAAAGACCAAATGTAGATCTGTTCTTACCAGTGTACTTGGTTTTAAAGTTTTGAAATTAAAATGAAGCGACATTCATGAGGGAAAAACAAGCATTAGCTGGCAGGTGAAGGCAGGGAGCATCTATGTTGACATACAACTAGCTACAAAGATCTTACATCCTAGAACATTAACTCGGTTTTGTCCAGGTGCTAAAGTCGCCTAAAATGTGCATTTTAAAAAATATTCTCAAAGGTAATACTCGTGTTTATCAAGCGTTCTATCTAGAAGGAATTCACACGTTTACGTTTGTTAAGGAAAACTCAATGAATATACAAAGACAGGGGATTTGACAAAAGCATCAGAGTGAGTCCTCTTGTTCTGATTTTATTCTGGAGCGTCTATCAGCTGCTTCTGTTCAGGATGTACGGGACATGGGCGAAGTCAAAACAGGCGTATAACGAAAGGCGATCACGAAATACAGTACAGCGCTTGGAATGAATAGGTCCTTTGTAGATTATCTCTGCCTTATCTCTTAATTTAATTTAAACGTTTTCATATTTCTGAAGTCCGTTTTATTATTCGTTAAGTTTATGTTTAGTACTTAAATTTCTATTTAAATTTCTATACTTTATTGAGTATTGTTTTGATTGTTTAAGCGCTTTGTGACCCTGGTCTGGAAAAGCGCTATACAAATAAAAATTACTTACTTACTTACTAAATTATGACTAGTTATACTAATAATGATAATACATCTTAAGACGTTTTTATTTGTTCAGGCTTTTCCTTGATTTTCTGGAACTCCTGTTGTGTTATCAGTTTTATCTTGACCTTCAAAGTATATATTTTATTGAATATTGTTTTGATTGTTTAAGCGCTTTGTGACCCTGGTCTGGAAAAGCGCTATATAAATAAAAATTACTTACTTACTTACTTACTTACTTACATAAAGCGTTTACCCAATTAAAAAAAAGCTTTATGAATCATTTTTTAATCAAACCAAAAAGACTAATTTATGAATAAATAGGTCAGTGGTGCTTGACACAAATTGTAATAATGGTGATTCAAACAACACAAAACTAATCCCTGTTCTTTGCGTAAGACTCCTGAAAAAAAAAGAAAAAATCCTGGAGCCTGTTCATTATTTAATTCATTTGAACCAATTACCTCGAGGACGCTCTGCAGTCTGATCAGAAGTCATCTGCTGCTGGGATCCTCAGAACGCTCGTTTCCGGGAATTCATTATTTGTAAAACGCAGTGACCTTTTAAAAAAAAAAAAAACTTCTCAATCGTGAAATGGATTTGACAGCGACCCTTTATCTTAACTGTTGGATCTTCGTCAGCTCCAGTGAGTAAATCTTAACTTCAATCTTAATGTTTTGACAAAAATTAAGATAGTTTTTAACATTAAATGAAGAATTTATTTTCAATTTGTTGTTGTAACTCTTGTTATTATTATTACTTACATTATTACTGTTATTGTTGCAACTATTGTTATTATTATTTATAGTAGTAGTATGCTTCTTTATGGAGGTTCATGGATGCAAAAGAATAAATGAGTATTGTTACATTATATTATATTATATTATATGTTGAATTGCTGTCATCTATTTTTCCTTAATCAACTATAGTCTTACTTCAACTGTATAGTGTCTTGAGATAACTTTGTTATGATAAGACACTTTAAATAAAATTGAATTGAATTATATTATATTATATTATATTATATTATTCAAAGAGAGGTTGACAATGTGTCTAACTTTAAGGGTAAGTGCTTAAAGTTCAGATACATTTTAGATTATATTAGAAAACAAATAATTAACACCCATTTTAATAGGAGTTTTACCTTTTGTTTTATTCACACTTTCCTCACTTGGAAGTTCTGGCTGAAGATTGGAGTGCTGCCCACATGGAAGATGAACTTTTCAGGAGTTTGTTTGAGAGCTACAACAAGTTGTCTCGACCTGCTCGAAACATCAGCGACGTGGTCATAGTAAAGTTTGGACTCTCCATGGCACAGCTGATCGATGTGGTAAATTGATAAATTGAATAAATTTAAAAAAAAAAAAAATACACAATACTGTATTTTTAGGAAATAAATGTAATTTTCCCACAGGATGAGAAAAATCAGATGATGACGACCAATGTGTGGTTAAAGCAGGTAAATAATTTCTTTAGATTTTAAAAGTACTTACTTTCGTTTCCTAATTGTAGTAATGAATTTCAGGAATGGACAGATTATAAATTTCAGTGGAATCCGTCAGATTACGACAACATTACCTCCATCAGAGTTCCGTCTGAGCTCATCTGGGTCCCGGACATTGTTCTGTACAACAAGTAACGTGTCATTTATTTGTATTAAATCAAGTTACATAGAGCACAGTGGAAGAGCTCTTGTTGACGCTTTAGAAATTCAATTTAATATATATATACAGGAATGTACAGCTATTTTCAGTGAGAAGATCTGTAGATGGGAAATGATAGAGAGTGATCATCAACATGCTCCACGAGTGAAGAGTGAATGAGTGGGAAAGGTCAATTATTATCACACCCACTTATTCCCTCACACTCAAACCATCTTGTTGACTGAAGGACCCTTACTCAGTTTCTGCAGTCAACTTGCATCAGTTTAATTTCCTCCCTGGAGGAGAGGGATGAAACATTAGTCTGAAATGTGTCAGGAAGTGGGAGAAACTTTCTTTTCCTCGGGTTTAACCAGCTTGCATCATGTAGCAGAGCCATAACTTAAAATATTCAGCCATAAATATTTTATATCGGTCTGTTCCGATGGGTATGCCTCAAGTTTTAACTTTTAAATGAGTCAGACGGAAACCTTAGAGCCATTCTATCTGCTTATTCCTTGCTAAAAATAATCCCCAGTGTGCAGTGTTGCTAAATTCAGTGTCTTTGTTCCTTCTTTTCTTCATCTCTGTGGGGTTTCAGTGCTGATGGAGAGTTCACCGTCACACACATGACCAAGGCGCTGCTCTTCCACACTGGGCAGGTCAGCTGGGTGCCTCCCGCTATCTACAAATCCTCCTGTTCCATCGATGTCACCTTCTTCCCCTTCGATCAGCAGAGCTGCAAGATGAAGTTTGGCTCCTGGACCTACGATCGAGCCAAGATTGATCTGGAGCCTTACGAGAACACAGTTGACTTCATGGTCTTAACACTTCTCTGTCTAGCGCTTTCATTTTTAAATCATCAAGTTACTGCCTTTCTTGTAGCATCTCGAGCTCAGGGTCCAGATGTCGTTTTAAATGGTTGACCACATGATTCTCCATGTCATCAATGAGCTTATTGGAGGATTTCACATGAGAAAGAGTATGTCATTGGATTTTTCTCGATAAATAAAACCCATAATAAATCTACAGAGGACCAGGACATAGTGTAATGGAACACTATCTAAGCAGAAAACAATAGAATGTTGAAGAAGATCATTTAAAATTCTATGAGTGGGACGTATGAGGGAGTGTGGAGTACCACAAGGCTTAGTACTGGGATCCAAAAATGTTTGTGTAATGATATCATTTAAAATAAATACAAAAAAATGGATTGAATTGTAACACAAAGGGCACCAATTCCTTTAAAATAAAAACCTAGGTAGAAGCTTCATTAAGCAGTTTCATATCTTTCGAGAGGTCAGTAGGAAGGACAGTCAAAAATGATGAGGTTTGAATAGAACAGTTGTTGTTTAAAGCAATAAAGCAGAGTAGAGTGCCATCTAGTGGACTCTAATAATGTTAAAAGGGTGTAACAAAAATATTATTTGGTATCAATAAATTTTCAGTTTACATATATGAAAGAGCAGCACCGGTGGTATGGGGCCCTTCATCACTTTTGACACACAAAGTGACTGCTTTTCCAAGTTTTTAGGCAGCTTTCACCAGCATATATATGTTATTTATTGGCAGACAAACTGGTGGTAGCCTTTCAGGTCAAACAGTGCCCTTGGAGTAGCTCACATTTCCAATTAGGTTGGTGACGCCTGCTTTAAGGCCCTTAATATGTTGTTAGGTAGACCATAGAACCAACACTTTTTTGGAAAAGCAAGAGTACTGAAACAACCGGAGCTAGTAGAAAGATAAAGACTCTGTCATGTATAAAGGCATGGATAGATTTACACCTGGAGATCCAGGACTATTTGGAATAACACCTGAAAGGTCTGAAACACTGCGAGAGAATTGAGGAGTCCAATAATTAGCAACTAAAAATTAAAAGTGACCAATTTCAGGGTTTGAAAAAACTAAGAACTTGACGAGTGAAGATCAGTAATAAGTGGAACTAAGGAGGAAAATGTTCCTTTTACTTTGAAGTTGTTCATTCAAAAGGGAAATGAAAATAACTGTTCTTCGCTCCCTTTCAATCTTTATATAGTGCATGACTATATAAAATAACGGTTGTTCCGAGTAATACATACAAAGACACCACAACATGGTCAGTTTCAGAAAGTTCCATAAATCAGTCCAGTCCAGGCCTGAGTTAACGATGGGTCTCATGGTCTGGTTCTCAAAATAATGTTTCTTTCAGCATTACTGGGAAAGCGGAGAATGGGCTATTGTAAACGCAGTGGCCACGTACAACACCAAGAAGTACGACTGCTGCCATGACATCTACCCCGACATCACCTTCTACTTCATCATCCGCCGCCTGCCGCTCTTCTACACCATCAACCTCATCATCCCCTGCCTGCTCATCTCCTGCCTGACCGTCCTGGTCTTCTACCTTCCGTCGGACTGCGGCGAGAAGATCACCCTGTGCATCTCCGTGCTCCTGTCGCTGACCGTCTTCCTGCTGCTCATCACCGAGATCATCCCGTCCACCTCCCTGGTGATCCCGCTGATCGGGGAGTACCTCCTCTTCATCATGATCTTCGTCACCCTCTCCATCGTCATCACGGTGTTCGTGCTCAACGTGCATCACAGGTCGCCCGCCACCCACGCCATGCCTCGGTGGGTTCGTCGGCTTTTCCTGCAGAAGATCCCTCGTTGGCTGTGCATGAAGAGGCCGCGTCACGGAGTCGGTTCCAAAACGTAAACATCAGTGAACTCATCTACAGTCACATGGTTTTACTCTACGTGACCGCTTGAATCAACTGCATCTGATTTGTTTTCTAGGCGCCTGACTGAAAAGCTCTTTCACTTCAACTCTTCGGCTACTTCGAACACTTCGATCTGGAACACGGAGGAGTCTGCCGTTGATCTTGACACCGAACGAGCCTGTCCCTGCAGATGTCACCTCAGTGGCACGGATGAAGAATTTTCGGCACGGACCGTTCACGTGGATGCAGACCGGAGAGATGATCCGCTTAGTTTTGGAGTGACAGGATGCTCAAGGATTCCTACTCATAAGTCTTTTAGAAACATGAGCTTGAATAAAGAACCCCCACCCCAGAAAGCAGGTCCAACAAAAAGCTCCTTGTTGCTGGAGCTGTCCCCGGCGGTGGTATCAGCACTGGACGGAATGACCTACATCGCTGAACATCTGAGGGCAGAGGATGACGACTTTTCGGTTGGTCAAAAGAGAGAAACTGACACTGCTGGAACGTAATAATATTTAAACTAAAAAAAATGTATTTACATCTTGATTCTACTTTGCTCCACAGGTGAAGGAGGACTGGAAGTACGTGGCCATGGTTGTTGACCGGATCTTCCTGTGGATGTTCATCATGGTGTGTTTGTTTGGCACCATTGGCCTTTTCCTGCCTCCGTGGCTTTCTGGAATGATCTAGAATCCTTCTTAACAGAGAGAGAATACACACAAAAAGGGAAAAGAAAAACTTCCGCAATTGTCCCACAATGTACTGCTTTCCTTGTTCTGATATGTTTTGTATTTAAAGTGGATGTTGTAGCAGATCAAGCCAGCTCAAAGAAGAAAACGTGTTGCTGATGTGACATATTATTCATGCATTTAAGGTCATAAAATTGCAGTCAGAGACTCATTTGCTGCTTGTGTGAGGATATTTTGTGACCCTACATTATAAGTCTAGAGTTTTATGAGTACGGGTCAAGCAAGGAACTCTGACTTTTATGTCATATGGTTGAAGAATAAAGATCATCACATCAAATGTTATGATTTATATATCCTTGATTATAAAAGATGGAACAGATTTTTTAAAATAAAAACCTCATAAAACTAGAAAAATAATTCAGAGATACACAGTGAAATGCGCACAAATCTACAAAATTTGGATCAAAGAAATGCAGAAAAAAACTGAAATCCTGGCGAACGAAAGGTAACGAGAGCAGAGTACATTATGACATAATAATGGCATCACTCCTCCTCCAGCCAGATGTTTGTTGATAAACAAAGTCAATTGGAGGTGGAAACTGTGGGGATTGATGACGTGCGGTGAGTAACCTTGATTCTTGACCAATAATAGCAGAGCAGGTGTGGTTATGGTAAACAAGATTTCATCAGAAAAATGAATGGTTTCAGGGGGTGGGGGTTAAGCACATTTTCTAATGTAAATATATTTATTAAAAGAGTTTTTGTATAAACAGACACATACTGATTATACAATAGAGGTCTAACATCTATTTAAGAGACACTTAAATCAACACGTAAGTTCCCATTTAAAGAATCAAAGGCATTTGTGGGGAAGTTCTTGTGTCGACATGAGCAGCAGATTGCAGGCGAGGGACAAGTGTAAGGTGACTACAGGCAGACAGAAGGGCTGTTAGTTTAGAATTTAGAATCAATTATTTATGACGTAGTGAATCCCATGAGTCAAACAGTTTTTTTTCACTTACTGCTAGTGAAAGTATGAGTCACTAATTCGCACAAATACAACATTGTAATTTGTTATTTATTACAGATTTCTGTTTAGTGAAGGAACATTTTTGCACCTACATAAAACTGTAGCTCAAGGGTACACAGTCTTTTTCAGACCAAAAAATGATTTTTTCCTTTTCATGCAGCCAAGATGACGTGAGCAAATACACAAGAATGGCTCTTCCCCTTGAAAGATGTGGAGTGGTTCTGTCAAAAATGATACGCACTAAAGGACCGTGTGAAATGGGTGACTATCAGCGAATATAACTCTCACGTAATATGTCTTTGACAACTAGCATAAGTTTGTAAAAACAAATCCAAGAGGGTAATTTCCACATCTACATAGTACAGTACTGTTGTGTCTACAGAGAAAAAAAATGATGTTATAAAAATCCATTCAGAGTGCGTCATGAGAAAGTAGCAGAGGAAAAAAGAAAGGTAGATCAATTTTGAAAAGTTGTTTGAACAAACAGTATTACTGCTACCTTTAAACTACAACAGTAAGTAAGTAAGTAAGTAAGTAATTTTTATTTATATAGCGCTTTTCCAGACCAGGGTCACAAAGCGCTTAAACAATCAAAACAATATTCAATAAAGTATATACTTTAAAGGTCAAGATAAAACTGATAACACAACAGGAGTTCCAGAAAATCAAGGAAAAGCCTAAACAAATAGAAACGTCTTTAGATGTTTCTTAAAGGAGTCAGTAGATCCATCAAGTGCAAAGAGAGAGGAAGATTGTGCGAAAGCTTAGGAGCAACAGCCTGAAAAGATTTCTCTCCTCTGGTCCTGAGCCGTATGCGTGGAACCATAAGTAGATTCTGATCCACAGACCTCAGAGCCCGAGCTGGGGTGTAAGGCTGGATCAGATCAGTGATGTAATGAGGAGCCTGACCATGAATAGATCTGAAAGTAAGAACCAGAATTTTAAAGTTGATCCTGAAAGAAACTGGAAGCCAGTGAAGAGTTTTAAGGACCGGAGAAATGTGAGTTCTTCTACTAGAGCGGGTTAGAATTCTTGCTGCAGAGTTCTGAATCAACTGCAGGCGAGACAGCTCCTTCTTGTTTAGACATGAAAACAAACTGTTACAATAGTACAGACGAGAAGAAACAAACACATGGATTATAAGCTCGAGATCATGTTCCGACAACATTTTCCTAAGTTTAGAGATTTTTCTCAGTTGAAGGAAACAGTTTATGGTCAGTTTTCTACAGTGTTGAACAACAGACATGTCTTTATCAAATACAACACCCAGGTTTCTCAGGCTCAGTTTGACAGACTGACCTAAGTCACCCAAGTACTGACTCAACCCTGGAACCTTATCATCAGGAGCAATCACCAGTGTTTCAGTTTTGTCAACATTTAGCTGTAGAGTGTTTTCACTCAGCCATTGTTTGATTTCTAGCAAACAATTGACTAAGCTGTTCAGCCTTTGGGGCTCAGTTGGATGAATGATTTTACAGAGGGGAATCAAGTACAGCAAGGACCAAGAACAGAGCCTTGAGGGACTCCACACAACAGATCTGCCGATTTAGACCTCATTTGATTGGCAGATACACTAAAACTGCGCCCAGAAAGGTAAGATGAGAACCATTCTAACACAGACCCAGACAGTCCCACTTCATCCCTCAGTCTACTTAGCAGGATCTGGTGATCAACTGCGTCAAATGCTGAGGACAGATCCAAGAGAACCAGAACAGTCAATTTACCCGAGTGAGCCGACATCATGATGTCACTGGACACTTTCAATAAAGCTGTCTACGTAGAGTGATGTTTATGGAAGCCAGACTGAAACTTAGTACTTAGTAGAATAAACATTTGGAAGAGTCAGACTTCGAGAGTTTTTGCTGATTTCAAGCAATACGTTCCACATTAAATTTAGCCTCCAGGGATTTTTGATGGAGAAAAAAAATGTTTAAAGAATAACAGAATTAACTTGTGTCTGCAAAAAATGTTTCGCTCAGTCAGAGATGACGTTGACTGAGGTTGAAGATAAGATCTGGAGTAGTTATCTGGAACATTACATGTCCTAGTAAATGAACAGATCTGACCTAGAAAAGAAGTACGAGAGTATAAGAGTTCAAGGAAAAACTAGTGATGGGCTGATGAAGTTTCGTGAAACAACTCAGCAGGTTTTATGATGGAGTTTTGTCATTTGCCTGGAACAACTGAATTGATTACAAAACTTCACATCATGTTTTAAAATGAGAGCACCAGCTACTGAGCTCTTAAAAGGGTATCAAGTTGTATCTTTGATACACTCAGAGGCTTTAATAAATAAATTGTGTCACTAAATCAACAAAACCAAGAGAGGCTAATTTAAAACTACAAGCAAGAAAACTCATCTGGTTTCTTGAAGCTCATGGACACAAGTAAACATCCAAAATTAAACGAGCAGGAATGTGACAAAATATATACTTCAATGAAAAAAAAAAAAAAAAGCTTTATTTTTAGATTGAAATAAAGGTGAAATGTTGTATCTCTAGCCAGTATTAACTCAATTAACAATGATGTGTTTGATGTGCAGGCTTTTCCCTGATTTACTGGGACTCCTGTGTTGTTCTAGGTGTTATCTTGATCTTTTAAGTATATATTTTATTTATTTATATATTTTTATTGTTTAAGCGCTTTGTGACCCTGGTCTAGAAAAGCGCTCTATAAATATAAATTACTTACTTACTACAAGTCATGAGGGGTGGTATTTCTCTAAACAGATGAAGCAACAATTTCTTAGTCTTATAATATAATCATTGGGTGAATGGGAAGAAACAAAGTAGTCAAATAACAATAATGGGGGAACTGGGTTATTGATATAAAGAAACCCTGTCCTGGAAATGTAATCGGATGAAACCATATTTTTCCCTGGAATGACCGTTTAACAAGGATCACTGTGCAATACTGTTAAACGCCACAAATGATTTTCATGAATTGGGAGAAAATGGTTGTGGTTGTTAAATTAGTAGAATTTTACAGCGTAACTGGAATGACTAGAACATAGGGTGAAAGATAAAAATGTTAACTGAGAATTTTCTGTCCCTTGAATTACACAATAGTATCATCTTGTTTGACATATAAATGAAACACGATCAACCATGATTTCTTGGAGTTCTTTCAGTTTTACACACAAACATCTTTTCAATTTAAAACGTTTTTAAAAAGAATTACTTAAAATGTAGATGAAGTATAACTTTTTTTTACTGGGGCTTAAAACCATTAAAGCAGCTTATAATAAAAGAGAGAGATAAGCTTTCGTATGGCTCTGAGGCCAAATTGTGTTGAGTTATTAGGGTTGCTAAAGACAACCGCTAGATTCTTGTCAACTCAATCTTTTTACGATCAAAAACCCCATAACCACATTCTTAATACAAATAAAAATTATAAGTATAATGTGGAGAAGATCTAATACACAGAGGTCTAGAGCAGACTTCACCTTCAATGTCATCATTATTTTTTACAGCGCGACCTTCAGATCAAAACTAAAGGAAATAAAATAGAAGAATTAGAATAAAACAAAACATCATGATTAATAGATTGAAATAAAGATAAAGTGTGCGAAATAAAATCAGATTAAATAATAAATGTGCCAGACACAAATCCAGGGCAAGAGGTGAGGTAGCACTCCAAGCAGATTAATCAGATCTAATGGATGGATTGGATGAAGACATCACTAAACTATTACCGTGGGACTGTATTGTATTAGGAGAGAAACACTGTCCTTGAAAAACATTAAATAGCCTGTTGGTCACCTTGACCCTGAGATAACACAATGGTTTAAAAATACACATTATAGACAGAAATAATTGATACAAGAGAATAAAAAGAAAAACATTTCTGTGGGGCTGGTACTGGGGCCCGGCTAGGTGGTTGGGGGGGACAGATCTAGAGGATTGAATGGGGAATAAAATAGATAACTGAAGCTGAAACTCCATAATTCTGCATGATAAAAACCTTGAAGCGACTACTGGAGTTTGGACTTCAACTGAGAGTTTTTCTTATGTGTCACGTTTACTATGTCCTAACATTGAGCCGTGAACTTCCTCTGTGTTGCACCAGAAGAGAAGCCTTGGTCTTCTTAGATGCATATTAATTTCAATTTTTGAGTAAAATAAATAAACGACAAGATTCACAGGTAATTGTTCACCAGCAGACCAGGGTGATCCACAGAACCTTGCCAGGTTACCCCAGTCTGCGTGTCCAATATGTCTCCTTTAGCACCAGAGAACGAGGATTCAGCTCAACATCGTGAGCTCAGATATATGATGTTTCATATTATAACCCTCAGCTGGGCTGATCTTGTCCACATTGGCGAAACAAGTGTGTGATATGTGTGGGAATGTAAGCGGCATCCTAGGATGCGTGCCAGGTACTTGCCAAAGCGAAGCCATATCAGTTTGACACAGACACTGTTTTTTTGGGGGGTACATTTTATTCAACACAACACAGCACATTACTTTACATTACATTTCAAATGGAAACTTAAGAACCTCATTTCACATACAGCATCTCTTTTCTTTTGCTGTACATGGGGCTAAAGGAAAAGATGGCGTCGGTCACAAAAGTGGGAAGGTAAGGAAACAGCTGGAAGAAAAACCTGTCAAGGGTCGACACCAGCAGGTATCTGTATTTAGGCTGAGCAGAAGTGATGGCGTGCAACATGGCCTCGATGACCAGGTCTGGGTTCTTGAAGCCCAGCCTGCAGTTGGACAGGAAGTACTCGTTGGCTAGCTCGATGTACCGTTGGTTGAAGATGCTCTTGCGCTTGTTGTCCAGTTTTTCCCAGATGTTCACAGACGTCTTCAGCTTGACTATGTTGGTCGCCTGTCCGAAATTACCAGGCTGAATGATACTGACCTAAGGGAGAGAAGAGACAAATATGATTAAAGGGTGACTCAGTTAGTCCATAGACATAGACATAGGCTGAGTCAGCATAAACAAGTGATGGTCATTGTGGCGCTATGTAGTGAGCCGGCTCTTTCGGCCTGGCTCACTAAAAAGAACCAGCTTTTTCGGCTCCCGATTGGCTCTATAGGTTTTTTTGTTGCTTTAATTAATTTATTATCAACAACAAAATGTAATGCACAAAATCAATTACTAATGTAAACATATATATACACACACATATATATATATATATATACACACACATTTCTTAATCTGTTGACCATCAACTTTCTATGCCGTAGCAACCAACGCCTCCCAGACACTGTTCAGAGAAACTGCTTTCCTTCCCTGTAAAGGTCTCGTTTCACAAGGGCCCACGGGTTTAGGTCAGGTGAGGAAGGGGGCCATGTCATTATTTTTTCATCTTTCAGGCCTTTACTGACTCGCCAAGCAGTTGAGTATTTGGATGCATGAGATGGAGCATCCTGCATTAAATTTTAAACATTTTTATAAACTTAAACCCTAAACGCTCCAACCAGCTCATCTTGAATAATACCAGCCCACACCAGTCCACCTCCACCTTGCTGGCGCCTGAGTAGACCACAAAACCACACAAAAAAAAACACGTCTCACTTCAAAGAGCCGGCACAAAAGTGGATTTGTTAAAAGGGGCAGATATTATATAAAGGGGTCTCAGACTCCACAGGTCAATTTTTGTCCATACTTAGGTTGCGTTCTGGAGAGACTTTCAGGCGTTTTTAATGCACTTCTTTGATCGGAATTTGATTGATAGATTTTTGTGTGGTTTCACTGTGAATTAGGGGTTTATTTACATCTAATATTTATGTTAGTCTTTTTGGAACTGTGTTCCATCTTCTTACTTATATTGTTTTAGAAATGTTCATCATGTGACACCACTGATCTTCATCGTTTCTATCCCAGATTTGACAGCAGTACTTACTAAATATTGTCAAGTTGAACCAAAAGTTGAATATTTTAAATGTGCAGCAATATATTTGATGAAGATTAACTTTTTTAGAGCAGTTTTAGACGGGACCAAAAAGTTGTGTATTTACTGAACTGACACATAGTTTGACATGAATGTATTAGAGCCAGAAGTTATTAAAATAATATAATCTTCACAAAGTATTTTTGCTAAAACTAGCTTCCAAGCCAGCAAATATATATCTTATACAGTAACAGTGTAACAAAAAGCATTAATAAAGCAACAATAAAATGTTTATTTAGAATTTTCTACGTCTCAAGCCAAATGACTAGCAGCATAAGGATTGCACGAATACAGTCACAGTTGAGGACAGAGAGAAGCTCTGTTTCTCCCCTAAGATCGATATATTTCGCCAATTATACAGCATGCTGTGTTGTGAGAGCAGCATGTTATGCTGTCTTCAAAGTCATCCCCTGTGTTTGAGTTTCAACTTGAATTACCTTGACACCGAAGCTGGCCATCTCCACTCTTAAACAGTCTGCGAAAGCCTCCAGTCCTCTCTTGGACACACTGTAGGCTCCCATGTTCAGGCAGGTGAAGAAAGCAAAGATGCTGGACACGAAAACCACCCGACCTTCACCACAGAAGATTTTTTTGTAGTCAGTGGGACTGTCTTGTGATATTGAGATCGAGAAGAAGATTCACCTTTGGCAGCTCGTACTAGCGGGAGGAAGGCCACCGTCGTCCTGATGCTGCCAAACAAGTTGACGTTGACCATGTTGCAGAAGTCATAGACGGTGCTCCACTCGATTTCTGCCCAGTCAGAGATGCCAGCGTTGTTCACGATCGCCCACAATCCTACAGACAAAAAAAAAACAAAAACCACAGATATGTTAAAACACCTTCACACCCTTCACGGGCTAGCTTCTTACCTTTTGGCGGCAGGTTGTCCTGGACAAACTTTTTTGCTTCTTCCACGTCCTGGTCGTTGGTCACATCCAGTTTGAGGATTTTCAGGTTCCTGGAACTCTGTCTGGCCAGGCTCTGGGCTCCGGGTCCAGTAGGAGCCAGACAGCCGGCGAAGACCAAGAACCCCTGTTTGTCCAGGCTCCGGGCCAGCTGGTGACCAAAGCCACTGTCACAGCCGGTGATCAGCACGGCGTGACCAGAACCATCCTCGAGAGGACTTCCTCTCAAGTGCAGCACCAGCTTGCCGATGACGAAAATCAAGACCGCCAAGAACGGTATGATGCTGATGATCTGTCCGATGACCAGGATTGAAGTCATGTTGACGGCCAGTGTGCGAGCTCTGATGAGATCCTGGACACTTCTCCCGTTTTTAAAGGCGGACCACAGACAGACTCATTAACATATGAAAGGCTGTATTTTTGTTGATCCTCTGCAATTAGTTCAGGGGTTCATGTGATGCTGGAAACACGAGTTCTCAGAATAAAAAAAAAAAGGGAAAACTAACAGAGAAACCTTCTCTGTTCCTACCTGGAAAACATTTTTGGATGGGGTTGGTGGTTTAGATGATAATGTCATAAACAAAAAAAAACAAAAAAAAACTGGGTTATTTGAAAAAAAGGTTTCAAAAGGAATTATGTCGTCACACAATAAGAATCTATCTCAATTATTGTGCATTCTTAAGGACTCCCCTTTGGGCTTTCACTTAGGGTGAAAATAACATGCTTTAGGAGATGAAACAGGACTGAGAGGTTTTACCAAAGTTCCCTTCTCGGTTGCTAATAACTGGTCTAAATAAATCAATTACTAATGTAAAAAAAAAAAGTTTTTTATTTATCTATATATGTTGATTATATACATCTGCTTTTATTTATTCACTACACCTAACATGTAAAAGAAAAAAATATATATATACTGTATATTCACTGCGTGCAGAATTATTAGGCAAGTTGTATTTTTGGGGATTCATTTAATTATTGAACAAGAAAATGTTAATAAATCTCAAAATTAGATATTTAAAGAAGTAAAAGTTAGGTGTCTGCGATCATAAAAATTGAAAAATATATATATTTGTGTGCACAATTATTAGTGTGCAGAATTATTATGCAGCTCAATAAAAATCAAACTTATGTCAACTCACTTATTGTGAGCATCCTTTTCAGTCGCTAATAACTGGTCTGAATTAACTGGAGGGAATTAAGATTAAAATCTTTATTTTGATTGTTGAGATCCTTTTATGGGAACCATTTCTTTTTTCTTTTTTTTAAACAACACTCTTTAACAACCCTGTGTAATTGTATGTACGTCCACGTTGTCTTTTACACCACATTACCCAAAAGTATCTTACATACCTCAGGAGATGATCACCCTGGGGGGGGGGGTGTGCGGGTTCTATGACCACTCCTTAAAACAATGATTTCTATCTTAGCAAGCCTGCTCCTGTCAGTAGTTATTTGAGACGACAAAGATCGTCTTGATAAACTACACCACATGTGTCAAACTGGTCCAGTAAAGGGCCAGGGTGGTGTAGGTTTTTGTTCCAACCAGTCAAGCACACATGAGTTGAACCAATCAGGCGTCTGAAGACAGTAATCAATGAATTGTCAGTCAGGTGTTGCTTGTTAAGCCGACACCTGATTGGTTAACTCATGTGTGCTTGACTGGTTGGAACAAAAACCTACACCACGCTGGCCCTTTACTGGACCGGTTTGACACCCCTGAACTACACAGTCCAGTAACCTTTAGACCACGGGTGGGCAAACTCGGTCCTCGAGGGCCGCAGGGTGTCCAGGTTTTTGTTCCAACCGATCAAGAGGACACATTTTGACCAATCAGGTGTCTAAGGAGTGTAATCAGTTGATTGTCAGTCTGGTGTTGCTTGTTTCAGCTGAAACCTAATTGGTTAAAATGTGCATGCTCGATCGGTTGGAACAAAAACCTGCATAACCCTGCGGCCCTTGAGGACCGAGTTTGCCCACCCCTGCTTTAGACTCATACAAGGAGGATCACTTTCTTGCCAAGCAACTCAGACAAATGTGTTTGTAGTATCCAACTGTGATCAACCAACCTGGCTTCACAAATACATATACAGTGGTGGAGGTCGTTCACAAGGGGTACCGCATACACATTGGTTTTCGGGGCCTCCGCGTCACCTTGACCCAGAGACAACACAAGGGTTAAACTGTATGACAAACGTCTCCAGCTCTTCAGTTATCTTCCTTTCATTTGGGCTGCCGTTTGAAACCTGTTGTCTAAAACGAGAAATACATTCAATAAAAAAAACACTGTATTACACACAAGAGCACTAATCTATGTATGTATTAAAATACGTCAGTTCAAAATGAACACATTAGGTGAGATTAAAAAAAACTTAACTTGACCTAAATAAAACTTTTTTTATAATAGCTCAGATAGTCTCTCATGAAAAAGAGAATGTACCCAGAAAAAGAAAATCTTGTTTTATTCAAAGAATACATTTTAAAAAAGGATGTTATTTAATTGGATACTAATTGAATGATCTGGTTCATGCTATCACCACGCTGGGGGCAGGGACAGTCAAAGTCTGCGATGAGCACACAAACCACAGTAAAAGATGTTCAATCCTCGGGCGGAGTTCATTTCTAGAATATACGTATCATAAACTCCTAATTCCTCGAGAACCACAAACCACATATCAAAACAAGAACCTACCCCTGGTTGATT
Source organism: Callionymus lyra (assembly GCF_982586985.1). NCBI lineage: Eukaryota > Metazoa > Chordata > Actinopteri > Syngnathiformes > Callionymidae > Callionymus > Callionymus lyra. Next base: position 26,086,484 of record NC_141822.1, read on the forward strand.
TCCAACACAAATGTGCCACTTATCGATAATCAAAGAAAAACATAAACCTAAACTATCTTCAGGCGGCTAGAGGGAGAAAGAGAGAGAAGTATCCAACAATCCAATAATGTCCAACAATCAATAACATTCTTATAATTAACGCAGATTGAACAACAGATTGACACTGTAATGTATTCAGCACTAACTTAACTACAGAACAAAATGTGTGAATTAATAAATGATCGATCTAGACGTGGATCATAAACTAAAAGAACCTGGAAGGCATAAAGAAAGGCATAAATAAAGAGTGAATGAGAGCCGTTTCAGGAACTAACAGGGCCTAAAGACAGAGGGAAGGTCTGACTAATTCAAGACCTGAATCAGGAGCTTAAAGAGCAGGAGGGGTGAGTGAGGTTATTATCAGTGCCAGAGTATTCAAGCATCTTGTATAAGTAAAGTCCATCACACAAGCCCAGTTTCAGGAATGCCTTTTCACGATAAAACAATGGAAATTCATGACAGGAACTATCGTGTTAAAAACTGTGATAAACACTGACAAGCACATTACCTACTCAGTGGAAAAAAAACACAAAAACCATCAATCCAATATTGGATGTATTTATTCTAGTCTTCCAGAGAAGGCAGGTTGTGAGTTCACACTTCTTAAGGCTGTTGAACGACAGAAACATCTGCACACTCATTCAAATATTAGCTATCGGACATGATCACAGTTGTAGGTGGCAATAACAGTGTGTTTTTTTCAGAGGTGCCATCAGTCAGTTCGTTCTGTGAAACCACCAACGACTCGACATATGAATCAGGTTTCAACTTTCCCGAAAGTTCCATCAGGGGGTCGGTAGTATTTGGGAAAAGCTTTTAGCTGCAGAGAGTTGAAGGCGTATTTTCTGCATCCCACGTTCTTGAAAGTGTTTTCCCGTCGACAGCCCTCACTGAGAAGACAAGATGGAAGAGAATGTTTTTTATTGACTCATGAAATAAATCTATTGTCCAGTAAATAAACACACAACCCAATCCTTGTTACCGCCGCTTTTATTGTCGTTCCTCAACATCCCAAGTTTTGATGTGGGTTTTTGGTTCTTGATCTGCTCCTCTCTTTGCGTCCATTGTTGTGATAGAAACTATTCCGGCCTTGCTGTCAACAGCTTCCTTCTTATAAGAAATGTTTTTCTTATAAGTGAATCCCCCACAATGACTGCTTTGTGATGCCAGAGATATTGAGCGGCTGTTCACAGTCCTGTCACAGGGTGTCATGAAAGGTATCCGCTACTCTGCCCCGAGGGTTGTGGTTGAAACGCATGCAAAAGCAATGAAGGACCGACTTTATTTATAATAGAAGTTAAAAAAAACATTTCCATTTGATGTTTACTTTCTGATCTAAATAGCCCTAAATGTCAAGGTTCAAATCAATATGACTTTAGTCCTTCATTAGTATCAAGTCACTCTAAATTCCAATCTAATCCGAAGTAAGTTAAAACCCCTTCGACCCTAAATGTGATTTCTAAACCAGAGGCCTTTATCATGGAGATCACAGATGGGATGAAGAAGATGAAGCAAGGAGATGTTATTTCAAACAGGAAAGATTTATAAGTTTGTTTTTTTAATTTTTCACCAAGAAGCATATCTATGACAGCGGGTTCATGTGTGTGGCATTGAAGGCAACATGTAGCATAAGACACAGCACAGCAGAAAACTGAAGCAGGCTGAGTAAAGTGGAAAAATACAGAACAAGGAAGTGTTAAGACGCCTCCGACACAAACTCAACCTTGACAACCTGATCAACGAACACTGTAAACACCACAGATCATTTGTAACAACATTTTTCAACAATGTGTTTCCACATATTGTACTGTGTTAACAAAGATTGTTCATATTCACGGTGACAGTAGTCTGGTGAGAATTGTACAACAATTTAAAACTATATTAATTCTAGAAACACCTTAAAATATATACTTTTGTGAGCGTAATCATATGCCGAGCAGTACAAATATATTCATCAAAACTTCTTAATAAAAAGGCAAACGCTAAAGTCTTTGTATGATAAAAATAAATATACATGGAAGCACTTGGGTTTTCTAGGAAGAAACCACAAAAATATTATTAACAACTCTGGATTTACAATACTTAAAAGAAGTGCTTGAAGTCGTTTAAATGCATTCAGCTACTACCAAAAATGAACCGTACAGCATGACTTTAATTCAATTTGATTAACGATTTCCTCCTCACCTTCAGCCGGGAAAAAGACTTTTATAACATTTGCTGTCGACCAGCAGAAGCAGATGACAAACTACAGATGTCTCAGTTACTGAATAAGAAGGTAGGCTGAGCCTCGATATTGCACATGAGCAACATGGATCATTAAACTCAGGTCAACAGAGGAGGAGAGAATCCCAAAGGAGGCTATTTTGGTACGATCCACTTTCTGACTGGGTCGATCTAAATGGGCACCGACACTTTTCTTTTTACAGACAAACGTATTGTTATTTGATACGTAATCTTCCTGAGGGAATTGGTGTAAAAAAGTGAAAGATAGTTTTACAATGTCAATGACACACACACACAACAGAAAATAAATTCATTTGGTAGCCATCAAATTCATTAAATTCAAATGGCAAAATACAAACATTAATTTTAACAATTGAACTCTTTCGGATCAACTATGTTACAATTGAGGTGTTTATAATTGTATCATCATACATACAACGACTTAAATTTAAATTGAGGGACATACAGTACAATCTATTCATATAGCTTTGTACTTGAAATAACTCAATTAATAAATTACTTAAACTTCTACTGTTGTGGTTTCTGATTTGATTTGTTTCTCTTTGCTCTCTCTCAACACTCTTTTACTGAACTGTGTTACATTCAAACACATCATATAAGACTGAAACTTAAAATGAAGAGTCATTTAGATACAAATCTTGAATGCTGGGAGTGAACTTAGGTACATAATAGATAACCAATGCAAAACACGTGTTATATTACACATATGTGTAGCTCTTCACTTAAAAATGTTTCCCCTGATTATTCTGCACTAAAACTACTAGCTTAATAACTTGCCCTGAAGAGACTAAAACAAAAATATTTTTTATGCAAAGCTGGAAAGTGGTGCCGTTTTACCTCGACAAGAATATGAAAAGTAAAAGTTCTATGCGCATTAGATAAAATCGTGACATAGATCCATTGGCTGCAGCAACAGCAATAGGAAAGGAAGATCGTCTGGTTGCATTTCACAAGCTCACCACTAGATGCCACTGTTCGTCGAAGTACAGATGATATCAGGAGAGTAGGAGGAAGGAAAAAACAAACCAAGATGAGGTTTATGTTAGTAGAACACGTCCGTTGTGGAGCGAACATAATCGGTGTGTCAGTCAGCTGCAGCGGAGTTTGGCGAGTAAACAAGCCACGCTGAGGAAGATCCACACGGCCAGCAGATTGGGGCTGAGTGCCAGCAGGGGCAGCGAGTACATTAGGCTCGGCTCCATGCGGAAGTCACGAATCGGCTGCAAGCCGCTCAGGTTCTTCTGGAAGACGCCCTCTCTTGTCCCAATGCTGCGAGGTCGCAGGAGGGGGAGGAACGAAGGAGGATGAAGATGTAAAAAATAATTGGATGAAAGAAGAAGATGAACAGGAGGGCGTGAAGACAAGAAGGGGGGACGAAAGTGATGGACGTTAACCCAAACATGCAAGGACGGGATGTGCGGAGAGGAGCGGGAGTTCCAAAATGAAGAAAAACAGATGAAGAAATGTAGGAAAAGAGAGAAGAGAGAGAGAGAGAGAGAAAATTGAGAAAGATGTCTATTAAAAAAAGGAAATACTCAAATCAACATGCTTTAGTATTGCAAAACATGGAGGAGGAGAGGGTTCGATTCCTTATATTGGACGAGCTGACGGGGGGGGGATAATGACAAAGCAAAGTTTACCCAGCATGCATCACTCCAAAGAATAAACCCCTCTCATGCTTGTTAAAGGAAAAAGTTGAAGAAGCAAAGAGAAGCAGGCAGAGGAGAGGAGCACATGGGAGACATCAGTTCATGCTCAGAGACAGAGTGCAACTTTATCGAACAAGTACATTTAACACACCGGAGCAGGACATTCTGTGACACTCTTCAATTAGCGTGAAAACACCAAATAATACTTGATTTGAGATCATCTCGTCAAAACTTTGACCTTGAACGACCTACTCAGGGGCAACATAAGTTTATCAAAAGTTAAGCACAGCAGTGGAGCGCAAGGAAGGATGAGGAATGTTGGAAATTCCATGGCAACAGAGAATAAATATCAGTTTAATGCTCAGAAATGCACTTTTCAATGTGACCTTTGTCACAGGAAGTGAGTAACACACAAACATACCACATATTTATATTTTAAGGGGAAGCAGGCAAGATTTAAACCACACTTGGGCAAAGAAAAGGGTTTCATTTTGTTTGCCCAGGAATGGATTACATGCCACTATTAAGGATAATGTCCTACCTGCGCATGCAGTCCAGGGCCTGCGTGAACACCTGCGGCGCCATGCCGTGCTCGTGCTGCAGGATCAGGCACTGCTCCAGAGTGACCGACATGGCGGTGCGGTCCTTGGCACTCTTGCAGCTGGTGAAGCGGACGCCGTTAAGCCGGCGACAAACCTGCGACCATCAGAGAGGGAAGCTTAGCTTTAAAAAAAAAAGAAAAAAAAAAGAAGATGAGGCTAGTTTGAGTGACGCACCTCTGCTGCCTGCCACAGGATGTCCACGTTCTTGTTCTTCCTGGCGTGGACGTTCTGGTCTAAAAACCTCAGCAGCTCAGGGAGACAAGTCTGAGAGCGAGATCGTGGTAGACCTGAGGATGAGGACTGTTTGTAAGCTCCATAGATTCAATGAATCCGCGGGAAAAAAAATGCTGACTCACAGTCGTCCGCTAGAACCTCTTTAAATTGTTCGTAGTAAGAGTTCAACCTCGACAAGCTCTCCAGGTTAATGTTCTCCTGCAGGGACGTGTCTCCAAACCTTAAAAAACACATACAGATCGATAGAAACTTTCTGACACAAAAACAGGCCGGATGGGGTCGCTGGCTCACTTCTCTGCCAGAGTCTGCTGCTCATTGATGCCCACATTGAAGTGCACTGGCTGAACTCGCAGCAGCATTCCGCTCTGGATCTCCCGCGGCAACGCATCAAACATGGTGCTCGGCAGCGGGATGCGAACATTGAAGCCGTCCCGGTTTCCCGTGATAATTGGCAACATGTCAGGGGCGGAGCTGCCACTCGCCTGGGTGACCTTGATGTAGAAAGAAAAAAATATAGTAAAGTCAAAGGAAGACATTTTTTTTTTTTTTACATATTTAAGGCACTTCATTTTTTTCACATTAAAAAATAAATATTGATGATAATTATTGAATGATGATTTCTTTAATTTGAACAGTTATGACTTATTGATTAGAACTTTCTAGCTGTTAATTTAGTAATGTTCTTTACTACGCAACTTTAGCTGAACGCGTCGCCCGACAAGTATGAGTTTTCACATGACCACCAAACTGTTGTTACAGCTGTTTTTAACTGTTTTGTTCTTTTGGAAATACTGATATATGTTTTGAAATAAGCAGGAAGATAAACCAAGACCCATTTCTATCTTGTTGTTAACAAATGTACACCAAGAAAATGAGCAACAAGAGAATATTACACCATTCCAATTTTTGATCACTAGGGGGAGCCAGAAACACAATTTCAAACATTGCGAATGAGGCCTTTAAGCCCCCTGTATATGCATTTACATAATTTTGTTTTTCAACAGAAACGTTGAATAAAAAACACATGGCCAATCCCAGCTGGGACAGCCACAGCCAAAGTATTATGGTATGGACATTATAATACTAAGCTTGAATTTATATATATGGGCTATGAACAAATTAAAAAAAAGAGATTTATAAAAACTGTTAACTGAAAAAAGGGAGGAAATACAAAAAGAAAAATACAAATTGTAAAAAAAAGAGTTGAATCAGTAATTAATATTACAATAAAAGTAAATAAAATATTCAGTTTCAGAAGAATTTCTATTTTTACAGGATCAGTTTTATATGTAAGCGCCTTATATATACAGTCAAAGGGCAACACATGGCCCCTGGTCTGGTTTAAGGTGTACATAGACAAAGATGCATGTGGACCCTGGTCTGGTCTCCTGGATCTCGGACTATCTCACTCATCGACCACTGCTACACAACTCCGAGCTGAGTCTCGTCCAGAAGTATGCTGACGACACTGGCATGCATCAGGGACAACAGCGAGGACGAGTACAGGAGTCTGATACTTTGTGGACTGGAACCATGTGCAGCTGAACACCTCAAAGACCAAGGAGCTGGTCTTGGACTTTGGGAGGTCACGTCCAGTGTCCATCATAGGCGCACTTTGTTGTTGTTTCATGAATCTATCGTCTGTGTTGCTGTATGCTTGAAAAACATTTTCCCGAAGAAGACCTCCAGAGGGATCAATAAAGTTTATCTATAAATCTATCCATTCATCCATCCATCCATTCTACCATTCATCCATCCTCACCTTGAACGTGACATTACGTAGATCCAAGATGCCGATACTCATGTCCTCCAACATCGCCAGTTCTTCTCCTAAAACACAAATTTAGTTATGCAACGTGGCTTCACTGAGGAACATTCCACGGGGAGAAGTTGTATTTCACCGTAAGTACTGAGCAGGGACTCGTATTCGGCCAGCAGACCGATGGTATAGAGCTGTCGAAGGAATCCGTTGTCACGGAGACAGTTCCTTAGTTTGATAATGAAACCGCAGATGAGCGCGGTGAGCTGAAACAAACAAAAGACCCTTTCGTTTTAAATAATGTTTTGCGTGTTTCAGTTTTTTTAAAGCTATTTCGAGGAGAATATTTTTGTATCATAAATAATATATAAATACGCTTCTCCAAAATCAGGAAACAGATCTAGGCTGCAGAAGTGAAACTTTTCTCAGCTTTGCACCAGGAAGCACAATTGCGTAGGAGTACATATGACTAAAGGGCAAAGTTCCTGCTACTGACTTGTCACTATATTAACTTCTATGACAAAAGAAATAACGTGAAAATATAAATATGGCTAAAACCGTTTGCTGACCGTTTGGCAGAAGACGACGTCACGTCGATACTGCAGAGAAACGTCCATCGCTATGGTCGGCGCACTGTCCTGCATCAGTAGGAACACCATGGACTTTTTGGCCGTGTCGCTCATCATCGCCACGCACTCGTTCAGTGTTGTAAGCAGAGGATACAAGGCCTCGCTCCACTCGCCTGCGAGACAGAGGGCAGGTACAAACACACACCATCATGAATACACGTTAGTGTGTAGAACTTTGCTATAAATTATGAACCAATACTTTTTATTTGTTTTTTTATTTTTATATGGTCTTGTTAATAACATAAAGAGCTTAACAGTAAAGTTTATTTTTGTTTGTTTGTGTATAAATTCATCGAAGAGTAGGAAGCGAACCCCAGAAAATACTCATATCGTTTCCTTTGCCAATTTGCTTCAAAAGTGTACAAATGCACCAATAATAAAAGCTTATATATATATATATATATATAAGCTATTATTATTTGGTAGCAAAGCCACTGTTAAAAGTGAAAATGAGTATTAATATTGTCACTTAAAACAATAAAATATATATAAAATATAAACAAATATGAATTCACATTCTACTATTGTACCACATGGAACAGAAACTTAAGAGAGAAAAGTTACATTTACAGCAGGTGACCTTGCAGTTGTCTGCAGGAGGAGGAAAACAGCAAGGGGGAGGAGATCTTACCTGGATACGCCTCCTCTATGCAGGGGCTTCCATCTAGAAGAGGGTACGGAGGTGCAACATGCATGATTATTAGCACCAGGAAGCATTAAGGGGGCAGCAAAGACAAACATTAAGCCCCAGGTCCAGAGACAAGATGTCTAAAATAATTTATTATTATGTATCTTTGCGGCCGGTTGATTTTGAGATCGCAAAGCGTGATTATTTGCAATATTAGCCAAAAAATGTGATTAAAAAATTGATATAGTTGTAAATATATGATGTAACTTTGATTCCATTCACTGCAATGCAGCTTGGTTGTTTTCAAAAGGTTCTGAAAGACACTTGGCTCTGGTGGGATACATGTAGACTCAGCACAAAACCTCAGAAACCAGCAGACAAGACTGCATTTAGCCCAGACAAGAGTGATCGTCTGCACGTAAGGAAGAGAAGCAGAACTGTAGGAGCAGCACAGTGAAATCAATACAACAGCAGTCGTTTATAACCTGCGACATCAGTGCTTAAGTAAAGGTTCTGTTTTATCACAGGGCTGTCACAATCAGGAAATGATGTTTAAATATAAAGGGAAGTTAATGTACGAATAAGCGGATATATCAGGTAATAGATAAGGTAAAAGGTAAATAATACCGGGAATACATTTTGAGACAGGAAGAAACATGGATTAATATACATATATGGGTACATTTAAGGATATACTGTTAGTACTAGGTTTAAATTTAAAAAATACATAGATACTCAAAAGCAGATACATTAGACGCCTACTCCTCCTTTGGAGATCTTCAAGGCCACATAAACTACAATGTGGCAGATAGATGTTGTATTTTACCTTAAACTAGAAAAAGAAAAAAGAAAAATGGATCAACAAAAAGGTTTATAGAAAATTAGGAACCCTTCCAATCATTTAAGCCATACAGAATTAGATTGGTTAGTTAGAGGTAATACCAAATTATTTCTTTCTTTAAAGTTGATATAAATATATATATTGTTCCTTTTTCAGTTAATTATTTTTGTATGGTTTTGCTAATTTTTTTGTTAGTTTCTATAAAAAATATGAACCCTTGTGTCAACTAACGAAGGCCCCAAAACAAATGTGTTTGTGGTATCCCTTGCGTTGCCTCTGTGTCAAGGTGAACGATCTCCACCACTGCATATGTATTTCTGGAAGCCAGGGAGGTCAAGAGGTAACACAAGGGATATGTCAAACACATTTGTTGTCAGGCCTTCGGGTCACCTTGACCCTGTGATAACAAAAGGGTTAAGTCAAATAAACAGCAGGTACATTGAGTAAATACGGTGTCAAATATTTACATAGTTTATCGAGATATTTCGCATGGCACTCTAAATAAATAAGGGACACTTTGTGAGCAGAACCTACAGGTCTCTGGTTCAGGACTGGGAGGTTGAGTGGTAGCATGGGTGAAGAATGAGGATGATGATGATGATGATGGTAATGGTGGCTGTGCTGGAGGGGATGATGGCGATGATGTGGACTCTTCCTCTATTCTCCCTGGGTTGATCCAAAAAGCTCGCCACTTCCCCTCACCTTTCCACACAAACGGATTGAATATTTTTTTTCTCTCTCCATTCAAACCTTTTTCTCCTGCATTTTGTATCCTCATAGTTTTACCTTTCTTGGTGCTGCCGCCCTGCTGGTCAGTCTGGGAAGTGTCCAGGCTCTCGCTGATGTGTTTCCTCTCCTTTTGAAGCAGTTTATCCACCCGCTGAATGATGCACTCCAGAGACTTCTCCACATTCAACCACACTTTCTCCTGAGACGCACAAGATGGGTGATTATTATGTTGTGCGAAGAGGTTTAAAGACTCATTTTCAGATCAGGTGGGACACTCTTATGCAAGGACATCAGGGAGTCAAGGTTTGAAGCCAGAGCAGAACATGGATAGGAGGCGGAGATGAATCACTTTCACAATTAAGCCTAACTAGGATTTACATAACCACAACAAAACTGCACATTGATTTCATGTCATAACTCAAATTACATCCCACAATGAACAACTTATTTCTGGTTGGCATCAGGCGTGAGAACCATTACAGCCTCACGCAGTAATTCCGATCTTGACTAATCTGTCATTATACTACACAGCATTGTAACTCTTAATCTGCTTTTCACATTCTCAGAGTTGTAGTCCATTGATGTCTGAACTGCTTTGGGCAATTTAACAACTAGCTAACATTCCCTTTGCAAAAAGTACTGTACTTAGTATTCCTTTCATCAAGTAAAAGTATTAGTACTAGTAAACTTAGAACACAAAGATATAAGTGTACTAAAATATACTAAGTTGATAACCTTCTGACTAAATTGGAACATTTTACGTTTACAAAGGTATACTTTAAGGATACTCAAAAGTATACTATTCTATATGCTATCAATGTACTAGGTATAAACTTGTAGTCACTTTTATTCTTAAAATGAACTGCATTTAACAGATTCTTGCAGTACGACTTATAGATTCCGATGTTTGGATGTACATAACATACTTCGTTACAATATGTTCAAAGCATCAAAGGCAATGTAGGAAAGAACACGGTCATGTTTTCACAGTTTAATATATTTCTAATGTTGTAATACTTCAAAGCAACTGTGCATATTTAACAATAACAAGTCTGTTTTCTGCTCCCATCACCCATAATCCTTTGCATTTGTTTAAAAATAAAATAATTCATTTGCAAAAAGAAAATAGTAGTATACTGTACATTTTTGAGTTAAACTTGAGTAAGTATACATTACTATTACACACTACATTACTAAGTATACTAGTACTATTTTGAAGTATAGTTTGTCAAAACTACACTTAAACTCAAAATTTTACTACTTAAATGTTTCCTATAAAACAAGTATAGTCTCAGTACACTTGAATATACCTTTTTATGGTAAAGAATAACAAACCAAAATGACATAAACAACTAATTTGTTGGATTTATTTCAATCATTTTATTGATGTTAAAAACTAGCCCAATGACATTAAAATGAACTGTTACTATCTTTAACTTACCCACTCTTCTTCGTGCCAGTCCACTTGCAGAGAAGACCGGCTGTTGCTGCCGCTCCACTTGGCCAGCAGGGTGTCCTGGTCGTTTCGGAGGACGACTTGTTCGGAATCAGCCGAGGGCGACGCTTTCGAGGCAACGTACTCGGGCCGTGCTGCGTTCAGTGCCTGGATAGCTGAAGCCAGCAGCTTACAGTCGCACACGGTTACCAGCTGACGGGTCTATGGGAGGAATACATCAAAAGATTTACTTAAATAAAAAAGAAAAAACATGTTTTTTAAAAAGCTATCTTGAGATACCTTATCAGTGAGAGTGCTGAGTGTCCTTTCCAGCCCGCTTGCAGATTTGTCTTTAGCTGCTCTGGAGAGTCTCTCGGCGTAGTAGCTGACCTGAGTCTTCAGCGTGTTGATGTGGGCGATAATCTCTTTGGCTCGGACGATGTCCTCAGGTATGTAGACGATAGACTGGGAGCTGGATAAGGTTCTGCTGTAGGAGGAAAACTTGAATTCAGTCAACGCCTTGATTATATTTTAGTCAAATAATGCTAATTGTTACACCTCAGAGAAGATGTCATGTGACTATTTTCTTATATTTACATTCTATGCTCCCTTAGGATGGTGTTTGTAATGAGTAATGCTCACAGTTCGTAAAGTATCTTCATAAACGCTCTATGTCAACATGCACTTAAGTCTTAAGGGGAAAAGTGTGATCATAGGCGATCATGTTGGAAGTAGATCTGTGCCAATAGAATATTGAATTGGTGAATTTAACATTTCACATGTGTAAACTTTAAATTGTTTTAAATTGAAATGTTGTTTTTTTAAGCGTTGATTTTTTTCTTTGTATTATCAATTTCAATACTTACTATTTTAAGAGGTTGAATTTGTTTTGATTGAATAATTTGGTTCACTAATTTTTACACAAAGGTTCAATTTTATTTTTTTCTAAATAGTAGTTAGTTACAAATGAATATCTTTTCTAAATGAATGATTTTTTTCCAAAACATGAGTTTAACATTCTATATAGATATATATGTATATTGTAGACATGTTAGTATAGTGTCCCAACATTTTAATGTTGAATTAATATAATAAAAAAAAACATTTTTTGAATTTAGAAAATGGATTATTGAATTCAACCATTCCATTAAAAATAATATATAAGTAAGTAAGTAACTTTTATTTGTATAGCGCTTTTCAAGACCAGGGTCACAAAGCGCTTAAACAATCAAAACAATATTCAATAAAGTATATACTTTAAAGATCAAGATAAAACTGAGAACATAACAGGAGTTCCAGAAAATCAAGGAAAAGCCTGAACAAATAAAAACGTCTTAAGATGTTTCTTGAAGGAGTCAGTAGACTCCAAGAGAGAGGAAGATCATTTTATATATATATAATAAAATACATTTATATATTAATTATAAAATAATTAATACAATTATTATTATCTTAATTAAAAACTATAAAAAATATTAATAAAATAAAATAATAAATCATTGAAACCATTCAATATCAGGATGACACCGATCTTTGCTTTTATTCTCCTAAAATAGTGATTCATCAAGTTATGTAAGTTCGTTGTTTGTGGTTCAAACATCTCAAACGTGATTGGTTAGAGAAAAGAACACCTGCTTTCCTTTCAAAAGACAAAATGTGTGGTTAGCACAAGTCCAGTAATGATGACGATATCGGAAAAACTTCAACGTCAGTCATCGTGCACGGGGGAGGGAGGCAAACATAAAACACATTAAAAAAAACGACATGCATGAACTCACCATTCTTCCTCATATACGCTGATCGAAAAAGCAATGAAACAATATTAAAGTTTTTAACTCAAATTCAAAATGTTCTTAATTAACAAAGATTGGATGTTTAAATAATCACAGCCAACCAAAACTCAAACTGCACGAAATGAAAGAATAATAATTGAAGATTCAAATAAAAAAGCTTAATAGATCAACATGTGTGACAGAACTTACTGTTTCTTTGCCTCCTCGAACTTCTGAATGAGTTTCCTCAGACCGCTGTTTTTAAAACCCTGGCAGTGAGCAGCGGGAGCTCCAATGGTGATAACATCATATGTATGGTCTGAAAGGGAAACACAATTCAAGTGTGAGCAGAATATAAATGTCAACAAATATAAACACTCGTCTCACCGAAGCCCAGCTCATCCTGCACTCTCATCCGCTGAACATGCAGGTTGGTTGGCATGAACTCAAGTTTCTTCTCTGCCTTTAGGTTGCTGGCTTTAAATGATGGACCTGGAACGATAGTTTGAAGTTTCCTATAACATAATGTTTAGATTAAAACATGAGGTCTACAACTAGCTGACCTCTGTAGTCGCTGAGGTCAGACAGTGTTCCCTGGTAAGTGAGTATGATGTTTTGGTAATGCGACACAATCTGGCGCCGTAGATTCTCCCAACACGGCGACAATTCTCCGAGCTCCTCCAGCTCGCAAACCCTGCAGAGTATTTGAAAGATGACGATATGGAATGTCTGCTCCACAGTAAACGGGTTTGTGTTACACTACCTGGCGGTGTCCTCCTCCAGCAGGAGCTTCACAAATTGTCTGGGAATATTTAGCGACAGGACACTCTCTGCCATCTGCTCCAGCACTCGCAGGTGGTTTCCATCGGTCGTCGGGAAGCGATACATTCTTGACATCGTGCCGCCGAACACTTAAGCAGAAAGACAAAACACTTATTGGACAATAAATATATTTGAGGAAAGCAGAGCTCTACACTTATTATTTAATACATTGAAACGACCACACAGAGGGCTTCGATACTCACTCGTCCATGGAAAAATATGACTTTCAGATTTCTTTTAATTACATTTTTTTGGGGATATTTAATCTTTGTTATAATGTTATATTAATATTTTATCATATTATTAAAATATTGTTAGTGTTTAAGGGGCAGGAACTTGAAGGACCATAAGACCAAAAGGATCAAAAATGGTTATTTAATTCGATTTTTCTTTGTCTTCATTTTAATATAATAGTAAATTAAGATTCAGCCTCCTGCACATTTTCTGCTCTGGCTTCATTCATTTATAATTATTCAGTGAAAAGGTGCAATAATTTACTATTCAAGTGATCATAATATTTGCAAAACAATTAAACTAACTATATATTAACTTAAGTTCCACGATTAAAAATAAATAAGTGAAAAATGACCATATTTATTAGAAGCTAAGATGAATACGGACACAAAGTGAGCTTTAAATAACAAATACATTAAAAACAGATAGTAAGATCAACCAAAGATGTTATACAATACATCTTACAGGACTTAAAGGTGGAGAGAAAAAATTGAAATTATGTAAGGCAGGCGGTTAAATTTGCAGTCAAACATTTCTTCAAAATGACACATTTTACTTTCTAACTAAAATCACATGGACCCCAAAAGGCCAAATCTGGCCAGCGTGGTCGTACTTTGTACAATTATGGTTTACGCGTGTCATTATGTGCGTTGTTATAATAGAATTTCCATTAGTGTCCTATAGGTAAGGTATCCTAAGGTACCTGAGCGCAGAAGTGTATCCTTGCACAGAGACGCGTATCTGATCCGAACTCCCATAGACTCCGTCAGGCTCTCATCTACGGGCAGGATTGTCTAAAGAGACACAAGTTATTTAGGCATCTGGAATCATGGAGACACTTTTACGGAATTCATCATTTCTGCCTCGTACCCGGCCAGTGATGCTGTCTGGAAGTTCACCGACTGCCTTTCTCTGAACAGCTTTGTCCTCCATCTGCCAAGCGGCGACAACAACCTTCCCCACTCGCTTGTTTTCTGCTGATCTACACCAAAGAGCGATAATGAAAGACAAACTCTACCAGATGCTAAATGCGCGTGAGCTACCTGAGCTCCAGCTCCAATCGGTGACTCTTGTCCTGCATCAGCTCTTTAATTGGGAAAAGTGTCGTTCCCAGCATGTACATCTAAAGACAGACAAAAGACAAGAGGTTTCTGAAGACTAATTTACAACAAATATATCAGTCAGGTTGGTGCCGCAGGTTTTACCGTGCCCTGGGATCTGTCCTTGACATCGTATACAGCCAGTTTAACTTGAGTCTGCTGGTTGATGTTGGAGTCCTGGAAGAAGGCGATGCTGCTCAGGAAGCTTGGGTTACTCGTGCCCTGTTGACAAAAGCGATCGGAAAGTGAGAGGAAGCTGCAGGACTTTGCCTCCGGATCAGTATTGGCGAGATATTCAGATCAAGTTATTTAATTTATTCTACCACATGAACGTTAGAACCAAGCATTAAAACGGATTCACTGTGGCTTCAAGATTGATGTGTGCTGTGGGGGCGACTCACCTCTATGACTTCAGTCTGGGCGTGTTTGGTCCAGAAGGCCTGTGGTGGTGTCGTGCAACTCACTGCTATAAAGCTGTTGGGTTTTCTTTCCAGATTTGGCGTCACCAGGTCGTTACATGCTGAGTGAGGCAAAAAGAAAAGGTAGTAAACGTGAGAAACTAAAACAAGTGTTCTAAGTATTAGGCAATGCCAGAAGAATATGAAGAAAAATACGTTTCTGTCAAAAAGAAAACTCTCAAGCTATTATTATGCTTGATTTTTTGTGTTTAACCTGACATTTATTAAGAGTGACATAAAAATTGATAGATATACATGTAATTTTTCTTTCAAATCTTCCTTTCAGTAATATAAGAAGTCATTCCTTTATTAGGGAAACAATGAGCAAAACCAGAAACACTATTAAAAAAAGTTACGGTAGCGTTCGCAGATTCAAACATATGATAATATAAATACTTGCATACTAAATGTCATTTATGTAACAGTACAGTTTGGTAAATTTAAAGTTGTGTCAGCGGGATAAAAAAAAAAACCTTAAGTAAAACATATACTGTATTTACTTTATACTATTTTGCATCATTTTAATGAATACTTATAGTCTTCGGTGTTTGATATTCTAAGCAACTATTATTTATTCAATATTTGAGGCTTTACACTATATCATCTTAAAATACATTCTGGGTAGAGATTCAAGATTAATTGTATGTTTTTGTGTTTTTACATAAAATCTTTAACTAAACTTTAGACTCAAAAATCTAATTATTCCCTTTGTATTAAATTATCATTATAATATGCTTTTTTTTCAATCAAAGTTAGAACAACATATTTATAAAATATAATATAAATAAATATATTAAAATAGAGTTTACGCTTTTCTAGAAAACAAACATGACATAATTATGAAAGCAACTTACAAACACTAAACTCCAGCACAGGTTCATCAGGATCCTGATTGTTTCCTGCAACAGAAAAAATAACATGAATTGTAATTTATCATCAAAACCGAAGTGCAACTCTAACTAAAGGAAGCATAAACATTTTTAAAACAGCATCTTGCATTTGCCATGTGCTACTTGCAGTATTTTACAGGGGTGTCAAACCTAATCACTAAAGGGGCCAAAGGATTTTATGAGTCAAGGTCGTGGGCTGAAAAATATGTGCATTTGCTAAGGGTGGCCGGGTCGAAGAGGCCTTATGATACAGCATCAGATGCATCATGATACAGTGTCTAAATCCTGAAAGGTCACTAGATGGCACTCTCTGCAGTATAATATTGTAAATTAAACTGTATTGAAGAGGAAGGATGGGTTTTAATGTGATATGGTCTCATGTTTATTCAAATGGAACTCACCTGCTAGGGCTAAGCCAATGATCTCGCTGGACAACTCGAATGTGCTGGCCCGGTACACAGACCACGGGCGCTGGATTCTGGAGCCGCGCTCTCTGCCCCCCGCCATGCCTGTCGGTAAACCGCAGGAGACAGATGCGCACATTCAGTGTCACACACTCCCATGTGAGGCGACACTTTCTCTGAGAAGATCCACGGCTGCTCACAACATTTCACATCTGTGGGGACGAGACGGAGAGAAGAACGAAACACCTTTTATTACATACTAACTAATAAACAAGTGCAAATAGATAAGGTTTCCATTTTCAATGTCTTTGGTAGACAAAATATGTATTAACAAAATACGGTAAACAGAATAATCATGCTTTTAAACATGACTTCATAAGCCCATTAAACATTCTAAAACCTTTTGTTTTTCGGTGCCAAGCTACGATACCAACATGTATCAAATCTTGATAGAGCGGTGATTTTTTCTGAAGTGACATAGACAGTGAACATCACATTAATTTGTCACTTGTTAGCAAGAAAAAATGGTCGGAATGATATTTTACCAAACCTGAAGAATTTAACTCAAAATTTACACTATGTATAAAGTTATTTTCTTTCTGTTATAATTATCTTATAACATTGGTATCGAAACCAGTATTTTACAGAACAAATATCGAAGTATCCGCAACTTTACTTGTATCACATTTTCGATTGATACTCAAACATATGCTGGCGTCATTTTAGAATGTAAGTGTATGTTTGTTTTTAGTAGTAAATCCAAGCAGTAATACATGGGATCCAAGGTCCAAAAAAAAAAAGAACGAAAGCCCTCTTACACACCCACTCCAGCACTGTAATGATGATAGGGAATCTTGAAAGACCCACATGTTTTCTAATGAGTTGTCGGATCACAAATCCTGGTTCTGGATTGAAAGTGGGTGACCCACATTTTGGCAGGTGGCACACACACCCAAGTCATTTCTTAAGTTCCACTTTAGTCATTTGTTATACAGGAGAACCACAACTGTGGATCACATCCTTATCTTATTAATTTACAAAACAGTATCCATCCCCGTTTTTAAACATTCTCTCATCATTTTACAAATAATTCATTAAGCATTAAATAACAGAGAGGTAACCCTTTTCTTATTAAAAGATTTCTCCACCTGAGAGCCTGTGTCCTCAAACACAGTTCATGTTTGCATTTTGAACTTTGACCTATATTGCTATTTGAGACACAAGAGTATAATTCTGTGGCAAAAACACAAAATTGAGGCAATGTCAGCAAAAGACTTCTAAAGCAGCTACTAAAGTTTGAACAATCAAACCAACTTTTAATATTTATATTTATGTATATATTATATTTAACAAAAGGTTTTAAAATGATACATAAAGTTAAAATAATCATAATGATTATATCAGTAAAGCCAACTATCAACACAGCCAGCGAAAAAACATCAACGAACAACTGGGACTTTACTAGTTGTAAGTTAATCTGAAATGTCAGATAAAATAAATTACCGCAACATTAACACACAATGCAATTTCCTGTAAGAGAAACCATATGTTTCATCAAAACTTCACTATTTCTAAGAATGTGTCGTAAACCTTTTTGAACAACAAACTGAATTATTGCAAGCTTCTATTTATTGGTACTTTGGCTGTTGCTCCTAAGCTTTGGAACAATCTTCCTCTTTCTTTGCGCTTGATGGATCTACTGACTCCTTCAAGAAACATCTTAAGACGTTTCTATTTGTTCAGGCTTTTCCTTGATTTTCTGGAACTCCTGTTGTGTTATCAGTTTTATCTTGATCTTTAAAATATATACTTTATTGAATATTATTTTGATTGTTTAAGCGCTTTGTGACCCTGGTCTGGAAAAGCGCTATACAAATAAAAATTACTTACTTACTTACTTACTTACATTCTCCGTCCTCTATAAAAGTTGGTCACTAATTGAACTTCTCATGTAGGGGCTTCAATAAGTGAGGGACGTACAAAATGATGATAATAATGTCCTCGAGTAGAAGGATCTGGAAACTTGCTGGTACCTGGTGGACAACATGTAATTGCACAAGATAGAACTTTCTAGTCTCTAAGCCGGCTCAAGTTTTCCACATGATGCCAGAATTTTCTAGGTGATAAGAGGTTAAGCTGCACTTGTTTTAGAATGTCCTCAGAGTACAATAAAGAAACTTTCCTGCAACACAACCAACAATCCATTCATATCATAGTCAGGTTCGAGTTAGAAGTAGCGTCTGATCAACTTTTGATGCTCTTACATGTCAAGCCTCTCTTGTGTTGCTCATACACTCATGTCGGCACTGAAACAGGAGGGAGAAGGAAAACTGGCCTTAAAAGGGAACTCCAGATATAGACTGTGTGTGTGTGTGTGTGTGTGTGTGTGTGTGTGTGTGTGTGTGTGTGTGTGTGTGTGTGTGTGTGTGTGTGTGTGTGTGTGGAATAAGTGAGTTATAGAGCACATGATGTTTGGTCAACAGAAAACTTGCAGATCAAATGTGTATTTATAAAAAAATATTATGAGAAATGTACTTTTGTCATGTTATCTTTTAACTCAAAATTCTATTTTTTCTTTTAAAAGGCAAATAAATACAAGAACGTAACTTCTGTTATACATTAGCTATTGCTCATTTCAAAAAATGTTTCTACCATAAGAAGTTAGAACATATTTTAAAAAAAATGTTTACGATCACGGACAACAGGTTTTTGAAAATATGTATCTCAAACCTGCATTTCAACCAGGGAGTGAATTGTCCCCACTTGAAAACTCCTAAATCAAAACAGCAAAAATAATACCAAATATTGTGTGAGCTTTCTTTTTAAAGTGACGCTTTAAGGAGGAGCTTCTACAAGTCGGAGACCATGGTTGTTATCTAGAAAAAGTTTCTTGTTTGGTTCAGTTCCGCAGGTGGCAAATACTAAGATATTAAGTATCTAGGGGTTTTGTTTGCATGTGAGGGATGGTTGAAGCATTAGAAGGTATCTTTAGAAATAGAAGTGTACATGACTACGGCTGTGTCAAATCCTATCATAGGAAGAAAAAAAATACAAAACAGACATACAATTGGAATAACATAACAATGGGATACGATAAGATGAATGTATACAAACCATTTACAACAAAATATCTTAGGACAGTGATTAAAAAAGGTAAATTAAAAGAGTAATTAAAACTCATAACAAATATAAACCAATTGTCTACTACACACAGATGCATAATATATTGTACCTACCAGATATATACAACGACATTTGTCATACACATGTTGTTCACACCTTGAACAGGAAGTCAGCAACACAATCGTCAGAGGGATGTGTATAAAAAGCCAGTCAAGACAAGTTGTGATCAAAGACATAAATAATCCTAAAAATAACTCCAGTCGTGTGTAGATCTAAACCCAGCTACCAGACACGTGAAAGACAGAAGGATATACACTGTAGTAAGAGTTCACCAAACATGGTCAAAATCAGCTTTACAACTCTCACCTGGCACAGATGGACACTGACAGATTTTATAGAGTGAATTTGACCGCTTTACCTTGCATTGTATGTTTACAATTTAAAGCTCATGAATCCTCACTTCATGTATAGATTGTAAGTAAGAAAGAAGGTAAGCTTTATTTGTTCATCGCCTTTCACAGACCAAAGTTTCCATCTCAACCTCGGTCACAGGCTAAGTACCTTTTTAAAACCTTTTAAAAGATACTCATAAAGATCAATTCCCCTAGACAATCCGACTGCAATTTAGGCATGACTCATCGAAAAATAAAATGATACGAGACACATCCATACAGAGGGAAAAACGGACCAGTTGTTTTAGTATTTCCTAACCTACAGAACAAACAGATAAAGTTAAATTTTGGCAGTTTTTTTGGCAATAATCTTCTTTTGACACATAAATCTTATATAAATGGTGCTTTGTTAAGTGAGGAAGTAGGAGCAGAGGATTTAAAGGTTTATTTAGTGCTACTATGTATTCAGTTCAAGTTGTTGTACAAGTGACAAGATACATACAAGGAACTGGTTTGTTCACGCCACCAGCTGATCACCTCCACTGATGTGAGGTGTAAAAATCAGACTTCGACTTTGACCATTAGGTGGTTATAATGCAGAGATAACTTTGTTTAATATCAGGATGGAGATTGTTACTACTTTGTTTTTGTCTGATACGATTTTTTTTGCAATTTAATTGTCAGTGAAACTTTCGTGTTTCTGTATTTTATCACTTGCTTTCCTGAAAATAATATTAGCATTTTAATTTAATTTGTTAATTTTTATGTTTGTTCATGAATTATCCATATTTAAAAAAATATATTATTGCAGGGGCCGACAAATATGTAAAACATTTTTTATATGTATTTATTTTTAATAAAAAATAATAATTAAAGAAATATACACACTTGAATGACAGGGAATCACAGTTGGGAATTACGATCATTACAAGATGTGGTGATAAAAATGAAAGTGTCTTGTCCTGTATCCTTCCTGATCAAGCTAATAATAGACATGGCCCCTTGTCACTGAGCGTGTGCCCCATCTGCTTCTGAATTAGAATAAGGCATGAATAATTTCCTTTAAAAAGATCCAGCAGCTGCAGCCCTTTCACATTAAAATGAGGATCGGACAAAAAAAATACAGCACTCTTAACTCTTTCGAATCAGTCAGCGTCGCTAAATTAGATTACATTGGATAATCAATTAAATAATATTGAATTTTAAAAATATGGTGCAGAGTGTTTCAGCCTCTTAACAACTGTTGGATTAACTGTGATGGAATAAAGACTTAACCCTTGTGTTATCTCAGGGTCAAAGAAACACATGATAATGCTCACGATGGTATAAAGTTTACAGTTTAACTATCCTGCTTTGATTTGGATTATAACAACTGAACTCTGGATTCTAACTGAACTTTGGTTATGTATTGTCATGTTTATAAAGTTATTTTAATGTTGACAATCAAGTTTTTATTTTGCTTATGTTACACATGTTCATGGGATATTTAAGAGTGATCTCTGACAAGTTAAAATACTTCTGAAGAATTATTATAGTAATAATATTAGTTTGTGAGTCAAATCAGTTACACCCACATCTATGGGAGGATGAAGAGCGGAAAGTTATTCAGAAAGCAACTCTTATTCTAAGTCACAAGTTAAACCCGAGTGGGGGGCCGGCTGTATGAAATGTATACTGAACAGGAAGTAGTTATTTTCATTTTGGAGGCTTGACCTTAAATATGTACATGTTTGTTCTCCTTCTCCAAACATTCCCATCAAATTCTTTCTTCCAACATCGGTTTTACTCTCAGATGATTTCTGTTCCTTATGTTTTTGGCTCCCAACCCTGGAGATTGACACATATGGTTTGGTTTAAGTTAATCATTTTCATCCACAATTGTAAGGCTAAATATTCTCACTCATCTAATTATGACCCTGCACTTCAATATTTAACCATCCTCAACTCTTTTTGGACTTCTTGGGGCAAAGGTAACATTTCTTTAAAAAAAAAAACTGAGCGGTGAATCAACATGTTATCAGTAAAATAGAATTCTTTATTGATCTTTTACTGTTCGGAACATTTATTTTAATGGATAATTTAATAACTATACACCTTATGAAATGTTTTTTTTATTATGAATAAAATGGCTGAAAAGTACAAGGAGGAATATTTAAAATATATATATATAGAGAGAGAAAATTAAGAGTTGAGTGTGCAGGTTGATGTCTAATTATGACAAAGGTAGAAAATGTGTAAAAGAAAGTAATGATAAAGCAACAGTAGGAGGTAAAATTCATTACCAATTCACCTGCCTTCACTTAGTAACATTGTTGGAGAACATTGTAGCTACAGTTGCAAGACGGATCACCAGCCATCACAGGAAACTTGCATACAGCATGCTAACCTCATTTAAAAATAATCAATCTTTATGTGTTCTTGGGGGAGGAAACCCAAGCAAGTGCTGAGATAACATACAGACCACAAACAGCAAGAACACAGTCTTGCTCAAAGTCCAGAAATACATAAGGCTGGATTGGAACCATAGACTTTTCGAATAATTTTTCCATGTATTATTGTTTAAGTGTTTTATATCATGATGCGTATCTCTTTGTTGCATGCATTAAGTCATAATGTTTAGTCTTATAAATAAAAGTTGTTGCCATGACATTTCATCCTCGGAGGAGAATATAAGCCGATGGTCTCCACCTTAAGATGACAGCGTATAAACTCCTCTAATGATAATTTGGCAGCGACGCCGGCAGGAAAGACAAGACATATTATGGTTGCGTTACATCACTGTGACGAAGCAGACGGGGTTCACACGCACGTGTGCATCGAGTGGCGATATAAACAGTGCGGACAGCATCACGAGGCAGAGACTGCAGCCGCTGGCGACCCTCTTCCTCCTGCTTTCCATATTGCTCTCTCAACCTCTGACAGCATCAGGGAAACCAAAACACTTCTGCTGCGTCTGCAGCTTCATCACAAACAACATCAGCTCCGAGGCACAAATAGCACGTGTTAGGATACGTGCAGAATTCACACAAATATTAAAATACTATATTTCATAATTTTTGCCTTCATCAAACACTGACCTTCATTTGAACCATGTTTCTATTGACATCCGTGTCCCCAGCAGCCTACAAGTATTCTCTTGTTCATCTGATCCTTCTCTCTGTCCCCAGCTGATGCTTATCAATTATTAACCCGAGTGCAGCAGGAGCGTCCATCGCATCCGTACGTCTGCTCCTTTTTTATTGCTTCATTTGACTTCCTCGAGTCCATGTCAGACGAGCATTACACAGCAATCAAAACGATTGTCGAAAAATTCTTTCACAAGGCAATCAGAAATAAAAAATAATCAAAAATGGAATTCTGAGCATGAGAGTTTCAGGTGGGAAAAAGTTGGTTTTCTCTGTATATTCGTGTAGCATTAAAAATTGGAGCCATGCCTTCATCTATTTACAACATCAGAACTACAGAAAATTAATTGTGTTGAGGCAGCAAAAGGAATTATTTATCAAAAATGTTACAAAATGGTTCATTGTATCTTCAGTATCATCGCTTTGAAAACAAAAAAGGAAATTACATTTAACATATTCTTAAATCTGAATAATCTGAAGACACAGTAATATAAACTACATACCTTGCTCAAGGGTAGGGACAATACATGGAATATTTGGATATTTAGATGACTGTATCCACAACATCTATACATGAGAATGGTATCAGACTCAAACTATAGGAATAACTACTTAATTTTTAAATCAAGTAAACACTGTCATACTTAAAAAAAATAGTAAGTTGTACATAAAGATCATACTCAATGTATGCCTATAAATTATTATAATTTTCAAATTAGAAAACAAATATACTATGAATGACAACTTAAAATGGTTTATTAAAGGTTTTATCTAATGTCAAAACCTAACTTTCCTGACTTGAATGTTGAATTTACTTTTTAAAGTGTGTTACTTTATAAAGTTCTCCCCCGTCTGGAATCTCAGTGAATGAGAGGATACGAGAGCGTCCAGAGAGTCCATTATGACGTTGTAATGGCTTCACGCCTACTCCAGCCAGCTGTAATCACGCCCCTCTTTGTTTATACAACGAGTCTCTTGGAGGTTGAGATTGATGAAACTCAGTGACAAACCTCAATGTTTGACAAAGTTTTCTTAAGCTTAAGCACATTTTCTAATGTAAATATTTCAATGAAAAGAGAGTTTTGTACAAACAGACACATACAGATTAAACAATAAAGTCCAAGATCTATTTACAAAAGAAATTCAAATCAACACATTAGTTGCCCTTTAAGATAGAGGATAGTGATGTACGTTCGTCTTAAACTGGAATTTTTAATTTCCTTGTGACCATTTAGGAGAAAGGAAAAATACTTCAGATTTAAACTGATCAATGTGTCAGAATTTCTGTCTTTTGTTTCCTTCTTACCTTGACTCTTGCATTTGGAAATAAAAAGCCAGTGTTGCAGTGAGACTGCAGTGAAACACACACACACACACACACACACATTTACGTGTATTTAGGGATACTAAAGTAAATAACATTATCATCAAACCTTCCTGGTAACATCCACACAAATAACAAACACACACCTAAGAAAGTAGTTACGTAATGTTACAGCAGTCTTTAGTTATTTCATAGGAACAACCTTCTTCACCAAAACCATGTCAAAACAAAGATAAGAAAGTACCTTATGATTTCATGACAAACCTCAAGGAGGAAATGGTCCGTTAACTCAAGGAGGAAGAAAAACTGTAGTTCGAACAGGAATGTTTATTCATTCAATACAACAACGAGCGCCTTGAATGCCAGAGTTTATTTTACAAAAACTCGCTCCATTACCATGAGTTTAAGAGTGTGAAGCGGGGAAACTACTCACCGGTTCGGCCGCTAGGTTCGGATATATATCCATATGGGGAACATAAACAAAGTCAGACGAGGAGACGACTGGCTGCTCTGAGGTGCACAGGCTGCAGTCGCAGAAGTGACGCCTCCTGCCCTGACGCAGGCATGACGTCATGACGCAAAACGACAGCCACGCTTAATGAAATTCATAAAAAGTATTTTTATAAGCCAAATAAAAGCGTTAAAACCAATTTTGTTGTCAATGGCATTATAATCGAAAAAGTTGTATTTCTGAGAACACAATACACAATTAAATACTTTTTTAAAATAAACGTTGAATCCAAATTAAGGTTTTATATCGCCCCCATGAGGAGAGAATGTGTAACTGCTGGTTCTAAACATTAAAAGTATGCAATAAAATAAAGCAGTTATTTGGGTTCATAAATATTTTCTGCATGCTCAAAGGTACATGTTTGACTTAAAAATGCACAAATTTAAAGGCTTTTATTTTCAAATTGGTCATTCTTGGGCTCCACCCCGATGAAGTAAGTGTCAAGCAGGTTTGTCAACTGTCAAACCAGAAATTCTTTGCGACTGATCGAGCAACGAAAGGACTACATCTGCAGCAGAAACCTCTTTTTTTAAGGAATACCTTTATTTATCCATCGTATATGTGAATTATTGTTGAGGTTAACAATCAATTTAACTATTTCAAGGAAAATACACGCAAAAGGGAGGGTGTTGTGATTTTTAACAGCACTGTTTCTTTTTTCTTTTTTTCTTTTTTTAAACAAAAATCTATACTGACCTGTGGAAATGGGTTTCTTAGTTTCACCTCCATATAGAGGAGTTTTTCTTCTCTTGGTCATTGTCCTCTGCTGGGTTGGAGGGAAATGCGAGAAGAAAATAACACCTTCGGCAGCAACAAACATTCCAATTTTCGGACCTGTGAACCCTGACATCGATGAGCCCCATGCCTTTCCAGAGGAGGAAAGGGACAACCTTCCCGTGTTCACAATGGACTATCCTCGAATACAGCTCCCATTTGAGTTCACCTTGTGGGTACTTTTGGCCTCATTTGCCAAAATTGGTAAGTTCACTTGTTTTATTTGTTATATTTATTTGTGTCTAACAAAGGTTATATTTACCTTCTTTTTAGGCTTCAATATTTATCATAAAATCACCATCTGGATCCCTGAATCATGTCTCCTGATTGGCATTGGTCTCATCGTTGGCGCCATCATGCACTCGGTTAAAGAGGAACCCCCTGCTGTCCTGTCAACCACCGTCTTTTTCTTATACATGTTGCCACCCATCGTCCTGGAAAATGGCTACTTCATACCCACGAGGCCCTTCTTTGAGAATGTGGGCACAGTGATGTGGTATGCTGTGGTGGGAACTCTGTGGAACAGCATTGGGATCGGTCTTTCTCTGTTTGCTATTTGCCAGATTGAGGTTTTTGGGGTCCAAGATATTAACCTGCAGGTCAGTAAACAACCTGATGATCCCACAGAAATACTCTCTATCTAGTGTACATGTGCTGATTTCATTGAAATATAAAAATGAGTTGGGGTCCAGAAATAATTGTGGGTTTGCTTAGAAATATAAATTGTTGTTTTTAATATTTACAGGAGAATTTATTGTTTGCATCCATCATCTCAGCCGTGGACCCTGTAGCTGCACTCAACGTGTTTGATGACATCGGAGTGAATGAGCAACTTTATATCGTCATATTTGCAGAGGGACTCTTTAATGATGCAGTCACTGTCGTGAGTATAATACCACAGTTTTTTATAAAACCTCACAGGGAAAAGACATGAATTATTATCATCAGCTTTAACACTATATCATAATAATGTTGCTAAATGATGAATATGTACTGACATGATTTTTCGTTTTGGAACGTTGTTTAGACAAATAATATTTAAAAAATCACAAATTAATCTTTTATAACATGCACAGGAAAAATGTGTTTATTTTATTTTATTTATTCATTCATTCTTTTACTACCACTCATTCCCGTTCACACAAAGACATACAAAAATATTTTTTAAACATAAATACAAAAGTCTTAAAATAAACTAAATCTCTTCTCTCAAAAACAATAACTATTTTTTAATTAAATATTAATATATAAGAAAAGATGAAGAACAAAATAAAGTGTTGTAGTACAAGGTGAGAATAGTAAGAGAAGCAATAATAAGTACAATAATGAGTCATCACGCTTTCTTTGACTGAAAATGCGAACGAGAGTAAGGTCAGAATTCTAGAATCATGTATTCGACACATTTTGTCACCAGTCGCATGAATGTTGATTTATTTAAGTGAGTAAATTGTATTCTGTGTTTTTATGAATTCATGTTTTCCGCTTTCTGCTTCTTCCTTGTGGAGCATAAGCAGCTGCAGTGAAAGGCCATACGTGAATGACATATCAAAATCCAAACAGTCCACTTTTTAGTGTGGTAATTTAAAAGTTGAAAAAATCCTGAAGATTCATAAAATTAAATAACAAAGAAAGTGGTAACAATTGCACATATATCAGAATTTAATTTGTAAGTGTTTGGAAACATTTGACATGAATATATTCACTTTATTAAAAAAATAGAACTTCCTTTGGATGTCGTTTGACACAATAATTGACTTTAATAATAACAGCAGTTGCAGTTGTACTCCCTATCCTCGAAAACAGCTCCCATTTGAGTTTACCTTGTGGGTACTGTATGTGTTCATTTGCCAAAATTGGTAAGTTCACTTGTTTTATTTGTTATGTATTTTTGTGTCTGAAAAACGTAATATTTACCTTCTTTTTAGGCTTCAATATTAATCATTACATTTAATTGAGGTTGCTTCAGTTCCCTTGTTTGTCTCTGCTGCCAATCAAGCTCTGTCTTCTTTGACACTCCAAACATCTTCAGTTTGCAAGTCACTGACAAAGAATGTATGAGTGGAAGTTTAGCCAAAAAGCACTTGTAACTTGAACAAGAACTGGGTCAAGACTCGTGATTGTTGGAGTCGTTAAACCTGCTCTGCCACCATTCAACTGAAAATGTTTACCAACTGATCATGGCTTTGATTTATCTCTAATATCTCGTGGATGTTTGTTTCTGCAGGCGCTTTCCACCATGTTCTCCTTCGTGGCAGACATGCCATCAGTAGAATCCACTGATGTCTTTCTGGGTGTTGCCCGGTTCCTTGTCGTAGGGCTCGGGGGGCTTCTCTTCGGCCTCCTGTTTGGATTCGTGGCAGCGTTCACGACACGATTCACCCACAACGTCCGTCAGATCGAGCCTCTGTTCGTGATCATGTACAGCTACTTGGCCTACCTGGTGGCTGAGCTGTTTGGCATTTCCAGCGTCCTGGCGTAGGTGGAAACGTTAATTCTCTGTTCATATCTCCTTCATTAAGGTCACCATGTTTTAGCTGAATTACAAAACTGCACATCTCACACTGAGTCAGCACAATAATGACCTTCGGTATCTCAATAAGCTTTGATGATTTTAGCCTAAACTCCCATTTACTAAGAGAAAATATCCCTTGAAATAAACTGATATGAGATAAAAAGAAAAAAAAGATTTTAGCCTAAACTCCCATTTACTAAGAGAAAATATCCCTCGAAATAAACTGATATGAGATAAAAAAAAAAGAAGAAGATTTTAGCCTAAACTCCCATTTATTAAGAGAAAAATATCTCTTGAAATAAACTGATATGAGATTAAAAAAAAAGAAGATTTTAGCCTAAACTCCCATTTATTAAGAGAAAATGTCCCTTGAAATAAACAGATATGAAATTAAAAAAATAAAGAAGATTTTAGCCTAAACTCCCATTTATTAAGAGAAAATATCCCTTGAAATAAACAGATATGAAATTAAAAAAATAAAGAAGATTTTAGCCTAAACTCCCATTTATTAAGAGAAAATATCCCTTGAAATAAACTGATATGAGATTAAAAAAATGAAGATTTTAGCCTAAACTCCCATTTATTAAGAGAAAAATATCCCTTGAAATAACTGATATGAGATAAAAAAAGAAGAAGATTTTAGCCTAAACTCCCATTTACTAAGAGAAAATATCCCTTGAAATAAACTGATATGAGATTAAAAGAAAAAACAAAGTTCCTTTAAGTACTTAAACCACTGTTCAGTTCAGCAAATGTTCTAATGATTAAAACGAATATGTCTTTAAATTTGCTAGAAATTTAACATTTAAAGTATATTATCCAACAGTCCATCAGCATTTCTGAGAACATTATGAGGCATGATGAAAAAAGACATATTACCAGGAAGCTTTCATGTATATTTAAACCAGTGTATGAATGTCAAGGGTTCTTCAGTTGACAACTTGTCAACATACTGTACATTCAATCATTTATTTGTTAACATGTTATTAACTAAACTTCAACACCTCCATCATACTCCACAGAAGCTATAAACCTGGTCCAAGACTTTTGCAGGGTGACGCTAGTTTCTGCCTTATTTGTAGACTTTCCTTTTTTTTTTTCAACATTCCTGCTGTGTGTGTGTTTAGGAGGAGCTTTGCATGGGATCATGCGTTTTCTGGTTCTGCAGTGACAGATATAATTTCTTATTATAACATGTTTTAACTTGTTGCTTGTTGCAACCTGCAAAGTGAGGTCATGATGCCACATTCAAAGAGCTTCTTCCATACTGAGTAAAAAAAAAAAAAACACTCGCAAAGAGGCGATCAAGGCAATGTTGCATTAGAGTGTTTTTCTGCAGCGTCACCCTCAGGATTTCAAATTCAATCCAAGAGCACCATCTAGTGTCAAAACCTTTTTTAGGTTAAACTAAATAATGCTTATAATTTCCAATATTATCTATTTTAATTCTTCTCTAGCTTTAATTTTTTAATTGTTGTTTCTCCTTATATGTATTCATAATTAATTCAATTTTGATCAGCTTTACAAATGTATCACATCCCACTTATATTAGATTATATGGGTTTTGACGTGATTGTAAAGCAATTTAAAATTACGTTTTCTTCCTAAAATGAAGAGGTTTATATTCACACATTTATTTCTACAGTTATATTATATATAATAGAATAAATAGACGAAATAATTATTATAATATTAAGCACCCCATATAAAAACTAACCAATGTTTATTTTGTTCTTAAGCTGTTTTCCAATCAAATTATACATCTGTTAATCAATATAATATTAAATGATTAACTTGGTGCCACACTGTGTCTTTTCCTCTCTGCAGTATTATAACTTGCGCCATCACCATGAAGTACTATGTGGAGGAAAACATGTCTCAAAGGTCTTGCACCACCATCCGACATGTCATCAAGATGCTGGCCACGGTCTCTGAGACCCTCATCTTCTTCTTCCTGGGCGTGGTGACCATCACCAGTGAACACGAGTGGAACTGGGCCTACATCCTCTTCACTCTCCTCTTCGCCTTCATCTGGAGAGGACTCGGTGAGTGAATAAAAGTGCCAATTGTATATATATATATATACCTTTGTAATATTTCTATGGCATAAATTAATGTTTTTCTCACGCCCCTCAGGAATCTTGGTGCTGTCCCAGATCATCAACCCGTTCAGGACCATACAGTTCAACTTCAAAGACCAGGCTGGACTTGCCTATGGTGGCTTGCGAGGGGCGGTCTGCTTCGCTCTGGTCTTCACCCTGCCTGACACCATCAACCGCAAGAACCTGTTCGTCACAGCTTCAATTGCCGTCATCATTTTCACCGTTTTCATTCAAGTGAGTCCATGTTCACATCTAGTGCCCTTTGACCCCTCAAGATAGCCTTCAAACAATGTTCTTATATTATGATGGGATTTTAAGCGTCTTGTTTATTGATTTGTCAAATATTTCATGTTGTGTGTCATAGTACTTAAGTTTAAGTACTTAAGGGAACTTTTTTTTTTTTAATCTCATATCAGTTTATTTCAAGGGATATTTTCTCTTAGTAAATGGGAGTTTAGGTTAAAATCATCAAAGCTTATTGAGATACTGAAGTTCATTATTGTGCTGACTCAGTGTGAGATGTGCAGTTTTGTAATTCAGCTAAATACAAGGGCAAAGTTACGATATATTGCGATACATTGTGATACCGAAGAACCACAATATACTTCATACTTTATATTATTGCCAGAGTTTTTGAACTTAGGATTTACAGACCGCATGACTCTTGACAAAGTCGTAGCTGCTTTCCTTCAGCTTTCATCTTGATAAAATGGACAGTCCACTGTATCCTCTATGTCCTTATTATCATGATCCTTTACTGCAGTGGACGTAATGACTGCAGCCATCTTGCGTCTGGAAGTTTTCTCCCTGAGACGACCTCTATAT